>NW_026562387.1:9872500-11142500 GCF_027474105.1 Poeciliopsis prolifica
TACACTCAGATGTTGCTTATAGTCTGGGCTGAGTAGTCAACAGCTCAGATGTATTAGCGACTATTGATTGGCTAATAGCTGTCAGTGTGTGTGTGTGTGTGTGTGTGTGTGTGTGTGTGTGTGCGTGTTCTTCAAACAGTGATCAGACTTTCAGCTGAGTGGACCTTCATAGTATGACCGCAACAGCTCTCTGTTAAAACATATGCCTCAGTCTGACGCAAAACAACATACAAACTTTCTGATGCTAAAGAAAAAGTAAAACTTCCAGGGATTTCTTTCTTTAGATTCTTTGATTAATGGACGTAGTTTTTAAGAAATTCCACTGGAAATAACATCTATTTGTGCTGGGTAATGTTCCTTATCCACTTTGCAACGTACCTTGCAAAAGTATTCAAACTCCTAACTTTTTCACATTTTGTCTTATTACAACCAGCAATCGCCACAGCAATTTACAAATATTTCCACACATTCTCAGTTGTATTAAGGTTTGTAGACTTAATTTGATCCAAACCATTGTAGGTCTTGCTTGAGGAGTAGTGTTGTCCTATTGGAAAGCAAATCTTTGACCCTGTCTAAATTTCTGCAGGCAAACTCAAACTCAGACCAGCTTCTTCTGTCTCTGCCGACAAGAAGTATCTCCCCAACCTCACGCTGCCACCACCATGTTTCATTATGAAAATGTTTGCTCAAGGGAATGTGTCGTGTTAGTTTCTCCCATACAATGCGCTTTGCACTTAAACCAAAATGCTAGGAGCACCTCATGATGTCTTTTTCCTTGCCAGTGTCCCATAAAGTCCAGATTCTATGAGAGCTAAACTGAAGATTTCTGGGACGTTCAGTTCATCTTTGGGTTCTACCACTCAGTCAAGGGCCATCGCCTTGCAACTTTTACATGCGTCTCTGCTCTGACACACCTGTATCAAATAAACAGGTCGTTGAGTTCATAGTAATGATGTACAGTCGGGATGTTTGTGCTGTTTTTTGAACTCGTGTACATCATGGAAGTGTAAATGTATTGTTTGCTGGTAGGAAAAACTCATGTTGACCTGCCAGTGAAAGTGCTCCTCCAGCTGACCCCAGCATCAAAAAAGTTCTTTACGTCACCATCAGCTGCTAAAGAAACACCCGGGATGGAGCACAGCTTCCCTATTAAGTTTTTTTAAGATTTTTTGCCAAATCCAGTATATCCGTCACTGACAAGAACTAACCATTCATTGATCTGTGTTAAATGAATTTTAGTTTGAAAACATTTCTAATTCAGAGCTCTGTAACTCTGTCGACTTTCTCAGAGAAGACACTTCATCTGTATGACTGCTACTTTTGAAAACAAACATGAGTTGAGCCATTTGTGTTTGAATGGGTCCAATGAACCCCCACGCCCCACACTGTTTGAGTGAAGAAATAAGGCTGATCAGCTTGTGTCCTATACGAAGCATGCGTCGGGTCAGCCGGAGGTGATTTCAGTCGGGTGTTGAGGACAGTGCAGCAGAAGGCCTGCAGAGTGGCTCAGCGGCAGAATGAAAGGCAGATCAAACACTGTCTTCAAAGCCTCTCCATATTGGAGTGTGTGTATCTTCTAGGTGGGATTGATGGGAGAGGTGGGCAGATGGCCTTATCCTTCTCCGTGGGGGGTGGTGTGAGGTTGCTGGGTGCTCCCGAGGGGCAACATATTTGCAGACACACACGTGGCCACATAACCCTGCACCCTCCCCATAACAGACTATGCCCCCTCCTACATTCAGTAGCCCATTTTCAAATCTAACCTGTATATTTCCATTTTTCTCATGAGCTGTTTCACATTTGATGGACTGCAGGGTTTCTCCTTTAGGCCGATTCATATGTAACAGCACTCAGAGGAATAAGTCTGCTTAGGCTGACATCTGGCATTGTTATTCGAGGTGTTAGAAAGTGTTAGAGGCTCCTGCTCCCCATGCGTTGTGCTTTACAATAGTTCTCTGTGTTGTTTTTTGTGTCTTTATGCGCAAGGCTTTTGTATGAACCCCACTGTTATTCCTGAGAGTGATGGAGCTGGCAGTGGTGAAGAGAAGAGCTACTGCTACTGCACCGCTCGCCACTCTCCTGTGAGTGCTCGCCTCTCAATCTGGTGTTTCCAAATGATGCAACTTTATGAACTGAATCTTTGTATACCTTCAAGGAAGTGTTAATAATTGTGTAGAAATGTTTTAAGCCATCCCTAATAACTGTATGCAGTCCTTCCAGTGAGAAAATGATTTGGCATTTACCGTAGAGTTGGGCTTGAATCCACCCCAGCTTGTTGTCATTGACTGAGAGGTTTTATTAAATTTACAAAGCAATAAATGACCACAAGCCAGAGTCAAAACCTAAGTCTCTAAATCCCTGCAAATGCTCCATCAAATTTTGTGTGATTGTTTGTTCCTCAAATCCTAAAACAATGCAGTTCTGAAGTTAGATTTTAATTTACAAAAAGCACATTTCAAATATTTGGATTAATTTAAATTGGATTCATTTTCAAATCTGATAAATCTTTTATATTTGAGGGACCGTCTCAAATGAGTTCCACCAAGATGTAGCTGGTCATACAATAAATTGAGAATGTCAGCTATTTTAAAATAAATTAAAGATCTTTTATGTAGTTTTTAGGTTTTTCTCCATTGTTGCACATTTATCCAGACCTGAAAAACGGCTAAAACAAATTCCATACTTTCCTAGAATTTGTAAGAGTAAAGTGTGTGAGGCTGTAAAACATGAGCTGGCCTGCTGTCTTGCTGGAACAACAACAACAAAAAAAAAATCTATTGCTCCTGAGGGAAGGATTTACAACATATGGACGCTCGCTGTCATCCAGCCACATGCACATCCATGCACACACAAGGTGACCTCCTTGCTTCTGAAGATGTTTGCTTGTTTGTCCACTTAATCCTAACTAGGCTGTCCATTTAGGTGAACACTCAGAGGGTTTCACTAATCCCGAGAATGCTCTTGAAATTAAAATGCCTTCTTGAGGAAGAGAAGATTTCTACAATTTATTTTGAGTTTATTTGTAGTTAATGTAGTTTGATACTAAGCAGCTTGATGGGAAAGAAATAGTGGAGCTCATTCCTCTGGATGTGAATTATCTGTCAGCACGCTTCTCCTTTCCTGTTATTTCCTTCTGTTGAGTGTAGTCTTTTCTCAGGAAGACTCACTGATTTTTATTTTTTAAATTAAAGCACACGTGGGAGCCGTGTTGTTTGGCGCATAATTTTGTGAGATTCCAAATATTTATACACTAAGGATCAGGTGTCAGAAGTCTGCAGTCTTTTTCTTATTAGTGAACACAACCTGCCTAAGTGCCAGCAGGTCATACAAACAAGTCTCAGTGTGAGTGAGATGCTTAAAAATGAAATCAGAGGAAACAAAAACACTGATTAAAAAGAAACTATATTTCTATGGAGAAATCTTGGCTGTATTTTTCTGCTGGATTTATTGGGTTTTGAAATAGTGCCTCACAAAGTTGATGTGTACCTGCCTTGAAGATTTCTCATATATTCTATTCATCTAGGTTAAGGCAAGGATTGACTGGTTTTACTATTTTTTCTCCCCATGTTAATCATGCAAACCACTGATTAAATGTAAACTCTGTATTTTAGCCTTTTTTTTTTGTTGTTTTTGTTGTTTTTCTGAGACTGCTCTCTCACACACACAGATAGTTTGCAACTTATGGTCCTAAAATTAAAATGACTGGTTACCACAGAAAGGCTAGAATGAAACATTTTTAAAATGTGTTACAGTTCTTTAATAAATGTGATCAAAAATGCTACAAATCCTTAATTTCAATCTGTGTGTGCACAAGACATTATTATATTCTGTAGCTTAATTAAAATGATATTGTAATAAGAAATTTGTGTAAAGAATGAAAACATCCTGAAATTTAAGTTAAAATGTTGACCTTTTCAGTCACGGTTTTATTGCCGGACTTCTAAAGAATGATTATATAGTCAATGTTGCCATTCCACTTCACCTCTATTGTGTATTGAACAACTGACCATGACCCCCAGCAGCTCCCAAAGGCCTGAGGGGTCAAAAGACCTCAGCTTGCAGATGTTTCTGCAGCAATACCTCGAGACACAATGACTGTTTAAGCACTTGATGCTCTGCGACTGCCTGAGACATCAGTGAAGCTAAATCATCAGTGAGATCATCCGAACAGAACGAACCGGAAGGATTATGGAGACAATAACCAAAAGAGGACATGGGCACCGAGTGCTCATCCACAGTTGAGAGTATTTCGGCTCATGTGAGGTGTTGCTTGGCCATGAGTGTCTCAGCAATTTAACCGCAGCTGTTTGCTCCTCCCCCAACACTGAGTCATGATGGCTTTTTGACAGCAGCGCAGGAAGACGAATGCCCCTGTCCTGTTGAAACATTCATGACCCCTTTAGACCCTCTACTCCACCTAATGTACCCTAACAGGCCTTTATGACTCCTTTCTAGCATAGCATCACCTTAGTGCTGCTTCCCGGCATCTAAGTTCTTAACACCCAGCCAGCACTGCTCTTTTACATCCTCACATCCAGTAAGCTCTCCTGAGCTAACAAAGCACTGCTACAGAGAGATTTACCATCCACTAAATCAAGCAGCAATTACAGAGCCATGCAAAAGTATCCACACACCTGCAAACCTTCAAACAAATGAATGTTTGTCTAAATTGAGATCTCAAGCAAGGCAGCTTGCAGTCCCATGGCTGGTGGTTGTTTCTGATACAGGCAACCACCCAGGGAAGCATACTGCAGGGGTATGGGGGTAGAAGGAGTGCCACACATGGCTTGACATATATGTACTACTTTCTGTTGTTCTTATAGTAACATGAGAATAAATAAAATCCTTAGTATTCCACATTTTCAGTGAACTGGAAATAGCCCCAGGAAATTGCTCAACTTTCTTACCTATTCCTGATCTTCCACGTTTGCGTTGTGTGCATTCTACTTCACATGTGGTCATAGACCCTCTTTGTAATCTGATTCCAAGAGGATTTATTGATCTGTTAAGATTGTTTCTTTGAAAAAAAAAAAAGCCCCATTAGGGTTAAAGGTTTGACAGCTGATATCAACATCCCTCAGTGTCTTTTGCAGATTTCAATGCATCGGGAAACCCAGACAGTGAAGAGAAATCCTGTGTTTGGAGGAAAAAAAAAAGTATGTGACCTGGAGTAGTTGCTGTTCAAGCATCAGAGATCAAGAAAAAGCTCATTTTAAGAGACTGTTCATAATTGAACAAAATGTCATCTTCTTGTTGTCCAATGTGCTCTGTGTGTGTCCACCCTGTGTGAGAGTCCACAGGAAAATTTGTCACGAACAGAGTGTTTTTACTACTATGCTGGCCTCCCCACTGTGTTTACCTCTCTTGTTTAAAAAAAAAAAGCCATATGCTGAAGGGCTTTGAGTTTCAGCTCGGGTTTCAGGGTGCACCGTCGGCCCCACACAAACTGTGGCATCAGTCAGAACGGATATCCAAGTTATAGCTAAGCTATAAAGTGGAGCTCCATTGATCTGTTTATGCTTTTCTAACAATCTCCAACACATGAGATTCATCTTGGCCACAGACAATCTCCTGATGGCCATTGATTCATCCGGTAACACCAGAACAATTAATTAGGGAGGAGGGGGGCAAAAAGTCCTTATAGAGGCACCAACCATTCCTTTGTAGCAAGACATTTCCATAATTAATGTTTGGTAAAATAGATATATATATTTTTTTTACTTGGACTCAAACAAAACAGACATAAACAAAACATCTCAGGCCATTATTGGCATAGGTAATGGAAGTCACAGAAAATGGCTCAGAAGTCAGTCTACATCTTTGACAAAGTGCTTTTAATGAGAGGAAACCTGCAGAGGCAGCAAGAATTTAACTCCAGACTTTGTTTCTGATGGTGCTGGATGAGGTTAAGCATTGCATTGAAGCATGAACCTTTCTCACTTATCTTGCCTTAAGTGATTTGTGAAGGATGCATTGAGCCAAACATGCTTTATTCTAGAGATAAAATAATGCAACACAAAATAATTTACAACACAAAATAATTTACAACACAAAATAATTTCAGATGTTCCATACGTTTCAAGATATGCACAATGGCATGCCTTTATTTGGTCAAATCATGAACCAGAAATACTGATGCACATAAAATGGTATTTTTAGAGAAACGTGGGATTGAAAATGCCTGTGAATGTTTATGAACTTAATCCAAGCTTGTTTTTAAGTAAACTTGGCTTGCACAGCTACAAAATATACTCTCTTGTCCCTGTAACTGGGGATTATTCAGCAAATCCATGTATAGCCTGAGTCACACACTTTAATCATCATCTGTGTTGATTTCCATCCAGCTGCCAGGATGGAGGCCAGCAGCACAGCAGTTTTCTCCTCTGTCCTTGCGGCGTACGGGCCCAGCGCCTTATTGATCTCAACAAGTAAGTTAATAAGCTTTGGACTCATTCATCAGCAGGGTAGAGACTGGAACTGCACACGGCAGGCTTAATCAAGTCCTCGGTGCCCGCCAAGCATGAACACGGTAATTAAAGGAAGAGGGAACGTGAAGACGAGGGAGAGAAGAGAGGAGCCAGGGGTCTACACGGTTCACCTCGGCGTAAGATAGAGAACCCGAGCGCTCCATTTATAAAGTACAGATTTATGAAGACGGTGGTTGAGGGATGACATGGTTACAGTCATCACTCTGTCTTTCTCTTTTTGCCTTGCATCGCTCTCGCATTAATCTGGCCTGAGTTAATCAGCTGCTGAAATACAGCCGGCCACTTGGTCCAAACAGCAGCCTGAAAACGGGCAATCCATCCCACACTAAGAAGGCCACCACAAAAACACATAAACAAGATCAAGAACCCACCCAACGCCACCCTCGCTTGCAGTAACGCAAACAGTCGAGGAAGGTCACCGCCACCATCATCTTTCTTTGTATTTTCCCTGTCAAAACAGAGGTACAGAAATTACAAGCTCTTTTAGTTTTCTTGGATTTATTTCATTTCATTTATCTTAATGGAGACTGCTGGCCACATTTATTTCCACCCCCGGGTGAAGAAGTGTAAAATAAGTTCTTCATCAGCTGTTCGTCTTCTCACAAGCTTGGAGGAGGGACATTCTCAGTTTTTCTCAATCATCTAGAGTCGTGGATCTTCAGATGTGTTCTTCTTTTCAGCCCTTAAGGTTTGGTCCATTATTGTATCTTTCAGCAGAATAATAATCCAAAATGTACAACCATTGCCAACTCAGTCCTTAGACTCATTTTCCTTTTAGTGTCAAAATCCACCAGATTTCTATCTTACTTTGTACAGCAATTTTAAAATGGTTCAGATGCCGTGAAGTTGACCAATGTTCCCTCAGATTGGTCAAGTTTTCATCAGTTATTAGCATGGTGACATCAGATGAAGACTGTGGTTGGAATGAATTGCTAAATTATTTTCAGTATTTAAATCAATTCACCTAGCTTTGGTAGCTCAATTAAAAACACTGAGAAAATTGTTTATTTTAGAGTGAAGCTATAAAATACCTTTACTATTCTATCATCTAATAATATTGCAGAACTTTGTAGTTTTATCAAATAAATCTCATGACTTAATACCACTCATCAGTCTTCAAAATAGTTATTTTTTTACTATTTTGATTTGTTATTGACCGCTGTTAAGCTGCATTTTGTGGCCCAGAAAGACGATCTTTCATCTCTACTGCATGCTTTCTATGCCCACGAGTTTGCATGATGTACAAGTGCGCCTCTTCTCTCAGGTGTCCTTTTCTCCCCTGTGGCCCATTAGCCTTGAACCTGACCATTAGACTGGCCCTTCAGCTTGTGCAGCACACATCTAATGAAGGCAGCTCCCAGATTGAGTGTCCATTAATTGTGACTATTATTGTAATGTAACCCATCTTGGGTCCAAATGCAGAGCTAAGATCTGGAGGTGTGATACTGTTAGTGTCACTGTGGGTCACAGTGGAAAATCTCCTCCTGGGTTCATCCACACTTATTCTCACTGACCAATGCAGAACATCAGTCTTGCTTAAATAACTAAGTTATTCAAAGCTTCTTCAAGCTTCGTAAATGTTAGGCATTTACAAATGTTTAGCAGTCAGTCAGATGCATGCATTTGAAAAATCTGCAGTTGCATAAAAAAAATATTTCTCTATACCATTTTTTTTTAGATCAAGCAAATTTTATTATTGAACATCCAAAAGTAATTTATTAAATTATCTCACTTATGAAGGGGGTAAAAGCTATTTAAACCAATCTGGCCAGTTTCACAAACATAAATCTTTTTTTTAAATTTGCTGTTAAACTGCGATCAATTACATTTATTGGAAAACTGAGCTCAGTCTTACTAACCAGACCCAAAGCTGGAGTAAATAAACAGTTGCGAATCTTTTGTCCCTTAATAAATTAAATCAACTCTACATTTTGTATCTCTTTAGCTGATATTGAAATATGACATTGACAACAAAAGACATTGATAAAGGGGAAATGCATTTTATTTTCTCTCTTTAGTGAGTTTAACATAAATTAAAGAAAAACACACCAAATGTTCAGACCAGAAAAAAAAAGTGACTCAGAATACTTTTTGTTTGGAAGATGTTTGCAAATTCTTGAACTTTTTGATCATGTGCTTGCATTTATTGAACTGTGTCTCTTACTTGAAGTTAATAAATTTGGAGGTCATCTCCCACATTGTTAGTCCACAAATAGTTCAGTCCTCTCCAGAAAACATTTGACTTGCCCATGTGGGCAATTGCTATTTCTTCGTCTTACATTTCTGACAAACTTCCTTCCATCTGAAGGTGACAGCTGGGGTCAGATGGTTGCAACTTCATCCCAACTGGTGTCAGCATCGCTTTTTGTTGTCTACTTACTCAGGTAGTGATGCATCATTCATGGCAGGATTGATATCTTCTGTTTCAGACAGTTTCTATGCATATGCTTTATGCACATGTTAAGGGTTTTACTTCCTGTTATGTTCGTGCTAACTGCGTCTGTGTCTCAGTTTAAGCTTCCTTTCCATCTCCGCTCTCTTTAATCACACAGTGCACTGGACACTCTGAATGCTGATCTCCCTTTGGGACGCAAACAGACAACCGCAATCACAACCTGCCTCACAGCTCCTAATTAGCACAGGGAGGACATTTCCCAGGGTGAGAAACGCACACAAAAAAGCAACACAGAGATGCCAAGAGTCCAGCAACGGAGCATGCTTTGGGTAGATTTTAATATGTGTGTGGGCGTGTGTGTGTTTTGAACTGGCGCACACTCTGACACTCACGGAGTAACTCAATTACTGCAGGACTCCTTCATAGATCTGTTGGCTTATCTGATGGCCAGATCACCGGATCGATGCAGAGCAGCCACAGTGGGTAGATTTAAGCCTGCTGGTCATCGATGAGGGGATCTGCAGAAGAGACGCAGCAGAGGTGGAAACCTGTCCAGGAGGCTGGCAGACCAAACTCCACAACGTGAGTGAGCGTTGTTAGCTTTTAGGAGAGATATGAGTTTGCAAGGCCTGTTCTGTCAGAGCACTTTACAGTGAAAAATAAATCACTTTGTGTTCATTTTATCCCAGATCCTAATTGCCCAGTGTTCATTGATCTCTGTGTAATCATTGACAGAGCAATCTCTGAATCTCTAGCAAGGGATTCAATTAAAGGCTCGCGGTGCTGATGATTTCTTTTTTTTTCACCCAGCTTGTATAACGCCATCTCCCCCGATGCCTCCAAAGTAACTTTCCCCAATTAATGGTTGGCTAATAAGTAAAACGAATCACCATTTGTTTCTCGGTCACAAAAAGGCCCGTGATTAGACCCGCACTGGACACAAAGCAGCACACTCCTCTGTTTGCATTGAAGTCTTGTATAAAACTTTGTCCCATTGTGCGCCACACTTCCTGGACCATGTCAGGCCTCACTGTCACCGGAGGCTAAATCCACTCCTCTTTCCATCCCCTTTTGTGGAGCAGCACACTTTTGCTGCTCGCTGCTTCTCAGAGAGGTTTGGGGGAAGTTTATAGGGGCGAGGAGGATGAGAATAATGAAGGAGCTGCCACGTGTGACCAACAATGAGATGTCGGGGATTATGGTGAGGACAAAGGGAGTGTTGCAGTAATTAACACCACTCCTGTGCGTGTGTGTGTGTGCTTGAGCTGTGCACCAGGAGCAGAGGGCACCGCTCTGTTAGCAGCTGTGTCTATGCGAGAGATGAGCAAGAATGTGTGTGTGTGTGTGATTGCAGAAATAATTAATAGAGAAATAAAAACTATGAAATTCATGACTTTTATGTTTCTACAATTCTAGATATTCAAAGGCTGGCTCTATGTACTGTGCAGACCATTATTTAATTTCTGCTTTATTGTGTAGACTCATATCAGCCGCCTTTACACTTTTTCAATTTCTCAATCAAATAAATAAAAAGAGAAAACACATTTACTGCAGGGTTCTGTCATATCTATTTTATACAATTTTTCAGTTGTGTGAATAAATGTGGCACTATTGTTTGTTGGGGGATGTTTTGAGGATCTATTTGCATGATGTACAAGGATCTTTTTTTGCTGTTCTTGAGCACCAGACCAAAGATGGTATTTCTGGACCTGTTTTTCTGTGCTTTGAGTTTTCACTTGCATTAAGAAAGCCAATAAAGGATTTTGTTTAGTGCTGGGAATTTTGTCTGTATCTTTGACCAAACGTGATAACATTTACAAAGCTAAACCACATTAATAAGTTAACTGGCAGTGCTTCTTTCAGACTTCTTCTGAAAATATTGCTGATATTATACAAATTCAAATGAAAATACACCCATAAGCATGCCATACATAGAACCGACAACATTTTCCTGGTGACCTTCGGTTGGTTGACCGAGGCAGCAGTAGGTATATTTTGAACTATTTGGGGTATAAAGAGCCTAGATTTGTGAGTCATGTGATGTTCTCAATGAAAGTTTGCCAAGAAGGTGCAAGGTTTTTGTATTGTGAAAGATGTTTCAGAAAAATGTCCAAGCTGTCAAACCAGCAAAGCTTTCAGCTCGAGCTAATTATTTCCGTCCATGTCTCCCTCTGTCTGTTTCTGTCCAGCCTTGTTTCCAGCTTAGGCTGATTAGCAGGAGTGGTCCTTTTACAGTGCAGTGGTGGGGTAATTAGTGGGATGAGCTCAGCAGAATCATCCTCTTTAGGGGTTAAGAAGGCACAGAATCCAGCACCCTTTGGCCTCTGAAGACCTAGGATCTGGTATTCTGTATGTTAAGAGGGAAAAAAAAAAGTCTTCTGAACAAATCTGCTATAGAGGAAAAGTCTGCACTCTCCTCTCAATGTCCCCAAAATATAAAATGCCTGAAAGTCACTTCAGATGTTCAGAGGAACTGAAATAAGCTAAAATGACTTTCCTCTGAACAGATGCTAGGGTAGAACCTTTGTGGCCCAAGGGCCTGAAAACACACATACTTCAGTTTGCAGCTTAAGTTCTCAAAAGGGGCAATTATGTCATTCATATGGAAGTAATTGTCTCCCATGAATATGAAATGTTTGTCAGTCCCTCCTTTAACACCGAGTGCTGTGTGGATGCTTCTGAAGAAGGACAAAAGCCCCAAAGCTATGGTCCATTTCCATTTGCTTTAGAGAAACTGCTTACAGTAAACTGAGGGTCTCTACTGACTCTCCTGAAGCCCTGATCCAAACTCTACAACGATGGACATGATGAGCTAACTGCTAAAAGTCGTCTGTCTTCAGGAATAAGTTGCTATATGTAATTCTCAGCTTGGGAGGGTGTACTTGCATGCTTGAATAATTTGAAAGTTAAAGTAAAATTGGACTTCAATCTGTTTAAGACATTACAATATCATGAAATAATTGTTTTTCTATTTAACTTAAAAAATTTGTAACATTGTAAAATAATTTCAGAAGCCATTACTCCCACCCCCCTTTTTTTTCTTCCAGTTCGCAACCATATTATGAAGTTGTACTCTACACCAAGCAATCAGTTCAAACATGGTAAAATGACAACTTAAATGCTTGCCATTTTAAAAATAGTATGGAGAGAAATAACTGAAAACAATAAACATGCCCTAAGCGGACAGATGAGTTTTAGGCAGTAAGGTGCAAAAATGTGATATTTCCCCCTCACTTTTAGAAATTGGTGGAACAGTTGTCCACTTGCTTCATTGTTCAGGAGCCTGCCTTGCAACATAAAACTGGCTGCCAAAAAAGTGGCGTACAATGCAGCTTTCCTAACAAATCCACCTTGCAGTAAGAGATAAAACTGCAAGGATGTTTTTGAAATAGCAGTTCCTTTAAGACCCTTTCACATTCACCCCTCTCAGATTAGCTTTGAAATTCAGTATATCAGAGCAAATGATCTAAATTTATACCTGATGAGAAAACCAAGACTGTGATATATTAACAGCTCACAACTTTTCATCTTCCCTTCAGAAAACTTGAGCCATCTGTTAAACTTGAACAACGACCCCAAACTTCCAGGTCCATTTTAAGTTGACATTTTATGGGCTCTGGTTTTTTCCTCACTTCAAACACATTTATTTAAATCATTTTAAAAGATAAATAAATAAATAAATAGAAACTGCTTAATTTATTCTGACATATCCAGACCACAGGGCATGACATTCAGCCATTACCATGTTATTGTCCCTCCTAATCAAAGCTGTATGCTATCAGAGATAAAATCCCTATGGGGAAGGGAGCTGTTGGGCTCTTTTCTTCACAAGGCACATATTTGTTAATGTCCCCATGATTTATTAGGAAAGGGACATTCAGACTGCCTTTGTCATGGAGAGACCTGTGCATGAGCATGCTCACTAGGTGACCCGAGGGCCCAGAGGAGAAAGAAAGAAGGAAGGAAGAAGAAGGGGGGGAGCGATGTTTTTAGCATAAGCATGGGAACCAATCTGCTAAGATTGCTCTGCACACCAAGGGGTCTTCTACAGACTTGCACTTTACCAGGGGTCTTTATTTTGGGTCTCTCGCCCCATTGTGCTCACAATTACTACACCACCTCACTGTCCTGATCCACTTGTTTCATTCATATGCGTCAGCGGCGAAGTTTCCAGCTGCAAGCCCCTCTGAATGGTTAAACTAATAAAGGGTGTAGAAACCAGCTACAGACCAGAGAGGCAGTGCCAGAATGTTCACTTAAGAGGGAGACACAAAGAGGACGGCTGATTTTAAAAGGATTCCTCTTCTCCTGCAAACAAATTGTGAGAAAATTGTACAACCGAGGGTAGCTCAAGCATAGAGTCCTATATCTCTGAGTGCTGTTGTAAAGCCATTAGCTGATGAAGCAAGTATTTCTTATTCCTTATTCCTGCACATTTCAATAAAGTAGCACAGCAAGTGATTTCTTAAAATAAAGGGCCCAGAGGAGAGGACGGATGTCTAGGAAGAAGCATCATCGTCATCACTCTGGGCTTCCAGTTACAGATGCAAACGCCTCAATATCTGTCATGTTTACATGTTCCCGTATTCTATAAGGGATGGATATACTGGTCAAGGCTACAGAGTCTACAGGAATCAGACTGAGCTACAGATGAGGGGGGATGGGACTTTCACCAACATGCATGTCTGTGTGAGTTTCTGTTTTATTTCCTTCCGCTCCACGAGCGTCAGACATGGCGAGCACAGACGCAAAGCTTCATTAATGATTCCTGTAATGTCGATCCTGCTATGATGGCTAACAGGAAAGGTGTGGGACACAGGAGAGAGACATTTCAAGGTTAAATGTCATGAGTGCCAGCCCATCATGAAAATGATGACAATTTTGTCTCTTGTATTTCTTGAATCAAATGTTTTCATATATTCTTCCACAATAGTTTGCTCAAAAATTTGGTACATTTCTCCAAACAAAATAATGTGACTGAACCTGGTTTGCAGGCAGCTCACAGGTTTTCTATGAAGTTAAGCTCAGCACTTTGACATAGCTGTTGCTCTGTTGTAATATTCTAATTTTAAATATTTAAATATTGTCTTCTCAGGGGCTGTAAATGGAAAAGTATCATAATAAACAGAATAAAGGGTTAAAAACTTCAGTCTGTGAGTAATTAATCTGTCAAGTGTTGCGGTCTGTCCTCATCATTGTTGGCACCCAGCGCCATCTACTGGTCACATCAGATAACAGCTATTCATTTGGCAGGTTGTTATTGCATGAGCTTGAACACTAGAGGTCAGTGTTGTACTTGTGTCAATTTCTGCATCAATCCAGCCAAGCAATATGGGTATGTTTGCTTCTGGCCCTGGTGAATGGTGCAAACTCTTTCTGCATGTGCAAAAGGTTTTATGAATTTTATTTCTGTAAAAATGATGCAGAAACGACAAGAAAATTGCTCAGTTTAACACGTTGACTTAATCAAATGTTTTGTAAGAACTGTTAGAAATGTTTCAGTTGTAGGCGTCCTCCCCCCGCACGTCAGAATAATTTCTAAGACATGGACACATTAACCTTTAAATAAAAAAGTCTCCACATGCCATCTGCGAGCTCTCCATATGCTCCCAGAGCTTTTCAGAAAGGCCACAAGTCAGCTAAATGTCTCAAGGTTTTTTTTTTCTCTCTGAATCAGTGGCATTTAGTTCACAAAAATGAAACTTCCTGCAGGATGAGGAATCGGGCGTATGGACCCTCAAAACCTACAGGGCTGTAAGATCTAATGTCATTAAAACATAATTAGAAATGTTCCAAATTACACAAATGTCACATTAACAATTCTGAAAGCAGAATGATTTAATCACACTTTTCTCAATCAGCTTTGTAAAGGTCATCTGGTCTGACACCAAGGTAGAATTCCCTTACAATTACATGTGCAAGAATTTAGAGATATAGCAAGAATTTAGATTTAGAAATTAGATAAGAAACCCCAAAGTTGTGCATTTGAGAATAAGGGGAGCAAGGGAAGCCTAGACTATATGTTGCTTTAGTTACACCATCATCCCATTTGTGTTGTAATGACATCACCATGGCAGTGATGGAAGCTGCAAACAAACCGCTCATGCCACTGGATGCTGAAACGCCTCCTTTGAGGGTTGTGGCGTGCATCAGTCCATTTCGTGCTGATAACCTGATGGCAACATGCTAAACAAAAGTTTCAAAAGCCTTGAGATGTTTTTCATTGTTTCCCACAGCTGAGTGGAAAGAGACACAAAATGGCTTGCAAGAAGATTTTTGAATAATGAGGCGATTGTGTGGGAACGCCTTCAAATGTTACATTTTATTAAACCCACATAATATGTTGTTGTGATTTCACGTGAGAGCAAGACAGAGTAACAAGCACAGTAACTGTGAAGTTGATGTAAAGGTCTTGGTCGTTTTAACATATTTCTGTTCACTTTCTTTTGTTTGAAAAGAGTGTTTTATGAGTGTCATTATGCTCTTGTGAGATAAGACCAAAGGTGAACCTTTTCCACCTAAAAGTAGAATATTTAAGGGACAACTAACACTGCAAATCCCATCTTGAACTACTTAGCAAAGGAGATTGCTGAAAAATTCAGTATAGATAGAATTGCAAAGCAGAAAATCCTGCAATTGCAGCTTATAGCTACAGGAAGGAAAGAGGAGCAGAATGAGAAGATGAGACCAGGAAATTTAGGAAATTAATAATTGAATATCCTCCTAGGAAGCCATTTATCTATTTCATTGACAGACATGTCAATGATCAGAGATAAAGATCTCAGAATCATTCAATTCTCTTAACTGCTCACCAGTCAACAAGTATGGAAAAGTGTGCAAAAGATGAATATCTTCAAAACTATTTCAGCTGTGTCAGCAGAAGCGTCTAATCCGTTCTGATCCAGTTGCGGCCATGGAGCTGCATCGGTCTCCGTTTGTGACGTCAGACACAGGCGCACACAGATCGCTTATTGTCCGCGCGAGGCTGCCTGGGACCGCTGACCCGGCCACTGCTATGTCAGCAAGGGTCCCAGCTGTCCACATGACGAAAGAGGCCCACCATATGTGCCGACAAGCAGGCCGAGTTTTAGAGTAGTCTCAGCCTACTTTAGATTGATAAACAGCATTTTTTTTAAGGACTCCGTGTTTTTTTCTTCTTTTATTTATTTATTTATATATATATATATTTTTAAAAATAAATCCCTCGAGCGCGTGTATTACTTCACTCGGCTTCAGATTTAATCAAATGGGAAGAACATGAAAAAGTCGCTCAAGAACATTTATGTCCCGACTTGACTTTAGTGGCGCAAACAGGATAGGGTTTGCGGGCTCTCCACCATTTACACGCCGGCGTACTTGACGGCGCACCGAAATAAGCGGGGTTTGCACAGTAGCGCATCAATAAACAAACAGTAGCAATGGCTGTCTGCTCGCTGTTACCATACCTTTGTTGCTTTGAAGATGAAAAGGCATTGTTAACTCAGACGTGGTGTATTAATGAACTGAATTATGAAGTTTTATTTAAGAAAAGACAGCAGCAGATGGCACATTTATGGCACAAACACTCAAAAACAACACAATTAATAAGGGAGAAAGAAAATACTTTAGTAATAGAAGATGAACAACATTTTAACAAAGTGTCACATCAACAGACATAATAAGACTCAGCAAAAGAAAACAAAGTTTTTTGGACAACTACTAAGGCACTTTGCAAATCTAGCCTTGATGGACCAGGGCAAGAAGATGGCCAGTAGAGCTGGATCTTAACGTGATATTGCAGTTTAATGGTGTGGTTGCAAGTTGCAACACTCCCAAAACCATATGCTCAGAGTAGTGAGCCACATTCAAAAATCGAATATAGGCATTGAATTTAATGAGAGGCTCTCAATTGAATATTTTGTATTACTATCAATTAAAAACCTGATTGAATTCCTGTGTTTGGTTAGTTTAGGGTTCCCCCTCCTCCCGAAACGCTTGTCATTCATTTGATCCGACTAGTCAGCCGGCTAACTGGTAAGGAACAGATCCATATTTGTGTTTTTGTCTCAAAGTTGTAAATATGAAAGTTTGTCTTGGGGGGGTGGCAGCTTTTGGCTGATTCTTTAAGTAAAGTTTAAATAAAGCTACTGTGCTTTCATATTCCTTATTCTGTTCAAAATCACAGCGTGTTCTTCGTTCATATATTTTTAAAGAAACACACATTTTAAAGGTGAGACTGAATGTCCCGAAAACAACTTTTTTGCTTTCATAATCGCAAAAATGACACAGTCAATAAATCACTTTCTGTTGTCAGCTATTTTTGTCGCCGGGATGCTGCGAAGTTTGGAGCGCTTTCCTGCTCTAAATTACTCGTGAAAGACAGATCTTTAGAATTTCCGACGGTCCTTGAAGCCATCGCCTCCTCGGGGGCAGCAGCAGCAGCCGTTATCCGCATCAAGCAGCTTTCATTCAGTGTGTGGCTTCCGAGCGGAGAACAACAGGCTACCTCTCTCCTTTCAGTCCGCTGTGAGTATAACAACCTTCAGTCACACCGCTAGTTATTTCGTCGCGGGTTTTAAGGTCGCGAATGTGTCGTTGGTGAGGCTCGGGTTGAATTTTGTGTTGATTTTGATCCTCAAAGTGGTGTCTGAGACGTTCGCGGAGAGCGTGGTCTTTTGTTCTCTCCGTTTATTTTTTGTACATTTGTTGTTATTAACCGAGACAGTTAAAATGTATTAACGTAACACGTTGGCAGAGAACTTGTTTTTCTTATTTAGAATCTTATTCGTTTACATTTTTAAGGATATATCTTTTATGAAATCGTACGGCGATATTAATCCCGTTTCGACACCCAGTAAAAACAGAAACAAGATACATCAGTGTTTGATTTCTACAGATTTTTTAAACATACCATCGTTAGAAATCGTCATATTGACTGTTTTTTTTTTCCATTTTATTATTATTCCTCAGGATGCTGCACAGCTATGTGACAAGGGAAATATTTAAGCCAGACTGCTGTATAACAAAGAGCCATAAAGTCAATATCAACATGTGACATCATCGTTTTTTTACTGGTAACATGTTCAGTTTGAATCAAATGCTGACAAAACGCTCTCTGGAAAATCTCAACGTGTAAAAAAAAAGAAGAAAGAAATAGACAAAAAAAAAGGTGTTCATCTGTTATCATCTATCAAGAAAGCACAATTGTTAAAGATGTCCAAGCCCCAAAGTTTTGCTTCTCTGTTGGGATCCGAAATGTGGAATCAGCCATGAATATAAACATAGAGATTAAGTCTGTCTCAGTCCTACTGGCCAGAAAGTGTTCTGTCCACCTCAGCAACCTGCGCCACATCAACAAGATCGTTGTGTGCACTGGCTGCTGATGGACCCGTTACCACTGACACAAGGATTCAACTCCAGCTGTGCCATGACTTCATCAGACCACGACGAGACGGGCAGCGATCTGTCCGAGTCCATGGAGATCCGTGAGCTCCAGGACCAGTATGTATCTGGCGAAAACTGCTTCAAGTCCAAAAGTTTACCCATCCTGAATGGACCATGTGAGCATGGGGTTAGCCCCTCTCCAAATCCTCAGCAGGTCGGTACAGTCTGCTCCTGCGGGGCTGTGGAGGACAGCCGGGCGCTCCAGCTCAAGACCCCAGAATGCAGCCAGGCGGAGTCCCCTTCCTCATGGACGGACTTCTCCCCCTCAATGTCCAGCATGGTGGGGCTGAGCAGCTCCATGTCAGTGGAGGGTCACAGGCCCGCAGGCTTCAGAGGCAGAAAACTTGGTTTCTGGCAGGGGTTTGTTCAGACACCTGCCAGAAAGTGTGCGCGGGTTATCCTGAGCGACTCGCGTTGCTTCTTGTTCTGCATGTGCTACCTGACCTTCATTCAGTCCCTGATGGTTTCGGGCTACCTGAGCAGTGTCATCACCACCATTGAGAAGCGCTACAGCCTACGCAGCTCTGAATCTGGCCTGTTGGTCAGCTGCTTCGACATCGGCAGCCTGCTGGTGGTTGTCTTCATCTCTTACTTTGGCGGCAGGGGTCACAGGCCACGCTGGCTGGCCGTGGGAAGTGTCGTGATAGCCGTGGGCGCGGCATTGTTCTCCCTGCCGCATTTCATCTCCTCACCGTACCAGATCCAGGAGATGAACTCGTCAGTGGGCCACAAAGGCCTCTGCCGAAGCGAGAACGGCAGCAAGCGGGAGCAGGAAGTGGCGTCCTGCCCCCGAGATCAGGAAGGCAATGAGCACAAACTGTATGTGGAGCTTTTCATCTGCGCCCAGATACTCATCGGCATGGGGTCGACACCAATCTACACCCTGGGGCCCACCTACCTGGACGACAACGTGAAAAAAGAAAACGCTTCTTTGTACCTGGGTAAGATTGATATGATGACACATGTGGAATCACTGCAACCAGACAGAATAGCTATGGTCTGTCCAATTTACTTTGTATTTAAGATGTAGTAGCAGAGTTAGGTGGTCCATTTCAAGGATCTTTCTCCATCTGGAAAAAGTATGGAGTTTATGGGTTTTTCAGGGCTGCATAATAATGAAAAACAAAATAAATGGTGTGGCAAGAAACAGACTTAGCATTAAACCCCGTCTTTCTGTCTACTTGTAACGTCCGTCTGTTTGACCAGCCATCTTTAAGTCTGTAGGTAAAATTATTTATAACGTTCAATCATACTGATACGTAAACATTGACCATAATCTCTGGAAAATAAAGTTTTTTGGAATTTCGACAAGAAAAAAATGGTTTATCAGCCCTGTTTTGTATTTGAATGAGCAAATGTTCCTTGAATAATCTCACCAGTCCTGAGTCGACGGCACAACCTGTGCCTGGTATGTGACTGGAAGCATGCCAAGTTCTTGATAATCAACCAAACTGATTTCATTGCCATCAAAATGATTTTGATTGTTATATTTTTGATTAAATTTAGAAGGCAGCTTCATAATCATCATGTTAGCCAGGGCGGTACAAGCTTGCATGCCAATGCAAAGCTTTTGTCATTCTGATTTAATCTGAGTGGCATGTGACCTCTGCATAGCCCTGAGGTGGACAAAAATACTGCAGGCCAGAGGTAAACATTTGATAGACATGAACAAAATGCAAAAGTAAGTTGCTTATGCACAACAAGCCAATCACGTCTTCCTGTGAGTATTTGTGCATAATACAGATGTAATCTTAGGTGAGTCTGGCGACTGGAATGAACGTTGCTTTCCTGTCTGACAAGAACTGATAGGACACTGCTGTGTTTTCCATGGTAGCAGGTTGTTTTCGCTTTGTCCATGATCGTATACTCATCCCTAAGCCATTCAGGCTTTTCATTACATAGTGTCCATATATTTGTTTGGTATGCTAGAACTTCAGTAACCTTATTAAATTAAGATTGTTGCGCTGCTTGTCACATTCCTCTCTTAGTTCATGAAGAAGATACTGACTGGAGAAGTAATCTCAACTTGTATCTGTCTGGGTCTTGTTGTTGCTTTGTTGGGACCTGGAGAACGCACACAATGTGTCCAGGATCCCACAAAAAGCCACAAGAAGAGGTAAATAACATTGTAATTTTAATGTGGCTCCAGCTGTATTGTGGCCAAAAGAAATGTCGCATTCTCCCTAAATGTCCACATTTTGTCATTTTACAGCTAGAATTTGTGTGTTAAGATTGTATGTGATGTATCAACACGAAAGGGTGACAACGGTAGATGCTTTTAATTTCTTTTTGTTCTTATGCGGAGAAACCTAACACTACACATTACTTTGAGCACGCCAAACACATTGAAACATGACAGTTGTGCAGTCATTCTGCAGGGATGCTTTCCTGAAACTGAAAAATGGAAACTCGTCAGAGTCTGTGGGAAGATGGATGTAGGTGAACACAGGCTAATCCTGGAAGAAAACTTTAGACTGGAACAGATGCTCACCTTCAAACAAGTTCAAGGCATACTCAGGTGTTAATCAATGACTGGATTTAAATCCTTTTATGATCTTCATCAAAATTTGGAAATGTATTATTCTGTGAAAAAAACCTAAAAGGCTTGCTGCAGCACGGATGGCAGTATTAACTCAGGGAGACGGAATGCCTTGAAAATTATAATTGTTGCCTGACAAAAAACAAAAAAGTTTCATGCTTTGTTGAATGATTATGCAAGGCATGGCATCATTAGGTCAGTAGTAATACAAAATGTTTGACAAAGGTAATAAATGTTAGACTTAATACAAAGACAGACATTTTCTTCCTTCTTTCAGACTTTTTTTTTTTTAGCCGTTTAGTGGAATTCTGCTAGACAAAAAGATGTTAAAACAGTTGCGCAACATCGACCACAGTGTTAGGACTCGGCCCTCACTGAGGCATCGCATGCCTCATGGAGCATATTCGCTGCCTACCTTTGAGACTCAGCATTGATCTGATCCATGCGTCAAGGGGAGCCAGTGCAGCAGAGCTGTTGAGACAGACACTGAAAACAAGGGAGAAAAGAGCCTCCGGCACTTTCTTTTCCTGCTCACACCTTAGGAAGGTGGTCCAGAGGTAATGCATCAATGCTTACAGATATACTGTAGCCCGGATTTTCCTGCGAAGCTGCACTCACTGACATGACCTTGGTGGCTATGTCAGAGGACTCGGAGAGGGATCATCCACTTCCTTCCAGTAAAGAAGTGTTTGGGGAAAACAAAGATTTGTTCTCACATCGCAGAGAGGGAGCAGATAGGTGAAGGAAAACATCCTTGGTTTGTGTTGCAGACACTCCGAGAACCATGTCAGTTGTGTTATTTGCTCTCTTTGGCTATTTTTTTTATTTTTTAATCTTTTTTTTTTTTTTTTTAGTTGTCTCTTGAGTCAGTTTATTCTTGAATGAAGCTGAATCTGTGCTTGCACTTACCAATCTACATATGTTTCCAAATTCATTATATCCTGATATAGGTTACCCATCGCTGGAGGAGATTTCTCCTCACATCTTATGAATGTAAAGCCCATCTATCTCAGTTTGCATCAACCCAAAGGGGAGGAGCTGCTCTTTTTTCTGGGACAATGCGGTTTACAGTGAGGGGGCTTCTTCTTGTGTCATTGGAGAGACACAAAGCTCCCTGACCCACTCTGTTGTAGCAACAAACATTCAGTGTGATTTAACGTCATCACATTTTGTTACATTAATACTACAAATTAATGTAGTATTAATTTGTTATAACAGAGTAGAGTATTATTGGGAAGTGGAATGAAGTTCACACAAATAAAATCGGAAAAAGTGTGGGCTGCTTGTTTAGACCCTTTTTATTCTGATACATATAAATAAAATCCAGTGCAGCCAAGTCGATTTTAGCTTTTCTGTGGAGGCCGACTTGCATTAAAAAACATTGTCCCATACGATGGACATTTCATGCTAACAGATGTGGAAGAAGGCTTTTGACACATTGCTTCGTCTAAAACAGAGTGGTGTGGATGTTCATCTCCCACTAGGACAGCAAATCTACACATATAAGTGTTTACAAGCTACTGCAGAATGATTTGAACACAGATGCACACCAGAATTTTATTTAAACAATCTTAAACCATATATTATTTTCCTTCTTCACAATTGTGGTTCATTTTGCATTGTTCAGTCATGTACAAACCAAATAACGTGCGAAAGTTTGAGTTCAACGTGGAAAAAGTTCAAGGGATATGAATACTTTTGTGAGGCACTGTGCCATAGCCACTGTATTTTACCTAAAGTTTACATCAGGTCAGCTGATTAACACTGGCATAAAAGCAGGACAAACTTTACTTTAATCGTTTTTGTTCGTTTACTGCTGTGTCAGCTTGTTCGTCCTCTCTTCCTGCGTCGACCGCAGGTCTCCCAAGATCTTACCGATCAATAAACATGCTTCTCATTGTCCAGTCACTGATTTATTCCAGCCTCCAGAAAGAGCCAGTGACCTGAGGATATAATGGGAGGTTGAGATTTACAACCAAATGATGCCGACAAACTGTTCTCAGTATCGAATGACATTAATGATTAGGTCCATGTGATTCTCGTCTTGTGTTTGCATGAAAATTCAGAAGAGTCTGCAAAAATTTTAGTCTTGTATCATTTGATGCACTATGTTTTTTTTTTGTGACCTTTCGCCTTCAAAGCCTCGCAATTCCTTTGCAGGCAGTGCCGCATGTGCTTCTTCCTGCAGGGCGAATTTAATGGATCCCTCTTGCCTGTGCTTTAACAAGCATGCAGTGCAGAAAACTAAAATGCAAGTGTGTGTGATTGTTTTTTTCTGCATTATTAATGTCTATTACGTACTCCTGAAGGGCCCAGGGCAGAGCCACCATTTAACAAAGCAGGCTTGTTGAAGCTGCAAGGAAAGAGATTTAAAAAAAAAAAGATGGTCACCGGTTTATGAGGACATGTTTGACGTCCACCGAGAGGTTCTGAAGAGCAGTTCTGTGTGCAGCCAGACATGCTTGCATGGACACAGGGGGTCTGTTGTATGTGGACAAATTTAGAAAGAACATTTGCTCTCCCTAAGTTCCCCTGAAAGTGTGTGCGCCGCGGTCTCCTTCAGATTGAAGTAACATACACCACTTGAGTGCTAGTTTATAGTTAAACCTCTGTGTTTGTCATCACCCTGGGGTGAGTCAATCTCATCAAACTGTGTGCTGTCCTGTTTGGCTTCAGCCAAAGCAAATGCAGAATGTGCACACACACAGACATGTCCCTGGAGGACTCGTCTCTTCTGCCCCCTGTCTGTCCCATCCAGATGAAAGATCGTGTTTCAGTCTCGAATTTAAGGTATGGCCCCATCAAACAGCCACACCATATAGACGACGAGCCGGCTCCGCTTCATCACTTCTCCTCACATGCAGCTTGAATATCACTGCTTCCTTTCCCAGAGCACAGTCAGGGTTACTCAGCAGCAGGCGACCTTTTCTAGCCGCGTGCTGCTCAAACAGCTTTGGCCACTACTGTATGATTACTATGACTCCCTGTGTGAACCGCTGACCTCTGTGAGGCTGATCCTGCACCACTAGTGACAGCATGTGCTTTTAAAACGTGTCCGTGCAGGAGGAAGAGGAGGAGGAGGAGGGAGTTATTCGAGGAGAGAAGGAACAGTTGGGTGTGGGGGTGTGTTCAGGTCTATAAAAGCAGAGTCTCAGCCATAACTGTAAATGAGTTTTGACATTGGTATTAAATAACGGTTGGTGCTGTAATTAAGTTGTTTTGACAGCATAGGAAGGTTCTTCATAAAAATATATGAACGGCTTTTTAAATTGACAGGAAAGAGATTGTTTCCAGGTAGACGAGAAGGAAGCAGACTCTCCTCGTCTTATCAAAACTTTGATTTGGCAGTAAAAATGTGTTTGACGCTTAATTTTAATTGCGATAATTTACTTGGCTGAATAAAGGTCAGATAATCAATGTTTATTCTGATCACTGTGAAAAAGCTTGTTGATATAGAAAATAACTTTATTGAACAGCTTTGCAATTAAACTAATTTATCATAAAATTTAGGTTTGATCAAAAAACTGGTCTTTCAAGCTACAGACTTTTTGTTTTTCACGATTTTAAGATACAGTAGTGTACTCCTTGTTTTGCGATGTCACCAGCATGACTTAAACTTTCACCTCTTTTGTAAACATGACAACTCTCTTGCCGTATTTAATTAATTTTATGCCTCTGAACATCTACCGACAAATCGAGAAACTTTTCCTCATGCTTCAGGAAGCAAATATGAATTTGCGTCAGTCATAATAAATCAGTGCCTTAAAAGAAACCACTGCATGCTTAGCTGTTAATATTGTTATTACTTAGAGTATGCAAAGAAACAAACAAAGATAATTGTTTTACTGTAATTTTTAGATTCCTAAAAGGATCCCAGACTGACATTGCACATAAAACAAAAAATGCATAGTTTATGTGCTGCACCTACTATTTCTTTCATTTCAAAAACCCAATAATGTAGCTGTAATTATAACAATCTAAAAATGATAATTAAAAAAATGTGTGGGGCGGTTGAGAGCCACACAAAATTATTCTGATGGCTGCAAATGGCCATTAAACCAAAGTTGAAAGATCACTTGTTCAGCTTTTCTTTTTAAGTAATACTTTAATTAAAAAGTTTTTAAGGCAATATTTGATCACTGCTTTTTGGCACTTTAAGGACAAACTGTTGAACATAAAATACCCCAGAATTATTATTTTTATCTTTTTTTTTTGGGATCATTATGTCACTTACTGAAAGAGGCTTTGTTGTTTATGACATAGACATTATTCTTCCTTATATTAGTGATGCAAATATTTAAAATAGATATTCGAAAAAATATTGTAGATTTCCAATTATTTCTGTGATGAAAGTTTTTCTTAACATTTCCCAGATGTTTGCTCACTCCAAAAGTTTTCCAAGAGGAACGAACACAAGTTTGATTGTATTCAGTCAATTAAAAAATGACAGGAATGCTTTCGTTTTTCTCGCTGTGGAGTCCTTTAACCTCCATTATGCTCATTAGCCTCTATAGCACAACTCGACCGCCCTCGCTTGTTGTTTTCAGTCAAGAAATGAATTTCTGTCTTTAATTACTTCTTGTTTGTCTTTTGATATGGGATCAGTGTGTTCTGTGACAAACATCAGGACTGGTGCTTCTGTCATGTGCTGACAAAGGTGCTTTGGTGTTCAACATATCTATCTGTGTTGGCTCAACATGCCAAAGAGAATCAAACTTGGACATCTTGCCTTTCCTTTTACACTCGTCATGTCTACTTGTGAATCTTCTCAGCCCTTTTTAAGTCTATTCTTTATGCTGATCCAACCTTTAGGCTGGTGGTAGAGGAGTTATTTTTCTGTAAGAGACTGGGAGGCAGAGTGGAAGGAATCGTCCTCCGTTCCGGCATTAAGCCTGCTGAGGAGCAGTCTGACTATTGTTCTCCTTGACCTCTGCGATGCTCTGATGACTTGTGACTAGAGGAAAACTGCCGGAAAGGAAAATGTCCATGAATTCTATGTAAATCTTAATAATTTGATGACATATTTGGTGTAATTTGTAATCATCGTACCATATTGATGTTAACCTCCTCTGTCCCTCAGTTTTTCTGCATTGCTTCTAGGACATTGCACTCTGCTCTGAACTTCCTGGACATGATGGGCCTCTCTTTGACTGAGATGGATGGCTGTAAACATTTCTGACCTAACCCAGGGGGGGAGCATTGTTTTGTCCTTGCATGCACACATTCACATGCATTGAAGTTGGGAGGAAATTATGCATTGTGAGTCAAAATGGAAATGTAACCTTAAATGTGCAGCGATGGGGATGAGGGTTGACTCTGTGCTGTTCACTGAGCTTCAAGCTTATTCTAAATTATGTAACCTTTGATTTTTGGCAAGATTTTAACTTTTATTATTGTGAAGTGTCCACAATTAAGAAAATGAATGGTGCATTAATAGACTATTTTAAATCATTGAAATAACTTTTGTTCTTTGTATTTATGCACGTGTAGAGTTGTTGTGAGCCAATGTGGGTGCGAATGAGAGGGCAAGAAGGAGGAACAGCTGGGTTTCTTGTTCCGGAGATGTAGAGGTGCACCTGCACTTTGGTTTTGGTTAGGTTTTAAAGTATGTGCGTTGCTCTTGGATTGTAGATGTGCTCAATGTTTCCTGATATACTTCTGGTTTTCCTGCAACTGCGCCACATTGTTTGAACATCTGTGCTTACATAGACATGGCAGATGAGATGTGAGTCGTCAAGTGTAGTTTCATTCATTCATTTGACAGGAAGAGTTGTGCATCCATGCACACGATGTACCCAAGCTGCAAAGCACCGTGCACGTCAGCCTTTTTCTGTTTGGATGATTTAAAGATATTGTGACGGCAAAAGCAAAGTTTTTGCACATAATGGGATGGAGTGTGACAGTAGGTTATGTAATGACTTTGGGAAGGTTTACAGTTTCAATTCCCAGCTTGTGTCTTTTTGGGTAAGATGCTGTTCAACACTTCTCCTATTTTTGTTTGGCCAATAATATATTGTAATGCAAAAACATGTCATGAAGTTCAACTTTTAGATACAATCTAATCAAACGGTAACTGCATGAGTTGCCATTTGATTCAAATCAAAAAGCAATTTATTTCCCTTTTGATTTGTTCAAAATGCAAAACAATTGAAAAAGAAAATGCTACACATTGTTTTACCATTTTGTTAAAACAATTTGTTTTTTCCCCCACTGCTCAATCTCCTAAAAATGTTTATATTGGAAATTTTTTTTTGTTTTAAGTTGTTTTTGCGCAAAGCAGAACAACGTATGATGGTGCCTTATAACAACAAAATCTTATCTATACTCTTAGAGTGATAAATATCCCAAGTACAAATCCTAATGCCTGTTTAAAATCATTTAATTTGAACTTTACCAGGTGTCTCTGGGTGATTTTCCTTCTTAAGCAGTAAAGGCAGTCTTAGTGGAGTAAAATTGGATGGTATGTTCCGGGCTGACGCTGAAAGGACACAGCTTCAGCACCAAGAACCATATTGCTGTGCCATGTCTGGCATTGCGTGAATCTGAAAAGCTGCAGGTGCATGCTTGTGGCAAGCTGCTCGAATGGATTCACACTCGCAGACCCCTGACAATAATGTGGCTCTACCCCCGGCCCAAATGGCTTATTCATGGCCACTCATCAGTGGAATGCTTCTCCTCCACTCCAATGCTGGAACATTAAATATGCAAATAAAACCCCAACAGCTTTCTGGATATCAGTGCAGAACTTGTTTAGTGGGCACCTTTTGGTAAAAAAAAAGGGGGGCTGGGGTGAAACCCAAAGCTACGATCAAACATCTCTTATTATCAGAAACTTTTCCTCCACAATGTAGAGGTCAGTTTTCTTAAAAAAGGCTCTTTTTTAAAAACTTATTGTATGTTTAATCCCACAAATGCGATGACTACTCATCAGCTGAAATGGCTTTTTGACTTGACAGCTCTTTAAGAATGTGATTGGTGGAAAGTAAAGTTCATTTTCTGCATCTATCTATGTCTTTGTCTGTGCCTCCCTCACTTGCTCACATATATAATCATTTTCACAGCAAAAAGAAGGCTCAAACAGATTTTTGAACAAGAAGCATTTAGTTCAGCACAGGAATCATGTTTGTTGAAGAGAAAGTTGGATTATGTGGAAACCCACTAAAGATGATGGATTAGTCAAATTAAATAAAGGGATTTACTAAATGTGGCAGTGAGTGAAAGGCTTCTTGGAGCTGTTAGGACGTGCAGCAACTTGAAGGAGAGGAGGCACAAAGGAAGAAAAGCATTTCTTCAATAGTCTGCTGTTGAAAGATGCTCCAATATTGAAGCATATAGAAATGTGGAGAACTGGTTTTTCTTTCAGGGAAAAGAAAAGCTGAAATAAAAATTAGTTGTATATTTATATAGTTATGTAACTACAAATATTATTTAATGGTAGAAGGTCTCCCAGTTATTTATTTTTTTGATCAAGGATCATAATCTCTCATTATTTAATAGGCGTCAGCTGGTCTGCACATCCAGAAACCACAATTTGTTGAAATATAGGGGATATAACTGGAAATGTATTTTCTGAAAAGAATCATGACAGTGGGTTGCCTTGACAAGAAAGATACTTCTAAATGTAGTCTCATAAAATTTGCAGATAAATCCAACATGACGTAATTGCCTTTAATTCAGAGCAGCAGAGCAATTTTTAGTACTGCTGCTGCTAAAAGACTGATGTCAGGTATAAAAACCTGGTGATTTATTTCGGCGGTGATACATGGACTGAAGCAAAAATACAGACTTTAAAACTTAGAAAATGTGAGGCTTTCTTTTCAAGTAAATGTGAATTTTGCCCAAAAAACATTTTTTTGGGCTAAATTGGTAAGACTAGTTGATATTACCGGGTTAATTGAGCAGACTATCTTCTACATGCATGGTGTTTGCCCAATTTATTTTTTAAAAGAGTACAAGTTTACTTTAACAAAGCTAGTGGGTACTTAAACAAGTTGGTGCACATCAGTTAACAACAGTAAAGCAAAACACCTAATTCAAAGGATCTTGTTCTAAAGCAGGAATATGCAGCTCTAATAAAAAGGCTGAATGAATTCACTGCCACATCAGCAAATTTGGTAAAGGCCTAATCATTTGATCCAGGTGTGATGGAGCAAGGATGCATCCAAAAGTTGCAGGTCCGTAACACTAAAGGAGTTGCAAACTCCTGTTCTAAAAGTCAGTCCAATATCCCGATTTTGTCTTTATTAGCTGAGTTTGCTTGTGGGGGTTTACCCATCTGACACTCCGATACTTAGTGGCCCTGTTACTTATATCCATGGAGCACAGGACAGGGGACAGCTAAGCTCTGACCTGATATGTATTGTTACACAAACTGGGTTTCTCTTCATATCCATGTTTCTGGTTGATTTGGAGTCTTTTCCTTTGTCCATGGTCTCACAGTTCCTTAAATAAATTCTGTCTGATCAGATTTCTGACAGCAGCAGGTTTGCCGTCTTCTGCTGTCAGTGCAGCTCCAGAAGGCTTACAACAGCAATGGAATCTGAAAAAATGTTGATTAAGTTTTTGATATAAGACCTTTCTAATGCACACTAAAGGAAAAGTGTAGGTGGAACGGGTCCCTCAGGAGTGCACTTCCAGGCTACACCTTTTTCTTTGTGGAGCAGCTGATTCACTGGTTTTAACAGTTATTTGCCATGCACAGCATATTCTCTTGGATCTGAAACCAGTGAAGAAGGAAAAGTGCATTGCTTGTGGTGTTGGTGCTGCTTCACTGGCTGACTGTTACCTCAGGCTGTTGAAAGCAACTGGGGAGAAGCTAAATATAGAGAAAACCCCTTCGTTCACTTCTTTTTTTCCTAAATATTTGATTTTGCAAAGAGTGTGTGGGGAACCCCTGCATGGAGAGTATCTTAGTCTGCATGAAAAATGAATGCAGTGTACTGTTTGAATGGTTTTATGTGCTGTGACAAAGATTTGAACTCTTATGCAGTGAGAGCGTTTGGTTCCGCTCAGTAAATAAATGTTAATCCAAAGCCTTTTGGAGATGGTCACTGATGTGATTATTTTAGTTTAGAAGTGGGTTGTAGGAAATGTTGGGTTGTGGAAGGCAGTTTTCAGATGCTGATCAAGTTCTTAATGCCCCTTATGATTCACCATGGTTTGTCTCAGAGGTTTAAAGATAAAGGTAAATGTGCTTTTATTTATATAGCACATTGCATAGATTTAATACTGCGTTGGATGCATTGCTTAGAGCCCTTGATCATAATTGATGTGCTACCATCACTAATTTTCTACAAAATCGTGATAGCTTGTTCCACCACGTTCAAAAGGAGGTCAGATGGGTTGAGATCTATTCACTGTGGAGGCCATTTGGAGTATAATGAACTTGATGTAGCCAGTTGGAGATGAGGTAAGCTTTGTGGCATGATGCATTCTCCTGCTGGAAGTAGCCGTTAGGATATTGGTATGCTGTGGTCATAAAGGAGTGAACATGATCAGCGGCAACAGTAAGATCGGCACTGGTGCTTACACAATGGTCAATTGTTTTCCAACAGTTTTTTTCCACTTAAGTTTCTTTCCTTCACCATTTGTATTAACAATTTAACAGGTGTAACTAACAGTCGCCATTGCATGTTTTTAAATTTTTTTTTAAAGAATTTCTACTATTAACGTCTTTAAAATATAACACACAGGAGGAAAAAAGTGCATTCATAAAACTTTTTAAGTTGATTCATGACATTTTGATGCATATCAACTGTTTCTTAAGATTGAACATTTTTATATATAGTCAGACTCCAATACTCCTGTCTCTTCTGCAGATCATGTTTCTAATGTATGTCATTAACGTTGTTAAAAAACAATATACTGTGATGTTCTGAAATGCACTTAGTTTTAGCTTTAGTTTTTGACTTTAAAACTAACAAATACAGCTACAATCTTCATTCAGAGAACTCAAGAGAGGTTTCTTGAAGAATTTGATGATCTTGGCATTTATCCCAGTTTTATTTTTCTTTCTAATTGTTTTCTCACTCATCCACAGAGCTGCTGTAACCTGCTGGATCTTTAGCTTTTCTCTGGCCTGTTTTTTGTACCCGTTATACTTTATTCTGTCTCATAACTTCCATATAGTTCACTTTTCCCCCATGTACATAGACCCTTTTCACCCATTATCCCCTGGATAATGAATGTAAAGGTACATTTACATTTCTGGTCATAAGAATTTGCATGTTAAGAGGATTGTCAGCGTTTATGTTCGAAGACATATTTGCTGCTGTGTATTGAAGAGTAATCTGAACCAGATTGTTTTTTTTTTTTTTTGCTGCCGTACCTTTGCTGTTACACGTGAGAGGCCACAGTCCCCATGCATGCCCTCTGAGTTAAAGAATAAGGTTAGGACTTGTAAGAAGACACTGCTGTGTCAACAATTTGTCATGACAATGCTGTCATTCCCCCTTTTCACAGTCTTTCTTTTTTGTCTTGCCTCATATGCATGGTGAGGTGAAGGGAGGTCACATGACTGCAGCTATGCCCAGAACACAGGGATACACCGAGGACTCTTGCTCTCTTTCCAACACCAGTAGCCGCATGGATCATCTATCATACAGCTGTCACCTGCGGCCATGCTCTGCAAAGAACCTCTGGCATTGAGTTGAATTCTCAATGCCAGAGGTTTTAGGACAGCAAATCAGTCCTAAATTTGTGCTGCCACATTTCATACAGCTGATGTTGTTGCATAAAGCAGAACAGCTTATTCAGGGTTTGTTTCTGTCACAGATCTGATAATTATCCCAAAATAATTATGATTAATATCCCAAAAGGAGAATGAATAGGCAATACATAATGCTGCATACTATACATCATAGTGTCACTCTTGTGTAATTCTTTGGAGATAACATTATTGCATCTTTCTTTAGATGCAATAATGTCTGCCCTCCATTCCCAAGATTTGCTTAAAGGCTGGCTAGGCTTTGTGGGCTAATAAGGAGGAGAAGTGGCGCATAATTCATTAAAACAAAGTCTGGAACCAAAGAGAAGGAAACAAATTACGGAGCCAGTATCAAGCCTCTGCTGCACATATTGAAGGCTGACAATAGAAGAGATGTTAAAAATAATGAACCAAGTACATTTACCATACAGTGCCTACAAGAATATTTTATTTTTGAGCTTTTTCATTTTCTTATATTTCATCCACAAATCTTAATAAAATGTGATTAATTGTGAGGTGGAATCAAAATGCTAAGTTTTCAATCAGCATCTGTCAAATATGATGAGCATTTATGCTAAGCCTACTTTACTTCGATACCACAAAATAAAGTCCCATCTAACAACCTGTCTTTAGAAGTCACCTTATCATTAAACTTATGCTTTGTCATGTAGAGCACTTTGAACTGCTTTGTTGCTGAAATGAGTTATATTTATAGACTTGATTTGACCAAATCCAACTAAGTATCTGTGGCAAGACTTAAAGCGGGCTGTCTTGGCACTTTTTATCCAACCTGTGACTGACCCGTGTATTATTTTACTTCCTCCCCTCAATCTTGTGCTCCATTGTGTTGTTTCATCACACAATAGCGCAACAAATTTTACAAGGTCACATAATTTTTGTGCTAGCTGCTTTCTTTATTAATTCTATGTTGATTGGTGAGAGAAATCACCCAAATGGTGTGGGCAGGGGGGCATTTTTGTTGTAAAGCAGCTTTAAATTCATGGATCCGTTGGGCATATTGATAACAACAAAACCCAGACAGAATATCAGTAGCAAAGTTTTAGCAGCTCTTCTCCTGGCTATGCCAATTCTTTCAGTGTGTTCTTTTCTTTTTTTTTTTCACTCCTGCTGTTGCTGTCATTCATTCAGACAAGCTCAGAGTGAGTCAGTGCTGCTCGTCGAAGCAGAGCTCTTTCAGAGTGCGGAGGAGGCGAAGCAGACAACAGAGAAGCGCTGGTCCCTGAAGGTTAGATATAAGAGGGATGCTGCTGAGCAAGCTTTATCACTCAGTTACACAGCAGGATCAGTCACTACAGACTGAAGCTCTGCCTCTGTTTCTGTTTTCAGATGTTTGTTTCCTCACATCAGTTTCTAGTTTCTTTAGCGTTTCTCACTTTATGGCGTCTTGTTTTAAATGTCGTTATCTTTTCCAGCCTCACACTGGTATATTAATCTTCACACTGGAAATTGGGCCAAGCGATTCACTGTAACATCCTGCAAGCATGTTCCTTTTTCATTCTGAACATTGTCACACACCCTCCCTTTGTATGTGTGAAGTATCAGACACTATATGCTCAGCCTTCATGTGTAGTTTGATCTGAAAATATTCTCTTCTACTTCTTATTATCACAAAAATGACTTTCTTCACATTTGAATAGCTCACTAAATCACAGAGCATTGTTGGGAAGGAATCACTTTCCCATATCGCCTACAATAATGATTTAGTGCTCTTTGAATGAAAGATCCATTACCTCCAAACGTGTAGACCACCATAAAAAGTCTTTAACGTTTTGTCCTTCAGAAGGTCTTTTGTGTAATTGTAAGCAAGACTGTGGGCGCCATGGGTTTTTCCATTGGCATGCACCCCCTGCTGCCCTGTGACGTCTACCCACAGCCATGTGTGTCAGATTTTTGTGTGCGATGGAGCGCATGCTGCTGCTGTGCCAGCATATTCCTCAATCCGGTGGCTCTGTAGCTGGGCACCCCTTCAGGCCCGAACGCAGCTTCCAAACCCAACCCCAATGATCCCCAAACTATTCTCCCTCGGTGCCAAGCGGGCAGGACAGAGCAAGGCTTAAGGCACAGTTTATGACCCCCTTTTGTCCTCCAGTGGGGCAGAACGTTGTTAACGTGATGGATGGAACGGCAAGATGGAGTTGTGCAATCATGCCGAAGGGCATAAAATATTGCCATCTCTGGCAGGAGGGAGTTTGGAGGGCAACCAAAGGACCATACGTTGTGCTTAACCTCTGCTTGGCAACCGACAGTGCTGATGCACCTGGTGTGTCTGACTCAGGTCGGAATGTGCAGAAAGGAAGTTGTTTTATGGCTTTTTAGCAAAGGATATATCTAAGGGCTGGCCTCTGCTGTAAAACCGTTCATCTCAATCTGTCACTTTGTTTTATTTAGTTTGAAATTCAGTCTGGTTTAGTGCAAGAGACAGCAGCACAGGTTGTTGTTATACCCCCATCCAGAGCTGAATTTACTCAGGTGAGTTTATTTGCACAGCACACTAAAGCAATAAGGGAGTTCAAAAGGCTTTACATACTAAAAATGCAAAAATACAAAGTAATTAAAATACACCACACCGTCAATTGAGAAACATGTAACAGGCATAAAATTTTGGTCAACGTCTTCAAAATCACCAATACACATCAAAAATGTTGGTCAATTGACCTTGACTGGCATTTTCAAAAGACTGACACATTCAGCTCATTTCATGAGAAGATGAAAGCTCAAAAGGGTAAAAGAGAATAATTTGGCTCCTATCAGGTCAGCTTTCACCAGTTAAACAAGATTTCCTCAGGCAGGTTGTGAATTGATGTGGGTTGCAGACAGCTTCTTTTGTATCTGGAAATTTGGGTACAAAATATTAAACGGTGAATGAGTGAAATGAAAAAGCCTTACTGTAAGAAGTTTGGCAGGTCAGGAATGATTGGCACCTTGGGTGAGTGGTGGCTTTTTCTACTCCGAGAATCTCTAATCAACATAGGCTAAGTACAGGTTTCACCAGTTTAAGTGGCATGATTTGAATGCTTTTCTCAATCTAAGGTGACCTCCTTTTTTAAGACTTTAGTTGACTTTTTTAAGACTTTCTTTAGTTGTCTCAAATACAATAAAGCTTTCATAAATCTCAAAATGGGTTTTAAAGAATACTGAGATTGGGAAAAAATATGCAATTTCATTGGGATCGAGATGCACGTAAGACGGGTAAGAATAATTTTCATGTGTGCCAGTTTTTATGGGACAAGAGTGTGTGGGGAATCTGCTGTGACTCAGTGTTTTTGATAAATTCAGCAAGCAAGTTCAAGGAGAAGCACATTCAGCTGATAACACGCACTCTTGCCTCCTTATCTGCTCACACACTTAAAGGCACATGTAACAGAAAGCAGGAGACACAGATTGTCCAGAACAGTGTCCAGACAATCATAATGTGTCAATAATTATCACATTGGGACAGGAATAAATTATCATCACATGAACTAATTCTACTGGTTTTGTTGACACATCATTGTAAAAACATGTTGTCACTGCGAAATGTGCTGAAATTGAGAATTTATGTGACCTGTTTTCGATTCGCATTTTTCTTAAATAAATATGTTTTAAAACATAACAAGAATCTAAGTCTTTCAGATTTTCATTGTAAGGTGGCTAAATGCAATCCAGATTCCTCAGAAAATTTTATTTGAATTTGAATTAAGGTCAAATAAACACTGAGTCTAAGGCACACCACGTTGACACCAAGTTGATATCAACTTGATATCAGCAGACTTTAATGCAGTCTGCTGAAATATTTTTACTTCTTGCACTGTATTCAACATATGAAGCACCTAACATGTCTAAACATGTTAAGAGTAATAAAAAGTTTAGCATCTGTAATATCACCTCGGCTTTGCTGCCCTGGGCAGAGAGCCATATTGCCTGCAGGAAAAGCTGACATTGGCAAAGAATGTTGATCTACCTCTTGCAGGTAGCGGGTTGCACATAGTACATTCACTAATTAAGTGTTTCAACTTTACAAATTAAGCTGAAAATGCTTTTAAAACCTCCTTTAACTTGCACTTCAAATGTTTCTTCAATTTCTGCTTCATGCCAAAAGGCGACACTTATATTTGGCTAACAATGAGAATGTCTGCTAAGAAGCCAAATACAGGATAACTACCATAACTGAGAGTTCTGACAATATTAACATTATTTGCAATGAGTACATGAAAACTACTACTTAATTTAGTAGGTGTGCAGATATTTTTGCATAAATAAAATGTTGCAAAACTTTGATAATTTAGTGCTTTTATCATACTGCCTCAATCTAATTTTAATACTTAAAGTCAAGACATTTCAGTTAAAATTACACTTACTCTCTTATCTACCATCACATTTAAATTAAGCACTAAAGCTCAGTCATCTGCTATATGTCCGCTCTTTAATAAGGTTTAATTTGTAATGAACCGCATGATGTTTTGTGGAGCTCATTTCTAATTTCAAAGATCGAGGTGATAAGAGCCGACCTATTGTTGTCCTTGGCAGGTTTAATTTATTGTTTATTGTCTCTGGGAGGTAATATCCTGTTACTGTGTGAGGGCTTTCACTGCTGCAGTGAATTGAGTCTCCAGGCAGCAGGATATGAGAAACGGCACCATGAAAAGAGTTGGAAAAAGATATGAGATAAGTGAGGAAAGAAGAGAAAGAGGGATGGGAAACCTGCTGTTATTTCTTTTTTTTTTTTGGGGACTTGAAGAAAAGACTTCAGTCAAAGGAAATATTTAATGTTATAAATTGCATATCTTGTGTTTTCTTCTTTTTTTGTTACACATTGTTGGGTTCTGCTGTTTAGACCCATGTGTGTTTGTCTGTTTTCTGCTGTTATAGGGAAGTGATTTGATTAGATTTGATGGGGATCTGTGCTTTATTTAAGCCCTTTGTGCAAAATAGGATAATGCATTTTGCTTTTAGAAGGTTACACCTACAGAAGAAAAGAGGCTAGTAACCTGTATTAGGTTAAAGATATGAAGGTACGAGCATTCATATGGCAGCAGAGGGTTTCTATTTCAGGCTTCAGCAAACTTACTTGTTGGAAAAGGAGAGGATGCATGTGTGTACGCCTGCACTCCTTATGTAATCCGTCTGAGAGGATGTGTTCTTCTTTGTCTCAGGAGAGATTAGACATTTAAGTGCTGGTTTGGACACAACCAGTGGCACCCGGACACGTGCCTAAGCGTGGGTTTGGAGTTTTAATGCTTCCATCTTAGAAACTAACCTTTTCGCACAAGAACAGCAGCATTTTGTTGGGGTTGTATGTCTGACTGTGGGAGGCAAGTGGCAGAAGCCTGTAGTTTTGCTGCTATTTTCTCAAGTGGAAAAATATATCTACTGTGTTTTGTGTGTGGGTGAGACTGCAGTATTTAACAGCATATGTGCACACAAACCATAATCAAAAAGTGCTAATCCATTCCCCTCAGCCCCACGCATTCCCTACGTCCTGCCATGTTCCTGGTGTAATTATAGAAGGTTTGCCTTCAGATTCCCATTGGAATACAACTTTGATGTCCCTCCCCTCTCTCCTTCCCTCCTGTCCGCAGGAGATTTTTCCACCTGCCCAACTAAGGTTATCTAAATTTAATGAGTTTTCTCTCTGACTTTGGCACATGACAAAGTATTTGGCTCACCTCGCTGAGGGTCTAAGACCCCCAGAGGGTTAATGTTTCACTCCATAATTGCACTGCGGTTTCTGCAAGTATGCCGCTCCAGGCTGACATGAGATCTCTCAAGCCTCTGGGTCAGTTGTCGCACACAGAAGCTGTGGAAAATGACCTCTGGAGGTGATGGAGCGTTCCCTTCACTCCCAGAACAGGTTCTCAGAAAAAGGAGGATGATAAATCAGAGTTAATGAACAACTCTCCAGAGGTTTGACTTAAACAGACACATGGAACAGAAGGTTATTAAAACATCTATGAGGAAAACTTGTAGCTGTCTTAATTGTGGCAGTAATTTGGGTTTCAAAACTTATAAGTTCTTTAGTTTAGATGCACCAGTCAGATTCAGTGGCAGCAAAGATTCTGTTCTCATCTTTGTTTAAATTTCTGATTTTATAAAAATAAATAAATAATTAATAAATAAATTGAGAAATTTAAGATCAGGTTTCAATTGCAATGACAGGAAAATCCAAACCCCTGTGTGGTTTGGATATAATAATTTAATAATCTCTCTCTTTTTTTTTGCTTTCTTTTAATATTTTGAAGAATTTATTATCCAGTACTTTAATCAAATCTGCTTTGAAATATACTCAAAAAATAGTTTCAAACAAAAGTACCCATATTGTCACACACAGCTTATTATACAAAGAAGCTATAATGATCAGCACTAACTTAGAATCTTAAAGAAATACTATTTCAGTTCAACTGTGGCTCGATTATTTATGCATTTTATGCTTGTCTTAAAGTAAACATGTCCTGACAAAAAAAAAAAAAAAGACCAGCATTGAAAATTGTCCATAGTGTTTGGTGAGAAGACCCGGGATTGTTGTTTTCGAGGGACAATTTGTCCATACAAAATATTACAGAAACAATCTTGAAGTTACTGGGTTTTTTTCCTTTTGCTTTCATTCAAAGCAGCTGCTTATTATGAAACTTGGTAACATTCAAGCTTTATAAACCTGTTATAACTTCCATACCCGATATTACGGTGCTAGCACAACCAGGGAATTGTTATGTCTAGTTTACTGATGTGTCCTGGTTTTATGATTTTTGCTAATTGGTTTCATATATGTCTCTTTTAGCCGTCATGTATGTTATGGGAGCCCTGGGACCTGCTGCCGGCTACCTGCTGGGAGGCATCCTAATCGGCTTCTACGTCGACCCCAAAACTGTGGTGAACATTGACCAGAATGACCCTCGTTTCGTTGGCAACTGGTAAACATGCACTTACATCTCTATGCTATCTCCATCTCAATATTGACAGGGTGTACACATACTATACTGGAAAATATTTCACCCTTTTGAATCCATTTTGTCTTTTTTTTTTTTTTTTTTTTTTAAGGTGGAGCGGGTTCCTCCTGTGCTCCATTGCCATGCTTCTTGTCATCTTCCCCATGTTTGCCTTCCCCAAAAAGCTGCCTCCACGCCACAAGAGAAAGAAGAAGAAAAAGATGTCTTCATTGGATGATGCGTCCAGCGATGATGATGTGAAGAAGGAAAAGTCTAGTAGCAAAGACCAAAATGTGTCCTCCTCTATAGGATTTGTAAAAGACCTCAAAGGTGAGGGAGGGATGATTTCACCTTGAGGTTTTTGAGTGCTGGAAGAATCTTGCAGAGTTTAGCTAAAAATCAATAACTCAGACTTTAGACTCCTAACAGAGCACTAGTACAAATGTCCAGTCTCACTTGGCTTGATTCTTTTTCAGAGAACAATTAATGACGATGTCGGTCTCAAAAGCTGGTAGAAAGAGAACTCAAGGTTGAAATTGTAGTTCAAGGTGATTCTAAAAAAATATATATATATATCTGGAGGGAAGGAATAGAGATGCATGCCATATCTTTTCGATTTTTTTTCATAACAAGAAACCCATTCATCATTTTCCCTCCATCCCCCAATTATACATTACATTGTTCAATCACAATAATGTAATAGTTTTGATATCAAAGTGCCGTAAAATGAACATGTTGATGTGCGAACAGGCTTTAATCCAATCAGTGGCTTCGGCATCTTATCCAAAAATGGAAGCTTTATTGAGATCTCCTGTAAATATTGTATAAATGGATGTGCAGCAGTGGTAAACACTGGATTTAGTTGGAAATGTAGAAATTTTTAATGTCCTCGCTGAGCCAGGAAACACCCGGTTTTCCCCGGATGAGCTTCGTCCTACTGTAGTGTTTCCCAGATTCCCTCATGTCTTTTTTATTTTTTATTTTTGCTCTTGTTCTGTTTCGCTTTTAAATGAGCTCCCAGGGGACATCACACTCTGCACTGCATAGGCTTTGGTGTAGCTCAGCTAAAATACACCGCTGGTGTTTGCCATCACTCACTCCAATTCTGTGCAAACTCAAACATGTACTTAGCATGGTTGCTCACTCTCAAATTAATGCTTATGTGCACAGCTGGGGCAGTCAAAACAGCGCTTTGTCTCGGTGATGCATCCAGCGCAGGCCAGGAATGAGCTGCAGCTCTGCCGGATCGCTGCTCCCTCAGCTGCGGTTTTATTTGTCTCAGCAGGATGTTTGGGACTGCTGTGCAAACTGGGGCCAGTTTCGCAGACTCAGGCGTTTACTGTGTAGATCCCGAATGTATTTTAGTACAGTACGTGTCCTTCTGTTGAGGAGTGCTTGTTTGCCTGATGCACAAATTCAGCGTTTTTATGTGAAAGGTATGCTGCACTTCCCTTTTTTCTTTGCCCTTTACATCACAAGCAAACACTGAAAAAAATGCTAACGCTCAATGTTTTCCCACAATGCACATCAGAGGGACAAAATTTTGATCGTGGAATATTCCAGACCTTGATCCATTGCTATGAGAAAGCAATTTTCCCCTGAAAGATTGGGAGGCATTGCAAAAATGTCTACTGACACAGTGTATCATATTTACGTTTCACTTAGTCATTAGTTGCGTCACGGATTTGTTCAGGAATGCACATAGGGAATTTTCAGCTGGTATCTTGCTTCCGTACAAAAACTCATATGCAAGGTCAAATTGATATTTGCTGCTGAATGTTTCAAAGGAATAAGAGTTCATCTTGAAGTTAAATTAACTTTCACATGTTTACGGTCTAATAAGCAAAGTTGTTGGACTTCAATAAATCGACCTTTATTCACAGAGCACTTTACACACCCGAAGGGACCAAAATGCTGCACAATATTAATATTTCTAAAATATAACATAGCCAATAAGACACAAACAATAAGTCAGATAAGAGACAGAAACATAAATGTTTAATGATGCTATTTTTATGACTTGTCTTCATAAAAGTAGCAGGAATCTCTGGGGTCCTGTTACCCTCTGTTTGTGTTGTTGCAGTCTAACCCTAACTCTCAGCAAATCAATAATCATTTAATGACTTAAGTTCTAAAGACAAAAATTGCTATGAACATTGTGATTGGCTTGTCTTTGTTTGGGAGAATTTATCTCAATAGTCTTTCTTTTTACAGTTGCTATAAAGAGCATCTGTTTTATTTTCGCCTCTTAGTGGAATCATTCATTATGGCTCCTAATGTTTCTTCTGTTTGAAGATACTACTTTTAGTTTTGCATAACGTGGACATGATTTCGGTTTGGTGCCAACAGGGCTGTGAGTGTCCCATGTGACTCCATGTGTTCAGAATAAATTGTTTTGGTGTAACACTTGAGCAAGTTCATAAATTAAAATGAAATAGTTGGCATCATCCATGACTTAGACTTCATGCATCAACATTTTATTTTATCCTCCACCTCCTCTACCATAAGGCAAATGTAATTAGGCACTTTGGTGATGCTGATATTGCAAGTTTTTATCTACATTTCTAAAGGAGTTTTACAACTATGTAATGCTGAGTCTCATGCTTTAAAATAATTATTTAAGCATTGTATAATAAACTTCTCAAAAAGTTAATGGAAAACACATAGGCATAAAAATCAATAGGAGGATTAGTGAAAATATTCAAATCACAAACAATTAAAAGCCAGTGAGATCAAATCGGCTTAAAGCTCTTTTTATTACTCAAGGCTTGATTGAAAGACAGCAGGAGGCTGTTTGTAATAAGTATTACAATGTGGTGTTTAACAGCAGGGTAAAAAGAGCATTCACAAGAAAGGTTGACTGTTATAGTAATAATATGCAGTAATGGCTGATTAAAGTTGAATTAGAAACCACCGATTCAGATAGAAAAGCTCACAGTGTGAGCAATCAAACACAAGTCAACAAAAAAGCGAGCAAGCAAGTGATCTGTCTGATTGAGGAACAGCTGCAGCAGGACGAAGCCATCTGTCCCCAACGCCAGACAGGATTACGTCCTGGCTCACAGGGATGACATAATTAGCATCACTATTTTATCCTTACCTTTGATCTGCGATCACGGACCCATGGTTCTAATATTCTCCCCACCCACCATGAGTCCTGCTGAATTAGAGCTGGGCTGGTTAAATCCCAAATCAAGGCATCATGTCATGCTGTTCAACTGGTCAGCTTTCTTAAAAACCTTTAATGAAAGACATTTAATCCACCTCTCATTTTGTGGCTTTTTATTCCGTGCTGGCTTTGTTGCTTTTTATGCGACCAGTTCATGACTTAATCTTCAGGTTTTGCCCCTCCTACGGTTTAAAATCTTTATTCTGACAAAACCAGAAGACTTCAAGTTGATAGACTAATAAATGTACGACTGTCCTTACTTTGTAAATTTGTAAGGACACAGTCAGGTTCAGCTGGCATTTTCAAAAACTAAGAAAATTAATTTTTCTAGTAAGCGCTCCCAAAATCGATTGTTGTTTAACAAGAAATGTAAAGTATTATTTTAAATTTAAGTACCACTGTGGACTGAACTTTTAATTACAGTTAATCTGTATAGATATATTATAATTTAAGCTTATGTATCAGACAGAGGCACGAGAAAAAAAAAAAATCTGTTGATTACCAGCAAATTCTTGAAGTAAATGTAAAAGAATAATAATTTTTTTCTTTGATAGTCTGATATGCTGCAAGGTATTCTCACATGTTACTGTGCTTTTCACAGTTTGGCTGTTGATAAAATGAGTAATCAGCAGGACGTGGATCAAACACTTTGATAAAGGCTTTTGCAGGAGCAGCAGCACTAATGAGCTACACAGAGCTGCATGTTTTACATAACCCGATAAAATGGTTTCTCCTAAAATCCCCTTGCACATTATTGATTAAATTATTACCCCTGCCAGTGGGGATTTTTGGGTCATTTTTTTGAATAGGATAAGATAAGAATTAAAAAAAATACAAGTGTTGAAAATGGTTTTATACTGAAATTTAATTACACTAAGATAAACTTCGATAATTTGTGAAGAATGCCTAAGGTAGATGTTTTTGTTATGGGGAGTTGTCTATGGAAAGGAAACTGTAGAAGCTCCCTAGATGATAAAATCTAAGTTGTATTTGCACAAGTCAAGTGAGAAAAGGCAGCCCAATGTTTTGAGTGGGCATTACCTAGATTGTTGCTGATACAGGGAGATTATGTTTATGTGTTTTCTGGAGAACTGGGCTGCCGTTCATCTTGCCCCACAGTGTCAGATAATTTCTTGGATTTTAATTGGTTGGATAGGGACTTCTCCAGGCTGCCATTCATGTGTTAACCATGACTCAGTTGCTGCACTTTTCATGTTTGCAAGTGTAAAAGATGTTAAAAATGCTGAAAACAATGAAACATTGCCTTTCTACTTTACTGCTATATGCTGCTTTGTTTGGACAACCCCATGATTTCTCACTGTAATATACTGTTACAGGTTAAAAAAAAAAAGAAAATAACTACATTTGCATGGCACTTAATATTTGCTTGTGTCCGTACAGGGTAGTTCTGTCCTGGAATAAAGCTTTTTATTTTGGGAACCAAGTCAAAAGTCATCAATCCGCTAAACTAATCTTTTTCTGAAAGTGTCGTAGATGTCTGACAACTTCAGTTTAGCAGACACATAAAAATGCGGAACTAAGTTGTTTTTTTTTACACAGAAATCAAGTCCTGTTTATCTTGTAGTCATCCATGAAACAAGGTGCTTATCTAATTTAATGAGACATGGCTGAATACATCTTTTGAATGAGAGAAAAAGCACAAGTTGTTTTAAAAACTTTTATGTGTTAATACTTCCCTGTTATTTCAGTAAGTTTTGATTGCATAAGTGTTGTTTAAGCTGTAAACTTAGATTTTTTTGTTTGTTTTTTTCATATCTGTAATCTTTCCAACCATTTTGCTTATCAAGTTGTTTTAATGGTTAGGGGGAAAACTTGCTGAATGGGCTTAATTGCAGTCTGACTCTAACGATGCAGTCTTTCTTGCATATCACCCCAAGGCCTTCCCAAAGCCGCTCTGAGGATCCTCAGCAACATGACGTTTCTGTTCGTCAGTCTGTCCTACACCGCTGAGTGTGCCATCGTCACGGCCTTCATCACCTTCATTCCCAAATTTATCGAGTCACAGTTTGGCATTCCTGCCTCCAAAGCCAGTATCTACACAGGTATGCTAGCTTTACATTTCAGTTGCTTTTGGGGGGTTTTGTCACTGTGAAATCTTATTAGAATATATGGTAACGCTTTATTCGACGGGTTGTGAATATGACTGTCATGACACCATCATAAATATGGTCATGAACATGAGTAAGTTCATGAATATGTCTGCTGTCATAAGGTAAATCATGACACTTTTAATACAAATTTGACATTATTCAAAATCATGCCAACTTTGAAGAAGTCATGATCTGACATAAATTTGTTATAAAAGTATTACTGATTAAACTTTAGCTTTAATAACATAAATCTACATAATTTTTAAAGTTTAATCAGTTATACTTTATAACAAATGTATGTCAGATCGTGATTTCTTGGTTGATGTCAAGTTGTCATAACAAAGGCATTTTGAATAATGTCAACTTTGTATTAAAAGTGTCATGATTTACTAAATGACACTTTATGACAACAGTCATAAATTTTCATGAAGACTTACCTGTTATTCATGAATAACAGGTGTCATTAAAGACATAACAGGTGTTACGTCATGCTTATGACGGTGTCATCACAGTCTTATTCACAATATTGTCAAAGATATTACTGAATATATCAAAAAGTCAAGACTACACAAACTGAAAGCTTTGCTCTGCTTTCAGTTTGTGTACAGCATCCGGCATGTGATGTGGAGAAGAACAGAAACTGATGTAATGCCCCAGCTGTGCTGGCACTGCTAACATGCAACTTATCTGGTAGCAGGATTATTACAGTAGGCAGCGATTGGAAATGTAATTATAGCTTAAAAGCAGAGATGGTTAGTTACTGTGTTTGTGTGTATCCAGGCACACAAACAGTGTGTGGTGGTTGACACATGGCTTCTTTAACACACACAAGAGAAATACACACATTACCTCATTCCATCTGACTGTTGCCAGGATACGCAGGGTAAGGGCAATTGGGTGGTGCAGTTGCCATGGCTACCCAAACGCTGCCAAGCTGCTTGAATGTGATGATGGTTGGGGAAGAGGAGACAGGAGAGGGCACGTCTGCTGATGGGTGTGTTGTGCTTTTGATGAGTCCCAGGTGTAAAGACCCTCTGATGATGGAAATTGGTTTTTAATGCTTTTTAAAAAAAATAATAATAATTTATATTATATCAGCCTCTAGCATGAATGAGAATGAGACTGAATGAGACTTCTCTATAAGCTTTTATCATCAGTTATATCTTGTTCGGCGATGCGGAATTCAAAGATGAGGTCGGAAAACAAATATTTTCTCATCATTGTCTCTCAGCCCGTCTTTTTGCCATAAAAAGAAGGAATCTATGCTCTAACTTAGAAGTTATAGAAAAGGGGTCTCATAAATCTGAAAAATGGGACGTCAAGCAAAATTGAAAAAATACAATCCAACACCAAATCCATCAAAACTAAATACTATTGAGTTCAATAAATGACCTTCTTGCTGAGTCTGTTGTTCCCGTATGCCGAGCATCTTTGCAGTGTGGCCAAGTTTCCCCCGTACGGAAATATTTTCTTTCAGCTTTTCTTGTCACTCTGATTTGTTTCAGAACATCAAACGCATTTTGATAACAGACAAAGACAAGCTGAGGAGACACAAAAAATGAGTTTTTAAATGCTGTTTTCATACAATCAACCTGGCCTTACGAAAAACACTATTTGCTTCTAATGTTAAATCATGGGAAGTATTTTTCACAGGACTGTAGCTACAGTAAGTAGATCTGTATTCTGCAAAACGTTTTCACCTCAGCTGTTGTATATTTGTAATGCAATCTCTTGCATACATTTGCACACAAAAAAGGTTCTATCCCTTTAATGTCAGACAGTCTTTTAAAGGTTCTATCCCTTTAATGTCAGACAGTCTTTTAATCCAGATACGATGCTTAAGTTTCACATGCAGTTTGTAATACCACAAAACACAGTTTGCGTGTGTTTGTGTAGACTTTACAGTGTCAATGCATAATCTTGCAGAAAACAGATGGTTTTAGCACAGAAACATGCACTTAAATGATGATAAGCCACTGCAATCTGTTGGCTGACTGTTACTAAGTGTGCTCTGTCTTTGTCTCTTGTCCTAGCACACACTGATACAAGAAATGTACAGAAAATACATTTCTTTGTACTTTTATTATAACTATGTTGATATTCTCTCTGAGAGCCGCCCTCTTCCTCCTCTTCTTACTGACCCAGTCTTTGTCACCCCGCTGTGAAAGCCTTTTGGCCTCACATCCAAAGCATCCAGGCCTGGAAATTCTATATGATGACACTTAATGCTCCCAACATCTCCCTAGTATTATTTTGTTTTGTCATGCTGTCAGCGTGACAAAACTGGCTCTGGCGGATTTGACGCACGTGGGATTTGACCCTGAAACGGCTCGCTGATGGCCTGCAGTGTTCCAGTAATGCTGTTTCTGGTCATTTATTCATAGCTTAATAGAGGCTGACATTTCTGAATCCAGGACACATTCAGCAACAAAACACCACCATTTTTTTCATAGACAGGCTTGAAATGCTCACATTGTATTCCTAGGAGTGCATCCTAATTAAAGGGTTGTTAATAACAAGCACTGATGTGGCTGTGCTTCACAGTAATTATTCTGGTGCTAACACATCCGGGGTTGGTATGTGGAACCCTTCCCACCATCTCACGGGTTATGTCCGCTCTCTGTCGTCTGGCAGGTTTGATCATTGTGCCCAGCGCCGGTGTGGGCATCGTCCTCGGGGGCTACATCATCAAGAAGCTGAAGCTCGGCGCGAGAGAATCGGCAAAGCTGGCCATGATCTGTAGCGGCGTGTCCCTGCTCTGCTTTTCGACGCTTTTCATCGTCGGCTGCGAGAGCATCAATCTCGGAGGCATCAACATCCCCTACACAACCGGGTGAGAAAACATTCATGATTCCTAAAACTAGTACCATCCAGAGTCCTTTCAGCTTTTTTTGTATTTTGTGTATCTTCTTGTTCAAAAAAATATCACCCATGAAGTTTTGTATTTTGTATTTAAAAATGAAGTTGAAGAACAGAGAATTGGTAAAACCTAATATTTCTGCCTGAAAAATAGGCAGACACCATGGGAAAAGTTTGAGGGGGTATCGACGCTTTAGCAGTATGCTGTACGTTCACACCTAAACATGCCATTGAGGTTCACTTGCTGCAGCACGATCAGGGTTCAGAGCTTCAGAGTCTGTGTGAAATAACGAGTGTGAATCATGTTATCAGAGTGATGAATCACAAGCTGGTGTGGGCTTGTGATGCTGCCACCGTTCCATCATCCTCATGCGTTATGGCATTGTGTTGCAGTGTGAAGGAATAATTAGCAACACTTGCATCTGCTCTCGTGTCCTGATGAATCACTTTGCCACCTCTATTTCTGAAAGCGCTGTCGGCGGCGGAGCTTACGGGCAGCTATGCGACGTGCCAGACCCCTTGGCCGACGGAAACACGGGGGCACCTTTCATCTGCTGACCTTGAAATAATGTTACATTTTTACTGTAATTACATATGTACTCTCATCTGATTTTAACCATATTAAAATGAATTTTCTGGACCTTTAATCATACTAAGCAACGGTCAAGTTAAGAGAGATATATGGAGCTTGTGGTGAGATAAAACATGCAGAGATCTTGCATTATCCTTGCATGTTTGAGTGAATGATTTACGTTCTTATGGTTTCTAAACATTTGATTTCTGAAATACTTAAAGGAGGTTCTGAAGCTTTCAAAAAGTGCGTACCAATATTTTCAAGAAATAATGCTGCCTGTCAGTCTGCATGAGTAGCAGTTTGTTACAGAAGCATGGCTAAGTCAGTGAAGCCAAGGCTTCATGAAATTCTTCCCTTTATTAAAAGTAAGTTATTCAAAGAGACTTTAATAACCTTTGAGTCTGTTCAAATCCCATAACTGATAAGTTAATAAGGTTGCTGTTTCTTGTGCGAGCTCATGTTTACAGAGAGCCCACAGAGCTGTCAGAGTGCCTCATTATTCACAGCAGTGGTCAGTAGTCGTGAGCAGCACAGATGGGAGGAATATTTCAGCAAACTTCCTCGTCCAGACATGACTGCTTCACCAACAGGCGGATGAGAAATGACAGGGCCAGCAGGCATGTAAGGTTACATAACGTTCTCAAGCAGTTGTTTTCACTGAGCTGTATAGTGTTCACAGCGAGGGGACATGATTATGTATTTGAATTACACTTTATTAAAAACTGCAGCAGACTAAATCTCTGTTTATGAGACCTTTGGTGCAGGTAGACCCGTGCCTGCTCGATGAAGTGTTTTCTCTCTCCTCTGATGAAGACAGCTGCTCCCGTGGTTTCCTGTTGTGTGTATAAAACTTTCTAACAAGTGTTTTTAATTTCCTTACATATTATCAGTTTTTGTTACCATAGTACTTTTTTACTTTGTTTGTTTAAGCAGTTTGTAGATTGTTAAAGTAATTTAACTATTTTTTTACTTTATTGCTTTTATGTTTTCTGGCTATGAAATGTTTACCTTTTCTTTTGCTTAGGTGATATTTTTCATACATATACTTTCATATTTTTGCTCACTTGTTCAGTTGATTCAAGGAATGTGTTTCTTCTAGTGATTTTTTTTTTGATTAGTTACATTTTATTATGGTCACATAATTAATTTGTAACCATTTTTTATGCGTTTGTTAAATACTTATCACGGTGTCTCACTTTAAGATGCTTTGTTAGTCAATATTTAGGTTGATTCTACATAATTAGATTTTTGTTGTACTATTTATATACTTAAATAAATTATTAGACATGTGCATGTTTCTCTGCTCCTTAGAGAATTGACGAAAGATTGTGCAATTGTTTCTGTAGCAAAGCATGTTTCTCTGAAATGCTGTCAATGATAGAATAGAATAGAATTCAACTTTATTGTCATTGCACTGTCACAAGTACAAAGCAACGAAATCTAGTTTGCATCTATCCAGAAGTGCTATACAGGATATAAATATTTATCAACAAGTGTACATAGATATGGTGTATAAATAGAATAATAGTGCTATAAAATAAAATGTTTTGTATAAAATGATTGTAATATTGTGAGTATCTTTATGTTAGCAGAATATAAAAGGCCAGAAATATTGATATTTTATGTAATAATTTTAGAAATGATTGTGATTTTATTTTTTTGATTCATTTTTTCCATCAGCGGTTATGTTTTTAGGATCTGTCCTGGCCTGTTCCACATTGCTCAGTAGAAAGCTTACCAGAGAAAATTCAATCCTCGCTTCACTGCGTCTGATTTAGACTAAACCAACGTCCTGCTTTAGAGAAACTGTTCCCACACTGGCCAGCGAGCTGGACAATGCATGTCGCATCCTCCGCCCCTCCCCTCTACTCTTATCCCATGTAACAAGCTTGGAAAGGGGGGACTTGGATTATGTGCTAATCCTCCATGCTCAATGATGGACTCAAAAGGATTTGACACAGCGACTTAGCTAAAATACATCCAGCCTTCCTGTTCTCTGTTGAAAATCTTATTCTCGCTCACTCTCTTCATCACCCACACTGAAGAGTGTTGTCAGTCCCTCCGTTTGGAGTGGAGCTGAGTGGAGGTTAAAAACGTAGTCGCCCTATTGTCTTCAGGGTTTTTGAGAACAACCAGAAAATGGGACAATAGAATGTCTTGTGTGCTAAAATGCAAGAACAAACCTGTATCTCAGCATGTGCCAGCCATGTTTTGTTTGGGAGGAATACCATTAATGTTTTCTCCTCACCAGTCTTGATTTGTCATTGTTCTTGTTTGTATCTTTTCAGTCCGTCCCTGACCATGACCCACAGGAACCTGACAGGAAGCTGCAATGTTAACTGCGGCTGCAGGATCCACGAGTATGCTCCGGTCTGCGGCTCTGACGGCATCACCTACTTCAACCCCTGCTTGGCTGGATGCAGAACCATGACCAATGACAGCACAGGGGTGAGGCCTTCCTATCTTTACATTCCTTTTTGAACTCTAATGCCTTTACATAATGTCTAATGAAAAAGTGATGTTTATTCTGAACCATTCAGTAGTTAATATTTTAGTCCTCATTCCAAAAGTCTGGATCCCATTCTCTGACCACAGATCAGGAACTACACGGACTGCAGCTGCATTCAGAGCCGCCAGGTCATCACTCCGTCCTCCGGCGGCCAGGTCAACCAGCTCCAGCTGGTCATCGTCAAGACGTACCTGAACGAGAACGGGTTCGCTGTGTTGGGGAAGTGCGACCGGACCTGCAACACTCTCATCCCGTTCCTCATCTTCCTCTTCATCGTCACCCTCATCACTGCGTGCGCCCAGCCCTCAGTCATCATTGTGACGCTCAGGTGAGATGCTGTCTCTGGCGACAGTCGTTTCGTTGTCTTCCTGTCTTCACGTCTGCCTCCTGTTTTTCCTGCAGGTCTGTTGATGAACAGGAAAGGCCTTTTGCTCTCGGGATGCAGTTTGTTTTGCTCCGGACTCTCGGTATGTACACAATGCTTCCCAGTTATACATTAACTTTAAGAAAAAAAATTTAAAGTGCTTTGCATTAGTACACTCGAAATGGGTCTTTTAGGGAAACTGATTAAAATAATTAGGCTGAAAACAACTCACTGAGCTTCTGTACAGGAGGTAGTAAAAATCATTATGCAGCACAATTTTTTTCTATAGCCGGCTTGACGGCCTGCAGTGTTGGAGAGCAGGAATGCAGCGCCTACCAAACCTTTGTGACCCTTTATGCTGTTAGATGTAGACAAGCCCTGAGGGTGAGGGAGTTCTGCCGCAGCATGTCTCTGATCAGCTTTGTATCGCCGTGCGAACATAAAGCTGCCACGTCATGTCTCATAAACTTCTGCACGATATGAACACTGGTGACCGGAGGGGGATTTTGATTTCTGTGATCACACGCTGCATTGCTGCAGGAACAGAATATAACTTTGGAAACTGAGCTTTTGAAAGTCATAATCTATGGCTATGAAGGTTTTTTTTTATTATTTCAAAGCCTTTCAAGACATTTAATTAATAATAATAATAATAATAATAATAAACTTATTAATGTAGGTAACAGTATTCTGGCACTAAATCTTTAGAAGATTATTTTATTTTTCAGTGACCTACTGTGCCAGTCAGTTATTTACCCAAATACTAAAGTGATGTGACTAATTACAACATCAATTCACAAAAACCTTTCGAGAAATCCAACCTTTGAGTATAAAAAATGTTGAACAAAATCAGTTTTTGGCCTCCACCCATACTGTCATAGCCCTTTTTAAGGGTTTCCTATAAAATTTCACAAGGCTGAAGCTTACAGAGAGGGATCTGTAATTATTCAGCTTTGCAAAATCCGGATCATTCTTTCTTTCTTTTTTTTCCGCTTCAGCTCGCCACACAGCTTTTCTGCAGGATTTAGGTCTGAGATTGACACCAGAAAAGCTTAATTTCATTTGCTGAACCACATCTGTGTTGACTTGACCATATGTAGTAAATAATTTCCCAAGTGTAAAACCCTATCATAATCCATTCTACTGGCAGAATCCACCACATTTTCTTTAAAATCACCTGGTATTTTGAAGAGGAACTTTTCCAAATGTTCATCCTTTGCCTCAAAATAAACCCACCTGGAGTGTTTGCTGACAAAAAGCTCAATGTTCATCTTACTTAATACTGCATAAGCCGCTGGTAAATATTTTGTAACTGTTAAACATCAATTAACAGTGCCTAAAGATATAATTATAATGACATTGTCATTATAATTACGCTCTAAATTTAGACATAATTATTCAGTAGTACACTGTAATGTAGTCGGTGCTATCTTACTTGGTAATGAACAGCATAAGCCGTTGGCACTTATTGGGTAATTTATACTGTTAAGCAATAATTTGTCGGTAATTACTCTCTAAAATTGGTTTGAATTACATAGTAAAACACTGTAACTTACTAGATACTTACTTGGTAATTACATTTAAAATTTGGGACTGTAAAAGAAAGGGTTACCAAAAAATATTTAGCAGACTAAAGTTAATATATTTTGTGGTATGAAACTTTCATCAACTCTAGTCTGTCTCCTTCCTCAGCCTATATCCCCACGCCCATCTACTTTGGCGCTGTGATCGACACCACCTGCATGCTGTGGCAGCAGGACTGCGGCGTACCCGGCTCCTGCTGGGAGTACGACGTTACCTCATTCCGCTTCGTGTACTTCGGCCTGGCTGCCAGCCTCAAGTTTGTCGGCTTCGTCTTCATCTTCCTCACCTGGTACTCGATCAAGCACAAGGAGGCGCAGGCCGAGCGCTGGCGCCAACACCTGCCTCCCCTGGGCACGGTCAGTGAGCTCGTGTGCCACGCTGGCGGACGGAAGAGCCACGCCCGCACGCGCTCCTGCCCCGTGTTCATCCCGCCCCGGCCCGACGGGCCGGTGGCGGTGCTGCTCGACCGCGGCCATAGCAGCCTGAGCTGCCCGGGCAACGACCTCAGAGCAATACCTCCTCCCGTCTCGCTGCCGCCCCACCACAGAGGCTCCGCCCACGTCTGATTGAGGGGGGTTGGGGGGTTGTTCGTCGTGACATGTGCCTTCCTGTTTTGTTGTTTCTGCACAACACGGCGTCTGCTTTACACAGGACCGACAAGTGTGCCCACCATACCTAAAGGGCTGGTCATCAATTTATGGGAGAAACTGAGCATATCATCTGCTGCAGCCACACTGGAGAGATGATGAAAGAACATTAAACTGGTGCTACTGTTAACAGACAGGGCATTATAACCTCTGTACGGCAGAAAAGTCATCAACACTGCGTCTAAAGCACAACAGAAACTCTGTACTATGCAAAAATTGACCTACTGCTCCTTTCCTCTTCATCCTTCATCACATACATCTTTTTTTTTTTTACTAATTTTTTCAGTGTTTCTTCTAGATTTGAGCCTCTGTCTTGTCATGGTGGCTCACACATCTTCATATATGACAGAATTAGATCTAGAATTTTTGTTCACAAGTTTCTCACATTATTTCATTTTCGTTTTCCCTTAACAGTGCCTCTCAGGCCGTCACGGCCAGTCCAGTACGCAGGTCTGGCTGTCAGGGTTAATATTAGCCTCAGAAGAATCCAAGATCGCCTTCACCAACTTAACCATGTAGCTTAAAGCAGAGAAGCACCAATAGCACATCACAAAATTTTACTATCCAAGTAAAAAAACTAAACTACACAATAGATTTCTCACAATGTGCTGAAGCTACTGTAAATCCTCAATATGTGAATGCAGGTTTGGAAAAAGTGGTATCATATTTGGCCTTGTATTTATAAAAGCTCCTCCATTCCAGCGGCCATCAGATGTACATAGTTGTTATTTAGCTGTCTAGACTTTTAAAGACTTATTGCAGCAGAGCATGACCCAAGCTAGCCGGAGAGGGAGTCAATCTTCTGTTGTTTGGTGCCATCTAGTGGACTGAACCGTTTTTTGTGAGGAGCCTGTGAATGTCGACGGTTTCAGATCTTCTGTGTTTGAGAAATTGCAAAAAGTTAAATGAAAAAATTCTCTACAGTGAACTGTTCAGTTCTGTTAAACTTTTATTTGAAGACTCCGAGGTGATCAGTTTTTTTATTTTGCGGAAATGTTTTTTCTTTTTTTTTTTATGTTAATCTGGTTCTGCTCGTTTACTTCTAGTTACCAAACATTATAGTGTTATAAATACAAACTTTGTTGTTGGACTTTAATCGAGCAACATGAAGGAATACATAATTGTGAAGTGAAAGGAAAATAGGTTTTAATTTCTTTTACATATATTTTCAGACCCCTTTACTCTGATAACCCAAAATAAAAACAGCTCAATTCATTGCATCCAAAAACCATAAAAGTAAATAGTCTACATAACAGTCTGTGTAGAGATTTGTTCGGAAACATTAATGAACTGTTAGTCGATACGTTGTCCTAAACAGTAGAATAAGAACGTACGATAATTTTTACCTTTTTTTTTTTAAATACATATATTTTCCTTGTGTTTTGCAACTATTTGTTCCTTTGTGTCGATCTGTTACATAAAATCCAAATAAAATACATTAACCCCACACAGGTCTGAAAATTAACTTTGAAAGACAAACATAATATTGCTTTGAACAAAATTTTACATAATTTTTTTAAATTATGTTTTGTTCTCTGAAACAAATTGAGAATTTGTCTGGAGCAAATTATCTGGTTGATATGTTTGTATTATTGTGGCTCAATTTTTGAAGGTATTCATACATGGTCATTGTGTAAATAATGGACGCCAACAATACCTATTATAGAGCTCATTTATAGCTAGAAATGTATCATCCATGACATCGTAATTCAGTTAGGGAATGCCAAAAAACAAAATGGTATTAAAAAAAAAACAGAAGAGTATTATCCAAATAAAGAGTCATCAATATTAGCTCAGTTTTATAGCTGTCAGTGATCAGAAAAGCCTGGCCCAGCTCTGTCAGGAGAGATTTTCCACTCTTTTTCTGTCTTCATCCAAATTTGACCTCATTTAATTTTTTTTCTCCCAGGGCAAAGTAAGATCTGATTGTGCAGCAGAAACAGAGTTCACCAGATTTCAGCAACAAAGAAGAGCAGACCATCCTTCAGTGATGGCAACACAATGTTTGCACTGATGTCTGACATCCACAGACCACCTTCAACTTCAGTGTGCTGCTCTCTGTACAAACGTCTGGACTACCTGCACAACAGGACTTCATGCCGACCCTGGAGTTCGGCTTTAATGCATCGTCCCTCTCTTCAGCGTTTGGACTGCAGGTTGATTTTTTAAATTTTATTTTATTTTTTTCCTGGACAAAAACCTGAAGCTGTATTCTGAAAGTTGCTCTTGGCTCCTCAGCAGCAAAATTATAATTGATGTTTGTGAACGCTTGGTTTACAAATGCCTTCAATACTTGATTATAGTCATTAAACCTGAAAACAAAAACAACAATTTGTTTGGAATTATTACAACATGGAGTTCATAGAAAAATCAGGCAGAGCTTCAAGTTAACAGTTTATTTCAGCAACAGCATCATGGCTTTCCTGAAACCACAGTTGGTCATCAAGAAGGCAGAATGAGACTTTCTGTGGAATAAGATTAAAGCTGGATACGTCTTGGACATTATTCAACTGGTTGACCATTGCTTTAGATCAAAATGTCTTATAAAAAGAGCTCAGTTTAAAAAAAATAGCACAGTTTAAATGTTCCCATATGCACATGTAAAGCCACCTCAATATGCATCATCCCTGGTGAAGATGCATAAAAGGATTTTATTTTTTATTTTTATTTTTTTTTACTATTGCAGTGACATAATTTTACATAGAAAAAAAGTATTAAAAATCTAACCTTTAATTTGAGTCCATCTATCCAATCTGAAAAAACAAATAAAATTCTGCAAAATGTGACTTTTTAATTGACACATACAAATTTTGTAACTTTTCTTAAAAATATGGCATGACGACCATTTCTCTAAGCCCCAAATTAAGAAAATATTCCAAATAAAGAATTGCAAATCGGGCAATTGCTAGAAAAAAAGAAACTTCTCAGTCTTTGTCATTATAAGAGCAACAATTTAGAAAAAATGAAAATAAAATAGAAAAGTGACAAGGAAGGTTTGCTGAGACAACATGCTCTAACAGATGGTAATAAAGGCAAAAAAAAAAAATCCAAAGCTCACAAGAAAAACCATAAACTTTATCTCTTAGGTTTTTCATAACCATGAGATGCATCTTTTAGATCCCTTTATCAAGAAGCGTACCAGGAAGAAACTTTTTCTTGAATAATCATTACAGACATATTTTTAGAAATGCAACTATGATTTCAACAACCGGCGCTGTGTTATTTGGCCAGTTGAGACTATAATCAATTTTTTCAACAAGATTCGTCATCGTTTGCTCATGGAGAATAAGTATGTGAGCACTGCAGGATCACTGCTAAACCCGCAGCATCACAGATCCTACACTGTGTTTGTTTCTCCTAAAAGGTCCTGGTAACCTAGTTAGAGGGCACAGCGTTGCGTGAAAATCTGTGGCATTTCTAATATAAATTTAGAGGCTTCTGACAAAAAGTGGATCATCATGAGTGTCAAATTAAAAGGTAACACCCAGATAGTCAAATGTTAGATTTTTCTAAAGTTTAATTATGCTACTGCAATTGAATAATATATTTTAAAGTTTGCTTACCTTTTTAAAAAAAAAAAAAAAAAAAACTTTCACCCAGGGGGGCCTGTAAATGTGGGGAGTGCCAAAACTGAATGATCAGAGAACTTTGTCTGTAGTAATTATTTAGTGACTTCATCAGAAACAGCAGCATTTTGCTGGTTTTGTCTGTAAATTTGACTGTGACTGATTAACTGGCGCTACATAACAGTCTAAAGTAAATGCTTTCATGATTGTCTGATCTAAATTACTGACACATTGAAGGAAAATGCTAACAAATCCACACTGCGTCTTTTGTTTTTCGTTGTCCAATTTGGTTGTAATTTATGAGCTCTGAGGTCATAATGGAAACACATTTGTGTGTTGATGCGGTGAAGTTCTGAGGGTCCTGTGATTGGGCAGAAGACCGCAGACTGACTGTGTAATCTCCTATTCAGCTGCTGAGATGATTTCACCACCCACTGTTTCTGTAGAACAACATTAAATATTCATAAACAATATTCAGCCTCTTTATGGAAATTATCATCTTTAATAGCATCTGCAGTTTGGCTGCATTAAGGCTTTTATATATTTATATATATACTTTTTTTTTTTTCAATACACACATTTATTAGTAACACTGTTACCTAATAAATGTTGGCACCAGTAAAGTAAAAAAAATAACTTTATGACTTGTCATATAAATCCAACTTGACTGTTTGTCCTGCACAGATCATCTTCTAACTAGTGTCTGTAGCGGATCTGTAGCAGGTTTACTGGGCCACCCATCTGCCTCAGAGGGTCTTCATGGAGGGCTCAGTCACCGATCCGCTTCCCTCGTAGTCCAAGCTCAGGAGCAGTGGGGCTTGGGGTGGGGCTTTTAGGACCACCCCGACAGTCTGAGTGCTGCTAGTCTGTGTGGGGGAGGTGATGGCTGGGCTTTTTGTGGTGATGCTCTGCACTTTTGGCCTCAGAGTCTGCTGGGAGAGAGGGAGGTAGCCTTGAGCCTGGAAAATGTCCTCCTCGTCTTCAGGGTCCAGGCTGGAGCCCAGGATTTGCTGGTTGGGGTCGAACTGGACGCGCAGGCTGTTGTGCGTGCGCATGAGGCCATCGTGTCGAGCCTCCATCTCAGTCGGTCCGTTCCCGCTAAACATTTCGTCCTCCAGCTCCTCCAGCTGCCGCGCCCACACATCGCTCGGGGTGACCTTGGGTCTGTGCGGATTCGACTGTGACAAAACGGACTCCTTGAGTCCGTTCTCAAGGCTATCAGGAAGGTCGTTTACAACAGATCCCAGTTTCTGTTCTGGCTTTGAAGGTGCTGGTGGCTTTCTGCTGGGATCGGGGGTGGCGAGTCGAGTCTCTGAAGCCAAGACCGGCCAGACGTCACTGGCGGAGGCTGGCTCGTCTCCGCTGGCCTCCTCGAGGCTTCCACCCCCGGCCCCAGAGCCCAGCTCTGGCAGGGTGGAGTCGTCGAGCTTTTGAGTTCGGTTGAATGGGTTTAAAACGCGTCGCAGTGCAAACATTTTATCAACATCCTTCTGGAAATTGGCCCAGTTATCTGGGCTGGGTCTGTAGTCAGGCCTACATTCATACAGGCTTTCGTTTATGCTATACAAATCCTCCAGTTCCTGCCAGTTCACCTCCTCATCTGTCAGGTTGGGCAGCTTAACCCTGTCGTCCTTCCCATACTGGCTGTGTGCTGCCAAAAGAAAAAAAAAAACGAAGATTTTCAGGGGTTGGGAGTAGAAATGAGGAGGCGCGATGCTTCAAGTTCATTCAGACAGCATGCAGTCATGCCAGGCTTCTGGTTCTGACTACAGCAGCAGAAGCAGAGGGTTTGTGGCACCAAGCAACAAGCTCACTTCAAAGCAGCACAGGATCAAGACGCCACACACACACTGAGCTCAAGCCACAAACAAGGAAAGCATTCTGCTCTTTCAGGGAATCCAAAGAGGCATTTAGTCGTTCATCACAGACTAAGACTCTAAAGCCCCGCCGTAAATACAGTGCTTCATAAAAAACACACACCTCCAACTCATTCACAGTTTTTCATGCTACAACCAAATAAATAAATAAATAAAAAAGATAAAAATAATAATTAAAAATGCATTTTTTTGGAATTTGATGTGGCAGATCACACAAAGCAGCACATTTGTGGCATGGAAGAAAAACGTTAAATGGTCTTCAATAGTTGCTACAAATAAAAACCTTTAGAGCCCTCGTGTAAGAAAAACCCTAAACATACACTACAAGTCAGAAATACAGTGGAGGTTTTGGATCGAAGCATAATCATGAGTTAAAGTGGCCCCATCAGAGTAGCACAGGCTCAAGAGTCAAATACACGTCACATTTGTTCATTTTTATGTGAAAAAATTGCAAACCACCCACAAAAAAAACCCATTTTCTCTACTTTCTTCTCCTGTATGTGCTTCTTTGTTCACGTCTGTCACATAAAATCCCAATAAAACACATTGAAGTTGGAGGTTGTAAAATGACAAAGTGAAAAAGTCCAAGAGGCATGAATACCTTTTGTAAAAGCAAGGCACTGAATATTATGACATAATTAAAGGCAGGCCTGCATTAAAGTGAGATACAAAGCAAAGATACCTGGAATAAAATAACCAGTGAAAAAGAAAACAGGAAAATAAGCTGCTGAATGGCATACTCCCCCCAAAAAAGAGAAAGGATAAATATAAAGCCAGGAGGGAAAAGAAGACAAAAGAAATTTGCTGCAAAAGCACACAATAGCAGCAGATAGATATGTGAACAAGAAAAATCATTATCAGAGCCCCTTAGGATTGGCATCTCTGTTTAAGTGGCTTTCCCATATAGTGCAGGACGAGATGGTTGGACATAAACTGAGGGACTCACGGAAAGGAAAGGCTCGGCCTCCTCTTTGACCACTTTCGATGCTGCTGTCGCCTGGTAAGCAGGTGTCAGAGGGGTCACAATGCAACAAAGTTTCAATTCTACATCTGGCATATGGCTATGAGTGAACATGAATCACTGCTGGTTTGGTTGTGTTGTTCCTGGAGATGCACTGAGCGGATATGTATGTCCGATTTCCCGGCTCCTGTTTTATAAAGCTTTCACTCTGCTGTTGGTCATGATATTCTTGCCAAATCAGATTTCTCTTCAAATTTAAAATAAGAGCAACATTCAAAAATTTATATGAGAGATCACTTTTTGTGTGTGTGTTAGGATCAGGGATGACAGAGATTGCTCCAAAACAGGGCCTTAGGCTTAGCTAACCTAACTCTCTAACCCCAACGCCCTAATCCTGCCATTTCTAAACATATGAAGTAGGATTACACACTTTATATTTTACACTGGATTTAGCATTTTCTTTTAGGAATATGCATAATTAGCATAGTCATCCTTGCAGAAACTGCAATCTGTGTCAGTATTTTCTATAGAAAAGAAATTCTGGCATAAACTGAGATTTCCAGAGGGCTGCCAACATGTCAACAATTTCCATGAAGTCGAAAGGTGACTTATAGCATTACAAACCAGATTTGACAAAATTATGAATATTATTTAATCAGAACCAAAATCTTTCAATTTTATTGATTAGTATTAGATTAATTGATTGGATACCTTACGTTGCCAAAAGTATTGTCTTGTTTTGCCTTGACTGCATAATAACTGGATCATATATTGAATTTCACTCTTGTGAGAAGGCTTTCTATGACGTGCAGGAGTGCGAATGACAATGTTTGAGCATTCTTGGAGAAGTGCCTTTGTGAGATCAGACACTGATGTTTGACAATAAGAACTGTGTCACATTCTCTGCTCCAATTCATCCCAATAGACTCTCTCCAGCTATTCCACAGTCTCATCCATGCCCTTGTTATGACATCAAATTGAAACATGGAAAGTACCGTTTCCGCACTGTTCCCAGAACAAAATGTCTTGATACCTTTGTGCATTAAGAGACCTTTGTTTCTAAGAAGATCTCGATCAATTGCTCTAATGTAGTTGGTCTGAAGTTTGCAGCTATTCACCTTGCAGAATGTTGACTACCTCTGCACCTCAGAATTTGTTGATGTCGTTTTTCTTGTTTTAACTCTTATTTACACAGGCCGTCTCATTAAGCCCCAAGGTCTCAATTTCACGAGAGACCATCAAGGTCACATGGCCTTTTCCTTTGGGGCTCGGCTAACACTATTCCCAAGACCTTCCACTTATTGCCCATGTGGGATCCAATTTCGGTACCAGGCTAGAATTCACCAAGCTCCTAAGAGTGATTTATTTTGTAAAAGCAGTCCAATATGCATACACCTGTGACCATGACAGTTTTTGTAGCGGCTTGATTTAATGAAGAGGAAAGGAGAGCGGATGTTTTGGATTGACGAGAGAGCGCAAGCTATTCAGCAATGAACAGGGTCTTGTGTGCTCCCTCTCTCAGCCTGAATGGGTCATACACATATCATGGAAAAGATCCAATTATGAGTCTTCTTCACTCAGTAATAACTCCAACATAGAAGAGCCTTCTGAACGTGACTTAGTCCAGTTTACATAGGGTCCATTCGGTGTTTGGAAGTTGCCTAACTTTTGCCGTTTCAGACTGTCTGGGAAATCTAATTGAAAATGGTCAATTTCTGCTTCAATCATTTCTCAGTGCATCTCTAGATTTTACACCTGCAAAGAATGGAATGATGTTTTGCTTATGTGGCTACAGGTGGCATTACATGAAATGTTAGAGGAATAGTTTCACACTTTGGGCTCAACACTGGATGGACTTTCTGGTGATGAAAAGTCCATCCTCTTTGTGTAAGACAGAGAAAAGTTGCATTAATAACCCCAAAGTGTCAACCTGTTCCTAACTCTTAATGTAACAATGTGTGACTAGATGACTTGGTGACATGCACTCTACAGCTTTGGATTTTTATTTTCATATGGTCATGCTATACTGTGGAAAACCCCCCCAAAAAACTATATTTTATACATGGAAGGAAATGTGTAAAAATACGGGGCAGAGATGATCTTGCAAGTTCCAAGAGGCTGCACTTAGATGCAGCAAATAAAAGTGAAGACAGTCTGTGTGCAGAGGGAGGAAAAACTTTAAGTTCTGTTGAGATTTGTTAGCATGTTCCCAGCATGCAGCCATGGATGAAACATCAGCACCCCATGGATGGATGTATTAGTGGGAATGAGGCAAATCTGACCCATGCAGGTGTTAAAGTGGGGAAAAAAAGCCACTGAAGAGGAACAAAACTTGTCGGGTACCTGTGTGGCTCATAGCTTCCTCCATCTTTACCTCCTGATTGGAAAAAAATAACAGTAATCGATTGTTAATGCCTTGATTCAAAGGGGTGTAGGAGGGAAACAGATCAGTCACACTGAGGCTTTTCTTCATGCAGCGCTGCTAAATGCAAACACTGGAGAACTAAGGAGAGAAAGAGAACTGGATATGAAAGGAGGAAAACATGGAAGGAAGATAGAAATTGATTTAGGATCAATTGGATTTGAAGGGTGGAGAATGAAACAATTTTCTTTTAGATAAAAAACGCAAGTGTTGAGTTTTCTACATTCATTTTCTCTTGCAACCAAGTTTCAATCACGTATTCCACGAGCAAAAAACATCCGCAGATGTGCAGAATAGTTACTTTACTGATCATCTTCCTGGTTAACAGAAGAGAGCGCTTGATTCTAGGAATGGCAGCCAGTTGAAGTAAGAGCCCTCAAGCTATTTGCGACGCGTGTAGTCATGCTTTTTCACGAGTCCGACGTGCCAGTAGTGAAATGAGTTTTTGGAGCACAGCTTGGCTGCTCTGTGACTGCATTTTGCAGCTGCTAATTACAGATGAGAAGGTTTTACCCTCAGGTCATAAACATAGCAGGCAGTACGTGCCACACACAAACACTGTAGGTTTACGTCATTGTGACATTATGTAGTAACCACCTCCACCACTAAGCTGTCAGTTACGCCAATGACAGTTTTCTTATACACTCAGAGTCAGGAAAAGAAGAAGACAGCCAGAATGGGCAACTGTAACACAACTTTAGACTATTGACAGGCTATAACTTCATATCCTCTAGGGAAAACACCCCCAGAAAAACCAGCAGGAAACATCCAGAGCTGAAAGAGAAGTCAAGAGTGTGTGTGTTATAGTGACTTAAATATTAAAACACAAATCTCTAAAAAAAGAAGAAAAAAAAACCCTTCACTTGTAATTTTACCTCCTGATACGGAGTAGATCATTGTCAAACACATGCAACATGCATGCATGTGCAAACACACACCATCCAAACTAAAACGGATCCACAACTCAAGAGGGAAACCTCTAAAAACAACCATCAACAAAGGCAGCATTGCATTACAAGCTAAATCTAAATGCAGATCATATTTGTCATTACTGGTGAGGTAACAGCGACCAGTATAACCCCTTATTCAAATGTTTGTATGCACCCAATGACAATATGACATGAAGCAAACAGACAGCAGTGTTCTTACCCGTATCCGAGCCTTTAGGTCGAGGATTACACTGCTTGTACCCTTGACAACTCCTCATCTCCATGAGCTGTGCGTGGAGGGAGTTCAGGACGTCCCGATCCACAGCATAAACTGCGTTTGTCAGCTGCAAGTACAGTTTAAACATACAAAGATATTTACATTTTGTCTATAATTAAACACTAGTTGATGTTATCACTAGAGCTGCAGGCAGATGCCGTGAGCAACATTCTGATGGAATCATAATCATCAAAAAAAAAAAAAAACAGAAGCAAGATGAGAACCCTGATCAAATCTAAAACAAGCTTGAACATCTTGTCAAGATCTGGTTGCAATTTTTTTTCCTCCTTCTGCTCTGTACACTTGTCATTTTTTGTCAGTTGCTGCTTGAGGTTCCTGAGAAGTTTCTTTTTTCCATCTTACACCTCTGATATGCTCAAGCATACTTAGTGATTTTAAATAAGAACTTTTTTTTTGTCCAGGTTATTTTCATAGAATAAATAATTCATTATTATTATTAAGATAATTATTATAAAAGAAAATAAATTATTATTATTATTATTTTTAATAACAATAATAATAAATCATAATTATTAATCATATTAATATTGCTAATAACAATATCCAACATAGGAAGCCACCCAAGGGCCTGGGCTAGAAATTAGAACCTCAACCTAGCTTTCACACGACTTCCCTCATGCCAAAATAATAAAAGCAAAGACAGGAACCTGCAAAGATGGTTCAGAAAAAGTCAACAGCTAATTACGGATATCATGCACAACTTATCAGTTGTATGTCTTGTGGTTCAGTGATAGTCAAGCTGATGGCTCAAAGGTGGATAACATGCAGTTCATTATAGTACTTCTTTTCTCCTTAAACTTCTTAATCAGATGAGTTAATATTCTGAATAGCCACTTCCACATTGAAATGCTTCTTGTCATGTGATTTTTGTGATTCAGTGTTTTGCTTTTGTTTTTGATCACCAAAAAATATTAGTGAGATAATACTCGGGCTCTTTATAATTTCTAATAATCAGTCCTAATGAGAAGTAAATAAGATTTGTTAACTGTTTTTCTCAGAGTTTAACTGCTTCAAAAAACAAGAAATGTCCCCTGTTGTTTTGCTGGCACAAAAAAGACATGGTCTGATGTACAGAACAAAAAAAAATGCTTCTTAACATGATGGACTGTGGACCGTTTCAAAAGTTAAACAGACTTTGTGGTAGATTTAGCCCAAAAAAAAAAAAGTTTAAAACAAGATGGTGATTGTGCAATTCTATTTGAAAATTCTTTTGTAGTCACAACAGCAACAAACAGCATGTGATGAATACAGACAGATCTTCACGCACCTGGTATGGGTCACTGTTGAGATCAAAGTATTCCAAGAAGCCGGTGGAAAACTCACAGAAGAGTGTGTTATGGGTCTCATTGATGGTCCTCAGGCACCAGTAGGTGTTGTTGTTGGAGCTGGTGCAAGCACAGAATGCACCCACTGCAAGGTAATTGACACCATCATAAATACCAGAGCATGCAAAAGGCCAGGTGTGGAACAAGTTAAAGTCATACTTGTGGTTTTATACACATACATGTCCAGAAGGGAGCGGTCTGCCAGTGGTCGTTGTTATGTGTAAAGCAAGTGAGGCCCGGCAGACTGCAGTCGTCTCCCTTTCTCTGCCGCTTCTTCTCCTTCCTTTCCTTCTTCCTGCGCCGGATCTCATTATACAGCTGGGTCTTCCCTTCGATGTCGTGTGTGGTCTCCCTGGTGAACAGCAAGACACAATTATTTTTTTTAACCGTGACGCAATTGTGACTTTAGCGCTGACCCTTTTTGGTGCCAGTAACCACAGCGATGCAGAGGGGACTTCCAGAAGGCACCACACGTGCTGGGGTAGGACAGCCTGTTTACGCTTATGGTTAGGCTCTCAGTTTGACCAGTTCTGCACAGGATGACATCCTATCCACAGCCTTCTCGTCCTTCCTTCCTCACAAAAAACAGACACTGCTGGAAACAGCTGTTTTATATCGGTATAATCACAATTCCAGAGTTTCTCGGTGGAAGTTGATCACCGTGTTTGATGGACGTTCTGATTTCTCCTCTGTTGAATCATTTAAATCTTCCATGCAACTCAATCACTTCCAGGCACACTCACACACACGAAGCAATCCACAGCAAAACATGTGCTTTGTCATTTAAACTTAATTCAGGAACCAAACTTTTAAACAACATAATGGATGGCATGATGGTTCAGAAACTGGAGAGTACGTAAAAGGCAACAAACATGAACACACACTGGATGAAGTGATCTAGAACCTGGTTAAGCAAGTTTGTTTCTGTCTCTTTAATAATCACCAAGACAAAAACAGAAACTCACTTGAATGGATGGAGCTGATCATTCCTGCCCTTCAGTCTCTCTCCCTTGTTTCTGAGGCCTTTGTTAAAATAGCTGGATTTACAAGCAGAGGAAAAGAGTAACAATGGGAGAAAAAGAGCACTCAAATGGTAATAAACATGACAACTACATGAAACCATCAATAACTCAGAGTTTCTATAATTGGATGGAGAGTTACTTTAAAGCTGAAACATAAATGACAAACCTCTTTCCACAGTCACAATCGTCTGGTCGCGTCCTTTTCAGATGGCCTCGGACTTCTCGAAGGTTCTTAATTTTGTCTTGAAGGGCTTCAATCTGGGTGAGAAAATATGTAGCCAGGAGTTTTAAGTTTTACATTTCCTGTCATTTAAGTCAGTGACTTCCAATTTCAGGAATAAAAAAAAAAAAAGAAGACCATGTAGTCAGACAGCTTACCTCCTGATCAACATAGCTCTTATGATCTTTCCAGGCTTTAGAAGATTGATAGATTTCTCTTTCACAGTGAATACTGTCATTCATCAGGATGTAGCACCTACAAAATGTTCAAGAGAATGTATAAACTACCCTGAAAAAGCAGCCAATGTGAAACGCCTCAGTTACAGACTTACTTGTGAGTAACTTTCACAGAGTTGAGGTATCCCACTGCATTGGTATCATCCGCCAGCATTTCCTCTGACCCGTCGTCAGACCCCAAATCGTATTCTGGGTCCTCTGAGTTGTAGTGTCGCTTTGAGATGCTACGGCGGCGGATGCCAGACTGGTCATCTGCTTGCAGGTCGATGTCGTATATCTGGCCCTCAAATTCCACAGACAACGATCGAGCAGACCGGGTGTGTACAAAACGAGGGCGATGACCTGAAAGCCGCCAAGAAATAAAGAGTTGCGCAGTTGTTTTTGGAGAACCAAGATCAAACAAAAATTTGCAAAAAACGTCATTTCTGTTTGTTGCTTATGAAAAGACATTTTCTTGCATTATTTTTAGTCAACCGTCCATCAGTCTCTGTTAAGATAAAGTAGTACCGGTTTTTGGCATATGTGACATGGCTTTCTGCTCAGGGCAGTGCACCATGAGAGTGGAGGTGAAGGTGGAGGTTAGGGTTACAACACAACACAAAAAAAGTCACCTGTCAAATGTAAATACGTACTGTCATACAACACAGGTGTGGAACGTTGTTGAAGTTGGTATTCAATTCATAGTGCATGATTCAGTCCTAAAGGGTCAGATCAGTTTTTTTGTAGGGGCTAGTTCATTTTCTAGCCATCCATCAATGCACCCATATATCCATCTAGATAAATTAATATCAAAACAATAGTTTGTGGCTATTAATTTTTCTCAAAAGCTTTGTCCAGTGATGGGTGTAAAACGCCATTTAAGCTCCAGGGTAAAGAAGGATGATTTAAGACTATGGAAAAGAATAGAAGTAGTCAACGTAATTGATGAAAACAAATCGTTGATGCCAAATTTGATTGTTAATTAATCGTTTATATAGTGTAAGTTGTGAGCTTCAGTTTTTCATCAGCTTCTGTACTTTAATTTAAAGTATACTACATACTAAATAAAGGACAGAAATTCCTGTATCCACAGAAATTCTGTGGATGCAGGAAAAAAGTCTCTCAAAATGTGTGATCCGTGTCTATAGAACAATAATCCAGATTAGGCCTGACTCTACATTTTTATTTAGAGCTGGGCAAAGAAGAGACAAAAAGTATTTCTCAAATTCTGTTTAATAAGTCATTGTTTTACTATGAGAAAGGAAATGAGAAAGTAGAAGCCTGCAAACATGTCATAAAACACAGAGAACGATGAGTGTGCCAGCAGGGGGCAGAGATGGACTAAAATAATCAGTGACCAGTTGGAAAAATAATGATGGATTTATTTTGTCTGAAAATGTATCATTAGTTGTAGCCTTATTTTGGGCAATCAACACAAGAGGGCAGTATATTTCACAAATTCAAAGTTTCTGAAAAAGTGCAAACTAGAACCGTTATTGGATGCTTTCTTCTTCCAAGCACTTACTAATTTTAGAGCACAAATAATCAGCTCAAAAAATTTATAATAAAAAAAAAAGTTCTGGAATTTACAATGTAACAAAACAAGACACATCTCTAAATCAAAACAAGTAAAGTTTCTTAAATAGATATGTAATTATTTCTTTACTGTTAACATAATGTCTTTGATTTATTTACATTAGATGACAGGTATGTGGTACTCACGCTGTCCTCCTGGCGAGAACCGTCTTTGGGAACGCCGATTTTTTGGTTTGTACAAAGTGTCCTCACAGTCGCACACTTTCTCTCTGTTGTCATAACTGCTGGGGGGTCTTAGGCTGCGAACCCTCTTCCTGGACCCTTCCTTAGAACCACCTTTACACTTCTGGATCCTCCACTTCCCTGTGATCTCCTCCACACAGTGCCATTTCTGCCAACATCCAAAGCGGAAAGGGGCATTGAGAACAATTTGTATAGCTATTTTTGTTTAGCAATTTCAGATTTTTAAACAATCTGGAATGATTTTAGAGGTTCGTTTCCTCTGGCATTTCAAGTCTCAATATGTGGATGAGATTGGCATCCTAGTGCTGTAGCAAAAACAAAGCAAAAAACCACCGCATGAGATGAATTAGGCTCATTTGGTGTCTGTAAAACAAAGAGGAAACCCCAATCACTCTCGCAACAGCCATGTCTGTGCGTCATGAACGTAATTGTGTAAATAAACTCCCACACATTTGGCTACATCATCTTCACCTCTCTTAAAAGGCATTCCAGTAGGAAATAAAGCTTTGGAGACTGATTAGGCCCTGAATAAAACCGGACCCAGACGTCTGCAGAGTGCAGCGCAGAAGACTGGTGCTTAGTGTGGGAACAAGGGTACAAACAAAGACTTGTACGTCAGATCGGGTTTCTTCTGGAGGAGCTTACGGGGCAGCGCTGGAGCGGTCATGTCAGAATCAGAAAAGATTCATGGGAGAGGCACGCAATGTCGCCAGAGGATGAAAACAATCTGTCTTTCTTTATCTGCCCCTCTGAGTGCAGCCACTGTGAAGACTCAATGCAAGGCATGCATGTGTAGCTGCACCATTGCATCCTCAGGACAGCAGAAGATGATGAGAAACAAAGAAGGATGGGAGCAGTTAGAGACCGCCTGATTTGCCAGCAGACTTACAGTTAGGACTGTTGGGCTTCCAGTGGATGTTATTTTACAGCCATCTGGGTTTGCAATTTAAGATTTACTCCACGGGATGCTTCCCGGTTTTATTTTGTTTGGAATAGAAAGAATGATAATACAAAGTGAAGCGCGAAGGGCAAAGAAGCTAAGTGACTCAAACCTGCCATGAACCCCTGACAATGCACAGGAAGATTAAAAATACTTTATTACATACAGCTGAAATGCTGCACCCACACACTCCTGAGTTCAGCCGAAGCTGCGCCGTTACTGCCTTTATTAAGTGATTGCTACATACACACATTTATGTGGTCATAAAGTGGATCTGGATTGAATTAGTAGGACCCTCAGAAAGTCTGCCCGTCCTTTTAACACTACCTGAAATTTGTAACAATTTGTATTTCTCTGGCCTGTCTGCTCCAGGGCCACTTACTGTACCAGCTGGCTGTTTGGTCTGCCAGAAAATTAATGGCCGCAAGATGAAAAGCAAGCACCCACAAATAAATGGACCGCAAAACGGAGCAAAAGAGACCAATTATAAAGCAAAGTGATGCACTTATAAATGGCTGCTTCAAGAGTGGCCCAGAGATATCCCCCACCAGGCAAAACGAAGACCATCTAAAGTCCAAAAAAACATCTTTGCTGGACAACAGGGGAGCGTAGAATCTGTCATCTACTGCATCATTCCTGTCTTTGCTTTACCTGTCCTGGCTGCTCGCAAGGTGTCTGGAGTTCTGCCAGCTGGCATGTTTCTCTGACCTTCTTGTACTTTGGAAGACTGTTGGTCTGCTGAGTGTTCATAGAGTCATCCTTCTTCCTCAAGATCTTACTGCAGGAGAGAAAAAAATAGTTAAGAGCACAGACCATGCATGCATGCATGGTCTGTGCATAGTTTGCACAGGGTCTCTGCATATTTTTCATTTCAAAATTTCACATTATGTTCAGGTTGAAATTACATCTTCCGTCAGTTTCCAAATCTGGACATGTTGGTAAAAAAACAATTAGCTGTTTTGGGGATTTTTTAAAATGTGTGTGTTCCACAGATTGTGAGGCAATAACGAGGTTGTGTTGATTGGACGGTGTGAAAAAGGACATTCCCTTTTTTGCTGGTATTTGGACCAACTCAGATGTGCTGCTTTTTAAAACCTATAACTGTGACTCGTTAAATCAACTCAGAATTACACTCCACTGAATATAGACATCTTGTTCTTTTGACACCTTTAGTCTATAAAAGCTAATTACCGGTTTCAATGCTGTGTTTGGCATTGAAAGCCCACCTAGTTTCAAAGCCATAGGGAACAAGTGTAAAACACTAATACATAAAAAGTGTACAGCCATAAGAAAAACGGGGGAACAGCCTTTTGAATGACTATTTATGAAACGACTGATTTAAATGCCAATGACATTCATCTGTCCATATAGAAAAATTTTAGATGAAATATCTGAGTTAAAACTAAGTTAAAGTCGCAATGTGGCAAATCAAAGACAAAGTGAGTCTTTTCCAGAGTTTTCATATATTAATAAAAGCATCTGATCAAATTGAGGGGTTCAATATCCTACAAAAAATGCTTTTCATCTAAAGAGTCTTGTCTCTCTCCATTCAGTGATTTCATAGAGTTGGCTGGAGAATTGGTAATATGTTTTGTCTCTTTATGCCTGCCCGTCTAGACTTGGGGATTACATCTACCTAAATCCAAACCGTTTCACATCAGTTTAGCATAAAGTTTAGCCTCAATCCCAGATTTTTCTTATCCCCACTTTCTGCCAAAGTGTTCTTTGCACTATGACAGAATGACAGCGATGGCAACAATCCGTTTCCAAAAACACTACGACCAGTTTCTCATCCATCTCTCGCAACACCCAAGGGAAAAGAATTGCCAACTTTCCCACACAAGCTTGGCTTTCGTCTCCTGACTTCAGACTGGGATGATTAGAGAGCAAACAGTTGTTGATGTCACTCCCTGATGACTGCGTTATGCAGATGATGAGATTTTTGAAAAGCACTGTCAGCTCCAGCTGCTCTGTGGTAGTACTGTAAGGTCATCTGAGGGTGTCGAATCACAGAGCATGTCACATAAGCATAGCCTCACAGAACACATCAGCTTCTGTGAGCCACTGCTATCAAGTGAGGTTAATCTCAGCCTTTAGCTACAAGTGTTCCAGCAGACAGACTTTGCAAAACAGTGGGGATTAATGGAACAGCTTAAAAAAAAAAGCTAAAGGTCACTGCTGTGTTGTATGCTGTCTCAATGTGTGTCAACACAACCAAAGATTTACCAACACGCTCGAGTAGATTTTTGCAAATGCTGGAAAGACATCATTTTAGTGGAAGAGTAGAGTCCAAAAGTAGCAATTTGAAGCAAAATATAACTTTTACAGACAATCACAAGAAGGAAATTGCTCCAGAAGATGTGTAGAATATTATAAATGAGATTTCAAAAGCTCTTCATATAATCTGGCTTCAACTTGATTATTCCACCAATTCTTTTAACCACCTGAATCTTGCAAAGACTAGCTCGATGAGATTATCTTTGTCCCGTCAGTGCATCCATTAGATGAAGCAAAAGATAATAAATTCAGTCATTTCAGAAGAGATGCTAAATAAAGAACTAACAGAGCTTTGTGGCAGAGCTACTGCATACAAAGCTTTACAAAGACATGTTTCAAATTTGTTGCAAGCAATGCAGGGCATGCTATGCACATGTAAAAGAAGGTACTCTTGTCAGCTAAGTCCAAATTTAAACTTCCTGACCCACAGGCAAAACAGCATGTGTGATAGAAAACTACCTCTGGCAATCACCCAGAATATAGTATCCCCGCAGTGAAAAATATAGTGGTGGCAGCATAATTCTGTATGAACTCTTTTGTTTTAAACAGAAACCTTGTTGGAGGCTGCAAAAGACTTTTGACTGGGGTAAAGGTTTAAGTTTCAACAAGACAATCAGAACAACAATGGGAAAGTGCCTGGCCAAAAATGTTCACTTCCAGATGTCCAAACCTGGTAGAGAAATCCCAAGAAAACGTTCTGCTGTAACTGGAGAAAAAAGGTAAATCCACAAAGCATTGATTCAGCGGTAGACAGGATAGGCAAAAAATAGATAATTTTCCTCTTACCACACAATTAAGTACTACTTTGTGTTGGTCAAAAAAAAAAAATAAAAATAAATCATATTCTGTTGTTGTAACATGAGGAAAGGCAAAATAGTTCAAGGGTTAGGTTAACTTTTGCAGAGCACGGTATTGTTCGTGAAAACAATTTAATGTCCTTTACTCATAAGTGTCAGCACCCTCTGCATGAACTGTCATGATTGACAAGAAATGGCTTCAGCCTGCGACTCGGGAAGGTAGCAGCCTGAAAAATCCAAACCAATTGCGGTCAGGAAATGGCTGAGAGATAAGTAGTAGAACGAGGCAGATGTATCGCATGAACAGGGGAACATCCATTGAGCCCTTTTATTTAAACACACTGTTAGTTTTATGTGACATAAGATGTGCCTGTGGCGTGGACCCCAGCTTACCCTCGCTCCACCAGGAATGTATCTCTCCAGACTTTGGGTTTCCGGTTGGGTTTGAATCTGTGAAAACAAAACCGGACAAAGTTTATGGACTGCTTTTTGGAAACATTTTATCTGCGGCAGCCTTCAGACGAAGCTTGCCAAGATTATGGAAGCTGATCACAACAGTCCTTTGGGAGTTAAAAGTCTTTTGCTCTTCAGTTTTTCTGAGTCTCTGGAAGCATTTTAGTGCATTCATGTCAACAATAGATGCTTTGTAGCAGACAGATATTTTGCACTCTCACTGTGCGCTTAGTACGGTGGTTTTTGTGGAGAAACACATGATTGAGCTTGCAAACAAATTCTGAAGAAACCTTAATAAAGTGGGACCACAGCGACTTGCAGCCAAAATCCCACAGCCTAAAAGGGGGGGAAAATCCTCCAAATTACTGGCTGTGTGCTTAGCTGGAGTTAATGTAATCACTCGTGTTGTGGAAATTTACATTTTGTTGGTAATGACCGATGAAGAGCATAGCTTCATGGATCACGCAAACTGTACAGTTATTGTTCAAAACGGCTATTAAGGCATGACATTAGCTATACAGACCTGTTGCCAGTCCGCTCCTGTTCCAGCAACTTAAGGATGGACTTTCCATCCATATCCGGGGGGGTGTCGAGTCCAGCAATGTGAAGAATTGTGGGAGCGAGGTCGATGTTCAGCACCAAATGGGGGTTTCTGAAGAAGTGCATGCACACAGAGGTCCCACTATTAAAGCAACAATTTCTGAACCAAAAAGAGAACAAAATAGAAGTAAGGTGGGCCGATCAGTACTCACACTGCCCCTGGATCCACATTTGGTCCCCTCAGGAAAAACGGCACCCGGATATCAAAATCATACGGCATCGACTTTCCCTTGACTAACCCAAACTGACCAATGTGGTAGCCGTGGTCTGCTGTATAGATGATGTAGGTGTTGTCGAGCTCACCAGTTTCCTCCAGCATGTCATAAACCTGCAAGTACAGCACGGTAAGCGAAAGCACTGTTCACTTTACAAAGCATTTTATGAATTACACTCACCTTCTGCACAGAATCATCCACAGAGAGAAGGGTCTGCAGCCTTTTCCGATGCAGGAAGTTGGTGAACTCCATGTGGATTGGCTTCATGGGGCCTGTGTACTGCATGATCCAATGCTTGTCCATATTTGGGGCGTAGTTATAGCTTGGGGTACTTCAAGGACAAACAGAAGAACATGCTGAAAAAAACATTCTATATACAATTCCCAACTATTACCTTGCATTGAAATATAAATAACTGTCTGAGCAACTTGCAAGAGAACATTTAGCAACTCAAAAAAACACCTGTCTGTTACTTTTTACAAACTCCTGTTCAGCAACAGGTGCCACAGTCGTCCACTGTGTTTGACACGCATCGGTTGCCACGCTGTTTGTTGACAGAAATGTCTTCGCACTTCTGCAGCCAGCGCCTCCGCTGTTTTTCCACACCCCTCTCCGAACATCTCTCCTCTCTCACAGAGACGAGAGTCTCTTTGCTCGACTGCGCTTTTGGCACGGATGGGTCATTTGAGGTCTGGCGCATGCTTATGAAAATAATAAACCCCAAAGTCAAGTTTGCAACAAGTTCTGGAGCAAGAACTCAATAAGTCACGGTCATTTGAAGGGGCAGTGCGTAACGGGATGGGATAAACAGAAGAGGGAGAGTAACTCATATTTATTACAGAAAAGCTGCAAATCTGTTTGTGGGATTGAGTATAAAATAAAGAAAAGGGATGGAGGATACAGTGCGGAACTGTGCCTCCATGGTTTCTAGAACAAGACCCGCTGACAGTTGCATGAAAAGCTCTGGAAAAAAATCAGGAGTGCTGAATCAACTCCTCCTGTCAAAGTGTAATTTCCTCTCTGAAATAGTTCTGAATATCAAAACTCTGATACTTAATAAAGCTCCGCTATGAGAGCCCCTATGCTTTCACTGACTGAACTGCCTTCTGTCCTCTTCTCCTTAGGCCTGCTTTGTAAGGAGGGTGAACTCTTCACCCACTTAGCAGGCAGTATAATAAGCCCCACAAAGAGGCTTGTCTCTGGGCAATCGGCCACCAAGGTATGGGGCCCTGAGCACCAGGGAACAGGAATGCAGAGGTCAGTGGGATGCAGTTGGCCTGTAGGAGAGGTCACACCTGCCACCAAAGAACATACGTACAGCGGCTTGCAAAAGTATTCATAGCCTTTTAGATTTTTCACGTTTTGATACTTTACACTCAAATATTTGCAGAGATTTTATTAGTTTAGGTGACACAAACTACCGCATAACTTTGTAATGGAAAGAAAACAGCATTCAAATTTAAAAAAAAAAAATTAATCGGGGAAGTGAAACATCACTTTGTATTCAGTTCCTTTTACTATTGTATCTCTACGTAAAATCATGCCCAAACAAATGACCTTCAGAAGTCCCATCACTGTGAACACACCATGACCAAAGTGAAACATGGTGGTGGCTCTATTATGCTGCGGGGATGGCGTTCTAGGACAGCTGGTGGGATCTGGTACAAATATGAATGGAGGCCTCAGAAGGCTTGTGAAAGTGGTCCAAGTTACCCTGCTAGCAGAAAATCCCTGACAGAACTACAAAGGAATATTTCATATTTAAGCATCGACATGTCTTAGAATAGTCTAGTCAAAGTCGAGATTCAAATACCAAGTGAGAATCCTTGGGAAGATTTTAAAATTAATGGTTACATACAATTTTATTCTAAATCCGAGTGAGTTTGATCTATTTTTCAAAAAGAAGGACACCAAAATATTATTTGTCAATCATGCAAAAGATATAATTTGTCAATCACCCAAAAATCCTAATAAAATATACTGAGGTCATAATGCAACAGAGTTTGATAAAGAGGTATAAATACTTTTGTAAGGCCCTATAGCTTTATTTGTGTTTTAAAACAAACTCACAGGTTGGTGGCTTCTTTGTTGAGGCAATTTGTTCATATGCGATTAGCATTACTGTCCCTCCCTCCCTGCTATCACAAGACATGCAATTCAGCAACCGCATTACATGTCTAGTACTTAAATGGGTCTCAACTTGGCTACATCTAAAGACTAGGTGAAAACATCTTAAGTGAGGAATGTTAATAACATTAACACGGAGCCCTCCACTGCTATTGCAGCTGTCAGAAGTACAGACGCTTGTTTGATTTACGAGGCAGCTCCTCCTTCACTGCCACGCAGTCTGTTCCCAACCCTGCGAGAAATTGCGTTGGCTGCATCATGCATGTGCTGCAAACATTAAATATGTCTGCATTGATAGAGGGCATGCTGCCTTACAGACAAACTGAACTGGAACAGTATCAAAAATGTGTCTTTTTTGTTCAAGACAATTTCCAAGAGTGGGAAAAATAATTTTCCTCATCTGATGAAAGCAAAACAAATAAATGAATAAACAAACACCCACCCATGCAAACCACCTGTGGTCTCCATAGTAACCTCACCACATACACAACACCTATACACAATCACTGGGACAACACTTTCAGTCAACCGTGGCCCCCGAGCTCAACCGTGGCCCCCGAGCTCCACCCCCGTCGCATGGAGGCAGCAGCTAAAAATAAATTAATATTGTCACAAAGGCTGTTCCAAAGCACACAATGCATTCCTCGCATCCCAGGAGCCACGGGGAGAAACGACTGATTGATATGGACAAGGTCAGGAAGTGCTTTAGGGATAAAAGTGAACAGGAAGCCGGGGGGTAGACAACGAGATAACAGAGGATGGAAATATGGAGGGAGAGGTAAATAGAGCGACGGAAAGCGATATATCGATGGCGAGACAAGCAAATGTGAGTAATGTGGGAAGACAGAAAGTGAGTATAAGTCACACAGAGCACAAAGGAAAGGAAGTGGTAGTATTCTGTTGGAAACTCAGAGGGCCCACCATGAGAAAGTAGGCTACAGGGCCACTGGGACAGTCTAAAGAGATGAGCTGCTCGCTTGGCATAAGCATGGCATTATGATAAATTGTGATATGATCCGCTCCACTGGTATGCCCCCCCGGTGTTCTCAAATGATAAATCATTTTGAGCTCATGCTTTTCCCGTCTTCACTTGTTGGAGCTTCAAAGAAACCCGTCATCCCTGGTAGATTGAGAACTTGCCTACTGTCATCATGCTTGACACACCTCATTTTATAAAAACCCCATTAAGTGTTAAACAGAAAATGCTGAGTTCCAATTAGCGAAGCATGTTGGGTCAAACCTCATGGAATCCCATCTATGTCTGAGGAAACACTGCTAGGAAATTCTTACCACCCACATATTGGTAGCTTTATTTCTGTCTTTTTTTTTATCTAGGTTTCTTTTTTTAATGGAAAAAAAAAATATCTAAATGCATAAGATCAAAAAAAATGCAGCAATGTTCATACCACAGCAATAGCACTTGCATAAATAACACGTATAAATAAAAAGAATAAACATTGATCGTGGCAAGCCAATGACAGCAGTATGAGTGTCCTGTTCAGACCTAAGTAACAAAACAACCACGCTGGTGGGAAATGCTGGTTTTGAGGAACATTGTGCCATGAGTAAACTGCTGACCAGAATAAGGAGAAGGTACCAGACTGCAGTGACTGTATGCAGTCCACCCATACACTACCAAGAGCCTAGTTTGCTGACTGGGCAATTCATTAAACTGTTAAAATTGTTTTTTTTTTTTCCCTTCAAACTGTAATCCCAAAATCTAATAAAGGACACTAAACAGGAATCAGCAGTAGTAATTTACAGAGAGGATTTGGCAAGTTTTTATGGACTCAAACCATATACTCAACTTTGCTGCTCAAGCCACAAATGCTTTTTCAAAACCCATGCAGCATAAATTAAAGGGATATTTATTTTCAACTGCATAAAAAAAATTATTGCAACAAGGAATAATCAACCACACACAAATGTCATTACTTTTTGTGCTAACTGTATATAGATTTATTTTTCAAATTTTATCAGTTGTCTTATTCAGAGCTTATTCTCCTTTTATAACTTCTTTGTGAAATCAGTGGTGCATAATTTTAACACAGAAGTAGCATCATGTAACATGTATAGAGATAAAGTTATTTATTCTCTACATTTTTTGTTTTCTTTTGGTCTTTTATGATGACAGTTTTTATTTTATGACCTTAAATGGATGTCCTTTGGGACATCTGTGATAATCAGTGTTTTGGTTTCAGATGTAGTGTTAGAATTAGTTTTAAGTGTTTGGGGATCAAATTGAAGAAATTTTGAATTGTGAAAAGGACAGAGCAGTGGAGCCTGAAGGCAGATACCTTTTAAAAATCCCTTTGAAACAGTTAAAATTCCTGTGTATTCCAGACAATGTTAATTATTTTCTTTTATGTCATTAACTTTTTTTGTTTTTGTTGAAAGTTTAAGAGCCACATGGTCAGGAGAAAGTGTGACAGACATAGTCACACTTTGGTAAAAATGACTAACCAATGTTGTGACTTCATGCGGTCAAAACAATAATGTGAATATACATCATGGTGTCATTTCTCAAAATCTCCATTTGCAAAGTCATTTGTTGCCAACAGTATTCTTAAAAAAAACAAAAAACTAATGCCAGCAGACAAGAGGGCATTAGATTGTTTTGCAAATCGTCTGTTTGTGTGAGTAAGGGCTTAAAAAGCTTGAATTTATCAGAGGGTGTACAAATAACATCAGAGGTTGCCTTGGAGAGTTTACACTTTGACAAAAGCAGCAGTTTCTTTATGCCCCGTGTATAAAGGGTATAAAGAAACTGGGGGCAATGAGAGAGTTATTTTGTGTAGACAGCACTGTTCTGAAGAAGTTGTTGAACCTGAAAATTGGCAATAAAGCAAACAGCTATCTGACAAAAAGAAGTGTGGTTCATTGTGAACTTGAGTACTAAACAGGAAAATGCAACAAGTACTGTAGGTGGCAAATCCTTGCATAGTGAAATGATAAGAGGTGTTCCTCAAAGCTGTTCTGTTGTCACTAATTGGGGAACAGTGATGATTTGAGAGTCAGTCTTACTTACATATGCTGTGAAGCATTGGGGAAATGCTCAGCATACTGTGGGGCCGAGTCTTCTGGTCCATGAGGGGCGGCGTGGCTGATGACCATCATCACAGGACGGTGAGGGTATATCTTCTTGGACATTCGGAAGAAGCTGATGCTGTCATTGGTGATCAGATCTGTGAAATAATCCTTCAAAAACAGGAGCAAAATGAGTAAAGTTACTCGGCGCAACTGGGCTAGAAAAGCATCATTTAGAAAACAAATGGGGGATTGAAGGAAAAATCCTAAACAGCATGAGCTTATATAAATCTCATTTGCAGTCCAATCACTATGACATGTTGCTTTTCCTGGTCCAGTCATTTTCAAATAAATTAAGAGGAGCCAGTAGGGATATGAAGTGGGGCCATTGAGTGCAGTACAGCACCAATCTGTCGAGTCAACAGCTGGCAGAGTGCCTGTGTGTGTGTAAATGAGTGAGTGTGTGAGCTGGAGTCTGTGCAAGCATGTGTACACTGTATATTGGCTGCTGCCTCATCAGTGAATCTCTGCACTATCAAATGTGACACCACTTGATGGTGAGCGAAGCTTGGCGCTTTCAAATGGTATGCTGTTATGACAGCTCCCACCCTCTGCTCCACTCCGGACTTTTCATTCCGTTTCTGCCACTCGAGTTGTTTCTGGCCTGCCCAGTGTTCGTCTTCCTGCTTCTAAATGATTACCTTTGATAATCATTTAGATTTTGTGCATCAGAGCACAAAATCTGAGACAGAAATCTAAAATAAATAACCCCTAATCAGGGTTTCAGTATATTTTTTTATGTCAAAATTTAATACTTTTGCAAATGCAATGAATTATGGGAAATATTACTACAGTAGTCAAACTTTTTATATGGTTTCTGCAAGAACTACAAGAAAGGATGGATGGATGGACACATAGATTTTCTGTTATTTTCCAGTCTGCATAGAAAATCCTGTCTATTACAAATCACTTTCTTTCCGAAATTGAGTTTTTTTTTGAGAAATTGGTAATTGTAAAAATAGTAATTGTAAAGATAGAGACCAGCTAAAAGAGTGAAACTAACTGAAGTGCACACGCCCTCTTCAAAATGTGAAATGTGAAACTGTCAAAGCTGTGCCATTTTACTAAAACCTTTATTCCAGTCAGGATGGAGTCCGGTCTTATTTTTACCTTCTCTGTCAGCAACACCCTCAGCTAAAATAAAAATAGAATTAGCACAGTTTCCAATAGCCAACAAACAGTCCGGTCTTAAAGGATAGATGTTGTCATGCTGCTGCTGCTGCCCGACACCAAACAAATGGAAGGGGCTCCACGGCTCAGAACAAACACTAAGGGAGATTTCCCAGAAATATCAGAAGTGGGTTTGGCTGATTCATCTTCTCTTTATTATTACCTTTTTTTCAAAGTCAGTCCAGTTTTAAAAGCCTGGCAGGTACACATGCCCGACGAGGATTACGTGCACATGGCAAAAGCACTGCAGTGCCCTGCAGCGCTGCCAGCAACGAAAATCTGAGCCCCTGGTGCTAAAGGGCTCTGGCAGGTCAACAGGAAGTGAAAGTGTCATGGGGAATGCCTGGCCAAGAGCAATAAAATAGTCACACGGGTGGTGATTATCCCTCTTCACATTTGGAGCTGGCAGTCAAATAGTAAGAATTTGTTAGCGCTACTCCTTTGTAAGAAAAGACCATCGATATGGACGGCGTTACTGCATCGAATTTACGAGATCTGCGCAGGAAGGGTTCGGAGCAAGACTCGTGTAAGCTTTCATGACATCAGTGTGCCACATCTGGATTGGAAGACTTCCCCGTTTTTATGGCTGTTGTTCTAGTGTCATGGAATCTGAATAAAAGAAGTCCACGGGGCAACACGGACAAAGAAAACATTCCCACCAGAACGGCATCAACTTGAATGAACTCCTTTTCCCACAGACAGAAACTCCGATGGGGTCTAACTGATTTAAGCCACTCAGGATGAACACGCAGCAAGTTACACTGCAGCCAGGCCATGCTGTGTGGACTCCCTCGGCGCTCCGAGAAGAACAGCGTTGCCAGGTGGTGGGTGTGAGCAGTAAAGAGTAAATATGAAGTGTATTTGGTTCTAAACCACAATTTGATCACCATGTAAACTTCACGTAAACACATCGGTCTCAGCTTTACAACTCAGTCCACAGTTGGCAGAAGAACGGCAGCTCAAACACTTACTTGCTCATCTTTTTTTTGTTTATCCATAATTGTACAACCCGAGGAAACACTGGCATGGCTCTGTGAAAACAAACTGAAAGCTCCTAAAACATTTGAGGGAGGGGGGTGGGATTATTGCAGGAGGCTGTTTGCAGTGTAACCACAGTTCATTTTGTGAACCCAACACTGTTAAGTTGAAATTTGCCTTCCTGTTTTACTGTGGTGTTTTCCTGCAAAGTCATTTTGCAAAACCGCACAGCATGACGTAGAAAAAACAGAAAAGGAGGCAGACAAAAATAGATGAAACAACCATGAACCAAAGAGGTTTTTATTGCAAGCAACTTTACTTTCCCATAAAGCTGCATCGATTTTACACCGTCTACCTGTTAATGGTAGGTGCATCTAAAGGCATACCACAAAAAGAGGAGACACCACCTCATCCCAGCTCATTCCCTATAATTCACAACACAGAATTCCCTTCAGTCTGAAAAATGACACAATATTAGGTGGAGGACTTCTCTGTGTTTATAAGAGACTCCAACCTAACATTTGTCAAGCAAAGCCTTTATTTTAAGTCATAAAGTGAAAAGAAATGAGATAACGAGAACACATACCTTGGCATAATCAGCGCCATGTTTCTCCTTGAATCCGTTCCGACAGACAGTGTAATTATAGAAGCGGGAATTTTTGATCAATCCGACCCATTCACGCCACCCAGGCGGAATGTAGCTGCCGTTGTACTCGTTGAGGTATTTGCCGAAAAAGGCTGCGGAGATGGGGAGCACAGAGAAGAGAGTTGCTTTAAATACAGTGTTTAGCGATGAGTTCATGTTTTCAGTTTCTTTGTAGTTGTTTATGGGTTTTCTGTGTCTCCATCTGCATGGATGCCTGACATAAGGTTCGTCTCTTTTCCTCTCAAAACCTTAATGTGTCCTGATCCAATCCAAAGTATCAAATCCCATTCAAGGTCTTTTCGAATAATTGGATTCAAAGACCAAACCTAGTTTGTACAGGTACTTTATGTCATCTGCGGCCTCGGCACATGCACCAGAAATTTACTCTGCCACTATTAAAAAAATAAATGTGAAAAATAAAAAAATAAAAAAATCACACTGCTGTCTTTTTTTTTTATCTAATGGCAAAAGAGACTGAATTGGCTGCTGCAGCTTCCCATCTCTTGTCTTTGAATCGCAGGACATGCTATAATTGGATATATGTCAGTGTGTGAGGAGGAGAAGGGAGGAAGAGTAAAGTATTAATTAGCAGTTGAAACACTACTAATTCAGGTCTATGACATCCAAAACAAACACTCCTCCAAAAACAATTAAAGACAACCAGAAGTCTGGGAGATTGGAATGATAAGTGCACCAACCTGTCCTGTAGCCTGTGTTATTGAGGTAGACCGCAAAGGAGCGTGGCTCATGCTGCGCTTGCCAAGACGGGGAGGAACAGTTCTCATTGTTGGTGTAGGTGTTGTGGTTGTGGACGTACTTTCCCGTCAGCATGGATGACCGTGACGGGCAGCACATTGGTGTGGTGACAAAGGCGTTGATAAAACTTGTGCCGCCATCCTCCATTATCTTTCTAGTTTTATTCATCACCTGCAGAGATCCTTGGAGGAAAAAGCAAGGTTACATTTATTTGTCATTTATTCATACTTGGATTTCAGTTTACTTTTAGAGGGTTATATAGTATCTATAAAAAGTATTCTTTGTAGCTGGACATAAAAAGGGCTATTCAAGCCCCTTCAAGTCAGGAGCATAACAATGATATTTATATTTTTAATCAGTTGTCCTTATTTTGTTGAAATCAAATTTTACTTTGAGATGAAGCAGGACTCTTTCGTAAATTGGTCAAAAAAAGCAAAACCCTTTTGATTTGTCAGAGCAATAAGAAGACTCAATCATTCAAAAGGATGAATACTTTTTATATTTTTATAGGTACTGTGTAGGTAATCCTTTCTGGCTCTGTTTTCTCAGACTAAACCTAATTGAAATGCAGCAGCTGAAAAACCAGATGGTCATTCCCTACTGGTTTATGGTCTGTGTTTAATATTTAATGTGAAGAAGGAGACCATATAAATCTGAAGGCAAATAGCCAGAAAAACAAAGAAAGCAATTAAGATCAAATACAGTGATAAATTTTGTATATTCACAAATAAATGTGGAGGGGGAAGCTTGCCCAGTATTTCTTACCCAACTCAACATCCTGGTCATCGGTCATGATGAGGACGATGTTGGGCCGGATATTTCGGCGGTCTCGCTGGATGCGACCCCTAAGCCCCTGAGCCCTGGTGGTGGTAAAGGCTTGGCTGCCTGGAGTCCAGTCCACAGACAGCAGGACCAGCCAGGAGAGCCAGTGAATTAGCATGGCGTCCAAGAGAACCAGACAGCTAGAGAACTTGATGGGATGATCACTGGAGAGATGGGAGGGAGGAGAGGACGGGCAAGGGCGTTCGCCTACACCTTGGTAGATGTCGAGGCCCTATTTGACTGAGAGAAGACAGAAAGAAAAACATGTTAATACAAGGATGAATCACATAACATGATTGATTTTAAAGTAAATAGAAAGTGGTGGACAGTACTTTTACAAGTCAACTCTGTGTAATAGATAAGTCATAAACAAAGAAACAATGACCAATTCCTTGATGATAGCTCTTAAAGGTCTAAAAAATACTTAAGCATTTCAAGTAAGCACATCAACAAAATGACCTTAGTTACATTTTGGGGGTGAAGTTCCAGGCAAACAAGGCCCACCAAAGACTGAGTACAATTTCTCTTTTTCTAAAAAAAAAAAAAAAAAAATACTTGAACGTTCTCTCCCTTTTTAGGCAACCTCACACATGGAAACTCTTTATCCCAACTGCAGAGCTGTTGTTCAGCTAAATGTGCCGAAACTATGCAATTGGCTGTCCAAACTCAAACACCCACAACTGCTCTTCAATTGGAGCCAATCAGGGCCCACTTTCCACCCGTCACTCAACATTCAGACTCACCGCCCCTCCACAGCTCCCAATTCTTCAACCACCGCCACTTCTGCCACCACCACCAATCCTGGTGAGTCATGCATGACAGGCTTCTGGATGGGGGAGGGAGTTCTGGTGCAGGAGGCGGAGTAAATGGTTCCACCACATTAACTCCAGTGGCTTTGTTGCTAATCACAGAAGACCACTCACTCATCAAAACATGCTGGTGCTTGGTTCTCAAAAAAAAACTCCTGCTTGACCCATAACAGTTATGTGTAGCTAAGATTACCAGGATGGTAATCTTCAATTTTAATCAAAAATTTAAGTAAATGTATAAAAATGAAAATTACTTTAATGCTTAATCAGAAAAATCTATTGTAAATATGCACACATTAAGATTATGCCAATTAGCAGGCAGCTTTCAGTGACAGTAGTACATCTGAGAGCTGTACAGCTTGTGGCTGTGAAATGAACCATTGCCCTGTGACAACGAGTACTCCAATAATGCTGATGGAAAAAAAAAGCCTTATGGATAGCAGTCCTGCTGAGTGGCGCCATGCTGCTTCCCATTTTGAGTTAACAGACTGAAAACAAATGGAAGCTTTGAGACACCTGGGTCTGCCCAGGGAGGCTACGTCCTTACCTTTATTTCCATGATCACTCCATCCAAATTATAAATATCATTAATGGGATAACAAAAAATACAAATAAAAATGGAGGTAACATGTCAATTACTTAGGCCTTTAAAGCTGCAGTAAGTAACTTCTAAAGAAAATATATTTTTTTAATGTTTTTGTTTAAACCGTTAGCATGTCCTGACAGTATGGTGTGAGAAATATTTTAGCTCCTCTGTGTTCTCCCACTGCTAATTAGAAACAACCAATCAGAGCTCGCAGGTAGGTCTCAGCTCTGTAAGTCACAATCTCTGGTGACACTGGTCAACCCCCCCTCCCTGAACCCGATTGCTGTCTGCTACCTCTACAGTTTTTCCACCATCGGTGGATCTTGCTGTGAATGCTCAAGCGAGTCAGAATAGCCAACGATGACAGCGAATAAACAATTTCCCGTAACGGTAAGTTGTTTCTCCGCCATTAACATGTCTAGCAGAAAGGAAATGAGGTTGAGTGGCAGTGTTAAGACCCTTCTCCTGGCTCTGAGTGGTTGTTTTCAGATGGGAGAGGTGAATGTCTTCAGGAGGCAATAATAGCAAAGGGAGGAGGGAGAGGGTTTATAAGTAGCAGAAATCCAAAATGCAATTTCTCAGAAAATTGCAGTATTACAAGAGAATCTAATAAGCTACAAAGAGTCACTGCTAAAGAGTTGACTGTTTAAAGTGCTGACTGAAGGACTGATAACAAAAAGCGGAGTGGAAAGAAATAGTGTGGCAGAAAAGTTCCACAAGCAACAGGGATGCTGGAGCCTTGATGGGATTGTGAAGCAGTGCCCATTCAGGGGTTTTAAGTGAGATCACGAAGTGTGAACTCCAGCTGGAGTCTTGAAAAGCTGCCACACACAGACGTCTCCATGGACAACTGTCACATTCCTCACGTTAAGCCGTTCTGAATCAGAAACACCAGAAATGTCTTACCTGGGCCAAGTGGAAAACAGACTGAGCTGTTGCTCAACAGATACAAGTCCTGTTTTCAGATGAAAGAAAAATTGGCCTAAAAAATAAAAAAAATTGGGTGTGGCTATAGGTAATAAATTAAACATCAAAACAGACCAGTGAAAATGAACATGTATTGAACTGAAAAAGGGTGAAAAGTAAAAAAAAAAAAAAAAAAAAAAAAAAGAAATTATGTATATATACAAGAAATATTGGAAATCCTGGAATTTACAGGAAAATTTTCAACAGTCTGGCTCCCAGGAAGCAATAAAAGAAATTAAGGATAACCTAAGGCAGTAAAGCACAATAATGGCTGATCTGATGGGTTAAAAACACCCTTTGCTAAGTGATGCATCAACAGATGTTCCTCCCAAAATCCTGACCCATCATGTCATCAAAAAAATAACATAAATAAGTGAGAAAAGTCTTTTTCACTAACCTTAAAATTGTGGTGTTTATCTTTCGCTTCTCCAGTAAGATCTTAGACATGATAAGCAGAGTTAAAACAGTCCTATACTGTTCTGATTTCTGTTTCAGATGAGCTGTGTCTGAGCGAGCGAGTTATCGTGACAGCTCTGTACAAACATTGGCGCCATTTGGCCAAACACTCCCCCCCCAAAGTGCAGGGTGGTGGAGCGGACAGGACCTTACACAAACTGCTCCACAAACATATGCAGACACTAAAATGATACCCAGACACCGGCTTTTCTCCCACAAAAACAATATCCCTTGCTGTTTGGGTTCAAGTCCTCCCACATTGTACAGGAAAGCTTCCCAGAAAGAACACAACTCATCTCTGGAGGAAACTCAAGGCTCTATTTTGGTCAAGCTATGGAAGATTGGAAATCAGCTGTAAGGCAGTCAGTTTGCCAATGGATGGTAATCTTCTCACCCAACACCAATTCATTTTTAAATACCAGTGATTTCCATCAATGGTGCATCCTTACCACTCACAAAAGGTTTGATTCAAATACTGTAGAGTGGATAAGGTCAATATCTGCAGCGTTTGAAAGGACTGACATTCAAATGTCATTCAAGTTCACACAGGCAAATCAAGATATGTGTGCAGGAAATGTTGAAGGTTAAATGCCTACCTCACATTTATCTATCCTAATGTGAAGGCTTCAACTTAAAACCTATTTCTTATGTTAATGTGATATGCAATCAGTCAAAGATTATTTTAAATTCCATTTTGAAGTACAAACTACATATCCTGTCAGAACCTGGAAAAGAACCATGTCATCTGCCACAACTGTCGAGAACTGTTTATCATAGCAAACAGACTGATGACAAACAGTTCAGCCAAAACATTTATCGCAAATATCACAACGGTATAATGCACCTGATTCTGCAAAGCACAAGTCACAAAAATTTATCAACAACTTCAGTGTTGATGTGAGTCACAACTGAGGCAAGGTGCCCATCTCCAGCGGTCAATGAGCGAGAGGCGGGGTACACCCTGAACAGGTCGCCAGTCCATCGCAGGGTAACACAGAGACAGACAGGACAAACAACCATGCAAGCACACACCCACACTTAAAGATAATCAATATTGTGTTTTTGGACTGTGGGATGAAACTGGAGAGAACCCAAGCATTCGAAGGGAGAACATGCAAACTCCAGGCAGCTTTTATTTTTGCTCAATTCTGTTGATTCCAACTTTCTTAAATCGATGGCATATTTTATGCTGCTAAACCACTAAAACAAAAATAAAATCCCAATTTTCATTTTGAATCAGTCATGAGTTTACATAATCTAGGACTGAACAAAGAACCTTAATTTCTGGACAGCACCACAGGACGAGGGAACACATTGTTTCTGCTTCCCCTTTGTTTTGGAGGATTAGCTGTAATGACCCTTTAAATTTGGTCCGTACAGTGCTCTGTATGACTGGAACATAAGGACGAACAGAACGAACCCAGGAGTTAGGAGGTTCAAAGGAGTGAAACAACAAGGCCACTTGTTTTCAGGCACACAGCTGCCTTATGTGCAGCTGTGTGCCTGAATAAAATATGTGCAATTTTCAGATTAATGACCATCAGAGTTTCAGCACACCTCAACCTCATAGCAGGAGTTTTTCTACTTTCCTTGAGGAAAAAACCACTCACATATTTTTGTTAGGAGAATCTGAAGTTCTGCTCAGTAACTTGCTGCAAACAGGGAGACGGCTTCACTTTTTCTCACATATAGATGAACATGATAAAGCTGTGGCTTATTTAACCATGTTGGGCAGCCATACTTGTCTGGTTATGCCCTCCAGTCAGGGCCTCAAACCACACACTCCACTGCGCCCTGACCCTCTTCCGACCCCAGGGGTGATACGGCTTTGATGGTGGCTTGTTTAACCTAACCTCAGCAACCAGAGGCTAGCCACACACAGGGGTTAAAAGGGGAAAATGAATGGAAGGGGTTCAATATAGAGGTATAGCGTCCTGTAAAAGGTTTGTGTGGGATTGGTCTGCATTTTCCTTCCAGAAATGACAAACAGGTGACGTCTGGCTTAGGGTCTATCCAAACAGCCGTGACAGGATGCACATTTATCAGCTGTCACTGAAAAACAGCAGAAGAAACATAAAAGCACAAAACAACTGACATGAAAAAAGTCCATCCATCCTTGCATAATATATCTGTCCACACAGGATTGGGCTAAAGTGAAGAGTCTTGAACTTTTAAAAGTTCAGGTTCTCAAAATAAGTTGCAGGTCAAACTCAAAACAGATCATCTTATTCAGTAAACCATTCTTTTATAGAAATTAATGGTTAGTAGGCCTTTGATAGGCTACTTTAAAGCATTCCATGCCAATGCTTAAGTCTTTTTAACTATTTCAGTTATTGACAAAAAAGAAGAAAACACATATCAGCGCATTTTAAATTCTACAGCCTGTGTGCGTCAATAAGAAATGGAACTATAAATCAAATGGGAAAGTATTGACAATTAGCTATTAACTTGAATTGGTAAATTTTTAACATGTGACCAGCTGGTCAGAAACTCAAAAACTTTAACTATTCTGATAAGTGAACACCTCAGGCCTGGTGCAGTCATAAGGCAGTGACAACACTCTTCAGTGTTGAAGTTAAATTTGTGGCATAAAAGCTCAAAGTTTTAAATGTTTAGCATCAGTGTAGTGTCAAAATTTAAGTTGCATTCAGTAAATATTTAGAGAGCTATTTGAAAAAGGAATTTAAAGGTATTTAAAATGTCAAGACACGTCTGCAGTTCATCCAGGCTGTGAGAGAGAAAATCTTTGGCTGATAACAGGAAGGCTAAAATAATTATAACTTAACTGTCGTGTTTAATTATTTTGAGAATTTCCGTGTGGCAAAGCCCTTTTGAAACTCTCAATTAAGATAAGGCTCTACATACTCTAATATATAGAGACAGCTGTTTTAGTATAAGATGTTAAAGCCTGAATAAAATGCTAAATTAGCAATCATTGCATTCTTGTTTCAAAATATTAAAAAATATATATATTACAGCTCATTTGCATTGTGGATACACCACTATTTCTTATATAAATAATTCTAAACTATTTAAAGCAGAAAGGCTGGGGGAAAAAAACCCCCAAAACAAAACGCTTTTACTCTTGTTTAGTCATAGTTAAGAGAACTTTCCAAAAATTAACACCATCAGGCCAAAGCTCTACAAAAAAAAAAGGGTTTTTGGAAATCATCTACTAATGTTTTATAAGTGCACTTTTTTGGGGACAGACTTTGCTAATCAGGAAAAGTAAGAAGACTTTATTTAATAGTAAAGTAAGCGCAAGTTAAAGCATCTCAGTTTTCCACTTATTCTTGTTAACTTGCTTGCCTCGTCTACTCACTGGTCAGAAGGAGGAGAATGCAAGTCTAATGGCATCATTTAAATTCTACTGTTCAGCGATAAGCTGTGGAACTAGTAACAATACAGTTCATTCAGCGCATCATGCTAGGAGGAAAGCAGAAAAGAGCAATATAAACACAGATGGACCTCAGAAACGCCACAGGTTAAATAAAACTGAGGAACATTTTTATGTTTGCATCAAACTTCCAAGATTTTAGTCCAGCTTGAGAGCTCCTTCTCCAAGAAGAAAAATTAGGCATTAAATTAATATAGAGGTTTGTCCAAATATTTCTCTAATATGATGGAATTCAGCTGGTCTGCTGCCATGAGGGCTCATGGAGGCATTTTACACTGAGGAGGGCCTGTGTCAGGACCCGCTGTGCCCAGCAAGCCAAGGGTAGCACATTGTACCCACCAAGACCTGTCTGTTAGCCACACGAACGACTGACTGAACGGAGGCTCTGTCTCTCTGCACTCATTTGGCTGCATGAAGGTACTGGGGAGAAAAAAAAAACTTGCTGTTTTCAGACTCTTAACTCTACTGATTTGTTTGACCAAAACCTATTGAAGATTTATGACAAAATTCCAGTCGGTAAATGAAGTACAAGATGCACCCTCCTCCCCTGTTCCAATAACTTTATGGCTACACAACTCTTTACTTTGACAGGCAACGTCCTAACAATGTAAAGCTATAGAATTTAAATCTTGGAGCTTCCCACTGACTGGTGTGCGGTGGGTTTGTGGTACGACGGAGGCCACTTTAATGAAGTAGAATGGCCTCAATTCAGTGAAATATGAACCTGTAGCGAGTGCATTCACAGCCATTAGTCTAAGCCCTCTTGTTTCTTTCAGTCCCAGGAAAAAACCCTTTGTAGTGCCAAAGCTGCCAGGCTTCCCCATCAACATTATGACTGCATCTTTATGTATAATTAAATGAATCCTACTTCAAAATACTTCAAAGTGATCATGTCTTGCACAGCAACAGGAGGCTTGTTTTGAAATCATAAGAGATTTTAGGTACTATAAGGAAATGATTAAAACACGAGTCCTCGCAGAAATGAAAAGGAGTTGTATTTATTTGTGTGTGGGTGTGTGCTCTGGATTTGTAGGTGGTGTGTGTTTAAACTGAACCAGGCACACGCTTTGTTTAGTTCCATCTGTCTAAGCAATAAGACGATGCTGGGAAGAATGAATGACTGCGCTTAGTGCCATTAAGTAAAGCTGGAATCACTCAAATACACCCATTCCATTCAAAGGTTTGATGGAAAACTAGAAATTTAAGGTCAAAATCAAAGTCAGCAATGCAAATGAATGTCAGTAAATATAAGAGGCGTTTGCTTTTCAGCAAAAATGTGGAGTTCAAGAGCCTGGCATCATCTGGAATCACAAAACACTAAGGACAATACCAACACTGCGAGCTCTTAAAGTAAAGGTTACATTTTAAGATGAAATGCAAGTTTAAAATTATAGATGGGGACAAAAAGAGGATACAAAAGATGAGGAAGAGAAACGACAAAAGGGAAACTCTTTCTTTTGTAAGATCTAATGCAACTGTGGTTCATGAGGTGATTAACCACAGTTATATGACAAGCTGAAAACAAGCCACCATGTTAAGAAGAAACAGACCACAGGTTAAACTCATAGAATCTAATTGTATGTCTCTATAAACTTTGTTGAAGTTCCAATTTCTTTCAAAAGTCCCATCAGTCTGAGCAAATGAAGAAAGACCAAGCAGAATGTACTCATGGGTGGCTTTCTTGTCTGTTTGACACATCAAACCAACCCAAATAAATCACTCTCTGCACCACAATAGAAAGCTAAAGCAAATTGCTTCAATGGGTTTCCACTGAGGTAATTGTTAAGAATAAAGAAACCAAGTCAGTTCACCAAGTCTGAGGGATGTTTTCAGTTCACAGCATCGTGACATCAGTTGTACAACTATAGGTGCTTCTTTTAACTTGTACAACATTGTTTAAGAGCTTCCACCCAACAGACAAAGAAAACAGCCCCATACCTTAAAGTGAACACAAGTGGTCCAACCACCAACATTTAAAGAATTCATTTTAAGAGTCAAGTTTACAGCAGGTATGTACTAAAACCCAATATTAGCAAATGTTTATCCATGCTTCATTATAATTTAAAATGTATGGGTCATTAGTCATTGCAAAAACTGTATATATTTACTCTATAGTTTAAAAAATGTACAGTTTTTGAATCAAGAATTTTCTGTCCCACTGTTACCTGGGTTTCAAAGTCCTAATTCGATTGTAATGACACCCCCAGAGTAACCAGAGTTTGCACTGGCTGTATTTATTGTAGAGTATCGCCTCTGCCCCACATGATGCTTTAAATCTTTATTTAGCTGGCTGAAAGAAGGCGTCTGCACCAACACTGGCTCACACGAAAACGAAATGAGTCCATTTATAATTTTTCAGATAGTGAAAAAGGCAGAAACTTACAGCATGGAAATGAAAGAAACTCCATCCATTCCTCTGAAGTTAATGCTGATAAAAAGTTAGAATGGCATGCCTGTTTACCAGTCAACTGGAGTCTAGTTACCTGTGCAGACAGCATTAGTAATGAATCACTTAGCATCACTTTGTTGCTCTCTCACCATAACTATATAAAAGAAAAGAATGACATAGTATATTGTCACTTGAAAATGTTACTAATGTTATAAGGTGTTTATCAGCCATGATCAGAACAAGCAAAAGGACATTATAGTTGTAGTAATCAAAATTGTGTCATGAAGCGCAATACTGCAGACGATCATCATATGTCACTTTAGATTTAATAAGCATTTTTTTAAGCAGGCGTGTTCATTCCACATCCACAGACCTTCAGAAAGCTGCTGATTAGTGGAGAACTGCTGCTGGCACATGAAACTGAACACCCCTAAAATCTGGAGCATGTGCGGACTTATTCTACCGGAACCATAGACTAACAGACCATGAGAACCAAGCTCTACGTGACCCTGGACGCCATTAATAAACTTCTCCAAGACTGGGTCATGCAAATGTGATACCGCTCATAAAAATGTATATTTGTTTGATTGCACCTGTGCCACAATGCTGCTCCCTGCTGTCAATGCCCTGGGGCACATATGTATGACTAAATTTGGATGTCATGAACTGCGAGTCTACTGCAGCAGTCACTCAAACAGGCAGCAAGAATTATCTGTCAGACCTGAGCACAGACAGACACATAACCTGTAATTTGTACACCAGGAGCTTAGCTTTTCGTTGCCTCTGGCTTTGTGTGTGGTTTTCTGAAGCATGCAGTAACATAATTTGTAATTCAATTAACTTCATACCACTCAGGATGAATTTCACCTCTCAGCACAACATTAAATCCAAAGAACTGCATCGGCAGGAAGCCTGGTGAATTTTCACAGCATCAAATCTAAAGCTTAAGTATAAAAATGTTTTCATTTAAACTATTGTTAATGAAATGTAGTTAATACACTCTTCTGGCGTGTTAAAGAGACACCGGTCAATGCCAAGTAAAGATAATGTGTGTACTGAAATGCTACTCTTGCTCACTGTAAACAAAGCCACTTTTCAGGATGTAGCGGCTCTAGGTCCGCTCGGCGAATTCTGGTTGATCAAGTGAGTGCAAACAGGACCAGAGGCTAAACGAAGCACATGGTCAAGTCCACACTTTTGAGCAGCTGTACATGCACACACTTAGGACAGGAGTGAAAGTGCTGGCTGAGGTTGAATGCGTTTGCTCGCCCAGGGGGAGAATGAAAGAAAGAGAGCAGGGGAGCTGAAACAAACACATGCTGGCTTCTATTAGTCAAGTTGTGGAGTATGGAGGGGTGAGGAAACATTCATCGCTTCTTTACTGCCCACCCCCCCTCCACTCCATCCTTTCTCATCCGTCCTACAATCCCAAGCCCATTATCTCTCTCCTGGAAAGGTTGTGGATGAAAGGGGACAACCCAGCTCCCCCCACAAAACCCTGCGGCAGCGCTTCTTGCTCCAGTCTCACGCCAACAGATTCTGACGGGTATTTAATTGTACGTGATACAGGCCAGGTTTCTTTGGTTTTCAAATCTAAAACAGATTGCCTGTCCCTGGGGAGGGGATTATTGGACATGAGACATGAGGAAACGGGGACAGTCCAGCACTCTGGGAGGTGGAAGACCAAGGGGGCATGCTTGTACACAGAGTCTGTGTATACATGGCTTTTTCTAAGTTTCTCTTTATATGCATGTGTGCAAAAAAGAAACATTTCCACCCTTTTTTGTTTTAGATCTGAGGAATTGTGGGTGTGTACACATGGCTCACCTGAGATGACCATTTGTCTCTCCCCTTATCCTTCTTCACCTCTTTATCACTCCTTCTCACCTTCCTCTATTTACTCTTGTTCTCTTCTTTATCTCGTCTCTGCTCCACTTCAACCTCTTAAGCCGGCTTTCTCCTTCTCCGGGCAAATCTCTCCTCTCACACTCAAACATCACTGATTATAATATCACGAAAAGTAGTCCACGCATAAACAAAATGCCTCTGACTCATTCAAAGAGTCAGAGGCTTGGGGTTCTTTCTGTGTACAACTGACAGTTATGACAAAGCTAGAAGCTCAGCCACTATAAATATGTGGTTGAAACTCTTTAAAGTGCTCAGAGTTGGATCGGGGTCTGGAGGAGTAGGATTCTCTCCAAAGATGAGCTGGATGCAATGTTTGCTTGCCCTGACCTTTCTCGCTCAAATGACAGACTGAACAAACACACTGGGGTATTACTGTGAGCTCCCAAATACCTCAAAACCCCAACTGTGTATCTGCGCACATCCAGATACGTATGCATGGCTTGGCTATCGCCCTCAAAAGTCAAGGACAATTTGAGTTTGGAGGCAGCTACGTGGCTGAAACTCTCAAGCAATGTTTGATCAGTAAGATCAACAAGGAAGCTGAGAAAGTGTCTGACTCATCTAAACATAGTCTTTCTTGATCCCACATGAATAGAAGCATGCTGTTCAAATACTGGTCATTTGCTGGTGATAGGTTGGTGCAATCTACGCCACTGCTACCATGCAATCAGACTAAGGCGAGGAACACTATCATTACGCTGAAGAGATAAATAAGTGGCAGAAGAGAGAGTGGTTGAGGAAATCTTTTAACATTATGGTACACAGAAGAGCACACACAAGCTTAGCTTTTAAAGCTAATGTGCCTAATCATTAGGTGTAGCGTATTAGCACAAACTAATGTTTTTTTTCTTTTTTATCAAAAGTTGACCCCAGTTTCCTCCAGTTCTGCATACAGAAGTTCTGTCCAAACAGAACCAGTTTGAGAAGGTGACAAGTAGCCTTGATAAAAGGAATACATGTGTGTGTAAATGCCTTTGTATGCAATCAGATAAAATTCTTTAACAATCCTACAATGTGATATCTATCCCAGATTCTGTTTCTCAACTGTAACTGTAGTTGAAGTTACAGACCTCGCTCATCTTTCTAAATCACTGTATTATCACTACTTAATGTATTTTAATTGAAAACACTTTTTTTGCAAACGAGGCTCTTGTAACCAAACTTAATTATTGCTAATAGAAACAAGTCATCAGCAAAGCATTCCACTTAACAGAGAAACTTGCCTAACATTTTAGAATTTAAAATGGAGGATTATGGTCTTCTTGAAAGATAAAAAAAAACTTTTATGAGATAATTTATTAGATCGCGAGAGGTGCATTACTCAGAGAACCTTTGAAGGAGAGATGTCACATTTTAGTCACAATATTCTTACCACCAACCGATTAAGCGCATTTTCATCTGAACATGTTCCAGATGATGTTCAGGATGAAAAATGTTTTTCCACTTCTGGATTCATTTATTTCCATTTCAGAACTGTCCAAATCTCATCCTTTCAAAAAAAAAAAAAAAAAAAAGTCAAATCTATCAAAGTACAATCAGCTAGAAAAGCTAAAATACGGCATGAGTCAAAGGATGGAGTTCAATTATGGAAGAAAATGAATGCTTATAAGTGTTCATAATGAGGTTAAGTTTTTAAATCAAGATGTCAGTATATTCATCATTGCATATTACCACCATTTGATTTAGTGTATTTTGGCAAAATACATAAAGCACAAAATACTCTGGATGAAACGTTCTACTCTTTATTCTGAATCCATTTATTTCCATTTCAAAAGTAGCTGAACCTGACTTTTATGAGCCACAGAAAGTCATCTGCAAACCATTATATTTTACAACATTCATTAAAAAAATGGACTTTACTGTAAAACAGAGTCTTGCGTAAAGTTTTTTGGTTTTTTTTTTTAAATTCAAATGTGATATTTGTCAATGTAACGTTAAAATCTGACATGCCATTAATGGCCAGAGTCCACTTAAGAATAAACACTTTTAATGTTGCTTGTTGGTTGATGAAATGTAGGTTATTTACAGAACTGGAAAAGCAAACCTATTTGGATCAAATGCATGTAGTGGATAATGCAGTGGATGAAACATTTCTTCTCCAGTTCTGATTCCATTTATTTCCAATTCACAATTCTCCCAAATTGACTCATGAACATTGAGAATTCATCTCAGTATCATTCTGAGATCTTTCAAAGCAAAAGTGTGTTTCGTTACATTTATTTGGTTTTGCTTTGAGGTACAGTAGATTAGCATAAGCTAAATATATTTTGGTCAAAACCCTGTTGAACATGAAATGTTTTTCTAGTTCTGCACCCATTTATTTCTTTTTCAAATGTATCAAAAGTTAATTCGTGTAAATTAAAAATAAATTTGTAATTTGCTATATTTTAATGCCATTTAATTAAATGTTAGATTTGTATATCTGAGAAGGTAAGATATAGCGTGAGTTCAGTGTTTTCACTCCATTTAAGGATAAGAAGGCATGTCTTTAAATTTGATGAAGAGGAATGTGAATTTGAGACTGCTTTTAAAGCAAAGATTCTTACCACAAGCTGACTTTGTATTTTTGTAAAAGTAAGTCAATAAATAAATTTAAAAAATGATGTAATGGTAAAGTGTGGATGTAATGTATTTAACCACTTCTGGGTATATTATTCTCATTCCAAAATTCTTCAAACTTTTCTTGCTTGAACACTCTAAAGTCATCTGCAAAGTTTTTAATTTTTATTGCCCAGCAGTTCTAGAAGCCAAATGTAAAATCTGCTGCTCAAAAGGTAGATTTTGGGATGTAAAAAGTTGAATTAAAATGAAAAAAAGGATGGAGTTCAGTTGATGACAACAAATACCTTTTTTCAGAGTCATTAGACAATAATACTTGCTTTTGACATCTTGGAAATCTTGATTCACTGCATTTGGCATTTAAAGGCCACATGCCTTCTGTTTATGGAAACGCTTAAAGCTGCAGACTCGGCCAACTCTTCTCCTTCCATTGGACTCAGTCAGTCAGCATCCTTATCAGGAGAACAAATTACTCCACTTATTACCTTCACACGCACGTTGACCCACACACATACGCTCGCACACACAGATTCCTAAGTAGATCTCAATGATGGCAAAGCTGCTACTGGAACAACGTTTGTCTTGGCGAGTGCCTTTCCCTCTCAGAATCTAATTATTTGCAGCAGCTGCTTGTGCTCTTGTTTGTAGCACAGAAAAGCTAAAAACTCTTTGAAGGATCTCTCTTCTCCTCTCCTCTGAGCTGGCAGGAAGCTCAGTGTTTTGAAAGCCCCCCCTCTCCCCCAAAGCCGATTCACTGTGCCCTGGGAAGGCTAATCAGAAATTGAATCCAAACACTGCCGGGTGAAACTCGAGTGAGGTGTTGGGTTTGTAGATCAGTCCTGTCATGACTGAAATTTTGAGGTAAAAAAGGCTCTCCATCACTTTCTACACTTGCCTTTCAGTAATGCGCTCTGACAGAGCCAAAGCATTGAAATGAAAGCCAACGGTTTTACAGTTATTGTGCCTGATACAAGCCACCGACTCTGAATGGAGCCACACCATAACTTTGCCATTCAGTAAATCTAGGTCAGGGGATAAATGCTCTGGGCTTCGGTGGACTGTTGACTGATTGGATACAGGAAACTTTTTTACTTGATCAATAAAATCTTTACCATCCACACAAGTCAAAGTTTACATTATAGACTGAGGTCAAAACCTAGAACTGAAAATACATGAGTTACACCCTTATACTCTCTGTAACTTTGACCCTTATGTATTTAATTAAAAAAAAGAAAAAAGAAAAATAAAACAAATTAGGCTAGTCTTGCACCACACTTAAGAAAATGTTATCTTCATTAGCATGTGTCTATTTGTAAGCTACTTTGGGGAACATTAATCTTTTTCCTCTCAATAATCTGCCTAGCTATTTTCCACTGAACTACTTGTAACCCACCTTCACAATCTTATGGGGGTACTTTCAAATTCTCCCAGTGTCAAGCAGAGAGTGTAGGTACGGCTGGTTTACCAAGATAAACACACAATCTCACACAACAGCAGCTTTCAACCATACAACACCCCTCTCCTCTCAGACTTTCACAGCTGCACAATCTCCATTTACAAAACACCTCGTGCACGGTGCCTGGAGCTGGGTATAAATATTATACATCATATTGCCACTTCACTGGAAGGTCACTCTTTTCATTTGACTTGACTTAAATAGCCAACATGAGTCGTACATTCCCCCCAACTTTCTGCATCTCTTTGACAGTCTCTCCAGAGACAACTCTACCACAACTCATTTATTTAGTCTTTGCTGACACAATTTGCCACAACTGCTCTCAGGGAAAATATTTATTAAATAACTCATCAAGACTGAAGGGAGGGGACATAGAAGTGGCACCGAAAAGTTTTTGACAGACTACACTGACTATAGTCAGTATGATCTGAGATGTCTTAGTCAAAGGTGTGTAAAGAGTTAAGCACATCTCTGACATTAGAAAAAGGTTCACGATTCAGTAATAAATAATTAAGTTAGAAATACTCAAATCAATGTTTTGCCATCTAACATCTATGATCAGTTTTCTTAAGTTGGATTTTTTTTTCTCTCAAATACAATGGTGTCCAAAGTCGGTCCTCAAGAGTTTATATCTTGCAAGATTCAGTTCTTTTCCTAGTTCAACACATCTGACTCAAATGATGATGATTCATTAACAGGCCTATACAGAACTCCTGGAGGAGGTCGTTGGACCATTTCAGTCAGTTTTGTTGAAGCAAAGACAGATCTAAAACTGCAGGGACACCAAGTCTGGAGGACTAAGTAGATCTCTATGATGGCAATGATGATCTCAATGATGCTCTAAAATTTAATATTACTGAGATGTAAAATAAAAATAAAAAAAAAAATGGTGTACTGCTGGTTCCTTGACAGAATCCAATAAAACATGAAGGTATTTCAAGATTTTTCTCATTTATGCATGTTTCAGTTTTTATTGAATTCAAAGAGTACAAGCTATTGGTTGGCGTGGTTGCTGGATGTTTTTTGTACTGATACATTATTGTACAGTGACTGATCAGCGTCAACTGAGAGGAAACCGACAGACTGATTGGTGAGCCTCTAAGTATAATCATTCATAATCGCTATAACAATTAGACACAGGGAAGAAAAAAGTTTTCTTTCCACTCTCCCTCTCTCCCTCCCTCCATCACATCACACCATCAGCTGCTTTAGCAGGGAAACCGGTGCTATTTTGGACTATTTGAGCAATACAACGTCATGATATTTTAACAATGATAACATAGCATATTGTCTGACTCTTACAATGTGTTATGAAATGACGTAAAGAGAGGAATTACATGAAAATATGGATTTTACAATTACCAAAATAAACATTGAGGTCTCCAGTTTTCTAGATGAGAAAAGATTTACTACATTCACTGAAGCTAAGATTCAGTTTTAAGACCTTATGCTTTAGGCAAACTGTCAATTTAACAGGTGAATGCTTTTGCATTGAGGATAAAAAAATGATATTAATGGAATGTGGTGCCCTCTAATCCCTTGAGACAGAGGAATTTGCGACAGAGGGAATTCCTGTCATTCAGGGGGAAAACTATGAAAACCTTGCACACACACGCATACACACACACAAGGGCTGCGGTACAGGCAGTACACAGACAGACTGAGAAAACAGCACTGCCCACTGCCACTACATATCTCTTCTTACAGAGTCACAGTCTGTTAACTGAGTCACAGATGTTCTGCAAATGCTTTACAGAAGAGAGGAGAAATTCTGGAAAACTAAAAGAAATATAGTGGGAAAGTTGTGTAGTACCTGGCAGGCAGGAGGCAAGGAGTCCTGTCTGAGCTTTATCCTCACGTTCTTCACCAGACCTTCCTTTCCTTTTGGAGGAGTTTGTCTCCTGGTGCTGGGATTTTGAGTTTCAAGAGTAGAAGGAGGAGAAGGAGGAGGAGGAGGGGGGACCACACAGCTCCTGGAAGACAACCTCTCTCCTCTAATCCTCTCTCCGATGTGATGACACTCTCTAACCTCGACCATCTGTTGAAACACGTCCCGGAGAAGTCAGCACCACGCTTGTGTCAAGAGCCCCTCTCCCCCTGCCCAATCACAATCCGGCTGCTGGGTGGCTCCTCGCTGCCAGGAGGCAGGGACAAGGACACGGGACAGCGCAGAGAGGGAGAGACGGACGCGCGCACTCACACGCAGTACCACCCCCACCTTGTATGGACACTACGAACTGAGAGCAAGAAAACCCCCCCAGTCGTCGTAACCCGAGAGGCAGCGTAGACCAACAGGAAGAGCGAGAGGAGTGGAAACGGGAGCAATGGGAGGGGAGGAGAAAAAAAAAAAGAAGAAAAAAAAGAAGACACATTTAAACAGCAGAGACAGAAAAGGATAAACTATTTGTTGCATCCATGTCATCCTGATGAAAATATTAGAGTGCGGCATACACACACAAACGGTTTCACCCCCAGTATGTTGACCTTTCCACCTCCCTCTCCTCTCTCAGCAGTCACAGGGTATGTGGTCCTGGGAATAAAAGTTACAAATGCCATAAAAACCCCTATTGGCTTCATGGTGGGAATGCTGTTGGCACTAAACTGTTACATCTGCAGGCGCAGGAGAGCTCACACCTTAGTGTGATAAATTCTTACAGTCCCCAGGCTGCATTCCTGCCCTTCACCACCTTTTGCCTTGAATTACAAAGGAGGTTAGAGGAGCAGACAATAAAATTACTAAGTTAAAGTAAGAGTGAGAAATTATCAGAGATAAGAAATCACAGTTTGATTAATTACTTCCAGCACTGTTACTGTAGCATTAATTCAGCATTGTGGAAAGACAAAGAAAAGTATTAGGTGAGAAAGCCGTTGCCTTAATCATTTAGTAGAACCACTGTACCACTTACTGATCCATTTAAGGAGGATTACAAGAAACTGATAACATTGAGCGATTTCACAGGCAATCACTCACAACAGTTTCCCCCCTTGAAAAGGATCATCATCAACAGTGAGTTAACCAAAAGTTTTAAATACCAAAAAGAAAAAACAAAACAAAAAACTTTTTAAAGGGGTTTGTTCCGATTCTATAAAAACAGTTTCAAGTAGGTTTTTGATACTGGTAAAGCAGCAATCAGAAATAGTATTAATTGAAAGTAAATGTTTTTTGAAAATTGAGATTAAAAATTTTTTTTTTTTACATTTTCTTCATTTTAGTGTATTCAACTCTGCCCTCAAATCTTAATACAACCACAAAATTCGGCATCACTGGCATTCCATACACAACTGACTGTAATCAATGGCAGAGATCTCAAGACTTGCAGTTCAAAAGAAGTTTCTTCTCGCTTCCAAATGTTTAAAAAAAAACAAAAATAAGTATCACAACAATACAAGAACAGAGTTGTATTACATAGGACAGCTTTGTTTTACTTTGTTTGTCCACAGAAGCATTTCACTTTTTCTCAAATTGCACACACCTTTTTAGTGGCTTTGGAAATAAACACCTAAACTGTTGCTGCCTCACATGGTGAGTGCAAAGGATGCAGGAAAACAAGTCAGAAGAAAGAGTTGACTGGATTGGGTATTCTCCAACTGTCCTTATCAAAACCTGATTTACGTTTCTGTTTTTTAAAGAAAAAAAGTATCGCATTTTCAGCAGTGCTATGTTTTCATTTTCACAGACATCATATCCATAATTTTGCTTCCTTTTGTTTCCAGTTCAACCAACTGTTCCCGAGCCAATCGACATCCATTCAGAACAGCTCGGTTTTATGGCCAACGTTTTCTGGTACAAATAACAAAAACAGTAAAAGTACAAAATGGCTCAAGATTGAATAGATGAGCACCGGCACAAGTTCAGCTCTCCATTATAGTAGCCTGAATGAGCAAATAAAATACTTCATTTCAGTTTGTCTCCATCTCCAATAAATAACTATTTTATAACAAAGAAAATAAGTATGTTTTGAGTCTCCATCAAAAGTAAAAAAAAAAAAAACTTCCACACTGAACAGTATTATTCTGGCCAAGCTGAAAAATCAACTGATTCCAGTCACTACCCAATTTCTGTTCGTCTCCAGATTCAGATTAATTTATGATTAGTAAATACTTTCAATATTTTTTTCCATTTTTCTAATTATATATACACAAAAAGTCCTTTAAACCTTTTCTTTAGTTACAAAATAAGTCCTGTTTCATGCAGTGATATCCTCAAGATCCATGTGGCTCAGTGTTATAGCTTTATTTAAAAATAAGACCTAAAAAAAAAAGCACAAAGGTAGAGTCGTCCTTTAGAGTCGATGTTCAAAGTTATGTTCCCCTTAGGCGTGCATTAAACTAAATAAGAACACATGAAACTTTCACCAGCTTGTACTGATGTTGGAAACAGAGACAGCAGTGAGAATGAGTCAGGCCCTTGGGGAGAAAAAAAAAAGTGCTCAAATTAGATTAGCTAAATTCACAAAGACCATCCCCTCAGCCCCTCCTGCATGGCTACACACAGCCTAACCCACACCTCTAACCCGAAGCCCCATTCTCATGGACGAGAGATTTCCAAAAGGACCTGCAGGAAGGCCAAAGCCAACCAAGATCTATGTTCTTTATACTGGATTAAAGATGGATGGCGCACTGGGGGAGAGGGGCACATCTGTAAACATCTTAAATCCACACAAACTAAGAAGAAACAAGGCTCTGTTTCAATAGAGAAAACATCCAAATAAGTCCTTCAAGCCTCTTTTTTAAGATTTTATTGCTTGCTGGCATTTTGATTTATTCAAACGCATATCATCCTTTTTCTGATTTAATCTTTCTTTTCTATTTTCACAACCACCGATGGGCACAAAGGCAAAAGCAGGAGGAGGCCTTTAAAATTGGACCTTATAAATGACTGAATGACCTGCAGGGGTTCAGCAGTACCGCATTCACCCTTCTCTCTGTATGCTTACTTCAAAGAGTTTGCCAAAAGCCCACCACATGCTTATCTTAACATCTGACATAAAATTGCCATTAAACTGAATGATTTCCCCTTATTTTACATTTCTCTGATTGGGTCTCATATAGTAGCTCATTTATCTTCTGCTCCATTATTAAACTGAACCCAGGCTTTCACTGATCCCCCAGCCCCTCCTCCCACCTCCAAACTGCCTCCCTCCAGCTTTGCAGTCATCGGTTGGTCTTGCAGGTGCAGGCAGAGGCCGATGTTGGGGGGCTCCTCGGTTCACTAGCCCCATTCTCCATGGCTGAATGAGATACATCGGGGCTGTCATAGCTATGATTCAGCCTCTGTGCCAGTGTTGCCTGCCTAAGCGGAGGCTTTCGGGATGCAGCCACAACACGAGTGAGTGGCAGTCTAGCTCTGTGTAGCATGAGTGCTGAGCTTTGACACTACGGCTCGGGATAAGTAATGGATTGTTTAAGTAGACAGAGTTAACAATGTTGCATAGATTGCTATTGTGATAATACAGGTGCGATATTTTGTGCTCCCCAAGTTGTGCTCCCTAAATCACTACAAACTCCAAGCATCAGTCTCACACTCTGGCAGAAATTACAAATCTCTCCGTTGGACTGACCAACGGAAAAGATAATTCGCCACTAAGACTCTCCTTCCAGCTCTGATTGGCTGTTTCAGGTAGAGTCCTGTATTTCTGCAGTTAGCACTGGGAGCTCAGTTTTTTCTGCCACATACTATACTGTCATGACAGTGACAGTTTGGACATGTAAAATAAAAAAAATAATTAAAAATCATAAATGTTGGATCTTCAGCTTTAGCCACAAAGAAAGACAAAGTTGCCTCAAAGAGAGACAACTTTAGCCTCCAACTATTTTGGAGGGAATCATACCAATGTTTCCAAAATATCAATGCACATCTTACTTCACTATAAAAGAAAACCCTCAATGAACATTTTTAAATATTATAAATTAGATACGTTTCTGCTTTTTTTAAATGCTAAATTGTTATTACTAAAACTTTTTCAATCACATTCATACTTTTCCCAGGTTCCAACACAAAGTATAAATAATGGGAGCCTTAATTTCTTGAAGACCCCCTGAGTACTGGTGGATTCCTTACTAGCTGTCAAACAATCATAACATCAAAGTCTTTTAATTGTTAGGCTTGTTCTTTATTCCGTTTCAGCTGTCCAACAATGGAGCAAACAACTGCATGCTTTCGTAGCTTTTCTTGGCCGATTATTATAGGACATGACCCCATCTGGAGCAACACCATGTAGCTACAGAACAAGGAAAGATTGTGACCTCTCAGAATATCTTTCCCACTTGAAAAAAGTACAGCAGTGATGAAACAAAAAATAAAAGAATCACATGTAGCTACAAGTCAACAGTATAACCTCTACTCTCAATAATGCATTCAACAATACAATCAATTTCTCTTGATCATCAAAGTCTCCATGCAGTCTCTGGAAAACTTAAGTTACACTTACAATAAAAAATCAACTCAAAAGGTATTTGTTTACACCAATACTCTTTATGAAACACATGTCAACACTTTGTTGACCGCTAAAAAGCTTGAACCCAGGAAGACATGAGGAGGTGGGGAAAAAGCAGTAATTGTTGCTGCATAGTCAGAGTCCTGCTCCTTCCTGTGAGAGGCTTGTGGAAGTTTCATCCTCAACAGGATTTTGCCCCGCTTCCGGAAGCCTAACTTTCTAATCCTCTCGGGCGAGAAGGTGAAAGGCAGGAACAAGGAGAAAAAGAAGGGGGGCATTCAATGGGTTGGAAGGGGCTATGTATACTACGACATCCAAAATGCCTGGTTGAAAATAATCCTATAAAGCATGCCGCCGGTAGCCTGTGGAGAGTGAATATGAGGATTTGCGTTGAGCAGATTGGCCGTTCAGTTGTCTTTTTAGAGGCATGATGAAGGCAGAACTTCAGCTGTCAGTAGCCGATCGAGACAGCCTTACAAAAATCCTCAGTTTCAATAAATAAATACATAACAGCTGTTACACAAACTTAGCAGCAGCTGCACCGATGTCCACAAGGCAAACTTGGCACGCAGGCCACCTTCGTTAGAATACAAACTATGTTTCCATGGCTAGAAAGATGAAACAGGGATGTGACTGTGGCTTTTAAAAGGGTGTTGTTGAGTTACTGGACATGGGGGGAAGCAGTGAGCCTGCATGTTATTTGTGATTCGCACGCGGGTGGGAAGAGAAGCCTTTCAATCTGTGCCTGGACCCCGTTTCTTCTTACTTGGAGAAAAATCAAGAATACAAATGGTTTCAACCGCATGACCCAAATTAAGGGCCACACAGCACCACTGATCATTTGTATAGGAATAAATTCAAGAGCACAGTAATCCTCTGAGCTGAGTTTATTTTAAGCTTTATTAATGCTTAGTTTACTTCCCCGGGTCTTTCCCTCGTAAACCAACCTCTTTACCGTCAGTTTTTTTGTTGTTGTTGTCGCTTCATGTCAGCATTCATTTATCCCCACTCTGAGGAAAGTTCTTAATTTTTTTTTTCCCCTAACTGTAAGATTCAAGAAGGACAGCTTTCAAGAGGAAAGACCAAAGGAGTCAGGTCTCCAACAGGTGCAAATTCCAGTAATGCCTCCGCACACTTGGACCCTATTGTGTCTATAAAACTCGGCCAAGCAGCGCATTGAAGGTTATACCAAGCAGAGAGGTCTGACAGGTACACCTGCTTTCATTCACCAGGAGAAATTGTTTTTCATATTATTTAATTTGCGGGTGGGAATGTGTCAATGTGAGTCTGGATGACTTCAAAAAACGTTTCCCGTCAGTATGGTCATGGCTTAAAGTTGTAGGCCTCCATAAGATTTTACTTGGCAAAATGTTCTGCTTCAGATATTTTAAGCTAGCGGTTTTTGTTGCACTTGTTGCGGGTTTTTTTTTTGCACTTGTTGCGTTTTCATCGTTGCCTGCTATACTTAAATTTCGTGACGATTCTACAAACAATTTCTTTAATCAGCATCCTTACCTGATACAAAGAAGATTATGGCAACAAAACACATTAACATTTTTTTGTGAAGGTAATCATAGTTAATAAATTAAATTTTCAAGCACCACTTGCCTCTAAATAAACTACTCTTTTCTTCCACAGGTCATCATCAAAATGATCCAGCAAGTCAATTTGTGTTAGAGCTAGTACAAGCTTTAAAACTCAATGTGAGTGAATTGCTTGATTTAATCTGAGATTTGGTGTTGCCATCAATGCAAACAGCCACAATAAAAGACCCAAAAAATATTTGTGATCTCCTGGTTTCCAGGTTCAAAGCTTTTGGCCTCCCAAAAAATCAAGCTGAGCCAATTCCAAAAATAAATTCATCGGCAGAAGTTGAGTGGGCGGGTGGTCATTCATTTAAAGAAAACTTGATAATCCATTTAAGGAGCATAACTTCCTTTAGTACATGGGAACTGTCAGAAAGTACGTCAGAAAAGCTGAAAAGGCAGTATAGAGAAGGAGGTTGAAGTTTATTTTCTGTGTGGTGCTCAGTGGCTGCAGAGAGGAAAATACAGACAAAGCTTTTTTTTTTTTAAATAAAAGAAAGAAAAAACCCTTAGATCTCTGCAAACATGTCTGGGGTCCTTTGCTTCACTTTGTGACTGTACTGTTTGGCAGATAATTACCTCTTTGTTGGAAGTTTTAGAAAGGCTCCCCCTGACCAGGAGCCAGAATGCCTTTCTTAGGGTGTGAGTGCATGTGCACGTGCTTGAATATGCATGAGAGGAGTGATGGGCCTTCTGATCTATTCAATGCTCCTTAGCTGGCCTTGTCCTCTTGTGACAAGAAGGCGGCATACGGCGCTGTTCTCATTTATTGGCCTCCGTGGTAAAGCTGTGGAAAAAAGTCTAACAATAAATTTATCTTTTTTAGCAGCAGCACATACTCTTAAAAAAAAACAAATCTAAAGTTTATTCATACAAATTAGATATACTGCTAAGAAAATTAACAAAATCACCAACCACCTTGAAAATTGCTAGTCATATTCAGTGTTAAGTGTGCCAGAGAAAATATTATTTAAATTGTTTTTTTTTTCTTTTCCAAACATCCTTAGAAGCTTGGACTAAATGGTATTTTGAATTCTTCTTCTAAATAAAAAGTAAATTTTTCAATCAAAATCTAGTCCTCTGTTGGAAAACAATGTGTATTGTCAGAGTCACTCAGATGGATAATGACTCAAAACATTTCACCCAATGAAGACAGACATCTTTAACAACCCCCAAAGTCACAATGCCAAACACTATAGAAATCTGAGAAAGAAACAAAAAAGAAAGGACAGCATGAACAGGTAACCATGTTAAGGGCCCCAGTGTCTCCAAGCACAGACTTCATTAAACATTGTATAACACCAAGCTGTATTTCATAAAGAAACAGGGTTGTTCGATGTGTTAACGGCAGAGGTGATAAAATTGTTCATATGCACCGACATAAAATGACAGAACTGCAGAAAGAAAGGTATTCTTCACGAGGTCCATGACAAGTTTGAACATAATCAAAACTGGAGGTTACAATCTAAAAGCCTCCACATAGTCTGGCAAATTCAATACAGATACAGTTTTTAAAACTACAACCTACAACTACAACATTGAAGGTTGTTACAAAATTCCAGTTAAATTACATTTAACTGGAATTTTGTTGCATCAGCAAACAAAACACTAAGGTTTGAAAATTGCACAAAGCAATAACTATAGCACAACCGCAAGCCAGTGAAGACATAGCCATCCATCTAAACTGGAATCCTGAGATGCAGCTTAAAGATCCGAGGTTAATCTGAAATAACACACATTCGCAACTCAAGTGAGAGAGTCTGTTGGGCATGACAACTATTAGTTGTGGACTTGACAAATATTGCTTTTATGGAAGAGGCAAAAGGGCAATTATTGAAAGAAAACCATTAAAACTTGTTTTGTAGGAGAGGGAACATAGCGAACACGAGTATTAGCCTACAAATTTGCTCGAAGGAACAGTTCCCTCCTACTTGAATGTTGTATGTCATGACTTGGTGACTCAGTTGGTAAGGGATTGTCGGCTGGCAGCTAGTAAACAACCCTCACAACAATTTGCGCTTTTTTTATGCATCATTCCACAACAATAAATAAAACGGAGACGCCACCATCTCTCTTCAACAACCTGCAAGACCCAGCGTTACCGAGAGCCTCTCCTAGCTTAGCACTTGCCATCTGTTTTGCATTCTGTGCAATGAAAAAGTTAAAAGATTATGGGTAATAAACCGTACTTATGAAGCCCAGGTTTGAATAGTCAGTGAGTCAAAAAGTCTCAGAAATCACTCATAAATTACGCTCTATGCCCTTCAACATCATATCAGGTTTGAACCCCATGTTACTGGCATCTTCATCATGATATTAAACAATAGTGTTCCATGTCAAACATTAAGCTGGTCTTCTCGCATCAGCAGCCAAATACAAATCACAATCTGAAGGTTTTATAACCAAGAAGTCAAAGGAAAACTTTGCAGCTGGCACTGTAAGTGGAGAAATCTAGATCAATACAAAGTCAAAGGGCTTTCACTTCTGTTTTTTTGCAACCTCAGTAAAGGCGTCATAAATTCATCCCAGATCATAAAACACCTAAAAGTGAGCCCTTTTGCACTGCATTTGACTGACAAGGCTGCTATGTTTCACCCAGCAGGCAAATGGAGCACTTGGCTTAGATGTGTTCGTATGGCGAGCAAGTTTCACGCGAGCCAAACGTTTGGAGTCAATTGTGCAGGATATGCAAGTCCTAGTCATGAAAGCCATCTGGAAAGGAGCAGAAACACCACTATTTACAGCTATAAATAGAACAAATAAGATTCACAATCAGAGCGATAATCCCTCAACAATGTAGTGGCTTTATGGCATTACAAACTGTTCCACATTGAGATTGAGAAAAACATCCTGTTCCATCTCATAAAAATAATAATAAAAAAAAAACCTACCACTGACCCCGAGTACCCTCACTGTATCTCGAGTGTTCCGGGTGGCAGACATGACCTTTGACCCATATGTGAGGAGTGAGAGGTCAAGGATTAAAGGGATCCGACACCTAAAATGCAGAGTCTCACTAAATCTCTCTGCAAGAATTCTCTTTAGTATGAAGAAAAGGAGGCAGGAATCTGCTCTAACAGAGAAAATTAATGATAGTGCAGTTTGTTCTGTCATTTTTATAAACCATCCTTATCCACGAAGAGCACTTAAGCAAAAACAACAGCTTTAATTTATTTGAGTTGCTTTAATATCTTGTTTTGGTAACCAGTTAAAGCCATTAGCAGTTTGTTTATTAAATGTGAGTCTTTATCTCTCCAGATGTCCTTTTGTTGGAAGGAAATGAAAAGGAGCTAGTATAATTGCTAACCTGGCATCGGTTATCTCCAACTCTATTTGCACAAATACATGGCAAAAACTTGTTTTAAGCAGTGCTATTAAAGCCAGGTCTTTTTTCCCCCCTAAAGTGTTTTCTCTGTGGCATTGTGTTTGTTCCTTCTTGCTTGACATGTGGCAAAATGCATGAGACTTTATTACTTCCTGTTTAAACAAAGTCAATTCAGGTTCGCCCACACTTAAACACAAAAAGAAGAATAGTGTAAGCGCAGGGGAGCAAAACAGTACCAAGTCTCTAATAAACAGACAATTGTGAGAAAATGAAAGAGCAGCTATTTAAGATAGCAGCCAATTTAGTGTAAAAATCCTCCCAAGTTGACAAAAACATTCATTACCTTCATCATAGTTTTCGCGTCGCAATGCAGCTGGAAACTATCTTTAAGACTTTCAGGACAAGGCATCTGACTCTTGGCTGATTTGTTATCCGTCTTCCAACACAGCATGAAGAAACGGAAAACCGTTTCATCTTCAAAACGTTATTCTTGCAGGGCGAAAATCATGACCAGGTTTAATTAAAAAAAAATTATAAAGAATCCATGCATTGACTAAGAAAAAATTGATTTTGAATATTTAATCTGTCCCGTAAAGCTTGTGCTCCAACATGCATGCAGGCAATTTTCCTTTTGAAATTTGAAAGCCAACTCCACAGACATGGAGCAGTTTAATAAAAAAAATAATAAAATAAATCTGTTCATTTTTGATACAAACCAATCAGTAAAAGTGCATTTGAAAACGACATTGTCATTTTTAAATAGAAAGAATGCAGACATTGCATTACTCAGTAAAAATGTTGCAGAAACTATATAGTAGGATGGACTGGTCAGAGCAACTAGGCAGGATCCAAATGAGAGTGAAGGTAAAGTTTTTTTTTAAGTTACTAAAAACTACATTGCATGTCTAAAGTTTATAGACTATACGGTACCATCTACTTGTCTATCATACCCTAAATAAAGACTAATACATAGTCTTCAGATAAATCATCTTGTTATTGCAATGTCAATCTTATTTGAGTAAAAATAAAACAAATTGTTCAGAAATTGAATTGGGAAAAGAGAATAAAACATGTCAAGTGAGGATACAAGAAAATAGCTGCTCACCTAAACAACTCGTGTGTTCAATATCTGCTTCCAAACAATTAAAAATGTGATTTTGGACAGTAATGGGATTATGAAATACTAGTTTTTAATTCGAGTTGTTTTACACCACTCCGGACATTTGAGTACTTCCCTTGAACGGCTTCAAAAGTAGTTTTGTCCATAGATTACATGAATCACTTTCTCACTTATGTTTGATTAGGGCTCATTAGATTTCATCCCAAGAGTCTCATGTGACCAAAAGTAGAATAACGAACAAAATAAATCCAAACACACGATAACATTAAGTTTGCAGCAACTGTATGTAATATAATAACTACAGTAAAGCATAAAATTTCAGGGCAACCAAGTCTGTTCTTACACTATGTTTTTACAGGTTCTTTCAATAACCTTTAACAGGATGGGGTGAGGGTAAATAATTTGGGAGGGTGTTGTAATTTCAGAAAGTTATTTCCTCACATTACTCCTCATGACGAGCCAGTGTGTTCTGGGCCATCACCTTAGGAGATGAGAAGTCTGGCAGTAAAAGAAAACTCAAGGTAGGCTAAGATGATGAATTGTGTGAAGGCTGATTTATCTGTGGCCTAAGTTCTTTTCATTCCTCTATACCTCCCCGTTTCTTTGAATCCAGCTGAGCTGAAAGCTGTTGTGTTGAAATAGCACTAAATCATGTCCACTGCTGGTGCGGAAAAACAATCTGCCAAAAGATAAACACGACAAAATGATAAATTATACGAGTAAACCATAGAGAAGCTTCGTGACCGACTGATTTGTTTAATAATTAATCCAATTCACATTTAATTTGTTCATATTTAAATGGGTAAATCCTTTCTTCAAATGTTCAGCTAATTGGTGCGTTTTGCTCCAAACTGCTTCATTCCCACATAAAATTAAGTTCTTTTAAAGGAGTGTGTGTATTATGTATTTTCAGTTCACATAGTTGCAATTTACAGCACAATCAAGTAATTATGTTGTCTGATGTATGCATCAAAAATAAAATTTGACTTTGCAGTTTGATGCCTTGAAATTGGCCTCCATCTCCAAGAACCTCCCATTCTGTCCAACACAACCGTTCTTAGCTGCGTTGAACCTGGAAGTAGCTTGTCTGATTAGCTCAGCATTTTCACTAGAAAAGGTTTGAGCTTTGTCCAATTAAACTAAATAGACTTATGTTATCCTTACAAAGCAGCTTGACACTCCTGTCCTTGTATGGCTAAAGCTTTGCAATTTTGCTCTTCTGAGATTTTCATCATGATTTGCCCTTCAGTGACTAATCTCAAAATATTGGATCTCTTCAACAAAATGCCAAAGAAATGTTGATTGGTAGTCACCACTTATTTATTTTGCCACACTTTTGATCACTTCTACAGTACATATTTCTGCTAACAAGAAAGACTGCCAGCCTTTAGACATTCATGTTGTGGAAATAAAGTAGAACTACACACTGCTGTTGCACATTAAGAGGCTATTTGGGATGAGCAGCAGAGGCTAACCAATTGAATAGCCAAGCTAATTAAAAACTAATTTTATTTTTGTTAAACTACTACTGCTGTTGTTAAATTCAGCACTTGTTTGTTCCATGTTTTGCAGAATGTTTTGCATGTTTTGCAGATTTCACCTTTGTGAAATCTGCTAGTAGGACCTGTAGTTGTAGCTGGTAGATTTAAAAATTGCCTTGATTTGTATAATCTTCAGAAAAAAATGACCTGAAAAATCAGTCAATAGGACAAGAATCAACTGTTCAACTGTGTTTTCTTGTGTTTTCCATCTGTATATACACAGAAAGACAAAACACATTTCTGACATTAACATAGCTGTTAAGATTATAATTTTAAACAATTAAATTATTGGGATTTTTTTGTTTGTTTTTTTAACTGGATGCTCAAAATCTTTGTTAGATATGTAACACATTTCTCCTGGCATGGTTTCCATTGCAAATGGTAAATATAATTTATAATGGGCAAAGCTGATCCCAATAACAGTGTCCTGAAAACCAAACCACATGCTGATCAAACATTAATGTCAGCTACAAAAAAACAGAAAATACTTAATCTCTCTTTGTAGATATGGAACAGACTTTTTATCTTGTTTTACTTGCAACTTGTTTTCACTTCAGGCATCTGTCTGGCAGCAATTATAATATTAGTGGGACGTAATCGTTTGCAGTCTTCCTGGTAACCCATCGCGCTCTCTCACACACCTAAAACATCTTCCAATAAGAAGCAGATTTCACCAAGCACCAGTTGTGGTCTAACAGCTCTCAGTGATTTTGTTTTAACCTCAGTGCTTGTTTTGAAACCTCCAGGGGGACATTGAGAAATGAAATGCAAGGGCTGTCAAACGCCCCCTCGAACTCCCCTTCCCGCTGCACCTTCTGCACATTGCCCTTCTGAGGAGAGTCCACGCAGACCATGATGGGGAAGTGAATCTCACTTAGCTAAATTGACCGTGTCTCATCCCTCAATACCTATTGTTCCCAAGGGGAAGATGAACTCCACCAGGTGCCATTTGGGGTTTACAGAGACCAAAGACTTCTCTTAACTTCTTCCACACTCACATTCCTGCTGCAGAGGTAAAGACTGTATAGCTTCAGTCAACACCGTACCAGCACCAAACCATGGCACATTCTCTGAAGTTCAGCAGAATTATTTGATGACTAATACTAAACTACTGGCTCAAATCTTCCTGCAAGTGCACCCTTTCCTCTCTCTCTATTAAAGATCACAAATTGAAGGGTTTGGAAGGAGGGCAAAGTGTCCAGATGGCCCCAACTCTGCAGTAGCCATTCTCCAAATGTCACAGTTCTGTCCTCAGTTACCATTTACCTGAGACGGCAGGGTACTTCCAGCACAGTTGCTCTGATCTGTCAAGCAGAAAAATAACCAGAGGCTACTTCAAAGCCCAGCTCTCCTCCCGGCAGCTACATCCTAAATGCTCCTACCTTCATGCATCCTGGAACTAAAAGGCGTCTTTATTTCAAAATTGGTTTCATTAAGATTACTGGAATCCTTTGAGGGTTAGTAGAAAAATGGAAAATCTCTGCACTTTTCTATAAGCATCAACTTTAATAACTTTCACGAAGCTTTCAGTCCTTGTTCCCTCCACTTATTTAGACATTAACTCAAAAAGCAGCTGTGAAAATGCTGAAAATATTTTTTTCAAAAAGTGAAGCACTCTTTTGAACAAGAGCCTGCTCTCACATCAGGAGCTAGCATTTGTGGTTTTAGTGTTGATGAAAGTGCACCCTGTGCGCAACAATTTTGTCTTAAGAGGTATTTTAAGACGTTCAGAGGGGGACCGGGAGGAAAAGAGTCCATCAACAGCGCCTTGCAGAAGTACTCTCACCCCTCTTATACCATTGATTTTCTTACATCTCATCACGTTACAGTCCAAAAACTTGCATTCATTCTACTGAGTTTTATTATGATAGAGCAACACAAAGTAGAGCAAGTTTGCCTTTTTTTTTCTTTTATCGAAAACCTATAAAGTGTGGTTCATGTTTGCGTGCAGCTCCATTACCCTGAAATCCAGAGCAACAAATTACCTTAAGAAGTAATCTAATTGTTAAGGATATGTTTCTTATACACACAGAGAACTCGTGAACAAGTCATGCAGCAAATTGTATAAGTATGGCTCTAAGGAGTACTTTTATGATGAGTGATGCATTTAATCAGAAATTACAATCTGCAAATTGCCCTTGAACTTATTGTGCTCTAACCAGTAACTGGGAGATCAATTAATATTTTTTTTTCCTCTTATATAGGAAAGCTAAAATTCAGAAGTGCACACCATTTTAGTCCATAAAAACAACAAGAAAATCTGGTGAAATTCTATTTATTATAGATAAAGAGTAAACCCCCCATTTCCACCAAAAAAAAAATAATAATTTTAAAGCAGATAAAGATGCAACAGAAATAAAGTTGTTTTATTCCTGGTACCTCAAATGACTAATTCTGGCGAAACTGTAGGTCAATTGCTTATCCTCACCGTTCAGGTTAAGCCGTTAAAGTTTTCCAGCTGCAGCTCTGTTGCGGTAACACATCCAAACTCTGTCATGTCAACTGATATAAAAGCATGGGAATTATTAGAGATCACACGCAAGAGAAGATGGGAGAACTCCAAGTGAGAGGCATTTTATCACTCTCAGGTCCTGCTGTGGCTGTTCTAGCAGAGTTGGGGAGGGGAGGACTGTAGCCTCATGAAATGGCTCCTTATCTGGCCAAAGATCAAAACCTCTGGGGAGTACTCTCATTTCTTGAAATGGTTCTGACGAGTCATGTCCAGCTGCCTCGGAGAGTGCTAAGTAAGCAAGTCAAAGGCTTTATGAAAATCATGGTCAAAGGACTAAGAAGAAGGACGGCCATTGTCACATTCAAGTTCTTTTCCACCAAGTAAGGTGGTATTTTATCTAAAGCAATTGCCACAGAGATTTGGCTTCGCAGCAGCTGTTGTTGCAGATAATAGTTTTCAGATAGGCCACCCCACGATAATGGCTCCCAGTGAATTCGTTTTCAGAATAGGCGAATGCATTAAAGTCATCCGTCTCAGTCTCTGTGGATGCACTTCGGAGGATGGTTGAGTTATGAGTTTGGCTCGTGTTACCTGGCTCTGCTTGAGCTGACCTGAGCAAGACCTGCAGATTAAGGAACCATATGGGAGCTGATATCTGAGCCTGAGAGAGAAGAAACATTGAGGCTTAGCCAGAACAGTATTTTTACTTATTTACAGTGATGCGTGATATGCAAACATACAGATATCAGATGAAGACATTATCAGATGTCTTCATGAAGACATTATCAGATGTCTTCATCTGATAATTCAAAGAAAATTTATTCTATTATTTGTAGTAACAAACAATTATCTTAGCTATCATATTTTTTAGATCTGATGTAGCAAGGCCAATCATCATTTTTTAAGAAAGGGAGAATTAATAAGTTTGACCTTGATCAAATTAATTAAGTTCCATTTTTGGGTAAAGAAGACAAATGTCACGTTTCAATAAACTCAGAGTTTAAAGATGTATGAAAGTGGTATTTTAATAGAAACACAAAACTAACTTTGCATAACATTGGAATGGTGTCAAACAATTCTTACATCACATCAAACAGTTACTATCTCACTACATATTTCCACATTTAAATTTTCCCATTGGACCATTAAACCTCGACAATGCATGCAATTCATTGCTGGGACAGCTAAAACTTCAATAATATAAAGACGAAAGGTTTCATAGACTTCTTTTTAACCAAAGTGTCATGATCAGACAACATGCATTTGGCCTTTGATCCATAATAAAAATGTTCTGGGCTTTTTCTCAAAACGGTTTTGCTCCAGAAACCATGGAGAATGAAAGAATGGGTGTTTTAGTCTGATCTTATTCACTGCCATTCTTTTGTCATGTTTAATGCCACTACAACAACTACAGTGAGTTGTTGTAGTAGCTTTAACCTTTCTCAAAGGTTAAATGATTAACCTTCCTTCTGGTTCCAAATGAGCTTTAAGAGGCATCTTTAAGTCACTTTGATGGCGTTTCTAATTAATTTGAGATTTGAATCTGGTTTTCATCTGGGAAAAGAAAGAATGACTCCTAACCTGTCCTGATGATGGCATTAGGAGTCATTCTTTCAATTATTTTTTCATCTTATCTTTACATCAATTATTCTTAAAAGACAAGAACAACATGACTAAAAAGGCTCATTATTAGGACAATCCATTGTCTGTAGACGATGCATTTGGGATGAGGCCACACGGCATGTCCCATTCATAAAGACATGTTTTGATTCCACATCATTTGGTGCGGAGCGTCTTTCCAAACATTTCTCCTCAGTCTAAAAAAGTTAAACATGAAATTGCTCTGGCATTGACAGAGTTCTCTTGAAAAATCACAAACATATTTTTGCTCACAGTACAGTTCACCCTGAGGTCTCTGGAGATGAGTCCATGTACATTTCTTGGGGCTTATTTTTCTCTTCCAGACAGCCAGAAGTGATCGCAGTCCATTTTTCCCCCAACAAGACTCTTCTAATGACAGACACAGCCTCCGCACATTATGATAGGCACAGACTTTACAGCTGGTGAGTTTAACATCTCACCAAAAACAAGAAATCAGCATCCCATCTGCTACTCGTTTCTCCTGCACATCATTAATCAAACTCCAAAGATCCTGTTCTCACCACATTAGAGATTTACACGGAACCATGCTGTTCTGTGTGACATCATGGCACATTAGCAACTGAACTTAAACACGTCCAACGTCAAGTTATAATCCATCAATGGACAACACGTTTAGGCTGCGACTTTAAAACTAATGACTCTGGCTGTAAATTATGTCATTCACTCAGAGATGAAACACCTTCAGCTATCCCTCATCAATGATTTCATCTCAAACAACGAGATTATTTTAATAACAACGATTCCAAGCAGTGAACACATGTTGCCAAACTCAAAATCACCTCAAAATTCAATCGGAAATTGTTTTTTATTAATTATTATTATTGTAGTTTCTAGAATTGGTAGTAATGCAAAAAACTATTTTGGCAATTTAATGGTAGTGCATTAAATCAGCTTACAAACAAAGACCACCACTTCTAACAATCCAGTGAACCATAAGTGGAATGACTTGTAAGATGTAGTTGTTGAATATTTATCAGAATGTTAAAATCTATCTAAAAATTCAATATTCAATGTCCTTTTGTTTTTTTATTTTTATTTTTGAGAATTACTCACAGGTTTGAGCATTTCAAACATATTTATCAGAATTTGTATTTGCATTTATTTATTTGCTTAAGAAGAACATCGTTCATTCATGAACATCTTGAATGCCACATGTGTAAATGCACCCAATTACACCTAAAGTTGATTTCCATTGTTTCTCAGCCTGCCAGATGGTGCAGACTTTATGGTTCATAAAGTTAAAAAAAAGACACAGAAAGGAAGAAAAAACAGGTTTAAAACATGATCAAAAATAAAATGCAGACATTTCAGGATAGCTGTCAGGTTGCAATCCAGCTCTCCTTGAGGCTGTGGAAACCCCACAGCAATAATGATACATCTGGTGTTTCTTATCAGAAACTTTTTAAATCATTTAGCTTCTAGTGTTTGGAAAAAAAAAAAAAAAAAAGCATAGTTAAGACATTGTGTGGTTTGTGATATATAGAGAATATGTACATGTTGCAATGCAACATATAACAAACGCTGTCTTCAATTTGTATTCCGTAAAATTTATAAGTAGATTGTCTACAGTCGTGTCCGCAGGGGACAGCAAGCTGACAGGTTCACACTTTAAGGGACAGTAAAAATTAAAAGTCAGCACATTGTTGCTGCAAACATACACAACAGACCTGCATGGAGTTGTCCCGGACAACTCATACAGAGTAATGAAAGTGATAAACATAGGAAGACAGAAAGAAAAGGTGGATTATTCATAACTAATGTGATCAGATTAATCTCAAACATTAATTCCTAACATTGTTCTGTCCAACTTAAACAACCACAGATATTTTGTACTTTACCAAAAACAAAACAACAAAAAAAAGAAGTTAAAAAAATTGTATTCAACCTTGTTCCGGTACTGTTCAATTTCTTTGAGCAACTCTTTCAGATAAAAAAAAACTCTTTATAGACAGCAGCACTAATTACAAAAGGATTAAGTAAATGGAAAAAAAGACTTAGTCTTTGACTTGTTGGGGAGTTGAGAAGATGTCAAGTGCCATTACAGCAAACATCTGTGATGAGAGGTTCCTCGATGATAAACTCAATGACCCCTCGGCTGCACGTTTTCCTCCACACTGGCTGCCTGACTCCTAATATACACAACTTTTGTATCTCTAATTAGTTAATTTCTGATGTGCCAAACAAAATATTTTAACACAAAATTCAAACTTTGCTCTGGAAACATCACTTTCTGCAAATTTGCAAACAGGTCTGAAGACAATCCTACGTGAATAAAAGTGCATTTTAGGCATCGTTTTTTATTTCAGGGTCAGGAAAGCAGTATTGGCGCATATGGGATAAGTTCTACTGCTTAACTTTATTGTCCTGTGCCATGTAAACTGATGCATAGCTCTTGCCATTTCTAATGAGTATAGAAGGAGTCGATGTTGGCCAGTGTTAGGAGGTGAGATTAGAAAACCACAAATCCCAGGCAATAATTCCCAGCAGGAAGACAGTAGCAGGCAGGTTGTAAACTAAAAGACCGTGTTAAGAATTATGTCAATGAAAAACACCTGTTATTCCAGGTTTAAAACAGAGCTGTGACTAAAGAACAAAGTGCTGCGATAGGAGGGCTTCTCAGAAATGCAGTGTTTGACTAAAAACCACTCTCCTGCCATCTGAAAAATTCATCTTCCCTTTTCTTCCCATTTAAGAATTTACTGCTTCTTCAACAATGTGCTCACTGTTTAATAAGCCTTGCAGAAACATCTGGATTCACTGCCTGTCAGATCCACTCGAGCTCAGTATTTACTCATGATAGAAGAGATAAATTTCAGGCATTGCAGACCACTATCACCAAAACTTATGTGTGACGGCGGACGGGTTTCTACCATGTAAATATGCTCATGACAGGATTTACAAAAGGAACTGTCTGGACGAGTCTTTTTAGTAGATTAGCCCGACAATTGGACAAGTGGTTGAGATTACTAGATCAAAACTACAGTAAAGACATCTCTCGTTGTTGAAACACAATAACTTAAATATGGCAGATTTATACAAACTCTTTATCATTATCAATGACTCTGTTAACATGCCAGTATCATTATAAAGCTACTGGCATTGCCCATTTTCACGGGTAGAAAAAAAGCAATAGATACATATTAAGCAACTGTTGGCTACTGGGGTCAACATATAACCTTTTTAAAAAATATTTATAGTTTCAAAATTGAAAACATACATTTTCAATTCTTGCATTCCTATGGCTGAAAGTCCTCTTAATGTAATGCCAAAGGATAGTATTTTTTTTTTTAGATTTCTTCATCTGTGTGCAGCATTGTTGCTGTACGCTGCCAGTCAGTCAGCTGAATAAAAGCCTACTTTTTGGTAAAAGACAGATTTTGATGTTTGGAAGTATTTATGCTCTAGGAAAAATAAATAAAATATCAGCTTTAATCTTATCAAACAAGGCCACCCATAACTCCTAAGATCAAAAACTATAGTTTTTGAAGTTATACTTCAAAAACTATAGTTGGGTCGCTAAAAAACACATATTGACTGTTGAGTGCCTCACCAATTACCTAATTAGCACTGTTTTTTGCAGTTTGTTATATTTTTATTTTTTTAATTGGAATTGAAAAAAGGGCTAATGTTCAGCTTAATGCTCAATTGTAAACTACTATTTAAATTCTTGGAAACCCAATATGACAATAATGACATTAATAATAATTTTTTTTTATTTAAAGAAATTAGATATTACATTTTATTTTATAGTTTTTTGAAATATAGTAATGCAATGCTGCTTTTATTAAATGCCATGAAGAAAAAATCTTATACCCATCCATGCCCAGTCTGTACTTCTAAGCGTTTTGGCAAACCTTGATCTGCTGTCCAATCAACAGTCAGTCCCCAGAACTGGAATGTTTTGACATTGAACTGGTTGACCCATAGCTGACTGACTGATGCATGAAATACAAATAAGTGGCTGCTGAAAAGGAAACTATAATAACAGTCACTATGTCAGCAGTTACAAGCTGCCATATAAAGAAAGAGAGGATATTCCAAGTATAACCTTTTAAGCAGGACTGTCTTTAGAACTTTATTGTACTTATAACTTGTTTTTTTGAGCATATGCTGTTTGCAAATATTTTAATTCATGTCGACATACATTTGTCATGTTTTGTTGAGCAGTCTGACCCAAAAGCAGACAAGAGAAGAGCAGCCTCCAATTGCATGTGAAGATTTGCAGAGGAACTTGCAAAAGGACAAAGAAAAAATGCCTGAATGGAACTAGTGAGAATCAGAAATGAGCAATAAATGTGCAAAGTGAAATGGGGGCTTGGAAGAAACAGATGAGGATGTAAAGAAATTGGCTGGCTTTGACTACCGGGGAGGTGATTGAGTGGCATGAGAACCGGGTGAGAAAGAAAAATAAAACAAACCTCTGAAATGCAGTATAGCTAGACAAAGAACAAAACTGAAGAGCTGAAGGGAGATGAATATAAAGACATATACTAAATCAAAAGCTGAAGACTAACACTAAAATAATAATTTAAACCAATATACAAAGAACAATACTGAATGGAGCAAAAAAAAAAAAAAACAACAAAAAACCCCAAAATCTTAATGATAAGCGATTATTAAAACAATATTGTCCCCAAAATATTTAAAATTGTAGGTCATAGTTAAAAATAATACCCCACAGTGTAAACAAGAGTTTATTTAAAACTGCTCCACTGTGATGGTGGAGTTTAAATATTTCCAAACAAGATGAAAAACTAATTCATCACAACCCAGGGAACCATTACAGACAGTTCCTGTAGGTAGTTGGAACCAACAACACCGCGTTAAGTTGACAAATCAACATAAAATATGGTGAAATATGGACTCTTTTACCCATGACCGTTAATGTGTCTCAGCCTCAAATATACCGTGCATAATTCCTGGCAAACATAGAAGCAAAGCTGGCATCTGCGCTTGGAAATGTTTATTTATGTGACCTTTGGATGCAAAAGGCTGAACAACTTTGAGTCTTAGACGACGGACATTGAAGAAAGGAAGATTTGGACGAGTCCAAGTCCATCTCAAGTCTTATTGAGACACTTGTAACTTGTGAGAAAGCAGGACAGGCTTAATGCACTAGGGATGGTAATTAACTCTTAAGCATGAAAGTGAAGGTTTTGCCTATTTCAGCCAACTCACACAATAGCAAGTATATATGTTTTGAATTAAACTAACTTACCAGTGAATGCCAGATTCATTGTGAGGATTTAACAAGTCATAAAATTTGTACTGCTTTGTTCTCCATTTACAGTGCAAAGAAAATATTTACAGGACTTTAAAAAGCCCACTTGTTGTATTACCAGGTCATAGTGTCCTCTCATAACAGTCCTGTTTCATCTTCAACAGGTGGATGGAGATCAGTCATTTTCAGATCTCTCTGCTCAGCTATTAATAATTTGAACTGTAGGAATATTTCTAGGTTTAATGGTTTTTCCGTCTCACTACAACCATAGTTGAAAGGCAATCAAAGCTCTACTCACAGTTTGGCACAGGATTAAACTTGGGATTCAGACAAGAATATCTCAAACTCTGGAGTAGATTTGATTAAATTTGGTGTAGCCGTCTATGGTCCACTTGGATGAAAAGCCAACGAGCCATAAAGATGAATATTAATAGGCTTTATTTTTGCCTGTTTCATTTATTGCAAATCAAGAGTGTGGTTACCTCAACTGTGCTTTACGATGGTTTTAGCTTCAATTCTTTTTTTCCTGCCTCCAGCTTTCTTTTTCTGACATTTTTTTTTACACTCATGCATCCGCTTTTTGAAGCCAAAATAGATTTTATATTTCACTTTGTATTCTTCTTTAGTCAGGCATCACCCATTTCCTTTTTTCTACCACCCAATGTTTAACACCCTCCATCCTCCTAGCAATTATACTTTACACATTATTTGCCCCACCCATTGGTGTCCTTATATCAGGACTCACTGAGGACTTGTGTTTTCCTTAGGAAATGACTCATAAATTACCAGACTTTCCAGGCTGGCTGTGAAAAAGCCAGACAAGCACACAGAAGGATCCCTGATTACAGCTGGGAGAAAAGACCAGACAGGCCAAGTCTGTAGGAACCATTTAGGAACATCGCTGTCTTGACATGTTGAAGGAAAATAGATTGATCTTATGGCAGACATCTGCTTATTCATTCAATTATAAAAAGGAATTTCTCTACTATCTGTCCGTTGTATCAAACATTGTATTAATGATATATAATATTTTATTTATTTTACCAAGAATACCATTTATTATTTAGATGAAATTCAATGCTACTCAATCAGGTACAAGGGAAAAAAAAAAAAAAAAAAACAACTTAATGCAAATTCAACTATGTATTCTCTTTATTTCAGGTAACATTTGAAAGGACACCCGCAAAAAAGTTTTGGTATCTCATTTAATGTTTATTAAGAATAGTCCATCTTATAAATACTTCATATTTTGCTGGGGGTTATTTTCATAAAGCGCTTTGTCCCATAAACTTGAGGATTTCATTGTATTTGTTCATTTTCAACGATGCAGCCGTCCACCAGTTTTTGAGAACTCCCTTTATTATTGACTAAGCAGTTATTGTTAAGACATGTAAAATTTTATTTTAATATTGATACAAAGCCATTTAAAAAAATACAAATCGACTCTGCTCAACAAAGCATCAACAAGAACTGATTATTGCTTCTCTGTCAATATACATATTAGTAGCAAGTCCAAAAGCTAAAATTATACATAATTTTACGTTCCATAAACATAAAAACCATCTGGCAGTAGCTGCTCTGTTAAAGAAGAACCTGCCGATAAAAATCACCAAGCTCGTCCAATGCATTGTTGGCAAACCATGAATTTTTGTTGCCTTGATGTGTTCATATTCTCATATTCTCAAATGAATAATTTAGCCATCAGAAATCTTTAAACATTTAATCCAACAAAAAGTACTTTATCACAAGCTCTCATGGTGGTACGCTCTACCATAAGATTTGCAGAATTTAGCTCTACAACATTTCTTCAAAAGTCAGCCTAGCCACTATTTCTAACCACTGTTTCAACAGATCATCCAAGTCAGACACAACTTGTAAAACACTCAACAACTGTAACTCTTACATTTAATAAACAATGTGCGTCCTGTTTTTCCTCCAACCACACATGTACTGCAAGCAGCAGGGACCATTTTTGTAGGTGAATATGTTTATATGTTCTCCCCAGGGATAAATAACAGTTAAATTTAGCACATTGACTTGGGATAGCTTAAACCCAAATATTCAGACAGACATAAATCCAACTGTGTGCAGAGTCTGTTTTTGGGTGTCTGATACATGGACTAAGACACAAATAAGACATTCAGCAAAAGTGTGTACATGCTTCACATCATCGGGTCGGTCTGCCCAACAGGATGCCTTCCAGTTTTACGTTCACACTTTACAAAGAGCTAAAACATGCACACCTGAACGCTTCTGGTCTTTTAATGAGATATTAAAAACATCAACGAAAATGCTTTGCCACATTTTTCAAAGTTTATGTACACCAGACAGCAGTTAAAAAATACCTTCAAAAGTCTGACTCTTCAGACCTAGAGTTACATTCAACCCTGTTTAAAAAAAATAAAAAAATTTAGATTGGGAAGGAGACATCTAGAGTTTTGGACAGTTTTCTGAAAGGCAGACAACAGCAGGACCTTTGTTTTCACTAAGGGGGCAGGGGATTCTGAAAGTAGCAGAAGTGCAGAAAATAGTTTTGTTTCTCAGCAGGATAACTCATCAAACAACAACAACAAAAAATAAAACCCTGAAGAAGGGTTTAAGATGTCAAACGTCTCAGAATCAGTACTGATAAGGAGCTGGGATTCACTTCATCTCAACTTTCTCAGGTCAGCGCCACTGAGCAAAAATGCACATGGAAGAAACAAGGAAATCTGGGCTTTTCTTAAGAGGCAGAGATAGACACAGAACAAAATTACATTCTGCGAAAAATAAATCTAAATCAATAATAAGTTATCTAGATTGCCATTGTAAATAATGCAAGATTGAGAGAAATGAAATAAGTTCAAAAAGAAAACTGAAAAGGTAGCAAAAACTACATGGAATTGTGTTATGTTCATGAATAAATCACTGTAAAGGTGTGTGTGTGTGTTCATCAATAAAAACAATTTATCAGAATCAGCCGTGTCAAATGTAATTATTGTGCCCCAAAACAAAAAGTTCAAAACATTGTTCTTAGTTTTGTTTTTTTCAGTCTTTTCATTTATATTAGCTTGCTGTCAGATTAGCCACTTTCAATATGGCGGTTTCTAGAATGTATCGCAAGAACGGGCCGATCCGTTCAACCGATAACTTCCGGTTCAAAAGCACTGTCGTCCAATTAGTGATCTCTCAGGACGTTCCCTTTCCGTTTCGTTAATTGTTGTAGTGCTTCATTAATGTTGTGTTTTGTAATTTGTAATTCTGCTATGTTAATGTTAAAGTGGTTTGCACCTCAGGGCCTCCATACATATCAGATCTCAGATATTGTGTACAAACTATGACAGTGTATTATTATTCCAAGCCAGTGAGGAAATAATGTTTGGCCGAGCCAAAATTGTGGCGTTTTATTATAGGTTACAAGACTGCGGTTTCCTGGATCCAACATATTCTTCTAAGGTGATTAGAAGCCATTGTGTTGATTTTTATTTACATGATGTTATTTGAATCCTTGTTCTGGATGATATTGTGCTGGACAGCTGGATTTCATTGAAGGCTCGACAACAAGCTCAGTTATGTTTGAATGAGGGAGACAACTTATTGGCAGAACCAGTTTCAAAATTACTCAACATTTACACTGAAACAAAAATTACACACTTGTGTTAAGTATTTTTCCAGTTTACATCTCTTTAGTATGTCAGAAATGTTTTGTTATTTTAAAAGTCAGACAAATGTGTTTCTGTGATAGTTGGTGATTCATCTATTTGGGAAATCTGTTTTCAGGGTGCAGTCTGAAAAATATTAGCCCCCCCAACAATTTATACATGAGGCCTGTTGTGTTTTCCATTTGCACTTCTACATCATATGCTATTATATATTTATAATCAACAAGAGTACCATGTTCTCATTAATAACTCCTAGTGAGCTACAGACACTACTGTGAAGTTGCAAAACATCTATTAACAGAAGTAGAAATAAAGCAAGTCGGAGTTCAAGAGCTGAAACAGCTACAGAAAAATCCGAAATCTTCTTCCCACAAATATGCAACATGGCTTTTGATTCCATATTATTGTATCAAATCCCGACAGTCAAAACTTTAAAACTAAAACATGTCTTGTTACAACCTTAAACATGATGTTGAATCTCAACTTGTATGGTTGGACTTCTGATAAACCCCGCATCAGGGATCAGGATAAGTGGCATCATCCATGGTTGGATGGCAGGTAGAAAAAAAAAAAAGTGATACAAGAGATTTGCATGAAACAAAAACAAACATGCCAGAAATGTGGCAGAGGTCTTAATCAGCAGCAGCTGGTTTATTTAAACAGAAAAGTAGGGCAGATGAAAACAGTCATTTAGCACAGCTTTGTTGAGACAAGTGAGACAATGTTTCTTCAGCTGTTCCTAACGTTTCTGACTTGTACATTTAGAAGAGGTGCAAAAACAGATTAATTATGATTTACTGGTCACCACTGCCTCTTCAGTTTTCACGATGCGCCTATGACAGCTTTAAAAGACCTCTCCAGATATTGAAAAAAATTAAACCAGCAAAAAAGAAACTGCAATTCAATTGATATGTTCCTTTTCTTCCATCAGTGCTACCTGGATATACAGCTTAACATTTCTGCTCTTTGCTAATATCCAAGTCGACCAACTCAGATTGGCAAAAACATTAGCAAGCAAGAATGCAGAAGGACAAGTTAATACTGATCCAATAACCTCTTCACCTGTTGGAAGATAAAAACGAACAAAAATATCTTTGCTGTGCACCCACGGCAAGTGCAAAAACATGCAGGCATTCAGGAGATCGCCGGCCCCGCATGTTTTGTATCTGCCCACACTCTCCCTGATGCTCTGACATTCTCATCACCTTCCCCCGCACTGTGTGACATCCTCTATTTTCCGAGCCTAATTAACAAACACTCCAAACGCTAACATTGCATAACACAAGCGGCCGCTGTTGCTAAATGTCATCCCTGCCCACACAAACACACTTGTCACACAGTGTGAGGAAAACTATGCAACTGCACCGCAGCGCCATGCTGGAACATCTGCCAAATTTTCTTATCATTTAACAAATCTGTGAGTGAGATTTTCCACCCTCATTTCCATCGTCCCGTTTGCTTTCTTGGCCTACAGGTCTTTCCATCTGTTAGCCAGCTGGTGGAAGCGGAGGACGGAAAAGAGAGGAGGTTCCTGCTCCACCCGTGTTTTTGTGACTCCCAACAGTCAAAGTTTCTCCCGCTGACTGGAATGATTCCGCTGTGGGTCTCACTGGGGTCTGACCCGACCCGGGCACTGCTTGCTTTCAGCTCCCTGCATGATGTCACACTCTGGCCAAAGACACCACAATGTTAAATACAGAGCAGTATAACAAATTACTGACAAGGTCCGTCATCCATTCATTAGCTGTCTGAATTCTGAATGCAGCGCCTCTTAGAAGTACTCATACCCCTTGAACTTTGCCCAATTTTGTCATGTTACCACCATGCAATTGATGTTTATGTTGAAGTGGAAGGAAAAAGATGCAAACATTTTTTTTTGTCAAAAAAAAGAAAAAGAAATCGGACCAAAGTGGCATCCATTTGTAGTCACCCCTCTTTGCTGATACCCAAAAAAATCCAGTTCCATAAATTACTTTCAGAAGTCAGCCTAATTAGCAAATAGAACTCATCTGTGTGCAATTTATTTTTAGTACAAATACAGCTGTTCTGTGAAGACCTTGGAGCTTTGTTGCAGAACATTAATGAACAAACATCATCATAAAGACCAAAGAAGACAGCAGAAAGATCAGAGGTAAAGTTATGGAGTAAGTTTAAAGCAGGGTTAAGTTATAAAAAAAAATATTGGCAAAGTCAAGCAATTAAAAATCCTGCTTGCCACAAGCGATAGGAGAAACATCAAATACAAGGAACAAGGTGGTCTGGTCAGATAAGGGCAGAGCTAATATTTATGGCCTACAGGCAACATGCCATGTGTTCTGCAAGAAGCTAGTACGTCACTCTACATGCAGTCCCACAGTAAAACACGATGGTGGCAGCATCATGCTGTGAGCATGGTTTTCTTTGGTATGAAGAAGTTAGCCATACTTGAACAAAAGAACAATTGAGTTAAATACAATTACATTTCACGTCAGATTTCCTTTTGTGCAAGATGTAAAAATATATTAAAAATACAAATGTTACCCTTCACTTCATGGGAACGTGCTTTGCCATGAAGTGGAAGTGAAATTCCAATTCTTAATTGGAATTTCCAATTAAGAACATTGAAGTATCAAAACATTTAGTAAATCATTTGACTACACAGCAACCCAAAAGTGGCTAACAGAGCTGACCTTAATTGGGGCTATTGAGCAAAGTCCGTGTGTCAAAACCTGTCACTCATCAATCTTTTCTTTGTTTTCCTCCTCCTCCTCTTCCTCATTCCCCTCTCTGCCTCTGACAGACATGTTCAGGGTAAAGCTGATAGTGCGTAACCTGACCCTGCCGAGCACTCGCGCTCTCGCTGTAATGATCTTGGCTCACTCCCATTCCCAATGTTGGTTTAACCTGATGTTAATGTGGCCCTTCTGGGCTTCTGAATCAAAGCTCTGTTCCACTCGGTCCAACATATGTCTAGCCTCTGTCACCTCCGCTGTTCAATGTGCTTTTCGGGTAGCACTATCTTAAACAAGAAAATAAAATTATTTGTACATCTGTATTCACATATGCTATTGCTTGTCACAGCAGGGGGCAAACCTTGAGTGAGCGGCAGACATGCAATCTGCAAGCAATAGAATATGTCAGTGCTACTATAACGGTCTTAAATACTGGAAATAGAAATACTCAGAAATTTGGGGAAAAATATAAATCCTGATGAAATAACCTTAATTGAAATTTATCTTTAGTTCAGTCGGGGAAATAATAAAAGTTAATTTATTATAAATTCTGAAACATTTGTATTAAACAGAAGAAAGTAAACGTCACATATTAATAATCAATGAACACATAATGCTTATATTGGTGACTAAGTGTTTTAAAAGACAAAATATCAGAAAATGACTGATTAAATTCCAAACTAGCCTGACCATTGCCTTCCTGTGCAATTCTGCTTGATTCTCCCATCAGTGCTCTGCCTGGGATTTCTCCCATTCTATTGGATTTTTTTCAGTAGAATTTCAACCGGACCAATCGGCGAATAGAAAGAGCTTCCTCCTCAGAGCATTCCACCCACACGCCTCCCCACTCAGCCCCTTCAGACTAGTGGCAGTAGCAGTTAGCAAACACCTGGTGGAACTGCTGAGCCTAAGACTGGATGTAAATGGCAACATGGAAAAGCTTTATTGTGATGCTGAAGCCGGGCTGTCAGAAAGAACAGGAGCTTCTTAAAGAGACAAAGACAAATTTCAATCCATCATTGTGAAATCAAATTCTTTTTAAGTTATGGTTGATAATTTTTAGAACAACTGAATATAGCTCAGAAGAGAAAGAAGTAAAGGTGGTAATATCCTCTCCAAAACATTTCCAGATTTCCCCTTCACCACTAAACACCTTATTGTGGTAAAAAGAGGCTTGTGGAGACCTTTGGAGCTGTGCTGTCTGGATCATTTAACTTCTTGCAGGGTTTCAGATAGCAAATTGTTCTCAGACACAAGGCCAGACATCAAGCCAGCGACTAACACCTCATGCGTGACTAAAAGAGCAAAATGTGCTGCAGGTACTTTAAAGAAGGAGAAGCTTTCTGAAAGCATTAACCTGCTTTATTTTTAATACAATCTGAAAGCTCAGAATTTGCACTTCACTGTTCTGCTTGCAGTATGGTGTTACAACCATGTGCTCAAAGGCATCAGCAGTGCAGCACCGAACATGTGATTCCACCACCTTCATTCCTATCACAACATATTGTTATTAACTTGTGATAACAAGTTTGCACACTGTTTTAGAGCCAAATGCTGTGATTCTTGGATGCAGTGCTTGATCTGCTCTTTGTTTCGCTTTGAAAACGTGCTGCTGTTTAACAAATCTCTTAAGAGTTCTCCAGAGAAAAGCAAAACTGGGCATGGTGAGAAGCAAACCCAGATGATTTGGAAGTCCAGGCTTTGAAGTTTTATGGTGCATTAGCTGTCTGAAGGCCCCAAGTGGAAATCCCAGATTTTTCTTATCGACCTTCCAATGTTTTACATGTAAGGTTGCCAAGAAGGGTTGTAATCATGTATTCTACTGGAGCAATTTGTTTGGTTCTGCATTTAGAGATCCTGAATGAATGCAGTGATGTTTTATTATGTACACATGCAGAATGACAAGATGAAGAACTGATAGTGTCAAAGCACTACTTGGCTAACTACAGACTGATGTAAAACTTTAAAAATGCCATTGTAGTCGATAGCAGCAGACACGCATCTGTAACAGGGTAGTTCATCCCTTTGTCAAATCATTCCCACGCTGTTTAAAACATCAGTTTTAAACGGATGCTGAACGCAGTGTTGGCATGTGTTACAAAAGGACCCTTTTTATGTCTTAGACTTAGCAAGTAATGGTAGGTTTAACACTGGGAAGTACAACCTATTCAAAGTCTAGGTTGTAGATTTTGAATATCATCTAATTAAAATGATTTCAAGCTGAATGGTGAAGCATTCCTTAAACCATTTGAAATATGTCTCTTTTGATACCAGCTACTTTATCATCCTCAGTTCTACCTGCAATAATAATAATAATAATAATAATAACAATAATAATATTAAAAATAATGTTCATTAAAACTGTCCACTAACCAGAAAACATTTAGCGACAGAACAGACCATCCATTTTAGGTCAATTTCATCCACCCACTTGCTCTGCCCGTCTCTCACATCCTATTCATGCCGTCTTGGGTGAAAGCCTTAAGTCTTTCCTCATTCAATAAGATGCCTGCTCATTCTAGCGGAGGTTTCCATGTCTCTCTAAACACAGCCAGGCTTAGGCCTGTAGAAAAGTCAACCGAGAGAGAAATCCCATCTGTGTCCTCATCCATTCTGCAGGTCTGGACATGAGCAAACAACATGCTTTCACCACCCTGGCAACCCTTTTTCACTTTACACTGGCAAACTGCAAACACGCACACAAATCAAAGTTTGTGACAGCAGACCCCGGCACCCTCATGGACTGATCGAGACTTCCTGACTCTTTGTGACGCTAAGAAGCCTGGAGATGTAAACAGGAGAAGAGAAGCATTTCTGAACTGCGAGGACCACAGATCTTCAAACACTATTCTGTTTAAATGAGAAGGCTTACAACGTCAGCACAAGAGGATACATTGGATCTTTGCATATGGTAATCATTGACCAGACAAAGTATTAGAAATACTTTTATGTGGGGAACTGAGACAAAAGCATTTGAGATCTAAATATAAATATTAATTAAATTGTTCATCTTGAATGTTCAATCAAGAAAAATGGATCTTTGAAACTCTGCCAAATATATCATGTAATAAACAACTTTCTAATGAGACAGACCAAACAACATAGCACATGTAAATGTTTGCCAGAGTTGAAGTCTATTGGCGCATGTGCTCAATTTATCAGTGTTCATTACAGACCTGTTTGTAAATGCACAGTCTCCCTCCTGTTCATTTCAAAGCCATTTGACTCTTTCCATTGCATGTCACACAGGCAGAGTGATGTGATGGGAAAGTTCAGTCCTCAATTGGAGAGTTTGCTTGGATAGATTGGACAAATATTTCTTTTGTTGGGTTGTATCCTCGCCTCAGTCTGGCCCCAACGGCCACAGAAAGAGCATTGGACAATTCAAACTTTGCTTTATTATGGGCTAGCTGACTGGCTGATCGAAGACATGTGGCGTTCTCACAAGCAGTCTGCTTGCAGGGCACCAGTATAACTTTTTGTTTCAATTATGTTTATGGGGCAAATGGTTTAGCACTGGCATAATTAAGAGTTTTAACAACCTTTTCTTGATCAAACTGGATTTTCCAGCCCCCTTCAAGGCAATCAAATTAGCGGAAAACTGATCCATTTTACAAGACCTACAATTAAAACAAAGCTGTTTAAAACTTATTCAAAAGTAAAAACAACAACAAAAAAAACAAACAAAACTCTCTTTTAGTTGGAGAGGAGAAAAAAATGATTCCCATCCTCTCAGCCTACTCATCATTGCAAAGCAAGCCAAGTGAAAACTTTAGATGTCTTTTGCACCATATGGGGCCCTCTCAATAGTCAAAGCCTCTGTAACAGCACACCAACTGCAAGGACAAACAGCAGTCCGGACCACATGTTCCTGTAAATCAAACCCTGTCTGCTCTTTCGTGTCGGTGCCTGACAGCAAGCACTGAAGAGCAAGTGACTGCATCATGGCTGCTTCATAATTCTGGTTTACGAGCCTGTTTGGTGAGGCAGGCAAATATGATGCCCCTCAATCCAGGGACCAATATCTTGAGTTAATATCAACTTGTGCAAAAACATAGACATGCATATGGAGTCCTGTTCTTTTCCACTGATGTGGAAAAGTTATTTCCTTAACGGTTTCCGTTTCAGTCAGTGATAAAGATCAAGTGAAGAATACCATCTTTAGTTCGTGCAACATGAAGGGCACTGGTAAAGATAACTGGAAACCTTGTCAGCCATTCTGTTGCATCATTTGTGCCCTCTTGTGGGGGATAGGTACACTTCACCTTTTATTAAAGTTCTTCCTTACAACTGGATATTTTAAAACAATGAAAGCAGCCATCAGCAAGAAATGAAATATAGGCAAACCCCCCTGTTTTGTCTATCTTTCATTTCATATTCCTCATCTCAGAGTAATGGAAATTGATCAGAGTAGCTGGTGTCTGTCCCAAATCCCCTCATTGTTTGACCTCAGCCTGAAAGACTGAAGCTGTGTGCTACATTCAAATCCAACTATGATCTAAAACTTATCACCCTCATCATCATGACAGAAACATAAAAACTTCTTGGCAATGGGTTATTCTCATTAGTTTGCTTTCTTGTTTTAAAGTGAGTGAGGGAAAAAAAAGGTTAAAAGTGCTAACCAATAAATCCATCTTACTGTTGCTCTTCAACCAATGGCATCCATTGCAGTGACGTCTCCCTGCTGTGCATCTTGTAAAGGCATGCGGTAAGCAGTCTGTTTATTATCACATAAATCACACTTATGAATATGATAACTTCACCAGAACATACAGCCTTATTCACCCACTGCTCTAAATTTTCCCAGTGTTGGACTCCACAGCCACTAAGGTAGAGTACCTGCTTAAAAACCACATGATCCGGAATTTAGTTCTTAAAGATATTTCAAAATCACTCTGGTTAGAAAATCTTCAACCACAGTAAGACATTTTTAACAAGTAAAGCTGCAGGACATGTTGAATCACAATTCTCACAATATCCATGTGCACAATATAGCAATCAATAAAGGACATATTTGATGTAGTAGATGGTAGACTACAACATTTTAAGGTGCTGGGCAATAATTCAGACTTCTAATTATGTCTTTAGTCATATGAAAATATCTGACTGTCTTATGTTCCCACTTTAGATCCTATTGCTCTTAGTTGTCATGTTGTTATGATGGGAAATTAAAACGAGTGAGGAAAATAAGGTTTAATTGCATTCTCCATCATTAGGGTATTGATCATTATAACCCAATATTGTACAGACGCACTAAAAAAATAATAAAAAACATTTTAATGTTGTGTTAGAATAGAAAATCATCTTTAAAGATGCAAGGTCACAGTTTACTCGTCCTTCTGAATGAAAACTGTAAAAACACAAAAATGAAAATTATTCTTTGCTGCTACACAGAACGAGCCCTATTAGTCACAGCCATAGACTCTAAGTCAATCCTGTCTGTTTTACTCCTAACATCCAAAGCAAACAACAACAATATCCATAACAACAAATGTGTTGTGTTACAGTTCCATTGTGTTCTTGTTTAGTCTACCGATCACAAATGTTTTATGAAACGGAGAGCAAAAATGCAATTCGCATCACATTGCTGGGAAACTGACATCAGAGTCTTGGCAGCAAGCGGCTTTGGTGAGGAGAAAACGGCATCATCATTGTGATCGGAAAGCAGGAGAACCAAACAGTTCTAATGTTACTCATTCCGTGACAATTAATCTGTCCTTCGCTTTTTACAGTTTCATAGCCTCAAAGCCCAGGCGCCCGTAACTGGAACTGACTGAAGCTGAGGATGGCTGTGAGAAAAGGCTACTCACACACTGTTTGCCAACTACAGGGACATGATACCCTCTGAGAAAGCAGAAGAAAGGAAGACATAGAAAAGGAGCAGCAGGTGTGAAGCAGCTGAAATCTGTCAGATTTTCTTCTGGCATCACTACAGACATTATCTAGCCTCCAACGGTAAGAGATCCAGTTGAGATTTTAAAACAGGACCGATCAGGCAGTCTTTCCCCTCTCATAAGGCCAGTAACAGCGTCATCATTCATTCCTACTCCACCCTGTTCCTGCATGCTGTCCCTGGGAGAGCTGATAAAACAACAGAAACCAAATCAGAGCATTCACTGTAATTTTGACCCATTGTATTCAGACAAAGGTCTGGAAAGCTGGAAAGGTTAAAGATCTTGTATCAGAAAACCAAAAGAACATGTTTCCAGCTCCCTGTCGTCATAGAGCAAAAATTCCCATCTAAATTATGTTCTGTTTAAAAGAATGGAATCAGCTCGCATCATTGTCCAGTTCTGAGAAGTATGAAACAAAAAAGTAAATCAAAACCTGTCTTGAAATAAAAAGACAAAAGTTGAATAATACTTAATGCACTGATTTTCACCTTGGTCTGACAAGTTCCATTTTGAGATACTAAATTACAAGATTTTAACCATTTTTATTTATTTATGTTTTTTAATCCACTGACTGAATGCACGCTAATTCAAAAAGTTAAGGAAAGGAACCATTACCTTTAAGCTCTCTGGACAACTTTAAATCCAGGGTGATTTTGGAAACTCTTAAACTGTGTCTAAAATGACAAATTACTAAATCTACTATTTCTAAAGACATTTGACAAGCAAATGTAATTTGCACACTGTTTATTAAATCTGCAATTCCATCCTTTTTCCAAGAAGCCTGAGAGTTACAGATTTTGAAGTTGTGCTCATCTAAAGTGGTCCATATGCCATAAAGTGGTGAAATATTGAAGTCAATTTATGAGTTGTGTGGATTCATTTTTTATTGAACATGCACCTAATGAGATCTGACCACTGCTCAAGTAAGCTTACGTTTATACTTTGGATCAGGATTACATTAATAAGAGCAGAAGAAATAAATCAAGAAATTTGAGCTTTTTAAAAAAAGAAGCATGGAGGAACATTGGTTGCCTTAAATGCATTTTTGTTACCAGTTCCCAACTTTTATATTATATTGACTTACCATATCTGTTTTCAGCTACCATTTTTATTTTCCAAACTTTTTTATTTTCCAAACTTCTAGTTTAATTGGATTCTCTTACTGAAAGCTCATTTCTATTGGCCAAAAAAGGCTAATAGAAAATGGTAAATATTAGTTAAAATGCCAAATTAATTCATCTGAACCTGAAAACATTGGGTAATCTTAAAAGAAATTAAGAGAACAATATGTCTGAAAGAGATTGTCATTATTGACTGCTAAGGATACACCACACAAAAGCAGTTAGGAGACTATTGTTAAAAACCAAAATAAAACGCTCAAGATGACTTTATTTTCCCATCTAACCACCAGCAGCCTGTGGCAAACGGCGTGACAAATTGGTGACAACACAAAAAAGAACACCTTCAGCCAATCCGAATAAAGCAGCATGAGAATGTGTCATAAATCACAGTTTTGTGGGTTTTATAAATTACCCAGCAACTTTGAAAGTAAATGGAAACACAAAAGAGCAAGACAGCTTGCTGCTGCTTTTGAAATAAAAAGGGTTTGTAAGATAAACCTGAAGTTAACTACAGCAGGGTCGGTGTTCCAAAATACCCAAAGGGACATTCAGTAGGGAATAATACAAAGCAGCTTGACAATAGGTATAAATATGATCAAGTTAACAAGTTATTTGTGTCCCTGCCACAATATTTTGTTTCACTCCAGACCTATGAAAAATCCACTCAATTAAATTCAAATATTTCCAACATATGGCAAAACCACTCAAACCATCATTAGGTTACGATACTTGAATTATTATAAACAAAATATGCATATAAAGATTTGCTAAGAGACTGTTTGGATGAGCTACCTGATCCAGGTTTAAGATTCTCCCCACAAGGCCTTCCTGTGCAAACTGACACACACAGCACGGCCTTTGAAATGATCCCCAAGCGTCTGCAACGCTGACCGCGTCACATTCTGCCAACAGAAGCGTAAATTAGACTCTGTGAAAGGAAGAGGGATCCAGACAAGACATCTCAGACTTCCATTCTCACATAATGAGGTTCTGAAGTTAACCTTAAAGCAATGTGAACCATCAACTCTCTGCTGGGGCCTCTGACTCAGAAATCTGACATACTAAAACTCACAATCAGGCACCGATCACAACGGGTTTTGTGTTCCAGCAACAAGGCAGTCAGTCCTGCTGGATTTTGTCTGGAACAGAATTGCACACAATGCTGATCTTACAGAGATGCTGAGATTAATTTTCTGCTTCTGGTGGTGATTGTTTTGATCAAACAAGACATTCAAGGTAGATGAGTCACCTCCTCCTGTTGTTTGTCATAGAAACGTAGCCTTTATGCATCTTGATCATCAAGGAAACGTGTCAACCAAGTCCTTAATGTCAAAGTGCACAAAAGTACTACAACTAAATTTTTTTAAAAGCGTTTTGGAAGCCAGCTTTGCTCAAACCAGCCACGCACTTGTTTAATATAGACAATATGTCCCTCAACAACATTCCAGATTTCTGTCCAAACCCAGCAGTCTCCACTTTCCACAGAACAATGATGGATATCTTCTGGTTAATGTTCAGAGTAGGGATGGCCAAAAACTGCCCGAGGTAACAGCGTGAAGTTGAATAATGAATCTGTTTTTGTAACGTGTTCCAAATGTGCAAATAAAATACACACATAAAAAGAGCAGGAGAGGTCATGTTCCTACAATTGACTTTCATTTCAGAAAGGCTAGAATTTTAACTGATCTCTGGCTTTAAGCACAACATTTCTTTATTTTGGAGACAATAAGTAATTTAATTTTCAGAAAACAACAGCATCAATCTATACATCCACTGTCTAGACCTACTTATCCTTGTAGGGTCATTGGGGGCCTGCAAGGAGCTCCAACACTCATTATGTGAAGGGTAGGCTATCAGATTGCCAGTCCACAGCTCACAAACAGCTATGCACACACCCAATCATGCCGAAGCACAATCTCAAAACCAATTAACCTACAAGTTGTATTTTTGGACTGTGGGAAGAAGCCAGAACCCACAAAACAAACATAATGTAGATTATTTTACTTTCAAAATAGGTTAGAGTTAGCTTTAGTATGCAAGCAAACAATTGTTTGAGATTCTTATTTAGTAGGAATGCCTTAAGCAAACAAACTCTAAAGCCAGGTTAAAATATATGAGTAAATATTTTGTGTGTGAAGTGTTTGACATGCTTTATGTCAAATGTGCATCACCTGAGAGAGTGGTGATCTCAGGGGAGGAGTTCCACATCTGTAAACTTGGCATCATGGAAGGTTTCCAGCTTAAAGTGCTATCAGCAGTGAAAATTGCTAAACAGGCAGAATAGATGATGTCTCCTTTAAGTAGCTATGGACAGGGGAGAAGGTGTGGCCCAATAGTAGCCTAATGAGCTTCTGTTGTGCAGAACTAGTCATATGCTGTTCAAAAAGGGCGTCATCCAATCTGAAGAATGTTTTCTTAAGGAGTTTTTATAGTGGGACTTTGCAGCCAACAATCTTCCTACTCGTCCACACACAGATTTCTCATAATGGTCCATTATTTTAATCAAAAATATAAATAAAACGAAACAATCAAATTGACATTTCCCTCAAGGTGAACCTTTATCCCAACATAAATTTATTTGTGCTGAGTGTTCCGATAAATTCCAGTCTGTTCTGCTGTAAATCAACCTGGGTCAGTCTGCTGACCATTGATGGTGGTCCGGCTCTCCCAGTTAGTAATAGAGATGCATGACCTCCTTCCTGGGTGGCCCTCACAGTGGCTCCCAATGGCCCTGTGTATTAAGCTTGCTCATAAACGGAGGGGGATTTCTCCAGAGAGATGCTTTTTAAAGAAACAAAACTTAATCTCTCATTTTCTAGCAAGACATGTAACTAATATCAGTCAGCTGCAAATAAGTGATGATATATTAGCGGTCTGAAGCTAGCAATTCTTCCTGTGATAAATTCAGTGAATTATTTGCTGATCCCGCTATTTCTTGAAAAATAATTGGACACACGTGTAAGAAACAAAATCCAAAGAAAGGGCATCATATTGCTGCCTTTGTGTGACGTCTGAGGCAATAAGTGAAGTCTTCATATTTCAAATTATCTTGTCGCCCTCAAGTTTTTATATTTAGCTGACACAAATGGAAGACTGGCAGAAATATATGAGCTTAACGAAAATATTGATTGTAAGGCAGAGTTAACATACTGGTGATCTGCAGGACAACAGCAGATGGCAACCATCCCTGACACATTTCAGAGACATAGCAATGTTGAAAACTGGATTAAGCAACGGGAGACATTTCAATTTTATGGGAGGAAAATATAGTTTATGGCGTTATAAAGATTATATCAAGGCACCGCAGCAGCTAAATTATGCCATGTCCTGAAATTCCTCCACATATCTTCAAACCACATCCCCTTTTTAATGAGAAGACTATGTGCTCATTTGCATGGAACATTAGTCTACATAGCATGTTTTACTGGATGAGGTTTTAAGTGATCAGTCTTCTCACACATGCTTAGGAGGAGTCACACATAGTAAAACAGGACTCAAGATCTGAAGAGTCTGTTGACCACATCCCAAGGGACACTGAAAAAAAAAAAAAAAAAAAAAAGCAAGGGAAATTTCACCACATGTGTCAGTAAGTTTTTAATGTAGGAATCAGACCATGCCCATGATGTGTTTGTGTGTCTCTGGAGTTGACGTCGCCTGCGTAACCCTCAGACAACCACAGTTTAACAGACACATGCCCAGGCAAACACACAGGAGCACTGCAGCCATGGACAGAACCCATTTCTCATACTCTGTCAGCGCCTCGGCGAAAAACAAAGAAATGGATGGAGCAAGAACCATGCTATGATAAAACCAAGTAAACAACTTTGGTGTACATGTTTACTGTATATTCAAAATAGTCTGGTCTGAAAGGAGGGGGTGGGGGGAAAATCCAGTCCTGTTTGGAGCCTGTGAAACTAAACAGAAAGCAGTGATTAAATGTGTATAATTAAACAATAATTAACATGAACATAATTACTCTTAATGATTACCCCAAGTCTTCCAAAAGGTTGCGTGTGCAGTTATTTGCTGTTTATGCTGGCACTCTTCAGATGTTTCCAGAGGAAGTAGGAGTAACTTTAGGAATGTAATTATTTCCAGCAAAAAAACAATGTAAATCTGGTATCTACTAAAAGTACAATGGGCTAGGCTTCAGAGAAGCTGCAATTGTTCAGAGAAAAACAAAATAACCTCTTGCATGTTGCATGAAGAACAGTAGATCCAAATGGTTAAACTGCTATAGTCAAAAACTTTTTTTTTTCATAATTTTGTGACATTATATCACAAAAGCATGAAATCAAATCAGCATCATAGTCAATTAATCATGTTGACTAGTAGCATGCAACAAAACAAAACTGTTTTTCTCTGTGGAAACTGTCTATTTTTTGAGTTGCCCTTAACTTCTGCCTGCCTGGTTTGCACTCCAGATGCTGCACCGTACCATGATCCTAATGGTGTTCTCCAAACAAGTGAGGTCATCTTTTCTGTGTGGTGGCAGTCACACTCAGTCAGGTCGTCAGAATCAAGCAGTTTTCAGAACAAGTGGAACGTATCTCTCTGCAACTCTAGAGACTGACATTGGTAAATACAGAGCTAAAATCAGTTTACACAGTTAGCATAGGTCTCTTAAATGTCCAATGTAATTGACTATGACGCTTACTTTGTCAAGGCTGGTGGGTTTTGCTTCCTCAATGAAGAAGTTGGTGCAGATCAATAAAGAAAATATGGCTGCATTGTGGCATATTGTTAGTATGTTACAAAATCCTAAAATAGCCTAAATAATTCAGAAAACACTGAATTATTATTATTATTTTTTTTTACTTCTTTATTGACATTCAGTTGGACTCAATATGAAAATCCTATTCCTCAGTGTACTCCATAGCCCTAGCCCTGGAAAAACAAAGAGGCTATTAAAGACATTATTTCCTAATTGTTTTTTGGAAGTATTAAGAGGGTTAGTACTTCATGGCCCTCTGGTCCTTGAAAAGTAAATATTTCAAGCAAAACAAAGGGGTAAAAGTTGAATATTCATATATACTGACAAATTTGTATTTGAAGGTGGTTTTGCCATTAAAGTGTTTTTGTTTTATACTTAAAAAAAGTCTACCTCATTAATACTCCTGTACAAATATTCCAGCATATCTGTCCTCAAAAGTGTCACAAAAAGATGATCACACTGTCAATTACATTTGATGGATTATCCTTAATAAATAAAGAGGAATGTTATTCCCTCTGCTCTAAACAAGCAGAGGGAATAAAATTTCAATAACTATTGTGATGTTGATCCATCGTTTGCCCTCCAACATATCATTTCCTGTTCTCCTTTTAGTGAAGTATCGGTGTTCGATTTGTATTTCATATCTATCATTTTTTTTTTTTTAGGACCAAACTCCAAATCCAGTGTACTTTCCTGTGGTAATGCATCATTGTGGCACATCGTGTTAAAATTTCCGTTAAAATTTCCTATCTATGATTTATTCATCAGAATGAAGCCTTATACAGACTTCTTCTTGTGGCTGTTTTGATGTGAATCTATAGGATGAAACCACAATAAAGGAAATCGGAATTACAAATGCAACTTCAGCAAAAGTTTTGAAAAACTGGAAAAAAATCTCCATGTGACGTGATAAGAAGTTGGTGATATACTCTGAAAGCAGAACATTTCATTAAAATAAAAAAAAAAAAATGTGATCTCATGTTGTAACTCCAACATCTGTAGCTTTCAGACAAGTGAAACCCAAATAGGTAAAACTTAATTCTCTTTTTGTCTCTATTTTCAGATGTGCTTGTCCAGAAATTATCGTAAGTCCCCAGCTACATGTTTTAAACTTCTATTTTAAACAGAAGTAAATTATAGAAAAACAAAATGTAGGAAAAACAAAACATTAGGGACAAAAACAAAAGTGCACTAAAACAGTTTAATTAATTTAACAGCATTCCATGTATTCCATTCAACAAATATTTTTTTTTTCTATCTGAAAAGCACAAATTATTTTAACAGTCCATGTCGATAAACACTTTCATTAAATGGGTGTGCTGTCCTGATAGTGTAAATCTGCACTAGGTCTATAAAAGGGGTCCATTAGGAACGAAATGCTTCTTGTTACTGGTCTCTATACACAAGTTCAATATCATGCTTCAATGCAAACAAAAATAAACAGCATATCCCTTAGTTTCAAGTAAGATTTTCTTAGTTGATCATTCAGTTACAGTACAATGTTTATGAAACAGGGTGAAAAAAGTATACAATCTTTTTTTGTTATATTCATTCATATGCTTTACAAAAATAATTATCTTTGAACTGTTATTCAAAATATCCAGTGTTTTGCATAATTGTTTGATTGGATCAAGTCTTCTGGTTTTCATTACTATAGGCCTGTAAGAAAACAAAAGAGAAAAACATCACTTTCCTGGAAACTTGAATGAGCCACATTCAGTCACCATTAGTAATAAGAAACTGAGGTAATTATCATAAAAGAGGTATTTAATATTTAAACAAAAAAATGTGAGGTGGAAAACGAGGCAGTTCGGAGGAGATTCCAGTCTCCAGATTTTACAATATGAAAGAGTTCTGGGACTGCACAGAGCTTTACATTTGGTTGATGTGGCAATCTTCTGGTGTCTCTGATAGCCAAGCAGCAACAGCAGCAGCAGCAAAACAGCAGCAGCCAGCTCTCTGATCTCTCTCCAGACTGGCACACTCACACTGGGAACTGTGGGCACCTCTGAAGCCACAAGAAGGGGAGCCACAGACAACCTCAAACCAGACAGACTTTCTCCTTCTCCCAAATGTTGATGCTGGGAGTCGACGCTGTCTGTCGCGTGTAAACTCAGAACCAAAGTGACTTAATGGAACTGAGCATCATCATTCCCGGCTCCACACACAGGCGGCCTCGGCCAATCGGGTTCGAGAGTTCCTGTGTCCTCCATTTAGCCTGTGACGGTATTCCACTGGGCCATAAATGAAGGTGGAGGATGGCAAGTCAACCATCGGCAGTTATTTGGATAACACGTGGCCCTACAAATGAGGTCATGTAAAGACGCAGATGCTCTTATTTTAAGACGGTAGCTTGTATTAAGCACTGGTTGTCTTTTTGTAGCTCAAATTACACACTTTTAGATGCGAGTGACTCTTCAGATTTTAGGCTGTAGTTCCTCAAACAACAACAAAGATTCTTACCTGAAAACACGGATCTTTTGTTGGTATCCCGTGAACTACCTATGGGGAAAAAAATATAAAAAATACACATCAGAGTCACCAGAGTCCATTTATTCTTAGGAATATCTGAAAGTGTTGAGAAAAAAAATGTGTTGCTCTTCTGAGAGAAATACGAGAAAAGTTATATCATCTCTAAAGAAAGAATTAAATTAAATGTGGAGTCATCACCATTTCGCTATAGAAGTTTTAGTTTATGCTTAAAATTGCCAGGAACCATCATGCTATACTGGGGTCAAATAAAGATTTTATCAAATTACAGTGAATTCAAACAGTGAATTCAAAAGACCTGCAGAGGTCATCTCCTTCCTGGTGGATTTTTAACATCACGACATGGCGTCAGTGAAAGGGGGGCTAAAAAAATAGAAAATTTAAATTGGCAGAAGCATACACATCTGTAATTTGTTGCCAAGAATTTAGGCTCAACAAATATGCAATTAGGGTATCCAGAGCAGAGATTGTGTGTGTTTCTCAAGGACTTTAATGACGTTTAACCTCATGCAACAACCACTGCTACCTCTCCAGCAAACCTGTTTCTGATAATAAGCAAATGAAGTAACGCAAACCACTTGTGAATGCAATAAATAATGAAGACTATGCAGGATCTCAAGAGGCCAATAAAAACGAACAAAAAACAATGTTTTCACTGTGCGTGTCATCTAAGAGATTTTTACGGATGTGCGGGAAATAGCACTTTTCACACACAGCTAGTGAGAAAAAAAAAACGAGCAACCATCATGTGTAATGTGGGATATGTGATCAAAACGTGGACGTTTGTAGAATAACAGGAAATAACTTTGGATTTTCCGCAACTATGGAGGTCTCGATTTGGACACGTCAGCAGGGATTCTTTGTGAAAGGTTTAAATGCACTAATCAAGTGAAGTGATATTTCACTGAGAAAATAGCATAAAGAAAAAATATTTTCATCTCTTTCTAAAGTAAACCAATAAAAAGTTGTTTCATTTGTCTAATATATTACTGAATATTTGGAATATTCAAAATATCCAAATACTGAATGTAATATTCAGTATTTGGAAGTAATTCCAAACACAGCAGAAGACCTGATTTTTATGTTACTTTGTTCCTTAGCATTATTTTTAAAAGCCATCATGTTTTTGCAGCTTTTGAATTGCAGAAACAACTCAAAAGCTGTTTTAGAGTTCAAAAGCTCAACAGCTTTAAACTCAAAGCTTAAATCCCATACAGCTTTTATCTCGTACAGTTTTATGCATCACATGAAACTATGAAATATCCTCCTGTGTCCTAGTTGTGGATCTTATTTTTTATATGATCTAGTATATTTTATTTTAAAGAGGGAAGGAAACGCCAGTCACAGATTGCCATATCAATCGTCTGACCTTATAATATTGGCATGAAAAGAAAATGCAACACAGAAGCTATGCAGATCTGTTATCAGCTGATGGACAGAAAAGGGTTGCCTTGTCTGATGCTGCCCTAAAGGATATGCAATGAGTCACACAGAAGAAATGACCAGCATAGCAGCATCAGAATGAAACACTTTCCTCAACAATATCAACTGCCTTTTGTCTTTTCATTGTCATCACCTTAAAAGATTACAAGAAAGTCTGACCAACTAACAGTTGGGAGCAATGAATCCAACTCTGAAAACCGAACATAAAGCTTTCAGCTTTGGGTGTCATAACCCATCGAAGCATAAAACTTACTCTGGAAAACACTAAAGAATCTGATTAAAGGGCTGAATGTGTCCTCTGAAGACGATTTTCTTGTTTCTCCCTGACTAATAACATCCTTCTCATGCGCTCACACAAAGACATACAAACCAGATTTGAGCAAACTGTCCTACGGGGCTTCTCTCACGCCATAAGGTGCTTTGTCACGACTTGTGGCTGCTGGGTTTCTCCCTCTGACTTTCTGAGCCACATCTAATTCAATGTGTGCTTAATATCCTTTCTCAATATGCCACTATCACTGCCAAGGGCTCAGAGCAGGCCCCCAGGGGCTATTAGGAAAACCTATCCATTTATTGTGCAAGATTCGCATTTGGCAAAACAACCACCCTCCAGAGAAATTTGTCAGGGAGGTTATATTTCCATGTGACAACCATTTGCCTGCTTGATCTTTCTTTTGGCTAGAATTCTTGTGTCATAACGTCAGTGAAAGCTGTCCTTGCAATCCCACATGCAGTTAATTTTCAGTTTGAGTAACTGATCTTTGTTTACTGTAAAAACATAGCTACACTTAATTCAAGGACAATTCTATTTCATGCATACATCATTATCTGGACTCATTCATTAACAAACCAAAGTCATGAGACAATGTAAATGTGGAGATGATGGTTTGGCAGATGGCTTGAAAAAGCCAAGCATCGATGCAGAACACTGGTCCAGGACAAGAGGTGCTGACAAGCATGTTAGCTGACTGTAAAGGTTGGTTTTGAAATTTACACTGGTTAAAAATTTCCTCTTGAGAAAAAAGGAAATACGGAATGAATTAAATTGCAAATGTGAAAAAGATAAATGTTTTGACTAACCCCAAGTACTGTGTAAATTTCTAAGAAAGATTTTCCACTCTAGAGCTGGGATACAGCATCTCACAAAAGTACTTTTTCAAACTTTGTCACATTACAACCACAAACTGCTTTGTATTTTGTTGAGATTTTGTGCAACAAATACAAAGACTAGTGTGAACTTGTATTTGGGAAGGAATATGTTTTGCATTACAGCATACGAGGTACTAGTAATGCAGCATCCATTGACATTCAGAACATGTTGATTCTAAGCCTTCTAATAATGTAAAACAGAAATAAAATGAACAAAAAAAAACTAAGATGATATGTTGGCAAAATCAACAAAATAGCATGTTGTAGCATTTACCATGACAGAACAAGTTATCTGCACTGGCTCTTGGCCAAATATAGATGAGAATTTGCCATGGACCTAAAAATACACCTGAGCTAGGGTCTCTTTTTTTCAATGTGGGGTAGGATGATATCTTGGCTGTGCTACTTAACCATGCGTTTCTTTCAGTCTTTCATCTTATTGGCTAAAACCAATGACAAAAGCTTGTAAACAGCCAATAAAGCCCAGTATGTTAATCAGCTGGGAGTTTCCCTCACACCAAGAAACAGTTCAGATAAACAAGCTTAATTTAAACCCAAAGCTTACCTTTTTAAAACCTTCTAAGCTGCAATTTAAACATGAGCGCTTTCTTCATGACTTCGACTGGTATATTTACCGGAAAAACAACAATTACAACTTTCTTGGAAAATGATGTTTTTATCTCTTGCCTTCAGCATGAACCTGGAAATTTAAGAGTTAATTCCATGTTTATATCCTCTAGAAGATAGAAGTACAAACGATACTTAAGTTTAACACTTTAATATGAATTAAAGTAGTTTTTCCAACATCTGTAGAAAAGGGAGTTTCCTGATATGTACGTAGGTATTGTTGTTGAAACGCAAAGAAAGTCATCTTTACATAAATTAAAATACTAATAGTCCAACAATGATTTTTCTCCATTTTGGCTTTTTTCTACATTTCCTGGTTTTACTGTGACATGTCACAAATGGCATCATAAAGACCGCAGGAGAAAGACGAAACTAAACACGTGGAGACATTTAAATTAGAATTAGGTTATGAAGCAATATCTCAAGCTTTGAAGATCTCGAAGGGCACTGTTCAATCCATCATCTGAGTATGGAAAGAGTTTAGCACATCTGCAAAACCTACCAAGACATGACCGTCCTCCTAAGCTGACAGGCTTATTATCCAGAGAGGCAGCCAAGAGGCTGATGGTAAATCTGGAGAAGCTGGAGAGATCCACGGCTTAGGTGGGATAACTTGTCGAAGGGTCAGCACAGGAACTATATCTGGTTGCAATACAATGGAGCTCCAGATATTTGTTGTTCAGTATCTTGAGTATTTTTCTGTAGAGCATAACTCCAAAACTCCAAAATTTGAAACTAAAAATGAGAAAAATGTCAAGGGGTGGAAATACTTTAGCAAGGCATTGTAGGCTCAGAGTATTTGATGGCATAATTAACATAGTTACAATATCTTTAGCTTGTGTGAGTGTCATATGTAATTGTTTAGCAATTAAGAAGAAGACCCATCTGGCTTCAAAGTCATTAAGGCATTTGCTTTAAATCCCTTCTTGGGCAGGTGTTGCACTGTCAGGCTCAGCACTAAGGCTCTAAAACTTTCCTCTCCATGTGTTTTTTGTTTGCTCAAATAAATCTGTTCTCTTCCAGAAATAAGCTCTGGAGCAAGACCTTAAATAATGATGAAATATATCATTTTTCATTGAGAAAGGGTCCAGGCAGTAAATTCTTACCCATATCTCAAAGGATCAGAGATGTTTAGCTAAACATTAACCAGCGCTAAAACAAGCACAAACCTGACAGCTCTGGTTGGATCACAGAGAAGTACTTAGTTTCCCTCTGTTGAGGCCCTGGCTATTGGACCATAAGACCTCATGCATCTGTATGATTTACGAACCTGAACGTCGGAGGAGCGTTCAGACCTCAGTCGAAGCTAATGGATTTGGGTTTGTTGTGCTGCAGCCAGAGCTTTACTATGAACGATTTACAATGTTCAACAACAATCATTCAGGTGGATGATACAGACGTACCACCAATGAGGCCAAAACAGGAAATTTCACATGAAAACCTTCCATCCCTTGTTAGAATCCCCAGCAGTGAAATATGAAAATATTCTGCTCATGTTCCAGCTAAAAATTTACAATGGTTAATTTTGTTTTGCTACTTTAATGCAGTGGCAATTTATTGGGGTAAAGTGACATGGTGAAATAAACCTCACATTTCAAGACACAAAATAAAAAGGAAGGTAAAATCATTATGGGAGCAGATTTGTGAGCTATAGAGTCACAAGGGAGACACAAAAACTGAGCAAACTTATGAATAACTGCTTCCTTTTGGTGCAGAAACCTTGATCATCATACAAGCACCTGAATGAAAAGAGGTGAACAAAAAAAAGAAAGAACGAAAGAAGGTAGGCGACTCACTTTTATCCTGTTCAGGAGGCTCCATGATGTCACTGTCTGTGTCACTGGGAACATGCCAGGGCTGTCTGATGGCCTGAAGCTGCTGGTAAAACTCATCCTAAAATAAAAAATAAAAAAAAAGAGAGAATTGATGCAAGACAGAAATATGGATGCTAGGAGAGAGACTGTTATTAACCAAAGTATCTCAGTTTGTCAGGCCACATGTTACAAGCCATAATTAAGGTCAGACAAATGTATGGCTAAAGTAGTTATTAAAATGTAAATGTAAGGCCTGAAACATCGTTTCAGAAACAGCTGAGGTTAAGTAGAAAATGTAAAGACAAGCTAAAGTGAAGACTGCAATGCTACAGTGATGTAGAACAAACCAACACAAAAAAGCATGTATTTTTCTGTTTTCTGAGCAAATACAAAAGGGTAGGGTTAATCAATAATCAATAAGAAACAGACTGTGCAAAGATTTTATTCGAGGAGGAACCCCAATGTGAAAAGCACAAGGTAGTCTACAGAACATTAAAAACTATAAGAAAAAGCCCAAATATTCAGCTTTTGAAACCAACAGCAGTTCAGGAAAATAAAAACAACCAAACACAGTGGTGGAGATTTCTGATGCTTCTTTGTGTATCCAGAACCTGAAGGACTTAAGGAAAATACAAAATCTGTCTGTGCTGCTGCTGTCAACACAAAACCTGAACCCTAATGTTTCTATGATGCCGCAAGTCACAGTACACTTCTCTCACGTTTTTATAAGCCAGTACAATACAAGCAAACACTTTTGTATCAGGTAAGCCTCGCTAGTACTTGATTGATTCCCTTTTCTGGTTCAGAATTGTTGTAATTCCATGTTGTATAATCTAACAAGATACCGATATCGGTAGCATAGAAACCAGGTCTTATGGTATGAGGCATCATCCTGCTGGAAATAACCATCCAAAGATGGATGCAGTGTGGTTGTAAAGGGACAAAATGATACCATAAGCAGCCAAAACAATGGTGAATGACAGGATGGATTATTGTGGTCATGTTTTCACTGACAAATTCTGACCCTATTATTTGAATGTTGCAGCTGAAAGCGACACCAGTCGGACAGGGAAGGGTATTTACAATCTTTTAAGGTCATTCTCTGCAGGTGTGGCTTTAATCGGTTCTGCCACAGTAAGTCCCGGCCAGATTTGTCTCCATTTGCAGAGCCTGTGCCAACTTTTGAATCAATGACTTTTATTTTCAGCCCTGCAAGATGCACATCTCTCAATAGAATGAGAAGCGAGAAAATGTGCAGCTCTTGAGGAATTAACCCTAAAAGTACATATTCAGATTCGAAATCATTTTTATGCAACAAAGAGCTTTGTTTCAAATAGTAAGTGACAAGGGCATCGCTAAATAGAAACAAAAAAAAATAAGTGTTATAAAAAATTGCATTGTTTTATTATTTTTTTTTAACTGACATATCAAAATATACTTTTTAAAATATCCACCCATTAATTATACCCACTTTTTCTGGGAGGGATAATATCTATCTCCAGCGATCATTAGGCGAGTGGCAACACAGGTCACCACTTCATCATAGGGCAACACAGAGACACACAGGACAAACAACCAGACACACACACACACACACACACACACACACACACACACACACACACACACACACACACACACACACACACACACACACACATGCACACACGCACGCACGTGCAAACCTAAGGGAAATTTAGAAAAGCCAATTATCTGAAAGTAAAGTTTTTAGATAGTTGTATTAAACCAGAGTAACAAATTATTCCAGATGTTTGTTTTAAAAAAAATTGTCAAATTCATTTATTTAAGGAGGAAAAATGCTTTGCACTAATAATAACTTAAGAAAGAAAATCTGAGTGCTTTTCATTCCTATTGTATAGGGTTTCAGCCTCTTCTCAGTTTCTAACCAGGCCTTCATTTAAAGGATTTAGTCTTACACGTGAACAGGTGGCCCCAATAAAAACAGACTGGGCACCCTGGAATAATGTTTTGGATAATGTCACCAAGTGTCAACTAGCGTAACTGTCAAACTGCATACAAAGGGACTGTAAAACCCCTACCCGTCATTAGGAAAGCCTTCAAGAAAGGGCTCGTATTTAACAGGCCTCCTGTTAAGTAGATCATGAAAGGAAAATAAGAAAGAAATCCCTCCGAAAACACCTCTTTAATGCCAGGCTCATTTTTCCACAATGAAATGACATCCTACTGTACAGACCTCCACGGCTCTGCATGAAACCCCACACGAAGAGTGTGCACGTTTTTGCCTTGTGCACGCTCTCAGTCATAATCCGTCTCTGTAAATTCTCCCAAGCTTCTCACTCTTGGTGTGCCATAGTTTTGAAGTTGAAAATATTTTTAAGCCATGACCAATAGCTGCATCCTGTGTAATAAACAGCATGTGTAAAATTTATCTTTTTTTTTTTTTTACACAGATGTATACAAACTGATTTTCAGTTTAAACACTGATTTTATTGGCTGTCTAGAGAAGATGTGCTTTCCTTCAGTATCTATGGTCCACACATGGATCTGGTCATGACAGACAGACACAAGAATTGCTAAAGAGGCAGAAGTAAACAGCTAGACCGCCTCTGTCTAAAGGTTAAGAAAATATACAAAAACTAAGTGCAAAAATAACAATTTGTGGTCCTTGTGTTTGTGGACATTTTGTTTGCCTAGCCTATACTTTCTGGAGTCTTGTGATGATTATTTCCAGGAAATTCCTGTGGAAACCCAGGGATTATTCTGTCTGTCAAACAAGAATTTACATTTATAATGTTTTGTGCAAGTGTTTAATTTTTTTTTTCTGTTTCTCCACATTTTGTCACGTTACAAACAGGAACTTCAATATATTTTACTGGGATTACCTTTTGACTTTTTCTGTGCATTTGTGTTTATCCCTCTTTAACTCTCACAACCCATTTAAAATAATCTACTTCAACTAATTTCTAGACCACTGAATTTAATTTGCAAGCTAAATTAAGATTTTCTAATGAACTACATGAACCATGAAGACTGCAGAAAAAAGTTTAAGGACTGAAGGTGTGGATTAGCTTTAAATCAGAATTAGGATACAAATCAATTTTTCTCAAGCTTTGAATATTTTACAGAGAGCTGTTGAATTATCTGATCAGAAAATGGAAGTAAAGGACAACTGTACAACATATCAACAAATAACTCCTTCAGTGAAACAAGGAGCTGGCAACATTACCATGTGGGGGTACTTTCCTTCAACAGACACAAAAAACTGGTTAAGTTCCCACAAAATAATGGGGCAGAGGTTCAACTTTCAGTAGGACAATGTGTCTGAGATGTTCTCTATCTGAGCTTCCTGAGTTTGACGCGTTTGTAAAGAAGAAAAGGCAAAACCTGTTTCTAGATGAGGAATGTTAGTAGACACACTATGAAAATGTACGTAAAGAAAAAAGTTACTTCTACAAAGTACTGACTGAACACAAATGCGCAACAATTTATACACTTGTGAAAAAAAACATGCATTTTCTCACAATTCATAATTATGTGTTGCTTTGAGATTTTCTATAGTATAAAACCACAGCAGTGGTTTTACAAGTAAAAACATGATGTACAGGCAGTGAGATTCCTTTGGCATTTGTTTCCAGTATATAAACAATTAACTTTTCAATGTTTATAAAAGAGAGGACAACATACAGCTTAACACAATTACCTGTTTCTTGGAGATTTGTATAAAAAGATATGAATAAACATTGATGTCAGTGTGCTTCAAAATCAAAATGTTCATCTGCTGTTGTCTTACCTCAGACAGATACGCCCGAAGGCTGGCACCAAGGCTGTCTGTGGTACTTAGTCCCGGAGGGGTAAGCAGTGGTCGAGGAAGTGGCGGCTGACTTGTAGGTGTCACAGGTCGGCTCCTTGACCTCCGGAATGTTACTTCTTTATGAGTGCCGGGGTTAAAGGAGGAGCGCGTCAATAAGCTGTTCGGGGTCAGGGGTCTGCTGGGTGTTCTGGGGGTTTGAGTTCTGCTACCAGGGTTGCTGGGGGTTCTGCCCATTGACATGGATTGGGAGGTGGGCTTGGGGCTCAGCAAGGGGAGGCCGATACCACAGGACTTGCCTGAGAGGCCACTGGCTGGAGACTGAGGCCTGGAGATGAGGCTGGTGAGAGGAAGAGTGTCTGGTAGTGTTCGGTGCCGTAGTGGGGTGTGGAGTAGACTTCCATGTGGATTGTTGGTGCTCCGACTGGTCATCTTTCCTACTTCTGCCAGTTTGGCCAGGTCTTTCTCAACCTCTGAAAAATAAAAGGAGTCTCAATTTCAAGGTTCTTATTTAAACGTAATGAAGATATGTATATATTTCAAATAGTGATCAAAAGAAAATATATAAAAAAACAAGATAATAGAAAAAAATAACTAAATGTTTTATGTTGAAGATTAAAAAAAAGCATTTTAAAGCATAAGCACCACAAACCTGACCTTTAATGTCATTTAACTGCATTTTTCTAAACACCCTCAAAATACCTTTGAGTAACTTTCTTATTAGCTATATTACCTTTTGCACATGCAGCGTACTGAAACCTCAAAATCCCAATGTTTTTATGTTCAACATCCTTTAGAGCTTGATCCGAGTGTCAATATGTCAGAGAGCAACTCAATTCATTAGAGTTTCACACACATTTTTAAAATAATTTATTATTAATTTAGAAATATTTAATCATAAATCTGAAAAACAAAAAACATAAAATCATTCCATGAAATGGTTGTAGGTCTGCAATCTTAAATGTGGAAACAGACAATTGATTACTTGGATTCTTGAAACTCGCTAAAGTGCAAAGAATGCAGAAAAATAAACAAATTCCCTTTTCTCATTGACTTTCAGTTCAGCTTGGCAATACACTTCCAGTCCAACTCTGGTTGGCTGATGAGAACCTAATGATTGGTCTCTGAGATGCGGATGAATAGAATTAGATGGAGGTTTGCCTGAATGAGAACAAGGACTGATTTACTGCATATTTCTTTGTTTTTCTCTTCTGTGTAGATTTTGCGACAATTAATGTTTTTCTTTCATCAGCCACTTAACACTCAAGCAATACTTTTTTCCCAATTGCATTACTAATTTCTCACTCCAATGAAGAAAAATTGAAGATTGGTTTTCTAGTTTGTGTTTCTTTCACTTCTAATAGGCAGTTCTTGGAGACTAAGTCAGAAGATTAACTTAATTCCTGATAGACATTAGAGCTCAGTGGTTTATTTGAGTAGTTTTTTATTTGAAGTGGAACAATTTTAATGATTACAAATTTATCTTAATACACAAAACCTCCTTCTTTCTACTAATGTGTATTTATGAATTTGCTTAAAAGATCAAATCATTTAAAACAGATTTATTCACATCATTTAATTTAAAGTAGATATCAGTCCTTTATGAAACAATATCTTGGCTTATGTTATCCACCTATTCATGACAAGCTGGATTAATACATTTCATTTATCTCATGTAGAACTTTAATAAAGATTTTTCTTATCGCTTTTTCTGTTTTCAAATCTTTCTTCCACAAATTTAACTCGCATTTGGACTCAGTTTACAGATCTTCGTGACAGTGCCTGTAATACTCTGTACAAATCCCAGATCACTACCAAATTATCTTCCAAGATTCCATCACAATGTCTCTCCTGCTTTTGATCATAACTCAGAAGGGGGAAAAAACATAACAAAAAAACACAGGTCTAAGTCCCACTGGACAGATGATTCACAAATTTTACTGAGCATTACACAGGGCGAGACTTGCTTACTTTCATCCGTCTTCTGGTAAATGGATGGCAATATTTATAGATCTTGTAAACTGTGGTAAATTCAGTTTCCCCATAATAAAAAAAAAAACAAAAACTCCCAAGTTGACGTACAGTGAGCACAAAATGCAAGAAGTTTTTCTACCCTCTCATGACAAAAACTAATTTGTTTGCCTCTCTGCTAGTTTTAGAAACAGTTTCTGCCAACTTGTGGGATCAACATCTGGCTCATTTTCCCTCCTTATTTGTTATGTTTCTGATACAAATGTTGGCAATCTTGTCTTCAACAAAACTGTTATCATGTGCAAAGCATAATTTCACAAGTGAGTCATCAGGAGTGAGTCGTCAACTGTGTATGTGTGGCGTCGGGTAAATAACAAAAGGAAGCATGACAAGTATTCCATAAACCTCGACTTCCTTGTTTTTGAGTGAACGGTGCTTTTGCTCCCATGCAAACATTTTCCACAAGCTAATATGAACCACATGTTGCTGCTCACTGACAAATGTCCATTTAGTATGCAAAGGAGAAGATGTCTGCAGTGCTACCCATCATTAAACTTAGGGGGGAAAAAACTGCGTTTACAGATGTTTTCCACACAATTTTTAGGGTTAAGCTACATTTTTATTTGACTATACGTTTATATTTTTAACTTTAGATGGACTTTCGGTGTAAGGTAGACCTAATGGAGATTCGGTTGAGTTTAATCTTATGAACTTTTCTCGTTTGTCTTTTATGTTTGGAAAGTGACTGTGTCCAAGAAATAATATAATAATTGAAGGAGCTTTTTGCTGCCATTAATTATGTCATTTTTCATCTAATTTTCCAAAGTACATAGTGCTAGCTTAGAGCTTCGATGTTTAGCTATGACTATTTCTTTCCCACAGTCTACCATGAACTGAAAATGTGAATTGTCCTTGTTTTTTTTATTTTCATCGAATGTACCTTTGATCCGGTGATTTTACGTTTAGTCATCTCAGCTTCGTGGGGAGTGTAATTTACTTTGTTAGTTCTGCAATTAACTTTATGAACTTTCTTTGTTTTTCTTTTCCACATAAAGTATTCCTGGCTCGGTTGTTTTGTGTTTACTGGTTCAGTGTTTAGGATGTGCCCAAAAAAGCCATTGACAGAGTAATTTCTGCTATTAACTCTATGTAGTCTTTTTATTTATTTTTTAACCACTGCTTCTATTTTTTATTTATTTTTTGTCGTTCAAATGGAAAGGTTTGGCTCCACATTCATCACCTCCATTTTCAGTGAAAGGGATATCTGATCAACTTAATTCAACTAAAGTATTGTACTTGTACTTGTATTTTACTTGTACTCCACTTTGTTATTCAGCTAACCTCTATATCCTTTTTCTCACAATAAAGTGGCAAATTTCCTAAGTCAACAATTGTTTAAAAATGCAATAAAAAAGGAAATTAGACATCTGAATGATGTATAGTACTTTAAAAAGTAATTAAATTAATACCACTTGAATAAGTGGTACTTGTGGAATAAGTGTACTTGTACTTGTATTTTACTGACTGCATGGTTGGATTTTAAAAACACAAATAAAAACACACATTGAAATAACTTTTTTTGGGATGTAGTACTATAAAGACGTATTGAGCTTAAAGATTAAAAGAAAAACAAAAGTAAACTTTTCCAATGTAGCTTATAGGCCCAATAATCTGCTTGAGTACTGCATGACATCAAGCTTGTGTTTGTGTAACTTAAACTATATTGAAAAAAAAAAGATAAATAACCCATTTGATTTGGTCAAATTATTTTTAGGATGATACCATGACGTCAGCTTTTGGTTGCCTTTAAATTAAGCTTCAAAACAGCACTCTAATTAGCTGACACGCCTGCACAGCTCCTGACTATAAGTCCAAACCTAAATCCTGGGAGACACCCTGATGTCACAATGAAGTAAATGTTACAGGGTTCAAATAAAAACTGTTTCTGTATGACTTTCTAGTTTGAGTTGCTAACCGCCTACACTGTGTTAATAAATTCTCATGTGATTATTATATTCAACTGTAAACAGGATATGTTCGTTAGCTGTCTGTTCCCGTAAACCCGATGTGTAGTACTGAAGAATATTTACAATTCTAATGATAACACCACATGTTTTTGTTTCGTAGATCTTCCTCCCTTCCATAAACGGTTACAAGAGTCATGATCTTTCTGTAAACCAGCTCTACAAACTTCCTAACATTAAAAGAGCAGTCTAATAAAAGATGCATCTTTTTAAGATTCTCTGCTGCTGATATGGTAAACATAGTTCAACTTTTATAGCAACTGATGTGAAATGACAGCTTCTGGTGATCAAAGATGTGGGAAAATACACACATCAAAATACAGCTGGTATTAAGCTTGCATCGTTGTGATCTGAATTTCAGTTTAAGGAGACGGAGAAAGAAAGCAAAGTGGAAAATAAGACAGAGAAGGAGACAAGAAGAAATACAAACAGACCGAATCTATTAAAGCCTTTGATCAAGAAGCAGATGCACGTGCTGAGAGTACACAGCCACAGCACGCTACAAAACCATTCAGAAATCATGCAAGGATTATTGGGTCCCTCCTCTAAAAATAAACAAGAGCACTAACGACATACTTCCCTCCAGGCCTAAAACTATGCAGAATGAAGCCTGCTAGATAAATTAAAACACCACCTACTGAATATAGTAGAAACAGACAAAGTCTACTTTCCCGACATTGCACAGTTTATAATAAAAAGATAATTCAACTTCGGTTCAATTACAGAACTTCTAGACACATCCATTAAACCATGAGATTATATGAGAAACTTTGTTATTCAGCTAACCTCTATATCCTTTTTCTCACAATAAAGTGGCAAATTTCCTAAGTCAACAATTGTTTAAAAATGCAATAAAAAAAGGAAATTAGACATTTGAATGATGTATAGTACTTTAAAAAGTAATTAAATTAATACCACTTGAATAAGAGAAGCAAAAGACTCAAAAGGTTTATCCACAGCAATGCAGAGCAATCAGACAGATTCTGTGAAAACACCACTGTATGTCTGACAAAGTTTCTGATGAGATTAAAGAAAAACAAAAAAACATAGATTTCCAATAATGTCCTACAAATATGTATTTACACTTTACCTAAGACATTCTAGCCAATTCTGGGTAAATATAAAATGTTATCTTGATATTTCATATTTCAAAATACTTCAAAAGATATCCAAATTAATCTGGGTCTATGTGAAAAAAGTTATTTGAGGACTGTAAAATCCACATGCCAGCAATAAAGATAAAACAGGTTTGAAAAACATGTACTTTCATAATATGCTGCAATAAAACAAAGACATCAATCAGTCTAGTAACTTTTTAAACAAACAGTGATTCAGTGACTCTGAACCTGAAGAGGAAAATCTGATGCTATTTCTTCTGAACAGTAATTTGCTTGCATTTAACAAAAAGAAATTTTCTTTCTCAGTCATGAGACAGATGGTATAGTCAAGTTGAAATACTTAAATAATTTTTGCTTAAACACGGAGAATGGGGCCTATGTGAAGAAAGGTCAATCAGAATAGTTAATACATATGAAAAATAGAAATTAAAGCTTTTGGCAATCTCTGCATTAACAGAAATCATTGTCTTTCTGTGTCATCTTAAAAACATATGCTACTTTGTGGACAAAAAAACCGTCAGTTCACTTTGTTCAACCAATATGCTTCAAATAATTCTCGTATGTGATGATATGTACAGGCTCTTTACACAGTGTGATGCTGTCAAACTGAGTGGGAAGACATGCAAAAAAACAAACAAGTGTGTGACACATGACACGAGCTGGCGCCGTTCCCCCCAGCCTACATTCCAGACTACAATCTGTTTCATAAACCAATACATATGTGATAAAATAATGACAGCCTCCAACTCTCTTATATGTCATACATATCAAAGATGAGAACTGGATAGCATGAATAATATAGGTCAAATTGCAAAACAATTCAACATTCCTGGAATATGTCAATCTATAGCAAAGGCTGTAACCAGTTCAGCAGTTTCATTAAATCAACTTGACATCACTGGAGTTAAAACAAATATTAACCATGTGGAGAATGACATTTTTATTTTGTCTTGTAGCATTTTAGCTAGAAAAAAAGATTTGGTTCAAGTAAGGCAATGCTTTTACCAATGGAGCACTTTCTTTGGCCAAAAGTAACACATACTTTGGCTAGACTCTTTCCTTTGCTGTAATCTATACCCCCATAAATTTTATGAATAATAATCCAAAGTATGTGTACATGTGTGGAACAGCAGATCAAACAGATTTTTTTTTCCTGCAACAGCAACTTTTTGTTGGTAATTTTCAGACCTGTTGTGGCGTTTATGATATAAAATTATCTATTCTTTTTTTTGCCACTTATCAGACACAAGTGACAATGAAATGCAACAAGTATTTGCCGCAACTCTCTCCATTTTATGCTTTAAGGTGTTTGGTAACAAACAGCAACGACTTTTGACTAGAAGCTTGTGATATTTCATCACTGCCAAGTAAATTTTATTAAAACACGTTCACGGTGTCCTGCTGTGTCAAGACTGAGGACATTACCTTTTGGTTACAAATGTATTTTCAAAGAACCAAAACATCTCAAAATGATGTTTCTTTCACTAAGTGACTAGATAACTCCAAGCAAAGTCACAACTAAAACTGAAAGCTTTACTTTCAATTTGAACCATCCGACCTTTTCACATAGGGGACATGTTTGTTTATAACAAGTGGGAGATAAAGTGTTGTTATTGTAGCAGTTGTGCAGATGTGGAGTATAAATAATGGGAAAAACTGTGGCACTTTTGGCAAAATTTTTAGACTTGTCATCGTATTGTAACTATCATGGGCCTAATATGTGGACTTTCCAACCAGCATAAGCCAAATAAAGCTGTGGGCAAATTTTAAATGAAAACTGAAGATGTTTCTTTAAAAATAAAACAGCTGTGTTAAACTTTTGGTTCTGAATTATCTTATTGTGGTTAATTTGCTTTGCTTCACATCATCTGTCCTTAAAGAATGTGGTCATTCTGTTCTTAAAACTACATCTGGGAGAAGGCATTGCAAATTTGCATAGGCATAAAAATGTTTTGGTATTTTTGTATTACTAACCACTTGTTCCTTTTAGAAATAAACAACAAATGAATAAAAAAAGAAGAACATTTGAAAATAATTTACATTGGAAGTTCATAAAACAAGCACTGAAACTCTGCAGGCACATAGACACACTGCAAAAACGTGTCCATCATAGAAACCCGCACATGCACACATGCACTGCCTTACCAGCAAGCTGTTTGCCCATGTTCTCCAGCTCTTTGGAAAAGAGGGAGTCGCCAAGCAGCAGCCCCGTCTGCCCAACAGAACTCCCACCTCTTGCAGACTTCAGATCAGCCTCCCAGACAGCCTGACGCTAGTTAGAGAGGGGAGCAGAAAAAATGAGCAAGTCACATTAGAAGAAAGGCCCTTCAATTAACTCTTTATATAATTTTCAGCTATTGCTGAAAGTATCTGAGCCATATCTGCTGGGAACCAATTATTATTTTATGGGCTTTAGAAAAACACAAGAAACCACAGCAAGTGTAGATGAAAGCATCCAACATGGAGGGAACTCTGTTAAGTGAATGTGGCCCACTCGACAGTCAGTCGTGGTTTAGGACATTTTTCTATAACCATCAGCAGAGACCCGTACCCTTTGCTCACCGGTGTGTTGGCATTAGGTTTGTCAGCACAATTATAACTCAAAGTTATAACTCAAAGCAAAACATAACTTTTTCAAAGTCATTTCATTTCAGACACATCTTCACACACTATTTGTGATCTGTATGGAAAAAAACCTGTAAAACATACTGAGCTTTGCCAAGTTGTGTAATGGAAGCTTGCCTAATCGTAATTTTATTCTTTTGTGTGGCCGGATGATGTATAGAGTTAATGCATTTAAAGTTTGTGAGCTCTAAGCACAGGTGAGAAATAAAACTTGACAGCCATAATTCCACCACCTGTTTGTTTAGTTTATACAAGATAAGTTATGATGCGTCAGATGCCAGCGCTTACATCATTTGATATGCTAAGCTTTTAATGAGAAACAGAGCTGACTTGACTAAGTGTTGAGATGCTCCGGGACATCTGGTAATAGATATGTTCAGCATACTCCTAAAGCAATACTCAGGAACTGCCCTTTAATATACACACACACCACAAAGATAAAGTCCACAAAGCAAAAAAAAATTAATCTGACTGGACATCACAGTTACCAAGGAGTAGAAAAGTTAGAAAAACTTGTTAAAACTTATTTTTAAGTTGCATATAGTTATCATCATAGGGAATAGTAGTAGTAGTTGAAGTAGTACTAGCAGTACTAGAAAGTCATAATAATAATAAAAGCAGTGCAAGGTTCCAAACTGTTAACTGCGAATTAAAAAGTAAAATATTTAGCCTGACATGGCCAAATGTTTTAGCCATGTCATTGTATTTTATGGATAGACAATGACTATCCATAAAAGTGGCACTGATGTGAGTTAGTATTCAGAACAGTGGCTCCCAATCTGGTTGGTATACAAGAGGGAAATAAATGGTTTTTCTCATTTGAAACATGGTGTTGGACCATGTCCCTGCAGGACATGGTCCAACAACACCATCACCATCTTCAAGTTGACAATATGAATTTAGACTGACTGGGTGAACTCCATGCACCCTCCCTATTTATACATAGACCACCACCCAAGTCTAAAGTTCACATTTATGGCCAGAACCCAATCTGAAATTCAAGTGAAATCAGGCCAAAATTATTTGATTGTTGGGTCTGGCTTCTGTGGCACACTTGAGCTGCGCTGTTTCAGAATCGAGTCAACAAGGCAGCTCCATGACACTCAGCATTAAGAAGCTCTGGGTGAATCTCATCCAAGGAAGGAGCTTTTTAACCTACTCAGTGACCTCAGCACCACAGACTGGAAACCTGATCGTAAATTCCCCAGGCTCCACTTTCTTAATGGAAGATGTGAAAGATGTCCACTAAAGGGTTGCCTTGCGATAAATGTTAATATAAATATTTTTTATGAACTCGCATTCCAGTTGGAGATCTTTGCGTTCACCACTTTCTTTCCGTGTCCATTCTTTCATGCGATGATTCCCGATTTCTACATTCCAAATGTAATTTCATTGATCTTCAGCAACTTTGACTTTTGTTCTCAGTTGATCTTGTTCTCACTTTCTTTCATGCTTTTTAAAAAAAAAAATTCTCAGCTCTGGGCATGAAAATGGATTCGACTATTATGAGCTACAAGTCTGAACACAACTGAAAAAAGTCTTCAAAGATAAAATTTTAAATTAATAATCCAAACGAACTGTTTTGGAAGAAAACTCTGGCATTATCTTCCTAGCTGCTTTCCAGTTGCGTCATGGTGTTCATGTCCAGTTGCCAAAGTGCACAAGAAATGGCAGTTCTGGTCTGATTTATAAGCTTTTATTTGAATGCCCATGCTTAATAAAAATATCAATTTGAGCCTGGGGAATCTTGACAAGTACAGGAGTTTTGAACAAAGTTTGATCTTAAACACACTGCAGCCATAAATCTTTGTTTGAAGAAATTTTTGTTTGAGTGGCCAATTACTTCACATGAGTTCCAAACATTGGCTTTGGGTGCATTAGTATAATGTGGAAACAGCAGGTGCATATAACCATTTGTTTTGTAGATTACATAAACAAGTCAGGAAAACAATTTAAAAGAATAAACGTATATAGATTTTGTTTGTACAGTTTCTACTTTTTAGTTTGAGATCATGAGAAGCCAATATGTTTTATGCAGCTTGCTTTACACTCCATAAAGAACAACTTTCTTCAACCAAATTTAAAAATATATATACATTTTAAATCTCTGGAAGACGGACATCTAATGAGATGGACTTCGACAAAGTAGTGCATGATTGCTTAGCAGAAGTAAAACTGCTGCAAAGCCCCAAAGTACAATCCAGTACCAACAATTAACTTCAGCTGTAACTTCATTGGTAAATAGGGCTCATCTGTGTGTAATTCAATCTCAGTATAAATTCAGCTGTTCAAGGGTTTGCTAGAGAACACAAGTGAGCAAAGAGCATAATGGGAACCAAAACCACCAGCATCTTAGGCCTTAAGCGAGCACCTAACATGAGAAAATGCGAGGAGTTCTCAGAGAGTTTTTGTGAGCCTCAGAGTGTCAAGAAAGATTCTGCAAAGAATAGGGGTTGAGTTGAGTATTGGTATATTTCAGAAAGGCTCAAGAAGGAAAAGCTGCCAGTTCATATTCCATTTACAAGACGGAGTAATTATTATTTTATTTGTGGTGATATTTGGTCTACACTCTTTACCAGTTGGTGGCGTAAATGTTCCATTAAGTTGTTTGTCGACCACCGTTAAACAATTAGTAGAAGAAGCCAATCACTTCTCAGGACCTAGCAACAGGGTCAACCACATCTTCTCACTAATCTAGGAATTTCCTCGCTTAGAGTTGCTCTGACTAATTGGCTAAATCACTCTGAAACCAAGACTCTTGGGCAGGGATTTTAAGCTAAGGTAGGAACAGAGGATCTTTGAAAGTATGGCCCCAGACCTAAATCTATTAAAGAATTTAAGCTCTCCTGTCAGTCAGGAGGAACCCAAGTTACTTTGCAAAGGATTATAAGAAACTGAAAATTTCAGCCCCTAGATATACAAAGCTGGTAGATGTATAACTAAACTGTAGTTACAATAATAAACATATTGCAATTGTAAGGAAGAAGAGTATGTATGCTGCATGTATTCTTTTCTTGCATTTCACAGTTATACACCACTTTGTTTTGCTCTGTCTCATAAAATCCCAATAATATCCATTGAAGTTTATGGTTTTAGCATGTCAAAGAGATATGAAGCCTTTTGCAAGATGCTGTACTCCATTTTTACTTAACATGTATCTGAGCAAAACAAGAAAAACCAATACTCTCTTATGTATAGCTGACCATTAAATTTCAAGTCCATCACATTGATCTCGGTGCCTGTCAGACACATGAAGCATTTTGTGGCAGCAAAACCACATCACCACAAGCCAATCTTTAATTACAGCCCTCATAAAGCAGAGATGTGAGCTGAACATCATAACCGAACCCACTTCTCGACTATTTCTTTTTCTTTGGCGGTATCTCCCCAAATCCAACAGCATTACATCATCTTCTCCGCCTCTCGCTTTGGGTCTCCTCGGCTGCAGCACACAAGGCCACCAACATGATGTGATTTTTTTTAATTTCCCATGCACTGTAAAGTCATTACCAGGCTGTAACATATTAACTTAAAAGGCGCTGCAGCTAAAATTCTTTAGGAAAACCAAATACATATTTGAAATTGTTACTATACAACCACGTTGTTTTTTGGGGGGCAGAGGTTTGTTGTTTTGAATCTTACAAGAATCAAAGTTTATCCTAGAGACTCCAGACTGGAGGCTGAGGCAACCAGTTTTCAGGAGTCCTGAAAGCCTAAACAAAACAACTTTACACACTGCAAACAATTACTCCAATCAGATAACATCAACTCATAAACAAACACTACAATCAAAATCTCTTCTCGTCTTGATTGAGTTTGGTAAACTCATATATTTTTAGGAAGTTCAATAGAAAACTACATGTACAATCAGGCATTATAATGCAAAGCAAAGAAATATGTAAAAAGCATAAACGATTCAGGGTAATTTGAGAAACATAAATTGAACAAAAACAGTCTTGATTAGAGTCTGAAAATACATAATGAAGTCATGAAAAGCAACCTTAATTTCATTTTGCAGCCATCAATCTCATGCCAGCCAATATAAACCTTTTCTTCCCTTTTGTTTTAAGGCTGAGTTTGGATGGTTTAATCTGCAGGAAAAAGGAGCTGTTTCTTTACCATCTCCAGCAGATAGATAGATTTTCACTGAGTAGATTTGTATCAGTGGTGCAGAACCATATTTTAGTAATGCTCCCTATCTCCATGTGACCACAAAAGGAAGAAATTCAAGAGAAAAGTGGAAACGACAAATATGGATAAAACTTTTTTTTTAAAATTTTTGCATGTGGAAATCGAGTTAGCAAAAAAAAAAAAAAAAATGGATGGAAGTCTTAATATGTACTTTGTGTTCTCAGCTATGTGTGCGGTCAGCTCTTAAGATCACCACAATCTGGGATTTGTGCCAGTGTGGCTTCGCACACAACAAGAACTATTAAAAAAAGAAATTAAAAAAAAGAACGGTTTAATATTTGTGTGCAGTTATAAAGCTCAAAAATATAATCAGAGACATTTTACATGGAAACCAAGACAGGTTCAACCTGAAACATATTTCTATCATGTACATCTTTATTATGTGTTCTGTGGCTTTCTGAAACCTCCTTTAATAGTTGTTCATGTATTGTTTAATACCTACTAGGCATTTATCATCTACGTCAGATGGCACTTGTTGGTTTGGAGTTAACCCACAGCTATTATGCCTCTAAATCTCCAAGGAAGGTGGTCAATGAGACAAGTTTGCAAGTAGGTGTGAAGTGGGAAGCAGAATGAGCAGCGATTAATTTTAACCACTAGGCAATTTAAAACCAAGCTGGTTAATTTGAGTTTCCACTGGCGAAGCTCTAGCACCAAAAAATTGGACAAAGGAAAGAACAATCTCCATCAGTGGACTCATGGGGAGCAGCAGCCACTCAAAGCACTGTGAACTTCAACACAACACCACAATGAGAAAATCCTGATTATTTAATGGCTGTTAAACGAAAGTCCATCTAATCATATAAATAAATTCTCTGACTCTGAATAATAAGTCATTATTTTCTGGCTGATCTGCTGGTGCTACGGTGATCACCTTCAAACATACAAATGAGCTGCAGCAGTTGCTTTTATTACAGTAAGACTTTCAAATTTACATTTTGCAGAACATGAGTGGCATGTCTGATAATGATTTTTGTTCTCATTTAATTTAACTACCTGCTTTTTTGACTATCTTGAAAAGAACTGTTCAATCTTAAAAGTACATTTCCTTCATAAAACAGATTGTTGTATTGAAATTCAGAAGAAGACAACAATAGCCTTGCTTTCTCTATAACTAGTGGCTATTGTAGTCTCTTCTAGCTTTGGGCATAATGGGGAGCCGACAGGTTATGAGAGGCCACGCTGCACTTCTAATCATTCCCTTTTGTTTTGGCACACAACAGATTCACCTAATGAACTTTATGGACTTGAGGCAGCCAAAAACAAATAGCATATTGACAATAACCCTATTAGAGTTTAATTTGGGAATTCCAAAGACGTGATGTTGACCAGTCCATGTGTAACAGACTATCAACTTACACACGCATCAGTAATCTGACAGTATTGTTAAAAGGTAATACCTTCACATGTTGGTTGTTCTTCTGAAATAGTATCTTTGTTGTTTAAAGATATCCCCATTACAAATCAAAAAAAGATTTAAATTTTCCCAAGCTAATAAATTCAGCTAGATCTATTAGGACCCTTGCAGAGCACTGAAACAGTGCTTCATTTATCCTAAAAAGAAATCAATTCTTACTTTGATAATATTCATTGTCCATGCATGTAGAAGAAAATCCAGATCATCATCACTGCACTCCTTCTCATTTGTTACTATGCTTTTTCTAATTATTTCTGTTAGGTTTACAATTTGGGTCTCATCTATGTGCCAAACATTAATTACTAATACTTCAATTAAAAGAGCTGAACTGCAATTAAGCTCCTGGTAAGTCAGTAGAAATGTAACCCCAGCTTGCTCAGATGTATATTGACTAATAGATTTTCAGATGTTATTTTACCAAATACATTTATGAAAAGATTTTGAAGATTTATCAATTCCTCATAAATATTGGGATGATTGACACACCAATGAATATTGTTTCAAGACAAAGTGAAAAGATTAAATTATAAATTCAGTGTTAGTATGGAGAACATCTGCAAATGTTTAGTTGTAACATCTTTGTCTTTGTCAGGTTGGGAATGAAAACATTTAAAAATAATATTTTTTTTTTATAAGGTTCATTTTAGCAGAATAAAGTTAAAACTACCCTATATATCAACTGTATCTTGGCGTCTTTTGAAGCACTTCAGAATATCCATTTTGCAAATTTTTTTTTTTTTTAACGTATTGGTTCATTTGACTTCTTTGAGTTCTCATTATTTTGGATTTTCATCATTTTGAAATTTATGAGTGCCTGTAATAAGAAACAAATGTTACAGTTGTTAAATGTCAACCATTTCTACATAACTCATACACAATGCTTAAATTATGTTACGATTTGCCTTAGCAAAACCAAAATGTATGCACAACTGTGTGACAAATTATGCCGATGCCAAATATTTAAAGGCCATGCAGCAAAACCATCATAAAATTTCTGCTTTTTATCATGCACATAACATTGCCGCACACTAATTATCTTATTTCTATCAGAGAAGTGAACACTTTACTCTTGCAAATGTTATGGCCATAACAGGCCTTCCATTCACAGCTAAACCTGATTAAAACCAATCACCCAGCTCTTACAAAGAAGGTCATAGAAGAATTTTTTGAGGGGGATTTGCTCGGCTATTGCTTTAGGAAAGTATTTGTCTTTATGAGGCAATTATCACCTAAAAGAGCTGGCAGAGGCAGGGGGTCTGTGAGCCTAATAATAACTACTAACAGTTTTAGCTTTCCAATGTTACCAGGCATTTAAAGCCCAAAATAGAAGCTTAAATTGTGCATTTTTATGTACAGTCATAAATATGCCCATAATAAAATATGCCTGAAATGTCTGATCTTTGTTTTTTTTTTTATTTTTTTTTAATGACAACAACCAGTGGATCAACAAACTGTCCAGTTTATGCAAATCCAAAGTCTACCTCTGTTCTTATTATTGCATAGTTAAGCACCCCATCCCTCACACATAAACAACAAATTAGTGCAGAATTTCTGTCATTCTGTAATTCAAAGAACTTCAGAAAGTAATTCAGCTTGACATAAAATGCCCTGCTAACAGCTTTTGCCTTTAAAATAAGCAGTTAATCGGAAAGGATTAAACCCAGACTTTTATCAGTAAGGTTCACATTGGGTTTGACTTACAGTACCTTCAATTCTTATACAGATGAAATTAAAAGCATATTTTTTTTTTGATTATTATTCTGTTTAAGTATCCATTTAGTTTCAGCCACCCAGGATTCCTTGAACTATCAAGGGAATGACTATTGTCTTTGCATTTTTAGATACCAACATTTTTGCTAATTCTTGCCTCAAGTTCAGTTAGGTTAAATGAATAATGTAAACAAATACCAGTTTATACATTTGTCAAAAATGTTTAATTGCGCTTAGTACCTGCCTCCAATCTTCACCAATGTGTTCTCTAACAAAGTCAGAGATCATCACAGAACAGCTTTATTGAGAGTTATACTCAGATGAATCCATTTATATTAGAACATGCGTTTCAATGAAGCTAGATCGTCAGAATACAATCATCCTCTAAAATGTGTGGCATTAATCCATATCATGTTTCACTTATTTATGGAGTTACTGAAATGAATGACGTTTTTAGTAACCTTCCAATTTATTGAATATGATTGCACTCCAAGATTCAAGATTTTGGAGTCATGTGATGTCAAAAGGTAATTGGTTGCCCTGGATTTCATTCAGTGAAAGCACAGTAAAATGGCTCTAAATGCAAACGCATGCCACACTTTTCAGAATTTTATTTGCAAAATAAAATCAGACTCTGGCTTTGTTCAGTCAGCCTCTAAAAGTCTGCTCCCAGTTAGTGTGGAGCCACTCTGCATCTGCTCCACACACGGCGCTCTGCCTTGGCTCCAAACTGTTCCTACTCTAAGAAAAACCTACAGTAAAATGCCTTGTCCAACAATTAAGTTGTCTGACTATGAAACAGGTATTGGCTTTTATTGTGCTTATGGAGAGACTCTAGCCTCTAAGCTGAACACTTTATTAACAGCATGTGAGCGTCAACCTTTATAGAGGTCTGGTTTGGGCCAGCGACATATTGCTTGACTGAAATGTATGAGGTGAACTGTGCAGTAAACGCCTACCACCATAGAATTAACATAAAGTTTCATGTTTTTAGCTAGAGGTAAGTAGAGCAATATTGGATTGTTGACTAATTTGGGATATCGGTTGTTTTCCACCATCAATTGTTCCACATGAGGATGGATCGTTTTCTCTGGTAGAATTTTGTTAACAGGAAGCTCGAGGTGGTTTTCACTCAATATCAGACAATAAAGCTGCAGAGGAGAGACAGCTAGGAGGTAATTGATGGCTTGTAAAGTGATCTTAATTGTTCAGTGATGGGTGCAGGGAAGGACACTTACAGAGCCTGTTACTTGAGATAAGGCCTCACATTCCTGGAGTCGACCAGCCACAGTGTCCACCCCGGGCATTGGCGCTGCTCCAGATGAATCCATTTATAAAGAGGGAAACAAGGAACACAGCACAAAGTAACAAAAACATGAAAATATGCAACCAAAAAAAAAAAGTTAAATTTTTTTTCCCCCCACTATGTTATGAAACTCACAGGAGATGTCAGGCACAGCTTGCTCAGATATGCGAGGCCTGTGATCCTCTTCAGATCGGCTGTCTGACAGTGTGTCTCCCTGCAGCCTAGAAACACGCAAAACATACAAAGTTGTACACAAGGCCACAGAACTATGGATGCAATGCATGTTTAGAAGCTGAACGTCAGATAACGACGAGACGATTTCCATCATTCTGAAGCGATAAGACAAGAGGAAAAGTTTACTAAGGTCATAATCTGCGCTGCAAAATGTGGGATGGTGAAAGAAGGTACATAGGGGTTAGTTTAGATTATTTATCTCATGTGAAAGCAGAATACTATATTTATAGGTAGGAGTAAAATTTATATTGCCCTTACTAATCATAACAATCAGCTAGTCAAATGTGCGACATTTGGCGAATAATATTTTCTTCCACATCTGGCCATAAACAAGTTATTTCACTTTGTTAGCACAGAGAGAAGCAGATTGTCTTTACTCGCCAAAAAAACAAAAAAACAATCTGATATTTTTCAGATTGTTTAAACTTTAAGACCAACTATTGCTGCTTTTTTCTTTAATCACATTTTGTTCCAAATTCTTCTAGTTTTGTTTTTAATTTTATCTAGATGTGTTTGCAGAGAAACCTTATCTGGTTTCATGGATTTGGTGGTTTCCTCAAGGCAGTAAAGAATTTACATTCCCAGAAACATCAATAAACCGTCGGATAAAAACATAAAGTAATCCATCAACAACCTTTTTCTGCCTTTATAACTAAAACATTGAATTAAAGCCAGTTTCTTTTTTGACAAGTCAATTAAAAACAAACAATAAAATGCATCATAAAATGAATGGAGGTCCTGAAAACCATTTCCATGTCATCAGAAAAAAGAACAAAGAAAAACAATCACATTTACTTTTATAGTGCAGCTGCATTCCTAGCCACAGGGTCTACAATAAAGGATAAATAAAAAAAACATATTTTATTTCTTTTTGTCTTTATACACCCATATCCTTCTGTTGTGCACTGTTAAATGTTCTCTGGAATTTATCTAAAAGTATCCTAGGTCAACAACAGGGCAAGCCTTTTTATTTTATGCATTAAATCTACTTATCCCCTGCAAAACTGACCAGCATTTCTTTTTAGCAGTGGCTCTACAAGGCTTTATATAAAGTTGAAACCAGTAGTTTATATATACTGTATAAAATTTGTTTTCCCCTCTTTCATTGCCTGACATTAAAGTAGAATCAAAGTTTCCTGTTTTAGGTAAACTGATCATTTCCCAAACATTGTGAGAAGTTGTTAGAGAATGTTTTATTGTCTTCAAATTAAGAAGTTTTCTTCGTGTTTCGAGTGATTTTAGCCACATCACTCGAGTCAGTCCATGTCGGTATAAGAGTTGTTTCTCCTTCTCCTACCAGCCTCAGCTACAATCTTCACAAGGTCTTTTGCTTTTAATCTGAGATTGATGCACACATTTTGTACCAAAACATGTGGGACAGTGAATTCATAGGCAGAAAAAAGAGGTACCAAATTGCAATATGTTTGCCTGAGAGGTGGGGAGTAAGTTAGCAATTCTTGCCCACCTCGGTCCAGTGTTCACAGTTCCATGCATACCGAAGGAACTATCTAAATCGTCATTTTTACTATCCAAAATGCAACACATTCCAACAATACGCATACCTGAGATTAAATATTTCTCACAGTCGTGACATATTAACTCTCAAAGGCAGTTAAATGAAAGGAAAAACATTATCGGAAATCATCTCATCTGATCAGGAGTGTGACAGTGACTATTTTTTTATAAATATAATCAACAGATAAACTTCAAATACCATGAAGATTAAGCATTACTTTCCTTTTATCAGAATTCCCCTTTAAATCTTTTGTGCAGATATTGTAAATCTCTTAGAGTAGCTTCATTGTGAGTTCATATGTTTACAGGTTTAGTTCACTCGCACTTCATTTCTACATTTTCAGAGCCATCTGGTGAGTCATCATTGAAAGGTGTTTATTTAAAAAAATGGCTAATGCATACAGCAGGAGTCTACAACACTCACTCAAATATGCGAAAGTTTTCTAAGCTGACAGTTCGGTGGCCAGTATTTGGTTACCCATGTATCATGCATGTTTCCATTGCAATTTGCAGATTTGTGGATCAACATTCAAAAATCTGAACCTACTCAAAACACTAACACTTATCAGTTCATTCAAATAACCTGTTTTGTAATGTACTTTAAATAAATACTCTCTGAAAATGAACTCAACTTATAATCAAACACATAAATTAAAAAACATCTTTGTCAAAAATAAATAATTTTTCAATTTCAATGGTAAAAATATAGTACCCTACAATAACTAACATGTAATGTTGACTGAATAAAAGTACTGTAGTCATTAAACAAAAACATATTGTAGCTTATTAAAGTGTTAGGTTGTTAACACATTTGCAGTGCTCAACTTCTTGCTCAACTACAAGAAGCCTGAGAGAAAACTTTTATCGTTAACCTCAGCTGTAATAGGCAATAAAAACAAGTTAACTTTCTTTGTTTACATAATTGAAGCATTTTTCATCACACTGAGCTACCCAGACAGTTTTAGCACCCTCATCTTTCTCTGCAAGTGTGACATGGAGTCAAATCTCCTTTCATAGATTGATGAGGGATAGCCTTGAATGACGAAAAGGCTGCCAATTTTAACCCTTTTCAAGTTTACGTGGCATTATTAGTTTCTAAATGTGTAGAATTTTTTAAATCTACACAACACACTCTGCTGGTCTCCCTCAATGCGCTTTCAGGCCGGATATGTCTTGGTGGTCTTGATCTTCTGACACTGTTCCAACTATCCAAACTGATGCCTGACCTCTGTTCATGTCTGCTCTGGACAGCTGTGTATTTATGTCAGACCTGAGAGTTTTCTGTAAAGCAATAAAAAGCAAACTGTGTGAGCTCCCTTTTCCCAGCTTGCTGATCTATTTGTGGCCTTCACATTACCCCAAAAATGACAGACAAAACCCAGGGCTGCTTGGTTGATAAAACTCATGAAATATTTGGTGGTCAGGTTTAAAAGGAACAAAGCAAGAATTTGGCTGGAACCTAAAGGAGACAGTAAAACAGTGAAGAAGAACAGATGGCTGACATGAAAAAAGTGAAAACATGCTTTTGAAAAAGCACATACAAAGAATCCAAACAACCCCTCACACAGATGCTACTTTACTTTGTCACTAATGTACCTAGAGCACAAAGGTATAAACAATTTGCTAAGAAACATCACACAATTAAACTGTCTACAAACAAAATCCAGAGATACAACAACTATTCCAGCAGAACCTGGGTCAACATCCAGAGGCCAGTGTTTGAAACAAAGCTGATAAGCTGCATGAATGGAGCTCAAGTGGCAAACAAAACCAAAACAGAGAAGTTTGCACAGACAGATGTGTGCCTGGCGTCTCATCAAGAAGATACCTGTGTATCTCTTACTGGCATCAAGGGAGATCTATGCCCACACCTGTCTGAGGCATCGCACCCAAAAGTCTGAAATCTGAGTTCTACACTGATGTTGAAAGATGCAGGAAATGTGTCAGAGGAGAGGACAGCGATAAAAAGGAGAAACTATGATAAACTGTATGATTATCCATGCAGGGATCATGAAAACAAGCAGCACAGGAACAATTTAAGTTGTTGTGTCATTTTGTTTCATTCCCTTCCTTAAGGAAGGAAGACAGGAAGGGACAAAAGAAAGGAAGAAAAGAACAAAGAAAAAGAAAACTGTTGGACTGTGATTGATAATGCCATTATCAGAACCTAGGAAACAAGGAACCAATCCACATTCTACAACCGTTTAGTTGCTGGTTGAGACAACAAACCAAAGGAAATCATTTCTGATATTGTCAAATCGTGACTTCAAATTTAATTGCTCTTTGGACTCTCCTAGTCTTCAGATCAGAAAAAAGGTGAAAACATTTACCTTGCACACCTAGAGCAGATGTTGAGGGTAACTTTAGCCTGTGGTTCAAGCTGATAGGAGCTGCGTCCCTGGCTGAACTTACTGCCGGATGAGGCCAGCCCCGTTACGCCCTCCATCCGCAGGTCATCCAGGTCCTCTGGGAAGACGGAGCAGAACATAGTAACGGTGGGGCAGGAGAGGGGAAAAACAGAAAGGACAGCCATTAATCATATTTTGGTCTTTTCCTTGTCAACGTAATGCCCTGTGATGACAGCCTGCTGGAAGTCAAAGGGGCAAGAGAGACCATCACTGTAGGTAATCATTATCAGCACAGTCATTCCGATGACTTTCCACAAGAACATGCAAATTTTGAACTTTTGGATCGCTCGCATTGCTGCAAAATTACTTCCAGTAAGAATTATGTCATGTAGCCACAATGAGGGTGACGAAGAAAAATATATTTACTCTGCAAGAAAAAAAATGTACAAGTATATAGAGAAAGGGCCCGCAGTGTAGAGGTTTTCATGATATATTCACTGGATAAGCCTTTATCTTTTTTTTTTAGCTGAGAAGCTGTCAACATGGAGCAACTGAAACCTAATGTTTGAACAAAGTTAAAGCCTCAACAGGCTCAGCTGTCAAATCAGAATGATGCATTTTAACATCAAGGCATCATGCTGCACACATTTCCATACTTCTGTCAGTCACATACTACTATTGCAATAGACAAACTACGCTTAAATCACTCTAAGAACAAGATTTATGACAGAACATTAAAGTGGTGATGCTGAATAAAATGAAATCAATGTTTTTGTGTCTCAGTGGGGACTTGCTACAGTTAGTTTATAATGATCAAAGAGGCAAGCTCTAAATCAACCAGACAGATTTAGTTTTGAATGCATCACTCCGGGTAACAAACATATTGTTGTACTTTCCAGGCCATAGTTCTTATAGACAGAATGACTACTCAGAGTAGGGATGGCTTATTTAAGAAAAAAACAGTCACTATAAATGGCAGCTCAATACCAAAAAATGTTATCTTCATATCTGTTCTTTATCTGTACCAGTGGATGTGACAAGACAGACGCTTACGTAATCAAAACCCATTTCTTTATATCATGATCCTAGTCTTTAAAAGACAACTAGACTGAGATGATGGCATTGTTCAGTTTGAGATGTAACAGTTTATGTTCCTACAAAAAAAAAAACTCAGCTGATACATCAAGGAATTGATCAATAAAACTTTTACATTTTTTTGTTTTTGTACAACATTTAATTATCTTTTAGTAGACGATGCAAAGCGTAGCTCTAAGTGTTTTTTTCTTTTTGGATCCCCAAGCAGTCAAAGTCGCCTTTGCAGTAAACTTGAAGGAAAATGCAGGAATTTGATTTCAGCCATCTGACTGGTGGTCCACAGCAGCAGTGATGAGTTCCTCTGGAATTTAATTTCATTTAAAGGACATAAAATCTTAGGATATGTGTAGCAGTTTTGAAAGTGAACTTTTTTTTCCCCAGTTTGTCATATCTCCAAACACAGATTAAATGTCTAATTTAATATGTGTTTTTTTTTAACTTTTAATATTCTGTTAACTGAAAATACAGAGTCAGAGTTTAAAAGGGTGTGAGAGGGGTTCGTGAAAGGGTTCGTGTTTCGGTCATACATCAAATGTAGTGTAAAGGTAGCTTGACTTTCAGTGTGGTCAGATATCTGAAACCAGAACTAAAACATTTTTTCTTTGGGATCATATTACAGTGTCCCTTGTTAGAAATAATAATAATAAAAAACATAGATTTGACACCTTGCAAGATGAGAACACATGACTAATCACAAGGATTTGATTTGATGACACTTCCTCGTGAGAACTCTCTCCCTCTGTTCATCCATCATAGAGGTACAAAACCCCCAAGCATCTCATGTGTCTGACAAGAAACAATCCTGACTAAACGTAAATGTATTCCTTAAATCTATCCTCAGTTGCTCATACCTGCATAAAAATATCTCAAAAGATATGTGCTAGTGACAGCAAACACTAAGTATAATAAAGACATTTTTCATGTTTATCTCAGAAAAAAAAAATCACTATAGGGTATTTAGACTTTCAGGTTGTGGATTGGTTACTTTCGTTTCATTTTACCTTTCCCATCTTTTGTTATCTATGTAAATCCAACTGATCCAAATTCTGGAGAAAATGTAAAAAAAAAAAAAATACGAAAACCACTTTTGGAAATCTTTGATTGCGGAATTCAATTTTGATGTAGGTCTGGAATTCATTTTAATAAAATTTTGCATCTTCATATTAAACTGCCGTTAATGATTTACAATCTATAAAGCAAAATTCCAGGAAGGTGCAATAATTTGATTATCATTTCAAAGTCCAGCGTAATTTTAGGATGCTATAATATAAAATATAAATGAAAAGCAACGCCTTGAACTTTTTTCACATTTATTCCTTTAACAACCTAGTAAAACACATCAAGCTTTAATGTGTTTTACTAGGATTGTGTGTGAAAGATTAGCTCTGAAGCAGAAGAAAAACTGTACATTGTTTTGGAGTAGCTCCTCCCATAGAAATAAAGACATTTAAGCAGAACCTGCCTGTCAGCATGAAGTTGGCTTCAAGATTTCAAAAAGCAACAAATCTTGCTCTAATCCAAAGACATTCAAGAACAGATGGGAAGCAAAATCATTAGCATCCATGAGCCCAGAGCAGATTATAAAACCACTTTTATGTCTTTGGGACACCGCAATCCAAGGTGAGAACCATTATCCACTAATTGAGAAAACATGGAGCTGTGGTAAACTCACTCAAAAGTAGTTAACATACCAGAATGACATGTTCAGGTGTGTACCCTGAACATCAGTGTGTAACCTGAAACAATGTCTGAAGCACTGCATCCCTCACTTGCCTCTGCTAATGTCAAACTTCATGATTCAACAATAAGGAAGCATCATATGGTGGTCGTAGTGTAATTTTCTTGGACCGCTGAACTTCTGCAGGTCTTGGATGACTTGCCATTAATTGATGGAACCATGGATTTTCTCCCTCATGCACAAACTGCTGAACATCATCAACAAGAACGAGTGGGTGAGTCAAAGCCCAAACTTAAATCTGATTGTCGCATGACCTTAAACAAGTAATTCATGCTCAAAGCTTTCTAATGTGCCAAAAAAATAAACAATTCGGCAAAAAAGAATGGAGGACAACTCAAGTCTTTCTTTTAATACCAGTTGGAAACCAGTTTGTGTCCTCGCATTTGGATTTTAGATGTTAGACTGACTAGAATGTCTCTCTTACATACAGTGCCAGAAAAGATGTATTGTTTTAAAGTCCTGAGAAGAAAAGATAAACTGCATTCCATTAATACCCCTAAGCAGAGCGATATTAAATGTCCCATTCATCATGGAATGCTTCGGAGGTGGGGGGACAGAAAGAGCCACCAGCGATTTGGGCAATTTTCTGGTCGTGGGAATTGCAGTTTGGTGCCTTCCTTCTTTTCCTGTTTTCTCCAGTTCCATTCCCACTTCTTTCCCCTTCTAGCTATTACCCTGATCTTTTGGTGACCCACTAATTCAACATACCAGATTTTCTTTGGGTCATTGGGTGTGATACAAATCATTATTTGGCATCCAGAAAAATCCACTTGTGAAACTACTGCTTGTATGAGATACCAAAAGGATCATTTTAAGTGGCCCTGACCCTGATAAAAAACATGACCTCTGTGTCCACAGCTGCTTGTCACCTCAACTCCCTTTTGTCTTTATTACTAGTTCAGAAAAATCAGCACACTGATGAAGAGAAAGGTCTCAATGTCTAAGGGAATAGAAAACTGACTGATACTAGAAACGGACAACCAGATAAACACAAGCTTTGTCTTGAGCCTGCAGAAAAAGATGTTAGAGGGGCCTGAAAGTCAAGTAAAAGACAGAAATATTTAAAGTCCCAGCATTTCACCTAAGTGTGACTGCTTTTTTAGCTTTCTCTTATCAACAAGGATTTTGAAAAGTTAAAAAAAAAAAAAACTTTGCGAGATGAGGCTGTAAAAGCTAAGAAAAGCTTTTTTGTTAGTTTGTAATTACCTATAAATATATTTATGGACTCTTGGTGTATGTATTCCAGAAAAAAAAAACTATTTAAACGTCCATCTGCCAAAGAGTAACTATTTAGTTGTGTCCCATTCACTAGGATTGTCATGATACTAACATTTTAAAACTCAATTTTGATGTTAAGAAAAATATTCAATAACATACAATAGCTAAGGCAAATGTCTGATCATTAAAAAAAAAAATCAGTCATTTACACATGCCACTGTGGCAATTTTTTATAATGTCACCAATAGTGTTATTCTCATGCAACACTATTGTTTATAGTAAGGTGAAATATTCTTCACATTTAAAAACATTTTTTTTCCAAAAATCTGAATCCCAGCCTTAGCTAAACTCAAATGAAGACAACATGACATATGACTCATGTGACAACATGACTCATGTGTACATGAGGTGTTTGAGTGATGAATCATATGTGGATTTGCTGTGTTGGCACTTTAAATGACCTATTTAAAATGTCCATGTGTATCATTAAACCTCATTCTAAAAGATGCTGTCTTTTGACAGTGTCCTTTGAACGACACCAGACATTTTTGTGGTCGCACACAAAAAGGACAAAGATAAGACACAATGCAATCTTGTAATCATAGAACACGGATTTGTATCTTGGGTCAAATTACAGTCAGAAGTAAAGCTATTCGAAATGGAAAAGTTTCACCATTGTCTGGATTGCATATAACAGTGTTAACAGTAATCACACGCCGTATAATCCACTTTTATACATTATGTAAACCAGGACTCAGCAGTCTTTTCATGTTCACATTCCCAGCATCACGCTCCCTTTAAAGTTTATGTCAACATACAGTATGTTTGGTGTGCAGAAGTGCTCTTTTCCTCTGCATTTTTAGTGAAAACTGTGTGCATGCTCTCTGATGTTTACATTAGAGTTCAGCATACCTCCAACACAATGGAGCTATGATAAGTTTACAGTGCGTCTCCCATGAGACCAGTTTACCCTGAGACCATGACTGCCTCATGGGCCTACGTCTAGACACAACAAATGTCTGTTTACTCTTGCCATCTGAAAGTCTATGGCAAGCTGTTTGCATAAACATTCAATATCTTAGATTTTAGGACCTAAACATTTCCATATTTAGATAAGAAAACCTAAATGGTGCAATAACCTAAGCTTTGTTAGCCATTTAAGCCTCTGAAATAGATAAGTTTAGAAAGGTTAATAAGTGAGCAAAAAGGTTAATAAGTGAGCTAAAATGTGTGCTAACTAACTAGTACAGCCTAAAATGCACATATATTTACTAAGAAGGAATACGCATAATTTAATTCATGGAGTCTAACCTAAAATAAGCATTTCTAGCCATACTACTAAAAGAAGGAATCAAAATGTCAGCTAGTCCACTAGTGACCACAAGCAAACAGCTGGATTTCAAAGTTGATTTTATTGGAATTATGAAGCTGATGCATTTTTACTAAAAATATTAAAAGGTTAACTTGTAATCTAAAAAAAAAACAACCAAATAAATAACTTATTGGCTTGTAATACTACTTTGGTTCCATAAAGTCTAAAATGTACATTAGATAACTTGTGGAATCCTCTTGGCCATATTAGACAACGAGCCCATTAAAAAGCACTTATTTACTAATTAAATTGCAAAGTCGTTCTTCTTGATTAGAAGAGCATTAGTTGGACATGTAGCAACTTTTATGTCCCCTTATGTGATCTAAAAAAATAAAATAAAATAAATAAATCAGTTTAACAAGTGCACAAAAATTGTACAGTTGTTAACCTGTGCAGCCGTCAAATACTTCTTAGTTAACTTATAATGCTACATTTATTAAACAATATTGACTACTACAGTTAAAAAATGTGTGCTTATTAACAAGCTAAGGTTTTCTAGCAATACTAGTGGACTATTTCTTTTTAAAAAAGAAAACAGTGTTAATTTCATGTTCTATTACTCAAGTTTAGAGTTTGTCAGTCAACTATTTGGCAGAAAGGATTTAAAGACTATATTAGCTAAATAGAGCACCGTTATATGTGAATTATAGTTGACAGTGTTCTATTCCTCTGATGTAGGAAGGACAATTCAAGAGAGTTATGCAGGCTCTGCCAGTCGACCTGTTGAATATAGTTTGCACAGGTCAACCAGGGCTTGCATTTAAGGGATGCAAGAAAAACGGTAAGCAGAACATTATCTTAGTCTGAATTCGCTTCAGCTCCAACTTGTCGGAAAAAAATTGCTAATAGTAGGAAACGGTTTAACAAGAGCAACAAAAGATTGAGCCATTGTTGGCAAGTTTCTAATGGAGTAAAGAAAGCAGAAAAAAATGATAAATGACAAAGGATATGACACAAACAGAAACAACTCGCCATTATCAGTCATCCTGGAGCAGCCATGCATGAGCATGCTGTCCATGGATCAGACATGACGGATAAATAAAAATGGGTTTGCTCTGGAGACACTGGGGGGGATGGGGAGAACGGAAACTATTCAAGCGATGCAATCCTAACAAAAGGCCTGCAAGATGTAGAATTCCGTGCCGCAATCACTCACTCACAAGTATAAAGCCAGAAAGGAGTAAGAGGAGGAGTGCACAGATAAAGTGTTTGTGCGCTCCACTCTCCAAGTTTCCATGCAATTTAATGTTGTTTAAACAGCGACGGTCTGACTGACTCTCTGCTGCCCTTGGTGAAGATAAAAACAGAGCGGGAGTCATAATTAGTGCAACAGCTTCGCAAAGAACTTAATGCACACCTTCTCAAGGGATGCGCTGACAGATATATAGGGTGGGATCATCCAAAAAAGCGCCGCCGCACACGTGGAGTTCGGGAGACACGCTTTCACCGGCGCATCCAATCCAACAGCATTTCATCATGCGCTGTAATCCACCGCGTCTCATCAGAGCGAGGTAATTGAATTTTCCATTCTTTCATGAGTAGCAGCGACGTGTAACCGCAAAAACAGTGGGCCCTAATTAATAGTTTGTATGCGACAGACGCGTTGCAGCCAAACACCGGGTTCTCTCTCTCTCTCTCTGCCTTCCCAAACGCAGGGGACCCACATCTGCGAACACATCATGGAGAAGCAACGGCGGACCTCACAACTTCTGCTGGCCGCACGCACGCAGCCTCCCATTTGTGTTTCATTAAGCGCCTCAAATGCACAGCGGTTAGTCGTCACACAGACATCTTTTGAAGTGAATCGCAACAGAGACACATTTGTTTGGCTTGGTAATAAAAACAATATTCCAACGTGCATATCATAATTATCTCTCAGCTTTCACTGGCACCCCTCACTTTGAAGCCCGCCTCGTCTCTTTGCGCCTGTAAGGCCGCCGCTGTAAAGCTGCAGGCCGCTTCTGCTCCGAGCACAGCAATAAAAACCCTGATCAGAATCAGATGGGGGGGGGGGGGGGGGGGGGGCATATGAGCAGGGTAACATCACAGCTCTGAGTCTGTGGAAAGTCTTATCGCAGATCTTGGTGCGAACCTTCTTTTAACTTTCCCTCCAACCACAAACACTGCTTCGATTAGAACATGGCTGTAGATGTAGAGCCCTGATGTGGTGATGCATTACAGTGCTGTTTTTTTTCCCCCCTTAGGATCTGTAACTTTTATTTTTAATGCACGAGGAGTAACACAACTTTCAGGATCAATGTTTCCACCTAAGCAAAATCAAATCAAAAGTAAAATGCTTCTAGTAGGGGAAAATTAGAGCAGCTGCTGGGAATTGAACGTCGTTTTATGTGACTGATCAACAACACATGCAGTGAAGTTTTGTGAAGTGAAAGGATGCTTTTCAATTATTGTTTTTGTTTGTTTTGTTTTTACAACCACTTTGCACTAAAGAAAGTCTTTTGGGGTATAACTCTGCCAGCTTTTCAGACCAAGAAACTGACATGACTGTGTTCTTTGAAAAAAATGGCACTAGCTCAATCAGTCAGGATGGAACACAGCTGAAAAGCATTTCTGAAATCTTGCCATAGACACTTGTTTGTTTTTAGGATTGGACTTTGACTGGGCCATTCTAACAGATTAATTCCACTTTGAGCTGAATTCCTTCCTTTGTATATTTCATTCTGTGCTTGGGTTCATTGTCCCAATGAATGGTGAACTACCACTCCAGTCTCGCGTCTTTTACTGCTGACAGTAGGTCTCTTTGCGTTTGGATCTACCCTCCTTCCCCGTTCTTGTTGAACAGAAGCATCCCCACATACTTATGCTGCCTCTACCATGCTTCAAGCATGAGTATGGCAATGTTCTCCAAGTGATGTGATGCGTTTTTCTGCCACAAATTGTATTTTGCACATACAAAATTGCAGTTTTGGTCTCACTTGACCAAAGAAAATATATCTACATGTTTTATGGAAAACTCTATTCACAACTGAAACTGAAATAATAGTAGTATTCCCTGTTCAATTGCTTTTGCCTTGGTACTCCTCAATAAATACCTGTGCAATGTAGCACAAGATCAAAATTAAAAAAGGTATGACTACTTTTGCAATATACTCTGTATAGCTATCCCAGATGTAGTTCACATTTGAATTATTGCAACAATTGTTATATCGAATCAGTGGTTTAATGGAGATGCCCACTGGTTTCTGAAATCTCAATTGTGATACAGACAGAAACAAGGAAACAGTGATGTCTCCCATCTAAACAACCTATAGCAACATAATGCATCTATTCATACAAGACCTCTATCTGTAGCTCTAGATAACGGCACCGTATCTTCAGATTACATACTTGGCTTCCTATCTGCCATCTCCTGCTTCTCTCTGGCTACAGTGCCACAATACAGCACCACTGTATCCATTCAGCACTCCTCCATGGAGTTTATCGTCGCCGTTAATCTGTGGTGAATAATCAGACGGGATGTGCTGGCTGGTACTAGGCCACGTGAAGCAAAGTGTTGCCCATAGGTAATTGCTTCCAGTAAAATCACAGCAACTTGGATCTGAATTAATGCATCCGTCTGCAGCATGCAGACTTTTTACTGGCGTCAAATTGGCTTCTAGTAATAGGGAAGGCTCTTTCCACTGACAGGCTGGCAAAACCGTCAGAGGTGAGCCCGACCCTTTCCTGCAGGCACCTCAAGTGACAGATTTAGAGTTAAAGCAGCTTTCACCCCTGAAATATAGCACCATATCTGTCTGCTTCGATACACCTCCTCTCTTCCCCTCAATGCGTCATGAAGGTGATGTTTTGTTTGTGTCAGTTTACACCGTTTCCACGGTAAATGCTGTGCTTTATGTTGTTGGGCAACGATAAAGAAGGTGGTGGAGACGAGGGAATGTACGTGCGGCATCAAAACATACAAAAAAAATAAAACAGCCCTCTCTCATCTGCAGCCGAGCATGAACACACAGACATATTTTAAATGTAGATGAAGTTAATTATCCACAACAGGAACAACTAGCAGTCCTCTTAACAACTGTATGTAAAGTGGGTTCAGATTTAATGTAAAACTTGCAATTTATTACACTACAATGTTTTAAATCAAAATAAATATAATGGCAAATATCTACATGGCTGGAACATTTTTATAGTACCATCAAAAACATCAATGCACTACACAGGGATTTATCTTAATACAAGGAGGAGGGTATAATTATTATAAAGGAAGAAAAACTTACAAATAAAAATCTGCAAAGGTTGGAATCCATTTCAGATACCCGCTAAATAAAACCGTCAGCTGCCTTCAAAAATAATCTAATTTGTAAGTAGTTATGTATAATGTGGTTATAGATCAGGGATAAAGATGTGGAGAAGATAATAAAATAGCATTCCAAGCTTGGAACAGGTTACAGAGCACTGCTCAATCCATCATAGTCAGAAAATAGAAAAAGAATGGCAGAACTTAACCTACTAAGTCACGGTCATTTATCTAAAGCAGGCTTCTGCAACTTTTACAGCCATTATACTAAACACATTTTGTCTAGAGCCACACAAACTCAGTGACCTCACACTAAACTTTATGCTGTTTTAAAAGTACTTCATCATATTTAAACATCTAAAAAACAGAACTAGAATTTCATTCCCGATACTCTTTGGGTTTTAAAGCCAATACGTCTTTATGATGCAGGAATGGCAATGTTATTTAAATAAGAATCACTGGTTTCAGTGTAGGGATGCTTTAAGAGTGACATGTTGTCATGAGCTGAAGTTGGTAGGGTTCGTTTCTGTGTTTCCACGTCTGATGATTTCCTTGTTTATGACTTAATTCTTTCTTATTAAGTCAATCATTGTGCCTCATTTAGTAGTTCTTGCTTTTCCATTAGATCAGAGTTTTTTCCTTGGTTATTTCTCCCTGAGGTCCTTTCATGTTATTTAACCTCTTTCTTTCAGCCTTCCATACTAGTCTCCTCATAGCAAAACCCTGTTTACCAATCAGCCACCTGTCAATAAATCAAGCTTTCCAGTATTTAAGCTTCACACTGCTAGATTTGCCTGTTTTGTTCCAGTCGCCCTGCCATTGCCTGTTATGTTCTCGGTTGTTCTGCCCACAGTTTCTTGCCAGTTTTCCTTCCATAGCCATCTGTAAATTTTTGTATTCGTTTCATTAAATCTCTTGAATACATCTCTGCCTCTGATTTTGCCTGCAGTTTGGCAAAGTCAAACTGCAACAATTCTGCATTATGACTCATAGCTACGGCGCAAGTAGTTGTCCCCGATCTAAACCAAAACTAGGTAAGGAGAGCAATAAGCGGAGCAAAGAAGCAGAAGGTAAATATTGAGGAGCTGCACAAATCCACAGCTCAGGTGAAAGAATTTCTCAACAGGAAACCTAAACCCACTCTCTGTGAAAAAAAAGGCAGTTATTGAGTCATAGGATCTCCTATATTGCAGTTTTACTCTCTACCTGCCAGTCCTTTACCAAGGTAGTGTACTTTCAAGTAACTCATCAGGTTTTCAGAACCTTCATGTCCAATTATAAAATCACACTCTGAAGCAACGTGACCAATGATATAACATGGATCACCTTTCAGTTAAACATTCAGCAGGGTAAAATAAAGATCGCAAAGAGGAAAGAAAAGAAGCTCACTTTCCCTTTTCAACGCAAAGACTCCGCTATTAAATTGCACTGCACTGCAGGCAGCACTCGATCGGGGAGCGATATAACACACTTAACAAAAGGGCTATACACAGGTAACGTAACTCATCCGTCAGTCACCGTGTCACTCGGTGCGCGTATCAAAGATCAGACGGCAGCTTTATCTCGTTCTCATCTTGTCTCCATCAAATCTTCGCTGCTGCTCTTACAGCGTCTACTCGCGTTTCAGGATTTATGCCAGAGTGAGTTAACACACTGACAGAGGTCGGGCTGGCTCATGCAGGGAGGTCTGATGGCTGTCCCATAATGTTGTTTGAGCTCTGCTCCTCTCTGGAACAATGGGAGTGTGTACATGAGATCAGATCTTTTTGAAATCCTTCACTGCATGATTTTTCTTCAAGCAGAGAGGCTCGACACAGATAAAAGCTCGACATTCTCTGCAGGGTTTGCGCTGGTGGATAATGTTTTTTGAATGGCTCTAAGAATGCATTAAAAGTAATATTTACTGATGTAGATTTTGAGGATCTTGACGAGGTGGAGTGAATCCTACAGCAACTTTCCAGCAGGGAGCAGGCAAACTCATTGACATTGACTTTTCCATTAAAAAACCTCACTGCAAGGCCAAAATCTGGGCGTTTCTTCCCACAATCCCAACTTCCAGAAGATAAGTTTATAACTGGGGTCTCATGGCCACCCTGAAAAAGCTAGAATCTTGTCATTATCCAATGTTTCTACAAGAACATATGAGCCATATTAATTTCCAGTATAGCTTTGACTGCGGTTAATGCTAAATGCAGACTTAACGAAAAGGAAGAAGTGGTACCTGAGGGAAACTGGAGTATCAATAAGAGCTCCAATTATTTTTCTCCTTGGAAAAATCTGAACAAAGCAAATCATGCCTTTACTTTTAGAGCTGTAATAAAGTGAGAAAACTTTGGCAAGCTTCGCTGTACAATCTTTCCAAGAGAATCTTATTATCCCATAAATCTAAATTTAGAGATCAGGGAAAAAACACACACCCAGTATGGAAAACACTTAATACACGGAAATGGTGATTACTATACTTATTTCTTTTGAAACTTTTTTTTTCATTACACAATGTATAATCTCTGGGTGTGTCTCCGTCTCTCCCTAGGGTCAACAAGTGGGACTTTTCTGCCACCTAGTGGCCATCTGGAAGTGCATTTACTGCTCGTCTTGGCTCCGACTTTCCTTCTCAGAAAACCCTGGCTGGTCGCAGCCACAACAGAGAAATATTTTATTTCTTACCATTATGACTGCTCTTGTTCCTCTGATCTCTCCGTGTGCGGCAATAGTTAGATTAATGCCATTCCAGTGAGATGCTGTGCCAATTAACAGTAGACCACAGAAACACGATACAGACTATTTGAGTTTATGGCTTTGTTTAATCTACAAAAACATAACAAAAAGAGCACATTAATTTTGCTGGATAAAGTCTAATTGAATCAGCCGATGCAGTGGTAAAATCAACGCAACTATCAGAAACTGTGATGGAATATTTCCGCCACTAGGTGTCAGTCTAAGCAAAAGTTTAAAGCCTCCAACCAATTTTGATTCTGAACGAACAATTTTCTTATCAGAGGACCTCCATACAGCCATCAGTCACTGGGAAAGCACTAATAGATGTATTTGCAATTATTTATACCAATTTTCACCTGAGCAGCAAAATATGCCCAACATGAATGTGTTGGCCTCTGGTGGGAGTCAACACACCCTGGAAAAAAAATTTAAAATTGGTATAAGAATTATTTACTTAAACCGATTAGAAAAAAAAAAAGTCAAAGTGTATAAAGCAAATGCCAAATTTAATTATTTTGCAAAATGAAGCTAGAAGTATTAAAATGTGGATGTTGGTGAACTTATTATTGTTTGAGGATAGAGTGTCTTAAAAAAAAATTGAGCAAAGCTTCAGCAAAAGCTGTGGCACACATCCTTCCATATTCACAGGCAGATTTTTATTAAGTCGGTGTGTGAATTTGTGCTTAAATGGGTTCCTTTCCTTTTGGCTTCTCTTCAAAATGGGAAAGACAAGAGAATGTGCTATTCACCGAAGAAGGATTGGCAATAATTGTCATGAATAATGAAACAGCAACAAGAAAGTGGCTGCATGTCTAAACATGATTGTATTTTCAGGTGGAACAGCTAAAGATGAGTACATCTGAAACCATTAAAACAGGTTTATTTTTATTTTTTCACCCAGGACTGTGAGAGATTTTACAAAAAGGAAAAAAGCCCTTGGTTAGATAACTGATGAAATTTTCAGTGCAAGAATACTGTGAAAAAAACAAATGTTTTTTTGAAATGAGCTTAAATAAGTTAAATAGAGGTCCCAGTAACTGTGCAGGGTGCTATATTTGAACCAGACCACTTTTGAGAAGTCGAGTAAATGTTTTAAGCTGCCTGTTGACAGCAGAAGAACAATCCACTTATCAAGTTAATATAAAAAGCTTACATTCTGTCAATGCTTTAGCTTCCAACACTTGGAAAACACTCCAAGTTTACATGCTGAAAACTTCTTGAACAAGTTGCCGAATACTACATTGTTCTTTGTGTTTACCAGCTGTAGCACACACCAAAATACATTTGTTAAATAACCATCATGTAAGCCCAGCCTGCTGGGTTATCTTTTGTTTTCAAACCGACAAGCTTTTGCGAGATCTACAGTAATGCATTCTGCAGACTCGGAGGCAGTAAACACAGAAGACAGAATCTCCAGATAGAAGGCCTCGACAGAGGATCACGATTGACCTTGCTACATTGTTTCATCTGAATTACAACCCTGGACAATAGCGTAAAAGACATGAGAGAATATGGCTGAGAAGAAGAATTATGATCACCACGAGCTATCACAGACCACCAACATCTCGTTTTATAGTTATATCCATCACTGCGATGTACCGCTGTCCTGGGCTTTGAATGTATATACAGATGAGACCTTGATGCTCTGACCTGTGAAGAGTTCCTTCACTGAAAGCTATTACCCAGTTACTGACCGTCACAAGAAGAAGACACTCTGTACAGATGGGATCTATTTTTCTTTTTACCTTTTTGGTAAAAAAAATTAAAAAATCAAAATCAAAATTCTAGAGGTATGCCTCAAAAATTTTAATATAATTCAAAAGTATTTTTAGGTTTTTATCATCTGTAAGTAATTTTAGTCACCCTATTTACAAAAAAAAGGACTTGAAATGTTTCACTATGTGTAATTAATCTGTATAATAAAGTTGTTTTGTTTCCTGAAACAAGTGACAAAAAGAAAAAATTCACTTTTTAACACTAATTATTTGAGATGTACCTGCATGTGTGATGAAACATTAACACTCCATCCAAAATGTGGTAAATGTGAAATAGTTGAGGGGTATGAAACATTTTTCAAGGTACTGTAAAATGTGTACAGATAGCCATCTTGTCTGCAAAGGTTGTTTATTAAAGTTGGCAATTGTTTAAATTCTATTTTATTGTAAACATAATTATCTAGCATTTCAATTTAAACAAACCACATATTAACAGTGTAATGTTTTTTTTTTTTTTTTTTTTTTCTGTAAACGCCTCTCTGTACAACCTGCATGCGTTTTGTGTCACATCAATAAAAGAATGCAACTGTCTGGCAAACAGATCCCACTAACAAGCAGGAAACCCTTGACCAAAGTACAGAAACCGAAGGGATACATAGATTGTGTTTTACCATTTAACAATAACTCAGACTGTTTGATAGGCACTGAGACAGTATAATTGGAGCATATGTTAGACACAGAGAAAGTGCGCTGGTGGTTCCTCAAAGTAGCTCTGTATGTCAGCCATTTCTCTGCTAACCTTTGTGACAGTCTGCATAAACACTGAAATTCCCCAGTGAGCAACGACAGACTATTAGTTACGCTTTAAACTGATCTTTTTGCCACCTGCTGCTTTTCGTGCATATGTATGCTCTTTTTTTAATTGAGAGATTCACCCCTGCTGATTCAGATTGAACAAAAAAAAAAAATCTGAGCTTCAGCTCATTAAGTATTTCAAGCACTAGATACAGTTTGTTATCAGGCATTGGATTCATGTGTTGCACAAACAGAATGACAAGCACCTTTCATTGAACCAGGGAGAAGCTAAGTTTAATGTCAGATGCTCTTTCCATCAATCATTAGTCAGGGGTTGGTGGCAGGACTAAATAAAGGAATATATGAGCTATATCAAAAAGAGTGATGATCTAGTTGTCATGTGTAGTAGGATAACTTGGCACCAGACACCACTTGACAGCATGTAAACGACACCTATGCATATTGCTGCTTTGTTTACTAGTTTTTTTGCATGCAGGCATGCATTTCTGCAAAACTCTTAATTCACACCAGAAGATTTTAATAAAGAGTAGAGCTGGACTTTGACTTTTCCATTGTAATTATTTTCCCTTTTTAGTCAACCTATTCTAGATTTGGTTCTGTTTTATGACCTACTTCTGGCCCAACCTCAGCCCATCAGATGCCCTCACAATTAACAAGTGGTGAATCTTTGACAGTAAACTTATGGATTTCAAACTATTTGGACATTCACTCAAATTTAAATTGTATGTAGACAGGATCATGTAAAAGAGGACTTAACAAAAATTATATAGATAATAACTAAACACAACAAAAACTACAAGTACAGAATAACGTGATTAGTTGGACCAGGAACAAGTTTATCACACTGATATAGAACAGTCACTGGGAGCTTTATGCATCTGAGGAAAATAAACAGACTGACACAGAGATAAGCTAAATAGAGCTACAACTAATTCAAAATAAATTAAAAAAAAATACAAAAATTATATAACAGAGGAAAACAACTGAAAACATAAGAACCAGAAACATTTTGCCAACAAATAACTTTAAATCTATTGCAGTTTTGAAAGCAGTGCATTGCTGTGACATTACCCAGAAGTTCCATGGCATCATCTTCGTCCTCAATCTCTTCTTCTACGACAGAGGAAGCGGGACTGTTGACGGAATCAAAGGAGTCCTGGGACAACATGGCTGCCAAGAGCTTCTTATGATGTTGCTGCTGCTCCTTTAGCCCTTTGCTTTTTGTTTCCATCTTCAAGCTACAGACAGAAAAAAAAATAGCAAATACCCTTAGAATTACACCAAAATAACATGATTTCTAGAAAAAATATTTAGAAGTTGAGTTGGTTGTTTTTGTGATGCTAGAAAGTTCTATCAGCATAATCCTATGCATCTGTAATCTATCGGGCGTATGGCTCTGCCAAGTCAGCATTTCTTATAAACAAAATGTTGCTTTTGCCTGGCTTGGGTTCAGATTTATATGACTGCAGTCTTTGCTTAGTAGACATTAAATAAATTCAGGTGTCACAAAGGTGGATTGCAACTTCTTATAAATGGCTTGTGGAGAGAAGATAAGATGAGATGATTGTGCAAGTGGTGCAGGCACTGACAACTAAGAAACAAAACTTTCAAACGGGAAGTCAAGCTGAAGTTTTATGCTGAATGCGCAATGCTGCACTGTTTAGTCAACACCAGAAAATCAGTGGCACCTCCAATATTGTGTTTAAGAATAAGCATTAAGAAGCCAGAAAACAAAATTGCAACGAATATCACTCATCTTAAATTAATTACTGCAACAGTAATAAATTTACTGTTAATTACTGTAAAAAAACCCTAGGGTATCTAGGGTTTTTAGATACCCTAGTATCTAAAAAGTCATACTGTTGAACCCCAACTAAAACTAAGAAAGTAGAGCACATAAACCAGTTCCAATGTCCTTACAGTGGATCCAGGTAGCCCATTCATGATAGTATACTATTGTTTCAATATTTAATCTAAGTTTTAATTTCTCATTCCTGGTTCATTTTTAATCCATGGCTCACGTTCATCATCCTGAGAGGCTGCAGCTTTGGAAATTTACCAGTATCCACAGAATTAATCTTCCTCTGTGTCTCCTTTTGCTGAAGCACAACAAGTCAAAGGATTTACATTTTTTTCCCACCATTTTTGCTTAAAATATTTTTTCTACTTCTCATTTAAAGCGTATTTATCGCTGACAAATCCAAATCAATCTTCTTTTACAATAAACTCTTTGTAGAACTAGCTTCTGCATTACACTGTGAAAATGTATTTCTATCTCCATCTGGATGAGGGTTGTGGATCACAGCCCTGCAAAAATATTCATTAGATCCTAATCTTCATTTAATGACTTCTATTTACAGCTAATAAAAAGGGGTCAAAGGATGACTGATGCTGTACTTTGTCATACTCGCTGTGTGGTAGTTGTGCTAATTAAATTGGTTTAGCTTGATTCTGTACGCCATTAACCACAGATGTTTTATCTGCTTAAACTCGAGGACAAAGAATTACCACTGGAGACAAAAAGCACACAGGAAAATAGGTCAGTGTAAGTGATCAGCACTTTATTATTTCAGTTTATTTGTGTGTGCAGTTAAATACTTTCTCTGGGTCTTTTCAAATTACAGAAGCTCAACTTTAACGGTTTGAATCTCTAATTATAACATAAAGTTCGAAAACAAGATTATCTGTTCTTACAACTTTGAAGTATAAATATATTTAAAGACAACCATGTGTGCTGCTGTTACACATTAAATGAGAAAATCTCAATACAAATACAATTTAAATCTTTATAAATGTTTTTGTTGAGTTGTCAGTGTTGCCTGCTATCAGAGTGGTTCTCATTCCTATACCTCAGGGCATAAAATCCTTCATATTGGCCCCGAGCACTTTTGCTCCAGAACACCCAATTCAGATCCTTGCATTACCTTCATAACATGCCAACAAGTGTGGAAACCTGTTAATCACCCACTCAAATAAATAAGGTGTGTCAAAAGGGAAAATCTTACAATATCCTTAGCCCCAGGATATGAGGTTCTATCATAAACATTACCAACAGATGAGCTTCAATAAAAGGCTAAGTGTAAAAGGTTAGAGGCATTAAAGAAATGTGATTAGGCTCAGCTGGCATTTTCAGAATATGGCATTGATGGTTTTCCATGGGTCTCAAAGTGATCCCACACACTCTCCCATGTCCACTTCCAATTAAATCAAGTGATTTCCCCATACAATCCACCTGTACAGTATCGTATTGGGATAACCAGTATCTGTGTCAGCCGAGGCCTGTGCCTGATGTGTGGTTTTATATTTTTCCCTGTTTTAATTAGTCATACCAGCCATACGATACACATTGCAAATTGACTCATGCAAAAATACTAAGATCCAAACTAAGACTCATTTTTGAGCGTCTCTCCTGAACTTTAGCCACTTTCTTATCAGAACTAACTGACAATTACCAAGCCTTTGTTTCACACAAACCTGCTTGAATGATGACCAATGTGCTAAAATATTTATCAAATATAAATTCATAAATTGACTTTTTGTACCATTTGAGAATCATGTTGGGCCTTGTTTCAAATAGAAAAGAGGGAAACAAAAGCAGGCCTGTGCACACTAAAATGGATGTATTCATTCATTCCTGTAGGGGAAAGCAGATATTTTTAGACTGAATAGTTTGCAAGCATAATGACATGAAGAAAGAAAGAGAAAAAAGAAAACATGTTATTTCTCCCCCATAAAAAATATTTCTGGCTCTTTATCCATATTTTTATAGAAGCATCCATAAACAAAGGTGTTGTGTCGATTAAATTTTAATAATGTTACGTCATAAAAGATGGTTAGGTTAACCAATTTCTCCAAATTATGCTTAAATGTGAGTTTATGTATGCAGGGTTTTTGTTGTATGAGTCTGTGTCTGTCGCCCAATGACCACTGGAGAAGTATTATTGACATCGCTTAATGTTTTAATATTTCATGTTTCTAAAAAGGAAATATGAAAATGAAAGGTGCTTTAATTTGTTTTTTAAATACATTTTTTAAAAAGGTGCAAATATGTATGTGGCCTTTTAGGAAAGTATTCTGTAAATTCACAAGAGCTTTGCACTTCCTGACGTGGACTACTTTCAGTAACAAATAAAATGATGAATTCCTGAAAGAAAATATCGAGCTATTAGTTTTTCATCTGAAGCTGAAAAACTTCAGTTCTGCAAATAGGGTAGGCTGCAGAATTGTGACTAAAGCACATCACCAAGTTCATTTTGGAATGGTTAAAAAAAAGTTTTAAAAAGTCTAATCAAAGTCTAGCATTAATTGGCTAGAATTTAAATAAATTTAGGTTTTAAAAGCTTCATTAATGAAAAAATCATCACCTCCAGAGTGCTTTCTGTCACAACTCAGGCTATTTTCATCTGATATTGAAATTTGATCGTGTTTGATGATCTGAAGCATGTGAGAGTGAGAGAAAGAAAAAACAGGACTGAACAGTGAGAGAGTGCATACCGAACCCAAATTGTCCCAATATAAATAAAATGAATTAAAAAAGTAGCTTTCGAAAAGTTCAATGCAGATATCTTTTGCAGTAGAGGATACTTATAGTACCAGAGACAAATTCCATTGGCATTGAGGGCAGAGAAATGAGGTTAGCTTTAATGTGAAATTGGGTTGAGGCAATATCCTGGCCGGCATGTTGGAGCGGGTCTTTGAAATGGGATTATCAGAGCCATTCAGATGGGCATTCCTCAGGCTGGCACAATGATAAGACTACCTCCTGATGTTTAAATAACCATCAGCTCACTGAACTTTATAAAGTTTTCTGCTACTTTTTCCCTCCACACAGATCAGGTCACTAACCTTCGAACAGGGCTGTTCTCTCCGCTCCAGCACACTTCGGTTTTAGCTCGAGGGACAGGAGGGTGCAGCATCTCAGCAGCCAGCGGGTCTGCGTCGTTGTCCTCGCGGCCGACCCACTCGCCCACCACCCGGGGACGCAGAACTGCGTTGTACCCCAGAAAATGCTGAAATGGCAACAGACGTGCATAGAACTGCTAGAAACTCAGCAACAATTCAGTTTTAAAAACACATCCCACAGCCAGATTTCTGTCCCAAAGACAGAAACATTTAACTCTATAAAGAGGAAACTGCTTATTCACTATATTTTCTATGTATTCCCTTCAATATGTGCTGGAAATGTAGTGTCCCATTTAACAGAATGTGCTAGTCAGAATATGCTGTGTTTTTCATCACAAGCCATAGCTTCCAAATGGAGCCGCTCCAGCCTGGGCGGCTGCTGCTGCACTATTGTTTTGGGAGAAAATTGAACAAAGGCAGGACTCAGGGAAAAGTTTCTGGGTGAGAAGCACAGCAAAGTGGCAGACAGTAATGTAGGACATGCTTACTGGGATATTGCCCTCATATACAGTAAAGCCCAAAAGGATTTATACCTCTGGCAGATTTAGATTTCCAAATGGTTGTCATTCAAACCGGAAGTTCGAATGACAATGTCATGTAAACAATCAAAGACCATGGTCTTGAAAACTATTATGCATCTGTTTTACTTATACTAGTAAATGACATGTCCAAATTAGTTCCATTAATAAATAACGGAAATGGTATTTCAGCAACCAATCTTTCTTCAAATGGTGAAGAGCCTTCTGAATTTTTCTGCTGGTATTGTGACGATTTATCTTTCATGGAGAGCTCAAATTCTTTGAGGTTGCAAGATCTCCTTGCCATCACCCTAATCTTCAGCTAACTTTCTATTAGACTCAAGTCGATATTGTAGTTGGAACACTCCAAAAAATTAATATGGCTTCCAGTCAGAAGAAACTGACTGGAAGCCATATTAAAAAATTAAAATTCAAAGATTAATTTAAATTCAAGTCTACAGATTATGAATAATGTTGGGCTCAACTATTCATCAGGCAAAAAAAAAAAAACTCTGGTATTCTATTATGATACTTAATCTTATTTTAATACGTATTTAATTGAATATCATGACATGCTGTCTAGCAATATTTAGCTGTTTAATATTTGCTTACCTGGTCAAGCTCATCAGAGATGGCAATGCCTGCAAAGAAAATAGCTGAATTTAACACCTCAGGGACTCAAAAAAGCAGTTTTAAAGCAGTTTTGTCTTCCTAAGAGCTTTTAAGACCCACTGTTATTATGTAGTATGTTTACAATACAGTGCTATTACTTGAGCAAATATCTAAAACATTAATTTTGTTATTATTATAGTATACAGTACATTTTATGGTAACCCAGATTAGTCAACTTCTGCTTGAAATTTTAAATTACACTATAAAACTGCAAAATGAAAAACCCTAGAATATATATTATCTCTCATATTCATGCAGAAATATGTAAAAATAAATGATTCAGAAACTTTCAAGCAGAACTGTGTGTATATTGGCATAAGAGTCGGCTGGGTACGACACACATGCAATCTGCTGATGTGCAGTCACTCACTTCGTGACAGACTCTCCAGGGCTTTGCCAAGCTTTTTGCTCTCCTGCAAGATGTGGCTGAGCTCATCAAAGTCCCGGCTCTCCCTCCAGTCCCAGGACGGGTACTCCACTGATCGCGGCACTGGAAATCACAAACAGAAAACAGACAGGGTGGCTTCCTCTAGGAAAGAAAGTTGTTGTTTTGTCCTCAAAGATAAAAGCCCTCAAACTAAATGCCTTGCTGGAGTATTCAGCCTTAAACCTTACACAGTTTGCCATAGTATGACCACTATCTTCAATGTATTTTATTGCCATTTTATTGCATTTGTATTTAGCCCCTCTGTTAATATACTGTGGAACTACTTTTACTAAACCCTTCTGCCCCATCTCTTTGTTCCTGTCTAACTAAAGCATCCCCACAGCATGATGCTTGCATGTTTCAAGGTGGTCATGGTAGGTTGAGAGTAATATGCGGAGTCAGAAATCTTCAGTTCCTCTGAAATGAAATTGCTTAGAATATTTCCTGCTAAAAAAAACACATCCAAACAACATGATGCTGCTACCACCGTTCTTCAAACTAGGCATGTCGCCTTCTGGGTGATATGTAATGTTAGTTTTCCACCTTACAGAAAACTATAAAAACTATAAAAGTAGTTCTCTGACTGTGACAGCAAGATTATGTGAAATGGAGCACTGGCAGAAAAGTCATCACTTTAGTTCCAGAGGGACTGATCATTCTGGTTTGAGGCCAGGTGACAGATGCCATTACTGTCTTAGGAACTCAGGAAATGACCTACATGCTGCAAGGAGATCCTGCACCAGCAGCTTTTAAAAGACAGGTAATTTATAAACCGTTTAAAACAAACAATAACAATGAAAGGGAAAGAGCAACAGTCTTTCACAGATCCTCCAGATCTGTGAACTGTGCTCACACACAGTTCTGTTTGAAAAAACATTGAAATGCAAATGCTTATCAAGCCACCAGAAATTTCTTTTGTTGCCACAAAACCCCTAAACCACATTAGAATGAATTAATGAGTGTGTAAATAAAAACCTGCACAAAGTAAGCAACAGCCAGCAATCACAAATTTAGTCCATAGTGTATATCTGAAAGCAGAGCTGCAACAGTCTGTTGTCCTCTGCTCTTGTTTACCCTGACGAAGCTGCAAGGTGTTAAAATAACTGTAAGCACAGAGCAAATGCTTCTGGCAAATCCAGGCTGGAGGGGGAAAAATATTTCATTAGCTTTGAGAAAAAAATTGGCTGTTCTGTGCTCTCCTCTGTTATACTGCAGAAACAAAGGATTGCGCTGACTCTTAATAGCTTACATCAGAGAAGTGAGCATGTGAGGCATAAACCCACATGAGGCATTTGGTGTTGCTGCAGTTTGCTACTCTTTATCGCCCTACTGATCTGTTCTCTCCTTGGAGTTCCTACAGTTCTCATGCTAAATTTATAGATTTTTTTCCACACTCAACTTCCAGGCTCTAAGTTCTTCACTTTGGAATTTAAAGAGCTCATGATTAATTAAAGGTAGATACATGTAGAGGATAGGAAGATAAAAATGAAGGAAAGATAGAACTCAAGACAGGAAAGACATAAGAGCAATGAAGGAAAGGACAGAATCAAGGAAGGGAGGAAGAAAACAAGGAAGAAGTAGTGACACCAGGACATAAAAAAAAGGAAATAAATTGGAAAGTAGTAACCCATGAAGCAGGGATGTCCAAAATGTGCCCTGGGAGTCATGTGCAACTTCTGGACTGATTTTGAGTGGCCTTGAACCACAATTTATAAATAATTCAAATTTGGCCTCGAAGCACAAGGGGCTGATGCAGATGGAGAGCATTTTTTTTATAATCTGGAAAAAGGTTGTTTTGCCAACAAATTAAAATCATATCACAATAAAAAGTTATGTAAAAAAAAAACAAAGAATCAGTCCTTCAATACCCACATTTTTCACCTTATCTTTAATTTCATAGTTAATAAGACTGCATTTGTCAAGTGACTTTTACTCAACAGCGAACTTGGAGCAACAGTTTAGTTTCAATCAATTTTGTGTTAAAAACAGCATTTACAAGAAAGACTTGCCCTAGTCGCGCTGTCAATCCTGAGAATATACTGCTAGAAGGAATTTGCAAACTGCATTTCTTTTTTTTATAAAACAGATATGCAAACCCATTTTACATTTTTGATCTACAATATTTTACACAGCCCACAATTAGTTTCTAAGTCAATTGTTGAGCAGGTAAAAAAAAAAAAGAAAAGAATTGACATTTTCAGGCCTGTGAGGAGTTTTGACTTGACTCTTGCTCCTGTGTGGGAGGTCGGACAGGCGAGTGTAAAGAAGAAATCAGGAATTTCATTTGTGTGCAAATTTCCTCAAACAAAACAATTTCAAAACAATTGTTTGCCGTTATTCTTTTAAATTTTCACACTGCACCGACTTTCTGTAAAAAAAATAAATAAAAAATGGACCTGAGAATAGAGTCTGACAACACAACAATTTCCAATACTCTTATGTTGTTTTTAAACACTGGAACACACTGACATCATATCTCTGACTGTTTAACCCCCATTTCTATATAAACATTTTCATGAGCTCCATGTGCTCAGGCTCCTCCTATGCATGCATATTTAATATCGTCCAACTTGTAGGTTTAATATTGTTCATACTGAGCATTCATGTGATCCACAACACCTACAAAATCATCTTTATTTGCTTCATTTGTTTCCAATTTGCTGACTGCACATGCTCCAGTCATCTCCATTCGTTTCCTCCGACCACAGCCTAAAATAGACTTGGTCTGGCAGTGACGGAGCTCGGTGTTAAATTATTGAGGCAGTCTGTGGCTCTGCTGCCTCTCCCGTTTGACCCGCCCTTACTGCCTCCAGCCTCATGGTTCACTCAAACGTCACAGTTATGGTCATTTATTCCCAAACTTTCTATGAAGAAAAAAAGAGAACGTACCCAAGTTTCCACATTTTATTCTGCGAGTATGTAAGGAGCTTGTGAATAATTCACTTGTGTGTATCAGCAGGGAGGGGAAAAATGTACGAGGAGGCACTTCATAATGAACTCATCTGCAGGGCTCCAGGAGGATAGAAGGAGGACACTGTGACTAACTTTAATTAGACATAATTATCTAAAATTAAAATGAAGATGAAAGTCTTCAGAGCATGTAATTGGGAAACAAGTGATACAACATGTTTTAAAATTGTGCAACTTCATGATCTAAAGCGCAGCAAGAGAGTCAGAAGGATCAATTGTACCTGCAAAACAATCACAAAGGTAAACTCTTAAAGATGACTCGAGTTAAACTTACAAGATTTGGATTCTGGTGAAGGTGGAGAGATGCTTGAAACAGCCAGGTCACTCTTTGACTTTTTTGGTTTCTTTGGAGTGATCTGCCATGGCTTCTCAAAGTTGCTGTATTCTCTTCGAGTGTTTTTGTTTTCTGTGAGGAGAGAAAGGGACAACATGTCTTGAGAAAAATCTGTATCCATACATATATACATTGGAAACCTTTCTGGTTATTTTGGATATAAATGTATACTGATCTGGCAAATAAGAGTACCATGATACAATACATATCATTTGAACCTTTTCAGATTTCCTCATGCTACATCTACACATTTCATTTTCATGAAAGTGAGAGGAAAGTGATAAAGAGTGTTCAGAAAACAAGATGAAAAATAATGCTGTGTGTGAAACTGCATTCAGGTACCTTCACTCTGATATTCCTAAATAAAGTAATGTGAAAAACTAAATCTCCAAATAAACTTGAACACAACATAGTGGCGATAGCAAGAGTCCTCATTAAGATGAAAATGATAAATGTTTAAACCACTTTTGCTAAGATGTGTCCTAAATTTAACATGATGTCAAAGAAAAATCTCGAGAAACATCCCCAACAAAATATTTTTCATTCAATTTCAATACAGATGGAATAATTTCCTAATTCTAAGTTTAAAAAGAACAAAATCAACCAAAACATCTGCCTTTAGCCAAAATTTTATCATCAGGAGGTTTAGTTTCTCATTAAAATCTAACACAGGTATTTTGAGTATTGTATAATGTTTACGAGTAGACATGTTTCTACAATTGCAGAAGTTCCACTTTTTTGTGTGTTGCTAACATCAGTTAGCACTGTGACTGAGCAGCGGGGCAAGCCAATCCCACCCGTTTTCCAGCATGCAGCTACATCACAATTTAGTCAGTTACCTTTCCCACATGCAAGTTCATACTTTCAAGGCAAAGTTAACACAGAATAGGCTATGTGTGAGTGTGTGTGTTTGAATGTGTGTTTTTACTAACCTGGGGAACTCTGTGCCCACAGAGCTGCTGATCCAGAGAAAGCTCTGTGCAGTTTGCCTGGGCTGTCTTGCTTGGTCTGCAGGTGATCAATAAGAAATGGGATTGGATGGTCTGGAGTCTCAGTTATCAGCTTGGTCATCAACTCCTACAGGAGCAGAAAGAGACATCAAATGAAAGCTGTTCATAAGACAGAAAAATGTGGCCAATGGAGAATCAACAAGTTGAGTTCGACAAACACAACCCCACATCTCAGTGGTTTATTTGTTGCCAACTTCTCTATGAAGAGTTGCTAGAAGGGTTTATATTTGGATAAGATTTACTAATTTACAACGCTCTGTGTCAAGGTCTTTAAACTCAAAAAGTCAAGGCAAGCAATATTCCCCTTTGTACCAATTAAATAGCAGCAAACTTGCATGCTCAGACCTAACTGCTCACAAGTAAACAAAAAATTTCACCATCGGGGTAATCGCTTGTTCTCTGAGGCCATGTTTTGTTTTTCTTCACCATCTGCTACACTGATTCTGATGAAACAGGTAAGTTTAAAATCTTTAGGGTTGGCATGGTAACAATGCACAGATAATATACATTTTGTAGTTGTCAGTATTTGAATAAAGTTTGACCATCTATAACTGCTCAGAGGGTTCCCAATCCTTGGAGGTTGAAGTTTGTGTAGATACCATCTGTGTGCAATTTGCTCAAAGAAACAATTTTTCTTTGCCGTTATTGTTTTCATTTTTCATGCTGCACCGACTTCATGCAATCAGGACAACCGATATCACTTGCAACCACATCCACAGTGCCTTGCAAAAGTACTGATGTTCTTGCATCTTCTTCACATTATTTCACACTATTGTAACTCTTTCATGCATTTGTTATTTGGATTAGGTGATAAACAAACATGTACTTGAATAAAATGCAAGAAAAATACTTCACATTTTATTGGTGTCATGCATTTGTATTCAGCTCCGAGTCAAGACTCTGTAGGTATACTTTAGGGCTCGTTTCCAGAAGCTTTACACATCAGAAATAGCTCAAGCTCAGACGTCTTGGATGGAGCTTCATGTAAAAATTACGTTTCTTGTCGCAGATTCTCAAATGAACTTGTGGATGTTGCTTTCAGAATATTGTGCAATTTTGCTCTCATATAAGCAGATCAACCTTCTCCATGTGCTTAATATGGACAGCACGTGGCTTGCAGCAAACATTAAGCAGTAATACTTTTGGCTTTATGTCAATATTCTTTTTGTAGCTTCTCCATGAAAAGAAAATAGTTCTCGAGTGAGCGACTGACAGTAGCTCCCTCAACACGTTCTCCCACAATCGCTGTGGCTCTCTGCTTGCTAAAAGCTTTGAATATTGTTTTCTTGTCGAACCCTGCTTTCAACGTCTCCACAATGTTATCCCTGGCTTGTCTACTGCGTTCCTCTGTCTCTGTGATGTTGCTGGCTCACAAATGTCATGTAAAATCTCAGAAGACTTTTCCAAATCAGCTGCATTTACTCCGAGGTTGAATAACATGGAGCTAGATTATTTTCTTCTTCTGTGAACAACAAAGGGTCTTTATGGGTATTCTAAAAACATTTTAAAAAAGGGCATCATGCCACTTTTCTGATTTTTGTCAAGGAAATTAAAAATGTATTTTGTTGCTTTCACTTGAGATTCCTGTAACATAAAATCTCCATTAACTACACTGAAGTATAAAGTGCAACATGTTAGGTTTTGAATATTTATGCTGTAATGTTACAGTTAACAGACATGCTCATTAAAATTAATAATTATGACTAATAAGCAAAAGCTGCCATGAGAACATGCCAAAAGAACATTTTCAGAGTGCAGAAAAAATGAATTCACACAGGGAGTCCCAGCGAAAGGTGCTGGGGGAGGAGACCCCCTCTCTCTCTGCAAGCTAATTAGAGGCTCATCAAAGTCATGATGGGAGCTCGTCACCAAATGAGCAATTATGTCCTAACTAATCACACCCAATGTCTGCACTACACCTCCTCGTCGGCAGATTAACCTAGTCAATGACAAGAAAACGTCATAATACACAAACTATTATGCAAGTAAAATAAACAGACTGATCAGAAATTTGCAGTCATTTTATAAACTCTGGTTTTTGTGAAAATTATCTGATTTGAACCAGCTCTGACTTACTAATTATAATGTAACATGTGAAAGCTTCAAAAAGACCATTTCTGTCCTTCCTGCAATTAGTGCCAATTACTTGTGACAGCAAAGGCGACATCATGCTGTTGCTTGAGGGACCACTTTCAAGTTTCATCATTTTAAAAACAAAAATGTTTGAAAAATTTGCATTTTAAAGCATTTTTCATGTGCACTCTGTTAGCATTTAGCAACATCAGTGCAACTAGCGATGAACTCAGAGAATGTTTAATCAAATTAAATGTTTAATCAAATTAAATGTTTAATCAAATCAGCAGGTAATTTTCAGAATAGGCACTCTTGAAGTTACATTAAACTATTCGTTGTTAGACCACCATCTTAATTGGTTGGATTGGAGACAGCCTCACAGTATTGCACAGTAAAGATAAATCATATCCCCCAAGTTAGACATCAGCTTGAGACACCACCCAATAAACCCCTGCATGAGAGTGTTTGACCAACAGGCTACAGATGTATCCAGAAGAGCTGCCATTTTTTAACAATCCCTATGATTCTTAGAGAATGAACACTCTTAATTCTTACAGTTAAAGCATCATAAATCAATAATATTTGAAAATCTCAAAATGAAAGTCTTTATTCCAATCCGCCTCCATGGAAGCTGACCAGCAGTTTTGCTTTCACTCACTCTTTGCCTCAATGACAAACATATCTCTTACAGCTCTGTGCTTACCTTGGCAACACCAACAGAGGTTGTGTAACAGTGTTCTTCCCTCAACAACAGAATCTACACCGAAGAGCACCATTATGATAGAAAACTTGGGAGTGATGAAGCAGAAAGTGCATCCAGATTGGAAAACGATTTGTAGGTCCCTCATCATCCCCCCAAACTTGACAAAGACAAACTCTTTTCCAGCAACTGTATAAGTTAAATTGTGCATTGTTGGGATATGAAAATGAAACTCTGACCGTTTTGTCAGAGCAGCTACGCAGAGCTTCCACATCAAAGCAAAGAAGCCATTAGTGGGCTGCAGTGAATTGGCAGTCCAATATGACTTCAACAACATGTGTGTGTGTGCATGCGAGAACCTCTGAGCACATGCTATATAGTAAACCAAATCAAGTAGCTCTCTAAAGAGGCTGCATGTGTTTGCCCTTGCAGACATGTTTCCACATTTATATCTGTGTTTGTGTGTTTTAGGGGGTGGGAAGGGACAAAGCTGTATTACAGCAAGCCTTGGCTGTGCTTCTGTGTGCTCAGAAAGCTAATCAAGTAATTGTTCAGGGGGACATTCCTGACCAAGCCCAACAGCTGTGACAGCAAACATCATGTGAATGGACAAACAGGGACGGAGCTGGCATGTTTCCCTCCAAGCTGCAGGTCCAGCTGTTTGAACAGAGGACACACACCAACATTCCAGCAGAAGGTAAAGACATGTGCATGCTCAGAGGGAAAAAAAAGTAACATTCACATTAAAGTTTAAGTTTAAAGAATAAATTATCGTTCTTCAAATAATTATTTTTGTGTTTTCCAATTGGTGCACACACACAAACAGGCATAATTGGAATGCATGACGCATGGTGGATAGCAAAACAAATGGGAATATCAGGGATTGTTAAAAAATGGCAGCTCTTCTGGATACATCTGTAGCCTGTTGGTCAAACACTCTCATGCAGGGGTTTATTGGGTGGTGTCTCAAGCTGATGTCTAACTTGGGGGATATGATTTATCTTTACTGTGCAATACTGTGAGGCTGTCTCCAATCCAACCAATTAAGATGGTGGTCTAACAATGAATAGTTTAATGTAACTTCAAGAGTGCCTATTCTGAAAATTACCTGCTGATTTGATTAAACATTTAATTTGTTACAAATGGCTGGCATGTATACCATGCAGAGTACAAGTAAAAACAAAAAAGTAGAATCTGAATTAAGGGTGCCCAAATCCAGTCCTTCAGAGCTTTCCTTTTGCAGTTTTTAGATGCAAACCTTCCCCAACACAAATCAATAAAAACCCTGAATTCCCTCAGCATTTTGTCTTTTTTTCCTGTCAAGTTTACTTTTATGCCATAACTTACATATTTAATTAGAGACCACTTAAGAAATTGAATAATACTGCAGAAACAAACTTTGACCAATAGAATCTTCAGAACTAGTGCAATTATGTATATTTTTTAAGTTAAGTGGTAGTTCTAGTATAGAAGTAGAAACTCAATTTGTGTCCCCGACCTCAACGATTGAACATTGTCAAAACACAATTTTTTGAAACTTCTCGGTTGGCAGTCACTAAAAGTAGAATTCATAAATAGGGACACTTCATCTTAGCAGGGTCAGCAGAATGGATTTAATATTCTGGAGAATCAAACTTAACTATAAAGACAACCAATGACTTTCTTTCAAAAGGCTAAAGGTGACATTAGGAAGCCAGAAATGCAGTCCATAACTGATACAGATCTGATGCTGGAGCAGATATCCGAATGCCTGAGGAAGTTTCGCTTGGTCCCAGTAATTGACAATTTGTCAGCTGGCCAAGAAACAAACTGCGTCCTTGGAAGCTATCAAGGACTTCCTCCGAGAACAGTGACAGTCATAATACTCTCACTGATACTGCCCGCTGCCCTGCAGTTTAAACAAGACAAGGAAAGTGGAAGCAAGTTGAAAAGGAGATGGCTTAACAGGGAAAGGCAGACTGAAGGACAGAATACTGGTACAATAAAAATAAATCAAGAAAATCTCTACTTTAATCGTTATGAGATGTGCTAGACAAAACTTATGTTTAAATATTAATAGGGTTACATGTTACATGAATAAGGTACTGAGATTTAGAATTTTTGAGCAAAATATGCACTTGCTGCATTTAGTACTTCAATCCTTCAAGAAAGAGATCTCAGAAATAACCTAATATATTTTTAATACTGAGCTAAAAATAAATAAATTTGAGGGGGAAAAAAACTAACTTGAGAAATATGAATTTTAAGAAAAGCACTTGTGTAGCTTATGCTTATTTTTTTTAACAAAACAAAATTTAATTTATTTAATTTATTGATAGCTGGGAGTTCTCTCCGTTTTCTTCGAGTGTCATATTTTTAAAGTTGCACACTTAGTTCTACACAAACCTTATAAACTTGTTCTAGTATAAAACAAAGCTATATATGTGTTTGATACATTTGCGTACTGAATCGGTTATTTTTTGGTATAAAAGAGTAACATTACATCACTACTAAACACACAGTCTTAGATCCTTACAGAGTGCATTGAACTTTTCTGTTCTACTGATCAGTCTAACGGGTGCAAAAAAATATAATCCTCATAATTATATGAGGATTAGACATATAGATGTTTTTTGTCCAACATCATTTCTCCACAAATTGTCCTTGAGTAAAAATGTAAAAAAAATAAAAGGAAACATTAATGCAGCAAGAGCTCATCTCTGGAGGGCAACTTGTCACCTGGATGACAGGCCACCGTCTGCCATTTGTTCTCTTTCTCCATCTTAATAAAATTTGGGAATACAAAGCCATCCCACAGGTTCCAGTGGCGTCTGTGTTTCTGTATAATGTGTGCCACGTCAACTGAAAATGGAAAAGTGAGGCCAGATAGAACAATGGACAGAAAGGGATGGCGAAGGATGTCACTGAACAACATCCAGACTATATGTAAACAAGCAGAAGAGATTATGCAGAAAATAAGAGCAGAGGAGGGACAAATGTTGAGCTTCGGCACAATATCTTGAACTAAACTCAGCGGTGGAGGTCTTTTAACTCTTTGCTCTGCTTGTCCTTCTCTCTGCTGAAATGTAATAGTGTCCATCATGTTTCCCCATGACCTCCAATAAAAGAAGCATTTGTGCACACAGCATTTTTTCCCCGAGTGCTCTACTTTTTGTGTTGCTGCATCCAGACCACAACAAAAAAAAACCCATAAAAATAAAAAATGCTGAGCTTTTCGAAAAGAACTGCTGCCGCCACTTTTCAGGCATCCAATAGCATGTGCAGAACTTTATCATCCCGGTGACAGCTACACGTGATTGGTGGAGAAGCTTGTGCTGTCTGTGTCTCCATATTCTGCGATGTAAAATGTATCTGGCATGAATTGTTAGGGGAAAAGAAAAGAAAAATCTGTCAAAGCACATAAGCCAGACAATAGATGCTGTGTGTGCTTTTCATCTCCAAAAGCATTGCAGGCTTGTTTGTTTTTGAAGAGCCTTAGTGCCTTCAAGTTCCCCTGATGGTACTTTTATGACAGAGAAAAAAAAGAAAGAAATATATCCTTACCACATTACCTGCATTATGTGACACATGACTAATCACTATCCTGTCTCTTATCAATTTTATGTATACAAGACCAGCATTCTTTTTTGCAAAAGTATGGTTTTAAAATCAGAAAAATATTAACCATAATCCCACCTAAAAATGATGAAGCAAACTTTTTTGACACTTTAGGCCCATCTTTTTGTTTGTTTGTTTGTTTGTTTTTCCTCAAGGCTGTTCGTGGTTTTTAAAACATACTTCACAACTTCATTTTATCCCAGCCATTTCTTATAGGCATGCGTCAAGATGAGAGAAGAGGCCAATCAAAAAGGCAAAGAAGTTGTAATCTACAAATCAAAAGTTACGATTTTTTTTCTCTTTCCTAAACTCACCCACAGTGGGTGAGTTTAGTTTAATTAGGACTAGAATTAAAAAGTTTAAGAAAACTGGAGCTGCAACAAAAATCCTACCACAAACTTACAGACAGTGAAGAGGTAAGTGAGGGCACATTTACCCAACCAGTTAGAGAACTGCATCAGAAAACCTTTTCAAAGACCTTCCCACAGGACAGAAAGCATAAACAATTTCTTTAAGCTAAATATTTTTTAATAATTTTCCCTGAAAAAAAATATGATCACTAGTCTGCTAGAATGTGTTTGTATATAATTACAAATGTATATACATGGACATATGCACTCCTTTCAATCACAGGGTGAATAACAGAAAGGAAACCAACAAGGTTTTGATTATAACATAATATTCTCTCCTTCTCAAGCAGCTTGGCTATCAGTGACTCTCAGCAGTCAGCCATCAGCTTCCTTGGGCTGTAATTGGACATGATAACTTGATTAGCATGCACTGAAGCCTCTATACTCTCCTTAGCTTTCCTTTTGCTCTCCTCACACACACACAGGCAAACAAAAACACAGCCTTGTTCCTTTCTCCAGTACATTCCATGCTCCGAGTCTCCCACAGATCGCCCTTCACTCATCGTTTGACTGTCTGATCCGACGAGGTACGACATCTTTCCCTCCTCAGTCTTTCCAGCAGCCCCACAGGATTAACCTGGCCTTGGGCTGTTTTCAACCACACGCCTGTCTAGTAGTAATTACTCTAACTATGCCTGAAGGGGGAGCTGTGTTAACCCATACGCAACCACACTTCTGTCAATTCACACTGGAGAGCACCACAAAGAATGAACAAAAGGTCATCAATACAAGTGTTTTCTGAATTGTCTTCATCTGTCGTTTTCTTGAAGCTTGCAAAGACAGCAAGATTGAAAATAGTTTATGCTACATCACAGAAATTTATATGAACCTTCATATGCCTTTTAGAAGGTCTGGAGTTTTCAAATAATAATAATAATAATAATTCTTTAGAATTTTAAAATCTAAATCTCTGTTAGGTTTGATCCTCCCTTATTGTAAGCTGTTAAAACTCAGATTTGACAGGAAAAGTGTAATCAAAAGTGTTGATGAATGGTACAAAGGAAGCAGTTCAATGCTGAAAGTTCTCGGCCAAATTACATTTCAATTATTGAAACATTGGAACACCATTTTAGTCTCATGTTGTTAACATGTTTTTTTTTTTTGAAGCAATCTTGCTTTCATTCGTTAGAATTTTTTATATTCTGGTGTAGATTTAGAAGTGCTTTTACCTGATTTCATCTGCACACTAGATTAGTCTGATTTGAAGAGTTGTTCGAGAGCTACCTGGTTTCACAATAAGGAAAAACAAACTCAAACTAATAACTTTACACTGAAGGGCTTTACAGCCGATAAGCCATTTTGTGTTGACATGATATGTTTTGTGAAATATAACAAAGCATGCAAGCAAGAAAGTAAAACCTCCTTTATAAATCACAGGACAAAAAAATATAATAAAGTGCATACATAGTCATATTCATACAATTGCAAGTGACACGAGTATGAATATTAGGATTATTTAGGAGTGATAATCCTAAATACTTGAGATGAAGATTGTTGAAAATAAAATATCGAAGTCTCTGCCTTTACCATTGATTCCAAGCTGAAAGTCTGCATGAAGCTGCAGTGGTTGTGGTCGGTCAACAGGGCGAGTCGGCACAAAATCTGGAGAGTGTGAGAGGTCTGCAAATGTGTGAGGGGAACATACTGTGCTGAGCTCAGTCACAGTCAGACAACATTTTTAAGGCTGATCTGGGTGCAGTTGGGTAGTTTGAACTGATCATCGACCAAGCTGTAAATGTGTGTTGTTGACGGCCAATAAAAGAGACTCCAGTATTTTGGCATCATCGCCAAGCCTACTTTGTTGCCTTAAACTTTATTAGCAACTGTACAATAATATGTGTCTTGCACTCAAGGTAAACAAGCTCCAGCAATTTCTCTGGGAAAGACTGAAGGTTGTCTCAAGTGCGTTCCACTTAAAACCACCAAACTGTAGGATGATGGACCCCAAGTTATTTGGAAATAACCCTATCATTGTATCTAGAGTGATAAGCAGCATAAGCTATTCTCCTTGGAAATGCATACACACATTTTAATGGTTCAGATTAGCCTGTGATTTTTTTATTATTATTTTTTTTACCATTATGGTGCCTCTAAAACATGCTGATAATTAGTTAATAATCTAAAATCTTAAGACCATTGCATAATCTATTCATAAAGGGAAAAACTAAAATGAAAACGAGTAATCAATAAATCATAGTACTAAGACCGTTTGTCTTTAAGATGAAACTTCAGCTACATAAAAGCCACAGAAATACGGCTTTTGTTATTTCCAACTATTTTTGTGCCATAATCTTACCTCTCAAGACCAATTGAGAAAAGCTAAAACAATATACAATTGTACCATCTACAAGAGAGTTTGCTATCTGCAGTGTCTTGCGAAACTATTCACGCTCACTGGACTTCTTCGCATTTTGTGAAGCTACAAAACCATAGTGTATTCTGAAGAAATTGTCTCCAAAGGTTAACCACGAAAGAGAATTATAAGTCATATTTGCAATATGTCCCAAAATCATACACTACAAACATATGGAAGAAGGCGAGACCACAGTCTAACATTCTGCCCAATATGTAAAAGATGACAAGACAGTAAACATGGTGATGTAAGTTTTAAACAATGGGAAGATTGATGGAACTACGCACAAGGCAATCCTGGGGGAAAATCTGTTAAAAGCTGCCAAAGACCCACGAAAGGGGCAGAGATTCCTCCTCCAGAAGAGTAATAACCCCAGAGCTACAGCTAGAACTGTAGCTCTTGGTAAAGCAGATTCAGTTGTGGGAATACAAAGACAATAACTACAAAAACAAAGGCTGAGTAAGCAATCAATAATGAAAAGGCTTGTTTTAGTTCAACTCCAGCTCTCATCAGGGATCAGGAGAGGTGCTGGTGCTCATCTCCAGCAAACTTTCCGGGCGAGAGGTGGGGGTCACCCTGGACAGGTCACCAGTCTGTTGCAGACAGGACAGACAACCATGTGCACACACTCACACCCAGGGAGACTTTAGAGAGACCAATTAACCTAACAGTCATGTTTTTGGACTGTGGGAGGAAGCCGGAGTACCCAGAGAGAACCCACGCATGAATCAAGGCAGCAGCCCTGTTTTAACCATGACCAGATAAATTATGGTACAGTGTTATTTGATCATAAGCAATTATATCTCATTTACATTAATTATCAGCGCGGAAGAGGGGGCATGTAGAGCAATATTGTATTGCACATTGTCATAATGAATTTAGCTTTCTGTGTTTTCATGTGCGACCCACACTATTCTTGGACGTGGAGCTTCAGCATGTAACACATCTTTAGGTTGAGTAGGTTTGTTTCTAGACTGACTTGGCCATGAATATGTTTTTGTCTGAACTTTTATTTTGTCTTGTTGCATTTTTTGGTCTTTATGACGCTGGTCTTCAGGATGTTTAATTTCTGAAGTGGTTAAACTGGATTTTATTTTAGAGGCATCAGAAGACAAAAAAAAGAGTTAATTACAAGCTGTGTCATTGTCAGGACGCTCTTGTAAAAGAGATCTTTGATCACAAAGAGTTCTTTTATCCCATTTAAATAAAAGGTGAAGAAGAACAAAACCATGCTTTTATATCTTAAACTTTGAAAGTCATGGATGACTTTTTTAAACTTCACGATTGCTCAATCATTTCTGTTGGTTCATCACAGAAAACCACAATAAAATTCATTAAAGTTTGAATATTTTCCAAGAAACTGAACAGCAGCAATATCAGTTTTTTTCTAAAGTTTTCTGTCCATTTTTGAAGGAAGACGAACTCAATATCAGGTGGTGATCAGGGTGGGTGATTAAGATACATTTGGCTCCTATGTGTTTCTTATGCATTTCCTCCTGGACCCCTTCAGATCACTGAAAGCATGTTAAAAGAACATGGCTGCAGAACAAGTTCAGAAAGAGCGTTGCCACATGAATGGCTACTGTGTTCACTTAAAGAAAACCAATACAAAAGGAGAAGCTCATTACAAGATTCTAGAAGGAGCAAGACAAGTTGACTGAAAAAAAAGAAAAATTGTGCAGAGTCAATACTAATTTTCCAAGTTCAGCTGTTCAGAACATAATCACTAAATCCACTTTCTAACTGATATCACAAAAGAACAGCATATAATAAGACAATTAATCAGCCCAGCACTGTATTCAATCCATCAACCCCCCACTGTTTACCAGCAGCAAACCTTATATTGCTTCTAGACTTAAAGGGCAGATCACATCAAGAAGCAACATGAATACCGGTTTGACACTGTGTGTGACAAAGGTAAAGACTCCTTTATTTCAACCTTCTGCCATCCTGTAGATATTTAAATGTGAATGTTGCAGAAATCCCCTTTAATGAACAACAAGAATTGCCAATTTGTGATCCAGACTTGTATGTCATTAAAGAACCATAGAAAAGCAGACCATTTATTCCATTTTTTATTTCACTACTCCTATATAAACAGCTTTCAAAAACAGTCATTCTAGACACATGCACCAAAGAACAACAGTCACACGGCAGTGAAACTGTGTTCAAACTGAATATCAATTTACATAAACGTGTTGCAATGACTTGGTGTGCAATTACTCTGGTTATTATGAAAGGCTGCTCGAGTCTTGGAACAAATTCAGTCAGTGTTGACTCAGCTTGCTATCTTTGCAAAGCAACCATTTCATTACTGAGGAAAAAAAAAGAGAAAAAAATCAATTCTCTGGCAAATCATAAACTGTGTCTCATCTGAGTGAGTAAATGAACCGTCACTCTCTGGTAGTCACACTGGTTAATACTGCAGCTATAGGAGAAGAGAGAAATATACCAAAGAATTTGATTTGATGTCAAAAATTAAAAAATAAATAATAAGTGTGTGGGTAAACATTCGAGGCAAAATTTTAAAGATTAGAAATGGACAAAAGCATACATAATTTCTATGCTGTGAAATATGCAACACCTAACTACAAAAATAATTAGCATGTTGAACAGATAGAACAAAACTAACACAAGGCACCAGAAGCATTAAGTGACGAAGTGGGACCTGTTTATAAGAATAACCAAGAACTCTGCTTCACAATCACAAAAAAAATAAAAATACTCAGTAATAATTTATGAAAACCTCCACAGAAAGAGCCAAACAAAACAAAGCAAACATGGTATTAATAAACGAAATGTGCAACCCAAGTTTTTGCAGGAAATAGGTTAAAGAATTATGAAAAAATAGTGATGGCTTTATTTAAAAAAAAAGATAAGAAACAATTTACAAATGTTATGTGAAGTTAATAATTTTCTGTCTTTGCCTACAACAGGATCTCAAACTCCAGTTCTGGAGAGCTTTTATCCTCCAATGTTCAGACGCATTCCTACTCCAACTCACCCGAATCAAATGGCCCTTCTCACCATGTTAGCAAGCATAGAGCTGATGGCAAGTCATGTATTTGGCTCAGATGTGCTGTAGGGACAGATCTAAGAACCTTTGTGTAGAAGCTCCACACATATGTTCATGCTTAGCAACATGAACATATAAGTGACCACTTGTTTCAGAGCTTTGAGCATTTGGATGCCCATTAAGTAACAGATGTACCTAAATCTGGTTTTGAAAAACATAAATGTTCAAATACATTAATGAGAAAAATTGCCGGCAAAACTGTGGCCCATAAATTACTGCGTCAATGTTTAGAACGTGGCATTTTCTCAATATCTACCAAATTTTCAAACATTTTTTTTTGTCTTAAACAGCCCCACTTTCCTCCTTTTCATCATTACCTCTGCTGCATTGAGTCCCAACATCTGATGAGAGAAAATTATAAGGAGAACATCGTTCTCTCTGTTTCTCCATAGCTGAATGGACGATAATGGATTTTCTTTGGGACAACAATAGAATGGGCCGAGGTTTTTCAAGCGCAACAGTGGGGCAGCGGCTATATCATTTTCTCAGGAGAAGAGCAAAAGACCCAGGAGACTTTTCAAACATCCTCCCTTTGCGTTGGTTCCCCCTGGAAATCTGGGTACTACAATGCAGCTTTTAAAATAAACAGAGGCTTGATCCATATGTTTGCTGGTCTGACTGAAAAGTATGTTTGGAAAGTTAAAAATGTATTGTAACACACAGCAGCACAATTGCCAGTTTTCACCTTTGCGCTTTGCTTTAATCTTCTTGAAATGTCATATAAGGGAGAGCTAATTTAGCAGCCCTCAAAACGAACACAAACATGAGAAAGCAACAGAGCAGGGGGAGACAGGTGAAAGAGTAACACACAGAGAGAAAACAAACAAACAAGCAGAGCACACACAGAGCCCTATCATTGTGCAATTTAGCCTCATCGACTGCTCCAGACTCCAGATTTACTGTCCTCACTGTTGGGTGGACTCCATATTAGGGAAGAGTCTCTGTCCAGAGTGCTGAAATAAATTCTTTTTTAAAAAGCCTTCCTGTTGCTCTGAAGATTAATTTTAATGCACACCATGTTCGTCTTTGTGTCCAGCTGTTAAACAGAAATGAGACATCTGCGTGTTGAAAAAACAAACATGTTAGGTTAACATAAAGATAACATGCGCAGGTGGATTTGCATGTCCAAGTGATTCCTGTAATGCAGCCCATTAACTGAGATGAGGCCAGCAAATGATCCAGCAGCAGGCAAAGGTGGTCTAAGCCTCTGCTGGTTTGCTTAGATGTCACCCAGGTAACTCCTTATGAAAACCAATCTCATGGCTGACTAATGAAAGTCCTCACTCATAGGCAACCCAGCTTTGAACTAAGTAGCTCTAGGAGCAGTAGCAACACATGTACATGTTTTGTGTCATTAAATTAAAGAAACCAAGGACCGTAGCACACGATCATATTCAGATCCCTTTAAAGACATCCACATAAAATGCAGACCACACGGCGGCCCTTACATTTGTAATCAGTAAATAGAGTTCATGCGTGTGATTTAACCTCAGTATCAATCCAATTAATAATCAGCGACATGAAGACCAATGAACAGATCAGGACATCCACAAATTTCACCTTGGGGTCAGAATGGTGAGAAGTAAGCCATTATTGAAATAAAAAAAAAAAAAGATTTCTTTTTGCATTTAATGTAAAAAAAAGATTTCTTTTTGCATGTGAAAGAAGGCGCTCTGGTCAGATGAGACTTAAATGTTCATTGGAAGTAAAGGTGGGGTGGAAAAGTGCATGTCAAACAAATGGACTACAGTTTCAGTTTCCAGTAAGAAAATGTTGCTAGTTCTATGAGATTGTTTAGATAAAAAAAAAAAAAAAAAAAAAATCCACAAAACATTTTCAGATGAAAATCTTCTGCTCACTACAGCTGCTGGTTTTCTGGAGACATGCTCCAAAGAACTAGCATGACTAACTACAGCAAAAAAGACAAAAAAAAAAAAAAACAAAAAACAAAAAAAAAAAAAAACTGTATATCAATGCACAGCTTCTGGCTTTTTATTTAATATAAACCTGTAACTTTTTTTTTCCAGAATTGTGTTGACTCCACAAAATAAAATAAATACACTGAACCAAGTTATAACATGACAAATGGAGGGAAAGTTCAAAGGACCTGATACTTTTGCAAGGCAGTGCACATGACGGGAGCATTGGGTTTAGATCCGATACACCAAGATCATCAGTGGCCACCATCTGGGTGCCCATCTTTAAAAAAAAAAAAAAACTTTCTGGCGCGCCCCTGGCTTCTGAAATACTTGACACTGTAACAGGGGGTAAAATGATGGAGATGTGGATGTGAACACAGCCGGCAGTGTTCTCTAACTGGCTGCCGGAGCGCAGTGGGACGTCTTACACCGAGAGGTGCGGGAGAAGGAAACCTGGCTCCTTAGTCCACAGCATCTCTCACCAAGTCACATTCACGACACCCGTGTCCAGGAACAGCGTAAATATTAAAATGTTTGGTGCAAAGCAGCCCTAAAACGTGACGGCAATCAACTTCAGAGTTGGTGCACTCACCTCGAACAGGGGTCCGATCTTATTCCGCTCCAGATAAGACTGAATCCTTGACTGTTGCGGAGACGCCATGAAGAAACTGTTGTCGCCTCCCGATCCAGAGCTTTTAGCAGAAAGAAATCAGGAGGGGAGCCGGTGGAGTCATTCGTCCTTCAGGAGCCGTGTCTGCGTCCAGAGCTGAGGTTGTGAAAACTGAACCGTCCTCCCGGTTGGGATGAGGTAAGTTCAGACGGGATTCGCGTTTACAAAAGGCGGCGCTGACACCGGGCGAGCATCGCGGAGAGGCGAGGAAAGTCAGCCCGGGACCTTCCCCTGCTTGTCGCCTCGCTGACTCTCTCTTTGTCGGTGGCTCCTCCGAGGAAGCCAGCGGCTCCGCAGCTCTGTGACAGATTACAAATCTTCCGCTCACTGGCTGCTGGAGTGGCCGCCGCCACTCCCATTTCGTTATCCGCCTCTCTTATGCTACCTGCTTCGGTTTTGCCAATAAACACATTTTCGTTAAATAAAGCATAGAAACATGGGAACTACACCACCCCTGTTAGATTATTACAGGATGACTTGGATTGTTTTTAATCAAGGGATATATGAAGTTAACTATCTCAGTTAACGTTTGTTGTTGAAAATACATTAAAAACTTTAATCAGGAAATCCATCTTTTTCATGAACCCCCATCTCCATCACACTTGAATCAAATGGATGGATAATAAACAGACCTCCATAAATATGTTGATGACGGAATTTAGCCATCAGGTGTGTTGGACAAGAGACGCACCCAAAGGTGGCAGGACAAAAGATGCACTCAAAGGTGGCAGGACAGTAGCTCTTAAGCACTTGGACATTGGTTTAAAAGAAGAAAAGGTCACTGCAGCAATAGGCTGCATTCACACAGCAGGCAAATGCAAATGTCCTTTTTTACAGTTTAGCTGGCTCTAGTGGAATCTATTTGAAATTTGAAGCGGGTTGTGAGAGAGGCAGAACACATGAAAAAAGGCCATTGAAGACTTTAACCCTGCACCAACGCCATGCCTTTTTCATTTTAATTTCACAAACCCAAATCCAAATTTTTATCTAAATGTGCATCTAATAGTTTTCAGTTTTTGCAGTCAGAACAATTACGTTGCATTCTACCTGACCTAAGTCAGTGAAGAGAGGCATCATAGCACTTGCCCCAGGAAGCAAATATTTAAACAACCATCACTCAACATACTTCTCTACAGATAAAGTTTCCATAAAAACATCACTATTATTGTGCTTTATTTTTCTTACATTCCTTCATCTTATGTTTTTCTGACAGCATTGTCGGGTCCCATTGCTCAACAACTTTAAAACTACTGAAGAAAATATATAATAGAAAAGTTAACTTTTTTTAGGCTATAGTTCAAATTGTGTCTTTACATCTTACTTTTAAAAAATGCCAATTTTTTGGGACTTTTGAAGATTTTTTTCCCTATTAGACAAATAAAACACTTCAAAACCACTTTAAAAAGTCAGTAAAGCACTACAAAGGAAGACCTCAAGGGTCTCAGTTCTTCCACAAGAACAAAAACACACAAATTTCAGTTGTGGTTATCGGCTTTAATAGATTTGCACATGTGTGAATGAAATATGCGTAAAAATCCTCCATTTTTATATTACTCATACAGTTGAATATAGAAACACTATAACATCTTATTGATAGGTTTTTAAAATCTCTTTGTGCTTGCATAGGAGTGAGCTACATCCAATGAAAAGTAAAACAGATGGTTTAATCCTGAGTACTGTTTGTATGAAAAACATAATACTGTTAATGTGTTGCATGAATATTTAGACTCCGATTTGTAAGTACTGGGAGATACTAATGTCTCGCTGAGTCTCAATGTGTATGCAACTCAAACAGACTTTGAAATTCAGTAAGAAACAGCAAAATAAGTCAGCAGGTTTAGCTGACAAGGCATTTTTACATCATGTCACAAACACTACTAACACTTTCTAAAGCAATTCAGAAAGAACTGATGCAGCGAGTATGACGCAAACAGAAGACCGATAAGCTTCTGATTTAAGCTAAATGGATGTCAGATTTCATAATGTATGCTTCTAAGCAACATCTTCTTAACAGTGACTTGAAAAAGTTTAAAATGTAAAAAAAATGTGTGACTTTACAAATATAAACCTTGATATTGTATTTTCTGTAGAGGACCAACAAGAAAAAAAATTGTGTAGTGAGTGTGTGGGTTGTTTTTTGCTTTTACATTTATTACAAATGAAAAATGCAAAACGTGCATTTTTGTTCACTCTTTGTAATCAGGTGCCTCTGAAAAAGTCCAGTTACACCATACCATCATGCAATTAGCAACATGTGCACAAGCTGAAAGTACTGTAGGTTCTAAAACCACATCTTAAGCTCTGAACAGAGCTCAATGTTGAATTCCAAATCTAAAAATGAAAATATGGCAGAAATATAAACTCACCAAGACATGGCCTCTACCTAAGCTGTAAGGCCAGGCAATGACAGCATTAAGTACGTCACTAAATACAGCAGTGAATGGTGCTGGCAGCATGTTGTTGGGGGTGATTTTCCCTAGCAGGAATAGAAAACCTAGATGGAACTGAAAACAAAATAATTTTTGAAGAAAAGCTCTTAATGCTGCAAAGACTTGAAACTATGGCAAATAGTTCCAAAACATTGAGAGCTACAATGAACAGGCTTGGATCAAAGCATATTCATTTGCTCACATGACCCAGTCTTAAATCAAATTGACCTAAATCAAATTGGGAATCTTTGGCAAAACTTAAAAATTGATGTTAACAGACACTCTCCATCCAATCTGACTTAGCTTGACCTTTTTAGCATGACAGAATGGGATAGAATTTCAGCTACGAGATCTGCAAAGCTGGCAAAAACATGCCCCCAAAAAAACCCTCAAAAAACTCAAAAATGCTCTAACTGCTGTAAAATATTATTCTACAAAGCATTTACCTTCTGGACTTTTCATATTTTTATTTGGAAAAATCAAAATTGAAAAGTATATTTTCTTTCCAAAATTTATTTACTTTCTGTTTATCTTGATACATTGATGTGATGAAGTTAAAGGGCTGTGAATACTTTTACATGGCAGTGTAACTATGTGATTCAAACGAGTAGGAAATTAAAATATCTTCAACAAAAACATATGAAACATTTACATGATGGGATTTATGACCCCTTTTGCTTTCTCATTCAGATCCAATGTCTTTTTTGATACATTTAAAAAAAACGATATTTGTGTAAAGTACAACAATCTCAATATAAAACATTAAAATACTATTTAAAACTTTATTTACATTATAGGCAGCTGGAATAGACATATACAAGGCACTGCCTTCAACTAGATTAACGTACTGGTGGAGGGAGAAGTTTGATTGCTGAACCTGCAGAATGTTTCAGCATTTTCTTCAATGCAATGCATTATGGCTCTCCATCTGGGGGAGGAGGCTGGCACAGCTTGTACAACCTGATCAGAGAAACACATATACAACGTGACATGCCATTACATTCAGTATGCAGCATTGTACGGCGTTCAAACATGAGCAAAAAGAGCAAGAAGCGATCTGCTGATTGGTTTCACATGTGTGGGCCGAGTAGCTCCAGGGATTAAAAGGATTTTATAGAGCCATGCAGTTCAATGACATCCTCTGTAGTTTTATTAATCACCTGAGTAGCTTTACATCTTGAGACTAATGTCATATTATCACAAGATGAGCCAATCTGAGCAGGAATTTTCTAATGATTTATGAAGCACAATCATGTTTTCAAGCAACCATCTCAACCTAAGAAAATATGACAGAAATGCACAGAGGGTGCAGCAATTTTGCTGTATGAAAACACATATAAAACACTCCACATATTGCTACTTAGCTGTGTTCATAAATTTTGACTAAAAGGTTCAAAAGGGCCTCCTGTCTCCACAGTGTTTGTTGTAGCTAAATGGCAGAGACACTCAAGCAGGAGCTCATGATTGCACCCACCTCCGACTGAACGTATATAGATGAACAGCTGGAAGCTTCAGCCATAAACTGTTGTAAGTAATGTTGAAAGTCTATAGGATGGATTTAAAATTTTGAAAACAAATAAAATCCCAATCATTTACTCTTTATGATAGAGCGATAAAGAAAAGTCAATAATTGTATCATCTAGGTTTTGTGGATTTTCATGTCTGCACAGTTCAGACACTAATCTGAGTCACATTTAACAGCTACATCAGGGAAATAAAATACTGACTTTTATGGACTTTTATGGATGAACATATTTTTTTACCTTGGAACTGATGATGGTGTTCGATCTCTCACTCCCAGATTTTTGGCAGAATTCTGAACTCTTGCACCCTGAAAGAAAACAGACATGCACTAAGTTTCATTGAATCACCAATCAGTGATGACACAAGAGGAGAAGATACAAAACAACACAAACATCAAGTAAAAAAAAAAAAAGAACTTCACAATAAAGTAAAGAATTTTGTTTCCTCCAAAATTTGAACATGCTTTAGCCCACAGCTTTGAATTATTGAGTAATACGGGGTTTTTTTCTACTTCTATGTGCTGTCTTTCTAGAAATAAATAATTTATTTGTATAAACAAGAGTTGCAGCAAAGTTATACACTTTTGTATATGTTACCAGTTCAGTTGCTAATCGGTGCACAAGCTCCTTTCAGCTTTCATTGTTCAACCGATTGGGTTTTCTTAGACTATAAAACCAGAGATTGTTAGAAAGTGTTGAACTCACAGTGTAGCTTTTAATGGACACCACTGCACATCACTATCTCTAGTTTCTTTTAAGTGAGATGCTTTTTCCCTGGTGAGGCTGCTTACTTACAGGCTTGACTGTCAGAACAACAACGAAAAGTATATAAATTCCAAGCTTAACAGTACCCTATGAATATTGTATGACAGAAAGTAAATGTCATGCTGTGAATGAGGACACTGAGGATTTGAAATGATTGCTGTGGGCAGTGCAGTTGTTCTTTCTTACAATCAAAGCAAAAGAGTACAGGCAAAAAAAAAGGCTTAGTGAGGATAAAAAAGACAAGTCGTGGAGAATTTGGAAGATTAGTAGGGTTCCTGTGTGTGCTGGTTTTGTTTGAGTTTCATTACACTCAGTCAGGAGCATGTCTTCTTCTTTTTTTTTTAAAAGGTCCTTGTAGTTTCCTGGCTATGTGCAGAGTCTGCAGATATATCCCTACAGAGTTGCAGGAAGCAACTTTCAATTTATAGTAACGAGAGGAACGTCTGCACCTGCAGATACTCCCTCCTTGTGCGTGTGCTGCACAAGTATAAGCAGAAAAACACACACTCTCCAAGTCTTCCTTTAGGGAGGTCATCAGAGTTTTAGTAGAGCGAGAGAATCTGGCCAAAAGTGCATTAGGTGACCTCTCAATTACAACTCTGACTGTCAGCCCAGAGTTATGTCCAGACAACAGGATAGCATCAGCAATTATCCGATTCCTATCACAGTTATCCATTCCCAGACCTCCAGACAGAGATGCCCTCTGCTGTCACTGATGGACACAGCTCTCCACAAAGGTCAGTAATTTTTTTTTTTTTTTGTATTGTAAATTTTGATTTTACATCAAATTACACTAAGTAAGTATCAATATTGAAAGTGTTCTTCAAAAAATTTCACTCCCAGAAAACTTCCATCACAGACTTCTTAAACTTATGTTAGGAAGATTCCAGTAAAATGCTGGAATAGCCACAGTTTTCTATGATTGCAAGATTGGATTCTCCTCATCTGATGTGCTGACAAACGTTTGAGCATAAGTGTGACTGTTTAGTGAGGGAAGAAAGATGCCATATAATTATGCAGTTAGTTTCATAACTCAGTTTCTCAGCAGCAAAAAAGGAGGACATAAACACCCCCACATGTTCTTGGCAATAGTCACATGTGGGGACCATCTATCCACACTTGTCCTTGCAGGGTCGCCTGGGGCAGCTATCCATCTCTAGAGGTCATTGGTGAGAGGCAGGGTACATCCTGGACAGGTCGCCAGCCCATCACAGAGATACACAGGACAAACCACCATGCATGCACAGACTCACACCAAAGGATAATTTACTGCATGTTTGTGCATATCTTAACCGCAACAAAATGGACAACCATAGCAATTGCCTCTGAGGCAAACTATGGAAACTACTTCATTACTGCACACTGGATAACACGTGTATAAAGAAAATGCTTCCAAGCCGGTGTATTAGCATTTTTTGAACATTGATATGCACAAAAACAAACACACAAACTGATAAGTATCTCTCGGCTAAATATTTTATCTAAAAAGTCTTAAAAATTTTAAATAGCAATTTATTTAAAACAGAATGGCACAATGACTAGCTGAAATCCCATTTTTCCAGGACTAGAATCTAAACATCTTTAGACCTCTAAAATCTCAGCTTTTTGACTCCTTCTCAAACAACTACATAACCATCCAGACAAAACTTAAAAAAAGACTGAGTTGCAGGCCAAGATTTGGTCACGGCTGAAGGCTTTATGGAGTGAAAATCTCTATGTGCTTAAGAAAAGACAGAATTTCCATCTTTGACCTGAAACAGACATGCAAACAAGTCTCCAGGATTGAAGCCTGAGACTTTTTTAAAAAATAAAACTATTTTAGATTGACACTCTTTGGCTTTACTTTTTCTTTTTTCTTTTTTTTTTTAATGAAAGTGGATGGTGGATGCATGTTTTCAAGGAAAGGACAGTAACCTGCCGATTTTTAAAAGGAATATTCTTTGAGGCAAAACGGTTTTTGGCTTAATAAAATTTGGTTTATTAATTGATCAAAAGGTTGGACAAATGTTTTGCGAGTTAATATGGAATTAATTTAAATAAAGCTGGAAGTTCCTCAGACTTGTACAAAAATATGTGTTATTTACATTAAACCTCTTAGTGCTTTTTCGTTAATTTAAAGCTATTAATTTTAATGATTTGATCTTAACAGGCAGACATTAATACAACATTATTAAATACAAACATGCTAAAATGTACATATAAGTATTGAAAAGAAAATGCATTTCATAGAGACATCTTTTTTGCATGAATGACTAGATCAATGCAATGTATGAACATCCAAGTTACTTTATTAGTGACCCTCAACGTTTTCACTTTGCTTGGTTTGGTGTAGTTCATTATTCTCAGATTAGATTTTCTATTCAGTTTAAGTTCTCCAAACACGTCTCCTTTAATCATTACTTACTGGGAAAATTATCACACTGAAGCAACATGGATTTTGTGATATTTGTGGAACTCTTGAATCGGCTTTTCTTCACAAACTTCTAAAGGCTGCAATTATATCTTTTGCTTATGCATCTGTATTGCTACCAAAGTTCTTTCCTTCCACTCAACTATCCATAAGGATTACAGTCTTTGCCAAAGTTCTGCTACTTCAGAAACATCCTCTTTCTGAAGGATGTTAATGACTATCTTACCTGCTTCCTCATGACATCAGTGGCCTGCATGATGCATCGAGGGGGAAGGCCATGGTTTCGAGCCAAAAGGATGGCCTGCTCCAGTGTGACACTCAGAGTGCAGCTGTAGGTCAGATAAGAACATAAGAACAGAGGCTTTATGAATTAATGTCAATGAGTCCAGTTATGCATAATTTCCAACCAGTATAAAACATTTAATCCTTGGTAAAACATGAATGAAAACAAAGAAAGCTGCACAATGAAATGTTGCAATATGTTTGTTTTCCGTTCACAGGGAACAGTCATAATTATTCACTTTCTAAACAGGCTCTCTTAGCAAACAAAGACATTTTACTGACATCAACTCAAACAAAGCCAAAAATCCAATGCCTGCCTAAGTCTGAGCTTGATATGAACACAATGTGTTCATTTTCTGTTACAATTCATTCCGAACATCACATTTACTTGAACACATTTTGGTCCCTTTTTTGCAAGCCATCATTACCATTTTGCTCCTTGTGATTGGCGTTTGCTCATCTCCTCACAAGAGTTAGTCACAGCAAGGAAACAAGCAGCTTCAGATCATTTAAGGTTTGAGGTTTTATTAGAACAAACGGAGGTAGGATACTGAAACTAGAGGTTGACTGTGAGCACCTGAAGAGGCTTATCAAGATTGATGCTCATTGCAGCGAAAAGGAACAGTGTCCAAGGACAAGTCAGTGCATCTCCTTTGGCAGCGATTCCCCTAAGCATGTAATGTGTGTGAAAGGAGTGTTGACGTGACTCTGTGATTCATTAGCTGGAGCACATTTTGTATTCGGTCACACATATGAGAAAATATTAAGTAAGTGTGGAACACAATGTTTTTTCAGAGTGCATCTGTTTGTGATGGTGTCTTTGACATGAAATTCACACTAGATGTTGGTGGAAAATCATGTTATTCCATAAAAGCTAATCGAAACAAATTAGGCAGTACATGAAACTAGGTAAAATAAATTACAATTAAGACAACTTTAAGATGCATTGCTCAACAATTTTTAAATGTTCTTCCACAGATACTCCTTCCAAATTTGAAAAGCTGTGGATGCTGTTAATTTCTTCATATATTTTCAATTGGATTTAAGTCGAGCAATTTATTGAGCCTTAGGTTAATGGGTAAATTTAAACTTTGGTGTAATTTACTGGTATGCTACCAAGGTTTCTTTGGCTTGCCCAAATCTTTTGGAGCAAACTTTTTCTTCAACTGTGGAGTCTTCTGTATAGTGTACGCACACATGGCACTGCAGTTCAGTGAATTACCTGTCATGCTCATGGAAAAATTATGCCTGCTAATTTCAAGTCTTTCTGAAGTGATTCCAGTCATAGTGATCATTCTTTGTGACTCCTCTGTTGGAAATCATCACAGGAGCACCTGATTCTGGTTGGTTGTATGTAAAATTATGTTCTAATTCTAATTCCATAGATGCTCAGCTCTGCATCTTTGTGCAATTTAGAAATGCTTTCATAACCAATGAAATAATTCTGTTTAAAAAAGCAAAAAAAAAAAGCAAAAAAACACTAAAATATAATATTGGTTGGTGTCAAACACCACAAGTCAAAGCTCTGTATGTTTACCTATGTTTTTATGCTTCTAGTCAAACACCTTTGCAATAAAAAAACTACTTTATAGATAATACGTTTATCTTCTTATCTATACTTATCATCTTATTTATAGATAATAAGCATATCTTATCTATAAATAAGATATACTTATTTTTAGATAAATAAATAAGTATATTTATTTATATACTTATAATTGCTATAGTCAGCTCATAGTCTGGCTATTAGCCAGCAATATAGCTGGTTATTTGCTTGGATTTCTATACCTTTTGGCATCTTCTTTTCTCTAGTTGTAATACTTATCCCCTATTTTCTCCATTTTATTATACAAAACATAATTTATGACAAAAAATAAGACTTTGTACAGGTAACAGGGATTATTAATTACATCTGAAAATATTTTATTTTACACAAATTACTCATTTTCCACAATGCGTGTAACCAGTTTTCTCATCTTCTCCTTAGCACACACACACAGAACCACTCATGCACACGCACACAATGCAACACATTGATAAATCCTTAGAGAGTCAGTGACAAGTGTCAAGGCTGCTCAGATGACCTTTCTTTGATAACAAGAAGCACTAACGTATCGATTCAGTCTTTTCATTCCAATTTAAAGTGTCCAAAGCTCCTACGCTGCACGGTTCCCTTTCATTCAATAACAACCACCATGGAGTTATTAAGAAATCTGAGAGGTTTGTTTATTATCTCTTACGCTCATGGTCGGATTTAGTGCTAACTGAGAAGGGGGGAAAAAAAACAAGCAGACGTGAAACGGGAGTTATTGCTGGCAGAAGTCGTTACGTGAAGTCAATCAGATCAAGATTTAAAAGGTCCCCTCGGATTTCATTCGCATAACTTTATGACAGGCCTGACACGCTGTGATAAAAGTAATGAACCCAACAATCATCTAGAGAATGTGCCAAGTTATATCATGGTAAAGAGGTGCAAAAGATGTCCTCTTGCAGTTCAAACCCTAAAATATTTCAAGCTCCCATTTCGAGCTTCAGCAAACTGACAAAAAGGAGGGGGAGACACCCAGTGAGGATCTTTAAATATCTTGTCAGCTGGAGCAGGATGAAGGAAATGCTCAAAATCTGTCTGTGTGCGTGTGTGTGTGTGTTAAGCTACACAATTTCCAGGTTCATTAGGGCTGGTGAGATAGTGGGAGATGATTTATATCCATCTGTTTTATGTCGTTCCAACACATCCCATTTACACCCAGAATAAAGTACGTACTACCGAATGGGGAGTATGTACTCCATACTACCGAATTAAATAGAAATTGTGAAAAATCCTATTTATAACAAGAAATTTACAAATAGAAATGTCTGAAACAAACAATTCTGTTTAGTGTGCTTTTGCCTGATACCTCAAAATAAAATCCAGTCCAAATAACCTCTAAATGTGGTATAAAACCAGTGAATCTGTTCAGAACAGAAATGAACAAACAGTTTCAAGGAACAGAGCATACAGGTTAAGGATACAGTTGAATCCCAAGCATTGGGCAGCACAAATACTGTTCAGTCAATCATTTGAAGGATGAAAGTCCACCTAAGTTCACTGGACAATTCTGAGAAGAAGAAAACTTTTGTGAAAAGAAACTTATTAAAAGACCTGTTTGCAATTTGTCACAAATCGTGTCAAAACTGTCCACAGAGATGCTCTTGCAAGGTAAGAATGACATGTATACATGTTTTGGCTGACTGTTGGATTGAAAAACACAGAGCTGGAAAAGCCATGGTGAAACATGATGGTTTCACCATCACAGCATCTAAACTTTATTGGAGACACTTTTGTTCTGTAATAGGATAGATCAGAGGTGTCCAACTTCATTCCTCAAAGACCTGCTCCATTTCAGCTAACTCATGCTAGCATTCTTTGGACACGACTGTTTTAGATCAAAGTGTATTTTTGTCTCAGAATATGCTACACAGCATCTGTGATGAGACTTCAAGACTGTGGTTCACAAATGTTTACCATCCAAACTATCTTTGTAAAAACTACCACAACTAGAGACATAATCAAAAAGACATAACTGTTGGAAAAAGTGTCTTAAAAAAAACAATCAGTTCTCAAATTGTTTTAATTTGAGAACTTAATGGGAGAGACGCGTTGCAAATTGGGAACTGCTGACCTCTGCAACCCGTTCCACTTCTGCTGTTATGAAAACTCATCCATCAACCCAACTAATCCAATCAACAGTGCCTTAGATTACTGTCACATTGGTGAACCTATTTCCACATTACAAATCAACTTCCTTGGTTTTATGGGTTTTCCAGTTGCTGAAAATATTTGCCGTTTGCTCGCTGATTGCATGTAATTTAAACTCAATACAGTGGGATTCATTTCTGCATTAGTAGTAAACTGGTTCTATAAAAAGGCCCAGCTTTAATTCTCACTCCAACACTCTTCATTCTGCAGCTTCAGGCAGAAAAGCTGTTTTTATGCAAGAAGCTGCTACACAAATAACTAAGTATTACGGGACTTGTCACCTGTTATGTTATGGTGTACTTTGACTGCCTGCAGGGGTGAGTTGTGGGAAGCATGTGTAATTTACACAGAAAACACACAGTGATATATGCAGCTTGAGTGTTAATAAAGTAGCAGGACTCATGGAAACTTTCTATTAGAGATAAGGCAAGCGGGCGCATCCCTTTGCAGCACTTAATCATGCCGTCACGCATACCCTCAGAATGCATGGATGCACAGGTGTGTGAGAAAGAGACAAAAAGATATGGAAACTGTCACATGGTGAGGAAAGAGGGCATCAGAGAGATTGGTGGGCGGTGCAGTGGGAAGGAGTATGAGACGAAGATGAAAGCAGCAACTAGGGATCAGCAGTGACAAATGATCAGGATATTTCTGTCCTTATGCCTTGATGAATGGGGTCCTTAGCTGCAGGTGAACCTTATATAGAATTCAACAGGAAAGGAAGTAATTGACCCATCTCCTTCTTGTGTAAAGCGCTCTTCCCGCTCAAGTCCTTAATTTGGTTTTAGAAACAAAGAGCCCAATTAACAAGAATACCTGATGTTAATTCATGCAGAGAAGGGCTCCAAGTTGAGACACAAACAGGGCTGAAACTGTAGTATAAAAATGAATCTGATATAACTTTCTGCATTTTATTGGTTGTGGGGCAACAGAAGGAGTGGCTCAGCGACAGCACCACTCTGATAGAGATGGAAAGTGCACTCACCGGTGAACGCCGCTGTTGCACATAACGACGTGGGTGGCTCCCAGACGCGAGCAGAGCTCCGACGCGACGGTGAGCAGCCCTACTCCAGAAGCCCCGCAGGCTGTGAACTGGCAGGCGGCGGTGCGGCGGCAGCTTATAAAGCTTTCCATCAGACGGTAGAGCTCCTCCAGAGCATTGAGGGGTCGCATTAACTGGGCAGAAACAGGAGCACAGAGGATGAGACATAAGCAAAAACACAAACCTCTGACATATCAGGCAGAAAAATTGTCATCAAATCACCCAGGTCATAGAGTAATGAAAAGACAGCCATGATGAGTACATGTAAACCTCAGGGTTTGGGTGTATGTCTGTATATACAAATTATATCAATAACGCAAAATGAAGTTACGTCGTACCTTATCTATGAGGGCAGCTTTGGGTGCAGTGCTGGCCGGTATGTTGGACTGATCAAGGAAAAACGCCCTGAGTGAAAGAGAGTGAATGTATTTTTAATTAGAATGAATAAAATCCCTTATGTGGAGCAGTGAGACACAAAATATGACGGAATACTGAATTTGTTTAAAAATCAAAGTCCAACCTTTTTATATATATGTATAGATATATGTTAATTGTTTACTGTCTGTGACATCCAAAATGTTTCTCTGCATCATTAGATCATCAGGATAACAGGCCTCCTCACTTGAAAAAGTAGGCCAGCTGCTTTTTATGGAGGACCGGCGTCTGACTTTCAATCATTAGAGTAACTTGGACACGGCAAAACAGAAACACAGACTAAGCATCTCTTGTCCTGGGAGTCGAGCCAAGTGCCATCGCTTCACTCATTCATGGAGCACAAAACAAATTGTGCCGTTTTCCTCTTCATCCACTAGAGGCAGCACTGTACTAGTGGCTGCATACAGATGCTGTGCAGTCTGCCGCAATGAGTCCATCTGAGCTTGATTGCTACTCGTGCAAGCTCAGCAGTCTGTATCTGCATCGGATCTCAGCATTCAGACACTGTGCTAAATATAGGTATATTACACCACATTAAAGCTTTTGTAATAAAATTATCAATCAACTCCATTACTCCTTGCAGTAAAGGATAAGACTCAGCCTCTCTAACACATTTGTGCAACCACATATATAAAAAGGGATAGGGATAGAGTTTTAAAAGGCAAGACTGAAACAGACACTGAGAAATAAAAACTGTTTACAAGATTAAGTGAAGCATATCTCATTCATCTGCATTGATTCTGCTGTAAAGTGACTCGAAGAGCATTTAGGCATTCAATCTGAAGCTGCCTTTCAATAGACAATTCAGGTTTCTCTTACAGAGATGATCCATGTGATTTGAAATTGTTCTTAATTCAGATAAACATAAAATGCCTCTTCAAAAAAAATCTTAAAGTTGGAAATACACTTTTAGCCAGCAGGCGACAAAATAAGAATACAGCACAATAAGGAGTGGACAAAAACATTTGTTTGACTAATGAGGCATGATCCCCAGAAGTGAGCTAATTTATCTTAGCATCCCTGCATATCTACTCCTGAGCTACTGATGAATAATGTTACGCATTCACTTATGGCAGCTTTCCAGGTATTTAAACCTTAATTGCCAAATTATGCATTAACCTTGTAGCGTGCTGCAGAAACCGACAACTAGCACCGCTTGGTTTTGGTTCCGCTAAGAGCCCTTGTAATCGGTTCAAGATGGGCTTATCACTCAAAAGATACATTAGAGTGGAGGTTACAAAGTGTCAAGGTGTAGAATTTACAACCATAATATGAACAGATACTTAACTAGTCCTAAGAAACAAAACAAGGTTTTTATTTGCTGTGTTGTCCAAAAATCAGCATATACTGTTTAGTCCATTCTGGACTTTTGAAATCTTCAACTTTCTGCAATCTTTATGCATATCTAATAACCTTTTTTTTTATAGAAATTTGATTGGAAATGGGGAGACAGAGTAGGAAAATATCCCATTTGTTGAGAATCAAACTTTGCCCACATACAGTGAATACTTGCTTAGAATTAGACAATGCTTTGTGGCAAAGGAGCCATAAAAGCATTCACTAGTAGACAAAAAAAAAACATGTTGGCTTATGGGTTTTTTTTTTCGTAATATCATCAAACTTCAACTTAAGATTGTTGGTGAGAGACAAATTAGTCCATAACTTTTAAGAGGAAGGAACATTATGCAAAGCGATTGTGGCAAATCAAAAATATATAACAAAAATTAAATAAAAATAAAAATGTCTTTGTTGAACCACCTTAGAAGAAAGAAGTCATGAGTTTCATGGTCAACTCTGCAGGAGATGCAGGTTGAAGAATCTGTTGACATTTAAGTTATGCACTTCACAAATCTGGCTTTGATTAAAGAAGCAAAAAGAAAAACAACATTAATGAAATAAAGCCATATGAAGTCCTGTTCACCACAAACCAGGTAAGGAAAACAGTAAACACGGGGAAACCACTGTGCGACAAAAATGCATGAACTGCTTTTGATCTTGCCGTTATGGCCGATGCTGTTATGTGAGCAACTCCTTTTTCTATTTTCGCTTTTAGTGGAAATCAAGACAGCCATAGGTAAAGTCTGCCTGTAGCTCATCCAGCAATAACTGCAACATCCCTGACCACACACTTAAGCAGAGCCAAAGGGTTTCCATGAGGCTCTAATGGAGACTTTGGCTGCAAGCCAAAGATGACCTGCTCTGCATGCAGCTAGTTTGTTTTATTGGGGAAATGAGAACTCAATTCACTTTGTTTCTTCTTGCTTCGTAACAATAGGAGACCGGAGGCCCTTCAAAGCACAGGAGCAAACGCAGTCAGCTGCTGTGTAGAAGGAAGAAAAGAGGCAGATGTGTTCAAAGGAGTAGCACGGGAATGGAAATATTCCCAGCACACTGTTGACTCAAAAAGTGAAGGAAAAAAATTAATGATCCCTAAAATCCAATGAGGTATACAAACAGTTTAAAATTTGCATATTTTGAGTGGTTTCACTTTCATTCGAACCCCGGGAAAGGGCTAAATGATCTATAATTTATTATATTTCTGTAAATATATGACCCCACAGAGGTGTAAAAAAGTCTATGTAAATCACTCACAAGGCCATGATGGATGACACTCACTGTTATTAAATTCCCACACAAATCCCCTGGCGTGTGTGGGAAAGCAACTAAGGAGCTAATGAGGGCTTCCAGGAGCCTTAAGACGCCCCACAGTGATGCTGCTGCACTGACACCAGGAGGAGGAAAAGCTGCAAACTCATTAATGCAGACGTGTTTATAACCATCTGTAGGTCAACTTTAGCGCAGAAAAAAAATATAGAATACACTGGTATACGCTACAGCATTGTGAAAGTATATATTATATGACAGACATGTTATTAACACAATTACTGTTAATCAGGCTCAGAAAGCAAGTGCTTAGTTTGTGACACTTATAGAGGACTTACAGTAATGGCATCTGGTGTCAAAGGAAGTTAAAGTTATTAACCCTAGGTCACTGGACTTAAGGATGCACACGCATATCATACACATCTACAAGGACAGCATCTGAAAATGGTGAAAAGATTCAATAAATTCCTGAAACCTGCAGAATAGAGGATGTATGGTAGCTCATGGATAGAATCTTGTGCTAGATTGGATAAGAGATTATTTGATAGACCAGGTATGTAAATTTTGTTAATGTGAAAATAACAAAAGTAGTATTGGGATTACATCAAACTTAAATACACTTCATAAAACAGACTGAAAACATTACTGTTTACTGCAGCTTTCCTGTAAAGGTCAAACATGATTTTATTTATGATGCATCAACTCTATTTGCTTCCAGATGTGCATTTAAACATATTTTACATTTAAATCTGATGCAGAATTGTATCTCTATTATTTTTTGATCTATATCTTTTTTAATGACATTTTCATATGTCATTTGCCTTATATTCCTGCAAAATGCTTTACATTACCTTGCTTGTCCATCTCAGAGGGGTTTTCTAATCAGATGAATCTAGGTCGTTCATTAGAGTACAAAGCGTAACAAAGTACAGAGCTTTAATCATTATAACCATGCAGTGATGGATTTAAAACGAAGTGATAAATGGAGGCAGCTCAGCCCTCCAGGCTTTATAAACAGAGGTTCAGAGCAGACCAGCTGAAGCAGAACAAAGCCTCGACACCTTCCTGTGAATGTAAGTAAACTGGGACACTCTTTGCCAACCAAAGACTCCTGCCTTTTCAACGGTGAGGAAAACTGCTTATAACAGCTCCATTTTGTTTTGTCCAAGACAAGAGATTTAGCAAGACACATTTTATCAGTTCTAATAAACATTAAATAAACCATCTGGTGTGCGTTTGTTGAAACACATATTTTTTACAACGTTTTAAAAGAGAACAAAACTAAGGGTCCAGTTGAAGTTCAACAAACTTGATTTTTTTTTTTTTATTCCTGGGAATAACTGAAAATTGTTTAAAACTTAACAGCAGGCATCAATTTCTGCTGCACAGTGTTGCACCAGGGAAGAGAAAAAACACCACTAGTTTTGCTCATTTGCTGTAACAGTTCAGGATGAACACAACTTTACAGCAGAACTACAGGTTTTAAGTTCCGCTCTGTAACATCTCAAGGACACTTTTGAGTTGGGTACGTTGGATTATTTTTACAAAGTAGTGTCTAAATGGGTATGTTGTAGGGACTTAGATGGAAGTAGAAATATTATGTTTTCTCAGCTGCTACTAGTCATTGTCTCTGTGTATTTTTAAAAGGAGTGAGTCAAAAGTCCTCTAAAGCAATGTGTTCATTAGTTATCTGAAACACTTGGCGGCAGTCAATGCCACCAAGGATGGCACAATCAGTTATTAGGTTTAAAGGAAAAATTATTTTTCCACATAGAGCCAGGTTGATTCAGACAGGTCATTCCCGTAAGAAACAAGATCAAGATTTAAAAACATGTGAAATAAACCTCCAAAAACCTGAAGGAGTTTGTCAGAGGGAAATGTACCTTTGCATTTCACGAACAGGCATACCAGCAGAAAAAAGTTTAACCTGTAATTAGAATCCAGTACTTGCTTAATTGCAAAATACAACACAGCAGTGCGTGTGGAAACTGAACACAAATAACTTGCGGGCTGTCTTATGCTGTGGCAAAGAGAACACAGCATAAAATTAAACAGCCTGTAGTTATAATAATATATATTACCACCTGGACAGAGCTCCAAGTTTATTGCTCATCTTTCAGCCACCATCCCATCATTACACACATTTATCAAGCTGTGTTGTATTTTATTATCCAATAAAAGGGATTTCTTTTCTAGTTAATACATACTGGGGGGAAGAAAAGGGGCTTCAAACTAGCCAAGACATCCACTAAAAATATTTTATCCCAATAACCAACAGTATATTGAGTAGTGACTGCAGGGCAAGCTTCAAGTTTCTGTAGAGGTACTATGTGTCATGCAACACTTGCTGGTTTCCCGCCATTATTACACTGCATTTGCAGTTCACCAATACACAATGCACAGTATCTTCATCTTTTTTCTGCCCTAAAATCGATAACAAGGGAGCATGTGAGGTGAAAACCAAATGCCCTCCTGAAAAGTGCCGTCAATAAAAGCAAAATGTGATGAAATAAGCCGCCAGATATCCATCTCCTCCCTCGCTGACTAAAGCATTCAAAGACAGTCCAGATTTAAAATTTTTGCTGCAAGTCCTCCATGACCCCTTTATCATTTCCAAAGGTAGAACATGCATACAGTTATGCTTTAGTGTTTTAGATTTCCCATATCTGAAGGCAAGTTGAGAAAATGTACTCCAAATGACAATAGATTCCAGTCCAAGTAGATTTTAGAAAAATGCTGCTTTATATTAGTAGTGACGTCTTATTTTCGCCACATAAATAAAACTTCAACTCTGCTTCTGAATAACTGTCCCTCAAGGGTCTGAAATGCACATGTAGATCTGAGCATTTGGTACGGCAGCATGAAAACCTTAAACATCGCCCTGCAGTTCATTCAGTTCAGCGATGCATCTGTCTGTCAGACGCCTTCTGGCGCTGGTCCAGTGTTGGTTTAGCCCAACACTGCAGTAGCTCGGCTCAAACGATAACGAGGTGCCTGAGGTTGGAGAGTGAAGTGAGATCACGGCCTGGTCTGTGGTCAGTTGTAAAACGAATGGCGGCTGGCAAAACAAAACAAAAAACTCCTGGTGATGTTGCATACAGAGAAACCACTAATTGCTGGGAACCAAGGGGGCATATTGATTTTACCACATTGAAACAAATCTACTTTTGGGGTGGGAGCAAAACATCTTGCCTGCTGGTTTTTCATGAATTCCTCGTGGCATCACATGAGTGATGCAAAGCTAAAACTATAGTTTAGGCATTAGCAAGTATAACTCTTCATGTTAAATATAAGTAACAAACTGAATACTGGAAATAACCCCCCCAAAATATAATTGTCTGGGAAAGGTGTTAACTCAACTTAAACATAAAACATTACATTCATATTTTATGACAGTTCAACACAATACAATTTGTATAACTGTGAAGTGTAACAACATTCAAGGGTTTCCATTTTTTTAAACACTCTGTCAGAGTTAAAGTGAAATAGTCTACAAATCATGAAATGAATTCAGTTTCTGAAGCGGCAATTGCTGCAAAGAGTTTTACAAAAATTTTATGTATATGCTGCTCCTCAAACTTTACAAATATACAGTCATGTTCAATAAATTAGGATATGAATTCGCATGCGATTCTTTGTCCAGTTAAAACCCAAAGTATTAACTTTTAAGAAGACATCAAACCTACTTTTCCTTAAGCCCATGATTCTGTGTTCAGTAAATGTTGGGAAGTTATGTTTCATCATAATTAACAAGCCATGAAAGAAAACATTGGTCTGTGTGTAATTAGTCTATGTAATGTCTTTGACTAAGTGTATTGAGTTACTGAAATAAAAAAAAAACCTTTTTGATACTATTCCACTTTACTAAATGGGTCTTTGGACTCCTTTGGTCAACAACCACACCAGGAAACCCATTTCTTTGCTTAGAAAAAGGAGAGTGTGCTTATAGAACAGATTAAGCTTTTAAGTGAAAATGCATCAAAACAATGTGCGAACAGTTCATGATTTGTATACTAACCTAATATAATTTTGACAAATGTTATACTAATCCAAGAAATGTGCTGTGTTTTGATCAATGTTTTGTAAATGAGTTAGTAATTCATAGTTTCTCATATGTCTATTCTGTACACAGTCTCTATTACTTACAAACTCTGGCACAGAGGAGCTGCTGCTGAATGAGTGAGAGCTTCTGTTAGGAAATTTGATTTCTGTTGAACAACTAGCCAATTTACAAAAAAACAAAAACAAAAAAAAAAACAATTTGTCTCTGGTGACACAAAGAAAACAGTGCACAACATGTCCTTCACTCTCAATATCTAATGACCTTTTAGATAAAAGGTATGTTTCCAGCTTATATTGCAAATAACATCTTGGCATATTTACCACGTTTCTCTCAGGTTTTGGATAAACAAATTACATTTTCACACATTTTGATATCTTATTCCTTGCAATCTGACAAGCAAAGAAAAAAAATCGCTTGCTGAATCCATTACACTGACTTTAAGCTTTAGGTTTGTGCCCTCTGACATTTTTGCATTTTTTTTACTCTAACTTGAGGCCACTTTTAGACCTATTCTATTTGTCTAAACCAAATGAATGACCTTAATGAATCGATGTTTCATTAAGATTTAGCGTTGGCGTTGAAATCAAGTTTTTTGCTCAGTGTGTAAATCTTTCTACTGTAATGCATTTGTAAAGAATGGAATCTGAAAGAGTTTGGAGAACCCAGGGTAAATGAACAACTCAAACTGTGAGCTTCAGCAAGTTCAGTTGAAACTAACTCCACTGTGCCACACAGCTTGACTGCCTCCTTACCTAGCACCCTTTAGGCTCCCCCACAACACTTGCCTGTGTCTCCTTAGACACATTCACTGTGTTACTGCTGGGGCCTTGGCTGTCAACTCAATTACATTTTTTTGTCGGTGCAGGTGAAATTATACAGAAAGCAGAAGTACAGCAAAATATAAAAAAGCTCAACCTGAGCTGAGAAATCGGCTGCTTCCAGAACAGGTCAAGTTTCAGCTTGACTGGCCATGAGCGGTGACCAGCCAGTAAGAAATTCAAAAATCCAACTGTATAAATTGTGAACATACTAAGTGTTACCAAGCTGTCCTGACTGCAACACTCTTCAGTGTGAAAGTTGTTACCATAGTTTGGAGGCTCAGTTTTAGCAATGAAGTCAGAGGAAACACTAAAAGGAACAACCAGCAACTTTACAAGAAAAACATTTTCAGGGTATGTTGGTTGTTCCTTCAAGTATCTCCCACAGAGTTCTTGACTTTCACCATTTCATATTTTTTGTAATTTTGGAGTATAAAAGTGAGCGTTCTATCAAGGAACTGCTGTTAAAAATAAATTAAATATTCAGTGTCCTTTCTTTATTTGCTTTCCAAAACTCTGCTCTGGGAAATGCAGTTCTCACTTCTAACCATTACAAATAAATGAAAAAACTGAATAAATCAATCTTTGAAAATTAATATTTAGCTATGCTGAGATGGCACTGATGAAACACACAACTGCCAGGACTATAAATCTTTTAAAGCCCTCAAAACAGACTATGCTAAATATGACAAAGCTCGATTATACTGTGCTTATAATTTTAATTATCCACACAAGCTGCAGCAAATGTTAAACTTAAGACCAGCGGTCATCCTCTTAGGTGCTCATTAAGGGAACAAGGGTTAGGAGGAAAGTCACATTTAATAGCTCTCTAACATTTGTCTCTCTGCCTTGGAGTGCAATTCCCCCCCGCCCCATCACACAGCCCAGGAAGTTAAACAAATTAAAGTTCTTCACCTGTCTTTCTACTTCATCACATTTTCCACACCTGGCCAATCACAGGGAGTCTCGAGTGTGTCGAAAAGCAATGGGGTGTAAAGTGACTGAGTGCAGCAGCTGCACAGAGGCACTGCAGCAAACCTGGTTGCATGCTGTGTGTTCTCATCCAGGCACTGCCGCCCCTGCTGTGTGTGTGTTTACGGCCAATTGCAAAACATTCCCAACTGTGCTCCCCTCAGCCAATCACCTTCAGATGCTGCTGCTACTGAGCCCTGAGACTCAAACTCATTGGAAAGGAAGGATATCTTGATTTATATTATATCTAAGAAACTCTGTTGCATTACGCAACATGAGTGAAGCAGTACAAATGTGTGTGTGCGTGCTATACTCTACCCGAGTCTTTTGTTGTACTGTTTGACCTTCTCCAGCGAGGAAGCGTTAATTTGGGCCTGATATTCCTCCACCGACACATTGTCTCTGTAGTAATAACCCTCCATGCTCTCCAGAGCTAAACACGAGGAGATGCACAAGGAAGTTTTCAGTGTTCATGATTTTCTGCAAAGAAGCCTTTGTCCTTTTCCTAAAATTGACTCCTTTTACCTTGCGTAAAGAGTACTGGGTAGATTTTGACACCTCCTCCATTTTTTAGCCTGTAAGGCAAATGTGCGAAGTAGTAACTCTCCAGGTAGAAGCAGACCCTCAGGGCCTGGCGAGTGCCCTCCACCTGGTAGGAGATGGGCATATCTGCCAGAAGACCAAACAAGAGACACAGTACGGGTTAACATGGGCAGCAGCAAGCACATGTCTTGACTCCCCTTTTAAAAACATAAAAAGCTGTTGAATAAATGGATATTTTATTGTATTAGCATCATCTCCCATTAAAATTATTGTTTAAAATGCAACCAAAATATAGTGATGAGATCATGCTGCTAGGATTAAAGATTAAGTTACAGTTTCTTCTTAAACAGAAGCACTTATAATTGAGGAGGGCCCTGTAACTTGAGACCAAAACTAAAAGACTGCATACTTGCTACCATTGGTTCTCCTTCAAATTGCTGAAAATAGAAGGTGACTTTCTCCAGATCAATCAGGGCCACTTGAGTGTCCTCCAGCATGGCCTGCTCATCAGTCTGAGGAGGAAAAACAGCGAACATGAGTTTATTCTTTTTACGGTAGTCTCTCATCAAACCTTACCAACTGATCTGCGCAACAGGACTTTCCTCAAAAACATCTTTCATCAAATCATGTGGTAAGACGTTGAATATAGGCTCATATATTAATGCATGCAACGTATTCATACATTGCATGCATTGTAAAGTGAAAACTGGGAAAAGAAACTACTGAAGTGAAGTATCGTTGATGCGATGCTTTGTTTTGGTGTGAATGTTTGGTTTAAACCTGACGTCAGTCTTTGATACCTTTATATCAATTAATATTTGCTGTATTCAGACAAGGTTTGAGCTTTCTACAATTTCAAATCTTCATCCACTCAAAGTGACAGGCAAGGACAGTGACGTCTTGCCCTTTTAAATCCCAACCGGTCAACACCACAAGCACACAAGGCTGAACTATATCCTCAACATGCAATTAAGTTCTACAGAGTCCAGATAATGGTCTATTTTTTTTTGTTCAAGGCCGTTAGAGTGAAGATACATCTAAAGGTAGTGACACTGACACTGAACCTCTCAACATGACCTAAGTCTAAGAAATCCTTCGGAAAGCATTAAGGTTTACTTAGATTGACTGCAGGAACTGACATGGATGCATCATAAAATCCCTTCATTTCCGTTTTCCCTTGGTTGTGTCTGTAGCTTGCAGTGTTACGACTAATGAGGAAGACTGTTTAAAATTTCAAACATAAAATGAAATTCTAGTCTTATTTGGTCAATCATTGTAATTCAGAGAGCAAAACAGAATTCCTGGTTGAAATTTAATAAATAACCAGGAAACGCCACAAAACTAAAGTTCTTGTCGTCTGAATATTGCACGCAATCTAGTTCGAGAAGGATAAGGATGATTAACCAAGAGGATATGAACAAACTGGTACATGACACAACTAATTTAAGTAAAGAATTAGGAGAGGTGCAGTGTTTTCAAATAACACAAGTTCATTATTGCCTAAAATCTGACTCCTGAACTGCTCCTGGCAGCTTACCATATTGGGAGACAGGAGGGACTGGAAGTGAAACAGGAGGCCAGCACTGGTGATCTGCTCCAGCCATCGTCGGCTCGCTTCCTGGGCTTCCTGGAGTTCCTGAGGATCTGGAAAGTCCTGGTCTAGTTCTACTCCAACATTGTGGAACTAGTAAACAAACATCAAACAACAAGTAAGCCAGGGCAACCTGAAGAAGCAAAAGCTTTTTTATAATTCAGGATGTACTTTCAGTGTGACCCACCTGGTTCAGTACGGCCAACAGGTGCTCTGAGAATGCACACACCACTGCAACTAAAGACTGACAAAACACCATATCTCGTCGCAACTGAATCTCAGAGTCTTGAGAGGGGGAAACAACACAAGGAAGTAAATTATAAAAAGGAAATGGAGAAAATCCCTCAGCTGTAGCGAGATGAACAAAAAACAAAACCAACAGATTTAAAATGGAAGTATTAAGTGACTGACTGAGATGAAGAGGCTAAAACCGGATCCTGAATACCCTGAGGTCAATAAATATTCTTATTCTACTGGAAATTCTTTCTGGAAAAACTGAAAACAAATCTTTTGTCTATTCATGTGGGAAATAATGAACAGCAATATTTTCTGAGAGATAAAAAGTTAACACTAAACAAAACAAATTGTCCAGTAGTTCCTGAGATATTATTTAATTATGTTGTGCGGAAGATGAAAACTTTCTAACTTGATTTGCTAAGGAGCTTGATTGCAGTTTGCTGAAGTTTTCATGGACGGAAGCACAAGAGTTTTATTAACAAGTTTATTCACTACTAAATGTTTTCATGCTTGCTGCTCCCTTAATGAGAGCTAAGTAGAATGTAAGACTTAAATCTCACCAGTATAGGCAGTTGTTTGTTACAGCACTTACACAATGCAAAACTGGGATCAATAGGAAACCAGAAGCAAACATATTAATTGTGATGCACCAAATGAGCAAATGTTTAGACTGCTACACGTATCAACGATAAGATAAGACATTTAAATAAAAAAACAAAGCGATTAATTTAGTGTTCTGTTACAATAATGTATAAGTAAATGTTAAGTCTAACTAGTTCATAAAAATAATGCAAAACTCTTCATTTTTAAAATTAGAAACAATAGTGGGAAAATATCCTAAAGATGAATTAACTAATTGTCACACAGAAAATGTTTAAAGTTTTAAGGGCCAGGGCAAACATGGTTTGTCAGACTGAAAAGACTGGTGATGCCTGTTCTAAGCTCTGAGGATAATCTATAATATTGATACTGCAAACAGTTTTATAGCTAGAACCAATTTGAAATAAATCATTTCAACGTAACCTCCATACATGACAAGATCAAGGTATATTGAGCTAAGAGTTAGCAAATGATTTAAAATGCACCTAATACTATGCTCAGTTTTAACAGTGATGGCAGCACAAACCTGTATACTGCAGTAGAATCATGAGCAGGCGTGTCTTCACCTCTGAAAACAAGGAAATCAGTGAGTGCTTCAGAGAAATTTAAATGGTTTACCTTATTCCTGCTCAACAACTGGTTTATATTACATATAGACAATCAGAAGAGAGGGAGGAGAAAAAGATAACAGCATAAATTCATATTTGTTTGCAGTTATGGCTTTGTGCTACAAAGCAGGAAGCCACACTGATGAAAATGCATTAATAATAACTCTATCTTTCTGCATTTCCTCAGTTGTGACCACCAGCTCACCTTTCCCAGGAGTGTCGAGTGGCAGGCTGTTAGTGCTTGGTACTGTTCCCACTGTGGGCTTGTACCACTTTAGTGTGTGTGTGTGTGTGTGTGTGTGTGTGTGTGTGTGTGTGTGTGTGTGTGTGTGTGTGTGTGTGTGTGTGTGTGTGTGTGTGTGTGTGTGTGCGTGTGCGTGCGTGTGTGTGTTCAGTCCAGGAATCAACAAAAAACAAAACCACACTCCTCTGGCAATAAAAAATACCCTCTCTCGGCAAAAATTAAAGGATCTCACCACAAACAGCTTTGCAATTCTCTGCGAGTTTTCAGTTTCAGCTCAGTTCCAATTTATGAGTCCCAGGTTGATTATAGGTTTACATTTTAAAGTAAGCAGAGCTGTTACTAAGCAAAATATTCTGGTATTTCAATTAATAAACAGGTGGGAGGGGGTACAGGGGCTAACATTGAAGAATAAGACAATTCCCAAACATTTTATTGAAAAGCAGATTATTATTATTTTGTCTTTTAAACACAGTGTGTGACTGCGTGCTTTCATGGCTTAAACATTGTGGATTTATAATTGGCTTTGTACATGTGCCACGCATTTGGAGCATCTCAGGTGAACACCGACCTTCTACATATTTAGAAATAATTTGTGTGAGCCCCTGAACGCTACTGGGAAGGTTCCATGGGTCCTGCTTGATGTGGAGGCGCAGCTTTTTGGCACAGTTTACCCTGGGCTCCATCTCCTGCAGGAATTCTGTTGGAAGACAAACATAAATAAATTGTACTGACCCAACTCAATGTGGACTTTTTTTCCCAAATGTTTATCAGGTCTAATGGACTTTTTAAATAGAAATAATATCTTAGCCTTACAGATAAGCCAGGAAATGCAAGGCAAAATTAAAACAACTTTCTCAGAATAAACCAAGTGTGAATAACCAAAGTAATAAAAGCCAGATTATTAAGCAAAGAGTCTCAGGAAGGGATGCTGGATCAGATGAGGGTTTTTGCCACAGATACTTAGATTTATGTCTCAATTTTCACAGAGCCACAAGACTATGATTTGATCTAAACCATTATACTTTAGCTCTGGCTGCATGTTTATGGTTCTGTTGGAAAATCTCAAGGCTTTAGCAGCCTGGGTTTTCTTCCAGGCTCCACTCACCTGATCAGCTCTAACAATTCACTTAGTTCAGACAGATAATAAAATGTAAAAACAAAACAATAAAAAAAATTGAGACAAAGTCATGTCAATTAACATGCAATTTTACATAATTTGTTCAAAAAAAGAGCACGTAGAAGATAAATATCTTGTGTGTTGAATAGACATTTACGTATTCTCATACAAGTATTGCCACATTCAAAGTGCAAATTTATCTTTTTCTGAAGAGAGACTTTGTGGTTCTAGACAAATTTCGTTTAGTAGGAGCAGAAACAGCTCTTGTAAAAGACATAAAACAGATTGTAAAAGTTGCATTAGACTTTTGTGCAGGGATAATTTTCTAGTACTCAGTATTTTGCTTCTAGTAAAACTTTAGCCTCATCTGGCCAGAGGACATTTTTCCATAAGTTTGAGTGTCTCCTACATGTCTGGTGAGCTGCAAACTGCACGCCTTGTGGTTTTGTTTTTACAATGCCTTTGTTCTTCCCACACTTCCATAAAGCCCAAATCAGTGGAGTCCATGACAAACAGCTGTCTGGTCAACAGACACTTCCACTACAGCTGCGAATTTCTGCAGCTCCTCCAGAGTTACCAAGGACCACTTGGCTCCTGCTTCGTTTAGCAATTTATTTGCCAAACCTGTCAATTTAGTTGGACAGCAATGTCTTATGTTTGTAGTGGTATCATGATGTTTTCATTTTCAGATGATGGGGTTTTTTAAAGAGTATCAATGAGATTGAATAAGAATAGATTTTAAAACCACATATCTTCTTTCCACTTTTTAATTAAAGGTGAAAGGTGAATATTGGACTGTCACATGAAACTCAAATGAAAAATATTGAAGTTTACAGTTGTGATGTGGCAACATTTGGACGTCAAAGGAGCATAAACACTTTAAAATTTGGTGACAAGTTGATAAATATGTGTGGCCATTTAGCAGTTTTTGCTTCAGCTGACAAAATCTTAAAAGAAAATAATCCAAACCTCACTATAAACAAGTTGCTCATTTCCCTCTCAGGGTGATCACAAAATTTGTGGCTTTAACACTGTACTTTTATCCAGCACAAGCAACTTGTTCCAAACTCTTTTTAAAGAGTAGTGATAACACATGAGTTGAAAAACTCTTAAATCTACATAAGAGACCAACAAAGAAGTTTGCATAAAAAGAAAACAGCAAGTTCTTACAATAAATGTGTGTTTTTCTAGGTGAAAAAGGTGTGAGTTTGGATGCCGGAATCCTGTACTTCTTAGATAATCGTGTTTGCTGTATTGTCAACCGTAGGCATTACTAAAGCTGTAATGGATCAGCAATGATCAAGCCCTTATGTGCCTCCTGGAGCAAAGCGAACACAAACGGCTCTACTTTGTGTTTAAGCATATCTGCGCTCTCTTGGGGAGAGCTGGAGATGAGAGGGAAGCTGGTGCACCATATTGGCCGAGATGTCTGGAGGCTTCAATTATCCGAAAAGTACGAAATAAGTAGGTAATCTGCTGTTTTGCATAAAGTGCTCACCGCTGTGCATTAAGGGGCACGCAAGGACACAAAGACTCAGTTGCAAGTGAGTTTTGCACAGTGGAATAGAGACAAATGCAAGACAAGACAGTCTTTTGTTGCTTTGAAGAAGAAAAATGAGTCACTGAGAAGCAAGCTTGCACTACACACACACACTTTCCTTTGCTGTTTTATCTGAGAAATGGGTCGGGCCATCTGAAGAAAGTTTCAGGGATGATGAAAGAACGCTGTCAGCTAGTTTGTATTTGTAGAAGGAAATGATAAGGATAAATTTAGCCTTTCCTTCCACATTTCCTACATTTCCCTGTAAGAGATATGACCCAACAATAGACACCAAGGTTAAACACTGAGGCTGAAATGGGGTCAGGTGGCAAAATGAGCTACCGAATACAATGTCTTACATAAGTATTCAAACTATTTAAACTTTTCAGCATTTTGTCACGTTACAACCACAAATCTCAACGTGCGGTAGAAACAATAAAAAATATTTATTTTAAAACTGAACTTGTGTTTACAACCGGTTTCTCTGGTATCTCTAAGTAAAACTTATACATAACTTTATGTTGGTCAATTACGTTAAATCTCAAACTACATGAAGGCTTCTGATTGTAATGTTACAAAATCTGCAAAACTCGAGGAGGTCTAAATAGTGTGAGAGTATAATGAAAGCGGTGCTATTTTCACACGACAGACATAAATGGAAATGAATGGAGAGAAAATGTTTAAAAATTATATTTTTTCTAAATGTTTATAGTCCACCAACAACACTTGCTCCCACATGTCTACCCAGCATCACAGTACACAACAGGAAGTCCCAGCCCCTGTGTATCCAGCTCCTGCTCTGTTTTAAGTCAATACTGGCTCTGAGAGCCTTTTATATCATCTTCCTCCTCTCAGACCCACATCAGGGGGTAACTCTCCCTAGAACTGCAGACACTGCAGTTGAAAATGTAGAAATTGACAGGAAAAAAGGTGGTCGCAAGTGCACAATGGAACAAAAGTTCTAAGATCAAAAGGTGTTCCAGTGATGACTGAATAGAAAGCACAATGCTTGCATTTTCTTGGTGGTTTTACCTTGCAGCCCTCTTGCAGGCGTGAAGCACTTTGTCTGCTCGAATGCCCGCGCCACCCCGCTCCTCTCAGCATGCCGGTGATTGAGTCCACCTGAAGAAAGCACTTGGGTCAAACATATAACACATGATACAGTCTCCCACTGCGTCCAGATTGGAAAGTTTGCACTGGGGACCAAAAACATGAAAAAATAATAAAAAGACTCCAGCTGCCCCCGCATAACTAACACCTGCTTCCCCCTTCCCAAACTCAAATGGATTCACAGTTTGTGATGCTGGGGGGGAACAAATCTGGGGACTTTTCTCTATATTACAACATATTACAGGAAGCAGACAAAAAGAGCAGCACAGCTTTGTTCCTTTTCTTTTTCCACCAGTGATGGAAATATCCTCATGCCCTATTGTTGTAAAGGTCCCAGAAAATATCAAGGCTGTTCCGTTTGCCCTTCTTGGGGCTACAATAAAATATCCCACTTCAGGTTTCAATAAACAGTCGACCTTTGAAAAAGAAAAAATGTTCATCATAAAAATGCTAATTCCTGGAACTGCCCAGTTAATACTTTAATATCTTAGGTTAAGGAATATGTCTGGACAACAATATCATGCAAGCGTGGGCCCTCTAGGTTTGCTAACATAATTTCACATTTATGATGTTTAACTAACCCACCTGGCTAAACAGATGCTCCAGGAAGCTGTGTAGTTTCTTCTGCTTGTCATGGGACAGCCACACACTAGATGGCATTTCATCTCCTGCAGAAATGAAAATACAACCAGCCATTTGGACAACATCAGTGTCTTTCCTTCACAATAAAGAAAAAAAATGACATAGGACTTCACTCCTATCAAAATTTTTATTATTCTATTGCAAATACAAGGTCTTAACTTCCTAAACACACTTCAACTTGTAAGATATATAAAAATCAATATTTGTGTTTGTTCTATGATGTTTGTGCACCTGAATCCATGTCATCACTGTGAACATAGGAGCTGCAGTGACTGCTGCAGATGCTGCTGAAGGAGGCAATTGAGTTCCTGTTGCTGTTGCAGTCACTGATGAAAAACAAGAACAGAATATCATTGGAACAGGCCAAAAAGGAATGCAATATAAACCTAAGCATAGCTTGATGTAGCATAAAATAAGTGTCTTAACTCATTTTAAATACATTTTCATTGTTTTGTTTAGCTTAACTTATCATAACTTAAATTATCTTACCTCAACTTAGCTCAACTAAATTCATCTCATCTTAACTTTAGTCAAAAAAAGCTCCAGTTATCTTAACCTTATCTTACATCAAATTAACTTACTTACTTTGCCGTAACATAAATATACTTTAGCTCTGCTCCACTTAGCCCCCAATGGCTTAATTTATAATAGCTTAGCTCAAACATTGTTAAACTCATCTTAATTTAGTCTAGTTCTGGTTGGCTCAACTTGAGCTAATTTAGGTACATTAGGTCAAATTTGTTCAAAAAATGGATTTGATCCAATGCATTTTGAAAACATTAAGTCATGCATTATTGTTTAGTTTGAATACATTTATTACAAAGAACAAGTTACTAAGAGCACCAGTTGTTATGTGACCGTCTGTCTCTTGAGGGTTACCTATATGAATCTCTGTTGCTGATAGTGTCATGTCCAGAGTCCTCCTGCTCGTCTCCTGTCACATTGAAACACACCTTCTTCCCATTCCTCTCTGCTTTCTCCCCTTCACTCTCTGCAGAGATGTAGCTCTCTGGGTGTCTCACCTCTGATGCTGCGGGATATGTGATGGAGGACACAAGGCTGATGCAGACCGAAAGAAAAGCATGGGGGAAAAAGCGAGGAGGAATTATATAAAACACAAGGTAGAAAGATCAAAATTATAACGTTAATGCAGTCGTCTGGTGGGTTGTTGATGCAGTGTTTACAATATGCGGCAGATGCCACTCATGTCTGGGGCTCCAATAGCGGACTGTCTGGGCCAAACAAAACCCTGGCTTGTCTCAATTTGGCATTGGCACAAAATCTTAAGATGCTCAGAGGTCTCAATCGTATTTAAAGATTCAAATATTATGTAAGGGGCAGCTGTATCAACATGCAGTGATGCAGATGCAGAGATCAGTTACCCTCTCTGTGCTACCATGGACTTTTATTCTGTTCTGTTAGATGTCTATCAGAGCGGCAGGAAGAGGATGGACAGGATATTTTCACAGTTGCAACAACACATGGTGGTGTTTAAAGCCATAGCCCAATAAATGCTTGGCTTGTACTTTTTTGATCCCCCCTCTCCCCCCCTCACGCATTTGCTCTGACACGCGATGTCTGTTTATATTTCAGACTCATTTCAGTTTGAGCCTGCCTACATTTTCCATTACGTCATTCCATCGGCCTCCAAGACATTTCAAAGTGGAAGCGTTGGAGAGGGACTGCGTTAGTCTGTTCTTCATCAAAATGAACATAGCTTCCTCACGCCAGCCAAACATCTCCTCAACTCTACTCTCTCTCTCCCTCCCAGCTGACCTCCTTTCTATTCATTTGCATGCCGACAAGGCAGCAAAGATGCCCTCATTACAGTTCGGTCCAGAATGCCCCAAAAAACAAAGTAGCATTCCATCGCCATAGAGAGGCCCTGCTAGATCTGTGATTGGCTGCTCATTACTAAAGAAGTGAAGCCATTCTGGGTGCTGGGGGACATGGCGGTATAACAATACATGGATCAGAGATGGTGGCCTAAAGCCTCAAATACAGGGGAGCAATGACCAAGAGAATGAAAGCAGGCAAAAAAAAAAGCATACTTCAATACAACTACTAAATTATGACACATTTGGTTCTCCATAATATGCATTATTAACCTCATCTGTAAAAAGAAATTCTGATAGATAGAAAGAAAAAGGAAGCCATGCCAGAAGTCCAGATGAAATTTACAACCAAAGAATGAAAGACGAGGGTATCAATGCATATATATACCAATGACAATCCAGAACAAAAATAACTGCAGCTTAGTTTTGAGTTCCTAAAGATTTCTTAAGTGTGAAAGAGAAAATCAGGAGAAATGTTATCTGAAAGCAGCAGCTCTGAGACCTGACAATCTGACACCCAGCAAAGAGACTGGATTTTACCACTAAGGAGAACGTAGAGGTGAAATACAACAGCTGTGTCGCCAGAATACATTCCACTTGAAAGCAATTAAGTGACTGTGCAAGTTTCTCTTTTTAAAACCAGAACATGAATAAAACCAAGTTCACACAAACAAGAAATTTGACTTTGGTTCCGTTTGCTATAAATAAAAGCATCTACAGTGTAAATCACATTTAAAAAGACAGTAAAAAAAACATAAAACGTCACATTGTAAGATTTACTGATGAGAGTTTTACAGTAATACAGTAATGTAGCTGTTAAAACATTTTGCAGAATACACATCTGCCACACCCATCAGTCCATGTGCATTAAGCTTTCTCACAAAAATATGTAATCTGCCCTTAAAAACTCAGCCATGAATTTAATGTACAAATTACTTCAAGAAAGGTTTTATAGAAGAAAGAAATCCATTATGCTTCCTTGGTGACTGTGAGGTGGAGCAGCTATACGACGTCTTGAGAGGACAACATACTTCTCATGTCAGGAGAGTATTTTAAAATTACTTATGAGCTTTGAAAACAATGGAAAAACCGACTATGAAATTTTTATGTTTTAGATTTTCTTGATTTTTATGTTTTCTGGCTCTAGAATACGACCATATATTCACTTTAACGTCAATTGAGGTGAATCACTCCAAGAACTCTGCAGCTTTATATGTGCAACCTGAGAACAAAGTTGTGAAAATAGAAGGGCAATGTAAGGAAATTTGTTATTCAGACTTGGAAGGGAGGAAGTCCTGATAAGATGTATGTCATCGAGTATGTCCTCTCGCAGCTGTGACCCTCGTCTCTGAGGCATAGAAACAAAAGGTCACAAGTTTCTGCCTAAAAATGGATTCCTCGAAAGTCTGCCAAGAAGTTATGCAACGCCAAACTGTGTCCAAAGTTTTATCTTTCCTTAAATTATATGGATATTTATACTCTGCTGCGTATATACAGCAGTCTTCCTTTGTTGGCATTCAGAACGGAAGAAGGACACATTCAACATAAAATAGCCACTTCAGCTTTTCATTATATTCATAGAATAGAACCTCCAAGAGATTTTCCCATCAAGCTTACAATAAGGAGGAGGCTAAAAAAGTGAACAAAATCCAAGCTTATGAAGATAGCAAACAAACTCGGAGGATTGGAGATTTAAAAAATGAATCCAGAGACCTCAGAAGGGGAGAACCAGAGCCTGAGAAGTATTAGTAACGATCCTTAGCCTGCCAGTGAACAGTCTAATATACAAATCAATCTAAAGTGCTAAGGAAGGCTTAGCAGTCCTGCAGAGGTCAAAAAGATGCAGCCAGACTGCAACCAGCAACAAGTCAAATTAGTTCCTGCGCTGAAAACCCTCGTGTCCATTCTCACATCCTCCTACCCTTAACAAGCTCCTTCTCTGTAGTCTGCATGTCGAACAGACAGCTCATGGTAAAGGTCATTATCGCTTCGCTAGATGCTTCTTGGACTCTTCAGAGTGTGCGAGGATGCCGGTGAGCTAATTGGCAGTGACAGGAGCATGACAGAATTTATCTTGACTCAGACATTAAAACCCTGCTGAGGACACTGCTCATCATTTATGACGTGAGCCGACAGCTCCGCTTCATCTGGCAACTTTTAATCTCATTCACTAAATTAAGAGGAGACCATTAATGACTAAATCAATGGAATGATTACCTGAAGAGTCATAGCAGGCTTAACAATCACAAAGCTGTCTGCAAGCAATTATTGACTGCTGTGCAGGTAAGTTTTATTGGTGCCTTGATGGTGACAAGCTTTTACAGAGGAGGGGCTGACTCTATACAACACCCGCCTTTCTTTGTAGAGATTTTATGTCTTGTTCAGTGGAGCTTTCTACTTCAGAAGAGTGAACCCTGCATCCATACCCAATTTATAGGGGTCTTGAGTGATTTTCTTCACACAATTAACAAGCTAAGAATAGCTTAAGATAAGTGGCATAACTGGTGTTTATGTTGAATGAACCGATTTTGGCTTATTTAATAAAAAACACATTCCTATGGGGCATTCAATAACTTTAGCCTCGTCTCAAAGGTAAGTCAGCCATCATGGTTAAATACTTTACAACAGAAATAAACATCTCTTCAGTCTGCAATGAAAACAGTCGAAGTCTCCAGAGGATTTTGTCATCTCATGAAATCCGACCTGAACTTTAAGACGTAGTAAAGGTTGTAACATTAAAGGTTCAGTGAGTGATAATTAGTTGGATTTAGTGGTGAACCTGAATATAGCAACAGATTCTAAGCTAATCCTTGTTCTATGAGGCAAACAAAATGCCTTAACTGCTGGGTTGAAGAATGAAACAATGAACAAGTTAAATAAGAGTCAGAAGAAATTAATGTGTTCTATGTTTTCAAATGGTTTCATCTAAATGATCTAAGTTGTTCTTGCAATGTGTCCTACACATCTACCTCATTCAATTCCTTTTTTACAATTCATTTATCTGGAAGGATTTTAGGTTAAAAAAAAAAAAAAGAAAATCACTCAAAGTGGTTTGATCTGGCATACAGCCAATTCAGTATATGATATGCAGCGTATTCATACTGCTTGTACTTATACACATTTTCTCATACTACAATCCTAAAGTTTATTGCACTTTAACCGGCCCACACAACGTACTGGGTAATTCTAATGTAGAAAAATTATCCTTGGATTTAAAATCCTGCCATGATTGTCCTTTTATGTACCTGCCAACTTTACACATCTGGAAAAATCTAACTTTTCCCTCATCCTGCTCAACAAAATACCTTTGGTCTTGCCAAATGAAATGAAAGTCTGTGTCACCACTGGTGACCTTAAAAGGTTTTCAGGACTGCTCATTATTTAGCTCCATCCATTCTTTCCATCAACTCCAAGCAGCTTCTGTTTTCGTGCTAATGGAAAACATTCCCACAACATAATGCAGCCACCACTGTATCTTACTATAGCACTGTGCCCATGTAAACCAACAAAAATGTATTATAGGTCTCATCTGCTAACGTTAACCTTCTCCATCACAAATATGCAGTACTTTGTTTTTATACAATAAAGTACAAAGAGTAAGCTACTTACTCGTGAATATGGGCTCCGTGTGTCTCCATTTCCTTGACCGCGGCGGTGAGTTTATAAAGGAGTTTTTGATATGCATCCAAGGTGAGCAGGTCATCTTCTCGGAGCAGAAAACGAAGTCCGTGTCCCTCTGTCCGACCCAGACTGTGACTGGACGGGGCAGCCATAGTTGTGATAGTGTATTGAGCATTCACCATGGGGTTCAGCTTACCTGTACACAAACCCCTTTCATCAGTAAAACCCTGTCAGCTAGATAAATAATGAAATAAAATGCCCATCCTTTGCACTATCCTCACCACTCTGTCCAGCGCTGCGTGCACTCTTCTCCAAAGAGTTCTTCCTGCTGTCCAGCTGCACACCAAATGCACTGCCCAGAGAGGTTGTGGTCTTGGGGTAGGAGACCTCCATCACATTGATGTGGCAGTTCGTGGGACAGAAGTCGCTGCTGTGGAGAGGTGAGACTTTGGCTTTGGCCTGCTTGAAGGTGGGCCACGCTCTGTTCTTCAGTACCCGAGAAAACTGTATCAAAGTAAAGGAGAGATTCAGCCAGATGATGAGTTAATAATTGTTTCATACAGGGCTTCTAAGGTTTCACCCCCTAAAATTTAAGGCTTTTAAAGACCTTTTTAGGGCCATTATGAATTAAATTTAAGACCTGTACAACATTAGAACTATACAAAATATTTTGTATTGTAGTAATGACAAGATTTTTTTGCCCAAAATGCACATAGAATCCTGGTGGTCAAGGGAGTCAGTGGCGAAGATGAATTTACACTTTCCGACAGTACGCACAAGAAAATGCCAACTAGCAAGGGTGTATTAGCATTAGGATTAGCATTAGCAATAGCATTAGCGGTACCTCTAACCGCCTCAATTCACAGAATGGAACCGACATAGATCTCAAACATTTGTTCGACAGAAAAGAGAAAAACATTATATATAATAAGTTTAAATAGTCCTGCCACATTAAAATTTAAGACCTGTGATTAACTCATTTAAAGTCAACTTTCTTTTATATGAAAGACATTTTTAGGCTTTTATTTGAGATACATGGATTTAAAACTTTTTAAGGATGCACGAACACCCTTGTCATAACTTCCAGGTGGGTTGCATTTGTAATCAAAGTTTTTCAAAGCATGAAAACATTTTAAGAAAATGTAACCTTGTATTGCTTAGCTGATGTGAAGAATTGAAAGGTTACATGTAAAACACAACAGTTAACTAAATGCTGCAATGTCCTTTACTTATCTGAGAGTTGGCTCTGGAATAAAAGCAAAAACATGCATTTCAGTACAATTTCAGCATTCTCTCTGTTTCATGTGGCAACTCAAATCTTTAAAGCGAATCAAAGACTTAAAACAGGCTCCTAAGATTGGCATTGCTCATACATGTGGAAAAATCTCCAGACCCCGACACAATCCCTTTATTGTTTAGACCAACATAAACGGAGCTGAAATGGTGCGCAGCAGCTCATATCATCGTGTTGTAATTGGGACTTTTTATGTTTGACATCAGCAAGCTCTGGAATGCGAGTTCATGTTTCAAATTTGCTGCTGAAGAGCTGCAGATTTTCTGTATTCCAGAGTAAATGTCAAACATGTTTTCTACTGAAAGACATGTCTTTGCAACAAAACTCAGATCAATCTTCACACGCGGATCCTGTGTACGCAGCTTATTAGGGGCCAAATATCCTCCAGAAGGGATCAACAATCAAGGATTTGTACAGGAACATCTGACAAAAGCCAGAAAGAAACAAAACTTTTGAAAGATTATGGAAAATTGAATATCTATGAACAACAGAGTGCATAGGGAGTTGAAAGGTCGTCCTGGATCCACTCAAATTGTTTGTACTTTTCCCTGAACTTCATCACAGCGCCAACATGCCGCCTTGTGCATTTACAGCAGATGTTTAGTAACACTAGATTATTTTTTTAAGCATTTTTTTGAGGAAGAGATTCCCAATTATATTATATTGCACCACATCTTTTAAATAAGGAACAAAATGAAGTGTTTCTTTTCAGTTACTCTCCTTAGTTTAATTATAAAGGATGGAGGAGAGGAGTTGCCGTAACATCTGTCTTTTTAATATTCATTTAATTTCCATAGGGGATTAGAATTGAATTGAATGTGGAGCCCAAAGTTTCACAGCACAAGTCAAAAATCTTTCTGTTCATCTCTGCTTTAATCATTTCCGACACAACTGGACGTCCTGGCTTTGACTTTGCAAGGATATTTATAAGTGGTAATTAATCCAAGACCTCTGTCTAATGTCGAGTCAGTTTGTTCTTTTTTCTCACGCACACTTGCATGCATTGCCTATGGAGGAATGTGTGCAGATGTTATAGAGAAGTGAAAAAGAATGTCAACTTTTCATCTCAAATTTCGTTGACAAAGTTCTGGTTCTGGTAAATGTCATGTTCTGGACAAGTTTAGCTATTTTATCATCGTTTACTGGCAATTTACAATATTCATTTGGTCATGTTACAACCACAACCATAAAATGTTATGTACATTTTATGCGAGTTACCAGCTAAAGTAGTACATCATCATTAAGTGGGGCAAATAAAGGACGCAAGTTTTCAAGTTTTTTGCACATAAAAATAAATAATGCATGTGTTGTGCACAGCTGTATTTATACTTCATTGCAAGTTTTTGTATTTGACATTTTGTTTTTACAAAATAGCTCAAGTCTCTTTGTATACAGAGAATCTTCAAACAGAGATTTTCACTGGGATTTTTTCTGGGTTTGGACTTTGGGTTACTCTGATATATGTATATGCTTTGATCTAAAGAATGCTTTATGTTTAGTGTCATGAACCTTAAATCCTTCATCTGAGTTTTAAGTCTTTTGCAACCTCTGACAAGGTTTCCTCTTGGATTTCACTGCATTTGGTTTTATCCATCTTCCATTCACAGCATAATGCTGCCAGGCCCATTTTTCACGGTGGATCTGTAGAGATAGTATTTCACAACGCACTCTAGCCCAACCTAAACAGAGTGCAGGTATACTCCTTGGATTTTATTTATTTCTGTATTAATTACAGTCACATTCTAAGGAAAAGCTTTATTGGTAAGTAACCTTCATATAGGCCTACAACATTCATTAATAAAACAATAGAAAAAGGGCATTCTTACATCATGATATTGCCATCAACAGGTTTCATTGTGGGGATGATGCGTCAATGTTTCACAACTCATACAACTTTGCATGCAAGCTGAATTTTAGTCTCTTTGACCAGAGAGTCTCTTCGCCCCCAGATTTGGTGTTTCCCCCACATGGTTTATGGAAAAATACAAACTAAACCTCTTATGGTTTTAGAGCAGAACTTGCCACTCATCCACCTCAAAATCTATACATTGTCACTAAAAATCCCAGTTGCTTTGCTTTTTCTCCCTTTTTCTTCATAATTTACATAATTGTTCTCTTTTTAATTCTCTTGTAAAGCTTTCATTTACCATTTTATTTCTGTTATGTCAACATCACAGGGATCTTGTAATGTAAACTGTTTCTGCCAGATATTTTTTAAGAAGAGAAAAGGTTTTTGCCTCAAACAATATCAATTTATTCTATTATTATAATTCTACCCAGAATTTCAGGCAGACATATTATTCAAACTTCCATCTCTTTTCCCCTGATGTCTGAGACGCAATGGAATAAAGTAATATGATGCTTCCTTTTTCAAATTTGTCTGCAATATCAGTGAATCTCCGGGTGTCTCTTTGGTTCAAATCATTAGTTTGCATTGTTGTACCTTTCTGTAGTTGGTGATGCGCCGGTTGATGTGCTCCGCCCTCTCGCCGCACATCGCGTTGAAGCGAACCTGCAAGTCGTCGGGTATCAGGTCACAGCTGGAGCTCAACTTGCTGCACATCTGCAGCAGTGTGTCGTCATTCCGCGCCAGTGCCTCCAGGATCTGCTCGCAGACAAGGGTAAACAGAGACAGCGATGATGAATTGATATGAGAGTACCTCTAAAAATCATACGAACGACGCATGAATAAAAACCCAGTCTTATTTCTCTGCAGAATTTTATGAGCAGCTAAACTGGAATGAATAAAATTCCCATGTTCCATAAATTCATGAAGATACACCCAGATTGTTCAGATTAAAAATTTGATATGAAGGAAACAGGAAAGACGATACTTGGAGGAAAACAGGGGTGAAAAATGTAGCTGCAGGAAGAGACTGAAGTAGAGTTACCCGCATTAAACACAGCACCCAAATCTCCAAGGATGACACAGGATGCTGCAGCAGATGTTTGCAATAATACTAAAATTACTTTCACTTTTTATTTGGAAAGGGCCTATACAATTTACTTAATGGGTTTAAGTACTTTATGGTATACTATTTGGCAGGGTTGTTTTTGTAATGGGTTTCTTATTTAGAAAAACGCTTTACAGTAAAGACAATACGCCATAGCTGTAAATCTAGCTTCAGGCATATTCTCACATGTGATCTGAAATAATTTACTATAAGAGGGATGCCGTTCATTATAAGATCTGGCAGAAAGATGCTGCAAAGAGTATTTTTCACTTCAGCAAGCATTGCATCTCCATGTCTGAGTGGATCTGCTATTCTCCGTGTGCCTTAAATCAATAATGATCATTCTGCGAACATCACTGCTGGGACGTAAGACGCTCTTAAACCAAGCGGGTAATGAAATAACGAAAATGCGGCTGTCGGGTTTAATTTGCTGCAAGATCTTCTGAAAAAAGCTGGTGACTTTAAGTGTGCAGAAGTAGCTCACAGACTTTTTTTTTTACACAATGTAATGATTATCATTTAAAATCTCAACCATCGCAATGCTCATTTAAATCATTCCAGATTAAAACTAAATGCTTAGTGATTTTTAATTCAAATCACAAAACGATGTATCCATTTTATGCACAAAAATAGAAAGTTTTAGTGTTGCTATTTAAATATTTATGTTTATGTATTTTACCTGAATTTTGATTAAAAAAATTTACATATAAGGTTATACAGTGGACAGAAAGACATTACACACTTTTTATTAGCAGTTTACAATTTACCAGGACATCACAGGGTCACAATGACAAACATAGAGCAAAGAACAGGCAAAATGAGCTGTATTTGCCTTTGATCCAGTTCATTGTATTTCACACAGATTTACCTTTTTCAGAATATATTAGAAAATATTACAGGAAAAATGGGATCTGTGTGATCCAGAGTAGTCAACTGTAGATATTTCTGATTTTATAGAGACAGTCAGATTTAGGATCAGATTTGGAACTGGCAGGTTCTGCCTGCTTCCCTCCTATTAAGTCAGACAAAAACAGCAAGCCATGTACTTTATTTTTCTCATGGGTTCTCATAAATGATTACCTTGACTAAGGTAAGATGAGCCCCACCACTGCAACAAATAAATTGTTAAAAAAAAAAGAAAAAGTCAATTTGAAGGGCGAATCATTTGGAAGCTTTTTACTGCCAATTTTACATGCTTTAAAGTTTTTACTTACATCTGTCTAAACTTCTTGTTTCTGTTCATCCCACTTTAGCTTATTCCCTACAGACCTTTCAGCTTTAAGCAGAACTGATTTATGGCTTCCTGCATGCATGTTCAGGCTTCTGGTTACATTTCTGGATGCAACAGCTGACTGCATAGAGCAGCATTTATTTAAGCGTTTTCCCATGCTAAACTGCTCCTCTTGGCTTAAAGATTTCTCATGAGGCATTCAAGACCAGAAAGTTTCTGCCTCTGCCCAAAGTGGAGGATCATGATCCTTTCTCTTAAAAGAAAATGCTTTGCAGAATGGCTTAATGTCTTATACTTTAATCTACTGTTTTCAAAATGTTCCAGGATGAAACTTTAACAAAAACCTTCAGTGATCTACAGAAAAGCACCAAAACTGCTGATTTTGATTATTAATTTTCAAACTTCATCAGCCCTGACCAGTGATTAGGTAGGCCTTTTGTAAGCACAATTACTTTAGTCTAGCCTGTTCTACAAAGACTCCTTCCTCAAAAGTAATGTGACATTGTCCATAATCATAAGGTAGGTAGTTATTACTGAACAGAGCAGGAAAAGAGAAGAAATATTTTGACCTGAGCCAATAATAATTGTGAAATCAAAATCTATTAATTTATTAATCTATTAAATCTGGTACTAGTATTGGAATTATGGCTTTAGAAAAACTTTGAGATCAAAAATCTGAGTGTCTTTAGTATTCTTTTTTTACTGTAATATTTTAACGTTTTCTGAATGTGTTGCAACTCTCCTATATTTAGAAGCAGATTTAATCTTTACATACATTTTAGAGGGTTTCACAGCCTCCTCTAAAATCAAGTTTGTATTTTGCTGTGGGACTTAAATAATTTGCATGCTGACCTCTTCACAAAATGTTCTGTGACCATTCCGAAAGTAAAGTGAGCCCCTACCTTAGCAGAGAGGCTGAAGAACCCCTTGGGTTCAATCATCTTCTCCAGCACCTGGCACTTGATGCCAGCAGTGCTGTCATACTCATACACCACTCCGTACTCCAGGTGGACGTTGTCTATAGTGAGACTCACATGGTCCTTCTTCCCATCAATGATGGTGATTGTGTTGAATTTGTCCATCACTTCTAAAATAGCGGAATTACACAAAAGGCAGAATTCAATATGTTTTTATCACACAAGCAAAACTGTACAAATTCATAAATTTTGGGATGCACTTTTGTAATGTTGCAAGCATTGATTTCATCATCACATTCAGCAACAAAGGAGGCCTCAGACCACCAAGTCAGAGCATAATTCAAAAATAAAACCCACTACTCATCTATCCCTGCAGAAAAAAAAAATGATGAGTAGTTCCATTAAATTAACCAGCCGTATGCAAATGAAATGACTTAATATGGCAATAAATTGTGCTCTGCAGCAACTTGCTGAGAGGGGAATAGCTTTCCTTGTTTTACTCTCTCTTTGGGATCTATAAATTGTTGAGGGAAATTAACACTTGATGAGCCAAAGGAAGCGGCTGTTCTCAGACTAACGCAATCCAGATGAGCCTGTTTCAGAGCAGCGTCTCATTCGGTAAGAATGGGCCTTGTGAGCAGGCGTGTGTTATATTCACAAACACCATGGACCACAATGTATTCTCCCAAATGGGTGATTCTAATGTGCTTTGTGAATATGCTTGTGTGTTTGTGTGTGGTCACCTTCCACTTTGCCCTCAAAGCCATCTCCGCTCTCCTCCGGGGTGGGTTTCTGGTTAGATTTCTGGTTTTCCTCCAGAGCGCTCTCGCTGTTATTGTAAATCCATTTAATGGTGTCTTGCTGCAAAAAATAATATGACTGTTCATCAAAGACATTCATTTCATAAACATGAAATGAGGAAGATTGTTTTAATTGAGAGATATATTATTGGATCTAACAACAAGTTACAAGATTAACTGCATTTCTGCACAAAAGCAATCACAACCCTTATTTAATTTTTAATGAAATTAAAAAACAACATCAAATTAAACAAGCCATTACATAAATGTGATTATTTACCAAAGCTAGTTGCAGATCTTAGTTTTAAAGAATTTTATGAACAGGGAAATAAAATATCAGACTTTTCAGCGTGACAATGACTGATCAGAGCCATTCAAGAGAAAATAATCTGATTCTGATTTTGGGGAAATTAATTTGGTGCATCTCAAAGTTTTACTTATTAGTCAATGGATTAGATCCCTTGCAAGTATAAACACACCAACAAATCAGACACTGACAAGAATTCAGTTTAAAGTTTAAAATGATTTGAAACTTTATGTGGCGGTAAAAACCCTCTTCTCCAAACATCCAGTTCACATTGATACATCACAAATGAGTATTTAAAATATATTCACCATTCAGAGTGGAGGCAAAAGTGCAAATGCACCAAAAAGTGTCAATGTCACTGTGGACATGCACGCAGTGTTAGTGAGATGTCAGAGATGAAGTCCAAGGAAGCTTAGAGACGCAAGATACTTTTTCAAATATCTGCTATTAACTAAAGCTGTGAGTGAGAGGAAGACATTTAATGGATAATAGAAAGGCTAAAGGAATAACACATTTTGTTCTGTTTTTATCCTTTCAATCATAACTTACTTTCAGAAGTAAGTCGTGAAACATGCTCAATTTGAAAAGGCTGACACCTTTTTAGGAAAGGCAAGGATGTACATGTTCAAGAAATTACAGAGAGTGAAATACTCAAGCTAATTGCTAAAAAACTATGCAAAATAAAAAACAAAAAAAAACCTAAAAAAAACTAAAGTACCCACTCCACAATCAGTTTTGTGTTAATAGCAACTGCTCTTCAAATAAAAACAGGGTGACTGAAAGGCCAGAAAAATATTTCAAAAGCTAATCTTACATTTTAGCAAAAGTGTGGTACCCAGATTTTAGAAATTGTCAAAAAAAAAAAAACTGATCAGTACATCTCTAATGACAAAAGAGCTACATTTTTTTCTGTCACTTTGATCAAAATGCCATGCTAAAAATCTCTCCCGTATCTGCATATGTTGTGGCTGGAGGCCGTAGCATGTTCAGCTGATTCTGCATAGCTATGTTGTTCACTGTCACAGTTGGATTGGCAGCACAAACCACAGAAAGCCTTTGCAGACATATGGAAACATGGTGCTCTGCTAGGTCGCAAAAATAAACCCATGCCAATCTAATCAAGCCATTCTAGCGTGCCTCACAGGCGTGTGTCTTTGTCTGCGCCGGTTTTCCACACCCAAACCCACACCGTTTTTTGTTGGGGTTTTTTTTTTGCCAAGGCTACACACTGTGCTTGTTCTCTGGTCTTCATGTGTTTAACCCCCCTACCGCACTCAGAAATATGCAGAGGCCAAGAAGGAGAAGGCGGTACCTCTATTGCCACGGAAGATATGAACTAGATCTCCTGCTGTAGTCCTTGAAATCTCCATCGTAATAACGCATTATTGCTAACTGACACAATACACAAACCTTTTTTTACGTTCTCTACCTTGAACAGGTGGTCTTCTCCTCCTACACTTCTCTGCTTTCAACCACTCACATAAAATAGAAAACTTACTCTCCCCGCTGCCCTTCTTTCTCCAGTCATCTCCAGATTTTTTACCTCCTCAATCGGCAGTCTACTAGTCTTTCACTATGAGCCAGGTGCCAGCACCGCTGGAGCAAAAATCAAAAGTCAACAACAAAAACAGACAGAGAAGGAATGCATATTCTATTGCTACCTTCAGTATAAAGGCAATAATTGAATGGGAAAAATAAATCCCATTTACAAAAAGAATTGTTCTTGCCTCTTATTGCTTTGTGTTATTTAAATGCACCGGTGTCCAGAGCCTTTGGATGAGAAGCAGGCCCACTATTTAACAAAGTGGTACAAAACCACAGGGCTCAGGAGGTAGTGAGGTGTAACAGGTGTTTTAGTGATTCGAACCCCCACTTTATCTGTTTAGAAACACTTTATCATGACTGAGACGGATAAAGTGTTTCTGGGCAAGACGCATCAGCCGCTTTAGGTTGAAGTGTTTGAGGTGAAGACCCAGTGGCACCAACTGAAAGGGAGCCTTGCTTTTCTCCATCTGTCCCAGGGTTACTATGGCCTGCTAGCTCACCACAGTCACTGTGTGAATGTGTAATTAAAGGATTATAATGTGAAATGCTTTGGAGTCCTCAGACTTTATGATGTACATACTATTTAACAATGGGCATATAATAAGATTATTTTTATTCACAAAGTTCAATCTTTGTCCAGTTATAAAGACTTGTTTTTTCCTCGAAAGACTTTAAGCACTAGTGCGAACTTGTATGTTTTTTTTAGTCTCAATGTTGAGAAATTAAGTCACGTGTGAGAATTGCACCTAGGTATTTCAGGTTCCCCAGCTGCATTTTCTACAGAAGTCAATTAGGAAGCGGTCAATTGTATAAATGACAAAAAAAATATAGAAATTTTTAGAGGGACAAAAAAACTGTGACTTAATAATAAATAATATTTTTAATATGGAACATTTTCTGTTTCTAATTACATAAATTAAATGTTGGACATTCAATACAACCTTCAATTCATGTTTTAAGTTAATTTAAGGCTAATAAAAAACTTTCTTTCATTTTGTTAGTTTCACTTCCTTCATCTGACACATTATGAATGATGGCCAGTGAAACGGGGAGATTAATTTAACCCGTACTCTTTCCCCTTTCGCCTAACTACCTTCTCCTGTTGTCATACCTGCGATGGTCGTCGGTATTTTCTGCACGCGGTGACGTGAGCGATGACACTGGCGTGGCTCTCCTTGCTCACATTGATGCCATTCACTTTGATAATGCACTGGCCAGGGTGGAGGCCGGCGGTGGCTGCCACTGTTCCTGTTGGAGAAAGAGAAAAGAATAGAGTTTAGGTGAAGAACATTGTCTATATCCTCAACACAAACTGCAGCAGTCAGTTGCGAATACAATCGGCTTTGTATTTATGTCTATTTCCTGTTTTAAGCATTGAAGGAGCAGTGTGAAGGGGAGTTTAGTATTCAGAGGAGGGAAGTCATTTATCTAAAGAAGATGTAGGCCGCTCTAAGGGACATAATTTAGACTACAGGAGAACTTCAAGGTTAAAAGCACTAAGAGGAAGCACATGAGAAGGTAAATATTTTCAATTAATGTCTTTTGTCTTTTGGGAGCTCAAATAGGAGGCCACATAAGGAACACTAATATGTTAACTTCTAATCTTCCCTCTTATTGCTTCAATTCTTAAATAGTTAAAATGCATCAGATGTCAGCTTTTCTTTGCAACTGCTATATTGCAAACTTAAAACAAAATTGATGAAAGCCGCGATTTCACATATTGTACGATTGTAATTCAAAAGTAGCAAACAGTAAACAAATCAATAAAAGTTTAATTTTAGTGGTTCGGATAGAGATGTCCATTGCTAGCATCGTCCTAGTTTGTAGAGTGACATAACATGGACACCAGTTTCTCCGTGACCTCCCCTAAAAGCATCAGCAAGTACAGCTCTTGGATGATACAACACAATAATCAATAGTTCTGTGCGCAACCAACATCAGGCGTGTCTCCAAATTGGTATTATCTGTTCCTGCTGACCCTAAACACCAGGGGACAGGAGCTGTGGTGAAAAGCTGGGGGATTAGACCCATCCTACACTTTGAGCTCAGTGCTTCTACTTCAACACACAGCAGGTTCCCAGGAAACACCATCAAGTCAACACTAAAAATCCACATGCAAGTACCTACCCTGCACTTTTCAACCCTCCTATCCCACTTAGATTGCTTTAGGAAAAAAAATAAGATTCGATTCCCCCGAGGAGAGCCAGACAAGGCAATGGATTGTTTTTTGATTGGACCCTATTTTGTTCCACCCCTGATAGCAGCACTTCTATACAAGCTCTATTAGGGAACAGCAGAGGGAGAGGAGGATTCTGATGAATGCAGGCCCTTTGTACACCCTACAGAGAAAATAATCCGATGAGAAAAAATGTGAATAGGTGGGTGGAAATCATTGTGACGTTTCACGCAACAGCCAAGTCATGCATTTCCCCACAGACTGAGGCAGCAGCTGCTTGCCAGCTGTGCTGCTGGTAAAAACAAATGCAACCCTTTTGCTGAGGCAGCCAAACAGATATCTCATACCTCTTCCAACAGCATGGACCACCGAGGGTCCAAATCCTCGGATCTGGAAGCCCAAACCGTCTGCAGAGTCTGGGATCTTTATAGTCCTACAGAAAGGAAAGAGACACAACCAAAACTGAGATGTGCAGTCGCAAAGACGATTTTCACAGTTCAGTGCACACACAGATCTGCCTTACTCTCTTGGCTTGGTGCTGACCAGCACCCTGAGGGGTCCTTTCCTGTTGAAACACTGCCTGAGGAGAACTTCCACTTCAGAGTATGGCCTCAGGAACACCAGGTCTCCATTGATGGCAAACAACTTCTTCCCAACTTCCAGGCCAGCAATCTAAAAATAGAATACAATACAAAAGAAACGAGACAAAAGGAGTATTTAAAGCTTTAAGTTTTATGATCGCGTTGAACAGAACTGGACAGAGTGTCTGTTTGAAATGTAAAATACCACTATAATCCATTTATCTTTGTCATCCAGCATGCTGCTGGATTCTCCTATGAGGTTTTAATCCCCAAGACTGAAGACTTGAAATACACATACATGGTTATGCGAAACAGCTAACCCTTCAAGGATGTCTCAGTGTTTGTTTAGGAGCAGTCAAATAAAAAGGAGGCCTTACAAGTCAAGAGATGGAACTGGACAGGTTTTCCCTAATACCTGTTAAACTATGAAAAAGTGCAGAGTTTCATTTTAATTCCATTTGAAAATGTTACAGTTTACCTTGTGGCACATGGCTGTCATTAAAATAAAAAGGTCCTGATATGCAAAATAGCAGCGAGAGCTCAGAAAAGATTACAAATAATCATTATGATAATTAATGTTATTAATTACAGACTTTTATTTAATTATTTCTGCAACACATTTTTCAGCCAGGGACCTTTAAAAACTTTATTTAACTTTAAATACAAGAACTGCATTCTTGGACCACACAGGCATATTCCCAGTGGAGTAATAATTGTTGGGAGGTAATCTAAATTGCTTGGTCTCCTGGCACTGAATCAACATTTAAGCATCATTTATAAACATTCCATAAGATTGAGGTGGTGGAAAGATTATAACCTTAAAATTAGCATGCTTTATCCATTCCCTCACTAGTTTAGATGTGTGTTTAGAATCACTGACCAGCTGGAACACCCTGTTTTGACTAAACATCGATTCTCAGGCTGTTGATTTGTTGGCCTGAGTCTCTGCGTTTCCAAAGTTGCTCCTAAACAACCTAATTTCCATCTATTTGAGGACATCAGTCTGGGTCAAATATTTAAAACAGGACATTGATCCCAAACACACATCAAAGACGTTTTTGGAATGTAGAGACAATTTTTACTAAAAGTTTCTGTAATAACATCCTCAAAATCTGAATTCAATGGAAAGTTGAGAATAATTCTTGAAGAGTAAATATTATGAAATTAATATTCCAGAAACATGTTCATGGCTACAAAAATGTGTGGATTTTCTGAAACTTTCAATTGAACATTTCAGTCAAATACTAGTGCAGTTGTGTATTTCAACAAATATGTGTAATATTGTGAAAAAATTTGAACTTATGCCCCTAATTCTTGTTTTCAAAAATAATCAATACCGTTTGCTGTGTACTATATCCAACCTGGAAAATTTTCAAATAACAAATAAAACAAAAGCCCAAAACATATCAAATATTCATGTGTAAGATGAATATACAGAAATATCGCATCAGAATTTAATTTAGACATCTTAGTGTTTTCTTAAAAAAAACATAATGAAAGCCAATTTAATAGGACTTCTACCTCAAGTTCTTTATAACTTTTTAAATCAAGTTTGTGTAATAATTAGAATTTTGTATCACAAGTTAACACAACAATACAAAACAATACAGAGAACCAGTGGCGATTTAACACAGGCAGGCATGTTTTCTCCTTATGCGTCTGTCTCATGTCCAGCCAAGTATGTAAGTTTCTGGAAATTCATCACAGTAGAAGTGAGCAAAGTGTTACCCTGAATAAAACACATTCTTTACTTAAGAAGTGATCTGTTTTGTGTAAGACAAAGAGATCTGCTTGTTGCTACATTTTCTCAGCTCCAGCTTTTTTTTTTTTTTTTTCTATTTCTCTTATTTGTGGTGTTCACATAGCTGTTTCTTTCAACAGAGTGAATCCTGAAAAATGAGAAGATTTTATCTGGTCAGCAAAATCTTTTTTTTTTGAAAAGTGAACCTCTTTGTTTACAGCCAACTGCAGACTCGATGAGAAATCTTTTGGACAAAGCTCTTATTTGATGCCCCAGTTATCCCGCCTGCCTTTTGTTCCTCTGTGTGTGGTGGCGTCTTTGTTTCAGTCACTGAAATTCACTCTACAGAGACTTCTTTATCCAACGTTGCCTCCTCCACTGGCGCTAAACATTTACCTTTCAGTCCAGTTGCTAACTCAGCTGGCTGCACTCCATGTGTTTTCCGGCAAAAAGGAGCTGCATGCACAACCTCCATTGTCCCAACAACTCTCCTACATTCCTCCAGCAACAGATTCTGGCCTCACCCAAGCTTTGCAGGTTCAAACACTGCAATGCATGATGCTGAAATCTGACTAAATAACAACAACGAGACTCCCCAGTTATTCCGTCAGGCACAAAATGTTTACAAGGCATGGGTGTGTGTGGACTGCTGTCTGTTTTGTCTCGTCTACACGCCTCACCTCAGCCGCAGAGCCCTTCTCCACACATTTAATGATGGGGACTCGGTTTCTTTCTTCCAGGGTAAAGCCGTAGCTTCCATCACTTGGCCTTATCTGGAAAAAACAACATATTGTGTATGAGCAAAAGTCCAAGCCAGCAGAGCAAAACACTTTCACAGAGCACAGACATCCATACACAAACAACAGAAGGAGAGGATACTGCTCCAGACAGATAGCAGATTTTATAGTACTTTGCTCATTCTTCTGAAAGGAATGCTGGTCTTGCTTACTGGGGTATAAAAATGTTTTTTTACAGAGTTTTTATTTTCTTTTTCCTCCTTGCCTCCATCATAAATCACAGAGCCTAAGACCACGTTATGGGCAAACTGTAGCAAGTCTTAGCATACTATACAATGGGAAGTTTAAACAAGAAGAACTCACCAAGAGAGACTTTGCAATGACATTTTCAACTATTTTCAGATCGTGCTTCAAGGGTTTGTGTTTGGTGTTGGATCCCTCCATCTCCTCATCAGCAAAGAAACGAAACAGCAAAGGCTCATCCTTAAACTCGCTCTTCTCCAACACTGAAAGATGTGACAGTGGAATCAATTAATATCAGAACGTTAAACAAACATGGAACTATGTTAACATAAAGAGTTGCCACATTAAGATAAAATAAAAGTTTTAGTAAATCCAACAGATTTTTAATCATTTTTAAAAATGAGGGGGGAAAAAAATCAGTTTCTATCAACTGTCTTTGTTCACACAAAATAGTAGAAAAGAGAGTGTGACAACCAAGGAGGTAAACAGGTAGCCCCTTAACCGTCGCTCTCAAAAATGATTACATGTCAGACAAAGGGTTCATGAGGACAGATAAGAAATTTAATAAGGAGGCAAATACGTGTACATAAGAAATAAGTTAGATTAGTTAAGTAGACAAATCGGTAAATTAGTAAAAAGTAGATGAATTAATAGGTAACCAAGCAAATAAGTAAATGAGTGATCAAACAATAGGTAGATTTTGTAAGTAATGTCCTTGCACAAATAAAAAGGTCATGCATTTTTATAAAACATACAATTATGAAAGTCAAATACCCATGTCGTTCTTTACTACAAGTGTTGTTTGCTTATTTGTAACACAGAAACATTATAAAAGAAAAATGTAACAAATAGAGGTGAAAAGGCTACTTGAGTTGATTTTACAGAAACAAAAATCCTCTTCTGCGCTATTAAATGTTTAAATTTTTTTTACTGATTTCTTGTATTTATTGAATATTAAATTAATTAAAATTGCAATTTAAATAACAATAATAGTTATTACAATGTACACAGAGCATTATAAGAAAGAAAAGAAAGCACGGATCTCAGTAACTCAGACTCAAGTCCTGTCATTCAGGGTGAAGAGCCATTCAAAGGAATGACAATAAACTGTAAAAAGAGCAAATCCATAGTTTATATCGGCGTATATTCTATGTCTGCTGTAGCCATATCGGATACCGCATGAGACTTTGCTCGGTGAGCTCCAACTTTCCCTGTTAGCATGACAGCAGCTCAGTCTCAAATACAACTTCTTCCAAGTACTGCAAAGCCAAATTTTCAACCATAAAAATTAGGGAGCACAGAAAGGGAATCCCTGCTTTGTTAGATACATGACACTGTTTAAGCTCTGCAAAAACATCTACCAGAACTGCAGCTCTTAAAAAAAAGAGCCCAATAGGGGAAAAGAGCTTCCCTCTGACAGTCCTTCACTCATTTCCTTTCAAAATCAGATATGCAGCCAGTAGGTTTAATAGCTAAATCGTCAGGCCAAATAACTTACAGGCATGAATAGTGAAATTGTCCTAGAGGCAGAGGAAGTAAAAGAGAGTTTGATGGCCAGGGTTGTTATGTTCTTTAGATGTGCTGGTAATTTGTACTGTGTGGCTTGAACTGTGGGCATTTGGAGTAGGTTACATCATAGGGTTACAGGAAGGCTCCATGTGATTCATACTCCATCCCCAATGATGTAAACCTTGGCATACAGGAAGTTTGGGCTTGAAAACAAACCTGAGTCTCATAAACAAAGTGTAGCCATAGTGACTGTCCCTTTTACATGGTTCTCAGAGCTAGATTGAACCATGCATGACCTCAGAACTTGGGCTACATGCATGTATGCATGCAGGATGGTATCCATGAACAGTCACACAAACGCAAATTCATTCACTGGATTGGAAAAAGATTCTATTTCTGTACTGTGTCAAAGGGATTAAATGGAAAGAGAACAAGAATGGTTGTGTTCTTAGGCAGGATGCTAAATGCCAGGCGCCCTGTGAGTAGTTTCTCTGAATTTAACATTTAGCTTCCACTGAGTCTGTGGAGAGATTTGACTGAACGGCACAGACTGTTGTACCGTGATGCATGAAGCCGTTGTCGCACAGTTCTACCCCCAAGATCAGCGCTTCCTCTCTTGTTCTGCAGTCCCCCTGCACCAACAGACAAAAAAACAAAAAAAATAACATAGCTGTCAAACAGAACACTGACTAGAAAAACAAGTAACAGATGAAACAAGAAGAGCACAAGAAAAAATGAAGGAGGCTGTCTGCTTTTCGGGAATAGTTGGAATGGCACACTTACACTCCTGCTTTGTTCCTTCGTCCAAATACCCCAAGGCCAGCAGAGCCACTCAGCACTCTACCTTCACCTCATCCAAAGTCATGTCTAGACAGTGCAGTGTGACAGCTCACAAAGTCCCACTGCAGGAAGTGTGAGCCACTTGACTGGCCCAGGTCACACAGAATCCATAAGCAGAAACAGGATTGCAGTGGAAGGCGGATGAAATCATTGTGATATCTGCATTTGATTCTGCTGAGGTTACTGTGTTTCTTTCATGTCTTTGTTGTAATCCTGTACAGAGCTATCAATCTGTCAGGCTGAGCACTTCCTGTCAGTGTCAATAAAGCTTAGCCGTACAATCAATTCTGCTTTTCTTCTTTCGTTTCCTCTTGGCTCCGCTGAGAGCCTCAAATTTCATGACTTCTCCCATCTTTGCAGCACATTTGAAGTGAGCAACCTGTTATAACAGCTACTTAAATTTTTTTTGTTTGTTTGTTTTTTGGTTTTATTTTTTGGCTCTCGTTTGAACAAATCTGCTTCCAATCAGCTCAGAATTTCTTTATTTATTTAAGTTTATCTGATAGGGACAGACACACATTGACATAGACAAACTGCACAAAACAGCAGTCCCATGTTCACATCTAGTGCAATAGCAACAGCTAATCATGCAGAAAGTATGATTAAAAACGATGTGCTGTCAATTAATAGTTGCCAATTAGCATCAAGATCACGATGGCAAATTTTGACCCATAAAAAACTAAACTTGTGTAGCTTTTAACACAATTTTGAAATTTTAGATGAGATAAATAATCACCGTAACATACTCGGAGCATAAATAAACACACTTATCAAACTTACAACATATTGAAGAATGCTAAAACTCAATCCAGTGCTACCCATTGAATTGTACAGAAAACAAAGACTACGTGTGTCTTATTTAATCCCTGTTTAAATGCAGCTGTGCTGTAAAGGCCTCTGAGGTTTGGTAGAGAAAATTAGTGAAGAAAAACAGCATCATGAAGACCAAACAACACTGTAGACAAGGCAGAGGTTGTGAAGAAGTTTATCCTAACCTGGCTGCATAAACTTGATATAAGATATTAAAGTTTGTAGTATAATGTAATAAAATGTGAAAAAGAGCAAAGGTTTATGAATCCCTTTGATTACCTCTGTAGCTTACCTGTGCAATAAGCCAGTCTATGAGCTTGTTAGCCATGACCACTGACTTGTAGGTCCGTAAATGGTAGTCCTTATCCCTGGATAACAACAAAAGCAGATGTTTCCAATGGCAGCATTATAAAGAGATTTTCAGGATATTTATTGTAACCGTTGGATTTCACTTTAATAATCTGAGACAGAGAATGTGGAGAGGAGTAATTGCTTGGTCTATTTAAACACAAAGCCAAAAGGCGAACTAATAATTCCTGCTGTCAGCAAGGTGCGGCTACTTTTTAAGCACTTGCAGTTGTGTCATTTATCTAAGTGAGTTCTTAGGGGTTGTTGACAGCAAAACAGCATTCCTTGGTTAGAAGCTGGCACGTTGTTGCTGTTGTTGACTTGATGCACTGGGCTGCACTCTGCCAGACCCCAAGAATGCCGTTTGAAACGAAGCCGTGACTTTCCCATGAATGCTGCGGCATCCCAGGGGGACACGCAATATCAGGGCAGAACCGCAGAGCCGGGAAAGTCCTGAACTGCTGCGACTTAACACTACTCTACTGCCTTCACCACAGGCAAACCATCACCCAGACACACTCACGCAACCACACACAGATAAGTTTCAATCGCTCATCGCACAGACAAGGCTTGCAGGGTCAAGTTAAAGTCCAATCTCAGCTGGTACTGATAACTTTGCGAGGCAGGGCAGGCGCCCCCACCAACAGTAAAACATTCTGTTATGTAAGCATATCTGGCAGCATGTGCTAGACTCCAACAAGCTGAAATGTCAACGCAAAATAGCCTGTTTTCACCAGAAGAAACGTTTTTTTTGCATTTTTCTTGAAAGGGATCTACAGTGACAGGGGAGGAAACACAAGAATGTCAGAGAAAAAAAGCGGGTGCCCAGCAGGTAGCCATGAGTCTGGGTCAAAGAAACAGCAGTTTAAGGAGTTAAAGAGGTAAAAGTCAAATAAGATGGCCTTCACCTGCTGTCTGAAGACGGGGAAAATTTGTTTTGACATTTTGTGAGTGGAGTTGTATGTAGCTGTCTTTTCAAAGCAAGCTTTAAAATAAATTATATCAGGAAGCTAAAAGTTCAAGCTTTAATCAACTACTCAGCCCTGATAAATTACTGGAGCATAATACACCACATCATTTTTTATTCTGAAATTCATATACATATGTAATTAATTACAAAGCTTCTGGGTGATTCATCAGTACAAAAGAAACTCGAACACTTTTTTGGACACTACATAAAGTTAATTTGTGATTTTTGATGCATCTGTCTAAGTCTAAAGCCACCACAATCTGTAGATTAAAGAGCTCATCATCTCTAATCATCTCTTTTTTGTTTAAGCGGTTACGTTTTTAGATCTGGAGAGGACATTTAAAACAGCTGATAAGTTGAGAGGACAAAGGACAAAGGGGGGAAAACGGGAGCTGCACATGTAGGGAGCTGCTGAGTAGTTTATCCCCTTTTCAGTTTTGACTCGTCTCTCTCTTGCTCTGCCAGGAAATTCCTTGTAATTAAGCAGAGGCTGGATTGTCCAATTAAGCTCTGGTGTTCTCAGACCCTATGATGTATTGTGCTCAGCTTTGAGAGAGAGCAGTCAGATCATCTGGCTAGCAACACAAACACCTCAAATGCCCCGAAGAGAGATATTACGCCAAGAAATCTGGCACGCAAACATCAGGTTTTTAAGTGTTTGGGTCAGAAAGAATTGTGCAGAGGCTTTAAGCATGAATGTGGAATAAACCCTCCCACCCTCTGGCTGTGGTGCAGTTTTACAGCCGTGAAATGAAAGCTTTTCTTCAGGCCCCATTAAAATCTAGCATAAACAATGAACCAGACCGTAGTTGGTGAGCAGAGATCTTGCAAATTGGCCTCACGTTGTATTGTGATTAAGTTACTTAATTGAATGTTTCTGTTTCAATGAGGGTTCATTAATATATTTCCAAACGTTTCTTAATTATCCAAACAAAAAGTTGAAAAACATGCAATATTTTCTGTATTCTTGTATGTTTGTGTTATGCTTTATGTTAAAACTGGTCATTAGTGTTTTATTAATACAAACATTTTTAAGCGCATTTGTACATAATAACTACTGGAACTTCAAGACGTTTCTGCCATTACATTGTATCTGTGTATTCATTAACAATATAGTGAAATATTTCGAAGTTTTTAATTCTTGTGATTCTGACACTTTTTTCTTACAGATAACAAAAACCCAAAAATCAGTGCTTCAGAAAATTCCAATATTGTGAAAAGTTAATTACTGAAAACACAGGGTGTCACTCCCTAATTAAGGTATACACCAATATGATCTCTCGGTCAGTTACACTGTCATTGGGAAACTGCTAACTAGGCAGATGTCCGTAAGCTGGCCAACGATACTCTCTTTAGAAATTACAAAATTCATTTGCTAAAGAAGTTGGCTTTTTACAGAATGGTGTATCCAAGCAGATTCATAGAAGACTGAGTGGAAGGAAAATGCGTGGTAGAAAAAGGTGCACCAACAACAGTGATAACAGTATGAAGTTTCCACAATCAGTGATGGTATGGGGAGACATGTGATCGACTAGTGTTGCTCAAATAGGTTTTTTTGTCCAGTTAAAGCAGCCACATACCAGAAAAAATAAAAACACTTCAAAATAGGTTGTATAGAGATGATGTTTTCAGTTTCCAGCAGGGTCTGGATTGCCAAAGGCTTGTTTAATGACCCTGATATTGTTGTGCTTGATTAGGCAGCAAACTGGCCTGGCCCCGAGTCCCTCAGAGAATCTTTGTGTCAAGAGGAAAATGAGAGACTCCAGACTCAGCAATGCAAATGACCTGAAGGAAGCAATCAAAGCAATGACCCCACAGCTGAACCACAAGCTGATAGCCATGGTGCATTGGTGCAATAATTCTTGCAAAAGGTGTTTATAGAAATGAACATATTTTTCAGAAGCTTGACTTTTCTGCTTATGCTTTTTTATTTATTTAATATTCAAACTTCCTGAGAAAATTGATTTCGGATTTTAATTACAAGAAACAAATCCCTGAGGCATTTCATTTGTATGCATAATGAATCTACAAACTTTCATTGTCTAATATGAGCAAAACGAAACATTGACATTTTATGACTTATTTTAGATACACCTGCAGAATCAATCATACAAAATGTTCAATGAAATAACACAGGAATCTTCACAGTTCATCAGTATATTACAAATGAGATTACAAATCTCTCATTATTTTCTATCGCTCTGTAAAAGAAGTCAAATCCAATCTACAATTGCCACATTTTCCTTAGTAAGAACAGAGAAATAGACAAACACATACCTGATGACAGGGTTGAAGAGGCTGTGAAGGCGGCAGAACAGCCGGACACCCTGAGCAAAACAGAAAAGACAGAATTTCTCAGGACAGAGGTGTTTTAGTAAATTATGATTTCGTCTTTCACTCTGTTGCAGGACCTTTACCTTGGCTATCACGTCATGCATGTCACTCCTGCGGTGGTAGGTGCCGTCGTCATATCGGAAGCGGTACAGCACAGGCTCGGGCTTGAACTGGTGCTTGTCTGTGACTGGAAAACAGACAAGCTTGGTAAAAGAACTGACAAAATGTCAGAGAGGAAACAAGTACGAGTCAAACCCTTAGGTAGTGTTTTTATCTTTTCTTTTTTTTTTTCGTCTGGCTTTAAACTCTAAACTATAAGAGGTTTAAAAACACAGTCAAGCCGAGCAGGGCCGCATAAAGGAACACGCTTCCTAGACTCGAAGACGACTCCAACCTCATGCAAAGCTGTCACAGATAACACAGCTGCTCAGAGAGGGCTGTGCTTCGCTCACTTTAGGTTGCTTTTATGTGGACCCTCTAGCAGTAATAACACTTGGCTTCGTATAGTTGGCAGCGGCCGTGCAGGTTCCATTAAAGGCTCTTATGAAAAGATATTCTAAAGCTCGGGGATGTTGACTGCACAGATGGTGATTGCTCTCTGCAGAGAATGACGGAAACCTCATTTTATTTCTGAGTGGAAGCAAAACCGCACTATGGAGAGATTTAGTTACTCTTTGAAGGTGAAAGACACATTATGCACAGTTTGTAAAGCAAAAAACAATTCAGGTTTTATGTACTCAGAAAAATCTACAAGTACTTACATTAGGCATAAATGTCAAACAATTTTTTTTTATATTTTTAAGCCATTTTCTATATTCAGAGTGAAATGATCATAATACAGCTTGGTCGATAAGAATTGTTTGAAAAACTGAAATTTTTAAGGATTTTCACAACTCCACACTGTCAAAACATAAACGTTAACATATATAAATATTTTATTTGACATTCTTTCAAAACACCACATGCCATGAAGAGGTTTCTGACATATTTCTGGGTGAATAGTAAACTGGTTTCCTGAAAAAGAATCTCATGAAAGAAAACTTCATACCTTTTCAAAATGGTAGAGGCTTATGCTAGATTGGCATCATTGTCCTGTTGGAACATCCAGTGGTCTATCTCCAAGATCACTAATCCAAAGAGCCACATTTGCTCTCCAACCTCATGCATTAAACGAACGTTATACATAAGCATAAACTTCTGAGCAACTGTACGTGAAAGAAAATCCATATTAAATTGTAACTCGTGTAATAAATTTTGGGGCAAAAAGTTGCCTGCTGTATGCTCATTAGACCTTGAAAACAAACAGTGTAAATGCATCATCAGTGGTCCCAGATTAACATGACATTTATGTCAATAAGACAATGAACGTATGGGTGTAACCAGTGGGAATCTTTCCTTATCGGAACACTGACTCCTGAAAGGAGCGGCGGTCGGTGTAAAGCGAAAGGTCAATTGGACTTTGAGAGGTTATGTCTGTATCTTCATCTGCAGAGGATTCTGAAAGAGGACAAAAATGAAAGGAAGAAGAAACTAACCATGGTGGATGATGCCATTCTCCAGTAGAGCTTGACCCAAATGAACCCCTTCCTCAGGGTTGCCCGTCTCACCAATTTCCATCAGCCAAGAAACAAACTCACTAGGGAAAACAAGCAACAAAACATAGACATAACTACACACTTGTGCACTCAAAGACCAAAGAAAGATAATACACAAAATTCCAGAGGGGAAAAAAAGGTGATGAAAGCAATCAGTGGAGAAAAAGCCTTTAGGTTTGGAGACATCCCACTGGAATGGTTTATTTACCATCCAGGGTCAGACTTGTCTATAAAATAAACCACTTGGTCTTACTTCTTGTGTTTTGCCTAGTTTGATTTAATTTATTTTCGGTCAACAGTGTAAATCCACCGAACTTGAGAACAAGAAAACAAACCAACTGTATAAACCAGCAACCAGCATCTGATGCTGTAATGCTCCAAATTAGCTAAATGGGATCATTTTCCTTCATTTCATTGCTCAGTTGCTAAAACTGACTGACAGAAAAGACAAAACGTAACTGAGCAGGCCAAACATGTACAACTTCAAAATGCAACATAGTTCTGGATGCATACATCCACAAACTACTTTTTCCCCACAAAAGTAAAACAAACACAGCCAGAAGCTGCACCACTGGAATTCTCTGGAGGCGACATCCAGACCACGACGGAACCGATCTGAAGTCAATGTTCAGCCAAAGAGAGAATTTTGCTAAGTTTTTGGGGTGAGAAAAGCCTGATCTGCCCAATTCTGACATCTTACACTGTTGATCATGGATGTTTTCTGTGACCAAAACTAACCACACTAGCCTATAAATACACTGTCAGGAAACAGTACTTGTATTTTGGCATTTTTGCTTGATTTATATGCTTCAAATCAACCAAATTTTAATGGCATATAAAAATGCATAACTTGAATAAAAATAAAATTCAGTTAATTGTTTTCTTGAAAAGTCTATCCAAACCAACTTGACCTTGTGTGAAAAAGCATCTACCTTAAGCATGATTGGCTTGTTTAAGATTGTGTCGCTTCATCTTAATTGAATCTAAGTTTAGATTTTGACTAAGTCACTCCCAAAATCTTAATTTTCATTTTTAGAATCATTAAAATTGTGAATGTGCTTTGAATTGTATACTTCTGCTTTGTAATCTGATGGAGAACCTGATGAACAGATATTCTCCTACTGGATTTACATAAAGAGCAGAGTTCAAAGCTTCAACAATTAAAGAACGCTGTTCAGTATCAAGTCGGTGAAAATACCCGCTATCATGTCTTCAGCTTCATGTAGTCACAAAAGAATGAATCTGAACATCTATGATGATAATTTTAGATTCCTGGTGAAGCGTTCAAATAAATTCCAACCAACTCTTCGACTTCATTATTAATACTTGTAATGAGAAGCTGACCATAGCAGCATTAAAAATAAAAATAAACTTTTGTTTTCCTGCTTATTTCAAGCTTCAGATGCAATGAGCGGTGTCTAACTGGACGACAGTCACATATTTTCTTTTATGAATTACTTTCTTGCAGAGTGCAAACTACAAATAATGTGCCATTTCAAGGGGAGAAGCTGAAGACCCACCCTCAGCTTTAAATAGAAATGTCAAAAACCAAAAGAGAATGATGTGGTGGGAGAATAAAGGCAAGGAGTTTTTACAATGGAAGGAGTGGGCAGAGCTGAAGCCATAGGCAATGTGGTTCTCATCAGTAATATGTAATATTGTTTCTCACTCAACAATTACGTCCCCATATTAACATCGCTGAAATCATCTGAGCTGTGGGAGGACAGATGGCTTAGAGACGTCTTTTTAAGCACAGCTGGTCATCCAGGTGTTTCATGATCCCACAGGGAGTTTCTCTGCGCTGCTTTCTCACAATTTGATCTCCTCAAACTTCTGGAGATGACCGCGTTGGACTAGCTTTTGATCCTTTTTAATCCTTTCAGCTGACAGATTCATTTCTTTTCTAAACCACAAGGGTTTGAGATGTTTGCAAAGACCCGAGGAGAAATCAGTACCGATTCTTCAAACCCACTTTGCCACATAACTAGACCACAACTATGTCCAAATGCACTTTGGTAGGTGTTTTGTTTCATCCTTTGGGCTTTTAAAAATGGGACTGCTTTTCAGTCTGACTATAAGTCAAAATAAACTGCTAAAAAAATTATTACATGGAAAGAGAAGAAAGTTATAGAAAATAAACACTGTGACAAACTATTATCTGGTTTGGAGTTTTTCTAGCCAGGTAAAAATCAGCCCACGCTTTGCTTTGTGCAGAGGATCTGGACTCTCAGCTTTTAACTTGTGCAAAGTGTTTGAAGGCATCTATAATTAAAAATTAAAAGAAAACAATTTTTGAAAATAAAACAAACAAAAAGTTAAACACTTTGCTTCAAGAGTTATATGGTTCACTCTGCACATAACCTTATTAGTTTGAAAACAGTTGAACAAAAATTTAAATGGCCAATGACAATAGTACATATGTCACTAGATTTTTAAACATTTTCTGTGCCAATTGTATTTAACAACTGATACCTCAGATCAACTCAAGGGTTCCCCCCTTTCAGCCTGGACCTTTAAAATATTAACAAACCAAACATTTTAAGCCAAAATTGGAAAGAGCAACAATGTATAAGGGGGAATAGTCAGCTGAACCACAAAAATACCTCCCTCTGATTTATGACTTTCACCAATTCAAACCCTGGCAGCATACTAATAATCCCTAAATAAAATTCCAAGACCTAAAAGAGACTGGATTTGATTTTCCCATGACTGACACGGCAGATATACACAATTTCCCAAAAACACATACCTTTTTTTCTTCCCAACTGCTGCTGTCTTTAGAAGTCCTTGCCAATTTAAAACTGAAAGCTCAGAAAAAGAAGCTGATCTGTATTAGTGTTCAGTATAATATCCCTCACACTGCTAAAGGCCTCCACTGATAAAAATACAAACATCGAACATAGCCCAACATTATATTCTAGTCAGACTTCAGGAGTTGTTAAATAACCCAGTTGCCTTACAGTTACAGGCTTTTGACTGATGCAAGAAAAAGGAAACCACAAGATCGTTGTTTGCATCTCTTGAGAGTTATTTCCAAACCGTACCATCAAGATTAGAGAAGTCAGCCTTACCTTCCCAGGAAGCACTTGGGAAAAGTGGTAAGCTTGCGTTTCCGGTCCTTAATGAGGTTCCCTTTGGTCATGAGGTGGTAGAGCTTCTCTCCTTTCTCTGAAACCATGACCCACGTGTCCTGCTCCATGCCCAGCCTCAGACCTGTGCGGAGGAGGAAGCTGTTGCATGATGAAAGTCACAGAGATGTTTGCACACTGCTCCTGGGCTCCTCATCAATTATCAGCTGGAGAAGGTTAATGCCCTCTAATTTTGCCTGGTAAGTAGCACCATCTGCATCAATAGTCTTTAAGTGGGTTAATGTCTCTCATTACGGGACATTTATCTAGTGCAAAAATTTAAAAACACGCCAAATGAACCGAAAACATAAATTCCTGGAGTCAGATTATGGCTAATAACTCTGTGTGACGTAAGGCTGATTAACTGAAGCAGCTTTTTACTTTTCCTCCGCTCCCTTTCTTTCATGATGGCCTCCAGCCACTCCTGTTTCTCCTCCGGGGTCTTGGCCATGCAGACAAACCACTTGTTCTTGGCCGTGTTGTGGATCTTCCAGCCATTGTTAACGATATTCCCGCTGCTGTGGTAGTCAGCTGTGCAGCACAGAAGAGAGGACACTGTCAGAAACAATCTTAAGAATTAACTTTAGAAGTTTTAAAAAGCCATCTAGTAGAAACAAACATTTCATTGAATTCATATCTAAGGGGACAGGCATCAGTTTGTATTCACTTTGATTAGGATACTAAAAAACACACTATGGATACAAACAAAAAATGAGAGTCAAAAGAAATAAACTTGTTTAGAAGATTTTGAAAAAACAAATAGAATTATGACAGTCCCTTTTAAACATGCATGCCTTTAGTAAATTATGGTTAAATATCAACTGTAAAATTATTGAAAAACAATTTTTTAGTACTCAAACACTATCCACATATTCATTTAATTTTAGTTTGAGACCTCAAATCTCTATTGACTGTATAATTCACAACTCTTCCTCCTTAATAAAATAAATTTAAAAAAAAACACACAAATTAAGAAGGACTTCTTTTTTTATATATATAATGTACTAACTTACAAGAAGATCCATTCAGAGCTGAAGGCAAATTAAGATTCACTAGTAAACTATGAAATCATTTACACTCCTCAGAAAAACTATTTACACCCTAACAGATTTTTTTGTCATCTTGATGTTCCAAATCATTAAACGTTTTGTAATCAGACAAAGAAGCACTGTGATGAATAAATCACTTAAACAGGACCTGTCTGAGAACTTGAAGTAGGCAATGAGATCTCAAGAAGCATTACATCCTTAAATCTAATGAAATTCATAAATAGATGAGTTACTGACATCTGTTAATCTCGACAGGGTTAGAAAGCCACTTGTGAGGTTTTGGGACTCCAGCAAACCACAGTCAGTCATTATCTATTTGTGGAGAAAACATGGAACAGTGGTGAACCGTCCTAGGAGTGGCATCACCACCAAAATTACTTCAAGCATTGATGACTCATAAAGCAGGTCACAAAAGACCCAAAAAATCATCCAAAGTACTGGAGTTTCCCATTTCCTCAGGTAAGGCTAGTGTTCATAATTCAACAATAAGAAAAGAAATGACATCCAACCCAAATACCCAAGAAGAACACTGTGTAATATTTGTCCAAACATTCCTTGATAATCCTCAAGTCATTTGGAGATTCTTCACTGATTAGACGCAGAGTTTTGGAACTTTCATGCTCTGTTACACGTAATGGGGAACGAATTGCCTTTGTAACAAAACCTCTCAGAGATCCTGTAGATATTATCCACATTCCAGTTGATTTTTTTAACCTAATGGTGTGGTCTTAATAAAAGAGTCTTAGCAAAATCTAATATTTTAAAGTACAACCAAGCAGTGCCTTGAAACAACTGCATGCACAAGCTGCTTACTTTTTTATAACGTCAACATTAGTGTCAGCTGCCGCTACATGGAGTCAAGCAAACCACGTAAGGAAGTGACACAAAAATCTCTGAACGCATTTTCCTCCTTCACAAAATGTAAACAAAAATTGAGTAGCGTTACGTTTAACATTTGTAACACTTGCCATATTGCCTTGTAGAGCTATACTCTTGCATTTGGTTTGGTTGTATTTACCCTGAATGTCCTGCACAATGTCTCCTTCCTGCTTTTGAAGTGGACTCTTGTCCACTTTTGCATTCGAACTGCAAATTCACTTCAACCAAACCAAGACCCAGCTTTTTAGGTGGGCCAAGGTTTGTATTTTTGGTACACACTGGAGTTTTATTGCCCATTTGCACCCTGATTCGGAAAATGAAAGTGTGACGCAAACTGGACATTCTCGGCAAAATAACTAGAGTTTCCTCACAGCCGATTAAACAGGGCTAGTGTGAATGCACCATAAGATGATCAGAAACAAAAACAGACTGAGTTGGTACCTTGAAATTTGGTTGAATTAGTTTTGTTTTGTTTTTTTTCATTTTTTGGGGAACAGTTGAAATACCCTCTAGCTGAACTCTTTTTTTTACAAGTAACAAAAAACACAATATAATAACCATCAATTTTAAACATAGCTAACAGCAGATATTGTGTGGTGTTCTATGTATGGGATTCCTCAAGGGCGTTGGTTTTAAGCCCAGACAGCAAATTTTGGCCTGGGAAAAAGTCAAAGCACTTTCATTACCCAGGAATCCCAGCTAAAATACTCCTGTCACCCTGGATTTCAGAGATCTCCTGTCTGTGGTGCAGAACACCCATGAGTTTCTGCTCTGCTGCCTGCTTCACATGTTTATCCTCATGCTCTCTCCAGAACCAAACCTATCAATCTCCCACCAGAAACATGAAAATACTACTGTCCATCCAAGTCTGCTGGAAGGGAGAAGGTGAAATCTACAAATATAAATGATAATCAGCGGCTACAAGAGGCCAAGAGACGCAAAGCGCAGGAGTTCATCCAGAACAAGCAGTAGTGCAGTCTCAAGGAAATGTAACCACAGATGGTAAAAGTGCTGTTGGATAAATAACATTTTAACCACCAAAAAAGTAATATTACACAGTTTAAGCCGATGATTTTTCACCTCTTTGTATTAATTTGAAGCTTTATTTAAATTTTGCAGGAGCAGAAATCTGAAAATAGAATTGAAATTGTATATTTTTTTTTTTTACTGCAGGGATTACCTGTCCCATCGTCCACATTTTCCACCTCCATCACCTCAGTGTTGATTCTTCCTCGGAACTGGTAGCGTGGGCCTTCGCTGGATGCTTTGCTGTTTTTCAAACGCCTTCCAAACAGAAAAAAGGAATGACATGGTTAGACTTGAAAGGTCAAATCTTCCTGACCCTTTATAATGGCTACATAGCCTAACTTCTTTGTCTAAATACAACATCTCAACTACTCTCAATGGCAACCTTGACCAAGATGCTTAAAGAAAATTCATCTTTCACTTCCTGGATGCAGAAGAACGGATCCAGGATGCCCACAGCATCATAGATCCTCCTCTGTACTCAACATTGGCCATTAGATACTTTCCCACATGTTCACTGTCTTTTTTTTAAGCCAGTTCCACCCAAACTGTCTGCTGCTAAAATCTAAATTTTATTTTCATTAGGTTAAATGGCATATTTTCTTGTATTATCCATTGTAAAGATCGACTTAAAGACATTAAATCTAGCAATCATGCAACAGTAAATACAAATTTTAAGGCAAAACTGATCAGATTTTAAAAATTACAAATTGGTGAGTTTGTTTCACCATAAAATTCATGTATTCTACTTAAAAGTTAGATTTTTCCTGTTTTTTATTCTACTTTAATAAAACTTGAACTCAGTTTTTTTTTCAGTCACTGCCAATAAGGTTGTGTGAGATTACATAAGTAAACTAATAAATCAAATGTACTGAAAAGTTTAAATTTCTAGAATGCATTTGCTTGTATTTCCCTCCTTTTCCTAACAATAAGCAGCATTTGCTGTTTGAACTCAATAAAAGACAGAAAATGTTTATGTTGATTATAAGCCACAAATAATTCACAAAGTAGAACTGGCTGTGACTGTATCCACAAAAACATACTGCTTCAAATACTTTTGTGTTTATTTGTATTTTAAAAGTAAAAGTTTATAATTTTGCTTGTTCAACTTGTATCTCCATGGGAAGCAATATAAAGCCGGTGCTTCTAGAAATATACACGTAGACGGAAACTGCACTGTTAATGCAGTTCCCATCTGTGTGTGTTAAAAATCACAGCAGTGTAAAAATGGACATGACACACTCGTGATCAGAGGACAGAAGATTCACCTGTTTTTTCTCTTGCAATAAACCAGAAGCTTGTCAAACAAGAAGAAAACCCTCTCTTGTATGTTTCCAGCTGAAATCTTTAGCAGGACGCCCTGCATTAACATCTCTGTGCACGTATCTGTGATGTTGGATCCCTGGAGGAGAGGGAAGCGGGGAGACAAGCACAAAAAATGAGAAGGATTGCATTAATACTTCAAATCAAGTAGCACTTTCATGATTTATGATAATACACTGTTTTGTTTCAACATTTTGTGACGTTACTTCATTTCACTTCATTTAGTTGAAAGTGTTTTAGTCATCTCCATATCTTGATTCATCTGCTGTGTGCCTCCTTGATGCTGTTTCTTACAGTTCTCTAACTGCTTTCACAGGACAGCAGGACTTATACTGAGGTTAACCTGCACACAGCTGGAGCCTCTTTACAGACTAGGTTTTAAAAAGAGCTGGTTGCATTTTATTTTAGAGTGTACGAGTAAAGAGGGTTGAAAGCAAATGCATGCCACACTTTTTATTTTTTTTTGGAAAAAACATTTTCTTACATAATCACTTTCTGTCATGCTATCACATAAAATCTCAAGTCAATTGTAGCTGCAACATAATACAGCGCAGAGAAAAAAAATCAAATGGGGATGGATAGTTTTTAGGAATCACTATGAGAGAGAAAGTTTCGATATCTCTCATGTGCAGATATAGCACTGGTCAGATGGGGGTCTACATAGCCCAGCCTTTCCTGTTCCCTCTCTCAGGGGTCTGTGAAAACACTCCCTGCTTCCTTCAAGCAGATTGCTGTGGGACATTAAATGCAGGGTGGCTAATAGCCTAAAGAATAACATCCCGTTCAGCCAGGCTATGTGCTGCATTGTCGCGCCTGGTCACCACATTTCTTGGGCATCCTGCTGCTGAAGTGATAAAGTGTGCTGTCTTTTCCCTTAAACTTTGTGCGCTCTGGGAATTTATGCGCCTCTGTTTGATCAGCCTCTCTTGGAGCTAAAAATAGCCCCACATGCGCACAGAGCTAGAAAATGTGCTAAGCATTTCCTCCTGCTGGATCCATGAGCAGGCCAAAACCTTTTAGGCTTTTTCCTTCTTTCCTTGCCCTTTCTCCTCCCTTTCCCTTCTTATGAGCAGTTATCTCCCCCTCCTCGTCTCTGCTCCTCTGTGTCTTTTATTTCTTCCTCCGTGCTTTCTTTTTTTTGTGCGTCTCTCACGGCTTTTGACCAGATGTTAAACTAATTCGCAGCAAGTGAATGTGTGCACACCAGACAGAAAACTTGTTTTGATCATTCAGAGCCAACAATGACATCAAACAATCTCAGACAATGAAAATACATTTCCTTAAGCCGAGCCAAGTGTTACCCATTAGCATTTTGTGACACATTAAAAAGAAAGCTTGTTGTCTTCTAGACAACTTTTCTTTGCACCTAAGTCTAATTTGTCTTGAGTCAAAGTTCTTCTAAGCACCATAACCTAATTTTTAGCATGGTTTTAATGGAGGCAACCAACTACCAAACATAAAAAAGGCAACAATCAACAGAAAGGATCAAGGTCTAGGAAATTGGAGGGCAAAATTACTTCTGTTTTTTTAAGTACATCTTTTTTTTTTACACCTACTTTTCAAGTAGGTGTAAAAAAAAAAGAAAAAAGAAAAAAAAAACATATGGCAAATCCAATTTCAAACATTACTGTGATTTAGTTCAAGCTTTTATTTATGTACTTTGGATGATTGTGCCTTACATCTACAGGAAACCACAAATTTATCTTGTTGGATAAACTAAACATAACATCAAACCAACAAAAAAGGTCACTGCTAGAGAATTTGATTGTTCAAGTGCTGCATCTAAGCATGTTGAATGAAAGGAAGATTGGAAGGGAAAAAGTAGGATTAAAATGGGTACGATAACAGCGTCCTTCAACGAATTGTGAAGCAAAGCCCATTCATGAGTTCAGGGGAGGTTTACAAGGAGTGAGCAGCAAGTGGAGTCAGTGACTCAAAAGAGACCATCATCTGTTGCTGTGAACGAGGTGACTCCGTGGGAAAACAAAGAGATTTTTAGCTCAAAACAGGTAGTTCAATCATTCTGCATTATGTAATATTAATGTGTTAACATTTTCAGATTAGTCGCATGCATTAAAGCATTAATGCTGACAGCCCTAGTATTTTTATAGAGCAAAACAACTGCACACAGGAGTGTTTCAAAGGAAACAACAGGAATCTTTAGGCTTGAATCAATTAGTCAAGGCACAGAATGAGAAAATCTTTCTAAATTAAGTAAAACCCCAAAAAGAAACACTGCAGATTAACTAATGAAACAACAGAACAGAACACTAGGTGAAAGCCAAATGGAAACTACAACACTGAGGTCTAAAATTGCAACATTACCATGTCCTAACTTTGACAAAACACAGACACTTCTAGCGCTGACCAACCAGCAATCACAGTCCTGCCAAGCACTGGCAGTCATCACAGTTGTGACCACAGCGGGCCATCGCCCTGTCTCTCCCACGCGATGTCCGCGAACCTGCCAGGAGGCCCCTGAGGCAGGCCAGCAGTGGAGCAGGTCAGCACTAATGAGCAATCATTCTAGACAGGGGAAACGGGATCGGAAAAATTTTCACAATCACCTTTCCTCTCATCCCTCCCGTCATTCCTCAAACACCCACACAGGAAAAACAAAATGCAAACCATTGCTCATTCCTCATTTTTCTCTTCTTCTCGTCTTTTTCTCTCTAGTTTGTAGTTCCCTCTCATTCAGAAGACCTGCAGTTTGGTGAGCCTGGGGTGCAGCTGTCGAGACAGTCCAGGTCCAGAATGAGCTAATGTTTGTAATTAATAAAAGTGCAAGAGGGAAACCGCAGAAAAGCTGCAGCCAGGAGTACAAATGTCACTCCACCCAACTCTGAGCCCAGGACTGACAGCACTATTCTTGGGCTTAGTGCTTACTTAACCTCGTATATTTGTGTATGTACTGGATTTTTATTGTGTGATTATTTCTATTTAGATTTGAAATGGAAACCACAGTTATAAACAAGATGCTTAGCCTTTTTTTAGACAGTGAAGATGATGGACTCAAGATGAATAACTCTACATCTGTTTATGCTTCTGCAGCAGATTTCACACTGAAACATAACAATATGTCTGAATATGCTAAAACTAAAAAACAACGCATCCAAAAACTTACACACCTCAGAACAATCACTGCTGCTAACTTTTCTCCATTTCTCCATCATCTCCATTAAAAACCCAAAATTCAATACAATAGGTCAAAGCTGTGGGGAGCTGCCTTGCCTGAGATGAAAGGCAAGGCAAGTTTTTCTATAAAACACCAATCATAACACAAGTTAATCCAAAAATTACAAGACATCAAATGAAAGAGAAAAAATAACCATATATTGAATTGCTTAAAACCATAAAGAAATGTTTCAAACTGTTAAGTATTGTTAGACGCTGTGACAGACTTGAGACTGAGAGGAGGTTCACCTTCCAGAAGGACAGTGACCCCATACTGCAAAGGTTGCAACAGAATGACTTGGATCAAATCATATTCATGTGTGAGAGTGGTCCAATCAAAGTCCAGATCTAAAACCAAATCAGAATTTGTTGCAAAACATAAATTTCAATCAGAAATTCAATTCTGAGCTCAAGTCATTTTGCATAAAAGAATAGTGAGTTTCTAGTTGTTCCACTTCACAATCTTGCACTTCATTTGTGTTGCTCAATAAGATGCAATCACAGTAAAATATATTGAAGTTTGTTGGACATGAATACTGAGTAGATTGCGAGGCATTATAAGTGGCTGAGAAGCAGACACGACTTGCAGATTTAGAATAAAAGCCCTTGGTCAAGTTAAAGTAGGCTAAAATGAAACAGTGACACAAAAAGGTAATAAAAAATTAAAGTTCTTGATGGAGACCCACCTCCCATCCCTCGATATGGGATTGCCATTCTTCTAAAATCTCTAACTTCTCCATCTGCCTCTTGGCTTCATTGATGCTGGAGCATACTGCCTTCATCACCTGGAGGGACTCCTGCACCAGCGCATGGTCGTTGTGCTTCCTTGGGGTCCTCTTCAGCAGCTCCTTTGAAGTTAAAAATAGCACAATGCACACAGAGAAAAATAATCACACCCTGCTTTGCTTTCAGGAGACATAAATCAGCTGTTTAATCTTATGGTTTAAATTAGGCGTAAGAAAACTGCTCTACATTATCTTCTCCACCTCACTTTTCTCCCTCCAGTAGCTTTTCAGATCTGTGCCACTGCCTGCTGCAGCCTACCAATAGTGATGGGAACCTCATAGCCTAAACAGTGTTTCAGCATGTCAGCTACCACAGGCCAGATTTACACTCTTCTGGATATCTTTGCAGCCACTGATGGCTATCTGTGTCACTTTAAGGAGGAGGGGAGGCCCCCAGCAGCTGGAAACCTTCAACTGGCTGAGCATCAAATTACCCCCCTCCTTATTATTTTAGCATCCTTGTGCACATGCTAGTGGCTGTTTAGGGAATGCTCAGTGAATTAATAGATCCCAACAAGATGAATGACATGGGACTGCTCAGATCACCTTGTCAGAAACACAGCCTTTGAAAACGTATTGGATTTCATTCACGTTTCATTCAGAAAAAGGAAAAAGTCTGAGCTAAGAAACGGGTGAGCAGGTGCGAATGAGTCCAGTCGATGTGTCTGGATGAACAGCTGGCAAGGAGCAATGGTGATAGGTCTTGTAATATTGCGGCGGTGTGGCTAAGCCTTTGAACTAAAGCAAAGACCCATCAGTGTCTGAAAAAAATGAGGACTATACTCACTTTGAGCAGCAGCGGGTACTTGCAGATCCTCTGAATGGGAGCTACCAAGTAGCCTTCAAGTGGGACCTCCGTGTTTTTCCTGCCTCCCAGCAACATGCAGTTCTGCAGCAGAGAAGAGGGGATGGCAGGTTAATCATTAGCTGGGTCTGTGAGGTTTTAATGGTGGAAGCCTCTAATCACTGAAACATTTCTTCCATCACATGCAACCCATTGATTTAAGAGTAATGATTAATTATGGGAGTTATTTTTGATAAGATTAATTAGTTGTTTCCTTCAGCACAAACATTGATCTACATTAATGTTCAAAGAATAAATGTGGAAATGGATTAATGCTTGAATTTAGCAGGAAGGAATATGCAATGGCAGCAGCTTAACAGCTAGGGGAACAATGACAGAGGCATGGTGAGTTTATATAGTTTTGACTGTTTAATCTGGAATATAAACTTTGTTTTTAAACAGCAGTGTGGAGTTATTCAGATAAGGTATGAGCAGCCTAAATATGTAAGAATTTTCACAAATGCATAACTCCTTTAAAAAAAAAACACTGAAATTGATCTTTATCACTGAATTACAAACTGCAAATCAAACACCAGTGTGCACATCACAGGAGGGATGCCCATCCCTACTGCTTTCACATGCAAATAAGCTTTTCATGGGTGTGTCATGGTGTCTCCTTGGAACATGCCACCCCAGCCATTTTATCCAAATCCAAAACTGCCACTGCATGCAGGCGATTGTTAAGCACCGATAAATGCCCGTGCTCCATGACTCTCGCTAATAAATCCAACAGACCTTGTCTGTGGCTAACATGCGAGCACGTTCTCTGCCCTGATCACATGAGAGTTTTATGACACTCAAGAACCAAACCTCAAGGACAAATATAGTTTTGAGTGGTTGTTTCTGCAACGGCAGTGAGATTAAAATCCAAGTCCCCACCTATGCCATTCTCCCTTCAAATTAATTCTTTGATGGTGTGTTGGTGTGAATAGGCATGCTATCAATCAACATTTTTTTTACAATATTACTGCGAAAATGGGTTTAAATTTATTTCTCCTGAATGGAGAAAAAGGTTTGGTAGAGGATTTCATTAAGTTTAAAGGGAAAAATTGCTTTACTGCATCTCCATTTCTTTTTTTTTTTTAAAGAAAAAAAAATCTTTAAGACATGATTTTGTTTTGACAAGTTTCTACTGGTCACACCTGAGCATGGCACATTGATTACTATGTACTGTTCAGAAAAGTTTGAAACACATTACATTATAGCCACACACCTCTCCAAACATTGGATATCTGTGCACATCTTTCATGGCTACTTCAGGTTTATTAGGAGAAAAATTATGCCCAACAGTCTTGTCTGCTGCTTACTTGAGCAAATGACTTTAAATTTCTGATTAAAAGTTCTGATCAGCAGTTAGTCACAAAGCTGGGAACTAGGATATTATTATTTGTACTGGGGAATATATTTTTAGAAACAATGTATGTGGAGATTCATTTCTGAATAAGATCAGTGTTTCATGACTGCACAGTAAAGCTGCACAATACATTCAATTGCAGTCCAAATTGAACTAATGTCTTGCAAGCTGTTATTTTAGAGGTACCCTGCATTCCCCACTCTGAATTCCAGTACAATATTTAGTAAGTTGAATTAACTCTCCTTGTCTGTGCCAACACCTTGTATGGGTTTAAAAATCTAGGGTGTAAAAACTCAGAATAAGTGATGGGGCATCATGGTCACGCAGAAAAATAAAAAAAGAGAAGATTGGTTTGTGTTACTGAGATACTTTACTCAGCATTTGCCAAACAGCTTAGAAGAAACCGAAGAGAACAAAATGGAAGAGGTTTCCAAATTTGCAGAAAAATAGCACACAACACATGATATTTTGCGTTGGTTTTGATATGACAATCAAATCAAATAAGGCTCATTTAATTATAATCTACATTTCCCATGACAATTCAGTATGTCTAATGCAATTTATCATTTAGAGTACAGACTTACTAAAATATCTGGGCATTTTCTAAGTTAATGTACCATCTAAACATTCTGCTGATTCGGCTAACAATAACAGTCAACAGTGTGAAGGTTTCACTGAGTATTAGTATCCCTCAGGTGTTTTTAGTTGAGACACATAAAGCTATTAAAAAAAGACATTTGTGTTTTTTGTTTTCAGGTGCTGAAAATGTAAGAGAGAATGAGTCGGCCGCCCTTCATAAATATGAGAATTGAGGTAAGGCTCTACATTATTTAAAAAATACATAGGGTTTCTGCTTATATAACATTCTAAAGAGCTTTAAGCAACAATTATTACTTTTTTTTTGGTCTCTTAAATAAGCAAAACTCAATTTCACAGCAACTGATGTTTCACACGCAAAGTGACTTCACCTCCTCAAGTAAAATAAATAAAAATGACCAGGATGTTTCTGCTAAAATTTCAGCTGCAATTTGAATTGATTACATCAAAGCTTTGTCAGAATGTCAGAAATCGTCCCCCACTAGCAGCTAAATTAAGACGTTGACCTTTACTTGGTCAAAGTGACCCCTATCCTTATGTTGTCAGTTAAAGGCTGCAAAGTCAGCTAGTAATGATCATTCTCATCTTCCCTCTAACACAAAATTTAGCTAATGTGCTCATGCAATACAGAGCAAGCACTAAGCTAACCTTTGTGGCAGGCAATAAGCCAAAGGTTTACTGGAGGTTAATGGATATCCTCTCACTGGTCACTCCAGCTCCCAGTAGGTAAGCCGAGGTATAGTAACAGATCGCTTTGTGTGCAGCTTGGAGAGTAACACGAAACCCTAACGGCCCAGATGGAAGGCTTGGTCCCTAAAAGGTCAAGGCTATAAATCAATGTCAATTAATATTGCACTTCTTCTGGCTACCATGACCGAAGATGTACACAAAGAATCAATCAGGCACAGATTGTGGTGCCACTGCTCTGTGATGATGGGTAAAGCATCTGCATTGACAATTTGAAACTTTCAGTCTATCAATTACAGACTAACAAAAGGTCACAAGTTTGTATCAGAGGCAGCAAAATCAATCGGTTCATAAAAGTGCAGCAAAGTTTAGCTTTCTGGATGGGTCCAAGCTGCCAGCAAGAAAAAGATTAAAAGAGAGCATGAAGTTATGATGAGCAGTAAAAAACTGGGAGTCACAAGATCTAAAGGTTAGCAGCAAATAAGTGCGAGTGCATTCTGTGAACTGGAACTAAGATATATTCATCCTTTGTTCTGGGAACACGATACTCCCATATGGAAGTGAAAGTTTCCCGGGAACAGCAGGACAGGAAACAGAGGTCCGCCCACACATGGGGCAGAGTCGTCTCGGGCCGGCCTTGATGCTATCCAGTGTCTGCTGGTCACGGTTTGCATAAAGCCCATCTATGTTTCATCTCACGCACTGATGTTTACGTCTCTCACCAGTAAGCAAGTCCTGACGCTTCTGATCTTATTCAGCTCCAGCAGCAGCCTCTGGGCCTTCTCGTGATTCCCGCAGTATTCATCATAAATCTGGAAACGGCTCTTCTGCGGGACACAGAGAAAGCCACAATGAGCCAGAGGAAAAATGGCAACAAAGTTGTTGGACAGAAGGAAAACAAATAAGGGCATAAATAAACCAGATCCTCACTGTTCTGAGATGAAGTTTGAAAAATGTTCAATCATCCTGACACTTTCATTGAGCATTTACTCACAATATCTTAAAAAAGTTGTAGTTTTTCTGTGATGAGCATCACAAAAATAAGCACTAAAAATGTACTCGCCAATAATTTAGCCACTAAAAAATTGATTTTTATTACTAAGATTAAAAACTGTGCCAAAATTATGGTGAATGTCATCAGTATTTTGAAATTCCTAAAGTTTTTCTTCAGTTTTTAAATTATGATGGCCTTATCACCAAATTTGGTCCTGGGCAAAAATACTTGAAGTAGATATACCTAACATCCTTTCACAACAGAATCAACTTTTTAGATTTATTCACTAAATAGGGCTGGTAAAGAGATTTACAAGCACATGCCAGAGGCAGAGTTGTCACATTAATTTTCAGTCCTTTAGGATGCAGTTAAACTTTTCTTTTTTTCTAATCACATAGCTTCCACTAATTTCATTGGTTGCCTGGGAGGAGGCGCGTAAGCGTTAGTCGCCTCACTGTGCATTTCCATAGGTAATGAATGGAGAGGGAATGATGTCGCCTCCCATTTGTCGGGCCCATTACTGTAAGGAAACGAGAAGGGGAAGAGTCAGTTGATGCACAGGAGTGAAACTTTTTATCATCCAGTCTCTTCGGAAGAAAGAGAGAGATGCAATGACAACAAATGAGCATGCAGCGAGAAATTATCTTGCTCATTTCAACTGATTGAGTTCATTTTAATTTATTATGCGATTTATTGATTTGTTGCTCATAAATGCATGTGTGAAAATGAAAGTAAACCCTAAAGCCTTTTAGTAAATAAAACTTTTAGAAAGTTTCCCAGTATTACATTGCTTGTTAATCCATCTTTATATTTACATTGTAGAGACTTTGAAGGCTCTGCTGAACTTGAAAACCCCAAGGAAAAATGGCATATCATAACACTGAGCAGACATATACATTGTGAAATTCTTTTCACTCATCTTGAAGGACATAATGTATTTCGTGGTGAGAGTCTGTGTGTGCATCTGAAAGATGGAGGGTGGAGGGGTCTGGTCTTCCATCACATACTGTCAACTGTCTTGAAGCAATATGACCAGCAACTTTCCACCAAAGCTATTCAAATGACACCCCATGCTCCATTGTCTTTGAGAGTTGACAGCGAGACCAGATCACACAGCCTCTAAATCACTGACTACTAAGTCACAGCAGACCAATGAAAATATCCCCGTCTGCAGGCAAGCTGCTGAGCCCCAGCGGTAAAGACAGAGGTCGGAAAAACAAGTTGAGACCTTACAAAATTGAAATTCTAAGTTAACGCATTAATATCTATACTGAATTTGTTATTTCTGGAAAATTTTTAATAAATTACACGTGGAGTTTCCATTGGTGTAGTTCAAACGAGTAAAGACAGACTGTCGCAAGCATGAAACTCAAAGGATTACCCCAATTGTCATCAATCAACAGCTAACTGGATTATTTTTTATGGGAAAGTTTTTGCATGAACAAAAGATTTCTACAGTGTTGCAGAAGAGCAGTGTCTAATATGTTTTATCTCTGTGCACTCACATGATAACTTCTGACTGAATTATGGTCATAAGTTTTCAGTTTTTAGCTTTGAAGAACAGCCCACTCCCTAAATCAAATCATCTCATAATAAACCTTCTGCCATCTGTACCACAGACAGATCGTCTTTCTTTTCACCTGTCTCCAACAGAAGGATGCTCAGATTTATTACACTTTAAAACCTATAACAGCCCAGGACGCCTCAAGGATTTGCATCAGAGTAATATGATATAATGGCTCTTTGATCAGTATATCAGAGCCACATCCAGAATGTTACACATGTGCACCGTCTCATCATGAGTAATCCAGAGAGATTAATTGATGACATGTAGAGTATCATTTTATTTGCCATTGTGCTGTGGTAGATGTTAGTGAGCTTTTGGGGGAAGTTTTCAGATTACGAAGACAGAATAAAATTTAAAGCATCCAAAAGAGGAGAAAAAGGCTACTTACAAAGTGCAAAAAGCAGCGGCCGACTTCGTGGTGAGCATGAGGGTCAGGCTGCAGCAGTTCTTCCACCATGGAGAGAAAGTCCTTATGGATGGCCAGAATCTCCTCAATGTTGGAGAATAAAACCTGACAGGTGAAAATGCTGCAATATTAACTAAAAACAGAAGCAACTGTGTTTCATTGTGGCAATAAAGTGTTAAAGTTAAAGTATGCAAATTTTATAAAATAAAATGTTTTTTGCATATTTATCAAAATTGTCACTCTGCCATGACAAAAAAAAATTCAAGTTCCTCTGCCTTCCCTCTTTGTTCCTACTGCAATCTGCAAAAAATAATTAGCTGTGTCAGAAACAACCAATCAGAAACAGGAAGAGGGTCTAAGTGCCATCAATCATCCTCATGTACACCCATCCTTTTGTTCTACGCAAGGTTGAAGATGTTGGAAAACAAAACCTTATTTATTTTTGTAGCTTGTTTTTCAATTGAAAATAGAATTTAATGTTGTACACCGATTATAACTTTTGATTGTTTATGCATTCTCTAACATATCTTTACAAAAATAAAATTACACAAAAGGTGGAAGCTATTTAGAAATTATTTATTTAAAAGCTGAAAACCAATTTTTCCTTTCCACAATGTAATTATAAGTTTATAGGTTATGACTTCATTTGAAAAGCAAGGTAGATTAATGATTTTTTCTACTCATCAATCTTGCAATAATTTTAGGATACCCTGATATTACAGTCTGCTTAAATAACATCAAAGCTTGAAACTCAGATCTCTTTCATTGGTCTTTGGGTTTAAAACAAATGTTACAGATGGTATGCAAACAGCAAAAACAAAACCAAACCAACAAAAAAGAAAACTGGAATTTTGATTATTGGGTTTTAACTCTGGAGGAGTAGATTTCATTTAGCCCCTCAGTGACATTGCAGCCATAAAAACCGCCTGCTATCTAAAAAAAAAAAAAAACCCTCTCTTCACAGCGTGTTCCCAAACAAAACTTAACACACGGGGACATATTCCAAAACACGGACGTGCAGTAAATATCCTCTGAATGCGTGTTTACCTCAAAAAGTAAGCAAGCTCACAGAGAGGCTCCCACTGCGGCAGAGCATCCTTTATTATCATACATCCGAAATCATTTATAAATAGATTAGATATTTGCAGCTGTTTCCTGCATCGCCTACATCTTTCTCCATTCAGAACTTAGCTGTTTTAGTAACAAAAAAAAAAAAAAAAAACACTCCTTACTAGGACTGATTTAGCTTTGCACGTCATTTCTAAACTTTTCACAGATTGAGCTATAGAATAAATAAGGTTTCTCTGGAATGTTGAGGGCAAAAGTTAATTACCGTCAGTGTTAATTCACCAGTCTGCTTACCTTCACTGTTTCCTCTGTGATGTTTTTGTCGATTTTGGTGGCTGCGTATTGGTTGAGGCGATGTAGGAACACCTGAAGAAAAAACAAAACAAAACAGGGATTAAATTACTTCAAGGCCAACTACATTTGACACTAATTGAGTATTGTTGCACATATTCACATGTACAAAACATTTGCAATCCTCACAATTGAAATCTGATACCGCAAAACACAGCCATGTATAATTGTAGAGTGTTGTATTTCAAAGGTATCATTAAGCAGCAATTGATGTAAGATGGAGAGGTCGACAGAGTGTGAAATGAGATGGATGGAAAGAGCTTTTACTCTAACATTCCTGTATTAGTCTAAGACCCATGGTGCTACACAAACCCCAAAAATCTCAATTAATGCTTCAGAGTACTTTCTGAAAGTGATAAATTAACAAGGCGCATTTTAAACCTGCTCTCTAAAATGTGACCAGTGTGAAAATGACTCATTTCCTGAATTCTGCCTGGAGGAGAGCTTTGAAAGAAGAGGACATCCATCATCTGGAAATCCACAAAAATATTTCTGCGTGAAATAGTTGGTGTGCAACTTGGCAGAAAGAAAAAAATATATATTCGCTTATGACTGATGCCTGTCCCTTACTTCAGGGAGCCTGGGATGCATACCAAAGCAAGTTAAATCTTTGACTCTGCACGATGCAGATGATAAATTACATCACACAGCTGAAATTTCTAATCCTTTTGATCTGCTCTCCAACAAAGTTACAATCTGATGTTAGAGCCGCTCCTTTTTTTGACAGAGAGCAAGTTAAATTGTATTTTAGGTCTTTTTTGGGGAAGTGAGGTTCTGTAGTGTAGCTATTAATACTTAAGCAGTAGAAGATTTTGAATTGTACAACCTTATGCTGGAGAAACATCAATTTTGATCTGAGAGTCTAGGGTTTAGGGTCAACTATCCTATTTCCCAGATTATGTTGACAGTAACAGAGAATAGTCATGGAGAGCAGGGTATTTGTTGCCTTGTGTTTGTAGATTATGTGGATCTGTTGGCATCTTCAACTCATGAATATCAGTTTGCACTTAAATGGTTAACAGCGTTGTGTAAAACGGAAAGAAAATGAGTCAGATGGATAGACGGATGACCTCTGAATGCCATACATTACAAATAAGATACCGACTACTCAGAACAATTCCACTTCTACACATCCAAACTGCCTGATTTGCAAAGGAGAGCATGACTATTATTTTAGGCAAAAAGCTCTTTAAAGCAAAATGAGAAGAAGCAATCCCACAAAGAACATTGTGGTCCTTTGAATTAGCAAAATTTGCACCCATTCTGCTTTTGCATTCAAGCAAAATCTGAAATGTCATCAAAGGTCTCTGTGCGAGATCACACAAAGCCAATGCTTTATGACAGATGGCAAAGGAGGCACAATAGCAAAGATTCTGACAATTCACCAGCACACACTCTTATTTATCAGTGACAATAAAAAGCAACACAGTAAACATATGACCAGATAGATAGAAGTCTTTCTCAGTAGTTAACCTGAACAATGGGCATCCATTTACCGCCCCACTGAGGGCAACAATGCCATCTGTCACCCGAAGTAGCCTCACAGCAGGCCCTCTGCCCTGAGAAAACTAACATAATACATCCAAAGTAAAGGGGGTTACTTTAATGAGCAGCCATGCCAGGAATTATTCTTTTCAAACAACATCTCAGGACTGTGAAAGCTGAGAGATTTCTCTTGATTCACTTACAGCAGATGTTGAGCTGCTGATACTAATTCAGCAAAAACCCATCAACATTTCTCACTAAGTGCAGATTCAATCTCTTGTGTTAAACTTATAAAGAAAAAAAGCTTGCCAAAATTTTCTTAATCTCACTATTTTAACGCAAAGGATCACTTCAAAAAGAGCAGCATATAAGCGAGTGAATAAACTGAGGTTAGTGGTCGGAAAAAAAGGTCCGCACATAATCAGGCTCTTTGTTGTAAGGTAACTCAATGCTGATTACCATTCTGTAACTGCCTTGCCTTGCAACTCTGTCACTCATGACCATTAGCATCTGATTAGCAAGTCTAATGCATGAAAAACACCAGACAGGGTTCCCCTAGAACGCTGCAAATGCCTGACACAGTTCTTGGAATATGTGGTAAAAAGGGGAAAATATGCCTTTCTATCCCGTCTCTTCAGCTTCTCTGTCACTGCATCTTGAGTTAAAAAAAAAAAAAAGAAAGTGCACTCAACATAAAGCAACATCTGCATTTGCAAAGAATTACCTGTAGTAAATAACTGTAGCTAAATGGGGAACATTTGGAAAATTTAACTAGAGAATTTTCTGATCTTAAAAGCATTAATTATGTTGCATAATGGCATGCAGAAAGATCAACCCTGATCGGTCAGAGATTAAGCATGAGCATTCTAAAGATGAAAGGATGGATGTTTCTGCTGCTGTAAAACAGAAACCAACTTCTTACCGCATGCCTTCCAACCTCAAAATAGATAAAAACTGTGAGAAGTAGAACGAGATAAGAGCTAACCCTCTGTTTCATTTCTTGATGTGTGCATGGCTCAAGAAATAACTTGCAGAGTACCTCTTCTAAACCTTGGTTAGTAATTGTCCCAACTTTCCTGGACTGCAAACAGAAAGCTTTATTGACAGAGGCAGGAAAAAGTGTCAGCATGACTATGACCCGTTTTCCAAGCTTTTATTACCTGCAAGAAACTGCAAAACTACAAAACTCTGCAGCAAACGGACTGCACACATTAAAAAGATTTTGTGCCTTAAATAAAAGAAAATAATGTTTGAGTCAATTTCTGTCCCTGAGCACCGAGCCACAATCACCTGAATTGTCACTATGAAACCTGAGAAGGTGGCTGCACATTAAAACCTCATTAAAGTTTTCATTATGCTCCAGAACAGATGGGTTTGATGAATACATTAGGCCAATAACTGCATGCGGCAATTCATGTCATTAATCAACACCGGCCCACATGCTGCGGGCAACAAAGACACGGATGTGGAAATAACTGTTGCTTCATACTGAAGTGGTATTTTCTGAAAAAAGGTCATAATAACCTGAACTTTTATGGTCATGCTTAGGAACGGATCAGTATTAGATTCTCGTAATATGACAGCTTTGAGGGATAAAAAACTAAAACATGTTTTCACTCATTCATACAGTGTATGAGTCACTGTATGAGTTTAAGGTAAAGAATGCAACAATGTTCAGTTGTTTTATGTTTGCCCAGGTCCCTCTTGAAAATGAGATCCAGATCTCATTTTACCTGGTTAAATAAAGGAAATAAAAACAAAAAACAAAAATGAGTGTTTGATTATGATCCTTTTCAGCTTGAACACAGGTGAGCGTTTGTTTGCTCTGTCAACAACAGCTTGAGGGCCTTCCTTTTACGTTCAAACAAAAAACTCCTGAGACCAGCAAAAAAGCTGGGAATTTAGGAAAAGTTCTAGACAAAACCCGAGAAAGACGCACAGACAGTAGCTGCAAGGTTAAGAATGCAACAATGTTCAGTTGTTTTATGTTACTGACAGACACGCTGTTATCGTTAAACGTGTTTATTTTACTAACAGTCATGCTGTTAATAAAATAGCTTGTCAACAAGACATTTTGTTTAGTAGCAGCTTATTCCCTCCCTACTTGAGCTAACTAAAAGCTAACAGTAAAAAGCTGTGCATGTTGCGAGTCACAGGTCTTTGTGTTTTGCTTTTCTTCCATGTTTCCTCTCTAAATACTTCTGGGTTTTAGTTAGAAAAGATTTTGTTATATTCAGTTGTTTATTTTTGCCAGTATGGTTTTGTCATAGTAGTTAATTCCTTTTTGTTTAGTTTCACAGTTTATTCTTGTGTTCTGTGTGTGCATTTTGCTTTATTTGTCCTGGAGCAGTGTTAGTCTCTTCCCCCTCGGTTTGAAGGTTTTTTTTCTGTCAAGTTTTCTTTGTGTTAATTATTCACCTTCCCACAGGCTGCCTATTTGCTCTTTTCACAACTGTGAATCCCCTTTTTTTTACCTCACCTGAATTCAGTCTCATTTTCCACTTTTATAAGTATGTAAGCACCATTGCTGTCATTTTTCTTTGTTGGTTCATCTGCTCTACACTGATCTTGTTAATTTGCATTTTGTTTCATTAACTTCAGTTCTCCTTCCTGGAGTTTTTGGACTTAAACTTTATTTTTGTATTAATAAAAATCCTTAGTTTCGTGCAACTTCTGCCTCTGTTTGCCTGCGTTCGGGTTTTCCACAACCCAGCATCCCATTTTGTGGCAGAGCAGGTGAATCCCTTCAGTCTCAATAAAATGAATTAAAAACACAAGACCATTATGAAGCAAAATTCCTCTGGCTTTGAATCAGGCATAACCACTCAAAACTCATACCTAGTCCGGAAAAAGAATATTGGTTCATGCAGAGTGACTGAAATTCTTTCCTGTTAAATAAGAAAAAAATCTGACCACAAAATTGGAGGGTAAGAATAGTTCAGGATACTTTTACGAATGGATATTACGTAACATGCTCCTCTGGCATCTCTTCATCAGAATGCCAAGATACAATCAGCGGAAGCCAAACTCCTCCCCTTGTAAACGTTTCCAACTTTTGTCAATGAAACAGATGAATCACAGCAGCGGAGTCTGGCAAAACAAAGACCACTTGCTTCCTCAAGTAAGTAAACCAGAGACGACGTCACAGAAGGACAATGATGGACATTCCCACACTTCAAAACAAATTGCTTGCTATTTATTAGCCAAGCCAGAGCATGTCTCTGTGTCACATTGAGGTTATAGTCCTTGGAAAACAAAGCAGAGGAAAGGCTCACACGACTCAGGAGAACCACCCATAGCAACATAGGAACCTCCAATCCAAAATAAATGAGTAGGAATCAAACAGCAGGCCAAACATCAACATCTGTTAAAGGATTTAAATCAGAACAAGTGGACGACTGAATAAGAGTACGACTCAAGTTTGATTAATCGTGCAAATTTTCAATTTTAGATTCTCATGAACTCTGGTTCATGAGGAGCAAGGATATTAAGAGCAATAGCACATGTGGCACCAGTTACAAAGCATGTGTTTAACCATTTTATTTTTCAGAATGTGGCATCTGTTGTTCCCACTAGAAAAATACTTCAGATTTTGCTTGCTGGTGTGGATTCACATTGGAAAGAAAATATACTCTCTTTTCTAAGACCCACTGCCGCTTTTGTTCGCTCATAATAATAGTCAGGATAGTAGTAAACAAACAAAAATCATGTTTACTTGTACCATAGGGCGAAGCTCCATTTTACAATCAGGAGCCCATGAGTGTGCAGTTTAGCATTGCTAATGTTTCATGAAGAAACTCGCTTTAACATCTCCTCCGCAGATGGATTCTGACTATTCAAAGCAAAATGACAACACTTCTAAAAAGCCACAGACTTGTCAGCGGTTTTTGTTACATTTTGAATTCCCCACCCTTTCCTCTCGGCAGTCTGTAGTTTAGATTTAGTGGCTCTGCAGCTGACAGGAATGTTAAGAAAGATTGCAAATGATCATGTAGGTGCTTATGTAAGTAGTTCCTATGAAGGGTAGTGCAGCTGAACATATGTCAGTCAAATCTTTACAAATGCAACCAAGAAAGGCTTATGGTGAAACATTTGCACTACTACCAATGTCACAAATAATAAAAAGGAAATTGGAAAGAAATGAAAATAACATATTTATGATTTTGTTTGTATTGTCATTATAATCCTTTTTAACCAACTTACCAATTTTGTGTAAATTTATGGTCCGGTTTCCGTTCAGAAGTAGCAAAGTTTTTATAACCACTGCTCTAAAAAAACCTCAGAAAAAATATTGTTAGAATAATCAGAATGTTAGAAAAGTGTAAAAAAAAAAAATTGAAGATGTAAACGGTCCAAAGCTAGCACCAGAAACAAACAGCTTCTATGTGACAAATCCCCCTGTTGAGCTCATTAACACAACAGTGGAAGTGCTGTGCATCTCTCTGTGTTTTTCCTACCATCTATATTCTTCCTAGAATTGCAGCATAAAATGCTGTGATAAAACGCAGCAGGTAGCACGTGAACAAGCAGTTCAGCGCCCTCTGGTAACAACCTCTCAAAGCACTTTAGTCACTCAGCTTGCTTTGGATTAAGCGAGAAGAGAAGCTGGAAAATCAACATCGAAAGGGACAAAAAAGGGCTTACAAAAAGAGTCTTGGTTTTCTAATATAACATTTAGGTGTTTTATGTCCTGTGCTGCAAATTGCTTCTCAGCCCAAGGACAAACATAAAGAGTTTAATTTTCTGCATGATGACACACAAACAGACCAAATTCCCCTCAAGAAAAAAAGTTCTGCCCAGAGACTAAGACCACCCATCCAAAAACAGAAAAGTTTATTGTATTTATCATTATGTTAGAAATGACTTGTTTGTGATCACTTGTTCTAAAGTTATGTCATTATCAGCTTTGTGTGAACAACAACTAACCACAACCAAATTCCAACAACTTCACATGTGCAAAGGCTGGCCTGCCCACAGGATTTGCAATTAGAAGTCCAGCCTATTTCAAACATGCATGACCAACCAGATAAACATGTAATGTACTCTTGATTAATTGTGCTGCATGAAAGATCCCAGCACTTTGCAACTTTATATTTCGTCAAACAAAAATAATTAGGATTTAGCTTCTAAGAACTAAAGATTGACTTTAGCTGCTTTTCTTGGGCTGCCAAACAAAAGAACTTGGTGACAGAAAAAGTTAATTGCATTACTGCATTTGTGAGAATATTTATGATTCTCTCACATAAAAGTCAGGTTTTGTGTTTGAAGTAGAATTTTTAGGCTTTGCACATGACATGCAAAAAAAAAGTAAAAAAATTATTTCCTTTGATGTTTTGGTGTGAACCTTAAGAAAAATCACAAAAACAATATAAACTTGTACATATTGTTTTTGTGATTTTTCTGATGTTTGGCTCCAAATTCACCAATCCTTGCTGAGCTGTTTGAAGTAAACATGCAAGTAAAATTAACATGAACACATTTCAGCAGCAGTTTTAAAAACATTCTGGACAACACTCAATAAACTTCAGGAAAACCAGTTGTTAAAAATTCAAAGCAAAAGTCCATACATTATTTGAAATATAAATCATCCTAAAAACCCATTTCAGAAATATTTTTTTATCCAGTAGCAATGAAGATTGCTTTTGTTTTTAACACATTCAGATTTCAAGATCCAGATGATGAACATGATGCTAATGAAATTAGAAAAGCGAGAAATCTCAAACAAATTAGGAAGAGAGGTTTCGAACTGTGAAACTTAATTAGAGCTGGGAGGGGAGACTTGTTGCAAATGGGAGACGGTCTTTGGTGAGCCGGCTTCCAATTTCAATGTGTAACCAAGCAAAGCATCATCCACTGATGTTCAGGTGATTCCCAGCAGGGCTGCACACCAGCAAAATCCTATTGATCTACAAGATGACTGAGCAAAACTGTCAGCTTGCTAATCCATGGCGCTCTCCCAGTCAAGACTGTCTCACACACTGCTACTGTTCATCTGATTTTAAACCTTCCACGCCATCTGCAGAAAGGGGCCCTCTGCCATCCTGAGAAGCAGGCCTGGCAAATAAGAGTGAAACGGGCAGAAACTAAACTGGACACCGTCAGGGAAGGACTATGGTCAGCTTCTCCCTTCGACTTCCCGTGTCTGCACACAACCAAACTCTGGCAGCAACATGTTCATCATGTGTTTGTCAGGAAGCAATCAAACCCTGGGGCAGCATTCGGTACAAATTTCTACATTTAATCAAAAATGTAGAAATTTTAAAGTATAATCAAAGATATGAAGAGGAAGTGTTAAAATGGTCGGCTGGGGGAAAAAATACAAGACAGAAATTAATGTCTGCAGCTAGTGAGACAGAGAGACACTTACTGGAGTCTTTAAACCTCTACAGTAAATCCTATTCAGCAACATAATTGGATCATTTAGAGAGCGTTTCCCATCAAGTCGGGCTGGAGAGAACTGCAGCAGCTGATCTCTGACATGAAGGCTGCTCACAGAGCTACTGCTGAGCCCAGAATTGCTCATACTCCTGGGACTGGTTTAAAGTAATCCTTTAATTTGACCAATACGTTTCTTCTGATTGGAAATAATATTTCAGTTTTGGAATGGCAGGGCCAGACCCAACTGAATTTGGAGCCAAACATCAGGGTAATGGTAAGGAGATCTGTTTCCAACCTGAAAGAACTGGAGGTTATAACAAATCATCAAGAACTCCACTGGAAACACGCAAAACGTTAGTCAGCAGTTATTAAAGAGGTTCAGTTGCTGTCATGCCAAAATAATGTCCTTTGTTTATTAAAAAGGCAATGAATCCTTTTTAACTAGCCTTTGAATGTGAATTTTTTTATTTATTTATTTCCCCACAAATAACACCATATCATATTGCCTTATACTCATCTGTGAGATAACTGACTCACATTTCTTCAGGAAAAAACTATTTGGAGACTGAAAATAATTAACTCTCGCAGAACCGCAAAAAAAATTATGAGCTTTTGTCAAAAAAAACCTTGTAAAACACAGTGGTAAGGATCCTTTTCTTCAGAGAGAGACAGGGAAGCTGGTCATATTTAGTGGGAGGATGGATGCAGCTACAAGCACAAGCAATAGAAAGGTTTGAGCCCAAGAGACTTCAAAATGGAAGAACTTTCGACTAAGACAATACAAGGGAACTCAGTAAAAAGGTATGTTTTTTTTTTAAAGGAATTTATATTTTGTTTGTACAACTAAGCACACTTTGTTGATATAAAATCCTATTTGAAGCTTTACAGTTCTGACTATAATGTGGCAAAATGTGGAGAAGTTCAAGGAGAACACTAGCCTGGCCATTGTCTTTCTGTGCAATATGAAAAAATCTGACATACAGCACAGTCTGAGCTTTTTTCCCCTTTCACTTAGATTCCCTCCAGAAGATATAACGGGCCAATCAGCCAACAGAAGGAGAAGTTGTGAACGACGACCTTGATTTCTTTTGTGTTGTTTTAGTATTGTAATAGGCTGTAGTTTTAGAAATGGCAGCTGAGGAAGTGAAGGAAGCTGTTCAGGCTGTGTCAGCCATGCTTCTAAATATTGAATTAACATCAGCATTCACTCAGCTCTCCTCTCTCTGTAGTTGAAGACGGTTGTTTACAGTGCAAGCAATTTCCAGTAAGCTTCATAACATTGAACTGGCACATACACCACAGGCAAAGTTTAGCAGTTGAGTAAAATTTAAAACCTGAACAGAGTCTATGCCTCCAGGGAGCAACCACTTCTCAAAAGCCAAAAACCCAGACCCTCTGTATGAAGCAAATAGTGTAGGATGAGGAGAACGCTTATATTAGCACAATTTCAGTTAGTATTTCAATCTATTTTTGTCTCCTATAAAAATGGCAATGTTCAGGAGTACACTTTCTGCACAAACATTTGAGCAAGTGTGCAAATGTCTTTGACACAAGTGTGGAAAACACAGTCCCTTGTGAGGATGACCTCCCTTTCCCCATCCTGACAAGTGTTTGCTGCCACTGTTTTATGCCATGTGACCAGACACCTGCCACAGGCCAAATCAAAGGCCGCCTTCTCCTCTGGGCTTAAAGACAGCAGCACCTCTCTGCAGTGAGTGTGGTGCTGTAAAGTGCAGGAATTATAAGTTTGCATGTGTGCTTTTGAGCAGGAAGTATGTAGCACAATGTAAAGACGGGGAGGTCCAGGAAGGAAGGAAATCCTGCTTCAAAACTGGCATCTGTGAGGAAGAAAAACTGAAACACTCAATCCACGGTAAGGCCCCACAGGAGAGAGGGACAGAACTAAAATGAACAGATACTACACACATTAAAGATTCAACTCAAGCAGACTTTCTCATGGCTTAATCATTTTTTCACAAATATAGGAAACTACTTTTGGCAAAATTACATTTAAAAACTTGCTAAATCTCCAATTATTTCCATTCATATCCATTATTTCAACCATTTGAGACTCAAGCCTGATCTAAAATTCTCTGCAGGAAAGGAGAGCTTACTTTCTAAAATCAATCCTTAGGATCCTAAAAGACAAATTTGATGATACTTACATTGATGTAAACCTGCACTGTGGAATGCATCCTCTGTCAAATGAGAAAAGTATCAAGAAAAACAAAAGGCACACTATGAAAAAAAGTCATTTTGAAGTCATGGATTCATATTGTAAAATGTGGGTTACTTAATGCGGAGACTGTGAAATTAAAATGCAAGTGTGCCACTTCACTGAGTTCAGAGGCCTCACAGGGGGGACAGACACAGGAGAGAGGCTGACTGGATGCATGGAGAAAATCTAATTAAAAAAGGTTTAAAGAAAGAAAAACAACACATCTCACCTTGCTTCCCTTTCACCTCTGCTCTCAACACCTGGAAGATTATTTAGCTGGAACTGACTTTCATTTAGTTTGGATTGTGAACGGAGGTCAGGATTCAACGCAGCGACACAAAAACCATACAGCTCCAACTTCACAGGCACAATAATACAAATTTTGTGAGGAGAAAGCAGGAAAGCACTCCTCAGTTTCCAAAAGTGTGGACCGCTATAGGGATAAAAATAAAAATAAAACAAGCACAAAGGAACAAGTTTGACTGTGTGCCAATAATAAAACTCTTGCTTTGATTATAGAAGAAGCGTTGTCCTTATGTACCCAAGTGATACATCTTCAGGGTCACAGCCTGTTGCAGATACAAGGAACTTCTCTAACCCTTTCAACAACTCTGAGGACAGAGATCTGGCCCACTGTTCTAAAGGAAAGTAGCTTCTCCACAGTCCAAGATTTGACAACACTGCACCAATCAAATTAAAAATAGAAAATTGATTAGCGAAATATTAAAGCCACAGTATGTAACTTTTATTTTAAAAAACATTGTCATTTTGTCGTGACAGTGCCAACTGTACATAACCAATCAGAGCCACTCAATTGCTCCCCGTCTCCTCCTCCTTCCCAGCTTCCTTGCTCTCTGCTACCACTACAGCTATAGCTAGTTAGCATAACATTTCTCCACCATCAGCACATTTAGCAGCACATTCACAAGGTTGATGCTCCTCCTAGCGCTCATTGGTTGTTTTTGTTTGCTAGTGGTGCATTTCTTCGGACAGCAAATGTCTCACAACATACTGTCATGACATGTTGACAGTTTAACAAATATCTTAAAAAACCACACATTTCTTATAGAAGTTACACATTTCAGACCGTCTTGATTTCTTTAATCACATAAGAACACCTGGACTTACAACGTTCCCTGTAGAATAACGACCCGCCTGCAAAAAATGTCCATTCTTCCCCTGTTTTGATATCGGAGTTTGTGTCTTTTGTTATCAAAGGAGTGGCAGGCAAACATGACCTTGTTTCTATTTTGCAGGAAAGGAAGGAAAGTACCAACATCTCAAGATGAACACACAGGAAACAGATAGGAACAAGAGGCTGTGACCTTCAAGATTATGATATCCAGAGGCATGAACGTCTCTGACCCCCTTCCTTGACCTAACCACTGTCTGGATCAAATGCTACAAGCAAAAGAAAAAGCAGGCAGCCTGGCTCCTGCTAAAGTAAGTACTCTATTCAGGAAGTAAACAAAGCTACAGCCCAGAGAGCGAGACAGAGTATTCAAATGCAAACACACAAAAATGGTTTAGAGAACTACCTAGATCTCTGGGAGGGAGTAAATGCTCTTTTTCTGTTTTCGTCATTAGGCATGACTGTCTTGAACTTCCTACTGCCCTTTCTGCAGACACAACATTGATAAAAAATAAAGAGTAATAGTGAAAAAGTAATAGGGACTTGCTTGTCATTACAACAGCAGAATTAAATACAAAATAGCTAAATAGAAAAAGCTGTCTTCTTGTTTTAAAGGTCTTAAGCAGATGTTTTCACCTAGGAATGTTTTATAAAAGAATGACTCAGTTGTCTCTAATCAAATATATTTAATTTCTGTTGATTTATAGTCTAAAAATGGTTTTAAACATTGCGCTCACTGTAACGATGCTTTTGTTAAAGTGGGATCGAAGCAGAGGACCCAATTAATCCATTACCAAGCCCAAAGGAATAAATTAACTTGTGGCTCAGATCTTCCTCCAGAAGCACAACATAAAAGATCTCCCCCACACACTGAAACCTTTTTGCATTTTCTCTCTTAAGATCTTAAAATGCATGAAAATTGAGGAGGTCGTAGTTCTTTCACCATTTGGAACTGGGAATAAATTAGAAAATACAAACATTTTCTAACCTCTATAGCTTATTTTTCCATACTTGTCTAAACCTGAAACATCCTGAAGTTAGATTCCAGACTATTCCAGGCTTCTTTAAAACTGCATAAGAACCCTATTATCCCAGCATGTCTTTAAGCAGAGTCTAAATTTCTTCTTCCTATTGAGCCACTGTTGAGATTGGCCGTCATTTTATCAGCTCAGAGCGGTCCAAGACAAACACCGGCGTTCACCTCCATCCACTATCACAAGTTATAATTGTCCATTATGTGAGATATATATACACAAATGTTTCCCTGGAAGCTTCTTCTGCTCCCAGATTATTCTGGAAGCTTGTTGTATTTAAAATGTGGGGGAAATTATCCAAAGAAAATTCCAAGAAAAGTCAAAATTAGACTTCTGAGTATCGACACCGTGAAGATACAATCTTGATTTTCCCACAAGAGAGTGAGAGACGTACACTATGAGCTCAGACTTTCCCAGAACAAAAATCTCTATGACCTGAATGTTAAAACATGTGTTTGGGGTAAGCATTGTGTTTTGGTCCTCCAGATCAGGAGAGGCAATCTCTGCACCTTGGTTCAACCTTACCAACCGACCAGAGCCTCATTGTTCTGCAGCAATTTCTAACCTCAGGGGAATTCCTCCTCCAGGAAATATGGCTTACAAGAAGCCCAGCCACTCATACCCTTCACCCTCCTGGCACTGTCTGCTCTGTGATCTGCTTTTCCCTTTCACCCCCTCTAATAATATTCTGCCTGCCTCTGTCCCTCCAGGATTAGGACACCCAATGGCAGCATAGGCAGGGGGTGGATACCCTCTGACCTCTAGATACACAGAGAATTGTGACTCCTATCTGGCTTGTGTTTGGGAAGCCGGGGTCCTGTTATTCCTCCGATCAGATAAAGGTCTGTCCTGTGACCTCTCTCCACAGTGGGGCTTTTCTTTGATCATCTTTAATATCTTCCATAAAGCTCACCAGGGTCTCCCCAGGAAGATCAAACTCTTCATTTCTAACAATCTAACTTCTTTCAATACCATCATCAGATAAAATACATTAAAACCAGTCTCAATCTGAAGCTTCAATCCAAATATTCTCGACTAGAACAAAAAAAGCCTCACAAGGATCTGTCACCTCTGAAATTAATCCCTGCCACAGCCCAGCAAGGGAGATAAAGGAGGGGTGGCTGCATTCCCTACAAAACCCCTATCTGTTCTCGATGCCAGATAGTGCTCCATCCTCTGTTTTCTTGTCCTTTGTTCCAATTGGAAACATCTGGATGGTGGTGGCAGAGGATTTGATCCAGATCACCGTGCGTTGTTTGAGAGCATCACTGAAAATCAAGCATTTTGCCTCACAGTGTCTCCTACCCAACCTAACTTTGATGTAAAGCCTTTAGAAGGACAGCGTGTGCCTCGAGACATGTGGTGCCAAGCCAGGTGTCATCGTGCTAATGGTTTTCATTCGAGTCCACCTGTGATGTCTTTGGCATAGCTTGCACCATATGGATCTGATGAGATGGGAAATGCGTTCTCCTGTGTTGCAAGAGATGTCATTACAGGACACAGTTGTAATCCTGCACATGACAGGAATTAGTAAAATTGGTGTGGGAAGCTCCATTACAGCCGGTTAGATTGGATGGGGGAAGTCTGTGAACGTTAATGTTCAAGTTCTAGATTTAGATATTATTTTTGCAATTAGCATCTCAGTTGACTTGTGAAGGCAATTGGCAGCACTGGATTTTATTTGAGAAAACATCAAAAAGACAGCGTATGAATATGCATATATGCATATTTATATGCAGACTGCAACACTGCTGTCAGTGTTACCCCATGTTTTGTGAGTGACCTGCCCGCCACCCTATGAGCCTCAAACATCCTGGGGTGAAACAGAGAAGAGGATCATTGCAGAGATCTGGCTGTGCAACTGGCTCTTCCAATTTCACACGTGCAAACAAACAGAGATCTTAATCAAAAGGCCTGCAATACAAACAAGACAAATGATAGATAACCTGTACACAAGACAGCAACGCGCAAGGATAGATGAAACCCTGCAAGACTTTAATGGGTCCGTTGTTGCTCTGCAAGGTAGATGCGCCATGCATATTAAGCAGATTGTCTACTTTTATTTGTTTATTTGTCAGGGGATAATCGGTTTTGAAAAAAAACAAAAAGGACAAATACAGTCTGGACTTTTTAAAAACTCTTCCTCCACATTATGCAACACTCACCGAGAGGAAGTCCAGTGTCCCAACATAATCCCGTTCAGTCTTTAAAAGTTCATTTAGGACGCAGACTCGCAGCCGGAGTTGTTTCTCCTGGTCCTTCCCGCTTTCAGCTCTGTGTTCACTTCTGCTTTCTTCAGTCATTCTGAGGGGACTGTGGATGTAAAGAAACGCTATTTTCTTCAGCCGGTCGCGGTTTCACATCACCAAGTTGAGTTTAGAGGCGGCAGGAGAAAGTTCGCAACATGTTCAGAACCAGCAGCCGGTGTCTGCGATGGAAAGTCCTCAAAAAGTCCGGGAAAAAAGTCAGAATATGCGAGGATAGTAGCTAAATGGAAAGCAAAAAGTTTAAAAACATGAAATAAAAGAATAAAAAGGCAGGAAGAAATTAGCACAAGGTGTGTGGCTGAGCAGTGACAAAGAACTGAACTCCAGTTAAAAGTTGAGTCCATGTGACTCCTGAAAAACTTCATCCTACTCCAGCAGCCTTAAAAAGTGGGGACCGGTTAAGTAGGTCACAATGCGCACAACAGCTTCCGGTTAAATGTTTCAAAATAAAGGCACACGAGTTTCCAAAAGGCCTTTCAAATCGTGCTGCAAATCAACAGACGTCCCATCACAGACTTTTACTGCGCACAAACATCTCTTATGTTTCCCACTTTAACAAAATCCTGTTAGGCTGCTCTTTTCTCCTGATCAAAACCAGTTACTGCAACAAAATACTTGTTCCTTTCAGCTTATTACATTGAAAGTCCCTTTAAAAAACAAGTCTTCTTTTGGCTTTGTCTTTCAGGAAACTAGTTTTTATTTTTGAAATAATTCAAATAATCTCATAGACTGATTATTTGAAAAAACTTAGTGAACTGTGCTTAAGTTGGAATACATTTAAATCAGAAAAAAATTTAAAAAATTTTAGTGGTTACTTTTGAAAGTTTGTGCGCATTTCTAATTGCTGAAGTCACTTTTACATGTTTTTTTATTTTCACTTTATGCACATGTAGTTCTAAAATTGCAACAAGAAGTAATCTAACAGCAGTTAACACTGACCCATGCAGGTCAAGGTTCATCCAATCAAAAAGTTGTTCATGTAGAAAGTGAAAGGAAACCAGCATCAAATTTATATTTCTTATAATTGGGTTTGTTTTAGATTTGTTTGATGTCTTCATTTTGCTTCAATGTGAGTGTTATTACAACTTTTTTTTCTTACTCATGTTCAGGATCTCAAGGTGTAGCTATGTAGAGGAGAATTTTCTCGTCTTTATTTTTTTATATATATATACAATGAGGTTTGGTTGCTGTTTCTGGCCATGATTTGAAACATGTTTCGCCATCAAGTCGTGAGCACCCTGGATGAAAATCAGTTCCTCTAAGTCAGAACCTGTATTACTCAACTGCTGGACTGTTCTCTGCAGGTCAGAGTTAAGTCTCTCCCTCAATAAGAGGAGTTCAAGTACCTTGGAGTATTCGCTTCGTTTTACTCAAGATGGTAGGACAGAACAGAAGACGGATCCTCATCTGCAGGGAATCACAAATCAAACTACAAAATTTAATATACCTTCCAACCTTCACTGACAGTTTTGAGATAAGAAGAATAAGATCCCAAATATAAGCATCTGAAATTGCCTTCCTTACCCTTCGACATAGGATGAACAACTCTATCATCTGGAGGGAACTCAGTCCAGATGCTACTCCTCCACTTTGAAAAAGCTCAGATGGTTTAGGCAGCTGATCAGGAAGCCTTCAGTGTGCCACATTCAGGAGGATTTTTTTCAACACAACATTCAGTGCTTGTTGCACTGAAGAGAGTATCCAGGGCAGAACCACATTTTCCTGATGGTACCATGTTCCCCTAGTGATGTGTGAATGCCGCGGGGGAGGGTTGCTGGGATAGTGGTCTCTAGATTTCCAAGAACAGATTATAGAACATATCAGAACATGCTGTTGGCATTTTTGACAGGTGTAACAAAAAACTACCAAAGAACAATTTTTTCTGCTTCACAAAGCATAAAAATATTGCATCAGCCCAAACAGTTTAACAACACTTGAACATTTGATTAATAAATGTTTGTTTTGTTCTCTTTGCATCATTCAAGCCTCGTCTTCTTTTCTAAAACATGTCTCGAATGGGTAAAGGTGGTTCTCTGAGTTTGAGATGGAATCATTTGTCAGTTTGAGGAGAAGAGAAGCTGACAATGTAATCAGGACATTAATGAGTTATTGATTAGTCTGTATTCGGGCAAATGTTGAAGTTGTAGTAAATAAAGTTCTAGGAACAGAAATCCATAACCTCAGATGAAATATGCATGATGCATTTGGTGGAACAAAAAAGGAGCAGCTTGTAGGAGTCATGTCCTTTTGTAGCCTATGCATATATCTACCAGTTGAGTGTGCTCAGTGATATTTTCCAAGGATTTAACTCCTGATACAGACAGTAGGTTGGATGTGAAGAAGCATACAATGTTCAGACATACATTCATATGCTTCTGATACTTTTACATGACATTGAGGCAATCAGGAATGCAACAATTGTATGTGAATGGCTGAAACACATAACCAGGGTAAAGAGGTAAAATTTCCACCTGTTGCCAGCCTCTATAAATGCAAACAATACATAGAGACATAGAGACGCTACAACTACTATCTCAAACAAACCAACTGATGGTAACCAAACTGGAGGTGGAAATCAAACCAACTGGAGGTGTAAAACTTAATTAAACTACTTGGTTTTCTGAAAGACTGAAGGGGAGAGACTTTTTTGTTTCAAGTTTATCTTAATTAGTTCATTTTGTCATTTAAATATTTACTTATTATTTGTGCTAAGTCAATGTTAGTTTTGCTTTATTTATTTCATAAGATGTTTTTAGCTAATTTTGTATTTGTTTGTTCTTTTGTTATGTTGTGCCTCCCTCTTGTGGTAGATTTAGGTTACTCCACCTGTTCAGTTAGAGTTCAGTTGACCTCAGTTAAATTGGGCCCAAATTTGTTAAGTATCCTTTTGACTAATTTTTGTATTAAATCTTTAAGCTTTGTTCACCATTTTTTTTTTTTTTTTGAAATTTTTTTTTCTACTTTGAAGAAGTTTTGTCCTCGTTTGAGTCTGGTTTCTGACTACAGGGATAAGGGAGAAGATTTAGTACGGGACATTTGGGTTGAGTAACTACAATTAAATGTCAAAAGAACAAAATATAGATCAACACCAAAATGCAATTGTTTTATCTGCAAGCCCTCAGTTGGTTCATTACGTTTTGCAATGTTGTCACTTTCCTAAAATCAAATTTTGCTGAAAGTGATTTTTATTTCTATTTTTTTTTTTTTTTTTGCAAAACTAACTTTTGGCAAATGATAATAATAATAATAACAGGGTGGTGATATTCAATTTGTATATTTCATGTGGGAAAAACCTGCTCACATAGAGTCTCATCTCTTGCCTGCGTCAGTCACAGACAGCATGATCTGCACTGTGAGAGTCTTTCTTGTCTCTGAATGGCTGCATCTCTCTTTGGATTACTCATTTGGCTCCAGTTTCCTTGCAGAGAACGTGAGTGCAGAAGGAAAACCTCTTATTTTCAGAGGAAACAGGGTGCAGGTGGCCGGAGAAACGGAAAGAAAATGTGTTCACGGACATGCTGTGATATGTCTGGGACTTTTTTTTAAGGAGGAAATGTTTGTTATTCTTTTGGCGATATGACTAAATAGGGGGACAGTAAGGCCATTATAATAGCCTTCTACAGTATTTTGCAGCACTATTCACACCTCGTGAGCATTTCCACATTTTATCATGACACAACCACATATTGTATTGTATATTGACACAACCACATATTGTATTGTATATTTGTGGGATGTTAGAAGTGCATAATTGTAAAGTGAAACATTTAAAAACTATTTGTGTAGAGTATAAATTTTCAAAAATTGCAGCTAATCAGTTGTGTTCAGATTTGTTCTCATCTAAATCCTTCCGTTAAGCCTCTGGTTTAGGTTGTTGTCTTACTGGAAGAAGAGCCTATGTCTCAGTCTTAAGTCCTTTTCAGCCTCTGCAAGGTTTAGTTATAGTCATTCGATGAATTACATTGCAAGTCTGTGCTTCCCTGCAAAATTTATTTTTTTTAAATGAGATTTAAAAATGGGCTTCATAGCCTGGTAAATCTTGTCATTTTAAACTGAACCGATCTGAAACTGAAGTCAGACAAATTTAACAAGCAATGAGTTGCACAGATCACAACAATGATATTTAATTAAACAGCATGTGTTTAATTAGGACAGAACCTCCACTTGCTCGGAGCTGAAAACTCCCCGGGTGCTCCTCGCTGACACAGAACCCAGGCTGCCTGTCGAGAAGTCGGCTAAGTGTTCGTGTATTGAATTAGATACAGCAAGAGTCTTTTGCGCCCGGATAAATAGAAATACGATAAACACTAAGCCCAGCTTTCCTTTCTGAGAGAAGATTTCACTGGGAGCCACTATGATGAGGCGGGGATTAGCATCTCAACTACTGAGGATTCAGCCCAATCCCTTTTTGCAATAAATTCATGCAACTTCGTTCCACAAACGGCCTTGTTTTATCCGAGTCCTTACGCCGCAGAGGTGCTGCAGGTTTTAGAGTCGGTTTTGTGATGAAAGACGTGGCTTTCAAACACATTGATATGTGGTGTCCTCTGGTGGTCAGATGTGGTACGACAGCCTTCTCACGAGTTTCTGGTTGAAGTGTTTTCGAAGTGATTCTCTGCAACTACCACCAGAGGGCAGTGTTGTATTTCATTGGATTAAAAATTGCCATGCCTTCCTTGGAAAATAACTGAAATGAGGCTACTTTTGTTTTTCAAAAAGGCACAAAACATGGGAAATATTTGCAACAGAACGGTACATTCTGTTGCAAATGTAGCACCTGTTGCTTTATACATGTTGATACATTTAGAGCATCATTCTACACTATTAGAGTTGACCACTCTTGACATTGGTCTGTTGAATTGCTGCTGGTGGCATCTGATACTTTTACATGACATTGAGGCAATCAGGAATGCAACAATTGTTTGTGTATGGCAGAAACACATAACCAGGGTAAAGGTTATGGTGGCTGGTGGCTGCTGGTGGCATAAAGTGTCCGTGTATTGAATGACTTATTGTATTGAATGACTTATTCAATCTCAACCCTTCAGTCATCTCCTGAAGGGTTGAGAACAGCTGCAGGGTTTTCACTATTTCCACAGATCAGTTTAATTATCAGTTCACTGAAAAAATTTCTTGCATAGCAGGAAAATCAGCCTAATTTTTCTGATGCAATTACACAAATACAGATCCAATTATTTTTTAGGCAGCATTTAATGTGTGTACAAAGCATAAATCAAGCCAAATGAAATAATTTAATTTAATTTACAGAAAAATGACTTGAATTGACTAAACGTCTGCAATAAAGAAGTCATTCTAAGCCTCAGAGTTAAACAGGGTTACAATCACAGTACTGTGGTTAGTTTTCACTAATGCGTGGTGCAGTGGTGTGCAACAGGTCAAGATAAGTGGCGTAATAGAGTCCTGTTTTTTTTTGCAAACACCAGCTTATTTGTCTGCAAGTATAAAAGGTCTTTTGATTTTTTTAAGTCAAATTTGTGTGCTTTTTATTTTTTATTTTTTCCACTCAGGAAGATCACAAAGATCCCGTCAGCAGAAAATATACAGTCCTGGCTAGAGGTAATGTAAACCGAGTTAAATGAAACTTGCAGTTTTAAAATAAAAGATCTATTCAAGTACCATTAAAATAAAAACTAAGAAGAATACTGTCCTGTTGTTGACAGCTGAACAAAGGGGTTATATGATGTGGAATAAAAACAAATAAAACAACCACATACTTCCAGCTTCCTGCAGGACTTTTTATGACAGAGTTAGCGTTTTATAGTTTTCTATGGTTTTTAATGAAGAACCTGCAGCAATTTGGTCATTTCTAATATTCCACTCATGTTTTAAACATCTCAAAGTTTTAAGGTTAATCAAATCTTTCATGCAGTTTTAGTTAGTCCAGTCTAGCCTTTTTAAAGTCTGACATTAAGCAGAACAGAGAGTAGTTGCTTTTGATTTTTGTTTTATTTTGTCAAACTAAAATATTGTAGATCATTAGAAAAAAAATATATTTGACAAAGATAAAGTTAACAGAATTGTATTTTTAAACACATTAAATGATTGCTCAAATCAAAACTATGCAAACCAAAGTGGCCCTCTGATGTAAACATTTATTTGATAATGTGAAACATTTAAACGTAACAAAAAAGCAAAAAGAGGATCAATTCATAAGGGAACAAATATGTATTCACAGCAACAGACTGAAGTTTCTCTAGAAGTCAAGACCTCCAGGATGTTCCATCTCCTCTCTCTCCTTAGGGTCAGTTACAATCTGTCAAGTCTTGTGGAGTCCCCATGTTTTAACTAGAACCCCGCCCCACCAGACGCCTCTACAACCTGGCTGTCTGACTGCAAGCATATCAAAGAGGCTTTTCAGAGTCCTCAGGGCACACTCAGGAGAGAAAATTGTGATTTAATAGCCCGGGGTCCCACTAAGAGTCTAGTGAATTGGATTTAGATTTTATCCTGAACACAGACCAAAAAAATTCACATCACCACAGCCCAAAACCCACAGCGGCACCACATACCCAGAAATGCAGTCCTGCATATTAATTACACCATAAAACAAACTCCAAGCAGTGTATTACGTCACATCACCATCCCAAGCCATTTAAATAAACGCCCAACTTTTACATTCCAGTTTTTTTTTTACTTGACTTATAAGCCCTTTGAACATCATATGCACAGAAGGGAGAGGATTTTGTGAATACGCTTCTGTTCGCAGCTGCTGTTTACATCCACTAGAGCCACATAATTCTGCAGAAGTTTAATGTTAGATCTGTAAAGTGATTCCTTTAGGAAAACATTGCTTCTTAATCATAGAAAACTCAAGTTGTAAAAATAAATAAATGAGCAAACAAAGAGGACAAGTGCTTTTATACAACTTTGGAACCAATATGGTATGGTAAATATTAACAAAAATATTATTGTTTTTAGCCTGTATTTAATATTTTTATCAGATCAGGTGAAGACATCTCTTTTTGGCCTCCATGTTGCTTGTTAATAATGTTCAGAAAGATCTTATGCTTCATTTTCAGGTTTTATTTTGAGCAGTTTCAGGCATTAGGTGCACCATTATGAAATACCCCCCTCCACAAACACACACTCGCGCACACACACACGCACACACACACACACACACACACACACACACCGATTCTGTTTGGACTTTTAAGGTAAACAAGACCCAAAGCATTCTGAATATGCATGTGAAGAAACATGCATGAAGTCAAAACTCCCTAACCCTGAACAGACATAAATGGAGCAGCAACAAACATTTTTTTGTCTTATTTACTGAGAGACAGTCTGTGAGTCATGACAGTATGAACAAAAACATTTGAAGTGATGACATTAATGCGTAATAATACAAATAAAAGTAAACAGTCCTAAGACTAAGCCCTGAGGAATGCCGTTTTAGGATAAATTCACATCTTCCTGTGTGAAGAATGGAAATTAAAACATCATGGATTTAAAATAACATTTTTTTAAAAATTCATCTAAATAAACTACTTTTAAAGCAGCAGTAAGTGACATTCACATGTCTTTACTGGAAATTGTTCAAAAGAATAAATTTGATTAAATACACGTCATGAGGTGCAGACAGGGGAGTAGGATCAAAGTGCAGACAGGAGAATGGGGCGGTCATATGAACCATGATTTAATGAATGAATACCAAAACAGACAAATACTGGAAACCAGAGCATGAGACAAGGAGCAACAGTGACATGAGGTAAACAGATCAACGGAACAAATGAAAGGAACCAGGAGTGTATAGGGAGTGGCGATGACAAAGAAACTAATTAGGGAAACTCACTACAGCTGGGAAGGGAGCAGTGATGCTTGATGAGATAAATGACCAGCAGCTGGGGAAGATGACTAAGGCAAAAGTAAAGATGAAACAAGAAGAAAGAGAACCTACAGAACAGCAGAAATAAGTACCAAACCTAACAAAATACATCCACCACTGAAGAAGATAAATTAGATTAACAGAAGGAGTAAACTAGAACGAGAAGATAATACTAAGTGCAAAACAACTCCAAAACAAAGTGTAGAACAAATTGGAAGAACAAAAGGCTGGGAGGAATATTGAAAATAAAGAAACAACAATGGAAGAAGTCCACTACTGGGAGGGGCATGAAAACACAAAACTGTTAACGTTTAGACGGAATAGGTGCTGCAAATGAGCTCCGTCTATAAATGTGTATGCACGATATCTGCTTTGTATTATGTGCACTGTATTAGTCTTTAAATAAACAAACAAAAAAGCATTTAATATTGTCATCCAAATTCTACTATTCTATAAATGCTTTGTGAGAAACTATAAGGTTAATTGTTTTAATGAACCTATTAGTATATCTTCTGATTTTAAAGCATTTCTACATTTGGATTTCTATCCAAATGTTGCAGTTTTCAAAAAGTCGTGTTAAATATGCCAGCTGTGAAGGACGCAGTAAAGAGAAAACCTACAAGACACAAAGTTGGTAACAATAGATCTGACAGTGTACATAGGAGGTCAGACAGCGTAAATGTTTGGTGGATTGTTATTAATCAGCAAACATAAGGTTGAGTTGACCAACTGGAAGCAGATGGAGGCTGCCTTTAGAAAGTGACTGGATATAAACAAAAACAGAAACACTAGAAATAGGGAAACAAAGCTAAACAGCTCCTCTCAAGGAACAAAAGTGCACAGAAACAAAATTCAGAATACAGTATGAAAATAAAGCATAGGACTCTCCAAAGAAAATTCTGTTTCCCAACAAAAATTACAAGAGTCTCTCCTTTATTACGCCACATGTCTCTTATTAGCAAAATTATGCTACTGGGAGCTGGAAGTGCATTTGGCGTCTCTTTTGTATACTAAATGGTGAAAAACAGGTGGCAAACTATTGACACTGGAGAGAAGCATGTGAAAAATGTGCAGTCACAAAAGGCAAAGCCTTCGGTTGACTTAGACATTTAATCACAGGGTTGGATGATAAGTGAGGATCAAACGGAGGCACGGATAGCCTTGAATAAAAGGAGGCGACATTAACAGCTCCACGGAGGAATTTGTAGTGGACCTGTGCCAACACATGGACAGCACTGGTGGCTGGTTGTGAAACTTCAAAGATTCAGAACCTCAATGCACACTTCACCTCTAAATACTTGAATACATTGTTTAATACTGGATTTTTACATCTTTAAAAACTGTCCATAATGTGATTATGAAAGACAACCAAAAACACCAATTTGATGCATCAATTCTTCAAATATGAGACAAAAAAAGGTCAAAACATACAAAAGCGGATCTTCGACAAATTTCTTTTTGTGTAAAAACATATTTTCTCCCACAGACACTTTATAATAGTGCTAAAGAAAAAACTGTGTTTTTTCTTTTAGTTTCTGGGTTTGACAAAAAGGTCCTGAAGTAGAATTACACAGGAAGGCAATGGCAGAAGGAACAATAAGTGTTGGAACAATATATATATATATATATATAATATATATATATATATATATATATATATATATATATATATATATATCTTTTATAATAGCTATGATGAACATAAAAAAAAATTTTAACCAATGAAAGTTTACAGAAAAATTTTTGCTGAAAAAGTATGTAATTTCCAAAACTTTTCAAAATTTAAATTAAACCTTTTTTTTGTTTTGTTTTGTTTTTGCAATAAGCAAAAAAAGAAAAACAAAATCACCAGTGCAGGGAAAAAGAAAAAGGAGCTGGCGCACTATCAGTGCTGTTTCTTTATTTGGGTTTGGAAATGAATCTTGACAGATTGGGGAACAAAGACTGGTTGGTGTTAAAGTAAAAGTTACATCTCACAAAGTATGTGCAAAAGAAAGCAATGCAAAGTGTTTTTTTTGTTCACCAGACGAATGAATCAACATCAGCATGGGAATTTGCTCACACGCATACACGCACACACACACGTCCTCTGTCATTTTTCCGACTGTTCCTGTGGACCACGTGACTCGGGTCCTCCTTGTTTTAAAAAGAACCGCTACCTCTGTTGTTGATCCCCCTCCACAGCTTCAGTGGAGGTGGAATTTCCATACAACCATCTGAGCGCAGGACAGCCCGCGAGTGCAACCCGACACTTCTGCAGCCAGCCTGCCGACGGCGGGGACTGAACCCGGGAGTCCTGGAAGCGTCTCTTTGTGACTGACCTGCGTCCCGCAAAGTGTCCCCGGTCTCTGACCCTGCTCCCCTGTGATGGACCTGGAGCATAAAAGGACATTTGGCGTCTCGGTTTTACTGGCCTGTGTGATAATCTGCAGTAATGTGCCACATCCCGTCGGCGCGTATCAGTACAACAACCGCTACGCAGGGTGAGTGAATTAAAGCGCACACGCTTAACACACACCACTCACTGTTTTTAGAAGTGTCCTATCCTTATAAAGATGCATAAAAAGGCAAAAACAAAAATAAATTTTTTTTAAAGCTGACTAGAGAACAGAGAAAATCTTTGTGGTAGCTATTCACCATTTACAGAATTAAATTGCTAACACTTTAACATCTTTCCCTTGTCAAATGTCCTGGATCAGCCCAAAGTTAAGTTGCCCCAAGGCAGAATTTGATCTTAGTGCTTGCATGGTCGTCAAAACGTTTTCAACAATAACAATGTGGAATGCAGCATTCATGAGTGTTCATTCTTATCTCCTTTGATACCTGTAATTGAAATGAAGACATTTTTTAATTAGAGCCTTATTAAGACCAAAGAACACAGCAGATAGGTCAAGGATAAAATTGTGAAGACGTTTACAATGTGGTTAGGTCAGAAAACAATAGCGCAAGCCCTGAAGTTCTTACTATGTGCTGTTCAGTCCATCATTCCAACATGAAAACCGTATGGTATGGTATCCAATAACTTAGGTTGGACAACTTGTTTAACTATTAGTCAGACACTCTTCAGATCACCTGTATGGAAGAACGTGTACAAAAAGGGGGTCTGGTAACAACTTTGGTGTTCTTCAAAACTCTTCGTGTGGTAGAAGACCAACTCTGAACACCAACACTGGAAACTTGAGGTTGGCAGCATCATGTTGCAGGAAGACCTTTCCTAGAACCTGGAAGCTAGTCAGAGTTTATGGGAAGATGGATGGAGAACAAAAGGGAAACCTGTTAGCGGTTGCAAAAGATTCTAGAATGGAGCAAAGGTTCACATTCCAACAGGACAACAGCCAATGTCGTACAGTCAGAAGTACAACATGGAATGGTTTAGATGAAAACATAATTCACTAGTCAGAATGAAATCTGATCATTTGTGTCTAATCTATGTTCAGGAATGCTCCTCATAGTCTGACTGAGCTTGAGCTGTTATACAAAGAAGTTTGATAAGAAATGTAGCAACTACGTCTGGTAGGGACTTGCATCAATATTTGCAGTTTTTTAAATTATGCACACAGGAGGGCTTACTACAAACGCACCCCACACTTTGTGGTTTTAATGTGTAGAAAAATAACAATTGAAATACATATTACTTCTCCCTTACAGTTTACGGTTATGTGCTCCTTTGTGTTGGTCTCTCACAATATAATACACTGAGGTTTGTGTTCTGTCACAAAGTGAGAACAAGTTCAAGGCCTTTCGATTCTTTTGCAAGACACTGTAAGGCATTTTCCTACCAGCCACCACAGCAAATTTGTATGTGTTATGATGCCAGGGAGACAAAAATAAATTCTTTTTACTGACTGATGGCAATCTGTGCAGATTCTGGCAATTGACTCACTCATTTGCTCTTGCAGTCCTGTCCAGTGCACCAAGTTTTAGTGCAGACTCAGTGAGGTTGGGCTGAAGGAGAAAAGTGTTCCTAGTTCTTCTTCCAACAGTATATGTTGCTAATTACTGATTACCTGTTGAGATTTATCTGGAAACAGTTACTAAGTCCATAAAATGTGTCCCACCAGCACAGAACTTTATAACGTACTTTCCAGGCACACAGTGCCATTTTATAGTAACTATGTTGTCTTTAGTGTTATAAAAAGAATGTGTATATATTAAATATAGCTTAAAAGAAAATTTTGACTTTGCAATTTGATGCTTCTGCAGCTTCAATAGCATAGTATCTTTCTGACATTCTGCCTTCAGCATGTCATCCCAACATTATGCTGTTTAAAACTGTTCTTACAAGCACTTGACTCAGAAGTGGTTTATATGATAAGCGCAGCAGATGCGCTGTTCCACCAGATGTTTGCTATTTGCTGCCACCACTATAGTCTGTAGGAGCTGACTAGTCTAGACTATAGCGAATTAATGAAATGTAGGATTTTAGATGAATAGAAATTTCATCTAAATACATTTGAACAAATGTATATTTTTAAACAGTTTATAATTTTCTATTTGGAAATATGAATGAGAAAGTCAGCTCTGTCCCACAACAGTGAACCAGGTTGTCAGACATGTACTGTGTGAAAATCCTGTTCCTCATTGGGGGCTCCTGCTGGCCTGGTGGCTCCTAATCAGCGACTTGGTCCGCTATGCCTCAGGCTGGCTCTGCTGATTGCAGTAGGATAAGAAGCAGTAGGGAAGGGGGGGCGGGTTGCTCACAATTTATAAAGCTACAGGCAGGAACACTGAGCTCTATGTTTGACACCATTTGTTCTTGTAATTGCAAAAGAAAAAGGAAAAAACTTTTTGATTTGAATTTATCTGAGAGGTAAACTATCCCACATTTACTATAAGACAACACAAGGTTGTCCTGGGATGTGAATTTCTGAAGATAAGTGATGTTCAGTTGCAGGGGCGGGAGTAATCTCTGAAAACGTATAGAAAGTGGGGCAGAAGATATTTACGGTCTGTTTCAGAGGAGCCTTTGAAGTGTTTTAACAGGGGAAGAGGCAGAGCATCAGAGCTTAAAAACTCCCACATTTTCTCTCCCAGACACCACATATTTTGGCTTTACATTCATGTCTGCATGGAAGCGTGCAAAACAGGCTGTTCTGTTTCAAAATGAAGTGATAAAATTAGTCATTAGAAAGCATCTCAAAAATTGCAAACACAGAGATCCAAAAACGGAGACAGTTAAAGTTTACATCGATGCATAAACAACACTGAGACACACCTATTTGGTTTAAAGACCAGATTATGTGAGAGACAAGTTGCTGTTATGCCAGACAGCCTTCTGCAGAGAGAATCAACAGACTTGACAACTTAAAGGCAGCTTTATCTGAGAAATCCCTTTTGGTTGGTGGCTGTAAAGCGGAAATAACTTTGCCAGGCAGACAGACGCAGTAACAAAAACAGTCGTATCACAGAATATGGAAAAAAGTGTGACATACGAAGGGATCTAATGACGTAAGACCTCAAAGTAGCAAAACATTTTTTGCCTCACAAAAGTGCTTTCAACACTTTATAAGACTAAAACTGTAAAATGTTTTCTTCATCACAGACCTGGGGGCAATAACTATCATAATCATAGGAGAAATTATCCCTACATAAAATTTATCTAGAGCCACTTAACCTCTACTATAAATGTCACAGACACCTAAAATATAAAATATCTTTATTTCATCGTTTGTGGTGTTTTCTATATGGAGTTTATGTGTGCATGGATGAGCTTTTTGGATCCCTGTTCAGGCTGCACCCCTGCCTATCAGATGCTATCTGGAGATAGACAACTATTTTGTCTTTCAAGTTAAAATCTGAGAAGTGTGGCATGCATTTGAGATAACACTACATACAACATTTTGCTCTTGTACACAGTGAACAAGAGCAAAAGCTATGAGCCTTTCCATAACTTTTGACTGAAATTTGAAATGGTTCTACTTTGTAAAATAGCTGAAGCTCAATCAGATTGAACAAAGTGCATAAGAGCATTCATTTTCATGTCTCTGTTGGATTTAGTTCTAAATTTTATCTTCGCCCTTGAAACAGATGGTGATTAAAAGCAGCATTGGTATTTAAAAACTAAATTTAGACTTGCTATTCTTTTCTTTCAAAAATGTTGATCTGCAATGTTTTCTGTCAGTGCTGCTCCTTTACAAATAGGTTATTTCTTCAGTCAGTGACAGGAGGAGTCCACTTCTGTGGGACACCTGGCACTTTTGTTTCTTGGACCTCATGAATGGGCTGTTCCCATTTTTGTTTAATGAAGCTCAGCTTCCTGTGTGACAGTCTTAAAAAAAAAAAAAAAAAACTCAACATGTCAGAAGAATGGTGGAAAAATACAGAAATGATGAGTTATTACAAGCATGTTTAGGCCTATGGCTGCTGTCTTGTCATAGCAACCCATATTGGATTAATTTTGCTGAATAGCATGTGACAAGAAACATCATTGAACTTCTCCTCTTAGAGTTCTTATCTGGTAAGTTATGCAATTTTTTTTTTTTTAAAGCTGGAATTACAACATATTTATTTTGTGTTTGTCACATGGTGTATGAAAAACTTTCTATATTGATGTTTTTTAATGTAACTAGAAAGATAGATGGATATATATATGTGTGTGTGAATACATGTTTGTGTATATATGCATAAATGTGTGCATTTTAAGCAAGATTTATTTTTTTGGGCTCAGTGTGTGCTTCATATCTTTGAGGACTTGTATGATGTACGTGTTGGAAGGATGAGGTGTTTGAACATTGCACAGTCTTAAAAAATATCGTATTTGATAAAAATGAAGTGGTTGCTTATTTTTTATTATTTAGCCCCATTTAAATAAAAATTTAAGTTTATGTTGTTGGTGTTTCGCATAAAATAACAACACAATTACGTTTTAAACAGGAAAGTCCATAAATGCAGCTGCTGCTACTGTATCTGCTGGCTGCAGGCGTCACCTTTATAGACTGGTAACATAATCTTATAATGAAGTCTGAAACATGTTATTTAGTTCTGCCCTGTTCTGAGATACTGAAAGAGGAAAGCCCCCATTTCACTTTCTGAAATCTGTTATTACAAGTGTCAACAAGTGTCACCTTTAGCTGCCAGAAAGACTTGTTTCATGACTTGACTTTGTAGCCCAGGTGTTTTTACTACATGCACTCTGTGAATGTGTGTTGAAGTGGGTGGAAATGCTGTAAAAACGCCTTTTGGGGTGTTTTTTCTTTTCTATTATTGTTGCTGTAACCTGAACCTTAGAGGACTTGTGTTTTTTCCACAGCGACCAGGTCTTCAGGATTACCCTGACTAACGACACAGAGGTACAAGCCCTCAAGAAAATCTTGGGACTGATTAAGGTTGGCATTGTTTAATCTATTTCCCTAAAACTTTAAACATCTCTTTGTATTCTGAGGTATCATACTATATATCTCAGCAGGATATCACAGTCTGGGACCCTCAGTGATCATCTCAATTTAGAAGCTTAGACCAATATGAGTTTTTTTTTTTCATTTTCTTGGTAGATTGTTCAGATGTTTCAACTCTGTGAACATATGTTTCAAAGACACTGAAATTAGGCAGTAAGCCACAGAGGAGACAAAGACCTCTCCTCTTCTCTCAAACTCATTTGGAAGTAATTATCCATTAGAGTCAGGAGCGACCAAGACCGTCTTCACACAAGGTTCCAGTTTGCTCATGCTTTAGCATAAAAGGTTGGTTTGAAAATGGACAGAGATACTTATTCTACATGAAAACTATGGATTTGATTGATGATTCAAATTATGATTTACAAATGTTGTTTCTTCTTTTTCAGATATGCTTTTTATACCAGTAGAAAGTATCTACAGTAGGGGGGCACCGATTGCAGATTTCTGGCCGTTCATTTAAAAAGCTTAACTTTTTCTCTCATGGAAGCAAAGAAAATCACAGTAGTTGATTTTTAGACATTTGCCGAGGTTGATGGACAAGATCAGCTTCACATGTAAAAATCGGCTGATCACCGATCTCCCAAAATTAAGGAAATCGGCACAGCTAAATCGGCTCGCCAATATATTGGTGCACCCCTAATTTACAGCAACAATTACTAAAACAAACAAACCAGCGATAAAGTAATAAAATTCAGTAATAAATGGTAAAGAAATTAAGAAATAATCTTTGCATTTGACATAACATCTTCCCACTGTTACAGTTTAGCATAACCATTTGTTTAACACAATGAAGACAGTCATCACTAAGTTAAAAACAAATATGACGCAGCATATGATGGAAAGGATTTTGATCTCAATGTTTACATAGCAACTTTTAATATGGCCGTTTAAACTTTCTCTATCCCCCATGAGTGATGAAGCACTGCTGGGCAAAACAAGGACAAAATGGACTCAGTGAATGCTTCTAATAGCCACTGGTCAGAACTGAGCTATTGTATTTGGAAGCGATGCAAGCACAGAGCTGGCAGAGGGTGCAGCAGAAACAACACCAGCAGTGGCTACTGTTTGGACAGCTGTGTACGTGTGTTCTCAGTAGCTTCCACACACCGCACCGCCTCCAGTGTGTTTCTAAATTGTGAGCTTCAAGACGCACATCAGGTCAGAGACTCAATGGCAGAGATTGCAGGTGTCCTGGTTCATTCGGTTTCTGTTTATTAATGAAATAAACTTAAGTGACACAATATTTAATATGAAAAAAAATCATTTGGTTGAGTGTTTATTCTAAGCAGCTTTACCAAAACAGTGTCAGATATAAACAAATTGCTGTATCTACAAAACCGAATCCTTTATTTAGACAAGGGTTTTATACAAGAATTTGTCTGAGAACAGGGGGAAAATTTAGTATCACTTAAAACTGTACATCAAAATATAATCACCTGTTTTTTATCTGAAGTAAATACAAACATACAAATTTAAACATTTCATGGAACAATTATTAAATTTGTGTAATGTTATTTTCAACATCTATGTCAGGGCAAACAGACTGGTTTTGTACTTTTGTTACACATCTGTTCACTTTAGGTTGAATAACATCAGTGATCACTTTAACCAAAAATCTAATCATAGTCTTAGACTTTTTAACCCTTTAAAAAAAAAACATATTTTTTGGGACTAATTAGCAGTGCTCTCTATATATGGAGCGTAACCTTTCTGTCTGCAATGTGCAGACAGAAAGCTCTCTGCTAAGAGGAAATGGAGCTAACATTCACCCACCATGCAGACTGTCTAACAATATGTTACTATTAATACAAGAGCCATTTTTGTTCAATTTCCTCTTCAGCTGACATTTCTGCCATCTGTACCATCTACCATCTGCCCTCAGCTCTTGTTCCCCAGGTGATGCACAACAATAAATATCTGTAAAAGTTTTTACATACATATTTTTATACAGAATCGACTTTTAACTTAATTGAACTTTGAGTTAAAAACATGGGAAAGCTGAAAGGAAAAGACAAAATATATTAAATGCTGCTTTCTTTTCAGACTGTTCATACACATCTGCTATTTGACAACAGGAACTAAGGATGTGTATTTTTGTCTGAGTTTACAAAAACAGACACATTGGGGCTTTTTTTCAGTGCGATCGTGTTTGGTCGTCTTATTTTAAATTCCAGACAGTGAGACAGCGTCACATCGTTGCCCTGATGTGAAACAAATCAGTTTTTATTGAGCTATAACTTTCCTCTTCTTGCTTTGCCCACTCTGCTACCACATGAAACAGAATAATACTAATTCAATTATTCATAGCTGGCCGAAGGGACTTTAAGAAACTGAACGTTAAATGAAGCCATAAAGCGTTGATTTTTAATTGTCCCTTGTGGGATACATGTTTTTTGTTTTTGTTGTTTTAGCTTTTTTTTGGGCATTAAAAGAGCGGGCCTAAAACATTCGAAGGTTTATTATGAGAAATGGCATAAAAAGTGGCACAATATAAATGTAGTTTACACTCTGGGGCACCAAACGTTCTGGTTGATGGGTTTCAGTCCAGGAGTTAAAATAATCAGCTACGCATTCTGTAAACTTTTAGAAGTTGACACATTAATAAGCATATGTCCAGCAAATGAGAGCCAGCTGAGGATGATTGCACATGTACTGCAGTTCACCTGATAATTGTCTATAATTTGAAGATTACTGCCTGCCTATTTGGTTGAAGATACTCTCTTGGACACGTTTTCCTTCCTCAGACGCTCTCCATTTCTCAGTGTGTTGTTTTATCTGCGTTATCACTCAATGTCTGTATTTATTTTGCGAACGGGCGGATGTCAGCTCTTTTATGTATTCAAATTTGATTTGATTCCTTTATGTAAAATTTATAAGGAAATGCATTTAAGTTTGAGAGGAGTATGAGGGATTATTGTTGCAGGACATCGTAGGTGTTATAGTCAGATTAAAATCCCTGGAATTTGTATCGACCATTAAAATCTGGATAGGTGCAGCTCTGTTTGTGTCAAATGGACAAAAAAAAAGTGTTGGGATTAACATAGTCTGAATCTGAATATTTTTGAAGAATTTTACACAAACATCTTATATCTCATATTTCTCCTCTTTAAAGTGAAAGTATGAAAAGGTGCCCTGAATTTCTGACTGATTTATTACCCAATTTCATGCTTCAGGTGGACTTGTGGCAACCGAACAGTGCTTCTCTAATCCATCGCAATGCCACAGTGGATGTTCATGTGAAGCAAAATGACACACATCATCTGCGTGCTCGGCTAAAGCTGGAAAGAATCAAGTATCGGTAAGCAGACTGCATGCATGGTTTTTGCTTTGCAAGAGTTCCTAAAACTGGATACTGTCCTATTTTATAATGAGAAAAACAAAACTAAAGTTATAAACAGCCTGAAAGACACACATTTGTTGTCTCTCTCTAAGGTTATTGGAATTACCCTGTTTTCCTGCTGACATGAAATATTATTCTCATATGCAGTGCTGGCCATGGCTTGCATCCAAAATGTTTAACATGGACTCAAACTTCTCTCCCTGGCCACTTCACAAAGCAACTCCTTCATCTTTGTTTGCCATCCCTCTTGAAAATTAACGCCAGAGTGACGAAGCTCTATGGAAGAATCAGCAGCTAAAAAAATAAAGACTTTTGTTGTCATCTCAGTCATTGGGGAGAAATTTCAACTCTGTGCAAGAGATCAGCTCTGTGTGTTGGAAATCTTTCGCACCAATTTTTTTTCTCCACATGATCAGCTTAGATGATGCAACTGATGTTTTATGGAGTAAAAGGTCTCATGCCCAAATGAACATGATGACAAAAGGGTCACATTATCTACTTCTTTCTCAGATGGGGGGTGAAGAAAAAAAACTTCAAACATGTGACAGATCTTGATAATTATAGTATAACTTTTAATTGTGCTGTCAGACACATTGACTGATGATGTATAATTAGTGTTATGATGGAGCACAATACAAAGACCTATCTAATCCAGCAGTTCATTTCAACACCGTCATATCCCAGTAAATAGGAAACTGTTAGGAGGTATTATATTAATGTTATACTGTTGCATCAGTCAGAGCTTTATAACAATTACACAGACTTAAAAATGTCCTTTTAAACAAACGTCAAACCCTGGTGTGCAAAGTAGTTGCCTCAGCAAAAACATCAGACTTTGGCTGAATGGCCTCCTCAGAATCCAGTCAGTCCTATGATAAAGCAGAGACATGCGTAAAAGCAGCAGAGCTCTACTGGAGACGAAGAGACGGTGAAAAGAAAACATTACGGAGGAAAGAGACTGAGAAATAATTTAAAAATATTACTTTTATAGATATGTCAAGTAATAAACAAAATTGGAAAATCATTGAAAAGTTCGTTCACGTAACTCAAAAATGGTGGGAAAATGTTTCTCTCCCTATTTCTACCTCCCACAGGATGCTCATCTCCGATCTGCAGAAAGAAATTGAAAAGCAGACAGGATATCGCTCCTCCCGTAAGCGGAGGTCAGAGTCTCAGTACGACTACGAGGTTTACCACTCGCTGGAGGAGGTAGGTGTTGCCCCACCTGTCACTGTCACAGTTCTGTGCTAAAGCACCGTTCACATAACAAGCATCTTTATTAAGGCATTCAGCTGCTTCAGGCACTCAGAGTGCCTTTTTCATGCAGCTCTATTTCTCCTGTTTTATTGTCTCACAAACACTCCACCACAGTTTATAGCTTCAGCCATTATCATTATTTATGCAGGTATGTCGTCCATCTGCCTGGGAAAAAAAAAAATCATGACACCCTTTAAATCCTGAGATGTTTATCCACACATTCCTAGTGATAATTACATTTACAAACTTACCACAGTGTACCTGCAGAGACACATTAAAGGAACAGCACAACTTAAAACTACTCTGCATTTTTATGCAATTCACAAATTATGATTGCAGATTCAGAACTGGATGTTTGAAATGAACAGAAGTCGCCCTGAGCTGGTTTCTATGTTGTCTCTGGGGAAGTCATATGAGGGGAGACCGCTTTTTGTGCTTCAGGTAGGAGAAAACCAAAATTAAATAGAAATGACAAAGGAAATGTGCATTGAAACACAACTGTGTCCTGACTAGGATTTTTGTCCTGTCAGCTAGGAAAGAAAAGCCGTCTGCAAAAGAAATCCGTGTGGATTGACTGCGGCGTTCACGCCAGAGAGTGGATTGGACCTGCTTTCTGCCAGTGGTTTGTCAAAGAGGTACTTCTGTTGAGCTGTCTGCAGATTTGATCACTGAAGCGATGTTTAAGCCTTCTTTCCTTGCACATATTATCAAGCAATCTGGGTTAAAAGTCTTTTACCAAGACAATAGCGGTCCATTTGTCTTGCATGGCTTTCCTAATGTTAGTATGCATTTTACAGCTGTGATATTCATCCAAACATTCACACAAGTTGTATTCCCCACTTTTACATGAAAGCTTCATGTTCCTTTGCTACCCTAAACCTGTTTTCTCAAAACTCAATTACCATGAACGCTCGGTCTCATTGTACTGTTTGATGTCTGTAAGAAAACGTTGTCCAGTGACAACAAGCAGGTTGCTCATTGTGCCTTCCCTCAATAGCTAATTGTGAAATGCTAAAAACCCCACCAGTAACAACTCATGAACAAAGCTGTGATTTGTACAAAAAAAAATTATAATTGAGTAATCTTCACTTATGTAAAATTACCACCAACTGCATGAAAATGAGTAGATGGAGTTTTTATGCGTCTGCCATAAAAACAAACAAAAAACAACAGTTAACAGGGGAGGTGGTGGTAGTAAAGCTCATAAAAGAGCATTACAAAAATCTAATTTTGGAGTTATGAATTTATTTTTATTTGTCACAGTTTAATTAAAAAGAAAAATGCAAACAAAACTTTAAGGAAGCATCGTCCTTCCTTAAAGCTTTGCCCCAAAGGTTTGGAGTAATATCAAAAGTGCTGCACCCCAGGAGTTTTCTTGTAGGGTAAATCTCTACCTGTGTTGCGGGCTCTTACTCTGGTAAATGCAGCGGGAATGGAGGGTGGTTAATTATGCTTTGGATTGCCTGAGGAGATCCCTAAAGTGGAAATGGGCTTTTAGTTTCAGTTATTTTCTCTGAAATGAAAGCCAGAGCAGAACCAGACTCTGCAAGAATGTTTATTTTCCCCCTTTTTATGTACCATTTGTACCCCAGATGAATGGGATTAGAAACACAGTAAGAGCCAGAAGAAAAAGGATACACTGTAGAGTTTATATAAGTTTAGAGCCCTGATTTAAAGAGTTTGTTCAGCTTGATATCAAAAGGACTTTCAGACATGGCTTAAGATACAAGGCAGAAATATGTTGGAAAGAGTTCAGTTTGTGTTTAATTTTTTTCTAACCGACAAAAAAAATATAAAATTATTTATTTTTGTATTGCATGAACCAATTGATTAATTAAATTGTATAAAGCGTTAAACATTTATTTAATGTTTAACTGACTCAGAGCAGCTGGCGGGTCCTACTGCACATAGTAAGTGAGTAAAATATGTTTGTAAAACAACTTTCACAGATGAAAAAGTCAGAAAGTGCTTGAAAAAATTAGTGTAAACATTAAAATAAACACGAATAAAAGACAGAGTAAATTAAGGGACACAAATAAATAAAAACATAGGAACCTTTCTCTATCATGCTGAATGTGGTTTTTGTAGGCAGTACTTTGTGTTGGCCTGTTACATAATGTCATTAAAGTACATTGAAATTTGTGGTATTAATGTGTCAATTTTTAATGCGTGTGAAGAAGACACACATGCAGTTGGTAGGACATGATTTATTTTGGAGTAGGGATGCAAAATGTGAAAATGCAAAGTTAACTGAAACACATCAAGTAGAGTTAGAAACTAAATCAACAGACCATGACATAAGAAACACTAAACTAAAAGACAGTGACAGAAGGAAAGGGATTGTAGGATAGTGATGGGGAAGTTAATTGTATAAGAAAATTATCAACAAAACAATAAATAGAAAATGGAAGCAGAAAAGTTGTGACATCAAATGCAAGATATGAAAATATGTAGTAACGTCGGTGCACCACTAGAGGTCAGTGTGGCGTCTTTTTTAAACCCCTACCATGTCAACATTGGCTAGAAACTAAATGGGACACACATTTCCAGATTTGAAGATGCATATTGTTACACAATGTGAAGAGAAGCAAAACAAAAGACATAAGAAAAACTAGGTTTGTTATTTAACTTACTAATTTTTTTATTTGTTTGCATAATTTCAGGCACTGAGCTCATACAAGTATGATTCTGTGATGACACGACTACTCAACCATCTTGATTTCTTCATCATGCCCGTCTTCAATGTGGATGGGTATCACTTCAGCTGGAACACGGTACAATATGCTTCACGATTGGCTATCTTAGTTTTTAAAGAAGAACTGAAGCTAATGTCTAAACTTCATGTTAAAGAGGTGTTGTTTCACTTAGCTGTCACCCTGTGTTTTTTTTTTTTGTTTGTTTGTTTTTCAGGATGGGGAGTTGCAGTAAGAGAAGAAAAAGTGCAATCTGATTGTTTTAGTTTTGTTTTTTCAATTAATTTTGATAATCTTTCTTTTCTTTATTTTTTAGTTGAATATAGTTTTATTTTTTGCAAAATGCCCTGATGTTGTTTTTGCTGTGCTTTTGGGGTGTTGGTCTTTTCCTCTTACTTTTGCAGTTTGGGTTTTTTCATACCTCATGAGAGAATTATCAAACATATTACCAAAAGAAATAAACTCATATGTTTAAAAACATAAAAAATGTTCCTGAAAAAAATATATACCTTGATATAGAATCCATCCATCTATCCATTTTCTGAGCACCCTTCTCCCTAACGGGGTCAGGAGGTGCTGGTGCCTATTTCCCGCTGCGTTCCGGGCGAGAGGCGGGGTTCACCCTGGACAGGTCGCCAGTCTGTTGCAGGGCATCACAGAGAGACAAACAGGACAAACAACCATGCACACACACACTCACACCTAGGGAGAATTTTGGGAAGGCCAATTAACCTGACAATCGTGTTTTTGGACTGTGGGAGGAAGCCGGAGAACCTGGAGAGAATCCACGCACTCACAGGGAGAACATGCAAACTCCGTGCAGAAAGCCCCCGGGCCGGGAATCGAACCCAGGACTTTCTTGCTGCAAGGCAACAGCGCAACCCACAGCGCAACCCACTGCGCCACTGTGCAGCCCCTTTAAATAGAATATAAATTAAAATTCTGAATTTCTTAGATTTAGATAAGAAACAAGCATACTACATAAATATAGAAAAACAATATCCATAAGAATTGACTTTTAATGATTGCAGAAACACTTTACTGGTTATTAACATAGCTAAGCTCTAAAATTGTCTTAATTTCTGCAGGATCGGTTCTGGAGGAAGACGCGTTCCAAAAATCACAAGTTCCTCTGCAGGGGTGTGGATGCCAACAGAAACTGGAAGGTGAAATGGTGCAGTGAGTTACTTTCTCAAGTCTAACTACCATAAAATAGGTTTTTTCCAACACTCATGACAACATGCAAAGCCTGCAAATAACTAAGGTAACATACATGTTGCTATGTATGTTATGTTACATACATAGCAATGTAAGGTATTGCTATGTGAACATTTTGTTGCTGTTGTTTTGCAGCCAAAACAACAGCAATCTATGTTAAATGAGCCAAAGTGAAATATTTATCTTCCTTTTGAAGGTGAGGGCGCTTCCTCCCATCCGTGTGATGACACCTACTGTGGCCCTTTCCCCGAATCTGAACCTGAAGTCAAAGCAGTTGCCAAGTTTCTACGGAAGCACAAGAAACGCATAAAGGCGTACATCTCCATCCACGCCTATGCGCAGATGCTCCTTTATCCGTACTCCTACAAATATGCCCCAATTCCCAACTTTAACTGTGTGGTAAGGAGTCCACCATAATACAAGCTGCTCAAGCATCACTTTGTTTTATTTGGATCTTATGCAGGATCTATTTGCATTCAGCCACCCTGAATCAATATTCTGCCAAATGACATTACTGTTCTTTCAGCAGCAAATCTTTAGGGTTATGTCTCTATTTGCATGTAGAAACTGATTTTTCTTTTTTTTTTTTTTTGGTCCATTCTTTGCAAAGTAGCACAAGCTAAGTTTAAAAAACTTGCTACAAATTCTCAATTATATTTAGTACTGGGCTTTGTACCATTTTAGCACATGAATATACTTAGATTCATAAGGTTTAGAGTCTCTTCTTCAGTCTCAACTGTTTTCTGGCCCCTATTAGATTTTCTTTCAGGAATGGTCTTCATTTTGTTACATCAATCACATATAATTCCAAAAAAAGCATACAAGTTCAAAGACTGTACCTAAATAAAGGATCGACTGACCCACACTTCATAAAAGTTTTTTTGTTTTTTTTTCCCAGGAGTCAGCAGCTCAGAATGCAGTGACAGCACTATATTCTGCATATGGAGTGAGGTACAGATATGGACCTGCTGCCACAACATTATGTGAGTTTTCTGTTTTTCATAATTAACTTGGAGTTTTCCAGAAGAAATCTCAGAAATGATTTTATTAATAATTCTTATCATTTTTTTTCACTTATTTTCAGATATTAGCTCTGGCAGCTCTATTGACTATGCCTACAGGAATGGGATTCCCTATGCTTTTGCATTTGAACTGAGGGATACGGGTCATTTTGGTTTCCTCCTGCCAGAATCATTGATCAAACCCACCTGCACTGAGACCTTGAAAGCTGTGAAAGTCATTGCATCGGGTCTGCTGAAGAAGTGCAACACAGACAAGAACAAATTTTCATATATATGATTATTGTAAAATTTTCTACCACAAGTTATTGGAGATCTCAAAGACATGATACAAGTTTATATCATCGATTTGTTTTTATTATTTTTACATTTAAGAAATGATTGTGGTGGCCTTAGAGTCCCTGCATATAAAGTTATTTTTCTCAGTAAAATAGTAGGGATGTGAGCACTTGACGAGCTGTGGTGGCACTTTAAGAATAAAATAATAAGCAATCTTTTATATTAAAAAAAATAAACAACTTGTTTAATAATTCTATTCATGTGTGTGACTGTTTGTATGTTTACACACTGAATCTGAACATTATTTCTCTTCTGCTAGCCAGAGTGCATGTAAAAAATTGATAGTTTTGGGTTTAAAAAAAAGCTTGGGATCAGCACTTTTCAACATTGAGAAAATAAGTTAATTAGTTCCTCATCTTGAATGAAGACAAACAGAATTTTAATGTCATTTATCCCCTTGAAAAATGCATCCAAATACAGGTCCCCGTAACATGCAACATAAGTTTCTAGACTAACCCAATAACTGGGTTAGTCACCTTAATGTGGTGGATTCAGGTACAGCAGGGAGCTGCCCGTGTTTTTCAGATGGAGACAATGAAACCTCTAAGTCTGCTCTGACCAGCTGGTTAGTCATGTTTGCCTTTTGGGATCAACCAGAGCAAGAATTAATCTCCCATGCTGAGACTTGGCTTTGCCTGTTCAGTGTCTGCTGAATTTTAAAATTAGGAGGTTTCTTTCACAATTAATGTGTTTTTATTTTAGCAGCCTAACTCATACTCAGATTTCGGCTTCCCTTCAGCTTTTTCAGTAAATTTGAGCTGCTCTTTTGGGTTCAGGTGATAGAAAAAACTGTTTTTCTTCACAAATGCTTTGAGTATATGCTTTCAGTTTCTAATAAGAGAATTGTGTACTTTTGTTTATGACCACCTCTATGGCAACATCCGAGTCTGCAACATGGCCCATTATTTTTGAGCTGAAATTTGTTATGTAAAAAGTTGTGTACCCCTCACAGATTTATTCTGTTTTTGCTTCTTTTTTTGTCAAAGTGTCTGTTTTAGATCATCAACTTAATTTAAATATTAAACAAAGATAGCCTGAGTAATTTCTGATTTTGTGTGAGAAAAAAAAAAGGGTTCAAACAAAGCTCAACTTGTCTGAAAAATAGGCCAGAGGACAACCAACGCCCTTTCACCAAAAGCTCAATCAGTTTCTGGTGGAGCCAACAGATTATTTGAAATGTGGAGAAAAGCTTGTTCCCACCAACACAGTGGCAGCATGTGACAGTATCATTTTTCTTTGAGGTGTGGTGAGATCCATGGTTCAATAAAGATGCTTGTCAAGACATGAAACTAATACAATCTCACAAAGATTCAAAATGCAGATTATAAAATTGATTCCCATGCAAACCTGCCAAAAGATTTTGTGTATGGTAGACCAAATTCAAATAATAAAAAAACCCACAAACTCTTAAGTAATAAAAATGGAATTATGTGGAAATGTTATAATGACAAATCAATAAAGTACCTGAAGTCACAGCAACAGTTCTCTTTTCAACAGACTGACAATAAGAAAGATTTTTTTGTGCCTGCCACTGCAATGTGGCTCATTTCCTACAAGAAGGGATAAAGTCCACTTCTCTGCAGGTTGTGCAACAGGATGATAAAAGCTGGGAAAGGAAAGCAGTGTCTCAAGTATTCTGCTTTTTCGTCATTTTAAAAACATTTAAGACTTTTGTCTCAAAAATAAACAGTTGTTAGGGTGCCTGCGCTCAGGAGAGGGTACATTTTGTGAATTTACTCTTGTAGGATGAAGACAAAAAGATGTTTCAGCTACTTTCCCATTTATCTACCACATTTATATTTTGAGATCTCAGGCAACTACAACAGCAAGGACAAAGAAAAACAAGCCAGAATTCAATTTTCACTCGTTTATTCAAACTTATGGTACAAAATGATTTCCGTAACAGATTTCATTCATGATCCACACCACACGGTCAGTTACTACAGTATGAGAGCAGAACAATGACGTGACTGGGGAAGATTAGACGGAGGATGCAATCTGCAGGCACTGGAGGGATGTTTGGAGAGCCCGTTGTTTAGAAGTACTCAATGGGGTCATGGTGGCTCTTGGAGAGCTGAACACTGGTCACCTCACATTCCTCTCCGTGGCACGGGAGTTTCTTGTAAACACGGATGTGGATATGCTCATCGCCTCCGACATGGACCTGAAAATAATCAAAGCTAACAGTTTACGCTGCACTCGCTTGGGCAAACCCTTGATTATGTAAAATAACATGTGATACTACTTGAACTTTTTCATATTATCAGAACAGATGACATGAACAACAAAAAACAACGGAGAGATTGTGCTCTCAAATCTATCAGAGTTGCCACCTCAATTTTTTTTTGTCTTAAAGAGTGAAATAATAATAATAAATTAAAAAAACATGCATGGTTCTTCGCCCACTTTGATATTATGCACTACTTTGTGTGTTAAAGCCATGCCCTGAATTAGTACTACATTACCCACAATGCACTTGTTTGTTTTGTAGTTCTACTACTCGCTCATAGCTTAGCAGTTGCTATCACACTGTGTTTTGTCTGTGGTATGCATCAAAGAAAGACACGTTAAAAGTGATTCAATTTAGACTTGAATCCCGTGCAACATAAAAAAAAAAAGATGGAGACTATTGTAAAATGAAACTGCGTTGCCTTTTGCAGAGCAGCGACTCTTGTCTCACTAGTAATAACTGAGTATCTACGCCTCTGGTTCCGGTCCGGTGTTGCTCGGCGAGTCGTGTGAAAAGGACTGAGCCATGTCTGAAACTAACATCTGGAATCCTCCCTGTCAACTGTTAATAAAAGTAATCACAAGCGCTATTGACTGTTTCCAGCAGCCCACCGCATGGATCATCAGAGAGAAAATAAGGCACTTGATGCACGTAAAAGCTTTCAGGGTTTCAGGTTAGTCCTGTGTGATCTAACCTTGATGAAGAAGTTGGTCCCCGCTACAACCTGACTCTTGTAGCTCTTGGCGGTGAAGGTCTCATAGGTCTTCCCTGCTTTCTGCTCCACTTGAGTCTTCATCTGAGAGAACAGCGACGATTTGAGCAGGGCTGCTATTCATTTGCAGTATTTCTTTATTTTTTAGTCAAGAAGCTCGTTTTTCCTCACCTTATTACACATCTCCTGAATTTCGGCCGTGGCGTCCTTCGCTGTTGGTGATGTGCCTCCACACAGCATGTTGACGAGTCAGTGCAAACGCGATCAGAGGCAGAAAAACCTTAGAAATATCCAGTCAGCCTGTCTGTGAGGCGTTTAAATTGAGCATGTAAATCACATGACGCAGCAGCGCCCCGGAGCGTACCATCACACAGTAGAGAGGGGTGTGTTTTTATTTTTATTTAGAATGATAGAATGAGCGAAACAATTGGGTTGCTTTATAAGTAGAGGCTAAGCGGCGTTAACATCGTGTTGATTTAAGCTTCCCACGCGTTTCTTTTTAAAGGCACGGGGACTCTACATTTCACATGCTTCCCTCATCTGAGTCGGGTGGTTCAGACCGAGGAGTGGATGCTTCACTGACTGCACAGCTGGCTGGATTTTGAGGCCCAGTTCTTCTTGTCATCGTGGAATGAGGAGTGAAGTGAGATTTTGGGACAAAACATGAGTCATGGCAAAACCAAAGAAACCAAACACCTCACCCCAGTTCTTCTTCCTCTTTCCTACTTTCCACCCTCCAATCTGTATACTATTTTCTGAAGAGCAAACTGGATAGAGAAATTAACGCCTTGTCTAGACGTTACACTCTTCTGTTTAATGTTTTTGCTGTTGTTGTATTTTTGGCCCGAGAAAAACATGTTGGTGTCAGTCATACAGAAACATGGCTGTGTAAGCTGTGGCTTGTGCGTGTGAGCAGATTAAAAAGTAGGCTAAAAGAGATCGAGAAAAAGATAGAATCTACAGCAATTTCCAGGTTTTGCTAAGTTTTAAGTATTTTCCTACTCTAACACAAATGGCTTAACTAGTTCCTCTGCATGCCATCAGCTTCTGCAGGAAGCAGCTAATGATTCATTCATTTGATTGATAGTATGTTGAACCAGGGAAACAAGCAAACAGGACCTCTTATGGTTTTCTGACAACAATCAATGGCACAGCAAATAGTCAAATGAATTTTGCACTAGGGTGGCGCAACAGGAAGGGTTTAAAGTTTGGGATATTTTTGTTTATAACACTGCTTTAAACTCCACATCGGTATGTGACCCATCTACTGTGTTTTTGGTTTTCATGGTGGTGGTTTATATCGACCACAATCATACATTCTTACAACTGAACCAAAAAAAAAAAAAAAAACTTTACTTTTACATTATAGGAGTTGTTGAATTTCGTATCTAAAAAAATAACCCTGATGAAGCTGTATCCATTGAGATACGTTCTTCATATGCAATATATTTAAGAACATCAAGCTGCAGACATATGAGTCATCCTTTAGTGTATGACTACTGGGAGTACTGTGTGCAAAACAATAAGGAACATCAGTCACAAGACGCAACAGAGATGTGAGTAATGGTAAAGATCAGGGATTACCAAACTGCTTAGAGGCTCATATTTCTAGTCACTAAGCAGGAAAGTTGGCAGAAAAACCACATCGTAAAACATGTGATTTGCAGGAGTTAATTTCAAGATTCTCTCTAAGTGAGCTGTCACAGATACAGAGGAGTGAACAATTTACACAAGCTGACGGCTGTATTTTGCTAACACATGAGGTTCTCTTTGCCACGTCGTCGCTGGATATTGATGATTTGATATCTTCACTGCTGGCCGCCGGACCCTGAGCCTGGACTCTGAACCTTTCAAAAGTAATCAATGGAGTCATGGTGGCTCTTGGAGACTTGTATGTCTGTTAGCTCAACATCTCCCCCATAACATGGGAGTTTTTTCCAAACACGGTGGAGTCAGCTAATTAATTATATGTAGCTTATTCAATCTCAGTAAACTAGAGCTACTCTGATCATTGAAGACCAAAGCTAAGCTGTCTGGCTTGCATAAAAACTAAAACTGCACATCATTTTGAACAATCCATTTGAGGAAGTGTGAAAAATGGTGAAGGCAGTATGATGCTGTGAGCATGGTATTCTTTGGGAGGGACATAAAAATGGGTTAAACTTATTGGGGAGATGGGTGAAGATGAGAACAGATCAAACGTGGAAGCAGACAACCATTCTTTATATTTGCGCAAAAGAGCTTGGCAGGAAAAGTATATTCATGTGCTAGAACAGGACATTCAAGTTCAAAGAACAGAAGAATAAAAGCAGTCTCAATATGTATCAAAAGTAGGAGTCAAGGTAAAAAAAAAAAAAGGCACTTCACAATTATGTACTACTTTCCCTCAGTCTGTTACGTTTCTATAAGCGTAGGAACTTGTGGTTGTAATGTGACAAAATGTGAAAAAGTTCAAGGGATGTTGACTATTTCTGCAGAGCACAAAGCATTAAGCCATAGTAAATCAATAAATAAAAATACAATAACCTGTCAGCTGTTAATTTTGAAAGTATTTGTTCAATTGGATGTTGAAAGAACTGCATAGCAAAGTCCTTCACTGTCAAGGACAGGATGCCTTAAACTAAAGTTGAACGTGCCTTAATGAAATAGTTTGTCCCAGCTACAATCTGAGTCTTATAGCTCTTGGCTGTGAAAACTTCATAGGTCTTCCCTGCTTTCTCTTCCACATCAGGCCTCACCTGAGGAAAGAAATAAAAATTAACAGATTACTGCACACCTCAGAGAGCAGGAAGGGCTCGTGTCCAACTGGGTGTGGCATGTGCTTACTTTATCACAGATCTGCTGAACATTTTCATCGGCATCCTTCATCTGATGGGACATCCCCCCGCATTTTATGTCCATGGCAGATTTTAAAACACAAATCACACTAAAGTTGTCAAGAAAACCACTTACTGTGTGTGACCCAGAGAGGAATTCAAGCAGAGAACTGAGCTCATGTTGGTGGACTGTACCATGTCTTTGAAAGGAAAGGGGAAGCTCAGGAAAGCTTTTCTAATGCTTTCCTGAGCAAATTAAGAAAATACTTGTTTACTTACCTGAATTATCCACATGGTGCAGGAAGTTCTATTTGCCAGGAAGGAAATGAAAATAAATAGTTTAGCACCAATTGTATTTTTACTGTCCATCCACATAGCTCAGTCCCTTACAGAACAGCTGATGCTGAGGAGGAAAACCGACTGTGCAAGGGAGCAGAGATCTGAGTGGGTGTATAATGTCAAGGGCCACTGAATGTCTTTTCTATTTCCAATTTTTAAGGTGTGTTTGCAGCTAATATGTTACAGGGATGGATTTTTTTTATTATGAGAAAAAAAATCACACATTAAGCTGCTCTGTGTGAACAGTTTGTGTATGAATACTCTTCATAAGTTGTCAATATGTATATAAAGTGTGGAAACAATTGATTAAATCTTTATGTTAAAATCAGTTTTTGTACAAACGGCACCGAGGGTGGAGGAGGAAAAATCATCTTCCTTTCTGGGTAAGATCTCCAATACCAGAGGACCAGACCTCATCTATTATTGGCAAGCATTTTCTCCCTGCTTTGAAAAAAAAATCTAAATCTGCTAATTTATTTATAAAAACATCTTTTATCACATAGAATGAAAATAAAAACCAAAGACTTTCAAGAATTTGGACTTCCTGTTTCCTGCTTATGTACCAACAGATGTCAGAGCATGTTTTACAGGATGCAGAAAACAGATCTCTGCTTGTAAATACAAAAATATATATATACTTTGAAGTTAGTTAATTTATATGCTATTAAGCAATGGAGATATAAAAATCAAGTTTGTATGTATAAATAAAAATTCTAGTTTTCTGTAGGAAGTAATTCAGTATCTCAAGTCTTCTCTGTATAATAAATTATATTGATTCTATTTGGAGCAAAATATATGTTGATTGGAATCATGAATAGATTCCATAAAGTAGTTTTCCAGAAGTGCTTGGAAAACTTTTTAACTAGTTAGATTTTGCTTTTATATCGCTTGACAGAATCCACTTTGCCTAGGGTGTTCCATTAATTAGCAAATACTTATTTATATTTGTTTAGGAATGTGCATATTTAAATACATTTTACTTCCACACATCTGGGATTAAAAAGATGCTTCGTGTTTGTATTTTGGATCAATTCTAAAAAGATCTGCACTTCTCTGCTCCACAAGACAACAGTGTTTACATGTAGGAAGACAACCTAATGAGTAAGCTGAGAAGTCTTCAGTAACTAAGATAAAGCTGCCATCTACATCACAGGAGTACAGCTCTTTTCTCCTTTTCTTTCTTTTATTTGATTAAAGTTAAAACGTATTCATCTTCTTTCCTACAATGTTTTGGGTCGCCAGAAGATGGCGCACATACCTAATAATACAACTCAAGAAAGTTGAACATTGTCATAAAGTTTTTAAAAATGTGGCAAATTATTACAGAAAGTGAAGCTTGTACCCTATCAATTCAGAGCATTGAGTGAAATATATCAGTCTTTAATTCTTTAACACCTTTGCATGATGTACAAATGCAACACAGATACGTCTGAGAGACAAACCAACTCACACTCATTCATACCCTTATATTAATTTAAATGAATTGAATAACTAAAAAGCCCAGACAAACCTTTTAGGCTTCAAAGTTAAATAAATCATTAGCTACACATAAGTATGCATGTGTTTGGATTTTGAGGGAAGGCTGAAAACCAACACAGTGGTAATATATTCTCACTGTCAGGTTTGCATGTCAAACACTTTGAAAATCATTTCTTTATTTTTCAGTACGACTCTAATATGTTCGATTTCTTGCACATAATTTTATGGCAACTATGAAAATATTCTGCCTGGTGATCTCTGATTGTCAGCTGGCTGTGCCTGTGTCACATCCAGCAGAGACCTCCACCCATTATCTAACACTTCATGGCTGCCAGCCTGGTTGGCTCGTTAGGATCTGAGAAGAGCTGAAATGCAAAAGACTTTATCTGGAGTTCCACACAGATCTTTTACAAAATTTTCCTTATAATTATGAGTAACTTACAGTTGTGAAGTTTTTAGAAGCTGTCATTATAGGACAGTTTAATGCAGATGTGAAATTTTAAATATTTTTGCTTGTTTTAATAGTGCAATGGATCAGTTTTGTTTAACTCAACATACCGCACTTCGATACGTTTTTATTTAATTTAAATTACATCAAGTTTATTTTCTATAAAAAGATCTGAAAGGTCCATATACATGTTAATACAAGACCTATAGAATATTCTTAGATATGTACTGTCATTTGTGTTGGTCTGTGAAATAAAACTTCAATAAAAATAGGTTAATTGTTGATGGTCATCAGAGATGGAGCCAAGGGACCCAAGGTAAATATGGAGCAGCTGCACAGATACAAAACTCCTTTGTATCTGTGCCTCTTCATGATTATACCATTCTCAATGTTCAGACCTAAATCCAATTCTTCCCTACTTCTTAAATTTGTACCAGTCTGAAATTTTGATTGAAAGCTGCAAAAGATTTTTTCCTTTCTTTGCAAATCAATCCTGGCTTAATACACCAAATCAAAAAAAAAAAAAGCAACATATCGCAATATGTAGCTATAACATCACAATATGTGAAAAATGTCATGGGGTGTGAATACTTTTGAATAGTTTGGATTAAAAAAAATAAGATCAAACTCAACATTTTGGCTTACCTCTGCTATATTTGTCTGTGCCAGTGGGATTGTGATTCTTTTGTTTAACCCCAAACACATTTAGCAAGGGAGCCAAGAGAACTCTACATTGCTAGCTTAAATACATAGATTAAACATAGTCTGTTATTCTATTTGATAAATACTATATCTTTCCCTTGCAAGGCAACACTGAAGCAGCCTGAAGCCTCTCTGGAGAACCCATCATTGCACATTAACAGCTTTGATGTAGAGTTTTCTTACAAATTATCTTTAAAGCCCTCAGATTTATTTTCTGACTGCCTGAGGTGTCCGATTAAATGCTGGCCCGCAGTGCCTTACTATCAGCTGTGACTGAATGTTGTGCACAGCAGAAAATCCATTATGCTGCAAGTTTTTTTTTTTTTCTTGTGCTTTTGCAACTGTCTATGATATAACGCGTAACTGAAAATGACTGTGTGTGGGAAATAAAAAATATCTGCATAAGCAGACTTTACAGCTTTATTGCAGCAGCTCATGTGGATGAGAATCTCCATGGTCACTGACAGGATGCTTTAACAAACATTGAACAAGACAGTGGTTGGCCTTGATAGTGATGCTCCACCAGATTCTTCGTTCTCCCGTCGGATGGTCCAGAACTTTCGTCGGGGGATGAAACGTGGACCTGCATGCAATATGATTCCATCCAGAGATGTTGGCAGATCACTAGAGAGCTGTGTTTCCTAACAGCTTTAAATTTTGAAGACTGGAAGCTGACCAAAGAGATTAATGAATTTAATGATAGCAAGTAAAAGGATTAACCATGAGAATATCTGCTAATCAAAACAGAAATGCCTTTGAAAATGGAAGGAAGCAACTCCTGTGGGAAGATATCCAGCTGAAAGGAAGATTATGAAACTGTTGGATTTTTAAAAAGATGTGCCAGGTTACTTACACTTCATGTAATACTAATATCACTCAATTGTCTGAGGATTCAGTAGAATAACTGTAAAGGCAGTGAGAAAAAAAATCTTCTAATATATTGTCGGTATTGTAGGTTAGTTTCAATTGTATATTTGCACAGCCAGCACAAGAAGTGTTTCATCTTTAGAATGTAATGCTGTGGGAGCAAATGCATGATCAGAAGTCACACATCAGATGATACTTCTGCACAAATATAACCATAAATGATGTATTGTATTGTGGAAGGTAAAGAATGTTTCTCTACTTTATAGCAGATTTTTTTTTACTCCAGATTGTCAAAAAGAAAGTACATGAAACTCATTGTAGAGAAGAACATTAAATTAGTTTAATGAGATGCTTAGTGGCCAACAATATTAAGCCGATGTCCCATTGCTTAAATATAGAAATGTGGCGCTGATTTCAGCAAGGCAAGATTTTGAGAATGTGTTGCACAGTTGAGTGCTTAGGACATCCCTTGAGGCTATAAAAACAGCACAAGTGGGCAAGATATAAAAAGAGTTGGAAAAATATGGCACTTTGGCTCAGTAAAGCTGATGTCTAACTATTCAAGGCTAGCTTTAAAGTAATAGGGAGAGAAAGAGACAATCTTTACATTCATCCATGTTGCAACATTTATATGACAGAAAAAAGATTAAATAACTGAAGTGATTAATTTTTAAGTCAATGTGAATATGACACACTTAGTACAAAGATACAAAAATAAAACAAAAAAAGAGAAACTGATGCAATCAGGCTTCTAATACTTCTGAGTCTCAGTGGGGACAGCTTATTACAAAAGCAATTTGCTTGTGGTTTGTTTGAATTTTATGCAGTGTTGTCAGACAAATCCCTGCAGATTTCGATTGTTGTTCCTGTTTGAATTCAGCAAATGCGTTTCAACTACAATTTAGTCCCTGAACAAAGTAGAATTTCCTGCAGACCTCACCCAGAGGATGCCCCAGCTATTACTGACCACGCATGCAAACATTGAGACATTTCTAACAACAGTCCCATTTATTTTATTCCTCACCTCATCTTCTGTCTTTTCTGTTCCATCTCTCCTCCATTTAGCTAAGTAAAACTAGCTTAATAATAATATTACATATTCTTTAGAAAGAAAAGAACTTATGATTTAGTAAAACTAACATTTTACTTCTCTATATCTTAAATAAAGAAAATGGACAATCTTTACAACTTTTTTCTCTGTAATATTGCTGTTTTTGAAAACTAATGTATATAAAGCCCCTATTTTGCAAACCTACTGAGAAGACAAAAAAAAAACATTCTATTCCACTGGTAAAACGTGAATTTATAATTATATTGAAAAAAAAATCATTAGTTGATTCTTTGTCGGTTTTAGCCAAAGGTTTTAAGAGCCATTGTTGAAGGTCGGCTCCGTAGCACCAGGTTGCAGACCCCTAATCGACCAGAAGGGGCAGTGTTGCAGTTTAGTCCCGACAAAACAAAGAAGAAGGGATTGTTTACAATAATACTTCCCACATTAACTGTTTAGATGAAGATAGTGTTGCACAGCAGGCCGTACAGCGGTGCTGCTCTCATCATGTTGTCCCTCCTGTGGTCGCGAGGTTTCTGCCAGGTTGTCACTGAAGTCAACCGAAGGTCTTACCCGACTGTAGCTTCATTTATCCGGACTTACACCACGAACCCCAGCCCAACCAGCGGAGGAACATACGACGACGGTAATTTCATTTCACTCGACCCTGTCCTTTAAGAGTCACCTATAATCCCATCTGTATAAGGCCTTCATACACAAGTGTGACAGTGACACTGAACACCTTATTAAGGCTGATAATTTATTTCATGTGTCTTTGTCCTTCAAGACACGTTAAAACCGCTCGAACTGGTTCGTCCTTCATTTTAGGAGTCTGAGATTTTTTGGTTAACTTGGAGAAACAATGGTTCAGATAACTCATTGTAATGCAGCTCGGGCTGTTGAGTCAGGAGTTACAGTAAACCTGAATAAGTTTTGACACCGGTAGTATCTGGCTTAAAGTTTCACGGTCGTTCACCCCGTGGTGCGTTCAAGTCCGCTTGTACACTAGACTCTTTTGACAATGACTAAAAAATATACATCATGCAAAATCCACTTGGGCTCCTTGAGATGTTCTACGTCAATTAAATTTTTTCTGTAACAGCTACTGTTTATTTAAATTTCATGACATTTAGGCAGGGCATATAGTTTGCATTTCACCCGCTTTTTGAACTAAAAACAATGTCCCTTCCTCATTCTTTTATGTAATTTCTGGCATGAAATAACATGTTATCCATACTTTTGTGTCAATTTGACCCTTTATTCTTTTGTGTTTACATCTTTAAAAAAATGACACCAAAACCAATACTTTGCATATTTTAGATACAAGAATACCAGATTCAAATGATTGCATGACCTCCTGCAACCATCAAATGCTCCAGAAGCCTGTTAATCACCTGCCTATTCAGCTCTACTGTGTGGCAGGTAGAAGGAAAACACAGTAGATGGTCCTTGAGGACCAGAATTGATTATTTCTTCTTCATGGCAGTGGCCAGTGGGTGAGATATAGTGAGCAGCAAGGGAACGTTTTTAATGCGAGTAAATTAGCCATAATTACTGGTCTGCAGCACGCAGCATTTCCTTTTGCCAGCACCTTCTTTTGAGCAAGGTGTTCTTGAATTCAGAGCGGGCTGGGAGACACTTCATTTATATGGAACTCCATCAAGCACAACAACTACAAGCATGGTTCGTTTCACTGTCTGAATTTTTCTATTTACTCCTTTACCCATTTCTTCATAGAAGCGTCAGTGGTGACCCCCTCACAGCTGAAGGCCATGCAGTCAAACGGTAACGTTCAGCTTTTTGATGTGAGGAATCCGGATGAATACCAGGGTGGCCACATTCCTCAAGCAGTCAACCTCCCATGTAGGTCACAATACATGTGCAGTCTTGTTCCGAGCTGTTCATCTGGAAATTTACATTTCTTTTTCTTTTTTTTTCTTTTTTCCTGTGTGACAAGTGGATATCTTGGAAGAGTCTCTGAAGCTGCCTCCTGAGACCTTTAAGCAGAAGTTTGAAGTGAAGGCTCCTGGAAAAGATGATGATAATATAGTGTTCAACTGCAGAAGCGGCGTTAGAAGCGGCCAGGCCCTGAACATTGCCCGTCAAATGGGATTTCACAGGTAAAAACGGGCAGATTTCTGTTTGCAAGAAACTTCCCAAACTGGTTGTTCACTTGGAGGAAAAGCATGTGTCTTTTTCTCAGAGCAAGACACCTGAAAGGAGGGTATGCTGCATGGGCCGAGCAAGAAGGAAATTGAAATCATGCTAAAATCTACTTCCTGTGAGATTATGTTTTTAAAATATATGAAATCATGAAACAGAATGTCATCATTTTTCACATTGGCAGCTTGCAGTGTTTAGGCTACTGAGAGTTACCTTTACATCCTTCTTATTTTAAAGTTACTGAATTTTATTAAATTATGCATTAAACTTGAGTAAATACAGCAAGTGTTTTTATTCAAAATATAATTTGTGAAATTTGAACAAGTTTCATGTTAATAAATTGTTTTAAGTAAAAAATTTATTTTTATAGACTTTTATTTGAGGGAATCTTACAGAAGTTTATTGTAAACATGTTGTATTTCAGCTGTTGAAAACAGCATAATGGTGCTGAAGGATCTGAGAATAACCTGCAGGGCTTTGCAAAAGTATTCATATGCTTTAAACTGGTTTAAAGTATATGATGTTTGTGATTCTCACATTAGAACCACAAAGGTCACTAAACACTATTTTATGTTGGTCTATCACATTAAAGTTTAAAGTTGCATTTAGATCATTTGTTTAATCCTCTATTTGATAAACACAAGAACTAAGTTATTTAATTTCAGTGGCGTAAGTTGTGGCTTTTTATTAATTGTCAATTTGGGGTGGGAGGAGTGAAAAATAAAAGTGTAGAAGATTCTGCATTTACCTCACTGGGGTTTGTAATGGCAAATTTTATAATGTGCACCTCACTCCTCTTCTGTTTTAGGTTGTCTGCATAGTCTTATCATGAGACTGATCAAGCTGCTTTCAAGAGCTCTGTACTGTGATATAACCGCAGGGGAGATGTCCTTAATCCTGGAAGTCTCCAGGACTAAGGATTCCCGGATTAAGTCTTACTTCCCCAACCTAGAACTTATCTGCCCTCTTTAGCATCAAAGAACAACCTCCTTTCCTTAACAATAGACAAATGGGCAGAACTTCTGTGTTGGGCTCCACAGAATCCCTGGTGTATCACAATCAGGGATTCACACCCATAGTCCAATCAAGTCCCTCTTCTTACAGAATGGAGGAAATCAATGTAAGACAACTTGGTAGTGATAGCCCTTATGCCACTAGTAGCATTTAAGCTAACATTAGCATTTTGGCTAATTTTAGCTTTTGCACTAATTTTATGTCCATGTTACTTAAACATGCTTTTGAGTACATTGTAGTTTACTTTAGCATTAATGCTAATTTTTTAAATTTCTTCAGAAATCTTCTAGTTTTGTCTTACTATGCTGAACTTATGAAGAAGAATATTTTTTAAGTGCAAGTTTGATCTTTTGAGGTCTTTTGTGCCTATTGCAGTGAAAAAAATTCAGGGCTGTCCAAAGTTCAATACCCAAATGATTTGATCGCCACAGCATAATGGAAGTTGACCTTTCAGCCCCCAGTGGCAGTGCATTAGAAATCAATTCGATTTAGATCAGCCACGTGGGATCAGGGGTACCTCAGAACACCACTGTCAATCATCATATTTCAGCACAAAGTCCTGGAAATGTCACCTGAAACTGGATCAAACAAGAACAAATCCATATATTGTCTTAAGTGGAAAGGCATAAGTGCTCTACAGGTGGGCAGAAAGAGTTTATATGTGATCGATGGTCAAATGAGTCAAAATTTCATTGTGGACGGTAGCCATTGTGCCAGTAATGCTAAAAGGACATTAGGACACTTTTAGATTAAGTTCAAAGGCTAACCTGGATGATGACATGGAGGTGTGTTGTACATGAAAGAATTGCAAAGACAGTGTCTTCCTAAAAATTGATGCCCCATGTTTCTCTCTCTTTTTTTTTGAACAACCACAACCATTTGTATGAGCTTTTTTTTAGGACTTTATGTGATTGTGACAGACTATGACAAATAGTGCATGTGAAGCGGAAGGAAACATATTTTTCTAATATCCCTTTTACAAAAGTCTATCCTGAAAAGAGTGATCAGACAGAATTAAATAAAAATGCCAAGTAATTGAAAGTTATTGACAATTATCTCATAAAGTTCATTGGCTCTGTTTTTAGCCTGGCCTCAAAATGACCTACCGGCACGGTTTCAGTAAACTCCTAGGAATTGTGCAGTTACAGGGCAGCTGATGTCTTTCTGTTGTTCTGATTGAATTAGAGGACCAACATGCAGTTTCCCCCTTTTGGGCCTCTGTGTTCAGGCATTCCTTTACGGTTAAAATCCTCTGTTGTCACATAAAGCTGTTTTAACATTTTTTGGGCAGCGTTTTAGTAAGCTGTTATGTTGTCAAAATGCTTTATAAAATAGCATCATAAGAGAAGATTGGCAGGTTTTTAACTGTCATATAACTTAAAATTACATTTATGTTCAGGACAACAATAGGTTGACCCAACTGGCCAAGGGATTTGACTCTCACTATTTTGCCTAAAAACAAAGCCTTGAATAGAGAATTTGAAGTTGACAAAACAAAGATGTTAATGTTTTGATCAAACTCTGCAATTATTAGTCCAACTAGGAGCCTGTGAACTTTTTGCATAACCTTGAAGCAAGTTCAACTATTTCTGAAAGTTTTTGTGACTTTTACAAAAATATGTATGTATATATATATATATATTTATTAAGGTTGTCGTGACATACCATGACGGTACATGATATGAGACAGATGAGTCAAGATCCTTTGCCTTCTCCCACCCAAAATACAATCATCTGCAAAAATGGGCCGCTCCTAGTCAAAAACAACCAATCACAGGCAGGAAAAGTGTCTGACCGCTGTCAACATCCCTAGCAGCCTGTTCAATATGCTAATACGCTGTCTTCAGTGGCTGTGCTAACTAGCCTTAGCTATGGTGGCAGGCTGTGTTGTAATGAACCAAAGAGCAAGTGGGAGGGGGTGAGCAGTGACTGACAGCACTAAGATCCTCCTCCTGACTCTAATTGGTTGCTTCTGACTGACTGGTGTTCTCCAGTTAGCACTGGGAGCACTGGGACAAGACAAAAAAGCTTGAGTTTTTTTCACAGATTATGTATTTTACATTATGCTGTCACAACATAACGATAATTTTATCAAATATGTAGAAAATATATTTTTTAAGATAAAAGTCACATACTGCAGCTTTAATGTTTCCCCTTGTAAAACTTCTAAAATGTTTATTATTGAATCTCAGAAAACCATATGGTAAAACTATATCTTTGTCTGTTTAAAAACTTTTATTCATAATGGTGGTGTTTGACAGATAGAAAATAGTGTTTCAACCAATAGATGGCAGCAAAGTGTAGGGAGATTTACATACACCTTTTTCCCCCTCCAACTCTATTTCTTTTATTATTCTTGCAGTATTGTTCTCTAGGGCCTGACCTTCACACCGTCATTATCCCAGACAGATATAGATCCTGATAGTAATGGCTCTGAGGAGCCAGTAGGGGTCTGATCTTCACAAGGTCTCTCCTCATTCAGGTGGACATACCTTCCTTCGTCCCAGCCCACTCCCGCCTCGTACTTCCATGAAAACAGTAGGAAGGCTGCGAAAGGTCTCTTTTAAGGCAATTAGTTGGGAAGAGAATCAAGTTTTTTTTGCTCCTGTTTTAAATGTTCAACTCATCAAGGGAATAGCAAGTTTAGGACAAGTTGCACACATCCACTAACTCCCACTAAAGGGAGAGACTGGGATCGATCTACTGAATGTTGCATGATGTACCAGGAAGGTAGGATTGATGGAGACAGAGTTTACTGGACACCGGCTTCCAGTGTAAAGTCCAACTTAAGCACTTTAAGATTCAAACACCACCACTTTAAGATTCATATTCCCCTCAGCTACAGCACACATTAGAATTCTTCCCAGCTTGCCACAAAGCATGTGGGAAATTTGTTGTTGAAGAGCAGAAGGATGGGTCATGTTTCCTTTGAGCATCAAGGACATTTGGACACTTTCATATTAGTTAAATCACAAACTCGTGGGCAGCTTGAAGTGAAAAATGATCTGCTGGACGTAGTTGCCAGCTACTGCTGTTACAGTCCATCAACTTCCTGCTGCTCAGTGCTTTTTTTTTTAAGAAAAAAAATGCACTTCACTCTTTCTTTGTAGTGAAATTTAGACCTTGACTTTCTGTTGTTGACTAAAACTGGAATCTTGAAGCTGTTAAAGGGCTGAAAAAGAGCTTGAAAGACTGAAATTGTGCAATAAGAAATTTGGTCATAGAAATTAAAATAATACTTTCTAATAACACTTTTAATCTGGTTTGTTTCAGGTTGTCCTGATGTTTAGCCAGAAACTCCTGAAGTATGGAGATCCAAAAGTGCCACTGTTCAATCAAGACATAAACAATATAAGGTCCATTTTAATGTGCCAGTGATTGGTTAAAATTGGACACAAATATATGCATAATCAATTAGATATACAAAATACATGCAAATATTGTCTTTGTGACAAATTTGCATGTGAGAAGTTTAATATAAATATTGTGTGTTGTGGGGCATTTTAAGGATAATTAATGAAGTCAAATATGAGGTGAGTAATAGTGTTGTGAATCTATCGTAATGATATACTGATGTATAAAACCATCAAAATTATGTGAGATAGGTACTTGAAAACACAAACTTACAAACAAGTTGTTTTAAGATATTGCAAAAAGCTCTAAATGATAACCTAAATGTTAAATAATCTCAGTTCTACAAATAAAAAAAAAGAAATCCAGAAAATCAGTTTGTTTTGTTTGGTTTTTGCTTGTTTTTGGTTTGCTTTAGCATCCAAAGTTCATCAGTGCCCCATAAATATCTCTCTGCTTCTTGCCATTTACTCTACATTCCTGTATTAAGTACTTTTTTAAATCAATTGTAATATTTTGATCTTAAGTGGTGTGCTGTCATTAGCTGTACTTAAAAAAATCATCATTAACAGAGAAAGACTTCAGTGCAATTATTCTACATAATTGAGGTTTGACTTAATGAAATTAGTTACTGAAGTAGATAAACTTTTGAATAATATTTTAATTAACTGACAAGATTATAAGCAGCCACCCTAGCAGTATTACTCCCCATCCTCTACCCCCTGTTTGACAACCCCTTACAAAACCCTTTGGAAACGTCCCTGGTGAAAAAAGGTGTGACAGTCTCAGCATGGTTTTTTTTACCCCCATTCCCAGGCTGACCTGATTTGCGCCCTGTCTGACTGGTCCTCTCATTTGCTTGTTTAATGAGGATATCATCGTTTGAACGCCTCTTCCAGCAAAGTGCGACCCAGGCAGGGTGAGGGTCATGAAGGCTACTAATCTTGAGCGAGACACTAAATGAGTTTTTCCTTTTTGTTGAAGTAAACACTATTCATTTACTTGCGCATGATATCTGCCGCTGATACTCCAGTTACGCGCCTCCACTGCGCCTACAAAAGAAGAAAAAAAAAGAGGGGGGGGGGGGAAGGAGCAGAAAGCGTGTGAACTGCTGCCTCAGAAGCGCGGAGATTTCGGTAGAGATGAAGTAACCAGCTTGGTTTCTCACAGAGCTCCTTTCATTTACATCATCCACCCTGCGCGCAATGGCACGGAGCGCTCCGCCCGCCGGAGCTGGAAGCTGTGACCGGACAACTTTTATTTCAGCGCGGATAAAGCGGCTCCACGATGGCATCTGATGAATCCTCCACTGGGAAACGGTAACAGGTATGGAAATGTGTGTGCACCTTTTGTTTGTGTGGGAGGAAAACGCGCCAATTACAGCATCATGAAGCACTAAAGATGTCTAATCTGTATTCCTCGCTGTTTTGTGTTTCAGGTTGGCTTTGCCACTTGAACAAATAATTATCGCTGATTTATTTGACTTCAGCCTTTTACAAAAGTCAGAGTCCAGGTCCCGATTAGGCGCTCCAATCTCAAAAGTTCATGATGGCGCTTGCAAATTAAGGTTGGATCAATCTCACATGCATTTAACCCGGAACAAACAGATTCTGTCGGCGAGGTTTTGCCTTAAAAGAACTTAAAATAAAAAGAACCTGATTCTCTTGTGGAATTCAGAGTAAATCAACTATAAAATTAAAGGTTTGTCTTTGGGGCTGCAGATTGTTTTATGAACCAAAGGCTAAAGATAAACATCATTTTCCAGTGTGAATAAATCCTTTACTGCTTTTATATTAAAAATTAATGTTTGTTCACGACCTCACGTTCCATGCATTTTCACTAAACTGATTTATGATTGCCATTTTGTGTGGCTGTCAAACATCATTTTATGTGATAAATTCACCAATGCACTCCAATTAGGAGATTTGCAGCTGATCTGTCTCAGGGTCTCATCCTCCTTGGCTTCCTCAGCAGATATCAGTGTGATACTAGATCCATTCAGGAACAGACTGGAATAATAGACCGAGGAAATCTTCAAAAACCTGGGTGCCATCCAGGTCTAAATCCGACCTCTCGCTCTCTCCTTCTCTCTCTCTGCAGTTCAGGGAGAGAGAAGAGGAATAAGATGGATCTGCTTGTTTAGCATGTACAGTAGATTTATAAAAAAAAAAAACATTTAAGATGTCAGGGTTTTGTGATAGAAAAAAATGTGACCATGACAATCTGTCATTTATTCTAATGTCCTTTATCCTGTGCAATATAAAATTTAGGTGAAAATGTAAAAATGTGTTTGCACAAGTTTGTACATCTTAATTAAAAACCTGTCATCAGTTTTAAAGAACCTGATCAAGTGTAAATTAAGTTAATCTATAAGTAAATGTATATATTTAGCTTCACTCTTTAATATGAAAACTTGTAGATAAAGTCATGATGATGTACAAAGGTGTCAGTCCGGTGAAGGAAACAAAAAAAATCCACAGTAACATTTATGCATGTTTGCATATGTAGTGCAAATTTACATGCTGCAGAAATCCCTGGTTAGTGCAAGTTGTGCTCCATGTGTAACAATCTCCTGTTTTCCTCTTCCATGAAAGTATCTGTGTGGACTTAGGAGTAGAGCTTTCATTTAAAGGGACATTCAGGCCTTGCAAAAAGTTATGAACGCTTTCTAGGAGAATGTATTATGGTTTGATGAAACCAATCTTGAACATTTGCATCACAGTTACATAAGATAAGTTTGTGCAAAAACAACAATAGCATCACCAGAACACCTTCTCTCAGTGAAACACATTGATGGCAGTATCATGATGTGTGTTTATGTTTCAGTAGATTTTAGTACATTGAACTAAGCTCATTTTCAAAGTGGATGAAGCAAGGTTCAGTTCGAAATACGAGTTAGTTTTTACCCAAAACATTCAGGTGTCTGGTAGAAAGTTGATAGTAAAGAGAGGGTTAATTTTTTTAAGTGCTATAGGAGTTCAGAAGCCTGGACATTACCTTCTTGTGTAATTCCACTGGGGAAAAAAACCCCTTCCAGCACAGGCTTCCTCCCCTTGACTAGGATTGTCTCCAGTAGATTTATTACCAGGTCAATCAGTGAACAAAAGGAGAAGTTGTGAATGATGATGTCGATTTTCTGTGCTGTTTTAGAATTGTAGTCTGTTTGTAGGTTGAGCGATGGCAGCAGAGGAAGTGAATGAAGCCATTCAGTGCATGGTGTCCACCTTTCTAAATATTTAATTAACATTAACAGCTGAATAGTTCTGCTCAGAACTTCTCGCTTTGCATTGGAGGATAGCTGTTTACAACGCAGGCCATTTCCAGTAAGCGAACTGGTGCATTGCATACATCATGTGAAAACGTTAGCAATGGACTAAAATTTCAAACTTCAACACTGTCCATGACTCCTGGACCGTATCTGGGTTCTTGCTATTTGCTTTATTTGTATGAAGCAAATAGCATAGGGCAATGGACTGGCTCTTAGCAGGCTATAAGTCCAAACATTTATCCAAAAAATGTCAAAAGACTGACTTAATTTGAAGAAGAAATTCACAGTTTCGGAATGGCTGAATTAACATTCTCTAAACCAATTCTGACAGAATATTTGCGGGGTTTTCTGAAGAAAGCTGTGGATAAGAGATGTATTAAGATGTCAGATTTGGAGAACTTTTACAGGGCGAGATGGGAAAGTCTCATCAAGTCACAGTTTGGGAAGCAGGCACAGGTGTGAGCACCACTACGAGTCTGATATTTGGCTTGAGGCCATGCTGGGAGGTTTCAGGAGTAATGAGAGGGAAGAGGAGGAGAACGTGGGACTGGAGCCAACTGAACATCTCATAGATGCTGTTTGGACTTGTGATGTGCTAACATCTGACACTGCTCTAGAGCATGCTACCAGACCCAAATTAAAACAGATCTCTGGTTTAATAGTTTTACTACACAATATCTGAACTACAAGGTGGGAAAATTAGTTTCATATGCAGGACTTTTGCTACTTTAAGCATTTTTTATGCTGTGTCTTTATTTAGGTAAGTGTTCCTATCAGAGGCACAAAGGCTGACTGTATTGGCTCCATTCCTCATTGAGCATGAAAATAAAACAATGCTGCATGGAAACAGAAGTGATGCTCAGAAAATAGCGTTTCAGCTGGGATTTCAACCGTTACGTTTTATTTATTAGTTCATCTGACTGCTGTTGCTAAGAGGCAGTTTTCCCAGAAGGTTCTTTGTTCTGTGCTCTCAGCATCAGAAGACAATTATGCAGCACTTATCTGACTAATGAGCCGTTATATGAAATATATTGTCTATGTTTGCATGGGCATCCAAACAAGAAAATGTTTTGTGACAATTGGGTGGGCCCTAAACAATGCTCCTTTTATTTATTTGGACAGGTTTGCCAAATATCTCACCTCCCATGTCACCGGGAAAAACCCATGGCGATGTTTAGCAGCGCAGAGCAGCTCTGGAACAAGTCGGACCGCCTCGGATGGGATGAGAAGAACGAGTCGGATGCGTCCGGGAGGGATGAGGGGGAACGCAACTACTACGCCATGCTGTACTCCCTGCTCATCCTGGCCATCGTGTTTGGGAACGTGTTGGTGTGTCTGGCCGTGTTGAGAGAGCGCTCGCTCCAGACGACCACAAACTACCTGGTGGTCAGCTTGGCTGTGGCTGACCTGCTGGTGGCGTCACTGGTCATGCCCTGGGCCGTATACCTGGAGGTGGGTACCTGGCCTGGTATATGTGTTACAGCAAACCTACTGGAGTATTTGTATCTAGGAATGAGCCTAAGCATCCCTGCGGAGTGGCAAGAGGAAGTACTTGCCCGCTTTCAAATGTCTGCTGTCCCTTTCAAATGTTTCTAGTAATGAAACAAATTTGATATGAAAGTAGCATATTGTAAGTAGAAACAAAGTGCATATTATACTTATCAAGTGAAAAATGCTATCCAGCTCAACCTGACAATATATCTTAAATTATGAATGAACCGTGATTACATAATCTTTTTGGTTCAGATGTCATGTTTTTATTTTCCTTCTTTTTTTAGTTGACCTGGTTTTATAGTTTCCACAATACTATACTTTGTTTATTTTTTTCTATAAGCATGAATACATTTGTGGCTCCTCTTTTTCTTGGTTAATACTCTTATATCTTAATTAGCTAAATAATTACTTAGTGATTTATTGGCTTCGGTGACGTCTTGGTCCTAATTGGAGATGACTAATCAACTGTGAGAGCTCCGGAGAAGTAAAGGTTAAATAGAAAACGGCTATTTGTCCTAATTAATCTTTATTTACCAGTTAATTGTTAATTTCCTCAGCACCCCACATCATGTTATTCGCTGCTTGGCAACCCCAGTTTGTGTTCAGGCAAACATAAGCCTCAAGCATCTATATTTCATCAAAGAAAGACTGCACTCTGAAGACGAACTGTACTACAGTCATGTTTATATTACACAGGCACCCTTGAAGCGACTAATTGTGTTGATTAAGGATGAACTTAACGACATGTGGTCTGATAATCGTCTGGTTTAAAGTGTAGTTATGCTTAGTATACAAGCACCCCACTGGACAAAGTTTGGTCCACATCCTGAGAAAGTAATTGGTTTTCAGAAAATCCGGCTGCACGTCAACTTGAGAGACACATACTTAGTGCGAAAAGACTGACGAATCAAATTTGACCACCTCCTGTGGACAGTAAATTTAGTTAGGTAAGACCCTTAATTAGGGCCAGTCATGAGTTTTAACTTCCATGTGCGTTATTATGCTTTCCAAGATTTCTTATTTTTCTTACATGACTTCATTTTGGATTGAAAAAGAGAGAGACAGAAAACATACCAAGCTAAATACTGAATATCATAAAAAGATCACTACAGCTACCAAAGTAAACACCGTCAGCTGTAGGGTAAGAAAGACAGATTGTGTTTTTGCGATCACATGGTGCCTGGTTGGCTTTTCTAAGACTGTTTCTGCAAGAAATACGATAATCACTCTCTCCTCTGTGGGCACAAACAAATCATGCACCCCTTCCCATGTCTCCTTATCCTTGGATGGTTGAGTTAAGCTACGACCTCTCCCTTAGTAAAGTGTCTGTATTGGCATCAGGGAACGAGCGCTTTCCTTCCACAACTCATCCTGAATGATGCATCTCAGGGTCTGAGAATGTACGACTTGTCTGCTGCAACAGCTCTATTCTAAGAGTGGAAACATTTGGAAAAGTATCCACACCCTTTAAATATGTTCACATTTTGTCATGCTGGCCCCACAAATGTTAATGTATTTACTTGGGATTTTATGTGAAAGTATAGCATTTGGACCAGAATGAAACATGTTTGTTGAAACATGTTTGCTATGTGTAGAGCTGTATGTCTGTGGGGTAATGTCCTCTTTATAAACAAAACATTTTTCCATTTCTTTAAAATAATGTCACTCATTGAAGGGTATCTATAAAAAGAGCATTCTTTTTAAGTGTTGCTAAAGACTTTCAATTGTTTTATAAAATGAAAAAGGCTTTGAAATACTGACTCTGGTTGAATGTTAAGATTTGAAGGTGAGTCTTTGTCCAAGTCTTGATTCTTTTGCAGCCTCTATCAAGTTTTCAGACAGCGTTGTCCTTTATTTAGCTCCAAACATCCTCCTATGTGACTTACCTGTGCTTGCAAAAGAAATGAAGTTGACATCATGCTGACACCATGACGGGGATGTTGTGTGTTTTACAGTGTTAGTGTTCTGCTGCTCTGTGCCCTATGTGGTTTGTATAAAATTGAACACAGGATTGCTTAGGGCTTTTTTTCAACCGTGATTTTCATCTTGCCACGTTTATGTGAACTCCAAATTTGTGGACTGAACCATGATCCTCTTGGCTGCTTTTCTGAATAATTGCTCTCATTGCCTTTTCTGTTAGTTTAGGTGGACAGACACTTTTTTTACGAGATTCGTAGTTGAGCCACTCTTTACATTTTCAGATAAGAGACTGAACAATGCTCTTTGAGATGTTCAAATCGCAGGACAGTTTTTGCTTTAAGCTTCTTGAAAACCTTTCATTGGACCTTGTCTTGGGCTTCATTATGATGTTTGTTCACTAATGTTCTTTAACAAGCCTTTACACAACTAATAATTATATATTTTGATTTGTCTGTTTGCCAATTAGAGAAATTCTGAAGGCAACTGGTTTCTCTACATTTTATTAAGGTGATTCAAAGCAAAATGGGGGGCTGAATATTTTCACACTTTCACAAAAACCTTTTGAAAACAATGCATAATTTCCATTCATTCCACTTTATTATTCACTACTTGGATGTGATTGCACAAACTCCACATAAAAGATGTTTCATCTTGATGTTACAATGTGAGCAATACGAAAACATTCAAAGACTCTTCCCTTTTCAAGTAGGAGCCCAAGAGTTTAGTCAGGTTAAATTTTTATATAATTCCCTATTAGTGTTTGATCCATCTTAATTAAAAGCATAAAGCTTTAATCTTATCAGTTTATGTATGTGTAATAACTCATAACAAAAGCTTTTTTAAAGGAACTGTGGAACAAAAAAGGCCATTCTTTTGCAATACTTTGCAATACCATGCAATTTCATTGAAAACTCAGGGTAATTTCAATGTCATCCAAAGTCTTTCTAACATTAACCAACTACGGTGTTTATGAGTCCACCGTTTGAACAAGGCTGAGTAATAGATGGTGTGCATTGGCAGGACTAAAAGGACTAGAAGGGGAACTCTACAATTCTCAGAAAAGATCTTTGCTAGCTGCAGCAGTTTCGACAACACAGCATGAATGAGGTGGAAAGTTGCTGAAAAATGTGTTCTGAATGAATGACAAGCACAAAATGAAACTTTTGGGTCACAGAAACAGAGTTTCTGCAACTGTTCGGTACATGATTGTGAAAGGGACATTGTTCAGGCCATCTTCCGCTGCATCAGGGGCCAAAATGACTCATCATTATCTCCAGCTTCAAATAAATTTGGTCTGTAAAACGAAGCAAGACGTTTTATCAAAGTATTAGCAAAAGAAAATATTGCCAGTGTGGTGAGCAGTGCGGCCAAAGACGTGGCCTTAATCCCACAGAAAAAAAAAAAAACCCAATGAAAGAATCTCTGAATTTGTGTGAGGACACACAAAAGGGAGAGTGAAAGCTTTTCTGGTGAATGAAATGACTCAGCTTCTGCACATCTTTTCATGTCGGACTGATCGATTCTCCCCCAGTAATGAGGGAACACTCATTCACTCGAAAACTTTCCAAACATTTTTCATTTATTCAACATCTTTTCAAAAAGATAAGCAAATGTCCAAACATGGTATTTGCTTAGATGTGTTTAAGCGAGTTGTTTTTTATTTCAGTTCAAGGCTTGTACAAACAGAAAAATCTACACTTTTCTCTTTTCATATATGTAATGCTTAAATTACAACCCAAATCTTTTCATGTGAATGTTTTTTTTTAACCTTGAAATTTACCATCTACCTGCCAGACCACTATTTTTGTTCTTGCTGTGTCTTTATACTGGGACATGCTGCATAGCAACTTGCTGACAGCATGTATAACATGGTCTAATGCGGCCATTGCAAGGCGTCTGCTGATCCTCACTGAATCAACACATACCGTCATTGGACACATATAAAATATGTACAACAAGGTTTCTCAGTGTTGTGGTGTGATTTGGAAGCTGTCAACCAAGTTATGTATTGTGTACTGCATATGGATGCTGTTTAGAACTAGATTTAAAACCAAATGTTTTCAAACCTTCTGTTTTAAGAGAACAGCGTCTAGAATGCATCAGGTGATGAGACTTAACAAAGCTTTGTGAAAACATTTAATGTACCTTGAACTTTTTCACATGTAACACCTAAACCACAAAATTTAACATGTTTTATCAAGAGTTTATGACAGCCCAATACTAAAGACTGAAAAAAAAAAAAACAATATACAGTTTCTTCAATTTTTTTTGACAAATAAAATCTGGTCAATTCATTCCAATAATATTGACATTTAAATTCGATTATGGCTATGAAACAAAGCAGTCACGTTCAGTTTAGCATCTAAAGTTTTCTATCTAAGGAATACCAGTCTACTGACTGCAGCACCTCTTCAATACCTCTTCCTAAATTAAAATTTGGTGGAAGTTGAAAGTTTAAATAGCATGTTAAATCTGACCTTTGGGGATAGTTTGGAAGTACAAAGACCTAAAAGGCCCAAGGAAACAAAGCAGACACATCTGGTTAGATGAGACCAAAGTAAAGTTTTTTTTGTCTGCAAAGTGTTACGCGTGACAGGCGATCGACACTACACATAATCCTAAGCACACCTTTACTAGTGTTGAACATGGTGTTGGCAGCATAATTTTGTGAAAATGCATGTCTTCAGAAGGGCAGGGAACATGTTCAGAGTTCATTGAGTGATGGTACCAAATACAGGACAATCCTAGATGAAAACCTGTTAGAGGCTGGGAAGTCTTTAGCCTGGAGCTGAGGTTTACCTTCCAGGGGGACGATGACTGTGCATGCAGCCAGGGCTACAGTGGCATACTTTAATTCATAGCATGTTCACCAAGAACTTATGTTCTGAAATGTTCAATGAGAAAAATTTAAATTCTCTTTGTGCAAAGCTCATAAAGAGTCACTTCAAAAGACTTGCGGCTGTAATTGCAGTGAAAGGTGATTATATAAAACATAACTGAAAATGGATTGAACACTACTCTTTTCACATTTCTATTTGTGAAAAAAAAAGATCACGTGTAAAGGGTGTTGATAGTTTTGCAAGGTTGCATACACAGCATATTTAGCACTTAATTTGCATTAACACAGGGCTGGAAACAGATTAAGTGTCTAAATTATTAATTACTAATGGCGTGGGTCTGATTTACGGTCTGAAGGATGGAGAAAAACCGAGAAGAACCTGGATCATGGAAAACCGAGGCAGTGGAGCAGAAACACTGGAAACAAAAAAAGGCCAGGGATTAATATTAAGAATGCCAACAGAGCAGCAAATCCAAGGTGTTGCTGAAGCAAGACAAACAATATCAATTCCGCTTATGATTTGGCAGCAAGCTGAGTGCATTGCAGGGACCTTTTGTTAGAGCTTGATTGCAGATTGGCTGCGGCTGGACAGCCAGCTTTCACACAGGTGTTTCCACTCCTGCAATTAAGGCACAGTGGGGCAGGAAGTTGAGGCTCTGCTGAACACGAGGGGAGGAGGCTGTGGTGGGTTTCAAATTTATATATAACCTGGGACAAGACAGTGTTTATGAAGGTCATTTGCAAACAATAGTTTGTGTAAGTTGCAATTAGTGGCCTCAATTTTTCTAATTAATTTATTTTTTTATGTTCAATTGAATTACTGAAGATCAATGGGCAATGCTCTTATTGAACATTCTGTATTAATTATCAGCTGAGTTGATCAGACAGAAGGTCAAACTATTATCATTTCATGTATTTAGCAAAAAAGCTAGAATCTTCATCAGTGCGGACAGAGCGTCTGCACTGTGTGGCATAAGTTTAGATGATGTAATTTTTTAGATGACATTTTAGTAGTATTTCTTTTTCTTCTGTAACTATGGTGCACATGTTCAGTATTCATGGTGTCTATGAACTCATTCAAATTAATTTCCAAGTGAAATGCAAAATATAATTTCATTTAAGAGGGCTTAGGAGACCAGGAACCAGGAAAGATAATCCTCTTAAGGCCGTGGTTGTTTATGTTGTTTGTGTACATTTTTACCGCCACACAAATTTCCATTAACATTTTAACTGCAGTGACATAGAAACAGTCAACTTTTTAATAGGTAGATTTTAGTGGCTTGTCATCTTTATCTAGAGTGTCAAAACTGGGAGGATTGGTAGCAAAGTATTATTTAAATTAAACATTTAAATTCAAAATATGTGGTTTTAAATAGAAAAAAGACATTTTTTTTGTAACCAAATATCAGTAACAGTGAAGGCAGAGCCCAAATCTGACCTCATGCAGATTTCGAGGAGCAGTTCACTTCTAAATAATACAAAAACAAAACAAAAAATAAAGAAATAATAGCTTAAACATACATTTTAGATGAAGGTTCTGCAATTTTCTTTTCTCTATTGTCTCTGAAAAAGAAACTGAAACATGTCATTGGGTCATTTTAAACAAACCCTAAAGGACACGTTGCTGAAGGAATAGAAATATGATTGGCACCTCAGTATCTCAGTAAACCACAAAATTACTTAAAAGTAATGTGAGTAATTGTAATGTACTCTGCATGTCAGACTAAGAAAAAAATATCAAACAAGATATAAGAGGATAAAAAAATATATATATATATATATATCAGCCACGCATAGCTAAATCCACAGTGGGAGCCCCAGATTAAAAACACACTCAGTGACAGTTAGTTACATGGATAGATAGGAAAGGATGTGGCTTACACATCCTTGGGCTCTTTTTACAAACCCCTACACACGGACTGCAAAAATTGAGGGTGCAATTTATAAACTGTGAGAATCGATTTCTGCAAGCTCCATTTTTTTCCCTGCTGCTGGCAAAAGCTGAGCTCCAAACTCATGAGAGGCAGTAAAGGTACAGCAGCCTGCCTAAGCCTAAACCTAATAGTTTTTTTTTTTGTCTTTATTGTAGAAATTGGATGTGTGCAGTAGTTGTGTTTGGAAGCCAGGTAATATTTTGACAGGTTCTTCTCTGTACTTCATTCACCTCATCTTTAAATATTTATCAATTCCTTTCTTGTCCATGCTAAATTGGGGAAACATCACATTAAAATTTGTGGTTTCCTGACATGCTGATGCCGTTACTGCATTTTAACCAGTCAAATGAAACAAAAAAGTGGAATAAGGGGGCTCAGATGTTCAGACCCCGTGTGACCCAGTTTTTCGGCAAACCGCTTGATAAGCAGCGCCATTTTTTTCCCTCTGTTAGTCTGTTAGAAGAAAATACTTGCACTCACAAATCTTGTGCTGCAAGTAAGGGAGAGATTTCTGAGTATGTACTATGTTATCTGCCCATGATATTTTGGATTCCCACGTGTGCCTGCCACCTCTCTGTACATAAAGTACTGATTCGGAAATGAGGTGACGGCATTTGGATCCCATCAATCTCTGTCAGACAGCTATTACAGACTGGGGATGAGGGAGATGGTTGTTTGGTTTGGCTTGTTGTTTGTCCCTTTTCATGAGAGCAATTTAAGTCCATGATGCAATGTCTTAGACACTTTTCTTCCTCCAACTTTCTTTTTTTAGGATCAGAGTCATGGCTCACTTACATATCATGCACTTGGCACTACAGTGTCACTGCTTTGCAAAAGCATTCATACTCCTTCAACATTTTTCACTTTCTATCTCAACAATCTTCAGGAGATTTTACTAGGATTTTGTGCCTTTAATATTATAGTGAAAGGAGCAAATATCAGAATGAGCCGGCAATTTCTATTTAGCCTCTCTCTACTCTTTAATCTAGCACCACTAAATAAAATACAGTGTAATGAAGTGCTTTCAGAAGCCACCTAATTATCAAATAGAGTGCACCTGTTTGTAATGTAATCTCTGTGTGAATCCAGTTTCAGAGGTTTGCTAAGAGAACAAAAAGCACCATGAAAACTGAGGAACACCTTAGACAAAAGGGGGAGAGGTTAATATTTTCAAAGGATGACAACCTTAAACATACCACTAAAAATATTTTGATATTTAGACAAAATTCCATCCAATTTTGACTGAGGAGTTTGAGTTGATTTGCATTGTAGAAAATGAACTAGTTATAAGATTTGCCTCTATGATTGCAGCAAAAAGATTGTTATACAAATATTGACTAAATGGATAATATTTTTAAATTAAAATGATTACATTTCAATTGCACTTCCTATTCATACTCTACATGCTCACATTCATCATCGTTTTTGAAATAATATGCGGCTTGTGTTTGTAACGTGAATAAATGTATACAAAGTAAGCCCATATTCAAAGCACAACTTAGACTAATTGATAAACTGTAATTGAGTAAAAGTGAGATAAAGCACTGCGGTCCTGGTTTGTTTTTGTTTTTTTGTGCACTGCTGGTTAAAAAAAAGAAAAGAAAATCACCTTTTGTGTGCTCAGTTTCCCTTTCCCCTGACCTTCTGTCACTTGCACGACTGAGTGCATTCACCAGTGAGTCACACTTCATGGTGATGGAAAGGAAGAGAAAATGGGCTCTGTTAATCAGCCTGTCTGTCCTGTGCAGGTGGTCGGCGGCGCCTGGCTTTTCAGCAGGCTCTACTGTAACATCTTCGTCACGCTGGATGTCATGATGTGCACTGCCAGCATCCTCAACCTGTGTGCTATCAGCATTGACAGGTGAGTGCGGACCTCCTCAGTGCATTGACTGTGTGTAACTGCCGCTGACGACTCTCAGTCCCCTGGATGTTTGGAAGATTGCTGCTGGATGGAGACGATGTTTGTGACAATGTTTTCTTTAAACTTTTGATACAACATATTCTCAATATGTTTGGCTCATATGGAGAAAACCGAGCAAGTTTTTCCCACCTTAACGCTCTCATGCAGTTGTTGCAGGAGACTTGTGTTAAAGTTGCTTTGGATGTGCATTGCATATTTACATTATTTATTTGCTTAGTGTTCTCTTGTGCAACAGTTAATATTTAATATCTCTCCAAGGTCTTTGTACTTACAAGCCTGAGGCATCAAGAGTACAGTAGAATTAGTAAAGGTCTACTCAAGACCCAGAGGTGCTGAGGTATCTATTTATACAGCTCGTATCAGGGAGCGGGTCAGCAGAACTGCTGAGGAAGATGAATGCTCCCATGAGATCATATGACAGTTAATGTCCCATTAGTCCCAGGTTTTGCTGTGCAGCTGTTAGTTTATGACAATGACCTCCTTCATTACCGATGAATAGTGAGTGCTTGCCTGAGTGTTAAATGTTGTTTAAATTTAAGCGGTTCTTTTCCCCGGAGCAGAATGGATATACAAGCAAGCAGGTTACAAAATAAGAAACACAGGCATAAGTTCAAATTGATTGGGAATTTTCTCTAACAATGATGCAGACAGGCTCAAATTTAAACACACACCCACACTAATTTTTAGTGCAGTGTCTCTGCTCACTTTTCAGGGGATGTTCATTCTTTTGATAGCAGCTGTGACGTAATTCTGGTTGAAATGTTTAATCACTCTTAAAGGGGGGAAATTGGTAAAGCTCTGTCTGTTTCTGGTGTGACCTGGGTTTTAAACATCAAAACCACATTCTACATTCGAGTAGGGTTGCTGATTTGAGTAAAAGTAAAAGAAAAAAAAAGTGAAATCAGATACTCATTTTTGCATCTGACCAGTATGGTGCTGCCACCACCAGGCTTGAACCATTTAGTCTTAAAGTCTTCTCCAAACATTCTCCTTGTTCATTTTCAAACTGACCTAAACTGAGACCCGTGTTAGGTCAGATATCCCTGACATAGATCTCATCCAGTTTGGTACTGAATAAAATAAAAGAATTAGACTAAAAGAATGGGCTTGATCTCAGTCCGGTAGACTAGATTTGAAAATGGTTCTTTAAATGTTAGTAATAGTTTATGTTGGTAATTGAGTCTGTGTGCATAATATTGATCCTTTGTGGTGTCTTCAAACTCACTGAACTTGTTTGCTATAGAGTGTAATATGGCATTTATCCAAAACCCCAAAAAATCTAATTAGATATTCTTTTATATTAACTTTCTTTGTAGATGATTATATACAAATATTTGGACAGGACCTTACATGCTGCTATGTAGTCTGTCATTTTACGAGTGAATTATTTCCTTCATCTGTATAAAAAAAATAAAGATTGGTTCCTCTTTCATAATAAAGGAACAGAATATTGGACAGGCTGAAAGGTAAAGGCTGTTTCTTTGTCCATGACTGTGTAGACTCAAACACATAATATGATCTTTTCAAAACGGCTCCAGCTGAAGAGTGTGTTCATTGTTTGGTCCAGAAAATGTCTCCTCTTGCCTCTCCTAGAATAAGTTTCCAAAATGACCTGATAACTACAAGTTTAAAGTTCCATTTTAGGGTTCAGCTGATTAATTACTCTTTTTGCTTCTTTTGTTAGTCTAATTACATATTGTTAGACACCCACTTTCCTTACAACAAGCTAATTTACACCACAGAGTGTCATTTTGTCTAAAGCACTTCTCTGAGATTGATTACTGTGTTAGTCTTACTGCTCACATAATTATGAAGTTTCAAATTATTAGGAGCATTTGTTGCCTTTGGTTGTGAATAGTATGCCTGCATCACTTTTATTACGCCATTGTTTATTTATATGTTCATAACAATGGGTGCTCTGTCCCCCTCAGACAGAAAATGCACTAAAAAAGAAATAATGGCAGTTGGAGGTGAAAATGAACTTAGATCAGAGATTTCTAGCTCAGCAGATCAGCTTATTGTGAACCAAAGAGTGTAAACCGTGTGCATTATAATTTACCATTACACTCTTCAACCTGGCACAACCTTGTCTTGTGTGGAATAAAAGAATAAAATGGAAACTAAATGGCTTTAACTCTTTGTTTTTTTGCTCAAAGCACATTCAGAGTAATTATTCGGATGAGAATAAACAATGGTGGCAGTTATCTGGCTCTACACAACACAATGCCGCATCCACTTAGGGCTGAAGTCCAGCATAATTGCAGCTTCTTCACCGCTAAACCCACTTTTTTTTTTTTTTAACCCTGAGCTAATTATACACTCGTGGCACATATAGTGGACTGATTAACCATTAAATCAAAGCCATTCTGGAGTTCTTGCTGAATATTCAACTTGTTTCTAAATAGATGTGTTCTAGATTTTAGTCTTCATATCATCCATCCTCTCTCTGACTTCTTGGGATGCAAAAAGTGCAATGTTTTTCCTCACGGGCTACTTTATCCTAAGTTTAATTGCTCTCATTTATGGTCTGGTATCAGCATTTTCAGTGCCACATCCTTATCTCCTGCATGCTCACACTTTCGGCTCCTCTGGGTGTTTTTATGTGCAGGTACACAGCAGTGGTGATGCCCGTCTTATACAACACAACCCATCGTTCGAGGAAGAGAGTGTTTGCGATGATTGCCACTGTGTGGGTCCTGGCATTCACAGTCTCCTGTCCCCTGCTGTTCGGTTTCAACACAACAGGTCAGGATGACAGCAGAATCTTACCTTTGCTTTTATGTCCAGATGTGCCCTAGTTACCCAGTACACACAGTGGAACAGGATGCAAGGCCCAACATGAGGTTTAAAGTCAACGTGCTTCTTGTTTAGGGCAGCAGGAGATGTGATACATAAACTTGGACTTATGAGCAAAGCAAGGCAAGTTTATTTTTATTGCACGGTCCATAAACAAGCCACTTTAAAGTGCCTTGACAGAAACCAAAGAAACAAAGGTAAAAAAATAAAAAATACATTAAAGAAATAGTAAAGAGTAATTGTGATGTTAAAGCATTGCAAATGTATGTATATATATATAAAACAGACAAAACATAATCACCCAATAAAATAATATTTGACAATTGTGGGAACACTACAGCTTCTTTATTCTTGGGGTAGGTTCGATTCCAGCTTCTTCCTCCTACAACATGTCAATGCCTTGGGCAAGGCACTTAACCCCAAATTGCCCACCGATACCGATCTGCGTATCAGTATGAATGTGTGAGCGTTTGTGTGCAAATAGGTGAATGTGACTCTATTGTACAGCGTTTAAATGGTAAAAATGTTTGGAAAAGTGCTATGTAAGTTCAGTCCATTTACCATATGCTAAGAGATGATGTAGTAGTCTGAAGGCATGAAGATATGAATAAAGTTATTTGAGAATGAAGCCTTGCAGAACTCCATATGTGTTTTTTTGGTCAGATTTATGCTGTATTTACTAAATGACAAAATACAAGATCTGTAACTAGTTTAGCCCAGTAGCTGTGTGCTGCTCTGAGACTTTATAATACCAAAGAAAAAGTTCATACCTGTTAAGATGCCTGCAATTTAAAACCACTGCAGTTTCAGATATTCTGTGTGGTTGAAAATCCATATGAGAAGCAGTTATGTTTTTTAGAAAGATATGTTGATTTGTGCATAACCTCCCTTTTCCATAATTTTTGCCAAAATCTTCTATTATTTACAATCCTGTAATTTGTTAAGGGTTTGGTTTCTGTCTTCTTTAAAGGTTTAGAGTTGTGATTAGCCTGTAAAAACATTATCTACCCTCTGTGAAAGTGCGCTGACCTTTGTCTGAAAACATGATGGAAGATGGTGGTTTTGATGTTAAATAAGAAGAGTCAGTTACAAGATTAAGTGTTCACATTGCTGACAGGGTTTAATACAGTGTTAATGTCATGCAACTAAAGACATGATTAGGAGTCAAAGAAAGAGTGGAAGAACTGATCAACCTCTAAATTGTTTTTCAGAGTCTGAGGGTCTGATGAAATAACCCCAGCTTGAGGAAAACAGGAACACAGCAGCTAATTTCCACAGAGCTGACACTACTGGCAAGAACTTTTAGCACCATTACTATCAATTTAGCTCATGTAACGAGAGCAACTTTAATAACTCTCTCTTGTAGAACAAGCACTGAAGCACGATATGTTATTTCAAATCTCCATAATATAGTAAAACAGCATTGGCAAAACCTCTGTACTCCTTTTTAACATGTTTTCACATTTTGACCTCAAACACTGTCATTTTACTTTTGTCCCACAGATGACCCTTTGGTGTGCTCCATTTCTAATCCCGACTTTGTGATTTACTCATCCGTGGTGTCCTTTTACCTGCCGTTCATCGTCACACTGCTGGTCTATATCCGCATCTACGTCTTCCTCAGGATGAGACGGAAAAGGATCGCCTTCGGACAGGCCAGCGGAAAAGTACAGCCTGGTACCACTCAGCCTTCAATGGTAAGTTCAAATCATCCTTTTCCCTTTTAGTTTTCTTTTTTAGGGATGTTGTGTCTTTTGCCAAACTTTAGAATGATAATATTTTGGAAGAAGCTGAAAAAAGTATTCATAAATAAATATTAAGTTAATAGCAAGTCCTGTTTTGTCAAGTCGTGATTAAATAAGTCTATATTGACTTCTGACCTGGTGAAAAGGAGCCTCAGAGCCATTTCAGACAAAATTCACTCATTAATGTTTTAATTACCTCGTTAACCTTGATTTTTATTCATCAACCACTGATAACTTATTAAAATACCTTATTCATTAATAACTAAACTACACTACTAGAGACCTTTTTATCTTTGAACATCAGTAACTTTTACAAATTTTCTTCTTCTCCTTCAGTGGAAAACAGAAAATATGGAAGTAAAAAATTTAACAGAATATTCTTTATATACTGCCAATATAGTGTGTTATTTAATTTGAGAATTGCCAAACTGTGTCCTTTTTCTAATGTAAATTAATGAACTGACATCAACCATGCTCCTGTCTAAACCGTAAAAAGCTAATTTTATGAAGGCTGATAAAAATAACTCTATTAGAAACTGTAAAAACCCACAGTGTTAAAGTTCTTGGTCTGAAAGGGAAAAAAGGCTTTTAGAAATTTACAGATAAAAGGGTTCAAAAGAAATGTCAAGTACATCTGTGCAGTATAAAATTTCTGCTTGACATCAGACTGCTTAATTGTAATTTTGTGTGAAGCAGCTTTGTAAATGTAAGCGAAGTGCAGCAGAGTGTTCAGAGGACCAGGGGTTAGAGAGAAAATATAAATGTAAAGCACAGTTTATGCACACTGGACACGGCTGTCTGTCCAAATAAAGCTCCGCTTAATTAAATTGACTCGTCAAGTTAAAAATAGTAGGCTTAATCAAGAAGGATTTGATAATGTGCTGACTTCTGTCTTTGAACTAATTCACAGTATAGTGTGCACACTAATCAGGCACATTAAAAACAGTAATTTAATGGTCTGTTCACAATGTTGGTTTGATGGAAGTAAAAAAAATGAAGAAATTAAAATCTAGAAGATTTGAGTCACTTCAGCCAAACTGTGATGACTGAACAATGCTGAGGTTAGCATGCAACTGAGCTATTTTTCTTAATGAACTACTGAGGTAGCAATTTCAATTTTTTACTTGAATGTCTTGTTTTTTCACCTGAAGGATTAAAAAGAAAAAAAATAGCGATTTATGAATTTATCTGATTCATTTAAAGTGAAACCAAGAAAACTTGAATTTTGTCATTATTCTGCTAATAAAGCCATTTTGATGGTTGAGAAAAGACATTTTGATGGTTGTTTATCGTACTGTCCAAACATCTGAACCACATTCCCAACTGCTTTAAGTTTTGCTTACAATGACCTAAAGAAGCTGTATTGAGTAATATGCTTACAGATTTTGTCACTGCTAATACACAAAATCTAGTTTCTAATGCAGATATATTTGTTATTGGTATTAGTTATTAACTTTAAGATCAGACAAACTGCCTTAAAAGTAACTTTTCAGCGAAATATCAAAGCTTGATTTTTGGTCAATAATCCTTATATACAGATAAAAAGTGTTAGTTCCACTGACAGAATTTTTCATACAAAACAAGAAATTTTTCCTGTTTTAAGTCCAGTCTTAGCCCTGTAAATGATGCTTGTGTTCGCGCTGCTCAGACCTCCCTTTCACTCCCTGAAGCTTTACAGCTTCTTCCCCACAGTGAAGACTGCAGCGAAAATTCAAGTTAATAAGCACGGCTGCTGATGTTGACAAATAGTTTTCCTGTAACAGCAAGTTGTTTCTCTGCCGTTAGCATATCTGCAGCTGCAAGCTTGAGCAGCACGTACATGAGCATGAGTGACAACTCTGATCAGTTGTTTCTGGCTGGAAGCTGTGAATTTCTGCAGATGGCAGTAGAACCACAGGGAGGACCAGGCGGAGGACCACGCATTGTTCAATCAATCAATTAATTAAATTTTATTTGTACAGCACATTTCAGCAGCAAGGCATTTCAAAGTGCTTTATGTCATAACAAACACAAAGTCATGCGACATGGAGTAAACAATCAAAACATGACAGTAAGTCATTTTGTCAAGACTGGAACAAAATTCTGTGATGGTGATTATTAAAAAACTATTGTCTTTTTAATTCGAATGGTTAAATATCAGGCAACTGTGTCCACATTGGTTTGAACCAGTATTTTTTTAAGTTGTTCTTTTACTAAATATTGTATTTTCAGCAGGTAAATGCAACATTCTTGTTAATTTTCAATAAATGTGGAGTTTTAAATATTGCTTATTTGCTATTGTTGCACTTTCTGTTGCTTACTTTCTGAAATAAACTAAAAAACAAATAATTAAGCAAACTATAAATTCTTCTAATTGGGATTTAAGTCTTTATCTTCTCTGCATACTAAATAGTGCAAATCATCAAGTTTGTCATGAGCTCTAATTGAGTTGGCTCAAGAGTCAGCCTGCGTGAAAACATACCCGACAGGAAACCTAATTTTCTTGATTTGTTTTGTCCCTGTCATGAATCCCAATAAAACTGTCTTCTGAAATGAGACGAGCTGAATCAGTGGATTTTGTGCAAATGCAAGACAACAGTTCTGTCTGCAGACAGATGGGGTTTTGTATATATATATATATATATATATATATATATATATATATATATATATATATATATATATATATATATATATATATATATATATATATATATCTCAAACTGTTTTCTATACTCACCTTCTTCCTGTTTTGTTAGGAGACGTGTCTGCAGGAAGAGACTCCCAGAGCAAAACATGACTTATCACCTATAAGGATTAAAGTGGTGAGTGATATTTTTAGGTAGAGATCAAATGGAACCGATTGAATCTTGTTAGTGACAGTACCAGTGTTGTGACCTGGTGACTGAGCAAGGTGCTTCAGTTTTTATCGTTTCCTCTGTTTTTTTTGTTGTTTTTTTTTATTATTCCACTGAGTGGTTACAAGCCCAGAGGTCAAAGAAGGAGTCTAAAATTGTGATTCTAAAGCGTGACTTGTTTCTTTACGTCACCTGGTCGCTTGTCAACTAATCAAAGTCTGGGGATGACGCACTGCAGCACCTGCACAACCTGCACAACCTGCAGGCTGCTCAAAAGCTGAACAAATAATCTCATTTTGCTCAGTGGAAAACACAAGATCAGATAAATCAGAATATACTGCAAAATATTTTGATTTTTGGCTGCAGACCTTGAAGCCTATTAATCAATATTATTACTCATGAAGAAAAACAATATTATTACTCATGAAGAAAAACACTCATTGAAACGACTGGTGAAGATTTACTCATACGAGAGTTTTATGAACCATGGTGCCAGAATGAAAGACTGTATTCACTAATACACAAAATACACTTCATGATTTGTGCTGTATTATGAAAAGCTTGGTGCCTCTTGAAAGAGCATGAATGTGCTGCAAGGTCCAATTTTTTAAAAACCCTATTCACCACTTTGTTGGCTAAGTGAAGTAGCACTTATCTGCTAGTATTTTCCACATGAACCAAAGGAGGATAAGCTAATGGTTTCAATTGGCTCCACATTTGAGGTTTCAGGAAACCAGGAATGAAAGGCTATAGAGTGCAATTGCTCAAAGATAAAAGCAGATTTTTTTTCTCAAAATCAGGGCAATAAGCATAGCTGTAAGCCCAATTCAAAACATAATTTGATTTATTTACATTTAAACAAGCAGCTAATATTACAGTTGCATCTCAATTGATTAGAATGTCATATAAAAGTTAATTTATTTGATTAATCCGGTTCAATAAATGAGCTTCATAAATCAGACCTCTTCATTAGACTCAAGGTGATAAATTTCAAGTGCTTGTTTCTGTTCATTTGGATTATCATCGCTTGCAGGTCATGACAATTAGAATATCACAGGAGACCAATTAAAAAGATGCTAATAATACAGAAATGTCATCCTACTTAAATGTCCCTGAGCCAATTGCATGATTTTGTTAATCAATGCAAGGCGGTGTGGAGGGAATCAGGATGTGACTCAGCTGAGGTGTTCAGGAAGCCCAGGTTGCTTTAATAATGACCTTCATTACCTTGTCTGGGACTTAGATCAAATTAATTTGCTGGCCAATCAATGACAGTGATACCATCAGAGGAGATACAACTACTTTTGTCAGAGTATCCATGTGCCAATATTGTTGAAAAATAAAATCTATTAAAGTTTAACTTTCCAAAATAAAATTTAAAAAAAACAACTTTCCTTCACCTCAGCAGAGTGTGGAACCGTCGGGTCCATCGAAACCCAGTCTGCTCTCAGGCTGCCTGTGGCGCAAACGCCCTAAAACTGGACCAGTGGAGAACTCGATGGTGCCCCCAGTGGACCTGCAGAACTACTGCAGCATCAGCCACGCCTCCTGTGGACGCACCGAGTTGGATCTGGAGCAGAACCAAGTGGGCCAGGATGCAGAGGACAATGACCAGATGGAGCTTCCTCCTGTCAGGATGGGCTGCGAGGTGAAGGATCTGTCAAACGGACGGACGCACACGTCACTGCGGCCGATGTCTCATTCTCATACCAGCCAGCGATTCAGGACCATGCACGCACGGGAGAAAAAGGCAACTCAGATGTTGGCTATTGTGCTTGGTGAGTCAAGCCTCTCATAATAGGGATTAAATAAGGGAACCAGAATGTAAATGTCAAAGGAACAAATCATGGAGACACTTCTATTAAAGTGTCCCTGTTCTTTAATCTACTTCATTTCCTTTCACATTTTCCTGATGAACTTTTCTGCCACATATACCTGATCACGCAAGCTCTTCTTTTGCCAGGATGGCAATATGGCATTTGCTCAATTTGTGTGCCCGTACCACACTTCTTGCAGTAAAAGCTTAAATGTCACAGAGAGGTCACATTGGCCGCAGGTTTACAATGTGTGCAGCCCCTGACACCTCGTCCACACACCTCACTGACCAGCCAAGTTACTTTAGGCTCGGTCCAGTTAACTCTGGGACTGCAAATGTCTGACAAAACTCTGATCAGTGATGCTTGATTACATTACACTGGTGTCTGTAATGAGAGCCCTGTGCATACACACGCAAAGATCTCGGTTTCACCGACCTCAACACATTTTCCCTATAGTCTTCAGAATCGAGTTATATAGAGCCTAAACTATGGTTTCTTCACAGCTTTTGTCTTTTGTTGTCTGTACATCACTAACTATATTAAAAACAACACTGATATTTCAATACTTAATTTTAAACCTGTCTTCTTTCTACATGGAAAATGAGTTGCAAAAATATTCATACCACAGGTTTTCTCATTTTGGCACATTACAACCTCAAACTTCAATGTATTTTTTATAACTTGTATGCAGTAGACATAGACAGAGTCCTGCATTAGGGAGGGAAGGAAAACTGATACTTGGCTTTGGAAGAGTTTTTACAAATGATAGACTATATGACTGGGAAGCTTTTTATGATAAGTACTTAGTGGAACCGTATTTGATCTAACTCTGTTGGGTTCATCACTACCAAAATTGCTCAACCTCAGCCATATCAGATGGAATCTTCTGTGACTTTTCAATTATTGCCTCAGATCATCAGTTCTGTTTGGCTCTGCACTTTGGACCACTATAGCGCATGAATATGCTTCGATCCAAAGCAGGAGCAGGGATGCATCCAAACATGGCAAAGTGACAGTCGCACTCAAAGACAAGAGTTGCAGATTGATTTAAACCACTGCATTGTACGTTTTTGTCATCCAGCTCAAATGGTGAACTTCTGTCCCTGTCTAAGTCCTTTGCAGTCTGTAACATGTTATTTTATAGGATTGTCCTGGCTTCAGTCCCCTTTATCTTCTGACCAATTGTCAGTTTCAATATCTTTAAGAAAATGACCCATATAGCATGATATGCTATATGGTTCCATTGTTGCAATATTGGCAGGTTGTAATCCCCAGATCCAAATTCAGACTTCTTCAACAAATCAACCACAGCGCAAATAAATTTTCAAATATTTATAGTTCTTATTTAAATACAAAAGTGGTGTATTTTCTGAATTGTCTGTCTTCCTCTTGTGTCTAAATATGTTAAGCTACTCTTTGGTTATTGATGTCTTTTGGAGTTGCTGGTCTGGGAAAGTAAGGAACCATGTACTGAGATCATAATTAATTAATCAATCTGTTTTCTCTCTCCTTTTCCTCATTTTAATTTCAATCCCCCAAAACTAACTCCACAAACCGTTTCTCCTTGTTTCATATTCTTGGTTTTCAACCCGGTTTTTTCCACTTTATTCTTCTTGCCCTCTCAATTCTCTGCTGTTCTTCCTCCACACTGCTCCACTGTCTTCTTGCTCCAGGGGTGTTCCTCATCTGCTGGCTGCCTTTTTTTGTGACGCACATTCTGAACACCCACTGCCGGACGTGCTATGTGCCTCCTGAATTATACAGTGCTTTTACCTGGCTGGGATACGTGAACAGCGCCCTCAACCCCGTCATTTACACCACCTTCAACATCGAGTTCAGACGGGCATTCATCAAAATCCTCAGCTGCTGAACGAAGGGGGGAAAAACATGTCAGGAAATTAAAATGGAAATTAGACTGCGAGCTTCTGCAATAACTCAGGCATTGCACATTTGGTAAACTGTGACCCCAAGAAAAAAGTCGGTGGAGGAAAGCATACAGCAGGACGAAGGATGCAGGAAGCAATAAATGCATATAAAAGTTGTTTTTCCTAACAAAGCTGGGATTTAATTTTTAACAGTATTATTACCCATACAATATATTATTGTTCATGCACACTATTTGGAGAACAGCACAAAGTGTTCTTTTTTTATTTCTTATATTTTGGGGATTTGTATTGTACATGTACTTTTCATTGCCACAGCTCCTCAGTTCATGACTTTGGGTCGATATGAATCTAAAACCTCTTAGGAGCCCAAATGGAGCTTTAAGACTGATAAATGGATGTGCGGGCCTCTTCATCCGAAGGCCCTCTTTCCTCTGCATCGCGTGGATGAACTGACTTTACTCGCCTCTCCTGTTTACCCCCTCCTTCATCTCCATGACCTTCAGGTACTCAACAGCGCATACACAAATTAAAATTCACAACCATGTATTAGAAGTGTGCCCAAAGGGTCATGTTGGTTCCTGCCAAGACGCAAAGTCGTTCTGGAGATTTTCATACGTATTGATGTGCAGCCGTTGTACTCAGTGTGGATTCATTTGAATAAAAAAGTTAAACTTGGGTGTAAAAACCTTTTTATTTCATTCCAAGGGGACCACATTATACAGCAATTTCTTCAGTAATTTAGAGCAGCCTGCCAGCTGCTCATGTCGGACTGCAAACCTTGAGCAGATTTGTTGTGGACAAAATAGCCCAGGTAATGCATTGTAAATAAAATAAAACAAAATAGAAAAAAAAAAGTTCAAATTGTTCATAGCCTAGCGTTTGGATATGCAATTTGAGTTCTACTTATTTCTAAAGACAGAAAAATAGATTGCATAACTAAACAAAAACTAAAGAAATTAGTCTTAGAAGCCTTTCCTTCTTAACACTGATGCAGTTAAAATTTAAATAGAAAACAGTGTAAAGTGTTGCCTTTCAAATGTAGGATTTTATAAATGTAAGATTTATTTATGCTTTAGAAACGCTGACAGTAAACATCTTGTAACGATTAAATGACCAGAATCGACACAAACCATGACGTTTCAAGTTATTCCATTGACTTCATTAACAATTAATGTCAAATGGGTTAGGAAATATTTCAATATGGATCCTGAAACATATTTATCAAATCTCATGGACTTGATCATACTAGACACATAAAAATCGATGGTCTGACCTACTGTCTGATTAATTTGGGTAATTAGTCAGCCTCGGGAGCATTCATAGAGAACTAATCCCAGGATACAAGATAAAAAGCAACATCATCAATTCCTAGGATCATTTTTTCATACCTGGAATAGTGGATAACTGGAAGTTGGCTCATCATAATGGGAACATTTTGGCTGTTTTTTTTTTGTATTTTATTGCTTTTTTTTCATCCCATAAACTATGGAACAAATAATTACAAAAAAGTGATTAATAAATGGAACAGGACAAACAAATTGGATTAAATTATCTTCCCAATATCAATGTTTGCAACATCATCATTGCAAAAGAGTGCAATATTTTATTAGATGTACTTCTGGTGTTATGCATTCTAATAAAATATTCATAACTTTGTTGAGTCGGATGCTTTCTAATTGCCTCTAATGCCCACAATATGGATATTTCTGTTGATGAAGTACTAAAGCTGCCAAAAAATAAATTGCAAAGTCAGAAAAGGAAGAACAGAGTAATATGTATGTAAATCATAGTCGATATTGTCAATGCATTACTCCACTGTACCACAAATCTTTTTCTTAATAATGCAAATCCCTATTTAAAAAAAAAAAACTTTATATAATATATATATATATATACTTTGATTGTTTTTAAAGTGAAGTCTGTTCAGTAGTAAAAATCAAAGTTAAGAGCTTCTGTCTGAGGCCGAAAAGAAATGTACAGACGGAGCCAGATCACTTATGTCTGTGTGAGGTGGAGCCGCTTCCTTTGACCATACATCTCCTTATTTTTTGGTTAGAGACAAACACCTGCGCCCCTGACAGTATGTGCCTTTGCGTCGACTTCGCCTTGTTCAGCTGGAAGTGCTTATGAAGATGGCACACCTTGTGCATGTTTTCCCGTATTCCTCCATGCTTGCTGTTATTTATGGACGCATACTGTAATGTGATCGGTGCATTCCGGTTGTGACCCCCTTAATGTAAACATCAATAATACATTGCACAGATTTATGTTTTCCCTCTATTGAAAAGACTGTCTACTTGGAGATCAAATCGATACATAATTCATTGCGGGCGACGTAAATAATTGCATATTTCAGGGGTACAATCAAAACAGAAATGAAATTGAGCCTGGAATGGGATCAGATGAGAAATAAACTTTATTATTTGTTAGCACAACTCAAATTAACGTGGTCGAGGAGCATTTTTAAAGGATGAGTGTGCAGCTGTGTTCAAGTACCACCACACTTTTGTCCAGCAATTCAGCAAGTGTAATAATACTGATATTTTAAAAAGACCTTTTCACCTTATACTGCAAGATAATTTTACTGGAAGATAATTACTTTCAGCAAGATGAGGCAGCTGGAGGTTATGGTTGTGCATTTTTATCAGTTGTGACGCTAAAAATGTTTTATTTGTCCTTAATAGTTGCTGGAGGAAAGGTGAGTGGGTCATTTAAAACAAAAGGATTTGGCCCTTTGGGATGATGTGTGTTCTCGGTGCTCATCCAATTTCATGGCAATCTGTTTTCATATAGAAAGGCATCCTGCATGTTGACTTCTTCCTAAAGGCAATAGAAGCTTAAAAAGAGCTTACTAAGCAAAAGAGAAAATACAACTGTATTTATAAAAGCTATTTTTTGCAGGAAACAATGGAAAAAAGATTTGTCTAGGATACTGCGATATGTTTTACACTCGGGCTCACACACTGGTACTCCCACCCACCGCCAATAAGTTAAGATTTAAGTTCTCACAGTGTTCAAAGTCCTGGCTGCTAGCCTCCTGCTGGTTCTGGGAAAGACCTCATGGAGCTGCACTGCAGGGTGCTGCACATCTGAAGTCTCTAATTTGGACCTCTGTGTGCTCCGAACCCTCTGATGAAGCTACATGCCATCTAATGTTAAGAGTTCTTCTGACAGAGCGTTCCTTCTTGCTTCCAGATGAACCCTCAGTAGAAGCAGAGCTGAGCCGGGGTGGGAATGAGGAAGAAATGAAACTGACTAATGAATGAGAGTTATAATGTAGTAAGATCTGAGTTTCGTAGAGGGGAAAAAAAATTAATAAAAAAGGATGAAAGGAAATTGAATCTTGGTGGTGAGCAAATAGGTCAGTCAGCACAAGTATACTATGAAGCAATTCTTTGCTATAGTTTGATTTTGGGTGAATTATATTCTCTGGAGAATTTTAGATATGTTGGGTTTCATAAAGTCTTATAAATATTAACATTAAGATGATAAATATATGATTAAGACAACATAATTTACTTAAATATTAGTTTTCTGTTTTCTGGTTTTACACTTATGCAAATGTAACCAGGGAGAGCCATGATAATAAACTCTGATTGTAAACCTTTTGAAAAGGCAAAACACTGAATCCTTCACTTTCTGGGAAGATCATAATTACATTAATATATAAATGTCACTAATACATTTCCCCTTACATATATTTAGATTCTAACTAAACTAAAAACAAAAAACATTTTGGAAATCCAGTCACTGCATTAATATATTTTCTTTGTCACAACATAGTAATTTAATTAACTGCTTGTCACTTAATTATGCCCAAAACACCAATAAAGCAACATTCAGCATTTTCATTCAATGACTATTTTTTCAGTCATTTTGACATGCCGTTATCTGGCACCAAGATAAAATCATTGTTTTCTCAGTTGATGAGCAACTTCTCAACATAACAGCACCTGAAAGACTGAAACCTTTTGTGTGGTAAATGTTCTATTCTTTTTTACATTTACTAATTCAGGTATTTAAAGCCATGTCAAATAACTTTTACCATTGTGGTGAACCATCTGTAGCGCAGAAGAGAGCAAGGGGCAGGGTGTGAGCAGTGCATACACCAGAATGATTGACAGCACTAAGACCTTCATCCTTGTTTCTAATGGAGCAGTGTATTTATTCAGATGACAGCAGGTCCATAGGGAGAAGGCAAAGGAACTCGATTCTTTTTAACATGTTATGTGTCTCATGCTATACTAACACAACGTAGTGATAGTTTTAACAAATACATTTAAAAAAGCATTTTTTTACCTGCTAGGTTCTATACATTTGTGTCCATAGAAGTGACTAGAACATACAAATCCACATTGAATATTTTATTATTAGCTTGCAGTTATTGTTGTCCCCCTGTATGGTATTTATCAAACTCTCCAGGTTTTCCGATTTGCACCATGATTACAGTTGATTGACTGTAACATTATTGCCTTTTCTGACCCACAGAGTAAATGGAGCAACATGTTATTGTAATGTGAATTAAATAGATGGTCCGCTGCTTACTGGACAAAGGAAGACATTTTCAAAGCTATTAAATGCCGCCACTTTTATGGCGGGAGAGCTGCTGGGAAACGTGATTTCAGCTTCGTGCGTTGCTTCATTTCTACGAGACAAATTGGTATTATTATGCGATGCAGATATGCCTGAGAGAACACATGCCTTGCCTGGCCTGCAGGGATAAAACTACTTGCTGATGTATGCATGTCTGCGGAAGCACAAACAGGTGCTTTCTTTCTATGTGTGTGCATTTGCGTGTTTTCTAAACAGGTCTAACTGAGAGGGGAGGATTGTGAGCAAGGAAATGCTTCTATAAGTAGATGGCAACAGGATGGTTTGACTGAATTGACTTTTCATTTTTGCCATAGTATGGAGGAAGTAAAAAATGAATGCAATGAAGCGCTCGCATATTTATCTGCATGTCTTGAAAGGAAGAGGATGTGCCTCGAAATAAGAGCTGCTCCTGTGTAATTACTCTTGTGCTGAAACTTATGAATAAACTAACTTTATTTCCACATATTCCAACATTTGCAGACACTCAACTGATGAATAGGCATGTCCAAACTTACAAACTTTGCTGTATGTGCAATACAAGAGGGAATTGATGACCCTGGTTCTCACACAGACAGCAGTCCTCCATCTGGTTCCCTGCTTTGTCAAGCTGGATTTTAGCAGGCTTTGTGTCTGTCTGTGGGTGGACAAAGCATGCCCTGTGATAGGCACTTACAGCATTTAACAATGGGTAGCGATGATGGATGGATCAAGATGTTGATTACAGTCAGTAATGGCAACGAGCCTTGAGACTGTCGCAGCCTTTTTTCATCCAACACTCTTCCTCCCACCAGTGTACCAAAGCAACACGGTAATCATCCTCTCCGCCCTGTCGTCGGCGCTGCCTCACTGAATGTTTGATGCCATTTTGAGGTTGCATGGTCACGTGTTAGATCGGGACTAATCCAGCAGTGCTGGCAAATTAGTTCAAGCTGGTTGGCAGGAATAATGTGTTAACACACGGTCACACCTGTGACACACCATGCGATGGGTTTTATTTTCAGGTAAACTATGCTAATTATATGGGGGCAAGATAAATTGTAGGAACTAATCTGTCAGGGTGGGAAAAAACAAATATATTCTGTTTATGCTGAAAGACTCTAAAAATCTTTCGTTTTTCTTTGTCACAGGAATGGTTTGACAACATTTTAAAGATAAGCTGCAAGAAGGATGTGTTCTGCATTAATGCAGGTAATCTATCTTAAACCTCCCATGGATGTTCAATTTGCAACAATCTGGTAGAAGTTGCTGGACTCCCTGCAATGCACCCATAACTTTTCCAGTAGTGACTTCTACTAAATATATAAAACGCAACACGGTGAGGAAAGGAGACAAATTAGCGTTCCCTGCCAAAATGCAATGTGAATGCTGTAAGCTGAATATTTTTAGTGGAAATTGCAGAAGCATTTGAAGTCAACTGCAGGAAACTTGCAGAAATGTAAAAAATATGTAGAAGAGATGCAGCAGGACAAGAAAAAGACTGATAAAATGCAATTGTTACCTAAACAGATAATTATCAGGTTACTTCACTGTATCCAGTTCAAAAACATTTGCTTCCAAGTCAGTATTGAACATCAATATTGCAAAGCAGAATCATATAAACTCTTAATATATATATCTCTATATATTTTTTTTATTGTAACATATTATTGGATATCTTTGTATTTTCTGAGTTGCTGGATAAAAAATAAACCACTAAGCTAGGTGATGTCATATTATGAATAATGTTTCTATTTACATCTTTCTGTATACTGTATGAAATACTGGCCATACAATATGGTTCATTAAAAAAATGAACCTTTATTTAATGAAAAAAGGTTCATTAAACCTTTTTGATGTTGTATGTTTTAATAGTATCTCTAAAAGAAATCTGACACTGACACCTTTAAGGTAGAATGAAGGCAGCAGGGTTTGAAGTTGGAAAGACATGGAGACAAAATAATGAAATGTCTTCCTCTCTCAGCTCAGGAATTGACACACTTTTTCAAAAGTCAGAAGAACTCATTATAAAAAGCTTCCCCCTCCCCAAATCGAGTGAGTCTCCAAATTAGGTGGTAGAGTTGCATTCTGAAAGTTGAGGAGACTATCATTATGAGACAAAAAGTTTTGCAAGCCTCTTTTGAACAAAAAATAAATAAATCCCAGCAGGTGACTGGATATGATTAAAATCAATTTATAAATAAAATAATTTCAACTTTAACACTAGGAAATCCCAGGATATAGCCCTGCTTTTTTCTCACGTCTACTCTACATTTAACAATTATTATAGCATGTGGAAAAACCAACCATAGATGGACTTTTGCATCTTTTTTGTACATTTTCCAGCTTTCATGCTAAGTTGCTGATTGCATGCAAATCTTTCTCCTGTCCTGACAGTGTCTTAACTTCCTTTTGCAAACTAACCCTGAAATGTGCAGTCGTGCCTTGAGCTCCCTCCAGTCTCCTTCATGTTCCCTCTGACACATTTATCTCTCTCCTCTGATAAGGTATAAGAGGAACAAGTGGAGGAATGGAAGCTTCAAGAGGGCATTGCTCTTTGTGTGGTTCGTGACCAACATTCATTAGCAGCGCCATGATTTCGAGGAAGTGATTTGGAGTGATTAAATGTAATTAGTTCTAGATGGTTAGTGATGTGGCATATTGGTAAATAAAAAGAGGAATGGGGGACCTTTCAGGGGACTTTTCAAAGTTAGTAGATCTGTGCAAGGCTGTAGAAATATGATGTCGGGAATCTGTTCAATCTCCAGCAAAGATGCACACACAACAAAGCAAAATGTTATCGGCATTGTGTGCACAAAGATGTAGCACTACATCAAATTAAGGGTTCAGTAAGTTTATTAATACCACAAAAGATGAACAGAAAGTCTAAGTTCTGGGTAGTAAAATTATAAATACCAAATAGACTAAGTCCTGCACTTGCATGTGCAATGTTACAAGCCATTTAAAAAGTGGATTATTGAATGAAACACTTATTACATAGAGCTAGCCCAATTTCCTTCTCATGCACGTCGACATGTAAATGTGTTTCAGCCGCTCTGGGTGACTGCGCTATTTTCCGAGATCTCTTTCGTGCACAAGATTAAAGGGTAAATGCTGCTGCCCTCCGAATTACCATCACAATGCGGCCGTCTGGTTATTATCTCTGCATTGAGTGTCGACAAGGGAGCTACTTCAGGAGTAAATGACCAGTGGAGAAGTAAAAAGACAGAGTTAGGGTTTCTACAATTTCTTCATACCAATCAGGATTCATCTGACTTGTAAGTCTGCCCATTTGTTTCCGCAGGAGAATTCTCAATGCAAGGAATTATGCTTGATGATTATTTTTTGTTTCGTCAAGAGAAATAGACAGCAATCCATGAAGACGACAGTAGCTTTTATTAACACTTCAGGTCAACTGTGATGATTTCAATCACTGATGTATTTGGAGTTTCATAAATCCAGAAGTTTACATTCTCACCCGGAGTATACGTGTAATAATTTTCAGGCCTTTCTTGAATCGTTCTTCAACAAATACATTCAATGAATTTCAAAAACAAGAGTTGGATCCACAAGCTTGGAATCATTTTAGAGTTTCTCTAATTCACATGTAGCGATAAATATAAATTCAGACATAAGCTGTGAATTTCTCAATAAATCATTGGTCCTTCACTATTTGCTTTCCATTCATAAAGTTCTTTTAAGTTGGTTTGCTGGGACAGACTCCGTTCTTACACTTAAATTTAGTTTCAAAGATTAAAAAAGCCACTGCCATAGCTTTTTATCTGGTATTATACAAACTTTACTTACAGCTCGGTGTCAGGATTTTAAAAAATGTTTTAATTGATCTGATTTTTTTGTTTTGATTTGCTTCTCAATAGCCTAGTCAGGGAATGAGGTTGAAGCTCAGCTTGGACTTGAAATCGGTATGAACAATATCCACTTTCTACTATACTTATGGGGCAACGCTCATAAATCTGAAATACACAAGGCTACCAAACATGTAGCAAAGCCTCTGCTCTTTATGTCCAAATGAAATTTGTTGCTTGTCACAGTGAGTTTAAATGCTACACTAAAAGACCATAATCCATAGAGATTGTGACCAAATTGTAACCTATGTTTATATATTTATTTTTGTTACATTGCAACTTTAGACTCACTCTCATGAGAGTCATCACATTGAGCTAGTATTATATATATGGTAATTATTTATAGCTTTCAAATCCCTATTTTTTTTTTTTTTTTTACTATGATAGCCACTTCCTCTGTAAGTAACTCAGTCAATGCACGGTCACAGTTTGTCATAGGTAATTGCCAATTAGCAATTAAAGGGGGAGCTCCCAACCACCTTTGCAGGAGTGATATCCGTTGTAATGAGTTTATGTGATGAAATATGCATCCATGTGTCTGTTGAGATCCACGACCACACTGTTATGAGAGGAGTTAAAGACAGACAAAAGAAGACATGTGTCTTTGTCGCTCATTTTAAGACATTTTGCACCAGAGTTGGGAAATGCAACCAAATAAGAAAAAATATATATCTTCTTGTCTTCTCAGTTTCATTGTCATTGGGAAAAAGTACCGCACATTCAGGATCTGTATCTCCTAATTATTTACCCCATCCTCCTAAGCACCTGGATTCAATTGGTTACATTAATCAGCTTGTAGATGCACACTCCTTCTCTCTGCTCTACCAGCAGAGATCTGCACTTTTCTTCCCTCGCTTCTCTGTGTTTCATCTCTGCTGCTCTGCAAACGGGAACCAAGTGACAATTCGATTTGCATTCTCACATCCAGTATTCTCATTTACTGCTATCTCTCTCTTCGTGTCAATCTGCTTTGCAGCTGGATGTGTGCTGTCTTTGACGCCATGCTGGTTTATATGAGACAGAGGCCATTAGCAGCATTGTGCCTAAATGCTTTGTGAACAGTTAAAACAAATCTTAACCTAACAGCTAATAACTTTAGCTTGACAGAGATTTCTTGCTTACCTGCTCCAAATAATCTTACGCCACAATACTCCAAAATCAAAAAGCTTATAAAGGACTAACTTCACACATCATCAGGTCGTCTAACAGGAGATGGATAAAGCTTCCACAGACTGGATTTCACATTCAACTCTTTATCATTGCTGACACTGTTGAGATGTTTAAAATAAATGTAATATTATTATATAAAACAAGATTTAAGGCCCTTTATTTTCTTTGTGCATATATTCATGGTTTATTGTTTTTGTTTTATTCCAGATAAGGATTTCTATCTCTAAAATGTGCTGTATGAACTAACTTTGCTTACTCCAATTGCTCAATAATGTAAGTGATAATAGCAGATAAAATAAACGACTACTTCGAGTAATCTCAGCAAAAACCTGCTGACTCCTTCTTAAGTTTTATTGAAGTAATACACTGTGGATTTCCAAGTATTTATTTTATTTTATTTTTTTTTACAAAAGTTGTTACAATTTACACATTATATCAATAAAGTCTATTAAAAATCCATCCATAATTATCCATAATTCATCTGTGCCTGTTTATTCTTGAACAGTGACAGTTGGCCACTGTCCATCACCGGTGGCTAAGAGACGGGACAAATCCTGGACGGGTCGTCCAGCACAGGACAAACACACACATATTCAAGCATGAGGGAAATATAGAGATACCCTTAAGTTAAATCTTTATGTTGTATCCAGAGCACCAGAGTACATGGAGAGAATATCAGGGAAAACATGGCAACTCTTTTTTGCCTTCCTATGTAGTCCTGAATTTTAAAAAAAAATACACTGTTTTTATTAAACTTGTTGTACTGACAACTATGGTAATAAATAAGAAGTTTGTTATTAATCTCTTTTCAGCCAAAGCCAGTAGCAAGAAATCAAGAAGAAAATAAAGTGTAGGCAAAAACATACCACTGATTGCTTGATTTAAAGAATTAAGCAGAAAGGTATTCACTTTTCTTTCTCTACTTCAGCAACAAACTGTTTTTTTTTCTTTGCAGTCATCCATTTATTGTATGGATTATACATCTGCACCCCTTGTTTTGTTAAACTCTGCTTTTCCTTCCTGTTTTTTCTCCCAGCTGCAGGCTCCTGCTGCCTGTTAGTCCTGTGAAACTTGTTAATTAAATCGGCTGATTGAAAGACCCCCGGGGAACAATGTTTAATCGATGAGCACAAATAGATGACTTTCATTTCACATGATTCCTCTCCTGACACTTGGCTGCTCCTTGGCCCAATTGTGAGCAGTGCGAGTGCTGGCTGTTGGACAATAACAAAGAGGCCGTCCAAACAGCGTGGGAACCAGCCCACTCAATCACAGCATCCAATAACAATCTCTTTCTACCAGAAGTTTCACATCCAGAAAATGTATTGTTTTTCTTCTTCTTTATATTTTTCTTTTGATATATGTGCTCAAAATGGTCTTTTTATTTCTTTATTTTTTTGCTGAACCTTTGGTATTCTATCACTTCCCTCAGGATCTGTTCACCCCTGTTAATTGTCTACCCTTCTTTTGTGCCATTTATATGCCAGGAAGTATGGAGGATCTGTTGTGGACGTAATGAGTATTGAGGCAGTGCCCCCTTCAACTAGTCTCCTTCCGCTTATTACCAAAGGCGGACTGATGTTGACTCCAATTCACAAATGCAGGATTCAAGGCTGCATGCAAATGAAGTGGCTACCAATGCACAAAAGGAGGATAAAATATTCATGCATTAAGATTGGCGGGAACACATGTGCGCGCAGTAGGGAGACAGAAGGGGGTCTGGCCTTTCTTCAGCTGCAGGCAGTATCCTGTTTCACCCAGCTGTTCTTTTTCCCCTGCAGCTAACTCCGAGTTTGACCTCCACATCTCGCTGCAACAACAGCCTGACCCAGCTGCCTCAAACATCATCGGCAGCCAAAACATCATAGAAAATGCAAATTCACAAAGAAAAAAAAAACCTCAGCATGAATCATCACACAGGCACAGCAAGCTTAGTCTCATATTTGGAGAATATGGGACTAAGGTTAGTTTAAATGCACCAGGAGATGCAGACAAGAGTGTTTTACACAGGACCTGTCTGAGTGTAGATATATTAAATGTCATGGCCGTACATCAAATAGTCATAGAGATATCTCTGACCGGACCACACTGGTGAGCTCAGTGAGGATGATTTTTCCAAAGTTAAAGCTGATCAAGAGGATTTAAAATAGCACCACTAAAATAGTATTGCAAAAATATTTCAAATATTCTTGGAATGTAAAACCGTGTTGACGATTGACTTTACAGCTTTCTGTGTAGCATGTAAGTGTGTAAGTGCATTATACACTTAATGCACATTTAAGAGAGACATGTGCATTACATGTCTCTCTTAATGCTACTGTAGCATAAACAGCAGCTCTTTATGCTACTGTTAAAGCTTTTTTAATACATCATAAAATGCTTCAGATGTTCTAGCAGTTATTTAAAAAAAAAAAAGAACTAAGAACAAACGTAACACTGTTTGGTCAATTAGTTGATTATTTTCTGGGAGTCTTATTGTTATTTTGGTATTCACCGGTATTGTTCCATTTCACATGTTTTTCTTCATATTGTGCAGCCCCTAATTAGATGAGGGGGCATTGGATTGAAACTGAAACGGTATTTGATGAGAAATTATGTATTATTTATAGAGATCAAGTGTTTACTGGCTGACGCAAATGTCCAGTTTTCACTGAGATCTGGCTGACCAATCTGACCTAAGGACTGTCATAGATACAGTCAATTAAAAAAATAGAATATCATTGAATGTTACATTTAATAAACTAAATAAAACCAATTGCAGAGAATAATTAATTATTAATTATGATGATTTTTTTTTCTACTAACAGTTATTCATAACATAACATTTAATATGAAAATAGAATCTTAATTAAGAACACGAGTTTAATGAAAAGTAAACCTCTTTTTATTCAACGACGTCTTAGGGAAAACTGTCCAATTCCAAGTTTCAGGCCGACTAACAATAGTTCACAAAGGTGTGTTCTCTTTGGGTTCAGAAGTCAGATTTCCAACACAAAATAGTTTTATGAACCGCAGAATATTTTCAAAATGACCTACAGTTCATTCATAACATTTATTCAGTCTAACTGATGAATCCATAACTTTTGGACTCAACACAGAACAAAGCCCACTTTTGGAACCAGAGTCCCCAAAATCCCACCCTATCATCTGTCAACAGTCTTATTTCAATCCATGCCCTTGTTTGCAATCCACTCATCTTTCACACGAGTGGATCTCTGATTTTTGTCACTACATCTCCAGTCTATCTCTAACCACGTCCTACTTTTGTTGTCTTGTGAGCAAAAAGTAAAAAAGTCTATTGCCAACACTCAGTGGATTTAGAAATGGAAATACAAGCTCCCTTGTGTAATGGTGACAGAAGCGCATGTTAAGAACTGTATCTAAGAGACACAAGGCCTTTGGGACCAGCAGCTTGAGATAATAATGTTCCACTCTTAGTTCAGTCTGTCTACTATAAGCTCTTGATGTAAAAATGTGTTTCATTATGTTCTCTTTTCTCAACTTGAATTTCTTTATTTGAAAAAAAAAAACAAACAAAAATACATTTTTTAAACTAAACTTCAAATGCACTAACAAGTCAGTAGAACCATTGTACCCCTTTGTTTGTGCTGTTTCTGTAAGAACCATTCAAAAACAGCAATGTGGGTCATAACCTTTCAATAAACCTCTTTTTAGTCAACAACCTCTCAAGTCCAGAGAGTAAACAATGTAACAAGCACTAATGAATGTTTCATGAAGTCCCGCCATACATGTGTGCATAAAGCAGATCATTTAACGTCAGAAACATCACATTGGCTCAGTGAAATGGTACTGATTGCACATGGGTATACCGCGGCCCCATAGTATGCATTTCAAATAACTTGGGCTCTGCGTGGGGAAAAAAAAATTGATGAAACTCAGAGTTTTCTCATCTGTCCAACTCATCTGAGAGCGGGAGTCATTACTCTGCTGAACCTCCCTTGTGCTCTAGATTTGTGGTGTGCAGAGGTAGACAACAGGTGAAATTTGTGTGGACTTGTGGCTGCCTGACAGCCTATTTGTCAACACTGACGAGTCTTTGGACTGGTGCCAGAGTGTCTACGAGTTTCCAGTGAGTGTTTGGATCCATATTTCATCCACCAAGTGTGCTCTCAGGCCGCATTCGCTAAAGAGAAGCTCGGAGCAAACAGAGAGGAGACACAGGTCCTATCGGCCCAACACACTGCATGCATGTCTAAGTCCCGGGGACATCTATCTCCTGATTAAATCAAGACACGAGGAAATTGCCTTCAAAGTAAATGCAATTGAGTATATCCATCACAAAGACAGTTTTAGTGACAAAGCATGTTTCCCAAAACAAATCGAGAGTCGCTTTTAAAGACCTACTTCTTCAAGAAGCAGATTTTTTGAGTGCTTCTTTTTGTGCAGTGGGTGTATAAATTCTACACGCCTCTGTTCACATCCCTGAGTTTTGTGATGTGAAAAAAAAACTGTCTTTAAAAACTTTCTCTCTCTTTTGTAGCACATATCCCGTACAATTAAACAATGAAAGCGAAGACATCTCTTAGACGAAAAACTATATTTCATAAAAACCTAAAAGCTGGAACAATCTGGCTACCCCCATTGCTTTTGTAAAAACAGATGAAAAAAAAAGAACGGCTGAACTTCAGTCTCTGACTGGTGGCAAAAAAGACTGATTGCTGGAGGTTCAAGATAATATTATTTTAAGGGTGTCACCCTATGTCGTTAATCTGAAATGAAACATGAAGATTCAAGCTTAAACTGCACAACAAATTCATAAACTTATCTCTACTTCTTACCTCCACTGCACTGTAACAAATTAGATTTTTGGGGGGCTGACAATAAGCTATTATGTTGTATCCTGAAGCACAAATATGTCAGAGTGGGTGTCAGTATTTATTTCATAACATAAACTCTCTAGAGAAATCTTTGTTGACAGGCGTAGACTTTGTTTTTTTCTGCTCATTCTTTACCAACATAAGCACGGCTGAGTCAAATGGTATGTTTAGACAAAGTTAGATGGAAATCTCTTCAGCACTATTACATTACTTATATTTTCTTTGGTTATAAATATATATATATATCTATATATATATATAGATATATATATATATATATTTTAGGTAAAGTCTAGAAGCTTAGAGTGTCTAATAGGATTTCACACTAACGCGTACTGGAAAATCTGAAAAGTGTGGCTTGTGTTTAGTACTTATTTGTATTTTATCCAGGACAGCACTGAGAAGATGTTTGACATTTATGCTCTAATTGTCTTAAAATGGTTTATACTGCCGAGGAGGACGTAGGTATAACCATAGCAACTGAGGTTGGCAGGGGATTGGTGAATGGATTTATTGGTTGGAGTGCTGAACACTGGCAGGTGAATGAGTATGAAGGTGAGGAGAGACAGCAAAGGTAAGTGTCAGAATTCAAGGAACATTTATGGGTACAACAGACTTATGTACACAAACTGTGTGCCACTTTTTATGGCCACTTCCAGTCAAATGAATGAAACTTTGAGAGAATATGTGACTCAGTGGTTTCAAAAAGCACTGCATATGAGGACTACAGTATTAAAAGGGAAACAAATCATCTGAGCTCATTCTTAAACATAGCATTGAACTATTTACAGAAGAAGCAGAAGGGTTACTGAGATCCAAATTGCAGGAGGAGACAAATTATAGCATAGCCTTAACCCTAAGGCTGCTGCATAAGTAGAAATTAATAGAAATTATTGGTTTTAGTTCTTCTGTTTGAAAAAATACTCGTTTTGGAAAATGTATTTCAGTCAAAACAGACATTTTTGTGAAAGATGTCCCAGTGCTTTTCAAATTGAGTGTGAAGTGGGAATACTTGTGCATGAAAGTGTTTTCCATGCTCAGCTGCAGTCGATATGTGAGGTGACTTGAAGCTCGACAATCGCATCGGCTTTTGAAGTCCCATCGACTTCGGATGAACTTTTAATTCCCTGCTCACGGCAATCGCAACTGCAAAAAGGCGAGAAGAAAGAAAAGTTCATGTTTAAGAGCTGCAGCGATTGGATTTCTCTCCACGCTTTTCATTCTCCCACTTAAGATTTCTCTCTGCACTGTCCATCTGTTCACCTCAAAAGGCTGCTGTCAGCTTTCATTTCTCTGCCGTCTTTCTGCTCCCTCATGTCTTCATTTCTTTTCATGCCACAGCTAGACCTGCTGAACAGAAAGTAAATGATGACTCTCCGGCTGACAATCAGAGGACATAAAATAATGCAGAGGAAATTCCAACAGCTAGTTGCAACTATGCCATCCATCTTTAATTTTCTTTTTTTTTGTCTACATTTTTAAAACCAAGTGCCCCTCTCTAGATTTGATCAGCATTTAATCGAGATGTTGAATCCTGATCTTAATGTTTCTAGCAGTCAAATTAATCAATTTTAGGCTGAGTGTGATGGCACTGCTTGGCCTCTTTTTTTGAAAGGGCAACTCCTGCTTTTATGCGTTTAAACTTCAGCACTACCAAATGTTGCAAAAAAAGTTTCTTATTGTGCACATAATGACCAAAGGTCCAAAGTGAAATTATGACTGATTTCTGCAACAAACTCAAGATTGTAGGGAGTTCTCACCATAGCTTCAAAGAAGCAAAACTATCACTGTATTTACACAGAAATATGACACAAAATTTAAACTTGTTTCAATAGTTATTTTCAAAAAAGTGCATTGCCAACAAAAACCTCAGGTTTGACCTATCACACATTGAGCTTCCGGGTTTGAAAGCAACTTCCAGAGCAACTTCTGTGCAGTCCAAGATGACACGGACATTTGGAGAGAACTTCAGAAATTTCTGAGGCATACTGGCTTTTACCTTCTCACGACTAATCCACAGGTTGATGGAAGAAAACACAATGAAGAGGTAGTTGGCCCAGGTGATGGTCACTCGGCTGACAGTAGCTATGCTGACTTGAAACATGTCAGCAATGAGCTGTTCCTTCATGCCCACTGCTGCCCTGAATGAGTACATCAGGAACTCATCAATCAGAGGCATGCAGCGGGCAGGGCTGGCTTCAGCACATGCTTCCTCTCCAAGTTTCTGTCTGGTCCAGAACACCAGGCGTGATGCAGAGGGTGCAATGGACTCCCAGAAGATCCGGAACACACATTCAGATGGAAATTTGGTGTAGAACTTGATCTGGTCATCAGAGGCACAGAAGCAGCTAAAAAGTGTGGCAGACAAATCCACTTTTTGAAGTCTGGCCTCCAACTCCTTACTATAATCCAGAGCTTCATCAAGTGCACCTGTAAAACCACAAAATAAAATAGCAAAACATACGATTAACAATAAGTTTTAATTATATATTTGAAACATTACTTCTGTGAAGATCAATACAAGTTGAGTCAGAGCATGACCATTGACTTAATCTTTCCACAAAATACATAACCACATAATCTCATAATTTCATTATTATGTGATCATAATAATAATATTATTATTATAGCAACAGTTATATTTTACTGAAATTATCTTACATGGAAAATATATACAACGTACTATCTTTTACCTGCGGGTGGATGTGCCGTGTAGTCATGGTCCGCAGTATCATCTTCAGCCTGGCTAGCTTTCTGAGAGGACAAACTGCCGTTTCTTATCCCTCTCGAAAGCAGACTCTCATTGCCGGTGCAGTGAAGGTATTCCAGGCAAACAGGGAAGGAACAGCTCCACTTTTAAGGCGGCTGGTGGTGGATCCGCAACAAAATCCTCCGGTGTGAAGTGGCGGCTACATACGAAAGTGCTCCCCGTGTTTATGCAAAAGTCCGGACCTTCATCTCTTCGGATCTCCTGGATCCACTTCCTCCGTTGGTCCGTGTCCGTCGGGAACGCATGATATGACAGATAAGGCTGTTTTCTTGCCCCACATGAACAACCAGGGACTGAACAAAAACAACTGCGCCGAGACTGAGCCATTTTCCTAGCCCTTTAATGCTAACGCTATAGCAACCGGAAGTTGTCCAACCCCACATCCGCTTTATTAAACGCATGCGCACAACCGCCCCTGCCCCACGCATGCGCACAACCTTCCGGGCCCCGCGCATGCGCACATCCTCCCCCTTGCCACGCATGCGCACAACCGCCCCTGCCCCGCGCGTGCGCACAACCGCCCCTGACCCGCGCATGCGCACAACCGCCCCTTCCCCGCGCATGCGCACAACAACGCCAGTCCCGCGCATGCGCACAACCGCCCGGGCCCCGCGCATGCGCACAATCACCCAGGGCCGCGCATGCGCACAATCGCCCCGGCCCCTTCGGGTGGATGTGTTGTGTCGTCATGGTCCGCAGTAGCATCTTCAGTCTGGCTAGCTTTCTGAGAGGACAAACTGCCGTTTCTTAGCCCTCTCGAAAGCAGACTCTCTCATTGCCGGTGGTGCAGTGAAGTTATTCCAGGCAAAAACAGGGAAGGAACAGCTCCACTTTTAAGGCGGCTGGTGGTGGATCCGCAACAAAATCCTCCGGTGTGAAGTGGCGGCTACATACGAAAGTGCTCCCCGTGTTTATGCAAAAGTCCGGACCTTCATCTCTTCGGATCTCCTGGATCCACTTCCTCCGTTGGTCCGTGTCCGTCGGGAACGCATGATATGACAGATAAGGCTGTTTTCTTGCCCCACATGAACAACCAGGGACTGAACAAAAACAACTGCGCCGAGACTGAGCCATTTTCCTAGCCTTTTAATGCTAACGCTATAGCAACCGAAAGTTGTCCAACCCCACATCCGCTTTCAAAGCCGAAGCGTGGAAAGGTCTATCGCATTTTGTTCAAAGGTTTTCATTAAAGCGTCTTAGGCAGCCACAGGCAGCTGGTGTACACATTGTTTGCTCAGACAAGGACAAGAAGAAAATATTTTTTTTTAAAAGGGATTAATCACAAGAACTCCATTTGGCTTTTGCATCCTTGTTTTATCCCATAGATAAATGAGCAGCTCTGGGAAACAGCAGAAATCAGTTGTCTTCTTGTGTTTTTTGCTCATGACTTGATGTGTTTGTTTGAATGTCTGCTTTTTGTTTGGCACCTTCTCTAATTGAAACTTTTATAATCTGCTGGCATTTACAGGCAAAACATGCACAAGTAAGTTGACTACATAATGACGTCCAGAGACCCCTAGTGGGCAGGCACAAACCACAAAATCTGAAAATAGGGTGAATTAGGGCTTACAATTAATTGTACCAATTCCTTTCCCCATGCTAATAGTGTCCTAAGCCTTTAAATTTTAATTTGACCCTGAAGTGTCAGGCTTCCAAATCTAAACATCTATGTAGATGCGACAAATTCCTTCCTGCGTAAATGGCCCATTTAGAAATTAATTAGAAATTAGGAAAGCTTTAAAATAATCTGTACATGCCACACAGTTTTATCTACAATTGTTCATTCAAAAAGTTTTATCTTTCAAAACCTTTAATTTAATTAAATAAATTTGTAATTTGTAAGCAGCGGCTTAATGTTTTGTATATAAGTGTTGTATAGCCACTATTGTTATTGAAAAACTATGTAAGGAAAGCTCTGAAAGTACATCAAATCACTTCAAGTCACACACCATAAAAGAGAAAAAACAGGAGTGTTTTTCCTACAGCAATGGGCCACAGTGACTTTCAGCATCAGTGCTTCACCTTCCGTGATTCTCATTTCCTTCAAGCACCACTCCCTCCTAAAAAGAAGAAGAAACGCAGACTTAATTTTATGCTGAGCGAGGATTTTCTTCTCCGTTTCCCTGCATTCAGCCAGTAAAGGTTGAATCCCGTTTGCGACCTTTTCATTTATCCACTCTCTTACAAAACTGAGCAGATTTGACCTTTTACTCAACTGCCGCTGACCTCTGAGGCAGCAGAGCAATAAACATGAAAAGAAAAAAAGAGGAATACAATGTTAGAAACCCTCTGCTACATTTCATGGGATTTATTTTAATAACCTTAATGCTGTGTCCCCATCTTATTGCTTTAAAAGTGAAAGTTTTTTTTATTAATTTTCGGAGATTCTGTTAAGGGAAATTATTTCTGAAAAGAGCAGCTATTACATAATAATGACCATGCTTTCAGAAAATGAGTAACTGTGCTGACAGATCATCATTTCTGCTATTTTAGAGTACCAGAAATAAAATGGATGCTTTTTACCCATGAGTCCCAAATACACATAGGGTCAAACTGAATTTTAAAATGCTGCCTTACAATTTCACACAGTGAACTATTTCTTGTTGACACAAAGGTAAATTGAACAATGATAATTGATCAATGTAGTCAACACTTGTTTTGTTGCTGCACCTGATTTTACAATTTTGTGATTTTTTTGTATGTCATGATCTGTGGATATTTGAATTTTAAGTTTCATCTGTGTTTCCAGTTTTGATCATTTCTGTATTTACTGAGATCTGATCTTGGTTCGTTCTTCTATGTGTTTTCTGATTGGTTATTTTTTGTGCATGTAGAGTTAGATTCCTCAGATTGCCGTTCATTTCTGCAAAGTTTCAGGTTTTAATTCTGTGGTCCCACAATTGATATTTTGATCTACTTACAGTTTCCAAGTTGGCACACATATTTCTTGAGTGATGTAAGCTTTTTAAATCAGATCACATGTTAAAATATAACAGTGGAAGCTAATCTGCACAAAAATGTTGTCTTGCATTCTTCTTGCATATTTTATCATTAGAGCCAGAGACTTCAGTTTATACTTTTACATTTAAAGCAGGACCAAAGAGACAAAACGTGGAAAAAGTTAATAGATGTTCAAACTTGAAATGTTTACTGAACTAGTTAAAAGTTTGTTCCTAAAGTATCTCAGTTTAGCATTAGATTAACATCTTAAGATGGCTGTGGCAGTAATGCTTGGATCAAACTCATCATGGAAATGGTTCAAAGTGCCCTTAAAGGGTTAATGTACACACTCAACTCAATGTAATTTGGCGCAACACAATTTACCACTTTTACCGATACAAATCTAGAGAGAAAATTAGACTTATTGATTAAGTGACGTGGAAACCTGTTGCCCTTCATCACTTTTCCCAACATCTCAGCATTTCTCTCCCCATGAATCTCTAGAGCTTCTCTAATAAGACTTTTAAATCCTGGGAGAACAATGATAACTGTGGGTGTACAGTATACAATCTGCATAAAAAGTAAAAAAAAAAATAACAACACCAGTCCAGATGTTATTGAAGTTTGAAACACATCACAGTGTGCTACTTATTGATGTCCAGGTTCAACCTGAGCTACAGTTCAATTGACCAGGATAGCATGTTTAAATAATGGTTTGCTAATAGAAGCAGCTCGATATGTTGACAGACGCATCTGCAGTCTCCTTGAACACCTGCTTTCAGTCCACCGTCATCATCCTCCCTTCCCAAGGAAAACAGTGTGTTCTGTTTAAATGACTACTGTCCGTTTAAATGCCACATTTGTGATAAAGTGTTATTAAAGGGGAGTTATATCTCACCTCAAAAGGACCACCATCCAATAATAATGATGCTTTCATTTATTCAGGGCTTTTATACTAGAGGCCAAGGGTATTCGTTGGCTTATGCTGTTTAATGCCTTTAGTTTGTCATTCAACATTATTGTATTATGGATTTATAGAGTAAGTTCCCGTCCTCCATTTCTCTGAGAGGCAAAGACCACAAGCCTGGGGCAAAGAAAATCACATTTCCCATTATTTATCCTCAAAGGAGCAGCAGCAGGGGGTGAAGGGGACAACACCAGTATGTTAACAAGTACGCTAAGTATTAATGCTAAACATTTTCTGCCTTTGCTATTTGCAGTTTCTTGTCTTCAAAATGTTAAACTTTCAAAATATTAATGGACTTCATAAGGTTAGACTTTTAATCCAATGAATTAGTAATCTAAACAGCTGATTTATCATGGGCATTTCTTGTCATTTTTTATATTGACTTATAACTTTATGGTATGATGCTTCAAAATAAATTACATTTTTGTTTAAACTTACATCTTAATCCTTATTTAGATAGAAAATGGGATAGATCTTCAATTTAACAATTTATTCAAGAATTTTTCCTTTTTTTTAACTACAAGGCAGATGGTCATAACATTATGTTTGATCAGAGTAAATTAGTCAGACCAAAGTGGAAGTTAAACATTCTTTGAATTCTACAGAAACCAAATTAATGACTATCTCAGGCTCAGTAACTTCTCAATTAACCTCAGATGAGACATTTATGTTCTTATAAGGTCGAGGGAATTAGCATGTCTGTGAAAATCCTCAACAACTTCACCAGAAACCAACATGTCATCATCAACACCATGGTAGTGTGGCACGTAAATCCGTGCAGGGACATTTACAGGGTCTACAACAGGACAGAATACACCCCACTGTCCCATCATGTGACTGCCATCAATAAACAGCTACAGGAGTAACAAGTCAAGGACGATGAAGCCCACAGCTTCCACCTTCAGGCTTGTAAACGATGAAGCCATCAATATTTATCCAGTCTCCATCAGTCCATCGGTAACTGGATCTGTGTTGTTGACGTTCATCTGTTACTTAAATTTTAGAGACAGACCCCTGTACAGGATCTTTAAATGTCATGGTGGCATTTAAAGATCTAACAGATACTCTGTCATCTGTTTTCTAAACTATTTTAATTCAAATTTAGTTAATTACTAATGTTCTTCAAGCAAAACACCTGATAGATTTACAAGCCCACAGCTGCAGAAAGGTCTCTATTATGTGTTGAATCCTGTGGTGCCAGCCCTGCTGCGCAGATTGCAGCGAGTGCATTTCTCAATTTTCCGCTAGTGGTTAAATTACAAAACGCACACAATGACAGCGTTATTAACAGATTTTCAGATTTTGTTTTGTCAAATCCTACAAATTATTGATTTGAAAGAAAAGAGTTGCCTCTCAAACTTTCTGATGACTTGGAGCAATATTTTGCCAGGAAAATAGCTGTATTATTTTATTGTCCAGCTTAAAATCCTATCTGGCCCTAGACAATTGACTGTTTATTTTTTTTTTTCTCACCTTAGATAGAGCATTTGACCTTCAGCAATTTGTTGATGCAACTGGGGCCATCTAAAACTCCACATAACTAATTCAGTGAAGAAACATAAAGCGTTTTGCTGGCAATAAAAAAAACCCTGTAGGATGCAGTTTATAAACATGCACAAAACTTAACACTTATCTCACAACATCGTTATTTCCAGTCAAAGTACAGGATGGTTCAGGCAAGGCTGGAAGTAGCCTATTTAGGGGTGAAGAGCCACCGTACAGAGGACATCAATTTCACATCACATACTGCAAATAGGGAATTTAAGTCTTTGATCAAAAGATGCAGGCTTTGAGGTCACATAGAATAGTGTATCATTTCCATAATTATGGTATCTTGCATTATTTTTTTTATTCTTTGCGATAACTGAGGACTGCAGACATTAATCAAAGGGGCCCAAGATGGAGCTGTGGGGTACTCCACATGCAATGAAGTACAGGTTTTAATCCCAAGAAATCTTCTAACGGCACAAAAATTAACGACCAAACACCCGTTTCCACTTTTTTGCACAATGTTTATAAATAAGAAGCTAAGCTAAAATTATAATAATTTTTATCATGTCTTTATCTCTTTTTTTTTTTTTTACTGGAATCCAACTTTTTGGAGCTTATGTACACACTTTGTGTTGCCGTCAGAACATTTATTGCCAAAAGGAAAATCCCATCAACCCAATTCCAGGGAAGCCTCATGCAAACAAATTGGATTTTTCACAACATAAATTAGAATAATCAAGCATGACAACCAATCAGGCCTCCGCCTAGCACTGTAATGTCACAAGTTCTCTGTGATGAAGAGTGATAGAAGCTGGACATAAAACCATTTAAAGAAAGTGCAGAGACATAGCAAGGATACAGAGTAATTGACTTCCACAAAAAGAAAAGAAAGTTATTCAGCCTTTTAATTCCCCCACGTCACCTCTGATTACATTTACACAAAACAGGAGGGAAGGTCATGATGTTAAGCAATGCATCTGAGTAAAATGCTGTGTAATGACCCCTGTATTTCTGCAGAATACTTTTTACCTGTGCCTTTATATTACGATGCTCTGAGCTGCATGCCTGAAATCAAAAATTCACTCAGCGCGTCCACCAGAGCCGGCAGTGTCATCTCCAATGAAGCAACTGCCAGCTGAAGATTTATTTTGTATAAATGAATCCTGAGATACATCAGGGAGCTAATAAGGCATTTGGCCTCCTGTTTAGTGAGCAATCATTTATGGCCAGCAGAGAGCTGAGATCCCTGGCTGCTGCTCCTCTCAGGGTGTGTTTCCATAGGGACAAAATAGAGGGTCGGGTGGTACAGATGGAGTCACATCCGTCTCGGTTCAAGTTGTCCTGATTGTTTTGGATCGGGTGAAATTGAGGGGAATCTTTTAAAGGAGCCGGTTCGGTGATGCGAGCACTTCAAGACTTTTTTGTGTTTTTTGTATTGTCAGCAAACAAAATAAAATCCAAATATCACTTCGGCTAACTGCTATATTTGTATCAGAACCCTGGCTTAGCTTTTTTTAGACATAGCTGTCAGAGGGCAGCGCTGGTATCCGGTACCAGTTTGAAACGCATCAGAGAGCCTCATAAGACACACAGAGTGACATATTTCTCTTTCATCCAAAATTCAACTTATTTACAGACAGCTCTGTCTCTGCAGGTCCGTAACTATCACGAATTCAGCATCTTTTGAGAGTTTCTGTCAAGCACACTCCATCTCCAATATGCCGTGCCAAAAATGACAACCTTTTTAATTTTGTATCAAAGCAATTTTAGTCATCTAAGATGTATGTAACAGAGACAGGGAATATACATGCAATAAGCAACGTAAACCACTGGGTATCACAGTGTCCTCAAACTTCATCAGAATGAAGTATCGAATGCATCTGATCAAATACAGTTTATGCAAGATTTTTTGCATTAACTATCCTAAAATAACATGATTCTTATTTGGCGGCAGCAGCATCTCATACTCAACATTTTTTGATAAATTCATCATTCATTTGAATGATTCTCAATTCTCCTTTTGTGGGGGAACAATCTCAGCTTGAAAATAATTGTTTCCACTGAGAACCTAAGCAAGTACTATGAAACAAAGGTAGGAAAAGCCCATTTGCAGTTTGGACTTATTAGTAAAAAGTATTTTCCTTATAAAAACTTTGTCAAGTTAATTTCCGATATTGTCACAATTTGTTGTTTCAGATCATTAATTTGATATCATCAGACACAGAAAACCTGAAATTACTGTCTAGAAACTCTTAAAACAAAAACTGGTCCGTCAACTTGAAGGAGGCTGAAAAAAAAACACATCAAGTCACAATTAAAACAAATATTAAAAACAAATGGAAAAACATAAAAGAATGTCTGGAAATGTATAAAAAGTGATTTTCTTGTAACAAATGTCTCATGACAGTTATGTGGTTTTGGGGGAATTCAACTTTTCAACAAAGGGACAAATTGGTTTGCAAAGTGTTTCCCTTAAAAAATAAATCAATATTTTTTGCATTTAGCGTATCTATGTGAGAGATTTAATTGTCTTTTGATGCTCTGAAATATTTCAATGTGCCAGAAAAGCAAAAACAAAAAGGAACTCTGAAAGGTCACAGTTACTTTCAAGCTGTGCTATGCATTAATTACAATGTCTAAAACATTTAGTTATGAAGACTTCCTGTCACTCTGGGGCATAAATAACCTCTAGTTTCTCAACAAAATGGGAAAACATTAGTTTGTACCATTCAGACAAGACAGATGTATTGATCTTCATAATGTCTGTTGGAAAATAGAAACTCCTAAATTTGCTCATCTACTCAAAGAATCAACTAATTAAAATAAATAAAACTGTGACTCATATTACTGAACAGCAACTCAAGTTTGCACTAATTTAATCCTTTTAATGTGCATTACATGAAAGCCAAACAAAAAGTTGAAAAGCTCAAGAACACTTTTTTATTTTTATATATACTTGTAAGGCACTCTATGCTTCAAAATCAAAATGAGTTAGGAATAAGTAGTTACTAGATATTGAGGTTAGTATATTGTTCTTCTTCCTTTTGGTAGAAAACTGTCACTTTTTGAAATTTAATTAAAAGAGGAGTTATTTAGATGCAAATAGGATAATTAATTAGGTTTCTCTGAACATTTCAACTGAGCCAAATAAGAAAAACAAGCCACCGCATTGAAATGAAATTGAAAAACTTCATTCAGTTTGGTGCAGTGTTAAATATTCATGAAAAAAACTTAAGAATAGAGCCAAGATCTTAAAAAGTTATTTGAACTTTTTATTAAAATCCCTGCCAAAAACAGCATGGGTTAGTTAAGTCTTTACGGAAATCACCTATTCTTATCACTTCATTTAGGGGAGCCAATAAAATCTGATCTCTTCCGACTGAGAAACATTACGACAATTCAGTAATCCCTCTTGGCAAAACACTGTGGTGAGGGAAAATTAACCTGAACCAGGCTGGGTTTGCTTATACTGATGGAAAAAATCTGACTCATGGAAACATTGTTATGAATAAGGGCGAAATATTCAGATTTAGATGAGTTCTAAATTGAAATGATGCAAAAAAAACAAAACACATTTATCTTTGGATGAAGGTTAAATGTGAACAGAAAACAGAAGTTTTGTAGCAAAGTCTGTATCACAGAAAAGTAGGCCGTAAAATTGAAAAGCATCTGTGCATCACGTGTTTTAGTGTTTGTTTTAGATTATGCGATATTTCTGAATTCCTTTTCATTTTAACGATGTTTTTCAGTCGAATTTTTCTGCCTCCTCTTGCAGATCTTAAATATTTTGTGAAATTTTAAAACACTTTTTCTGTTATCGGTATTTTACCTGGTGTTTTGTAAAATTTATTTACTCCATTTCATTTTAATCAAGGCATTATGTTTGTTTCCATTCTCTATGGTCTGTTCTGGCGTGATTTTCTTTCTCCTGTTCACAGACTTTCTCATCTCTTGATTATTTTATTTTTTGCATTTTAAAAGTTCCCTCTCTGCTGTTATGTTTTGGAGCGCTGCAGTCATTTGATATTCTGCTTTGTGGTGTTTTACTGCTTGAGCCTTGAAGCAGATTAATATTATTCTGCTATGCTTTTTTTTTTTTTTTAAATAAATCTTTCTGGTTTTCTGTGCTTGGAAATTGTTTTATTAAATTTACTGCTTTAATGAATTTTTTAGTTGTCATTTATGCTGTTTGCATGTCTGTAATCAATTTGCATTCCATTCATTTTTTGTAGATATGGTCGTTTTATGTAGTTCTTGAACTTCAGATTGCCTTTTCAATTTCTGAAGTTCTCTTTTTGTTTCCCTTTCAATTAACTTCTTTATATTTCTGTTTGTTTTGGATACAGGAATTTCAGATTCTGTTTTTGCTTTAGTGCTCTTTTCCTGTCTCTTTTTGCAGCTACTTAACTTCTCCGAGGTGATTTTGTGCTGTGTCTTTGCTCTCCTTTTGGGGACTTTTATTTCATTCCATTTTGTCATACTTTTTGGACGAAATTGTAAGGGAAAGTCTCCTGGAGGCTTGCCCTGGGCAGGTCCCCGGTGAAACTATCCGCTGCGTCTGCTGCTGCAACACCTTGTCAAATCAATGATTTAGGCTTCCAGCACACTGTCTACGCTTCCCCACAAAGTGACAAATACTTGCACTGTCTCCCGTCTCTGGACAGTCTGCTCTTACAACAGAATCCCTCACAGTTAAACCCTTTCACAGGCCATCATTTCCTCCCCAGTGACACCCAGCGCACCCAATAACACTGGCTTTTGAGATGTTGTCATGTCGTCAGTCTGTTTTGAATGAGTAGCTGACCTCAATCCTTTTTAAATGTTGTGCTGTCACAACATCAGATAACCATCCAGCTGCCATCCGAAGAGTGAGACAAATGTGAGGCTCAGCTCACGCCACAGACTGGAACATCAAAAGAAAAGGAGAGAAAAGAAAAGAAAAAAAACTTGCAGCGATCAAGCCTGAAAGGCGCTCTCCGTCTGTATAATTGGTTGAAATGAGGAGTGAGGGCCACCTGCTGACTGTGTCATTTAGAGCTCTTTTACATGGAAAATTTGCACTGTGTCACTCAGTGCGACAGAGAAAGAGGCTCAGAAAATGAGCGTGAGCTTCACTGATGGAGGCTCTCACTTCTGCTTGATGTCTATCCAACAAAGAAAGCTCATTATTGAGAGGACTGCTGTTGGAAAAAGAACTAATGGTGATACGGTGACGTCAAAACAGCAGATAGTACCAACAATGTTTCCCTGTCACTTTAAAGTTGTGCCTCAAAATAATTTTACCAAAAAAAAGTTATAAATGTCATCCAATCGAAAACCTTTGTTCCCTTTGAGGTTTTCCTCACTTGCTCACATCGAAACTCCATAGTGAGGCCAGATTTAAGAAATCTATGACCAGTTGCTGTGCTGTAGATCACTGCAACTTCTCGTGAGTCACTGATGAACACACTCTTTTCTCCAGCTTTTCAGTTCAATTTTTCAATGTCCCAATGTTTCAGTTTTTTTCAATTGAAGATGTTTGACTGAATAGCTGTTTTACAAACCTGCTCTAAACCTCTCCACACTTTTCTTCCTGATCTGTCTGCTGTATTTCTTGGCCTTCGTGATACCGCATGTTCGCTGCTGTTCTCATTCAACACCTGAATTTATACAGAGACTGTACACAGATGGACTACTGAATGATCTGGTTACTCCTGAAGGTAACAAATGCATTGGTCTCATTTAGGAAAAAGGGAGTTGGATACAAATGCAGGTTGTTCTTATTTTCTAAAATAAAAATAAAATCTGTTGGTTTATCTCATAAAAACCCAATAAAAACATTGAAGTATGGGGTTTGTAATGTGACATAAAACCTAAAGGGTAAGTAGGCGTAAGTTTCCCAAGGAAACTTTCTAACTGTAAATTGTTATTCATAAAAAAACAAACCATACAAAAACACATTCTAATAGTCAAATTAAGCAAGCACTAAAGATGTGAGCTATAGGTTTCAGAAATAAAACAACTGCATAAAAGATTTGGCCAACTTTGCTCAGAACTAGTTATGATGCACGTTGCAGCACAGACACACACACACACACACACACACACACACACACACACACACACACACACACACACACACACACACACAGAGACCCTCATTTCTCAGTTCCCTTCTTTCTGTTATCACAGCCTGCTGTGAGGCTAAAACATGAAATCCATTGCAGTATGTTACATAAATTCCCCACGCTAAACCCACTGTTATTGCTGTGCCCTAAAGCTGCTGCTACAACTGAAACTACAGCTGGCAAAAGTTGGAAAAAAAGTACTTTTAATTCATATGAATGAAATCATCTGTTTGGCCTTAAATTAGAAACATTAGTGCATATTTTGAGGAGCAAAGGAGAAACTCTGCAGCCAAATGGGAACTAAATATTAAATTTGATCAAATAACATTCCAAGACAATATTTTCTTCCTTCTTTTTTTTTTTTTTTTTTGTAGTCTGTTTTGCTCCGTTCTGCACCTCAGCCATCTCAGCTCTTTCTATGACCTTTTACAGCTGCAACAATTTTCTGATTCTGCAAGATATTTAAATTTTTCTGTCTACTTTATCTGGTTCCTTTAGTTCTTTTCTCACACATAAACATTTATACAAAATAAAAAAAACATAAAAATGTGACATGATCATTAAAAAAAAGGGAGGATTTTGAGTTTGGAAAACTTAATGCTTTCAGATTTATTGCATATTTATTTTATAGAACTTGTAAAAATATTTAATTTATGACTTCAATCTGAATTTTCATGAACACAATATAGGTATTAATTCATGTTTATTTGCAGGATAGATTAAGGCAAACTTCATGCGTTGTTGAAGATATTAAAGTTCATTCAGATGCCAAAATGTAGAGAAAACAGTTAAATAGCCATCTACCAATTCACTGGATAAGCAGCCAACTTGAACAGTTTGTTTGAAAATTTAAACCACAGAATCTTGTTTGTAGATATTGTAGAATTTATACGTCAAAGGATGCAATTGTAATATGTAAAATACTTAAGAAACCTATTTCGTCATATTATAACCATCTGGTATATTATCGTTGGTTTTTGAGTGATGACCACATCACAAAGCAGCACTGAATGGGGAAGAAGCTTATAGATTTTGCCCATTAATAAAAATTTGCAAAAGCTGGTGTGATTACTATGCAGCCCTCTTTATATAAAACCTCTGAAAAACATTAGCGTCAGCCAATTGCCGTCAGAACTCACCTATTTGGCTGTTTGTGATAAATCTCAATATAAATCCAGCTGTTCTGTTAGAAAACATCAGTGACCAGAAAGCATTGTGAGCACAAAATCCCCTCTGTAAAATATGGGCGGTGGCAGCATCATGCTTTTCTTTGCCAGGTATCAAAAAGCTAAATGCAGTGCAGGCCAGCAGAAAATATCTTACATTAGTCTGGAGATTAATCCAATTGAAAAGCTGTGGTAAAGACTGAACATGTTTCCTGAAACTCCCCATCCAACATGCCAGATCTTGAGCTATTTTGAGAAAATGGGCAAAAAAAATTGTTTCTAGACATAAAAAGCCATTAGAAATGGAGAGAAAAATGCTCAGAATAAATAGAAAATCTATCAGTATTTCTGTCATGTTTTTTACATATTACAATCACAAAATTTTTTAATTACACTTAATATTACCACTTAATATCTTTTCGTTTCAAACGACTAATGTTGAACTCAATCCTCAGCCTCCCACAACCTCCTTCTGGGAGAAAACATCTATATTTTTCCCAATCATAATTTTTTATTTTCCCCACACTGGCAGCTTCTACAACTCCAGTGTGGGATTTTATTGGGACGCAGCTAATCAATACTGAGGAATGTGAGACTGTAAAAGGCCCTGTGATGCTGGTCTCTACAGATTTACAGAAATGCAAGGTCAACAGCTCAGACTGAGTTCAGAGTGTCTGAAAGATATTCTGCTTTCTGGCAACATGCATTTCTCTTAGGTCACTGCAAAAAAAAAGATCACAGTGGTTTTAAAATGTGAAAAGATTTTTTGTTTTAATGTGACAAAAAAAAAAAAGGTACATTTGAGCAAACCAATGGTGTCGGCATTGTGCTGTCACAGGACCCATAATTCAACCAGCGCTGGTTTCATGATGATGGGACACTGAGAAGTGATTATAGTCGACTTTTATCTTCACATACCCTTAAGACGTTCATAGTTCAGAGGAGGAAATTGTGTTTTAAGGCTGGAAGTCTCTTTACAGTAAAACATGGTTTTGATTTGTCCTTTTTAGCAAATCTGTCAGAAGTTCAGAAATGTCTCGTCTCCTGGAACTCGACCAGCTTTTCTAAACCACTTTAAAATCTTTCTGCAATATTCAGCAGCTTTTATTGCATTAATCATTTGCATTTTCATAGATGCTTAAATGAGCCCAAGGCTGCTCATTGTTGCACTGTGAAAGTTTTATAAAATGGTTATAGCATTTCCAAAGGAAAATGCTATATTATATATTATTTGGCCATTAATTGCCATTACCAAAGAATACCCTTTCTTTAACAACATGTTTAACATAGCCACCAAATCCAAAACCACATTCAGCCTTTTTTCTAATGTAAGTTTTAAACTGACAGTTTTAATTTCCTTTATCAGATAAGGGGTAATGCATTGCAAGTTCATTACATTCAACTTGCAATAAAAGTTGAATGTATTCAAAAGCATTTTGCACAGTGCATATGTGTTTTTCTGTACTTTACAACAGACAATGACAAGCTCAATAAATCTATGCAAATAAACAGGGAGGAGTTCAGACCCTGAGAAGCAAATTCAATCGTCGGTCAGCAGTAATGTCTTCTAAAAGACCACATTAATGCTGAAACCAGAGGAAACCACAAAGTGTGGATTATTTGTGCAGACCTTCATTCCAGTTTGCCACATGCACTGGCGTTCTTTTCACTGTTGAGAACCTCATCTGGAAATGTTTCAGGGTGAAGAATCTGCAGCAGCTTTCCTGGTGAGGAAGGGTGAGATCCAATCGCTTCTATTTTTACAGACTAATATGGCGGATTGCCCTTCATAACCTTCCCTGCAATACCTTCAGTCTGCTTGTATCCCATAAGACGTTAAAATAAACAGTCTAGAGGTCACTGCTCGTTTTAGATTTTACCCTGCTTCCCAAAGACTTTCATACTTTTTTTCCTTATCGTTCCTGGCCAATTCTGTGCTTTTATTACGCAGGCACTTACACTCAGCTCCCACCTACTTAATGACAGCAAATCCCCCAACCTACTTCTTTACAAAGCTTGATGCAGTTTGGGTAACTTACAGTACAGTGGGGGGGAGAAAAAAACTCCTCATTGCTGTTTCATAAATCTGTCACACTCTCCTCTTACTACATGTCCCCTGTCCCCCTCCCACAGGCATCCGCACGCTCTGGCAGTCAATTATACCCCCTCACCTTCACAATGAGCCATGCTCCATCACTGCACGGGAGGCAGCCCAAACCCATATCTGTATCTGATCTTTATCTTTTGTCAGCAACATGAAGGGTGGAGCTGTCAACTCGCAGCTCCTGTTGGCAGGGTGAGAGGAGTGGACGGTCGTAAAGCACTTTAGTAACACTGTCTGACTTAACGTATCAATATGGACTGTTTATACTGAGTAATATATTACCCTGATTTCTTCTTCTAATATGTGCTGCTATGTAAGTTAGTCCATTCGACGTCTTATTCCTAGATTGTCGGCGTGTGTTGAAGGAACCATCATCCTGTCGAATGATTGCCAGTGTGGGTGGATCTAAGGGATACTGGCCCTCATTGAAATAATATGGGCCACAGTAACTTCCTTCTTTCATCAACAGTGGCTCGATTTTTAATGCAGCAAACAGACAAAACGCATTTTGCACATCTGGCACTGCGATTTTGGATTTCAAGCATTTGGTACATGTCTGGTGGACTTTACTATGTGACCTGTAGTTGGAGTACTGTCAGGAGATGCAGGCACCGATGAGGTCAGCAGGTTGTCAAACTGGGCCTTCAGAAGATGAAGTTGCGCTGAAAGCGACCTTCGTCATCGCACAGATGCTGTAGGCAGTGGAAATCACCAAACTAAGAACGCCTCTGAATCTTAATCGCTAAATACCCAAAATATTTGGTCATGCATTCTTGTTTTGTTGTTTTAGTCATTGCCAGCAGTTTGAGATATAAACCTCCACTGCGAACTTGAGATGAACCGAACACACAAACAGAGTTCTCAATATCTATCTGCTCCTTTTCTTCTTTATTTTTCAGAGATCTGGGATAAGCAAACATAAGTCATCTGAAGGTCTGTGCAGCATTACTGTAACCTGCATTGTGCCAGTTTAGAGAAACATTATCCGCTTTACTCCTTTTCTGTCCCAAGCACACATCTCCTCAGGAGGTCCATTTTGTCATTGGCCAAAGCTTCTCTGACTGCCCTGAAGAAACTGTGGTAGTGGCTTGTGTTGTGAATCATGAGGAGAACTCCCGCCAGCAGCTCATTGGTCATCAGCAGGTGGTGCACGTACGCCCTCTGGTGGTTCCTACAGCAGTAGCAGCCACACCCTTCCACCAGGGGCCTGAAATCACCCTGGTACCTGGGCAGAAGTTCATCGAAAGCTCGAGCTGAGTCGAATTTACAAGCAATGAGCGTAAATGTAGATCAAACACATGAAAGCGGAGAGTTTGCGAAACCCTGTGGGGTTCTCACAAATCCCTCCACAAACCTTTTGTCTTTGAGATCCATCTCGAAGCGTGTCGTGTGTGTTTGATCATCACAATTAAGATCTCCGTTCGACTGCGTCTCCCCCGCTGCGTGCTGCTCTTCATCAGCCACTGCCAAAACACACATGCACCTTATTAATTCCAACAGAAGCTGTTCAAACTATAATCTTACCCTGTGGCAGAAAACAATTCCCTATGCACACAACTACCAGCCTAAATAAATGCCAATTATGCTCTGACCTACAGTGAGGCCATGCTGAGCCTTTTATTTTCTCCCTTCTCCATGTTAGAAATGCTAACAGGTTGCGTTGTGAATACTAAACTTTGCTTTATGCAGACAGTCTCCCTTTGGTTTTATGCCAACTAAGTGAACTAGAAAGAAGAAGAGTGAGACGAACTGAAGAGGAGCATGAGGGATGGTGAGAAAAGGAAGGATGAGGAATCGGCCCAAAGTTAAGCACAGGATTACAAACTGAAATCTACAGTCAATACAGGTGCAAAATGGATTCAAGTTGAACGTGAAATAAGCAAGAAAGATTTGCGTAGAACTGTTGGGAGAAAAAAAAATCATATAATTGGGTCTGTCTGCAAAATAAAGCTGGGGAGGTAATAACCATGAGAATAGAATGGGACAGAACAAAACTCAAGCAACGATAGTAAAATGCAAAGCAGGGAGATTTCACCTGTGCTGAGGATAAGTCATGCATTACAAATACGAACAGCAGCAGATACAGAAACCAACGGGGGAACATGACGAGTCTGAAGGCTTGGAAACAAATAAAGACGACTCCTTTTTTGGGTTTTTTTGCTTTTTAGCAGAAAAAGAAGTGAACTACAGCATCATCTTTCCATCCTCTACATTATGAAACATAATGTGAAGTAAAGATTTTTACACGTGGGAACAAAGATAGGAGCTACACTTTCTCTCACAAATTTGAATACTTTGTCTTTCGCATACCTTTAATGACAACCAACTTCTTGTTCAATTAAATTTATATTTGTATCATTCCATCAAGGGCGAAACGTGACACTTTCTGCAAGAAATAAAACAAAGTTGCTGTTTTAAGCTGCAATACTGTCATGCTAAATCTTCTGGTTGTTGGTTTAGACGGTGAGGGTCAAAGCTTGCAGATGTTCAGCAGACAGCTGACCCAATTTTATTTTTCCCAAAAACTCGATTGTAAAAGTTTGAGATTAATGGATTAATGTTCCTACATTTTATGTTGTTCATTATGTTGCCTATAAAATACAGTTCAGCATTTTCAAATAAAACTAATTTTGGAACTGGATACTGAAGCTGAATAAGTTCGAACGTCAGCACTTGACATGTGAGCTTTTGCACACTTATGTAATCAGGGTGGAGCAGATTTTCCATCATCTTCCTTCTCAAATATTTGTTTTTTTTAGGTTCACAATAAATTCTCCATTATTGATTTAAAACAAAATCTGGCATTTTAACAGGGCTGTGTAAACTTTTGAGAGCTCTGTAGATCTAATACAGCTCTATCTTTTTTTAACAATTTCTCTGAGCACTGCATGCTGTGACCTTTGGATGAATCTGCAGGGACAGACACTGCTGGGATGTTTGGAAAAAGTCTTGAATGTCTTCCTCTTTCTGCAGAACATTCTTACTGCAGAACAAGGACAGGATGTCTGGACCTGGCCTTGTAATCCTTCAGAGATTGATACACAGCAACAAGTGTTTCCCTAAGTGGCTTTCATGGAGTTCACCTGAATTGGGTTCACCTGACTGCTGCTTTCCTACTTAGTCATATACAAATATGTTAGTTTTTAACTTTTTCTCTTGACTTTTGATCAATGAAAACATTTAGATTAATAAAATCAAGGAACTCTGTGCATCTTCCAACAAATAAGCAGGTGCAGTGCATCTGAAGGAGCTCACTAATCATTTTCCAGCTTTATTATGTTTTGGTATCGGCATCACAAGATCTCGGATCAAGACACAAAACATTAATCGTAAAGATGGAAAATGATCCCTTTCTGCTTTTGCAACCAATGCAAGTTGCAACAATAAACAGAAATTATTGTTGCAACTTCATTCAACAAAGACTAACTAATAAAGAAGTGGACACAGCATATATGACTGGATATTTGGTTGGATTTTTGTTTTTATCAAAACAATAGATAAGCAGCTGTAGCCACTGACTGATTTAATAGGCAAGTTAACAGAAGATTCAATAGAGTCATTTGAAAATGGTCAATGTTGCCAGCTAGGAACCTTTTACAAAAACGTCTAATTTCAATGCAAGAAAGAAAAAAAAGACTAGACAATAAAAGAGGAAGTTCAGAAAATTGAGAATACCCCATAAAAACTAGAAGAGGATCGAAAAGGAAGCAAGGGGCGAAGTGAGTAAAAGATTGGACATGTCAAGAGGATCCTAGCAGGAGGGTGAGGGTGTTTTCACCTCTTCCCAGGGGGCATCATAATTGGCTGAGGGAGGGGAGTCACAGTTTCTCCTTGGATTCGACACTATCACTGCTCTCACCTCAACTGAACTCTATTATGCACCCGGCACAGAATCGATTACTCTCTTTTTGACACTGCATGCCAAACCCTGTCAGGGGAGTTTAACGCAACTTTTTAATTAACCACAAAGTCGAGAGTCAGACCAGTTCAGCGCAGCTCTTCAAACGCAGCTCCTTCTGTTCCACTTCTTCACTTCCTCAACAAGGACAACAATCACTGACAGGGTCGCGTCTAATTGTTACCTCGCTTGAAGCTGTTCAGGAGATATATTATTGATTTATTTTTTTTCCCACCTAATCTATTTCCGCTTTACCCACTGAGTTAACTAATCTGACACTGACTTTCACACACTGCCATGCATGCATAATTTTGGAGCCATTATGTGAATCTGATCACTAAATCCACTTATTTCCTATTCATCAGGAGAAAAACGGCTGTCGGACGAGGCTGTGCTGTTCACCAGACTGAGACTAAATGAGGGGCTGTTTGTGTACCAACAGCCCTCCGCGGGCCTTTAAACTAGACCACTTAAGTCTAATTGAACGTGGTGTAATTCCCTGCTCAGAGGCGTGAGAAGAATGTTTCTTTGCATTTCCGTAAGAACCAAGATTGTTCATTCAATGTTTTTTTTTTAAACTCCAGATGCTCCTTCTATGGAAATGAAAGAAATCCTGCTGGGTTCATGAATCAATCATGAGCTTAGTTTTATCAGCTCAGTGCAACTTTGTGCAATTAAAAACATCAAAGCTGATTACCGTGCTTTTAAATATGCTGACATCACCGATATTTCCTTATATATTAGCATATTTTCTTACTGCAATCTCATCGCTACTCTCCATTTGCATGTCTTTTATGAATTAAATTAAAGCTAAATAAACCATTTTATGCAGAAGGAATTAAATTTTCCATGACATCCAAATTCCATTAAAGAGTCCTTGTAATCAGAGAAACAGGAAAACTTCAAACTTTTCAATGATCTCAGTTTTCTCCAGGCACATATTATTACAAGCCGCTAACATAAAATGCCAGCATTTTGCATCCTTTCAGGAGTCTCATTTGCCCAATCCTAGTTTCATTAAAAACTGTCACCTTTTTGCTTTGGGCAAGGTGTTCTTACCTGAAAAGATCATTAGAATATAGAAGAGAAGAACTAAGAAAATAAAAAAAATAAAAACTATCAGTGCAGCAGAGTTTGAAAAAGTCTTAAAGTGAGTGGCATTTACAGTGTGCTGCTTAATGAGTACAAGACAGCAGCTGTATGGGAGATCTGGGTCCTGCAGGGGATAAAACAAAACATCTACAACAGGGGTTGAAAATCAAATGAAAGTGATACACTCAACCTCAAAAGTGTGCATTCGTTTGCATTTTGTCACACAAAAAGCTTTGAAGGTTTTGAATTATTATTATGAAGATGGAAAAAATATATAGTTTGACAACTTTTACTCATAAAAATAAAAAAAATATATGTAGTCCGTTTGTTTTCAGTTCCTAATAAAATCCAAAGCAACAAATCGCAGACGTCACCAAAGTAGTAAGTAGAGTTCAGCTGTGTTCACTAAATTCAGCGAGACCTAAGAGACGCATTGCAAAACGAAGGAACACAGCAGACAGGTGTCCTCCACCTAATTTTGGAAAAAGTGACTTTAAACTGTTGAAGGCTGGAGTGAAGGTTTACAATAATCCCAAACATACAACCAGAGCCACAATAAGGGTATAGTTTGACACATATCGATGTGCTAAAATGTACTACTTAAAAGTCCAGATTGAAATTACAACTGTTAAATTATCATTCACAGAAGCTCTTCATTGAAACCAATTTTCACCAGTGAAAGGATGAATATTTTCAGCTGGTAGGGCTTTCCAGCTAAGAACAGTACAGACTACATGGCCTTACCAAATACACATAAAGTACATAAACATGTAAAAAGTTGTTTTTTTATTCATAGGAATTAATCAAACGTAATAAATAGAAGAAGACAGCAAAATGAAGAGGTAAGACTTTGAGCCATCACAGAGTTAAAGTTTGACAGATTTTCACCACACCTGTGAGGCGGGCTCTACCTGCGCTCTCCGGGTCCGATGTGATGTTGAAGCGGAAGCTGAGAGCGCAGCCCCGTTCCGTCGCCTGGAAGGGGAAAAAGCCCTCGAAAAGGTCTACGCCTGCTTCGATGCACGCCAGCACCTCATCAGGCCTCCCCACCCCCTGCAGCAATCTGAGTCACACACAAAGACAGAGACGACAAACTTAGAGACACAAAAACAGCAGCAAGTATTAAACATTAATGCAACATGTCTGAGAAACAAGACAGGTGACGTGCACAAACATCTGCAGGATTCCTTTCACATCGGCTTGCGCTCCTCTTGTGTGTTTTGAGCTTTCCCTAAAACTGGCTGCTTCTCACTCTTTGCCTGCAGGCATCAAGGTCAAGCCCAATTTAGCATCCGATAATGACTCCACTCCACTTTCTGGCTGGAAGCTGCACCTGCCTCCAGCATGAAGAACCAGCAGGGGGGATGCCCCATGGTGTTCCAGATGAGCCAATGAAGCAAAGCTCTCAGGGAGCCTGTGGAAACAGATTATTGTTGCTCGCAGCTGCACTGCAACGCTCAGGGCCTCTAGCAGCAAGCACAACTCCTCCACCACTTCCAGAGCTCATGTGAAACCGACTTCTTCAGAGGCAGGGAAGTTTCCAACACGCTAATTTAGTCCAGAACACAACTATTTCCAAACAAAGTTTTGTCCTTGTGTCGTTGAAAGGCACAGAGGTCTATTTGAATATCTTCAAAAGAATCTTGTTTTTGAACAACAAGCAGCTAGTAAAATTATCACCATGTCAAAGTTTCTTTTTTATCACAACATTCATCAGGCAGCTGTGGTTTGCTGAGTCATGGCTGATTTATGGTTGCACATTTGCATCTGTCAGCGCCGCTCTGTGACCTTGAGGAGTGAAGGATTAAAGGAGGTTTGACCAAAGCAAAGGCTACAGAGAGAAAGAGGCGCGATGACAGTCCATCAACAAACGAACAGCATGTTACCTCTGGCCGCATCAGCCAATATCCTGGGCCTTCTGCAGCAGCCGGGTCAAACTCAGGCAACTTCTAGCATCTACGCCCAGGATGAATGCTTAAGGCGATGCAAATTTGGTACTTTTAATAGCGGCATATGTATAAAAAAACAACTTTTCTGTGCTTGAGAAAATACATTTGAGAGTTAGAATCCCTTTGCAATTCATAATTAAAAACCAAATGCTGCCACTTTTTAAAAGCCTCTAGGTTTGAAAATATCCCACACAGTGAAGAAGTTCAAATTTGAGCTGAAGAAATGTATCGCTGCTCCACCTTAGAGAAAAAGAAGACCTGTGCGTCGTTATCTCCTCCCATGTTTCACTTCCAACCATGCCAGACTGCCTAGGTAAGGATGTGTACAAAGCCTCAGAATAAATTTACCTTTCATTCCAGCAGCATAATCTCACTCTGAGGAAATCTAGGGAAATACAACCTTTAATTGGTGTAAAACTTTTGTAATTTAACTTTTTCAAGTTTAGCACCTTTATAACAACTTTATGCTCTCTTCAAATTGGGGAAGAAAAATATAACTGGATATGCGAATACAAGTACAACAAGGATCTATATTTATTTTTGCCACTATGCATAATGTAAGAAACAGAAGGCAGTAAATTTCAAAAACGTTTTATTAGAAAAGTGAAATTTTTGTGTAGAACAAAATTTCAAACTGCAAAACAATAAAAATGCAAGCTATTGAGCTGCTCCAACAGGGTTGCCAATAATTGTGAAGGATGCTGTCGCAGAGTTTGTCTTCCATAATGACGATGGAAATTAAGATTCCACAAAAGTTCTACTGGAGAGCATTTGGACACTATCTAACGAGTACGCTAAATCGCATTTGAGGTAATGGAAATGGAAAGAGAGACAAAGAAAGTAAGAGATAATGGAGAATGTGGAGACAAATCGTGAAAAGCACAGCTGTGCTTATTGTGACAAGCTTTTGAAACAGGCTGGGCCGATTGTTATGAGAAAAGGAGGATATTAAATAGGTTGAATCTGCAGGAGATCCCTGAAGAGAAGTGAACCTATGACCCCCACTTTCTCGGATGATTGTTCAGTCTTGTTTAGTCATTTCAATAGTTTGATGATGTTGAAATTTAGTTGTTTGTCTATAAAAATGTAAAAAGCTTTTTGTTTATTTCATCTCTGAAACAACACATGCATCTGAATGTGTTTGAGAACACATTCAGATGCATGTGAGAATTAAGAGAAAACACATAAAGCCTTTTAATCAACATTAGTTTGTATTCGCTCAAAGTTAACAGCAAAACAGTAATCGTTTTGTGGAGTAATGCAACATCCTTTTTGTGACATTGAAGCAACACAGTTATAATACCTCTGCAGCTAGCAAGATGTACTTTGATGCAAATGCTGGTGATAAACTCTCTCCATAAGGATCTATCTGAATATAGATCCTCCAGTTGATTCTGCCACTCAGAAATATTCCACTTTACAGAATGTCAAAGCACGGATCTGCAACAGTCCTATAAGCCAAGTGGATTTCAATGGAGAAATGGCAGTGTGGTGTAAGATCATAAGGTAAGAAAAAAAGAGTCAAATTGCATAAATATCTGAATGCTAGGCTTAAAGTCATAGAGAAAATAATTCAAAGGAGATGTGGTGTAATATTGAAATTTATTTCAACAAGACTGAGGCTTAGAGTTGGATTTCTACTGAAAGGCTGAAATGTAAATGCAACTCAGTGATTTTGGTTTGATTTACGATGTAATAATGGGAGCTTTACAAGTCAGCCAGATTTTCCATAACAGATCTTGTGCACATTTAGCTACATGCCACGTTTCTGCATTTATTCCTTCATTGCTTTTGTTGATACTGGCAACACAAAATGATCCCCAGGACTTTTCAGGGCACATTTTTTATGTTGCTTTCTTTTTTCTTACGTGAGTTTTACAGTTTTCAATAAATTATTTTTACTTAAGCCCTAAAAACTTGTTAGATTTCCTGGGGAAATATGAACCTGGTATCAGAGTTTCACCTGGGTTTGTCCTCAGGCAGCTCCTTGGTGACAGCAGTGATGAGCTGGCTCCTCAGGGCCTGATCCATGGCACCGTTCTGGAAGCCGTCCAGGCAGAATCCCGCTACGGGCCTTTTGGCCGTCTCCCTGGCTGAGCGCAGCCTCTCTTCCAAGATGTCTCCTCCCTCCACCACCCCAAACACACTGACTCCTTCCAATTCCTGGCAGCAGAAAGACACACTTGTGATTGCACCCTGAAACTGCTACAAGATTCAGGGAAACAGAGGATAGAAAGAAAAACTATGAGGAAAAAACACTCATTGTTTTTTAACCAATAAGCATGATGCATGAAAAAAAAAACTTGAAGGTAAAATGTTTTTTTCCTTCTTCTTCTCAAGGGGGAAAAATAAATAAATAATGACGATTTCCTCTGCCAGACTCCATTTGGATTTTGATTACTCAACAAGCAGTTGCACATCACGAGGAGGACCGACACACTGGGGGGTTTGGGGAATTTGGCAGCAATCTCACAGCTCACTGGGTATATGCAAGATTAAAAAAATTACCTGCAGTAACTCAGTTCTTTTTGCTCAACATGATTTCTCATTTTATTGTGTCAAGGAACATTTGCTTGGCAGTCGGGCAAAAAGAAAAAGATAAAAACGGTGGAAAAACTGTTTTACATTAAAACAGACAAACGGAAAAGCTCTGCTAAACATGGAGATCTGAGAGAATGGGGTGATTTATTAGGAGGAAAAAGTAGAATCTGATCAGTCGCTCTTAATGCTGCAGGCTCACACATCTGCTGACAATGTGTTCACCCTAATCTTGCCTGTTTTTCCAGCAGCAGCTTAGCTGCAAGGCGGTGCCAGCGACAGCCACCGAACAATCAATCCATGTCTGATGTTTTTCACTTTGCGCTTGACTGACTCCAAAAGTTTGTGTGTGTCAGTTGAATGTGTGTGTACCTGTGATTTCTGATGCACCAGCAGGCACTCGTCCAAATGAGCCAGAGATCGGTCCACCGACTTTCTAACCCTTTTCCGCGAGATGCCGGTCTGCCGGGTCTCCCCATCTGCCATGGTCTGGTACCAGTCTGGCTGCACCGTCCTCTGAAGGGCCATGTACTTAGCCACTGTCAGCTCTATCCGCCCACCGCTGCCCCAAACTGACACCGTCTAATGGTGGATAATTACATTCAAAGCCCGAATGTGCTTCCTTTTTGGCACCTCAGTGAGATACAACCTCTTCCAGGAGGAGCAGCTCACCTTGTTGGTGGTGTGGCCTGTCGGGCTGTGGGCTGCAGAGTCGTGGAGTGAGCAGTACAACACAGTATCATGGAGACCTAATAAAAAACAGCAGAACCCCAGAAGTCACTCAATGAGAACAAACTTCAAATCCACACAGCCTGCGGCAGCTGAACCCAGAGCAAGCTGGCGTAGCGACGTGCTCCATTAGCGCATGTTAATGTGACGACTTGTATAGTTATCAGCAGAGCCAGCTGCAGCAGAAGATCAGAAGGTGAGAAAACAAAAGGGCTCTAATTATTATTTCTAGTAATTAAATCACTACTCTTCCTTTCTGTAGCTTTAGAGACAACACTGAAGTAATCCCTATATTAAACGAAGCAGCGATTACATTTCTAATTTTAAATGTGGATGCCAGGGTGTTGATAGAGCTCAGCGCCATCGCAACGGAGGTGCCGCAACGACAAATAGGATCACACTTCTAGCAGATTTAACACAGAGTACAAATGAGAAATTTACTACTTTTAGTCAAGCTTAAAAGAGTTAACCCTCTCCAGGCAGGTGTTGCAGATTTGCAACAACTTAAACAGTCTTTTCAAGTAATTTGAGCCTGAAAGAGTTAAATAGATTGTAAATATTTCTAAAATGCAAGGAAGGACGTTGTAAGGCAGAATGGAAAGAATTGACATGGGACACACGAAAGTCATGAAGGAATGACAAGCAAAGGAGAGAAAGGAAGGAACAACAAAATAAAGGAATGAAATTATGACAAGCAAAGAAAGATCGATGGACAGAAATAAAAAAAACAGAGAAGGTATGAAAGGCTGGTAGAAAGAACAAATGGGAGGAAAGACATTTGCAACATAAATGAGAGCATGTGGAAGGAAAAAAGGAGGTGAATGAGAGAAAGGATGAAACAGGGAGCACAAGGAGAGATGAAAGGAATGAAAAAGGAAAGTAGGAAGGGAAAACACTCAAGGAAGAATTGAGAAAGAGAGACAGGTTGAACAAATGGACACAATGGGAAAGGGTACATAAGGACAGAGGAAATTGTTGATTACATTAGGTCTAATAAGGTAGAAAAGGACTTATGTAGGTTATTTGACAGCCTCAATAAAGTTGAACATTTCCTTCCATCCTTCTACATCAGAAAAAAGTTGTTTTACCCACAAGACAAATGCAGTAAACAAGAACATATAAATAACTTAATGCCACCACTTATGCCTTGAAAGGTTGTGAGGGGCTGGTGCCTATCTCAAGCATCAGATGAGGATAATTAATTCACACTACATTTTATATCGCACATTAATCACATGAAGCCAGATGAAGAAAGTGTTCTCCCCAACCACACGTGTGCTTTGGGTAAAGCATATACCTTCCGACGGGTGGAAAGTCTTGAGGTTATTCCCTGAACATCTACCAAAATGTCCTGTTGTTACTGTTTTTTGTCAACATATGTCAAACTGTTGCTTTGCCCAAGCTATGGAAACCTGGGAAAGAATGGAGCAAGCACACACACTTTTCTAAAAGATGCTTTGCACAACTGAGAAACTGAGATTTCTAGAGTCCCAATTGAATTGAATCGAATTCACAAAAGTATTTTATACTTAGCAAAGTATTTATGACACTTTAAAAAGCAGCATGCAATGAACCAACTACTGAACATAAAGGATTATTAAATCAAATAATAAAACATTAGAATTAAAGCAAAAATAAAATGATTAAAAGCAGAAATAAAAAAACCTCAAATGTGGAAAGATATACACGTAAAGCTAAATAAACCCAGTCTCTTGGCCCTCTTCTAAGATAGGTATCGTTTTTTTTGTACATATAAAACCCAGTTTAATTTCTTGATTACTTCCAATTGTATAACCATGAGTAATTAAAACAAAATTAAATGTGATTTGTACCTGCAAACTTCTTAAATCCGCCTTTAAACTCCTCCAGCACTTCTTGGTGCTCTGCACTGGAGAGAGATGATGGTCACCTTTAAGGAGAGAATCAGGATGTGTAGTGTGTGTGTGTGTGTGTGTGTGTGTGTGTGTGTGTGTGTGTGTGTGTGTGTGTGTGTGTGTGTGTGTGTGTTCAGGCTTACACGTTGGACAGAGTGACCTGAGTGACAGTGGGGAGGCTGCTGAGGGTGTGCAGGGTGTCCTGGGTGAGGTGGGGAACGGTGCCCAGGTGCGTGAACAGAAGACATCCTGGAATATCCAGACAGTGCTGCCCCGTCCTTCCTATCTCCTTCAGTTGACCCAAACGACTTCTTCCCTGAACCACTTTGGACAACTCCAACTTCATCCTGCTGCCAGCCATCACTAGCAACTCCTGAAAAAAAGCATGTAAAAATACTGCACGGAGCAACACTCGTCAAAGTGGGACCACTTTGCTACCACAGGCAAAGCGTGGAGTTTAGCCACGTCGCTAGTTAGCTTTATCACACAAAAGTTAAGGCGCGAGAAACCCTTTTAGATACTTAATATGTTTAATTCAGCGAATAACTCGTTATAATAGATAACACGCGCAAGTAGTCATGCTCAAAGTACGAGTATTTACTTAATTTATAGACATACTTTCGGCTTACCGCTAAAAACTCGTGGGAACTACAAGTCGGGGAAATATAACGTCAGAAGAAATTGTACGTCAGTACGTCCGCCATATTGTGAGTGGAATGTTCTCCTTGGAAATTGGATATTCTGAGTAAAAGAAGCACTTTGCTTTGAATTAGTTGTGAACCCAATTACGTGTATTCACTTTATTACCAATAGAAGGCAAAAGTTTAACACAATGTGCAAAAAAGCACTATGACTTCTTTCAATTTTCCTATATTAAAATATATATACACTGCTCAAAAAAATAAAGGAAACACAGTGTTCCCTTTATTCTTTTATATATATATATATATATATATATATATATATATATATATATATATATATATATATATATATATATAAAAACTAAATAAAATTGTTTTACTTATAGAAACTAAACATTATTTAGTTAATCTAATCTGTTTTGCAAATATAAGAGAGGTTCTTTAAAGTCAATGTTTAATATATATGTTGCCAAACTCTCGTGAAAGAGTTTAGCAAATAGCAGAGATAGCATCCTTGCAAGTTTGCAGTAGTTTTGGGTTTCTATATTGATTTTATTTAATGCCTGCTCAACGTCTATTTGTGGTGATCATTTGAACTGCCTGCAGAAAGCAAATACTCTAGCTTCCATCTTGTGACAGACTGGCGATCTGTTCAGAATGTGCTCGTATCGTAGATCATGAAAAACACCTATAAATACGTGTTTAACTCTGTTAAATAGGTTTAATCCTCTGTTAAACCTACTTATTCATACAAATTAATTTCTCTAACCACATGCAACACATTTAAAAATCCCTTATTCCGTTTTCAGAGGCGAACATAGTTGTCATGGGAACTTCTCAACGCCTCGAAAGCTAACTGGGACTCGTAGTTTCGAGTCCCAGAGATTCAGCAAAAATGATTGTAGACGCACTCCATTACCCAGAATCCTTTGCCGTCCAAGTTAGCGTTAGTTATGTTGACACGTTTACGGCGTCCGTGTTTTACTCTGGTAACTTTTCTACCAAATTTTTGGCCTACCGAAGTTTGGTATCGTACACGGTGGAAATAATAGGCAAGTCTATCGCGGGATTTAGGATTATATCGTAATTTTATGCAGATGCATAAACAGTTGAGATGGCATCACCAGGGTTCAATTATCACCTGTTCAGGTGGAAAACACTCGGCTCTCCCAAAAAGGTAAGCCTGGCTTACACTTAAAGAGAGAGTGCGCATCTCCAAGATAAATATAGAAATTTTTCTTAACAAAAATAAATCAAAAGTAGTCACTTAATATTTTATATATATTTATATATCAACTGACAAAGTAAAATAAATGTGTGTTCTTAATTTCAGAGCCTTTACATCAGGGATAAAGTTATAGTGCATTACAAAAATATTACCTTTTACTCTTTCTAACATCTGTCAAAAGTACTCCTTTGCATTTAATCGGATTTTTGTGTGGCATCATAGTAACACAAGGTGGAACAAATGTTTAACCTCGTTTGAAATCTGGAATGTGTGCAGCCCTTACTGCACAAGGTTGCCATTAAATAAAAACCTAGAAGAATTAGGAAATAAGGTCCAGATGAATGCAACACAAAACATCGCCCTGAAAACGCCATCTCTATTGGAAAAACATGGCAGTTGAATATTCATAGTAGGGGGATGCTTTTGTTTAGTAGAGAGAAAGCTGGTGGGTGTTAACTGGATGAAGGATGAAGCAAAATATAAGGCAGTCCTGATTGGAAACCTGTAGACCGTGGAAGAGTTTCCATTTCCAATGACACTAAACAAACTGCAGAAACTACAATGGAATGGTTTTGTAGTTGTAATCTGACCAAATATGAAAAGGTTGTAGGGGTATGTGAGCCATTTTGTATGAAGATAAATGATACATGAAGGATACACACATATAGCCAGAGTATATGCATAGATGTGGCTTTTTCTAAGTCAGTGGTAAATATCATCCACGTCTGTTGTCAGATATTTACACGCTTGCAGCTGTACACGCTTGCAGGCTGAGACTGAGATAGCTGAATTGCTACCGGTAAACCGCTCACCTTTTGAAGTCTGGGAAATGATTCTCGGGGTAATCTGCGGATTTAAGGCAAAAGCTGAGCTTTCCTGTGAAATAATCCACAGACATCAGACCCTCGCCTCAGCCCACAATTTGCACACTGCATCAGCAGCTCAAGGTCCCTCTGAGGGGATTTTCAAAAAGGCAAAAGTGACAATGTGACGTGCATCTTTCAGTTCTGATTTTACCCAAAGGTGTTTATTTATGTCCTTTAATAACAGAAACCTGTGAAGAATGATGACATTGATGAGTGGAGAAAGGTGAGACTTTACCATCCCTAACATTGAGCTGGTAATATAAAGCAATTTGCTCATAATGACATTTTAGACTTTCTTTATTTTTAGCTACATTAATGTGTCTTATTGCCCTTGTCTCTGTCCTCAGCGAGTGGAGATGGCCTCTGAGTTAGCCATGTCTGAAGTCTTCTCCCATAGGAAACCTCAATCAGCAATAAATAGAATGGCTGTACCTTTGGAAAGCTCTGAACAGTTGAGGGATCACGATGACGCTTACAGTGAAGGTGGGTTAGCTTACAGAAAAAGCTACCTTCTATAGTTTACTAACGTAAAATGTTTCTTTGTTTTCAATTAGGTGTAATCATTAAGTAATGTGGATGCTTACAGAATATATCTTTTGCTGCACAATTCTATATTATTTATTTATAATGTAGAATAAACACAAAAGCTTTGCAATTGCAAATCTTTAGATTAATGTGTTTCAATAAAGCCAGACTGCAACTTGAGAGTAACTCTCACAAATTTCTCCTTCCATTTTTCTCCATAAATTTTGGTTATGATTATGTTTAGGCAAATAGGTATCTTATGGATAGCAATCTCATTTTTCAACATACATTTCTTACTTGATTTGCATGTTTTCTTGCATTTTCCGAATTAAGATTAACCAGAAAAACAGGAAGTCATTCAGTTGGATTGGATTCAAATCAGTTCAGCTCATGGCCACAGAAAGCCATGGGATGATACTTAAAATTGAAGCACTTTCAACAATTGTAAAACCAAACTATAAAAAAAATAACAATTCAGTTACATTTAATTCTTAAAATTTGCTAAGGGTGTTAAATATATAAAAAAAAAACATTAAAGTTGTTGTTGAACACCAATGAATAAGCTTAAACAGAAGCTTATGAAAAGTTTTGGATTCCACCAAATGCAGTTTGTTGTTTATGAACTAGAGAAAATTTTAGATAATTTTTATCCTCTTAGGAAAGTTGTATTAACAAAAAACATCATATTATCCCAGCAATGTGGCAGTTGAATCCTAAAGCAAGTTTCCATTTAGGAAAACCTGTAATCTCAGTGACAGCGTTCATGTGATCTGATCACCAGTACACCAACAACATTACTAATTCCATCAATTTTTTAAAAATCCAAGTGTAAGAAAGTTTGTGATTTCACTTGGCTCACAATCTGCTCTTTCTTGCAGCTCAGGCTCTTCTAGATGACTGGCTGAGTGATAAGTTACGGAAAGAGCTGAACATGGAGGATGACGATGAATTGAAGGACCATGTTGAAAACACACAACCTACTGCCGCAGCTAGTGTCCAGCCTACTTACATTGATTACAAAAAGTTTGACGGTATTTTTTTTTTTTTACTTATTATTTACAAGGTCTGAAGATACAAATGTTATATTGTCGCCATACTGCAGCTATTAACTGGCACCAAATAGATGGAAATCCATTGAATTAGCTAAAAGGTGTAATTTGTGAAAAGGTGAGGTTCATGTCTCAATCTTATTTCAGATCTTTATGACTGTCTGGTCGAAGAAGAAGAACAATTGGCTGTTGAGAGCTTCCTCCAAGATCTAATGAAGCAAGAGCTGCTGGACTGTCGAATGCTGGAGGAGTTGTCTCATGATGATCAAGAAAAGCAGAAGAAGTTTAGAAATCCAGCAATCACCATAGAAGCACGACACCAACAGGTTTATGCATGTGCATTCACTGCTATGCAAATGTATTAATGATCCAGGGAACATTTTCACATTTTGTCACATCAGCCACAAACACCTATGTATTTTAATGGGATTTTATTTAATATACTTGCACAGGGTGGTGCATAAATACTCCACTTCATACAGATGAAGTGGAAGGAGAAAAATATTTATGGTAATAGGGGAATGTGTGTAGTTTGAAATTGGTATAATTGAAGCTGTTCTATGAAGGCCACAGTGGTTTGTTAGAGAACATTAGTAAACAAGCAGCACCATGAAGGCAGACAGGTCAAGGGAAAAGTGTGGAGAGGTTTAGAGCAGGATCTAGTTATCATCAATATAACATCTGAAAATTGAAAAAATGTATCAGAAGGAGCATTAATCAGAGAAGCAGCCAAGAGGCTTAGCTGGAAAATCAAAATACCAGTTGAAAGAGCAAACTTTAGTCATGAACTCCACAAATATGGCGATTATATGAAAGTGACAAGAAAAAAGTGTAGAAGGAAAGTAAGCTAAATTACGTTGAGACAAGTCCTAAAAAATAATGTTTAGAGTCGTTCTCTATCAAATCTGATAGCACTTGAGCTGTTTGGCAAAACATAATAGGCAGAAAAGACATATTCTGGAGATGTGTATTGCAAGTACACAAGTACTGCTGAAAAAGACATTCAACTTTAACAACAGTTAAACAGATATTCACAGATATGGACTCACAGATATGCACTACTTTGTGTAAGTACAAATAAAAGATTGTTGTTGTAACAAAGTGTGAAAAGGTTCTGGTACAAGTATTTTTCTATGGCACTGTAGGTTCAGTTCCTTTGTGGCCACAAAGCTGCTGCTTGTTTCTGCTCAAGGTGCGAGAGAACAGGGCCCGAAGAGAGGCTGAGAAAAAGAGGAAGAGGAGAGAGAAGGAAGCTCAGCAGGATGCCATGGAGGAGGCGAAGAAGAAGGAGCAAGAGGAGGAGAAGAGGAAGAAGCAGCTGAAGCGTAGAGAGGAGGAGATAGTGCAGCAGGAGATGGTGAGACTGAGGCGACTGATGGAGGAAAAGAAGGCCTTGGAACATTCATCTCGTCAGAAGTAGGTCATTACCTGATTGGATAATCTGTTCTGACTCTAATTCATTCTTATTAGCCATAACATAACATTCATGTATTAAAAATCCTTCCTTGTTGACCTGATGTAATATTCAAATATCTATGAAACTGAATTAAGGGTTTTCATTACCTGTAAGGCTCAATAATTAAACTTAACAGAAATAATTAAAAATAAATATCACTCTCTATATAATGAATGTAAGTGAGTTTCACATTTTTGAACTGAAATTGGGTCCCCAATTTAAATTCTAATTATATTTGTTTCTCTTTCCAATTTGGAAAAAAAAATCTTCACATGATATTTTTATGCTGTGTTATGATTTCAAAATGTTGTAGTGAAAAACCTGACCTTAACCCAATCACTTTCTAGAGCTGCTGCTTCTAAAGCCGAGTTGTTTTAAAATTGCACAACTTTGGGCATTTCTAAATGAAAGCGAGTAAAACCTATAATAGAAAATTCCAGATTTTGCTGTAACTTAGAGTGATGAGTATTTCTGTTTTATTTAATATCCTGACAAATTCATGTTTCTGCAACAAACTCTTGATGTAATTTATCGTACAAATGAGTCTTTGGTCTATATTTTGTTTCCAGAAAGAAAGAGAAACGAGTGCAGAGAACAGTCAGAAGCTTTGAGTCAACCCCTGCACTTCCCTCAAAGCAGCTGCTAAGGGAGTTTAAACTACAACAGCAACAGAAGATTCAGGCAAAGATTGACATGAGCAACCTCCAGGTTGGTGCACATGCTATGCAGGAGATGAGTTCACTGACCAGTCTGGGATTTCAGGTTGTAATTTCACCTGCAGATGTTAATGTAGTTGTGCAATTGTTGTAGTGTCTGCACAAGCATCTGTCTGGATGGCATTCAGTGGTGTTAAGGCGAAAGTTACACGAGGGTAAGGCGGTGGCCCTCTGTGATTGGAGGAGGCAGCTGAGAGCATGGCGAGCGTGGCGAGCTGTGGTGTGGGCGGAGCGCAGTCGGCGAGAGGTGGCAAGAACAGAGGAGCAACTGCGAATCGAAAACAGGCAAGTCAAAGAATTGACCTGCCTATCGATTGCATTAGGAGTTAAGTTGCACTAATAGTTACAGCTCTTTGCAAAAGTATTTTGGCCTCGGGAGCTTTTTTTTGATTTTCAGTACAAAATCAAATTAAACATCAGTAAAATGATGAATGATTTTAGAAAAAATTTGTCTACAAAGACAAAAGTGCATATGTATTTTTGCTTCCCTTTGCTGTAATAGCCACAAAACAAACAGCAACCAGGAACACAGCAGATAACTTTCTAAAGTTTTAGATACCTTGATTTAATAGTTTTAAAGATAAAATATAAGCAAACCTTCATGTTCCTTAGGCAATTCCAGCTGGCTGTGGAAAACGACCAAAGACGTTTGCTTCGGCGATGTCTGAATGAGTGGCAGCTCTGGAGCCAGAGGGCAAAGTTACAACGGGACCTTTTGGCCCAGCAGCAGAAAACCAAAGTTAAGATGGCTGCCTTGATCAATGCTGCAGCTACAGGCAAACTGACAGCCATAGAAACTCCTGCCAATTTACCAATATGTTTGGTCCAGGAGCCGCCGAGTCAAAAGGATACAGATGCCAAGGTGAGGGATGCAGCCTCCTTTACAAACTCAAAAACTACACATTTCTTTGATGCTTTCATCTAAAAAGTACTCTATGATTTATTGTTCTTAAAAAATGACTCAAGGATCGCAAACATGACTAAAACATAAGTTGATCCCTGATGGTCGATGTTGAAAGTCTTAAAAAAGCAGGAAAATGTGTTGTTTTTAAGACAAACTTCTGGGAAATAAACAAAGTAATATTGTTCTGGGACATTTCTCTGCACATTTAAAACATGAAGCTTTTACTTCTAGCCAGCGAAAATAAATAAATCTCTCCAGCTGAAATATTCACTGCTCTCAAGAGAGAATAGAGAATCAAATTGGCAGCAACAGAATAAAGTACAGCATTACTGTCTAATAAATAAAACAATAATTTATAATCCACAAAGATCACAGACTTAACTTAGAGTGTCTTATGCTTAGACATTTGTTTTATGTCTAATATTGTAGATTTGTAATGGCAGTAAGCCATTATCGTTGAATTTAACATAAATAAATCCCTTAAATGTCTCATTTCCTGTGAAGTAAACCTATATCAGTGCTTTACTTTGAACTGGAACTTAGACCATTTTTAGCTGATGGTTTCTACATGTCTAATCTTACCTTCGTTTGTTCATCATATATTCAATAGCAGTTCTGCCATGCAACAGAGAATGAGGTCCTGGAAGCTTCTACAGGACGTCAGAGTAAAAACTCTGTGGGTGATGCGGGCCAACCTCTCCGGCCTTGGGAGGTGACCAGACGCCACATTGCGCCCACTGCCGAAGAGCTACACAATGCACGGCAGAGGGTGACAGAAAACAGGGTTCTCGGTAACAAACGCACGGCATCACCAGCTGGCAGGTTCGAAAACAGACACGCCATCCAGAAGCAAATCATCACGCAACAGAGGAAACTCCTGAAGGAGCAGCAGGAGCAAATCACCCGGCTGAAGGAAAAGCAGATCTTTACAGAGTTGGAGTTAGAAATGGAAAAGGCTGCGCAGATTACTCAGCTGTCAGCGCTACAGGAAGCGAAGAGATGCAGTTCTGTCCCCGGGGAAAACAGGTTGGCTCACTGAACATCATTAAAAATTGAAGCGACCTGAGATCACTTTCAAAGCAACACCAGTAAAGAGATTTCTACTGGCTTATAGTCAGTATAGAAACCCTTTAAAAGTGATTTCTAAACCACTTGTACATTGCATTTAATCTTATACATTAACAGGACTTCAATCCTAAATGTTTGTGGACTGTGTTTTAAAGCCAGGTTCATGCCAGGAAACTAACTTGGAATATTTCTAGAAAAATAGAGCACCTTTCCCCAGTGCTAAAGTCCTTAAACTGACTCCCTGCAGCTCAGACAATGGACTTTAAAAGTGTTTTGTTGGTGGAATAGTTTAGCATCAAAATAAATTAAAGATATGTTGCCTTTATGCCAACCTCTCAGTCCACTCGTGTCTCCTGGTCTTCTCATCCCCGGGACCATAAACAAACATGGAGAAGCAACATTCAGTTTTTATGCTTCACTAATCTGGAACAAACTTTCTATAAATCAGCTGAAATACTGAGTTCCTTTATGTCAAGGCCAGTAATCCACCTGTTTATAACTGTCTTTGATTATAAACAAATTTGTCTAAAACAGTTTTAGTTTTAGTCAAGATTGCAACTTTTCATCATTTCTCTATATTTTACCACTGCAATGTCATGTTTTTTTTGTTGTTGTTGTTTATTTATTGTGTTATGTTTTTATCATGTAAAGCACTTTGAATTGCCTCGTTAATGAAATGTGCTACACTGATACACTTGATGAATACGACAACAATGATGATGATGATGATGATGATGAAAAGAGAGGTCAAATATCTAGACTTGTATGTACTTCAAAAAGTGTATGCTTTCCATGCTTTTTTTGTTATTTAAATGTAAATAGCTTTAATTTTTAACATAGATAAATTGTTTAAATCCTTTATGGATAAAACTGAGTTATTTTTTGAGAATTTAATGTGAAAAAAAAGTATATTTTGTGAGATAAAACCTGTCCGCAGTTTCAGATTTATTGCCAGTCTGACGTTACTTCTCGCCGCTGGACATTTCCTCCGCCGTCTGAAATTTGTCAAGCAACTATCAGGATGATGTGAGCACACGAACAAAAGTTGTGACAGACTTTCTTTCTTCTGGCTGTTATCATCCCAGCTGCAGAGCTCCAAAGGCTACAGGAGAGCCGGATAGTCAGAGTGCACCTTCCAGGAAACCTGTCAGGAAGCAGACATGCCCCCATCCCATCATCACAGGTCAGTCTGAAAGCTTAACAACAGAGAATGTTCACAGACGCACTCAGTGTAAGGAGACACAAGGCAGTACAATATCTTGATCCAATCATTATTTTACTTTCTCTCTTTCTGAAATTACTGTAATAAAATATTATATTTAATATCGCAAAATATGATGCGTTTTTTTTTTTTTTTTTTTTTTTTTTCAGTTTTACCTAATGTGTAAAACAAACAGTAACAACAACAAAAAAATGTGCATTTTCACTTTGGTCCTGGAAACCTCATTTCCACAAACCTTTTTTCCTCTGGTTGCTTGTTGTGTGCTTTTTGACTTTATCAAAAATCTTAAATTACCAGTAAATGATGTAACCTCAAAATGTACAACAGCAATGTTTGTTATTGTTTAGAAATATAACAGTCAAATGTATTCATGGAGCTTCAGTAACCTGAGAAGATGTTAAATTCAGAACAATTTGACATTAATCCCAGATTGTTTCATTGAGGCTGTAGTTAAAAAATCTCAAATTTATTGGCATTTTTTTAGAGAATTTGAGTCAATTGCATAAAGTTCACGTAACTGATATTTTAAAAAGATATACTTGAATGTAAAGACGTGCTATGCAACACGAACTACTTAGTTTGTATGTTAGGAGGCCCAGAAAAAAATACCCCTGTTCTTTAAAAAGATTCCTGAAATAGAAAAACACCTACATATACATACAAACTGATATCTAGGGAGACTTAATGGTTCAACCTCAATAATGTTAGTTGTACCTTGATCACAGTGAAAGTCAAAAGGAGCACCTTGCCTGTCACTGTTAGCATTCTGCATACTTAAGCCCAGTTTCGCTCTATTAATAGATAACATTTAAAAAGATTGATGAAAAAACACCCACTCTCCTTTAATGGCACCATTTTTAATCTCATGCAGTTTCTCTGTTGGAATCTCGTCTTTAAATTTAACAGCATATGTTTTTAATCGGAGAGAAAGAGAAATAAATTAGTCAAAATAACTAAGCACATCAAATGCAGAACCAAAAATGTTTAGCACAATGCTGCAATCTGTTACCGCAATTTCTTCTTCCACCAGCTTCTGCACTTCTGACACCAAACAAGATAAATCTTGCCTCATTTAAAAGCCCATCTTGTGACCAGATTCAGCAGATTGCTTTTATGGATTATAGATTCACACCCTGATGGAAAATAAATGACCTTCATCTGAAGCTGCCTTGGTCTTCTCCCACTTCTGTCTGGCACCCGTCCGTGTCCCTTCATAAGAGGATTAACCTCCCCAGGGTGTCCATTGTGTAGTAGCTGACCTCCGAACTTCTCATGTCTTCATGCGTCTTATCCCAAGCACTGCTACTGTCTACACACACATTTGAAATGGAACAGAGAACAAAGGGAGCCTGTTTTCATCACCAGTGCCCATTTATAAACACACAGTAGGACAATACTATTTTATTACCAACGGACAGACTTTAAAAATGAAGGACGGTTTCCTGAAAATTTCCTTTTGGGGACCAAAACTATTAACTATTTTCTCTTTCACCAAAAAAAATATACGTTCAAGTTGATCAGCTGGTGGATTTACAGAAAGTAAACATCAGGCTAATCAACCTTGTCAGATTAGCAATTATTTCTTGTCCAATGATTTCCTTTTAACACACTGTTTATCCTACTGCTTCTGATGTCAGATTAAACTCAAAACCTCATAAAATACTCACTATTTGCTTTCAGAGGTTGGAAAAATAAAGAGTTGCCAGTGAATCAATGGATTGCATCAAATAAACAAAAATCTTTATTTGGCTCAAAAGGGATAAAAACAAGAAACTGATTTTTTTTTCTCTCTCTCTCTCTCTCCATTTAGTATAGATTTGCTTTCTCTTTCATTATTTCACATCTTTACCCAGGTGTTGTGACTAAGACTCAGACCCAAACATACAATTATATGCATATTTAACCTTGCCTGATTTTCTGACCTTTTTTCAAACCCACACACACGCTACTGTTTATCTCCAATTTGCGAAATGCCCTTGATACGATTGCTTCTTTTCTTCATTTTACTGCTTAAAGAGATGCCATGCCTTCCTAAGAACTTCTTACTTTCAAGGTCTTTGCTAACCTACAGAATTCTTTTTTTTTTTTTTTAACAAAATAAAAAAAGCATTTCCTTTGCCTTGAAAAACTTGAATCTCTCTTTTCCCTCTCCCGAGCCATGGAAGCCCGAGCTCGACAGCGAGCCGAACGGAGGCAGGAGATCGAGGAAATCAAGAAAAGGAAAGAGGAGGAAAAGTTGGTGAGACTGACAATCCTTCCAGAGTAACCATATGTTCAAGCATTAATTATACAAATTTTAATGACTGAACCTTCAGTCTGAGATGAAAGCTGCCGAGGAGCAAAGGCAGAGGGAGGAACAGGAGGAGAAACGCAAGGCAGCCGAAAAGAAGAGGGAGGAGAAGAGGCTGGAGCGAGAAGTGAGGAGTATTTTATGTTTTATTCACCTGACACAAGTTTCTACAAGTTACACACAAGATGTAAGCGTTGCTGCTCTGCGTCCATCCAGAGAGAAGCAGAAAGACAAAGACGATTAAAAAGGCATCAGGAGCTCATGAGACTGGCCTGTGAACACCATAACAAAACCTTGTTGTTGCATCGAGGCCTGGCGCCATGGAAACGCCTCATGCAGTTAAGACGTGAAAACATGGAGGTAAAAGCAGCAACATGGACATGTTAAAATACATAATATTCTTGCATCATCTTGTATGTTCAGAACATACAAGATGACATATAAGTATAACATACATGTAACATGTAAGTAGAAGCAAAACTAATGTCTTTCAAAACTATCCATACTCTGAGAATCCACATTTTGTCATGTTGCCGCCACTAGCTTTAGTGTTTTGGGATTCGATGTAATTAACCATCACTAAGTAGTGCATAATTGCCACACAGAAGTGAAATTACTTTGTTGTTTAGTTTTATTTTGTTTGATGCAATACAATAAATGAAGGCGCAGAATGTATCTGCATCCTTACAAATACATCCTTTAGTTCAATTGTTAGTCTGTGGCGGCCGTTATTTTCAAAGACAGTTTTAGTTATTTTGGACAATAAAGAACGCGTACAGGTTTTTGTTTTTAGATGTGCAACGACGGTTAGAGGCACACCCTAAAAGACGTGCAGCAGTAATAGAAGCCAGACGTAATTTCAAGAGGTATTGATTTACAAGGCTTAATACAAAAGCACAGCATTCTTTTCAGATCTCTGGTTGCACAAAAATGTATTTAGCAAAAGAAAACGCTTCATAATCATGTACTGCTTAGAATTAGTGTATCACATAAAATCCTAATAAAGAGCGCAAAGATTTGCTGTGAAGTGACAAAATTTATGGATATGAATACTTTTGTAATTCACTATAATGATGTTACAGTGCGCTAACATCTTGACCTCTTCTATGGCGCTTAGATGTTGTGTGCAAAGTTATGTAAATACTTTTAATGCAATAATTAAAGGTAAACATTAATTGTAAAGGAACAACAATCTGTCGTCTATTGCTTTGTTTAGCAACATAATAGAGTAGTACTAATTTATCTCCCCCCATTTGTTCCCAGCTGGCTGAGAGTCACCACAACCTCTTCCTCTTGAAGCAGTGCACCCTGGGATGGCTACAGTATGCAAGAGAGACCCAGCGTGAGAGGGTGGCCTGTGCTGACCAACTTCAGAAGCATTTTTTGCTTCGTTGGAGTTTAAACTGCTGGAAAAGAGTGAGTAGACCCTCTTTATACCCAGTATACATTACCTTGCAAAAGTTTCTGTGTATAGTCTTTAAACTTGCAACCAAAATGTATTTTATTTAAATTTTACCTGGCAGAGCAACAATTTCTAGGTAAAAAGCAATCCAGATGTTTTGTGAAGGTTTCAGTTTAAATTTTGCCACAATCTGTCTTAAATACTATCGAGCTTACACAAATCCGTTTGTAAACATCATATGTAATGGATAGAATACCAGTAAACAAGATTTAGTTGTTTTTTTATACCTCATCAGTTACATCATCCTTATCTTGGTTTCAGCTGGGTGACCTGCGGATGATTCAGGAAGAGCGCGCTGAGCGTTTTTATCGGAAGCGGACTCTGAGAAGGTTCCTGCTTGCTCTGCAGGACCATGTGACCCTACAGAGGCTGACGGAGTGGGACAGTCGAAGACTGGCTCAGCAACACCGGGACAGGTCTGCTCCACCTGATGCTGCATTTTGTTCTGACGTTGCCCTGATAAAAACTCTTTGCTGTGTTTCTTTCATGGGACAAAATTTATCAGCAATATCTAAAAACTTCTCCTTTAAACTGCAGTATATCCACTATTTTAAGACCTCTAACAAACAATCTAAATGTAGAGACTTAAAAACATATGCTATGAAATGATCTAGTTGCCTCAGCAAGATTATTTTTTTGTTTTTTAGGGGTTTTTTTTGTTTTGTTATTAAGTAATAGACAAAACAGAGTTTTTAGAACATGCAGGCTTACAAAACCTTCAAGAACACAAAGACAATGTGTCTCTTTGTCCTGGTGTCCCCCAGTGTTTACAGGTAGACTAGTAAACAAGAAAACATAAAAAGTGTTTTCATTGAATCTCTTTTCACAAAGAAAGCTGGAGACATCTGAAATGAAATGTGGACTTGCCTGACAGAGTGTGAAACACAAGAGAGCGGGTGTGATTGTAAAGGAGGCACTTTTCCTGGTAAAAACCAATGTTTTTCCTCTGCAGCCTGTCAACAGGAGTGGATGAGGCTTCTTCAGGAGTTTTTTATTTATTTCTCAGCATTTGTATTAAAGGTATATACAATGTCAATGAGGAAGACACACAAGTTCGTATAAAACTGAGTCAAGCTGTAAAGACGAACGGTCACTTCCAGCTCTAAAAACCTGAAAGTATTTTTATGGTTTTAGATGAGTTAATGGATTTTTCTGTACTGAACAAACTAGAATCATTTGATCAGGTGTCTGGAAGAGCGCTTCTCAATCTCAAACATTTGTCCACCTTCTGGCCTCTGAAAACTATTTGATTACCTTCTTATCTTACAACCATCCAACAAAGTTCTAATATCCATTATTTACGCAGCTGCTGCTCTCCGAGAGAACTATGCAGCTTTTCATGTGTACTTTGCAAAAGTATTCACACCACTGGAACTTATATTTTACCACAAACATCAATGTATTTTACTGAGATATTCTGGCAAACCAACACAAATAACATTGATGGTAATTATTGAATGGAGTCAATATGAACCAATAGTGTTGAAATATTAACTGAAAGCAAAATGATTTTTCGATCCTCATTTTTTACATAACTTATCAACCATTTCTATGTAATATCTGTATCATCAACCTCAAGAAATATTTTTGAGTCAGCTGCCTGGTCTGGTTCTGCTAAGTGACCACAGGCTACAGGTGAAGCCCCAACAGCTGCCTCGCTGCCAAACACCATGTGAAAACTAATTACATGTTGTCTAGCCAACAGTCCCTCAGATCCACTTCGTTAATGCTCATTTGCTCCGTGTTTGTCTGTCCTTCCATCTGTTTGTGTTTTAGGCGCGTCCTGCAGAGGTGTTTCCAGGCCTGGAGGCAATTTCCTACTACGCTGCGGAGGGAAAGGGAGAGAGAGGTGCGACGGGAGAAGCTGAGCAGGAAAGTGGCAGAGCTTCTGCCGGATTTCTGCTCCCGTCCATTAGGAACGTCTGAGAGAGAAACCGTCTGATAGCGACAAGCTGCATATCCAGACAAAAGCATCAAAGTGTTACTCCAGCAGTAACAGGGGATAAAGAAACGGCTCAGTCATTTCTTACTTTTATTTAATAAAATAAATAAAATTCTTACAAAATCTACAGATGTACAACAGAGAAATTATTTAAATACAAAAGAGTATATATTTGATTAGAAACTAACGCATAGTAAAAGTGGAAAGTTACAAAAAAAAAACTTTCCCAGATGAAAGCTGACAGTTGTGCATTTGATCAACTATATTATAATGCTTTCATGTGGAAGTGTGACAACAACGTAATACAAAGTAGCTTAAATTATACAAATGCAATCATCTACCGCAGAACCTAAATTAGCCTTGTGCCAAGACATTTCATTTGTCTGATATGAAAACCTAAGGTGCAATTTGCAAGGCAAAGTGGAGGCAAGTGGTGTCAGTCTTTGAGAAAGACAAATGAGGTACAAAGTCTCACAAAGATGATTAAAGTTTTTCAAGTGGTTATGTTAGAAAATTCCCAAACTTCAAAGTAAAGGATTAGGATGTAATAAACAAACACCCGCTATACAATTGTGACATGGGAAAAAAAAATTACACACGATCAGTTATACAAAATGACTGCAGTTCTGAACTTTGACTGGGCCATTCTGGCTCATGACTATGCTTTGACTGAAACCATTTCACTGTGGTTAAGGCAGATGTCCTGCTGGAGGATGAACATTTTCTTCTGGGATTGCCCTGAGGTGTCCCTGCACTTTAACACAAATAGCGTATTTGATGTAGAAAAAAAAGATTCAATTAGGGTCTCATCAAAGGTGCCCATTTTTCCACATTTTGAATCTTGATATATAATCCAGAGGAATCCTGAAAATGTCCCATTTCTTTATGAGAGTTTAACTTTCCTCCAGTTGTCTACCGAGGCACTGGAACGTAGCAGAGAGTCCAAGACCGAAGGAAGACATTCGCAGTGACAGTTGTGTGTGTGTGTGTGACGAAGATGCTGCATAGATGAGGTCCCAGTTGTCAGTCACTGTAATGGCAGTGAATTCACAGCATTGAGATGTGAAATAGTTATCGTTAAATGTCAAAGAGCAACTCCGGAGCTGCAGAAACACCTCTAAGCAATGCTGACTGCTTGAGACTGAGAGCAAACCTACTGTGGATCAAGTGGCAATGCTGCCACCCAATGGTCAGAAGCTGTTTTTACTACTCCTATATTGTGTCTCACACCAGGTCTGTTGGAGATGAAAGCCTCAGTTTGTCTCCCATGGACATGAACTCGGACCAGTTGCTCCAAAAACCTCGAGAGTAAACGGCGGTGTCCACGACGAGTCCCCAGCAGGCTCTGCGGGCCGTTTTCTCCCTCAGTGCAACTCGGGCTTCCCGCTCCGTCACATTGTAGCTGATATTTATAATTTGCACTAAAAGGAGATGCAGGAGACCGCCGGTCACAATGCTGCAGTACCATGCACAGGTGAAGCAGAGAGCAGAGCTAGAGAAAACAGAAAGGACAAGGCAGACATCTTACGGTAGACCCAGCACAAAAAACAAGACCGAGGGGCATAAGAGTATTCTCTGTGCTAATTTTGGTGCAATTTTTCAGTAATTGGTTGAAAGGGATTTAACACAAGGCATTCTACAGCAAAGTAAAGTGAAAACTATCCACAATCTAACATTCAGAATAGGTGATTTAGTATTGATGTACCAGAAAACTGATAAGTCTTTATTTTAATCGATAAAAACAGGAATAACTTGATTCAGAGAAATAATAAATAATAAAGAAGATTTAACAGGCTCATTAGTGGCTGTGGAGTTTTACAGTTTTGGAATAAGACAACTTAATATTTGTTCTTCAATCATCTACTGCAGTTACAGAGAATGCTGCAGTTTTTTACATCCATTGGTATGACTACAACTCCATAAGAATGTCTTTTTGACTGTTATCAACCAAAAATCAATGTTAACACAGAACTGTTGGATTAGGAATCCTACACATTGAATGCCTGTAGTACGACTAAAATTTTACTGTACTGGTATATATCACCTAAAATCCAAATGCAATACACTGAAGTTTGTAATTGTAAAGTGACGCTACGTTCAAAAGCTCAAAAGGTATGAAGACTTTTGCCTGCTATTATATGGTTTTCGCATGGTGTACTTAAGTTCTGGCAAAACTAGTACCTTAAAATGGTATCATATCACATAGATGAGATTTTTTTTTTTTTAAAGAGCCAAGTTGAACCTGTACTGAGTGTAAACTCCAGGGCAGTAGAGTAAGGCAGTGAGGACGTTCTGCTGGGGACACACACTCCGCAGCACCAGGCCAATGCCGTACAGGGACGTCAGCAGGAAGAAGACGAGAGTGAGCAGGAAGCTTACGTGATTGGCCTGGCCCACACAGTTGTTTATCCTGGCCGCAAATAAAGACACACAGACAAATGAGCAATGAATGCAGACTGCAGGTATGAGCAGAAACACTAACTGGAATGGACTATTTCTAACTTACTAATAATGGGGCTGAACAAATGGCAAGAAAGTAATTATACATTCAAATCATGTGTGCAGTAATTCTACAATATACAGCTTTATACATTTCTGAAGGCAAAACTTTCATAAAACTATTGCATAAAAATGGCCTCTCTTCTTGGTAGAATAACAAGAGCTCATTGAACATGGGTGATTTCTAGGATCCAGCTTTTTTTTTTTTAAAGCAAAGTTTACAAATGCTCAACTGATTTGAGATCAGAACCCAAACTGTATTAATGTAGGAACAGCCAATTGTGTAACATTTCTCACATCTAAAGTAAACTGTTCCTATTAGAGTAAAGAAATTAAGTTAGGCTATTAAAGAAAAAGGCCCTGCTCCAAAACTTTTGAGACAAACAGACGTTTTCTGCTGCATCTTCCTGTCAAAGATCTAGAGAGAGATCCAAGCCTATATGCCATCACTGTAGGATTATTATAATTATTCAGTTGCAGCAGCCTGTCTTTACACTTGTAAGCAAAGGCATGACCACATATCACACAAGTTTAACTTCACTGGCTTCCAGTGAGCTATTTTTTTTTTCTATTTGGTTCCTAAATGTCTAGAGAGACTGGTATGCCAGTACCTCCTGGAACTGCTATTTTCTTATAATCCAGACAGATTATTACAAAATTACAGCTGAAAGTTTCTGAATTTTGGCTGAAGACTGGAGGTGACAGAGCCTTTAGGGCAGCTGCTCCTGGACTCTGGAACAGCCTGATGATGTACATGAGACCATCTTCAACCCCTGAGAGTTTTACATCTCTTATAAAGACTCGTTATTTCTCCTTGGCTTTGCATTATTTTCATTAGGTTAAGCATGACTCCTACAATCTTTTTTATTTATGTACTTTAGAATGTTCTGTGTAGAGATTCCAGATGTATGCTGACTTAATGTAAACTTTGCACATTTGAGATTTGGGATAAACTGACTGAAACCCACCAGACACAATGGTGGTCCAGACGAAGCACGCAGACGCCACAGATCCGACAATGTCCAGCCCTCGGCGGCCGCACAACCCTGCACACTGAACACCAGTTCCTGCGGCCACTTTCCTTCAACTCCAACCCTTCTTGCTCCAAGGATCCGATTCGCTGGACTGCTGTCATTAATACTTCCTGCGTCCCCCCATCGAAAGAGGAGTCTTTGTCTGGCGGGGTGCTGTAATATGTCACCGTGCTGTGGACGGCCTGTTGATCCAGCCGAACAATCCCAGGATCTCTCTTGGTCCAGATAAGGGTCAGCAGGGTGAGGCTGACCCCTACACTCACAGCCGCCAGCTCACCCTGACCAACATCCCCACGTGGAAACACCTCTGAGACGAACAGGTAATACATGTACCCCAAGGAGAAGAGGGCCAGGCTGAGGAAGAAGAGTGTTCGTCCCTTCTTGCGGTGGGTGAAGAAGTAGTACCACAACACAAGACCAGGCAGAGCCGTCAGAACCAGCACACCGAGCAGGAAGTGGAAAGCAGCGAGGTGAAGCAGGGCAGGAAGGAGGACGAGAGGAGGAACGATGGACAGATCCAGTTTGCGGGCTCCGCCCCAAAACCAGGGTACACGGATCCGGTCGGAGACGACTGCAGCCACATGCGACAACGATTCCGGTTTCTGAGGCTCTCTCTTTAGAAACCTACAAAAACAAAGAAAATGGTAACGTAACTTTTCATTACAGCCTCCATTAGGCTTGAGTTTATCACAAATGGTTCAACATGTCTCCAAAAAAAGTTAACAGTTCCAGCTTTTTTATTTAGCGCACATCAATACATTCCTTTTCCTCCATTTCCCAACAAGTCTTCATGGACTTTTGGACAAGAGATAAAGAATAATGTGTAGCCATTTTGTTTGTCTGATTTCCTAAAAACGTTTCTGCAAAAGGGGCTTCCTCTGATGGTCGTCAGATCTTAAAATATATCTTAGTATTTGTAGGAAATAATTTATGTTCTCAGATTTCACGAAACCTCCCAAGTTCACTCCGAGTAGCTTTTCTTCATATTTATCTCTCACCTGTCACAGGCGTCATCCAGGTCCTCACAGTCACAGCAGCAGGCTGCGACGTGGCTGCGCTCCCCGTGTCTGTTCACATACTCACAGCAGCACAACACTTCCTCCTTCTCCTCCTCCTCTTTCAGCTCCCTCTTTGCTCGCTTCTTCATGGCCAGCGTCACTGCAACCTGTAGGATGTTTCAAAAAAGAAGAAGAATCATTTACAGGTTTGCTGTTTTTGTCAGCATTGAGGTAATATGTTGCAAAAGTTTTCAAACCCCTTGAACGTATCCACATGCCAAATCAAACTTTAGTATGTTTTATTAGAAAAAATTGAGACAGAGAAATCTTCAGCTCAGAGGGTATAAATGCTTCCACTGTAGATGAAATCAGCAGTTAAATTATGTGCAAAGTGGAAGATGAGCAACAGGAAGGGAAGTACAATAAGTAAAAATGACTCCAAGCCCACTTTGCTGAAATAATCTGTTAATGCACCAGATTATCAAGCACTTGCACACGTTTTAGACGACGAAGAGCTTCTGATTCCATTTTTTTTCCCCCACACGTCGCTGCAAAGCGTAGCCTCTGCTCACTTGACCTGACCCGATCCATCTGCTTTCTGCACATCTGCCACACATCTGTCATGTTTTAATGATGAGCCCTACTCCCACCCTCTTCAACCTCGTTTATAGTCCAGACGGATTTAAGCTGAGGTGTCGTGAGCATTTATAACAATCCCACAAGTGTGCAGCTAGATGGGATTAATCATCTGGATGAGTCTAACCCTTCCCTAGAGTGGGAGATCCGGCTCAGTTGAGGAGTTCTGAATGAGCCTTTGAATGCATGATGGTTTGCTAAAATAATTAATAATCCAAGCAACATGTTTAACGGGGATGCTGAAGTCAGCGACTGAGCCTACAAGCATCTCCCTGCAAGCTCACAGGAAGGGTACTAAAAGTGGGCAATCTGGCTCACACCCACTGATTAGTGGACCCGAGGCAGCATCAAACACTACATCTGTTCTCTTCTGCCAAAAATAAAAGGACGACTAATGCAACAATTCATAGCATTACGGAGGCACACAGCAGTTTACAGCCTGTCCTGCTGTGCTCTGACAGCTGCGGTTCTTTGAGTGCCTCTGCAGGTGGGATTAAGATGAGGAATCTCTGCAGTTGATAACATCCATGAATCTGCCTGCTGTGTAACCATTAGACTCCTGACTCTGCAGCTGGGATCCTTATGGCACCTTTTTTAGGAAGTCAAAAACTTTTTATCTTTGAATGTAAAGCATGAGTCTTTATGGATAACTGTCTCCGGTGGACGTTGGGTGAGAGGCAGGGCACACTCTGGACAGTTCATTTCAGAATAAGACAGAGACACATAAGTATGCACACACTCATACCAAAGGGAAAGGCAAAAAGGTTTGGATGCATGATTTTATACTGTGGGAGGAAACTGGAGTTCCCAATGAGAAATCACTCCTTAACCACATCAAGAACCACCAACAGCTTTAACAAATAGGATGAAACTACTCATATAGACCACTTCATGACAGAAAAAGGAAAAAAATAAATAATTCATTTCCATTTTGTTTCCCACAAAAGATTTCTTTTGTCAATAAATGTCAAATTTGATATAGGTTGTCTGTTTTCTTTTATTAAAAAAAGGGAAAGAATTGATAAAGTAAGATAAGCTTATATTTCTAAACTTTAATGCTGTTTTTTTTTTGTTGAATTTAATTATTGCTCTTCAAACACATCACCCATGCAATAAACTTCATAAACATATGAGAAAAGACTTGAATGATGCGTTAGTGATGTATGCACATTGAGGACGGCATAAAGTTTTCTTACCTTAAATGCAGTATGCAGAGCTAAATAATGCCGAGAGCCTCATTTAGTCTCATGCCTCATGGTGCATTTTGTCTGCACCAGCAGGTCTGTCCACCTGTGTGCCCGAATAGAAACAGAAACACGGCTAACAGACATGAACGCCGACCTGCTACAGGCTAGTTTTTCCTTCCCCCTCCATGGGAACGTCGGCTCGGTCCTCCTCAGCAGAAGCCTCGGTGCTGGCAGCCGCGGTTCGTATCCAGGTGTTTATTTCCGCTACTCGGGACTCGCAGGACACCAGAACACCGGTCCCTGCTGCGAATATTAAAGCCTCAAAGTCCACAAACAGCCTCCAAGGGGCTCTGCTTCCTGGTTCTGGCTCAGTGTCCCCGGTGTGTGCAGCGGAGAGGAGATGTTTTCTTTTCCTTCCTGGTGTCAAATGAAGCTCTTTCCCCGCCCAGAACTTCTACAGCCACATAACTGCATATTATATACAGGCGAAATGTTGCTTACGGACGAACAGCATTTGGCGACATAGCACGCTTTTCTTTGCACGCTTCAGGGTCTTTCAGGTTTTGTATTTTAATTTAGTTGGTGTATATACCGCGACCGCCAGAGGCGGCTCTTATGTGAATGGGGCCATAGGCGCCTGTCTATCCAGCCCCCCAATAAATCTGTTTGTGGAAATAATCTTTTAATTTGTAATTTGCTTAAAAATGTGTGTAGACAGTCGATTAGTTCAAGTGTTTTAAGAAATCGATCTTTGAAATATGCATTTAACAAAAAAAAAAAAAAACCCAAACAGCTTTATCTGGAGACTTGTTATAGTCAGTAAATTAGATTGTTGAAATTGCTCATTTATTTAAATAACTAAATTTTCCAAGTGAGTTACATATGCAGGGACTGATATTTTCAAGCCTTTACTTCCATTTATGATTCTCAGTTCAGAGACATGCTTAATAATAATTAAATAAAAAGTATTTTCAACATCTGCTTAAAGTTGATTTTCAAAAGGTACTTTATCTGAATTTGTTTGATAAACCATTTTTGAATTTACTCGGGACTTCCGGTCATATTAGACTTGGCCAGTTGGTGGCATTCAATGGTTTGACACAAAAAAAAAAAGCTCAATGAAGCTGCAGCACCCTCAATTTGCTTTCCTCTGTAGAGATCAATTTGTGTGAAAAAACTAGCCAGGTTTTATCATGCATCAATAAGGTTAAACTAGTGGGTTCATACTGTAGTAGTATAGTGTTATCTGCAAAGGGTAAAAATTGTTTAATTCCCCATTTAGATCTTTTTTGACTTCACCTAAACTACCAGTTAAAAATACCAGTCATCCAAACGTACTTTACTGCCATCTACTGCCCGAAGCAGCCAAAACATGTGCTATTCAATATTTGAAAAATAAATTTAAAAAACTGCTTAATTTAGATTAAAACCATTTCCTTTCACATGTAATAAAATAAGGCAATGGGATAAAATAAGCCAAAAATATACATTTGTAACAATCTCAGCTAAGAAGTTAAGCTAAAAAGCTTTTGTTTAAAGAATGTAAAAAAATAAAAATATGCATCCATCTTAAAAAAAATTTGCATAATCTGTTCTTTTAGTTATAAATGCACTTTTACTCATGTTTGTAATTCCCCTTCATGATGGTGAGCAATATTCAGAAAAGGCTAAATCCACCTTCTAGTAAGGACAATACATTTAACTGGTTTAATGGGAATGTGCTGTAATGCAATCCTACTCCAGATGCCTTATTGTGTTTAGTCCTTTTGTGTTCAGTCAAAAGGACAAAACACAAGAAGCAATATGTACTTTAGCCAATAGGACAGGCTTCTGGTCAATAATTAAAGCCTGAGCTGTGTGTTGGTTCTGTGAAATGGAACAAAGAAATCAGGTTCAGTTTCATTGAATCATTTATTCTTTCCCATTTCAAGAACAATATGAAGTCCACCTAGCATTCAAGAATACCAGAGTCCAAACTATAAGTCCTTCAACCAGCTTGATTTCACTTTGGACACTTAATTTTTATCCCTTAATATAAAATTAAGGGATAAAACATACAAAACAGAGGAGAGGAAAAACAAATCATTTTAATGTAAAAAGCACAGATTGTTTATTATAAATACAGGCTGGGAAGGAGCAGAACAAAACTGCTGTTCCTTTAACATTCAGGATAAAAACATTGTAAACAGTAAACCTGGCTCAATTGAATTGTGCATCACCAACAACTAATTAAAAAAAGGAAATATTTTTCCTTTACACTTAAAAATGATAACAGAATAAATCTACATTGTGCACAGTGATCTGGGCCCTGAAATATAAATTAAACATATACAACAAACCCAACACCTGAGCCAAACCTTTATTTCATAATTATGTTTGCTAAAGTTAAAATAAAACCTTCAAGTTTAGGTCACAATAGTTTTATTTTAGTAAAAGATATTCACAAGACTTGTGCACAAATTTAAATTCTTAAATAGTAATGCATGTACCAACACTAAAAGCAAAAGTAAATATTTACACTATTGGTACATCTCTTGGTAAAATGGAGGAATAATATGCCACCGTTTTAAAAACAGAGAACCCTGAAGAAGTTTGCACCTGCTGCACAATCTTTCCCTCAATAGCAGCTCAGTTTAAAAAAATAAATAAAAATCATCCTGGGGTGCTGGCCTGCAACTCTGGCAACGCATAGTATGCCTGGAGTCTGGGGACGCCAGTGGAGCAACAAAGCTTTGAATACCAGGCCTTCTCTCAGCTGCAGCAGTCTGTTGCTCTTTTAGCATGGATGTGAACGCAGCTTCTTTAAGCACAGTTGGGACAAGGACAAAGTCACTGCTGAGTTGTTGTTTGATTGGCCATAGCAAAATTCTGCTGGAGCACAACTAGAGAGGTACGGAGCTGTGGAGGAAAACATACGACCAAGTTTGTGTAGAAGGTGCTTTTTGTTTTTAAAAATCAATGGAGAGACAAGTAGATATACACAGACAGGAAAGCCAGTTCTTTGAGATGGGAAGATAGAGCAATTCTAAGAAAACAATTGCAAAAAGGCAACATTTCCTTCAGCAGAACAAAACTAAACATACAGCCTGAACTACATTGGTTCAGATCAAGGTCAGCAACTTTTTCCAATTAAAAGAATTTTGCCTTTGTTGCAAAAATTTTGCTTTTGTTTTCTAAAACAAAATTCTGACAATTTTGTTTTAGAATATGCAGTAAATGAAATCTTACTTTGAGAGCTAGAGAAGTTAATCTGAAAAAAATTAAATGTATATATTTTTACAAAGGAAAAAAATCTTACTTGTTCTAGAAGAAGAATGGAGTCCTGCAGGACAGTTTTTAGCAGCTGCATGTCTTCCTTGGTCCTAAATCCTGGCAATGGTTTGGGTCCAAAGCTGTCAGAAAGAGAGCATTAGTTTCCTGCATGCAATAATAAGGTGCACTTACTAAATGCAAACTCAACAGCATGCAACTTTAGACAAGAGCTGATGCAACACCTCTTGTACAACCATATTCACCGAGACAGCATCTCCATAGACTTTGTGCAGAGAACTGAGGTGAGCTGCTTATGCAGGAAAACAAACCTGATGTTTTCCTGCATAAGCATCACCCTCACAAACTTTTCAGATTTAGTCAACTACTGATTGTCCTACCATCTACAGAAATATGTTGATTAAAAGAACCAACCTGGCTTCCATCCGCTCCCTGAGCCGATGCTTTGTCGTGAGGTACATGCGGTGAGCCACGTCCTCCATGGCCCACAGCTTGAAAAACAAGCCCACATTGAGTACTATCAGGATCAGCAGACTGTAACCAGGAGAAAACACAGTTTATGTCACAAGAATAAAAGACAGTGGTATCAGATGATCAAAGATACAAAAGGTTGCAAAGTTCACAGGTTTAACAGGAAATGATTTTATATGCTCGAGTTGGAAAGAAACATGTCCTCATAAACAAAATAGAAAAATCACAATATTCAGCTCCCTCTTTGGTCCATCAACTTACATTACACTCATGCTAACAACTATTGCAGTCGTGCTCCATCTCTGTGGGCTTGAGGTATCCATGGGGGCTGAAACAAAAGATTTAAATGGGCTTAATTCTTTTAGCACACAGACATAAGCAGAATTTTAAACTAAAAAAATTTTGCACTGGTTTAATGAAACAGGATATGCTCTACTAGGAACAGGAAACATTTTGTAACAGAACCATGAGATAGATGTTGCCCCATTCTTCAGCTACAATGATGCAATGTCTTAAATTTTTCTCAAGTCATCTTCCCACTTCAGCAACTGTATGAAAAATGGCATCAATCTACCACCAACTTTTTCATGCAAAACACTACCTGGTTATACCAACCTCAATGGTAAAAGTATGGTTCGGTAACTTTATGTCTTTAAGAAATAGTTCAGTACCCATGTTTCCATCTCTGTCGTCAGGATCCTGCGCTGACTGCTTTCCGGGCTTTCCATGATCCAGTAGGGTCCGGCTGAACGTTCGCCTCCTCCTGCGGAGCCCAGCTTTTCCAGACTCTCCAACTGCTTGGTTAATTTCTGCCTCCTCTTCCAGCAGTTCAGCTTCTGCATCACCATGAAGAACATAAAAAAAAGTTATTTAAAAACCACTTTGCTATTCACTGCATTGTGAACTAGTTTCTTGTTCATGATTTTTTGCAGATAATCTAAATTTCTGTTAAACTATGTTGGACAACAACTATCCACAGATTCATGATGTTTTATCTGCAACTATTTTGAAACCCAAAATTCATACAGTATCAAAAAGTTGATTCAATAATAACTTCTCTCTGCTGAGTTTCCCTGAGCAGAAAACAATTTATAACCAGTATTAATGCATCATTTTTTAGTTCATAATGATTAGCTTCATCCATCTTTTGAATGAATTTATAACATACACTTTTTCACACTGCAAACAAACTTCATACAAGAATTCTACAACAATGAGCAACACAAACAGCACATTATTGAAATGTAATAAAAATTGTGTCATGCATTAGTCATCCACATTAACTGATATGCAGGGGAAAATGCAGCGCAACAAACTGCCTAGAAGTTAATCAATAAGTAAATAGCTGTAAATAAGGGACACGGTAAATATGCACAACAACGAATGTAATTGGTTTTATTCCTTTCAAGCAGCAACCGTCCTCAGACTGGGGCAGTAAATCTAGAGCAAGGGTTACAAATCAAAAGGTTTTGATTAAATTGTATTCATGGGTCAAAATGGTTAAATCCAAGTCCAGACTCAAATCTAATTGAAAAAATAAAAAATAGTAAGACAGTCTGAACATAAATTTTCAATCTGAATCAGCTTGTGTAACTGAACACCACAATCTTCAGAAAAAAAAACATCCTCTGTTGACAATTATGTACAGCTTTGTGTTGTTCTTAGGCTATTTTGCAACAAAATTACAGAAAATAAAAGTCTGCATGTGAAAACCATGCATCTCCCCTGTACCCCCATTTACAGTCACACTATTCTATGTTCATCTATTGCACAAAAACATTTAAAGCTGAGACTGCACAGCGCACTGTGGTGTTTGTATTGCCAGATCGTTTTTAATTCTCGATAGCGATATGACCAATTTGCGCACAATAAATGATAAAGGTTTGCCGTGCCGGCTTTGTGTGACGTGCATTCAGAGTAGCTGATAAGAGTGACTGCAATATCAGCCCTCATTCTTTGCCCTTCCTGCAGACACAGCAGTAATATGATTCAGCAGTGCTATATGTGCGCTAGAAGAAACTCTTCATATCAGATAAAACGTACAGTAAATCATGCAGTGAGAAGGAAAAAGGACAAGCCCTTTCTGCCTTTGGACTGTCCCCCACCCCCAAAAAATAAAAAAATAAATTAAAAAAAAAAAAAAAAAAAAAAAAAAAAAAAAACTCACCCTTTGGACTGTCCCAAAAAATAAATAAATAAAAAACAAGCAAAAAAAAAAAAAAAACTCACCCAGTTGTCTAAAATTATCCTCAATGCCACTCCAGGAGTTTTTTGTAATGAAGGTTTTGATTAGACCAAATGTTGGTTTGCAGTACTTCACATCAGAGTACACCCTAACAAAACAAAAACTTTTAGTTTAAATCCATTCACATTTAAATAGTCTGCAAATCAATTAATTCATCACCTTAGTCGACACTTCCGTTTGGAGACTCGCATGATATAGTAGCGGTTCTGTGTGTAGAAGTGATCATGGTAGGGGACGTTATGAGTGTGCACCACAGCATCCACCTGGTAATACTGACCCTCCCTGGATTCTTTGGACAACGTCTGGTGAAGTAAATGAATCTCAAATAAACCAGACAAAAAAAAAATGTTTACACATCTAGTCAACCGTTCACACAGACAAAACCACACCTGGTTCTCTGTAGCGGTGGAGAACTTCCCAATAAGGGGGTTATTGATGGTTATAGTGTAGTTCATGACCCGCTTGTCATTTCCTGAATCATCCTTCTGCCAACCAGTAGAGCTCAGATCTGAAGACACAAAATGGGAAATCTTTATTAAAAAGCTTCCATGAATATGTTTTAATACGGGAGAAATTGATGTAAGGTCCTACTTGTTATCCTGCGGATTTCCATAAACCTTTGAGTGAAGCTGGAGTCTGTGAAAAGCAGCTCAAACATTTTGCTTGCGCTCATGTGGAAAACCTTGTTGAGGTACAGTCGTCCTGGTTCTTCGGACTCGTCCATTCCATCCTCCACTGGTTGAAACAAACATGAGACCAAAGTAATAAAAAAAAAAAAACCAAGAGAAACAATCCCCATTCTCTTACCTTCTTCATTGGTTTCCGAGCCGCTTTGCTCCAACAAGTTCTCGTTGGCGTTGAGGTCGAGGGACTGAGTGGAACGCTTGGAGAGCCTTTCTGCGTGGTGTCGCTCCAATGGAAGAGTCTGAGTTCGTTGTAGGGACGGGGTGCTATGAGACTCATCCTGCAGGAAATGAATACCATTCTAAGAAGATGATTTGAGCAAAGAAAATATTTAGTAATATAGAAAAAGAAGACGATACCATGCTGGTTGTCCTTTGTGAGCTAATGGGTGAAGGCATCTCCTCTCTTTGAGGTGTGGAGCTCTGCAATGGAACATGCTCCACCACTGGGAGACGGAGGCTGTTGGGCCGCTCCAGTCTCCCGAGACCTTCATCAACACCGCTGCTGAACTTCTGCTGCAGGCTTTAAAAAAAAAGGAAAAAAAAAAGCAGATTAAAGCTGGCACCAAACTTTTCTATAGACTCAATCTTCCTTTTTAGAACATGTTGCCATAATCATGTTTTCTTTTGCCATTCCCTTGTAAATTGTCAATTAATAAAGATAAAATCTATGCTTTCCCCAAAGAAAGTTCATGCTTGTATTTGCCTCTTATCAGGCATAATTCAAATCAGAGATATAGGTCATCTTCTCCCTCTTTGCAACCAAACGGTTGCTAGTTATTTTGCTCCTTCACCTTTAGCAGATAAATTCAGAGTAATATACAGAGTCGTGCCAGTTAAATTTTTGAAAGCAATCGCCGCCATCCTCATCGTATTTCTTCAGCTTTGCCATGATGAGTCAAACATTCGATGCTAAACCCCAAACTACTGAGATGAAACTTGAATGCTTCAGAGTCTGGAAATCAGTGAAAGGTCTCTGTAATTTTAAGCTGATTGGTTGGGATTGGTTGATTCTTTTGCCTCTTGTGATGCCATTACCCAAACATGTACAATGCAGGTTTATATTCTACATGCTTTTTAAGAGTCATTTTGAAATCTACACCCCAAATTGTGTTTTAAAGGTCATTGTTTATTGGTCAACCAAAGAAAGAATGAAACCTTAGAGTATCTTTAAAGTCAAGGAAAAGAAAAACGTTCAAGGTCCCAAGGGCTGAGGCCAAGTTACCTGATCTGCCCAGTCGATTCCGTTAACACCTGTAAACTCTCCATCTCCTCATTGTTCAGGCCCAGATCATAGCCATAGTGCTGTTTGATCATCTGACACAGCTCCAGGAACGTCAAAGTCTAAAATAAAGATAAATAAACATCAATTAGAAGTATGCAGAGGTCCCCTTCTCCTGCATTCTCTTGGTACCAGAAGGTGAACACAAAAACAAGCAATTATGCAGAGGGTGTACAGTCCAGGGAACTCCATAAGGAATGATTTACAGCCTTATCTCCATGGGTGACAACCTACAAACACAATCATCGTCAACTAGGCCAGTCAGGTAGCAGTACTGTGTTCTCAATGCAAAAGAAGTTCAGATTACCTAATATCTACTGGGAGGGGGGAAAAAAGCCAAAAACAAACTTCAAACGTGAGGAACTACAAATGGACAGATACTCAGCTTATTGAATGAATAATGATGACTTTATTTCAGTAAACCGGTTCCTCAGGGTTCTCCTACCTGTCAGAGGACATGTCCCCCCCTGCCGCTGTGCGCTTCGACCGGGTTCCGACTGGCTCTTACGCAGCGCCACCTGAACGCACCACCGCGCATTCAGGAAGTCCGTAAAGACGCGCCGCCCAAACGCCAGTTAGATATTTTTTCAGAGAAACCCTCCTCCTCTGCGCAGCGAGAGAAGCCGAGGTCCGTAAGTCGTTTGCCGTCGAGCCGCGGCGAAGTCCCGTTTAGTTACAAGCAGCTTGTCGATACAGATCTCTTGGCCACACCCAGACGGGGTCAATGAACTCCAGTTTCACACAGGTGTTTGTTTACCTGACACACTGTGACAGGGGAACCGTTCAGGGGAATAAAAAAAAAAAAAGAGGGCTGCAGCAGCAGAGATGAAATGAAAGGGCTGAAGTTCACTCTGACTGAAAGTTGATCATAATATATCAAAGCCCGCTTATTCACAGCCATAATATGCCTAATAAAATTAGGCATACTTATCAGTTAAATCCACCATATTTTATTAATCATTTTTAGATCCCAACATTTTGTTTTGACATCTTACTTTCGATTCTGACCGACACTTTCGTGGAGCCCTCAAATTGCATTTTGCACTTTATTTTTTGGAATCTCAACAGTAGGCTGAGACTTGTGATAAAAAGGACATCGAGTTTCTTTAAAAAGAGTTTGTTTTTTTTAATGTACTCATATATTTAAAAAATACATAAAATCCGTCTTATTTACTGTCATTGCATCAAATAGAAAGCAGATTCTAGGGCTCCACATGTTTCGATGTGCTTCCATCTATCACACTAGAAGTTTCTACCCGGCTCCACCTCTTAAAAGTGCTTTAGCTGACATGACAAAGCACTTTTGTACAAATTGTGGTTTTTGAAGTGCAGAAATAAACATGTCTATTTTGGGGGAACGAGCTAGGTCTGCTTTCCCATGTTACTTTGATCAATAACTGAGCCAAAGGTGAAAGCCTAGATCCTGTGGGTTCATTTTGAACTATATCCATGACTTCTATGAGTAAACTTCAAACCTTGCCTCAACCTGTAGAACAGTAAACAAAAACTCAGTCTGTTGAACTAGTGCAAAAACCTTGTAGTTTGTCACTGATAACATCAGTCAGTGTCTGTCTTTCTGTGTCTGTCTTTCTGTATCTGCGTGGAGATATTCGCTTTTCAACTGGACACACTGATCCTCAGGAAGGAGAGTAGATGGTAGAAAATTGACTGCAAATGAGTGGCAGTCATTCCTCCTATTGGAGCCCGACTGTTCCACTGAAGAGCCTTACCTTGTCCATCAGACTGTTCTGCCATATGCCGAAAACACTCCGATAGCTTTTCTCTCTTGCCGAGAAGGAAGCAAAGAAATACTGTGGATGAATGACGAACAATATATGTAGGATTATGTACTTTTATTTTATATTTTTAAAAAAAGTCTGAATCAGGTATCTTTTTGCTCAAATACCTTCTCGGTACGTGTGCCGATCTGGATGGCGTTGGGGATCAGCCGAGCCGTTTTCTCTTTGGATATTGTGGTTATATCTTTGAGAGACAGTATAATCTGTAAATGCATTTTAAACAAAGATGTTATGAAAACCAGCGAGTGCTTTGATAAGTGAAGAGTAACTTGACCCATTTTAGAATAATTATGTTTTCTGCAAGTGCAACTGATGCATACCTTTTACTTACCAAGATTAAACATTGGCTTTGTGCAAACAGATTTTAAAATATATAAACAAAAAAATAATTCTCATTTTCAAGGTATGTTTTGTAAAAGCAGAATGTTCTTAAAAACAAAAACAAAATAAAATTGCCCTGTTCTGCTTTTATTTGCAATGCATTCCCCCAAAATCAAATGAATCTATAACCATTTACTTAATCTTAGATGTCTAGGTAAGGTGGATTGTAACAAACAGCTGATCAGATCAACACGAGCAGATATAGATACAGGTGACCTTTGACCCAAATAAGATGGTACGACAGACAGAAGGATTTTTTTTTTTTAAAGCGTACTAATAAACTGTATTGATAAGCAAGTGTGACCCTATGAATCTGTTCAGATAATCTGTGGGGCAGTTATCTTCTGCTGGTGTTTAATTTTAGAGGATAAATTCTAATAAATAAACTAAAGTAGAACTCTTTCTGTACTGTTTTTACATTTATCATAACTTAATCCAATTTTAAAGAAACTAAAATACTCTTATGTTAGAGCACAAGATGTTTTTCACAGGATTAAAAAAAATAAAAAAAATGGTTAATTTTTTAATTTTATCTTATTTTTTTTATAGCTAAGAACAACAACACTGGGGATCATTGTTGAAAGTTAAGACTCATTTCTGGTTCCTCATCCTTTCCCCTCCAGTCTCATTACCTTTGTACCACGAAACACATAGCTGTAGAAACAGATCCAGTTCTCTGAGAGGTAGAGGCGTCCCTGAAGGAGGATGTCCCGGTGGAGGGCACAGGGATAGTCTGAGGAGAAAACAAAGCAGACACCCAGTACAGACAAATAAGAACATCAGAAGTTTTATTTTAAAACTTATTCACATTGTGGTGATTCTACAATGTCTTAAAATAAAAAATGTATATATATACATTTTTTTTTTTTTTTCTCCATCCTGAACTTACCTAAAATGAGTATTTCTGAGTCAGGCAGCTCCTTGAACAGCCTCTTAAACTCCTCCGCTCTCTGTTTGTAGTTTGGCAGAGGAGACTGAGGCACAGCGAGACACGGAGCCAGAGCGTCGGAGCTCTGTTTTGGGAAGATTACGGGTTCAAATAAATGTAAAACTCAAAGTTTCAGAACATTTCTTCTGCATCCGTGTGTGAAACAGATGATGCGGTTGAAAATAATGCAATACTTCATCTGAACCACTAGAGAGCAGTGAAAGATCATCATCATTTTTTGTGTAGTTAGTTCATTCTAAGCAACATTTGTCCTCATGACTAAAGTCTGAGGAAAATGTGGACTAATTTGAAGACTTTCAGGCTGAGCTCCAGCTCAATTGTTCTTACATCTTCATCCGAGCTCAACTGGACGTCCAGCAGGGATCCCGTTTCATCCGTGAGATCATCACTGCCCACTCCTGACCGGTTGGAAAGCTGGTCCATCAGCTCTTCTGGGCTGCTGACAACAGAAATACCCAGGTTTACACTTAAAGACAATATTGTAATAGAATAGAAAGCTACAAAAGTTGTCAAGAATAAACAATTCAATCAAAACATCTCAATGTTTCACATAAAACTGTGTGAAAGATTTTAACTCTGACTGGTTCCTCTATACAACATTATAATACTTATGAAATAAGTTTCCCCCTTTACTCTGGATTTTTCACCACTCAGGTGCATTTAAAAACAAAAAGACCAAAATAATTTGGCTCTTTAGACAAGAACTTTAAATAATGATAATATTGAACTGACAAGCTTTTAATGTGGTGAAGGCAGCTTTGGTTTCAAGTGGAGAGCAGATTAAATCAGTGGCACATTGTAAAATAGCTCAAGGTTTGTCAGCTTGTTCAGGAGTGAGCAGCTCTTTTCAGCCACAAATTGAGATCTGGACTAAGTTGTAATTCTCCAAGAGACTATATCAAAATAATGTCCAGGATTTGGTGATTTTTACTTAAGTTATTTATTTAGCACAACTATATACAGATGCAGGTTTCCCCTCGACGTATACACCTATTCAACATAAAGGGATTCCAGCACTCCATTAACTTAATGTGCATTAAACCAATATAAACCTTATTAGGGTGCAAATAAACATGAACACCACCATCTGATCTGGAGGCATGTCAATCAGATAAAGCCGCCCGCTGGTTCCCCAAATGCCCCGACGTGTCCACGTGTGGGTCATCCGAGCCAGACCTGCGGCCATCGGTCACTTACCGAACACGGAGGGGACCCAGGGTTCCGGTTCTGTCTGGCCGAGGTTTAAAAAGTGGGTCTGTTTGGTTCTGACGCCTCTTGAGTTTGAGTCAAACGCGCTCCTCCTTCCGCTTGACGCTTCCGCAGGTGCGTCTCATCCAGACCCGAGGGAAAAACGCCTTGAGGGAGTTGACGCCTCACTGATGACGCTTTAAATCAGCGAGTCAGGATCCAAACATTTTAACTAGTCCTCCAGGAAAGCAGGGTGATTGCTACGGCCAGGTGTTTGTGGTTTAGAAAATTATACCCATTTTTAAAAAGCAAATCAAAGTTGATCTAAGGAATTTCTTACAATAATTGTTAAATTATAGACGTCTGTGTTTGTATTTAAAAATCGACACACTTGCAGAACACACCTTGAGTAATCTGATTTAATTATGAGCAGAATCAGCTTTATGTTTAAGAAAACTGTCTCTGGTTGGCTGCTCCCACAGTGTTGATGATCCAGCGTCACAGTCATGCAGAAATACCAGTCCAACTGCATAGATCCACACAATGAGGCTGAACAAAACTCTCAACACCTTGTTTTTTTTTCCCCACAATGATTTAATTCTTTGAGAGTATTATGATGAAACAGTTGGACTTTCACGCAGCAAAGTACACAGCACTACACAGCCTGAAATACAACCATAAAAACATCAACAAAATAAAATAAAAAAAAAAACAGCAGCAAAAACAACAGAAGAAATGCTGGCAATAAATAGACTGATCTTAAATTTATATTCAATACTCTTCTGTACAGATGGTCTGAATTACAACACATTAACTGAAAAATTTTCAGGAAAAGCAACACAGCTACACAGAAACCGTGTAAATAAAAAAAAAGTAACGCACACATATTTAACACATTCACATACGAGCACTCACACACAGTCAGTGACCATGCAGAGGATCCAGAGTACGCCTGTATGAGGCGACAAATAATGAATACAGTACAGCTTTCTCTTTTTCCCCTCCACACTAAGTTTCACACACGCACACACACACACTCGCACACAGAGGATCACAGAGAAGCACACGATGTCTGGGAATACACAGAGGTGGAATGTGCTCAGCGGTGGAGGAGTAGAGATGGAAAGACTAGAAGGGCAGCGTGAGCCTATTCCTCCAACGTGCGGAAGGCGTTCTGCATGTCCTCCAGAAGCTGCGCGTACTCAGACTTAATCTTGGCCTCGCCGTCCTTAACCGGGTCCTGCAAACAAAAACACACACACACAGAAATCCAGTCAAACAGTGAGAATTAGGGCTCACATCTAGAAGCTACAAACTCTCAGCGTTTTACTTTCATTCTAAATGGAAAAACCAATAATAAATTAATGTAATCAAATTTTTGGTTTTTGATTAGTTAATTTTTGGAATTCTAGATTTTTTTTTTCACAATGCACTCTTTGGGTTCCCATAGTTCAGAGTGATGTCACCACACTCAATGCCAACCATGTTGTTTGACAAGCATGTTTTATAGCTTCTGTTTATCTGGTCTTTGAATTCAGGCCAAATCTTTGATGCAGTATTAGACCCAAATTAGATATTTTTTTTAAATTACAAAGATAAAGTCAAAACATTAAAATGTTACAAGAATACAGCTGTAATATTAGGATTTTTTTATTTTTCGGAGACACAAAAAATAAAAAAATAAAATTAGGAATGTTGATAATCTACATTCGTTGTTCATCAGTAGACGTTTTATAGATAATACTTAACCTTTTCACACATGAGCATCAAATTATTATCAGTAGGAGGACAACTTTTTTTAATGCTCACGCAAAAAATGGTATCTATTTCAAAGAAAGAGCAGCATGAACTGACATAGTCACGTCAAATCGTGATAACTAACAAACTATTTTTCTCATTAAAACAAATTCCTTCTGGCAATGTTAAGGTGTTTTTTTTTTCTGGTGAAATTACGTATTTGTTTTGCTGATACTATGACCATATTCTCCTTAAAAGAAACATTCTCAAAGCCCAGCCACAATATTCTACGATTCATCTCGCACACTGAATGTTTGAAATAAAAGCCATTTTTTGAAAAATATATTTTTATCCTTTGAAATTTCTTTTTTAGGAAACAAAGCAAAACAAAATCAAATCTATAAAATTTAGAAATTGGATCCGGTATGAAAAAATAAAATCTGAGATTTTATGTTTAAGCCTTGTCGTCCAGCTCTATTCGAACATTCCCTTTGAATTTATACAAGACCCATAAACCTTCACAGTCCCCTGAATTTACCTTGAACTTCATGGAGCTAATCCTGTAGAGGATTTCTCCCATGTGCTCCCTGATCATGGCCCAGGTGATCTTGTTGTCGCTCTGGGCCGTGGTCTCCACCGCATGCCGGGCCATGTCATAAAAAGCTATCGTGTTGGACAGAATGCCCACTGTCTTGTAAAAGGGGCAGAACCTGAGGAAGTAAATTATTCAGTAACTATAATAGTTCTTTTAGAATGTGGTAGAGGCAGTGCTAAGTAGACAATGCCCCCATGGTACCTGTCATATGGGGTGTAACCATTCTGCTGCAGGAAGTCATCTTTAAGCAGTTTGGCCACTTCTAGAGTGATTTTGTCAGTTTCTGCCAATGAAGCCTAGAAGGAAATTCATCTTTAATTCATAGTGAATGGATTTAGGTTCTTCGACGAACAAAAGCAGAATATATTTTGTGACTTACTTTTCCAACAAGCTGCACAATCTCGGCCAAATCTTCTTCCTCCTGCAGGATCTCCTTTGCTTTAGTACGCAGCGGAACGAACTCTGGGAAGTGCTTGTCGTAATATTCGTCCAGGGCGCGGGTGTATTTACTGTAGCTGATCAGCCAGTTGACGGAGGGAAAGTGCTTCCTCTGAGCCAGCTTCTTATCCAGGCCCCAGAACACCTGAGGAGGGGATGACACACACCTGAAGCATCTACCACTGATAGTGCAGGTGTGTTTGAGAAGAGAGCAACTGCTTACCTGCACAATACCAAGCGTGGCTGAAGTAACAGGATCAGAGAAGTCGCCACCAGGTGGTGATACACTGAGAGCAGAGCAAACGATTTATTAAACTACCATCTTCCACAACAAATAGGACAAAAGAAAGGAAAGGCAAAAGAAAAAAAATTATGACAAGTGTTGAACTATATAAGGATTGGAAGGATACAAGAAAACAAAGGATGAAGGCTACAAGGAAAGTGGAAAGGACACAAGGAAGAAGAAAGGAAGGGAGTAAAAGATGGAAAGAAGGAGAGAAACAAGGAATGAGATTGGAGATAAAAATAAAAAATGGACATGAAATCAGACACACAGAAGGATACACGGAAAAAGGAAAGAAGGAGAGAAGCATGAATAGAAATTAAAAAAGCATAACAAAAGAAGAAAGAAAACAGGAAAAGAAGGGGACATAAAGAAGGGCAGAATAATGAATAAATGGGAAAAAGGAAAAATGAAATACAGGACTAAATAAGGAAATAAGAACAGAAAAACTGGATGGATGGAAAAACATGAGGATGGATGGAGTTGCAGCACAGTCAACAAAATGAAGAAAAAACACAAGAAATTAAAAGTAATGAAGGACACAAAAAAGAGAAGTAATAAGGACAAAAAGTGAAGGACAGAAGAAGGGAAAATGTACATAATGGAAAAAGATGCAAGGACAAGCAAAAGGAACAAATGAAGACAGAACACAAAGAAAGAATAATAAAGAGATGTAAGACAAAAAAAGGATGGAAATACAAAAGAAAAGGAGGTAAGATTACAACAAAGGCTGAAAAGAAGAACAAAAAGGAATAATGGCATATGAAAAGAGGGAGAAACGAAGCAGGACATAAGAAAAATAGGAAGAATACCAGGAAAGGAGGTAGGACTCAAGGACAGAAATAAAAGGATGTGCGGAAAGAAGGACAAATAGGCAAAAAGGTAGAAAAAGAAATAAGGATATAAGTAAGGAAGACAAAAAGAGTGATAGAAGAAAGACCACAAGATACAGGGAAAAGAATGAAAGCAAGAGCATGAGAGAGTGAAGACTATCAGAACAAAAAAAGAATGGAAGAAAGGCCAGGGGTAAAGTAGAACAGAGTAGATTAGAACTCTAGAATTGGGTATAATGTCCAGGATGGGAAATAATGTGTGGAAATACAAATATATATTTTGCATTTATATCCACAGACTTGAAACATACTGTCATTTCAATTCCATACTTTTGCAGACTGTGTAGTAAACTTCGTCTCCCTCTAGTGACAGAAAGTTGTACTCACGCGCCAACAATACTGACACTGCCCTCCCTCTCAGGGTTGCCCAGACACTTTACTCTTCCTGCACGCTCGTAGAAGGAGGCGAGTCGGGCGCCCAGGTAGGCTGGATATCCACTGTCTGAGGGTGGAAACAGAGGTTACGCTGCATGCTGAGAGTCGACCTACTTTTCTTCTATTCAGGTTCAAATACTGAAATGAAACGATGCAATGCTCCACTAGCAAACTATTCATAAATCAAAAGCAAAAAGTGTGAGGCGTAAACTCCGTAAACAGACAAAAAGTGCAGCAGCTGCCGCTGATCAATTTACATGGCAGAATCTTTAGGGAACTATATCCGCCACATGCTTCATTTGAGAAGTTAAATATGAGGAAGTGAAAACTAGAATTTCATAATTTCATTGACAGAAGTCTATTTCACAGTAAAAGGTTTTTAGCTGTGATGTGCTCATATTAAACATCACAACACATTGTGATAGAGGAAATGTTCCTTCCTTGAACAGAAACAAAATGCCAGAATTATGTCTTTTAGCAAAACTAAGCTAATCATTTGCATAAAAGGTGAATTTTTTTTAGTCCACCTTAGTCCAGAATGAACTCTGATGCTTTACATTTGTGTTCCTTTTGAATGTTTGTGTGGTATTTAGAGCCTCGCCACATTAATAGAGCAGAATTTTCCCTTGTCTCCAAACTTACCAGCAGGCATTTCTGCCAGACGTCCAGAAATCTCCCTAAGAGCTTCAGCCCAACGTGAAGTGGAGTCGGCCATCATGCTCACGTTGTATCCCATGTCCCTGAAGTACTCGGACAACGTGATTCCTACAGACACATTTTAATTATGTGCTCAAAAGTAACAAAAATAAGAAAAATAGTCAATGTCCAATTGCTACCAGGATTTAGTGTGCCTTGCAAAAATATTCAAACCTATTGTTGCCATAATGCAGTCACAAACTGTAGTGTGTTTCAATGAGACCAACACAAACTAGTCGGTCTCATTAAAACCAACTGGTTTTAAAATGACTGCCATAATAACTTGCCATAAGACAAGTTCAAAGAGGTATGAATAATCTCACGATGCACAGTATGAATTAGTGACGCGGTGTTATTGTTGGCTTCACCTGTGTAGATGGAGGCCTCTCTGGCAGCGACAGGCATGTTGGAGGTGTTAGCCACCAGAGCTGTTCTCTTCATGATGCTCTCCGTCTTTCCATCCACCTCCATGGTTAGCTGATGATCAGACAGTACTGTCAGTTGCATCGAGCATTAGGTTAACTTGCTTCCAAGAGAATATTTTGATAAAACCCCAAGAATCACCTCAGGGAAGTCTCGCAGTACTTCTGACATCTCATTACCGCGCTCCCCGCAGCCTACATAGACGATGACGTCACTGTTGGAGTACTTGGACAGTGACTGAGAGATGACGGTTTTTCCACAGCCAAAGGCTCCAGGGATGGCTGTGGTTCCTCCTTGCACACATCTTCGTACAGGAAGAGAAGCCTTGGATTAAGAGAACATCTTCAAAACATTTTAAATCCTCCAAGAGAAGCTTACGGGAAAAGGGCGTCCAGCACTCTCTGTCCGGTCAGCAGTGGGTGATTGGCAGGTAGCTTCTCTGTGACAGGCCTGACCTGTCTGACAGGCCACACCTGCACCATAGTAAACTTCTCCTTCACACCCTCAAACTCCAGCTCCATCACCACATCCTGATGGAAAGAGACAGAAAGTTAACCCAAAGCGAGGCCCGACAGACGCCAGGCAAAGAGATAATTTGCCGAACTTACAGAGATGTCATAGTTTCCAGGTGGAGCCACATAGGTCACAGTGCCTCTGTTCTTGGGAGGAAGCATGATTTTGTGCCTGATAAGAGAGTTCTCATAGACCATGCCGTAGATGTCTCCTCCTGTGATATGACTCCCAACCTATTGTTAAGAAAAGGGAAGATCAGTACAGAAGAGATATCTCATCTAAATGATCTCAAGACGAAAGTCATACTCGCAGGCTCTTGCTGGGAGAAAACTCCCACTTCAGGTCTCGGTTGAGGGCGCCGATGTTGACTCCTCTGGGGATGTAGATGCTCTGTGTGAGGTCATTGATGTCCTTTAAGGGTCGCTGGATACCATCAAAGATGGAGCCCATGATACCTGGACCCAACTCGACAGAGAGAGGCTTTCCTGTTCGCAGCACAGGGTCTCCCACCGACACACCAGCTGAATTTACATTCAGAAAAACCCACCGATGGCAAGAATGAACAGTTGTGTTCAAAATAAACTCCTTGACGCAATTGCCCTACCTTGTTAAGTGCAACCTTTAAATATTGCTCCATGATATGGCATAAAAATGAAATCTCTCATTAGATCGTACCAGATCCAATTTTAATAATTTTTTTCATGCTTTCTTTATCTTAACAAAAAAGAAAAGAAATTACAAAACAAAATATTTTCAAAAAGTGTCTTATTTCCATAATTTTTTTAATTTTTATTCTTAGCCTTGCCCTAATATTCTGTTGTTGAATTAACGTGAATTCAAAGTTCTGGTAAACAGAAACTGTAAAACATGCTTGTCAAACAAAATGGCAGCCTTGGGGGTGTTATTATCACTATGAACAATGGAAACCAACAGAATACAATGATGAAAAACATAATAGTTTTCCGAAAATTGAATCGTCAAACACCAACAATTTGATTAATCGACATAGGTAAAGAGTAAGGATACATGTCTCCTCGTAGACCTGGATGGTGGCCATGTCTCCCTCCAGCCTGATGATCTCCCCCACCAGCTCACTGTGACCGACACGAACCAGCTCATACATGGCTGCTCCTGCCATGGCCGTGGCCGTCACCACTGACAAACAGGAGAAATATTATCTTTAACTAAAATAAATAATAAATTATGTTTTTGCATGAATGAAAGTTTGTTTAAGCTGCATTAGATAGCATGCAGATTGACAAGCAAAAATAGTATTAATCAGAAAGTGCCTCCACTATGAGGAGCAGCGCTGATCAAAAGTTTAGGTAGAAAAACTTGTGAATACGATAATCTCTGGTTTTTCTTTGAGCAAATGTGGTCTTTATAAGAGAGTGACAGGAAGAATGGAATAAAAAGTTTACTCTCTGGAGAACACAAGAGATATTTAAGCTTGTTGGGCTGCACTTAATAGAGGCTGCAACTCAAATGTGACTACATCTTTGTTTATAAATGTATCTGTGTATATGTGAGCCCATGGCGGCCGACCTGGTCCAGAGACGCCATGAACATATCCAAACTGGCTCTCTCGCTCCTCATCCCTGATCTTGGGCAGCTTGGACATGTCCATCTTCACTGGTTAGTATCCTGAGTCCTGAGCGGAATAGACAAGAAAAAAAAAAAAAAAAAACACATCAAAATGAATTACAAATCTATTGATTAAATTCATTCTGCCAAAACAAAAACAGATGATGATTGTCAGAGAACTATAAAATCAGCTGTCATTTGAATGCAATAACATTCAAAGCAGTACATATATTAAAATAAAGCTAATAACAGTCTCTTTTCACATTAGTGTTATTTCCAAAACTCCATAAACAACATTGATGGTGAAATCGTTTGCTGCACAAACTGTACAGCAAAGCAGCAGCAGCAGCAGCTCAAGCTGTCAGCAGTCGTGACAAACCCATCCCCCAATGCAGCCGACTCCACAGTTACCTTCAGATGTACAACAAACTGAAGCATAAATTAGTCCGTCTCAAAGCAAGTGGACATTACAAGAAAGTGCAATTTTCTGCATTTAATGACTGCTGCTCTCCCTGTGTCCTTTTATGCCCTTCTTACTGATGTACACATCTATCTTCCTGCTTACGCCTGGCTGCTCCAACCAACTGGGCATGAGTAAAGCAGCGCCACCAAAAGGTCAGCGGAAGTACTGCAAAAATTTAACCAAAGGAGACACTCTTCTTCTTTGATTTCTAGTAGAAATAAACTGCACAACAAAATAAAAACTTAAATCCAAAGATGCTAGTCAGCTAAATATTTGATCTAGCTTAAACTGAAGCGGAGCCCATTAACAGAGTCGATCTAAATGTGATATTGAAAATATTTCTACCAGCATTCCGTCAAATACTGTATGAGACCATCTGCTTAAATACAAAAAACAAAAATGCAAACCTATAATATAAAAATCATCTAATTTCTTCATTTATTTTTTAACTGTATGACTTGTTTAGAGCACAAAAGAAGAGAAAACAAAACACATCAACTAAGATTAACATATTCAAACAGAAGACTGATGAGGCAGAAGTTTAATGCATTTAGGCATCTTTATGAGCTCAGTTTAAAACGCATCATAAGCATGAGATTTAAGTGATTGATAACAGCATGATCATCGGTGCCAGGTGAGCTGGTGGCCTGAGTGTTTCAGAAAATGCTTTTCACACTAAACTATCTCTCGGGCTTCCACAGAAAGGCATGCAAGACAGAGATAAACAAATCGGCTGCATGACTTCCAGCAAGATAATGTGCCACATCACAAAGCTGATTAATTGGACATGAAAATAGTTTAACTGTATGGTCAGATTTTAATCAAGCAGACCAACTTTGGAATGTGGTGGAATGGGAGATCTGGATTACTAACTAATGTGGAGGAATTGTGTAAGGCTATCATGTCAACATGGACCAAAAATACAAAAATATTTTCAACAGTTCTGAAGGTAAAAAGGGATCAAATATGATACTAGCAAAGAATACCCGAAAACTTTATCAGTGACTATATATTTTGGTACATTTATATTGGCACATTCAGGAAGACATGATAATCATTCCCATCAGATCCCTAAAGACATACTGTGTAAATAAAGTCTTTCATTGTAAATGTACATCCGTTCTCCAGAATTACATTTAAAATAGTATTAAAGTCTCTATTGAAGGACCTTTTGGACACATTTACATTTCATGGTATATAGCCTTGTCACAAACCTTGTAATAAGCTTTTTATAGTGGCTGTCGTTCAACTCAGCAGAATTTACAAATGAATTGTAAATTCTGAATTATAAATTCTGATAAAACAATACTGGTCAAACCATTTTCTCATAAACGTTAGCCATATGATCTATGAAACCAGACTTTAACCTTCACTTGATCATATGATTCTGGCACATGACTGGCTTCCCACTCTCTTTTAAGGAAGTGGAAAATGAGTATAGTTTCAGACTGAGAAGTAGATTTTTTTTTAGCTGTGTGGAAACTCTGGAGAAGCCGTGCCACCTGACAATACTTGATCTACAAAAAAATGATCATTATCCACAGTGAGTTGGATAATCAATAATTGTGAAAAGAGGAAAATATCTCCTGTTTTCCAATTTCGTATATTTGGAAAAGGGGGCCCTCTTGTTAAAAAGGCAGAGATAAAGCATAGATTGTATTTCCTGTCTCATGTGCTGTAGGCAAGAGAAAGGGCAAAAATAAACTCCTGTTTGTATCATGTATGCGGGATAGTCACGCAGAACATTTTAACATGGTGATGTTACCTGCAAAACCTTGTAAGATAGCTAACTCTGATCCATTATTTCATTTGGTCAAACCAGACTCCCGTGTAAACAGTAGAGATGCTAATGCTTAGAAAAATCCAATGTCAATTTGATGCTTTATATCGAGTTGAGATTAGAGCTTTGAATCTGAATTCGGGGATGTCGGACAGGTTTCCTCGAAATGACTGTCTATCTTTATTTGCACTGCGGAGAGCGGATATAATCCAGTCGTAAAATCAAAAATAAGAATGTCTCTGAACTGAACTTGGTTCGTTACACAAAAAACCAACGTTAACTAGAATGTAACTATAATTTAGTATCATGCTAAATGGTAAGATGTTTCTGTCGGCCTGGTTCAGAAAAAAACTGCTGCCTCTATCGTTTTGTCGCTAAGCTAAGCGGTTTCATTTCAACACACGAGCACAACAAACCTTATTTGTTACAAATAACAAAACCATTGAACCCGGTATAAATATATAGATTTTGTTACCGTCTGATCGAGAAGTGGTCGTTAAATGTCTTGCCTCGAAGGAAAAAGACTGGCTACTGCGGTGCGTGACGGCAGGCTGGTGTCAGCTGACTTCATTCACTCGCCTTTTAGTTTTTTTTAACTGTAAGGCCCTGGTAACTACCGCCATTTTGGATCCACCCCCGTACAAGGGATGGGAATTACGTATTTTTTTTGAGATCCAGATTATTTGGTTCAATTTACTAACGAGATCGTATATTTTGGTATCAACGTGCTTTTTCATTCACTAATACAAAACATCTTTTTGTCTTTTATTTGTATTTTTTTTACACAAAAACATATATTATTGAGAGAAAAAACAAATTCCTTAGTCGGGAGCTGGCTACAATTATTCATTTTATGAGCTGAAACACCAAGCCGAATCGACCATGAACGGCACAGGGCCGAAGCTCTTCAAACAGCGAGTGACTGTGGAAGCACAGTCAGCAAACATAAAATTATGAGCTTAAAATGTACATGTTTGATATTCAGAAACATTATTGAAATGCACTAAGTTCATAAAGAAATTATACAGTCGATTTTAAACGTATTTTAAAGGTTTTAAGTCCAGAATTATGACATACAGTTAAAAAAAACACAAAAAAACGAATTTGGTTTTGGCAATTTTGACAATCAGGCACTAGTTTGACGTTTAAAATCATTTAGATTTGTGAAGTTTTAAAGACTTTCAACTCATAATTTCAGTTTAGTAATATTACCATATATTATGATTATGATGAGACTAAAATGATAAAAATTTTCCAAAATCATATATACGAGGCCCAGCCCTAATTCTGTTTTACAAAATTAAACTGACAACTGAATATATAAAAATGTACATTTTTGTGTGGCGTTATTATAACTGTTTCATGCATTAGCTTGGTAAGCCTGGTGGAATAATTTGCTAAATAAATAAATAAATAAATAAAACAATAAATAAAAATCTTTCGATGTAATTAAGTGACCCTTTATCCCTTCACTAAATCGGAAATCAAATTTAATTATTACAAATTTTTGTGTTCGTGCTACACAGTTTTTCAATTAGTAGACACTAATCATTGCTAGCTAAATGTTACACCAAAACAATTTGGTCTTCAAATAGAGTAAGGTATCTTACGTTTTGTGTGTGGAGTTTACTTTATGTGAGACACTTTAATTTGTATTAACGTCATAATTAGTAGCAGTTCATTTTATTATCCAAATTGTTGCCTAATACTTTCTGCTTTCCATGCGAGACTTTACGATTAAAAAGGCGGTTTTCATTTAACTTTGACTATTTTACCCTGGTTTTAGACTCGCAGGTTCGTTCTACATGCAAATCTTAAATTTACGAAGATGACTGCTCTAGACTTAATCTTTCCCATAAATAAGTAGTAATTCTGAATGTTATCATATAGTTTGGCTCATCGTTGTTTAATTATACAATCTCCTTCAGAGCTGAACACAGCCTAACAGACTAAATTCAGGACAGATTTTTCTAGTTACGTGAGGGGTTCAGGGTTGACAGTCTGCCGTGGTAGTGTGGCGGCTAAGCTAACCGAATCCTTCGCTACATGTGGAGGGTAGAACAGGAGGCATCCCTGACCCTTACTCTGTTCAATTTCTTAACTTGTACCCCAGACAGCGCCTAAGTCAAGCCTAATCTCAAACAGGGATAATATCTGTGTAAAATGAAAGGGTGAGTCTAAGCTTTTTGAGTCACGAATATGTAGCTTAGCGCGACTAAAGTTTTTCATGCCTGTCTTTTTTTCTTAAAAGGGAGGTGGGCATGGGGGAAGACGACGCAAACTAGCCAACTAAGCTGAATCTAGACAAGTGTATGAGAGGATATGAGCGACAAGACAGCTAGTGAAACTGCTCTATTGTGGTTGTTTTTATCTTAAGCCGCTTTTCTGTTCGTCCACACCGCTAATATGCTAAGCTAACCATTTAGGTGCTACTAGTGGGAGGCTGAGTCAGGCAAGACTCAAAAGCGAAGCTAAGCTAAAAAGAGAGGACGGGGATATCCTGATTTTCTATGTTTGCTGCGTCCTTCTACTTAATAAAAGCAGACTAATCATCGAACGAGTTATCGGTATAGACTGTACTATAAGCGTGTTCTAGTTGGACAGTCACCAGTACGTTAACTGAAGTTCAGCTTTTTTAGTGTAACTCGATCTGTCAAAGTAACAGGAATGAAGTTTGCACTCACATACTGTGGTGCTCTTAATTGAACTATTTGTGGCAAAATTTTCAAATGACACATGTATAAATTACTCTAAGCCTCGGTAATTAGGAAGACGGGATAAAATAAATGTTATTGAACATTCCTGTGAATAACACACGTGATCCGAGGCCCTTTTCGGGGCTTGCAGAGGTCCTATAAATACTACAGTGGAACCTTTACAGAGACAGTTCTGGGTTAGAGTCTCCTTCTTATTAAGAAAACTTTGAAACCTTGATGTAATTAATGTATGTGTTTCTAAATGAAGCTACTAGTTAGAGGTAACTGTAAAAATCAGAACTACTCACTTTCGATGTAATTTGTCACCAGTAATACAACATATGTGTCCATTTTTCAATTTTGCTATACAGTTCTTAATTTTCTGTCCACACACACTTTATCAACATTACTTACGTTTGCAGATCGCGTTTTTTTTCTTGGCATTCTTTTTACTTCTTTATTAGTATGTTTTAAATCAAATACTCAACAAATATTTGTAAGCATATATGTATTTTCAAATTATTCATATTGAGTCCAGCCAGGGAGGGTTAACAGAATACTTTAGGAAGTAAGAAAATAAATTGAGTTACTTAATCATGTTTCAAATTATGTCTTTTGTGGGTTTGATCAACAGTATCTAGCAAGAAAATAAGACACAATTCTTCTACATTTACCTCTGTCAGCTATTTGACCGTTTTGCTCTTGTTCCAGTAGCCGGATCGAGCTGGGGGATGTTACGCCTCACAACATTAAGCAGCTGAAACGCCTGAACCAAGTCATCTTCCCTGTCAGCTACAACGACAAATTTTATAAAGATGTGCTGGAAGTTGGAGAGCTCGCAAAGCTAGGTGAGACATGTCTCCGCAGGTTGTCAGTAGGCAGTAGCTTAAAATCACCCTCTCCATAAAGCTTGTCAGCAAAAGAAAGCATGAAGTGCATTCAAATTTTTTCAGGTAGTCTTTTGTGTTGACTGTGGACATTAGAAAACCCAGTGGACAAACACCAGCAGATGATATAGCACCCCAAACCATCACTGATGGGAAAATTCACTCTGGACGTAGAGCAAAATGGATTCTGGGTCTTTCCATTCTTCAACCAGAATCTTGGACCTTGATTCCCAAATAAGATGCAAAATTTTCATTAACGCTTTTTCCTTTCACTAAACCTTCTATTAGTATATTTGGATACAGAAAACTGTGAACAACCATCTTGTTCTACAAAGGCATTTTGTACTTACCCTTCTTGTGGAGGGTGTCAGTGGTTGTCCTCTGCTTGACTGTCCAGTCAGCAGTCTTCCCTATGATTCCCCACTGACTCCTGAGTGAGAGACCATTCAAACACTCAACAAACCTTTGTGGGGATTTAAGTTAATTAACTGATTAGAAAGCAGTAGGCAGTAGCTTAAAATCACTACTGTCATGAGTTTTCTCTATTTAACTTTTTCACAATTTGAAACATTTCTGACACTGAATTTTGGGTTTTCATTATATTTAAGCCCCAACCATCAAAATTGCAAGAAATAAAAACTTCAAATATTTCAACATGTGTAATGAGTTTTATTTTTTGAAGTGACTGATAAAAAATATTAAACTTTGTAAATGTACATTTTTGAGACATGTCTGCATTCCTCTAACTTCATTCTGTTTAGTGTCATACCTAAAGCATCATAAGAGATTATGTATGCGAGGCTAGGTGTTAACATTAGTTATTTTTTGCCTTGCAGCATACTTCAATGACATTGCAGTGGGGGCTGTGTGCTGCAGAGTGGATCACTCTCAGAACCAGAAGAGGCTGTATATCATGACCCTTGGGTGTTTAGCACCCTACCGTAGACTTGGAATTGGTGAGAACCTCCATTCATGTGTAAATACTGTTGTGACTCATTTTGGTTTTCTGCATCATTTTTTATGAATCTGGACTTATGATTTTATATTAGGTACGAAGATGCTCAATCATGTGCTAAACATCTGCGAGAAGGATGGCACTTTTGACAACATTTACCTGTAAGTGTCTAAATACAGGAGAAAATGGGGGTGTTTGATGTTTGACATTTAAATGTTTTTGACTGAGGATAGATGTACAAGGAATTTGACTATCTTTACTTCTTCTTGTATTTGGTCTAAAGTGTTACTCCTTTGACAATGGTTCAAGAGTAATTAAAAACAGATTCCTCCAGATGTGCTAACTGTATCTTTCTCATTCCACAGTCATGTGCAGATCAGCAATGAGTCAGCTATCGACTTCTATCAGAAATTTGGCTTTGAGATAATCGAAACAAAAAAGAATTACTACAAGAGGATAGAACCTGCAGATGCCCATGTGTTGCAGAAGAGCCTGCGCAGTCCATGTGCGCCACCCAGTGGGGAGCTTCAGAAAGTAGAGTAGGGGCACACAGCTTTTTTTGGGGGGACAAAGAAAAGCGTGTGTGCCCATCGACGCAGAAACAGAACTGTGACAGATGCCCCAAGGTCAACACATTCAACAGTTTCTTCAAAAGGACGCTAGAAAGAGAAAGCAGTTTTCCAGTATAAAAATTGCTGCATTTATTTTGCAAAGGTGATTTTTTTTTTTTTTTTATATATATATATTTTGTTGTTCCCCATTATTTCATGCGGTTATTTGAAAAGTGACAGAAAACTCTGTTAACCACAAATTGGTTTCCAATGATGAAATGCCAACACAGAACATCAGTAGACACGGTGACGGGGATGGTGTTCTGTTTGCTAATTGTTCTGTTTGCGTTTTAGTTCTTTTTATGCGGTTATCAAACCTAATGGGGACATATCTATATTTTTGGAAAAAAGGAAGCAGTGAAAATGTTTTTGCAAGACCATCACTTAGCTGGTCAATTTGGAGTTGATCAGCTGGAGCTGATCCGTTGAGCAGATGAGACAATTCTCTCGCTACCTGAACCCTGGGATTCATGGGAAGTGAACAAGACCAGTTTGTTCATGCATCCAAATGGGAGGAGCAGAAATGTTTCCCCTCAGTATGGACATAGGGGAGGCTGAATGGTTTGGTTGTGGTGGAAAAATGTTGGCGCCACTCTTGGTTTCCAGAGAGCTTTATTCTCTAGGTTTTTTAATTTAATTCCCCTAAACAGTTTTTTTTTTCTACACTTACACAGCAAACGGCTCAGAGGTTCCTCTGGGTGTAAAACATAAAATTAGAAATGCTTAGTTTGGGGGGAACCAAACAAGAATTTCCAGTATTGGAGAGGTTTTGATAGGTACATTCCCTGTCATTGACTTTTAGGAGATGTATCAGTAATTAACTAAATGATTTGATTTGGCATTAGTAAATTTATTTGCTTAAGGTGGGTAAATATTGATTTCTTACACACCTTTGGCAGCGATTTCTTTAAACTTGGGGAGTTTTTGTCATTGCGCCCTCATGAGTTTTTATGACGGTCTGGAGGTTTTGGTCAGATATAGATTCTTAACCCAGAAGAAGCTCTGACCCTCTGCATGCAAGGAGAGTTGTTCTCTCGACTGTAGTATACGCATGTTTTTGCTTTCTTTGAAGAATTTTATCTTTTCTGGAGCTCTATATTGTAAGACTTTTTAATGTCTAAATAAAGGAATTACTATTTGCAGTAAAGGTTTTTTTTCACAGCCTGGTTGATTTCCTTTGCTTTGCAAATTGGATGCACCTCAGATCGATTTACAGATCATTGCAGAAGTGTCAATTTTTTTCTTCCAGTTTGGAAGAAATGTACTCAAAAATCTAAAAGAAACTTGGTGACAGGAAGTAAAAGTTTGGGCTGATATGGGTTTCCGAAATAGACAATGACCAAAGTTGTTACAAAGTGTTAACAAAGTGGTGTAATGGGAACAGACTTCATGTTCTGGAACAAAGTCCTGATATCTGTCCTGTGTGTGAGCATATCAGCCTACAACCAAACTTGACTGTTAAACCAGTTCCGTCTGGAGGAATGAGCTAGAATCCAACAAACTATTGTGAGAAGCTTATGGAAGGAAACCTAGGATGTTTGCAAATATACGTAAACTTATAAATAAATCTCACATGGGATTTAGCTAGTAGAAATAATTTTGATAAAGTGAACTGACCGAGATAAGATAAGTTTGGTCCGATTTAAATTCAGATAATTGTCTTAATTTGGTGTTTTCAACTGTAAAATATAGGAATTTGAAAAAAGTATTTCCCCCTTATATATATATTTCTATTAGCCTACAATTTTTTTGTAGTATTTATCATATAACTTTACATTCTTGGGATAGATTCTCGATAGATAGAGGAGGTACACATTTTACATGTACCTAGAAAACTAATGGAGCCTCATTAGACACGAACGCATACAGTGATGCTTTTCTTACCGTTTCGTGATTGGTTGAGACTTCTTACACTCGCGATCCCATTGGCTGTTTCGAAGGTACAACCCTCTTCTGCACGGATTTAGGTGTATCTAGATTGTTTTGAGAGATGAGCTGAATACTCTGCTAGCTTAGCTCCCAATGTCTAAGTTGTTACTGGAACATATATTCACCACAATGCCGAAGTTAGAGGTTGGTGGAATTTACATTTGTTTTGCGACGCTTAGTTACATGGGACGTAAATTATTTCGTTTTTAATTTGTCCAATAATTTAGGTAACGGTAAGCTAAGATAGCTGTTGGCTAACTAGCTAGTTTAAATGCTCAGGTTGATAGCTTCTGTTTAAGTGACAAAACTGACGTTTGAACGTCATCTGTTGTCGATATGATTATGTTGAAGTAGAACATTTGTTTGAACAGTTTATCAAATAAGCTGTTTTTATGCAGAAGTTTAAATGTTACAGCATTTAGGTTTGCAATAAAGCTTGGTTACTCTGCACTAGCATGTTAGCATCCAGTTGCTCTGGAGGAAGCCCAAATGTAACATAGTATAGTTGTTCATACGTAGCTGTTGATTACAGCGTTTTTGTGTTGTGTGCAGGACGGGAACAGACCGGACTTAAGGTCCAGTTGTTGAATGCGTTAACTGGTACCTTTCACCATTCAGGCAACTGTTAAAACAGGATGCCAGAGATGACTGAAACTCAGACACCTGGTCGAAAACCCAAGTGAGTATGCTTATATACATATGAACATGTTAAGTTTAAAGAGAATAAGTATATTCAAAGCATGGGAAACGCTTTGCTTAAATAGACAAGCTCCCCATTCTTTGTCTCTTTTTTTTGACAAAAAAAGATTGCACTGCTCATTGATTCTGTTTTTCTTTTCTCCCATTTTTCTTTCCTTATATAAGAAAACGTTCATCTTAAATCCTTTAATTGAAAATGATCCTCCATTGTTTGGATCATTTGTTGCTTAACAAATTGTTGATCATTTGATTTAAAACCGTAAGATATGTCTTAAATCAGTTATGTCAATATCAGTGTTTGATATATTTTAATGGCAAAGGATAACAAAAAGTAAAAAAAAAAACACCTCAAATTGTCAATGTGTTCCTGGAAAACATTGACAATTTTTAAGTTGTTTTATTGCTTATTCATTTTTCTGTCAGTCCATTGACTATATCTGCTTGTCCTTTATTAACAGAATAAAATTTAAACGAATGTCCATTCAGTTCTGTTTTGTGCCCTATTTATTTGTTTCTCTTGATTGAAGTGAGTCATGACTTTAAAGGCAAAGTACAGACTGATCTGGGATTGCTTTGTACAAATGCACCCCAAGTTCATATTCATCCTGATGATCACTGTATCCCCTTGTCTAACTTGAAAGAAATTACTCCAAACATGTTTATATTCATTTATTCTTTTTCCTTTGAAACAAATGCACCAAAAATTATGTTGGCCACCTATAATCTTTGTAAATATTTTAAATGCATTATGAATTGTTCACTTTTTGCAGAAAGAAGAAAAACAAAGAATCTCATAATGCAGGTAACATCATATCTGCTACTTTTGCAACTTGAGTTGTCGGCCGTTTTTTTTTTTTTTCTTTTTAAACCTAAAATTGAACTGGATTATAAAAGGTATTTTCTCTTTGTTTGTGTCTGCATATAGTTGAGAGACACAGAAAGGAGAAAATTAATGCGGGGATTAATCGCATTGGGAATCTTCTGCCGTGTTCTCAGGCACTTAAACAGGTAAATAGCTGCTTTTTATTGAAATACAATCATCCATGTGTCTATCTAGTACAATGTGTATGTTTTATTTTATGTCAATGTTCTGTTTTTAGAGTAAGAACATGATATTGGACCAAGCTTTTCGCTACATTACTGAGCTGAAGAAACAAAATGATACACTGCTTCTGGACGGTGGTGATAAAGTCCAAGGTCAGGGTTTTTGTTTGTACTTTTTTAAAAAAATGTTTATGAACTTTAAAAGAATCTTGTATTTATTCCGCAACCCTCAACCAAGTCTACCAACAGCAAAGTGACAGGCTGCGCTTGAAGTTTTTATGCATACCAACAATATATTATAATAATGAAAATGATAGAGCTATAAGTTTATTCGGCCATGTTTCTAAAGTAGCATGTGGGGCGGTGTCCGGCATCTTTTAGATGCATCTCTGGTCCAAAATATCTGAGGCTGAAGTACTGCCTCAGTATGCAGTTAAATTCTCCAGAGTCCTGCTAATGACCTCATTATTTGACTCTGGTGTGTTGAAGCAGAGGCTTGTGTAAAAGAGCTCCCAATCTTGAGAAAGCAGAAAGAATCAATGGCTTATCCAGTCCTGCCCCCAAAAGTAGCACCTATTAAGAAAAAGAAAACCACTGCACAGTTATGCTCCACTTGATGTTGGTCAATTCCTTAAATATTTATCTAAAAATACAAATACCTGCTTTGCCTCTATGCAGCTGAAGAGATCCGGAGACTGCGGCATCAGTTGGATGAACTGAGAAAGGAGAGCGCTCACTACATTGAGCTTCTCAAAGCTCATGATATTAGCCTTTTAGAAGACCCAACTATTCACTGGAAGGGAAAGCACCGCTGTGCCAAAGTGGCAAAAGTGACTCCTACCCATCAGCTCCCAAAGAGAATTGTTGTTTATTCCAATGGCAATGTGATCGGCCCTGCAGGGAAACAGGCAAGCCTGGGAAAGAAGTCCTCTGAAGCAATTCAGCCATCATCTGATGCCAGATTGCAAATTAATGCAATAGAAGAAGTCAGTACTTCTACCACCCCTGCACTGCTCCCAGGCTCAACCACAACACCCTCTCAGTCAAAATCAAATCTGAGGATGTTGGAGCAGTGTGTGGTTGAAACACCTGCTGTAGGCCCTTCTTTGGCGCCTTCTGTGTCTTACATAACTCTCCAGATCCCTGCAGCCACTACATCCCTGCTCCAGCAGGTGCAGCCTGATCCCCCGCCTCAGAGCATTCCCTTAGTAGCTAATTCAGCCTCGCCACATACCACCGAAAGCACGGCGCAGTCTGTGTCCACACGCACTACATCTACCCAGACCATAACCTCTGCATCATCGGGAGGTTCCTCTTTGGGGACACAGGACACTGCCATCAGAACTGTAAGCTATACTGCAGTTCCTGCCAATCAAACTGTTCTTAGAGCTGGAGCTGCAGGCAGCACACAGACAACCTGGACAACATTGCAGATGGCAGGAAACACAGTCCAACCAGTTTGCCAGAGTTTGTCCGCGCCAGAGGTCAGCAGTACCACCCAAGCGGTCCAACAGGTTACAGTATGTCCTATGGGCAGTAGACCCTCTGTTAATCCTGTTCAAATCCAGCTGCAACCACATTTGCCTCTACAGCAGGCACCTATCACAACTCATATTCCAACCAATTCATTCAAAAGTACCCCTCAGCTACAAGCTGCTGTTCTAAACCGGACACAGCCTCAATGTGCGGTTGTACCCCAATCAGCCATAGTACCGCAGCCAGCTGTGATTGCTCAGCCCCAGCCTGCAGTTCTGCAGCCAGCGTCGTTGGTTCCTCATCCTCCAACAGCCCTCATTCCACAGCCTCAGCAAACCCTGGTTCCTCAGCATCAAGCTGCTGTGCTACCCCTGCTGCAGACTATGCAGGTGCTGCAGGTCAACCCAGCTGGTTCTACCACTGCAGCACCTGGGGTAACTGCACCTCAGAGCACGAACAATCCAAGTGTTGTCATCCTGCAGCAGGCCAGTGCCTGCCCCACCCAGCAGGTTGTGAGAGAGGACATTTCGAATCAAACACCTTGTCAACATATAGTGATCATCCAAGCCCCCAGTCAGGCTGTGCCTGCTCCTCAGAGCTCCCAGCTGAGCATTGGTCCTCCCTCGCTCCCTGCTGTTTCCACTCAAACACCGACCACAACCAGTTCAGTGACTGTCCCTCCTTTACAAAGTGTTGGGGGAAAGCAGCTCGTGCATATCCTGCCTCGTCCCACCCAGCCTGAGGTAAGCCATCCTCTGCAGGTCAGCCAGGGATGCTCCTCTTCACCAGTCTCCACAGCCCCACAAACAATCACTGTGAATGGCCAGGTGTTTGCTCTGAAGCCAGTAAAAACTTCTGACAAAGGCAGCTCCCAGATCGGTCAGAGCACCCTCCAACTGGTACAGCCCACCACCACTGAGGAACCCACTACTAATGTGGCCCTCAACACTTTAGGTGCCCTTAGCAGTCTGAACCAGAGCATATCTCAAGGCCTCCCTCGGTCTTGCCAGAGCAGTTGCCTTCTTACCCCGACACCTGTCACCTCATCACCCACTGGACCTGTACCTGGATCTTCACCTGCTCTACCTGCTCAGCAGCTACAGGTTCCTTCGGGGATAGCTTCCAGCACCTCTAAGCCTTCAGGAAAAAAGCCCCACATGGTTGTAAACACAAAGAGAGTGGTAGCTAAAAGGACGAAATGTCCCTCAAAGAAAGAGCTAAGGACTGCACAACTAATTCCTCTCAAAAAATCTGCTACTGCTAAAGACAGCCAGGCAGTTGAAGATAAAGCATCTCAAGTTTTACAGTCCTCAGCAAACGTTCACCCAATGGACACCACAATTTCAGAGTCCCGAGATGCAGTATGCTCTGTAGCATCAGGTCAGAACACACAGCAAATGATTGTGTGCAGTTCATCCAGCAACTCTGTTGTATTTTGTCCGATGCAGGATAAAAGCTCTGTCTGTGCATCTCAGAGTAACTCAGCTGCACCAAAGGTCGTCTGTGAAACAGCTATCAAGCCATCAAGTGGCTCAACTTTAGCAATCAAGACTAAAATTACTCCAGTTTCTAACAGCAGCTCTGCTGTAACCAAACCTTTGGTGTCACAGGTTAAACAGGTAACTGTTACTACTACAACTACCATAATGCAAAGCTTACCAGTTGCTGCTTCTTCTGTTGCTAAACAAAATAAACCCACTGCAGTCACCTCTGCAGTTTCCAATGACCCTCATGTATCTTCTGCTTCTGATTCTAGTTTGTGTTTGCCCCCAATCTGTATTCAGACCACTGCATCAGTGGCTCAGAATACCAACACAGTGCAACCTACTGTTCCCCAGAAATCAAAGGTCCAAGATCAACCATCTTCTTCTCAGCCCATCACTTCATCCTCTTCTCAGTCCACCTCTTTATCCTCTGCACCCAACACACCTCTCACCTCATCACCCACTGATTTGGCTCCAGACACTTCTATCACAGTTTCCACATCAACTACAGAAATTAAGAAAAAGGCTAGTACTTCAAGAGCTCCTTCACAACAAAATGATGTGAACATTCCCCCGCCTTCCTTGTGTCGTCCTGCAGAAGTCAAACCAACTCAGACAACAAGGATTGATAGGGATGCCTTGGAGGAGAGGCCTTCCACAGCAGCAAGAAAAGATGGATTGGTTGGGGTGATGTCTGAAGTTCCCTTAAAGAAAGGCTTTGCAGTGTCTCAACAAGTTTACACAAACCTGGACGACCAGGCAATGGAGCAGAATATGACATCCAACAGGCAGACTGATTCTCCAATGACCACAGGGGGAGCTGGTGGTCGAGGATTCTCTGTTGCATCAATGCTTCCTCCAGGTCATAGCATTGGTGTGTCTTCCAGCTCCTTTGGATCATTTGCGTTTACATCCGAACAAGCGGAGATGTTCGCGTTGGCAATGCTAGAACATGACAGCCCAGAGAGAAGAAGTGGAGGATGCTCAGGGGACAACACTGCTTCAGCTACATGGGACTCCCCCAAAACCCCACCTGTATCTTCCAGCAGAGAGAGAGGCTCAGCTGGGCAGCAAGGCAAGATAACCAAACTAATGGACCAAGGTGCGGCTAAACACCATGATGTGTCTGTGAGTGGGCCAAACAGACATCTGCAAAGTATTGCTTGCTCAAAATCTCAACCTCTCCCTCCAGGACAGTCTCAGAGTTCAACTCAAGGTGGGACAGCCACTAGCCTTAGTGTTAACAATCTGATAAGATCCAGCTCCAGTCACCAACCCTATCCCAGTTCCCCCAGTATGACGGCCCAGCAGGGGTCAACTCCCTCTCCAGCTGGGACATCTACTCATATGTCCCAACCCTCAAGCAACGCCATCTCAACCTGTTCAGGCACTGCCCAAGTAGTAGAGTATGCTGCCTTGAAAAATAATGCTTTAAGAGGCCCACCTGGAAGTGTGTTAGGTGAGCGACATGGGAAGATCATTTCCAAAAGACAAGCCCCAGAAGAAGCAATGCTAAATGCAGGAAAACGACCAAAGCCTTGCCCTCCTCCGGGTAACGCAGTGGGCCACATGGATGTGAAAGCACCAGACCACAGTCAGATGATGTTGGGACAGCTGCCGTCCACCTCTGCAGCTGTCATGACTAGGATTAATTCAGAAAATGCAGGCCCTCTTTTCTCATCAAACTCCTTCATGAGCCCAGTAGTGCGCCCCATTGATGGTCACTGCCCCATTCAAGGTCCTCCTGAGCAGAACCAGGCAGGTGGCCTTCATCTGCCACAGGGTCACCCGCAGCATTCTGTTAGCCAACCCAGTCAGCATTTGGGAGGGAACCTTTACATGAAACAGCAGCAACAAGAGCAGCAGAGACACCATTTATATCACCTGCAACACCACCTGACTCAATCTGACCCTGCACAGCGCCACTCACTACACCAGAGGGCGCTGCAGGAGCAGCAGCAGCAACAACAACAGCAGCAGCAGCAGCAGCAGCAGCAGCAACAGCAGCAGCAGCAGCAGCAGCAGCAGCAACAACAGCAGCAGCAGCAGCAGCAACAACAGCAGCAGCAGCATGTCCAGAAGAAGCGGGGAATTGTCAGAGGGAATCAAACTGGCTCACCTGCTGGCTTGCAACAGAAGCAGCAACATCATCTGGAAAAGTCTGGAATTCATCAGCATTCCCATCAGCAGCAGCAGCAGTCACAGCACCCACAGCAGTCCCACCAACAGTCTCAACAGCATCAACAACCAACACAGCACCAAGCCTCTCATCCACAACACCAACAACAGCAGCAGGCACACCAGCAGCCTCCCCAGACTCAGCATCAACAGCAGCTGCAGCAGCAGCAGCAGAACTCTCATCCCAGACATCCTCAGCATTTACAGCAACAGATTCAACAGCAGCACTTTAGGCATCAGGACAAGACATGCGAGGCCCAGTCAGTGGGGTCCAGGGCCCATCACAACAGCCATCTGGCTCAGCAGGACCACCTCAAGGTGTGTATGGGTAGCATGTTAGTAATGTGTAGGGTATGAACATTTATTTGAATCTGAATAAGAAATGCTGTTAAAGTTCATCCTCTAAATTATAAACCTTCCTAGTGCCTACTAGCACCTGCTTGTTTTAGATGACAGAACCTTTCTTTCACTCTTAGCTCTTTCATTCTTTCTTTTGCTGTCTTCCTTTAGCACTTTTGCTCTTGTTTCTTTTGTTTGCTCTCTTTCTTTTGCAGTTTATTTGCAATAACCTTTTTTTCGAAACAGGAAACTATCAAAATGTAAAGGAACCCTGGAATTGGCCGACTGAACTCATTTTTATTGATGATAAATGATAATTTGCAGAATTTCATCCTTGTTTCATTTTACTGAGGAATATTTTATGACATATTATTGTCTTCTTTTTGTTATAGTAAAGGTTTTTGTGTCTTTAACTTGTCATTCTGCAGTCTGGTCAGGACCATAATGCTATGCAGAGGATGATGAGCGCTAGAAGCTTGGAGCAGCAGCTCATCTCTCCTCCCACCAACACGGTGTCTCGTTCGTCTGAGCTGGCCTGTGCTCCGTCTCGACAGGAGAGACACCGAGTGTCGAACTACTCTGCAGAGGCGCTCATCGGTAAAAGCTCCACTAGCGGGGATCAGCAACAACGCATGGCTCTCCATCTTCAGCCCGGTCGTGGTGCCACCCAAGAGCAACCAGACCTCCGCAGCTACCTGGATACATCGCGAGGGAAGGCTGGCATTGTTCACAACCCTCAGAACCGTCTTTCATCTGACCATTCTACATCTGCTGACCAACGCATATCTGAGTGTCAGTCCTTCAAGGCGATGGCTGGTGGAGGGGGAACGCATCAGCTCAGCAGTTTTGAAGCTCAGGGCTCTCGTGGGAGTGACATGGCTCCCAAGTCGGTACCCCCCTCTCAGCGGGGCCCTCAGGGACAGCAGCAGGGAGGATTCAGGATGAGCGTTGGCCCCACTGCAGACGTAAGAAATCGTGGCAGCTACAGTGGACCCCATCCCGGCCCTCAGGGAGTCCAAGTTGGCCCTGCGCTGCCTCGGGAACAGGAAGGCTGTCACCAGAGTTTCATGCAAAGCCTCCTTTCTCCCCACCTTCCTGAGCAGAGCAACCATCAGCGAGCAGTTCAGTGTTGCCCCCCAGTGACCATGGAGTACAACTGCATGCCTGGAAGTTCATCAGGAGACATCCAGGCCAAGGCCTCCAGTCCGAGCGTGCCTCAATCCCAGAAGGCCCCAGCTATGCGACTCACAGAGGCCAACAAGGGCCACATTTCTCAGGTCAGCAGTAATATGCATGTAGGGCCCGGCATCCGAGCAGGTCTGCCCCACCCTCCGACCCCCCACAGCAGCTCTGAACCCGGCCGATCCTCTGCCATCCCCAGACCACCTGTTGCTGTCAGCCAGCATTCCCGACATATACCCAGAGACGCTCATCCCGTCAAACTGAGACATCGATCGGGAGCGCAAAGACCCACCAACCCTTTTGAGGCCGAGGGCCATCTACCTTTGCCCTCAGGAGGAGGGGTCCTGCTGGGCCGGCCTCAGTCTGGGGGAGAGAACCGCCGGACCACCATTGTGCGCTTGATGGCAGACAGCGCACAGGTTCCCAGTGACAACAATCTTGTTGCTGACCAACACCTGGCTCAGAACTTTGGGTTCCCCTTTATTTCAGAGGGAGGGATGAACCCTCCTCCTCCGATTAATGCAAACTCTACATTTATCCCTCCAGTGAGCCAACCCAGCACCTCCCGCACACCGTCCCTCCTCCCTGTGGAGCCTCAGAACACTTTACCCTCCTTTTACCCCTCTTACTCTCCAGCTGCCCATCCCAGCCTCCCCGGTGATGTTGCCCTCCAGTACTTTCCCAACCAAATGTTTACAAGCCCGAGCGCCGACAAGGCCAGCGCTCCTCCTCTCAACAACAGATTCAGCTCAATCCTCTCCCCTACGCGACCAGTGGGGTTTGGTCAGGCCAGTTTCCCTTTGCTTCCAGATATGCCTCCTATGCCATCTTCTGGAATCACCCCTCACATCTCCAACTTCAGCCTCACCTCGTTGTTCCCTGAAATCGCCACCGGCATGCCCTCTGATGGCTCATCCATGCAGATGTCCCCTCTGCTATCCCTCACCAACACATCATCAGCTGACTCTGGCAAGCAACCCAATCGTCCGGCCCACAACATCAGCCACATCCTGGGCCATGATGGCAGTTCAGCTGTGTGATGAGTTTCAGTGTGATGCCTTTTTGGACTGTAGTTCAAGAGCAAACAATTGCATTTTCTGTTTGAAATGTGTAGTTTGTTTCGATGTTAAAGAAGTCATAAAGCACTTGATGTGAGGGGATTTGTTGTTTACATATCCACTCAGTTTCAGTAGTTTTTTTTCCCCTTTTTTGACATGCCTAATGTCAGAGTAATCACTTAAAAATTTTATAGTGCTTTTGAATTTTATGAAAATAAGTCCTGAATGCTCTTTTTTGAAATGTTGGTTAAACTGGTTCTGAAGAAAATATAAAAGTTTAGAACTTGAATTTTGGGTCAAAAGGAAACCTTCTGCACAGTTACTAATTTAATTTACTAACTTATCAGGTTATACTGTACAGATTTTTCAAAGAGCTATTTTGTAAATACCAATATTTCATATCAAAGTTGCTAGATTATGTATTTGTAAATATAAAATTGCTAAATAAAATTTATAAGGATAACATTGTCATTTTTCTGATTTTTTTTCCTTTTCAGAATCCAGTTCATTTTAAAGAATTAGTATTCAAAAATGCAAAACTCTAACTCATCTGAGTAGGCAGGAAGACTCCAGCAGTGATCTGCATCACAGCAGATATGAATTGGCCTTTGAAGATAACACTGCTGCCCAACAGTATAATGAAAAGGCCCAGGATAATCTAATGTTCAGATGAACAAACCTTTCCATCATCTCTAGATTGTTTTAGCTAGCATACTTATTGATAACTAGTATCTTTCCTAACTTTAGCTTTTATATACCATTTTGAAACATGCTAATGTTCTAATAACTTTGTAATTCCCCTGCCTTTTTTTGCAGCTAACATGTCAGCATTTTAGCTGCTGTCAACATAGATTAGCTGATGTTATGCTAACATGCCATTTGTAGCTTATTTAATAACACCAATGCATAGCTGTGAATGCTGTATGGCACAAATATATCAGGCATTGAGTATAGCAACCAAGAGCAGACGATTCATGCTTTTTCCACTTAAAATTTCCATTGATTGTCTTCATTTTAGGTTCTACATTTCAAATACCTTCATAAAATGATTGGGCTGAGCAATTCACATCAAGTGGTTAGTATATTATTACTCGAAACATAGGCTAATGACTTGCAGCTAGTCAAAAGAAACAGAACAACCTTAATTATTTTATAAGCTTTTTATTTACATGCAATAGTGCTCCAGCATGTGCAGAAAACAGTCTGCACTCTTTAGGGAGTTTAGATTCAGGATCTCCTTCATTTTGATCACTTTTATGTAATACTTTTTCCACTGACTAGTGAGAAAGGAATAATACTAACACCTGTCACAGCTTCCTCACCTGGCAGTCTTTTGGTAACCAGCGAACAAGTAAACAGAAGTTGCTGCAGAGTAAAGTTCAGCTTATTGATGACTGTTATTTTCCAGAATCTCTCCCATTCAGTGATGATTAAAAAAAAAAAATACCATAAACTCCGACAAATAAATAACTATGCACAATATATAATCTCATGTACACTACTGAAAACAATTATTTAAATTGCATACACTTGTTAATAGATTGTTAATGAAGAGCAAATTATATTATGTTACAGTTGTACACAATGGCAGTTTTCAGTTCTTGAGAACGTGATGACAAGCACCTCATAATTACAGCATCTGATAGGAGAAATGGTCCCTTTGTTTCTGGTCTGCATAAAGCTAAACACAATGAACATTTAGGAAGGGGTTAACGTCTGCAAAGTGAGGAATTAACAGGTGAGGTTTGGACATGGAAGTGCGGAATAAATGGAAGTCGCTGTGGAAATGCAGACTCCCCTTGTCAAGGATGTAGAGTGAGCAGATATATGAATAAATTGTGTTTTATATGAAAATACCCACATATACAGTATAATAACACAAATATATGTACAAAAGCATAAATATATAAATACTCTAATACAAAAATAAATATATTCTCTTTCTTTTCCTGTGTCCACTAAGAGTCTGTTATGCATCTGTGGTGTCTGACGTCCCTATGTTCTCAGAGGACACTTCATTTGGGAGGATGTTTACTTCCTGTATTGTATCTTGGGATTGTTGCATTGTGGTTGTGGAATAAGAGGAGGTAAAAACTCTGTCGTCCTCAAGTGACAAAAGACGAAGAGGTTCTTGTTCTGTAGGAATGAAAGAGAGCAGGTAAAATATGTTTAAGATTCCTACATTGGGGAAAAAAATACTCAAATCTCAAAGGGTTATTTGCCACATTTGTTCCTTCCATATTAGAAGAATCCACACTTACTTTGATTGATGTTTGGCATGCCGTCACCAAACCTAACTCCGCCTCCTACTTCCTGTGAACCGACAAATTCATGGGAAGACCCCAGAAGCTGATGAGTGGCATCGTCAGGAGAACAGTGGCTCTGTTCCTGATGATCCACCTCTCTGAGAAAAACACACATTCACAATGATAGCAGCATGTTTTTATTTTTAGCTTTACTTAATAAAATCTCATTGGCAGAATTTAATAGTTATTAACCTGCTGGAGTACTGGTAAAGAGGCAGATGTCCATTTGCCTGTGGCAGAAGCGTGTTGCACTCCAAGTCACAATCCACTTCATCCTGCAGAGTAAAAGTACACGAAGGTTTTTATTCAACAATAAAATAAAACATTAGAAGTAGTAGCATAAGTGTTACAAAGTTTTCTAGTCAGCAACACAAAAAGAACAGAAACTATTGCCATATGGTTTTGGGGGGGGGAAATAAATAAATCACCTTCCTGTCCCACCCAAGTGAACAACCTGAGCCAGAATTTAAAATTAGCTTTGAGTTTATTGTCTGGACTGAGATCCAACATTTAGTTATTTAAAAGAATATGATATTTGGGTGAAAAAATAAACACCTTTACTAGTATTTCTACTTTAAATCTAAGCTAATCTCAACCAGTTAGATCCTATAAATACATTTGTCAAACTTTTTCTTAACCGTTCTCACCAGTATGTGGACACTGGCCTTTAAATGTGCATTTTTTAAATATGCTCCTTAAATTCTATTACTGATTTTTGTTCCAGTGCGCCACATGTCACTTCAGGCAAAGTGTTTTCACCTGCTGCAGTCCTGGAAGGCAGTGCTGAGCTTTTCCGTTCTGGATGTACTCTCCGTTGGCGGGGTAAACGCTTCGTGAAGGACTCATGTGAGAGTCCAGTGGGCAGTGTCCAACCAGGGCCAGTCCCTGCAGAGGAACCATGGTGTACTGACAAGCTGACACTGGAGCAGCCACAGTTGGGAAGCATAAGTCTGACGCTTGCTCTGCAAGTAGTGAAGTAATGAATTAGGATGCGTGCAAAGGCAATAGCCTGTCATCAAAAACCAGGGGATCTCTGGGGAAAACTCACTCTGCTTGGCCCAGGCTCTCCAGAGACAGAACGGGATGAAGGCGACAATGATGAAGACAAAGGCTCCTAGGACAATACCAACGATGAGGTAGGGGAGGTCACCAGGCCGTGGCACCAGCACCCCGGGGGCTTCAGCTTCTGGATCTGTAGGCTCTGGAGGCCGAGGCCGCGGGTTAAGACGAGCTGAGGAAAAAATAAATAGAAAAGGCTCAGGAAGATCTTAGGCTGATAGCTACATGTTCAAGAAAATCCAACAAACATCCTCTGTAAATGCTCTCACCTTTAGTTTCAAGAATTACTACGTTGCCAAACTCGCTCTCGCCCTTTTCGTTGAAGCTCTGCATCTTAATGTCGTACGCCGTCTCTGGCTGCAGGTCAGTGATCGAATGCCAATACCGGTCCCCCTCCACCACATCCTTCTTATAGTCGCTGTCATTATCGCTGTCCGTTGGGCGGTAGTAGATGTAGAAACCATAGATGGGCGTGTTGTTCACAGGATCATACTAGTAAGGAGGTAAAGATCACAATGAGCTTTGTATCAAATCCAGTTTCCCTCTGTATTTTTAAACATAAAAATACATTTGCAGACTTAAATTGGCTAAGTTGAGACACTTCAGATCCTCCCTGACTGTCAAAATGTCTTTGGGCACATACCGTCCATTTCAGGATGATCGTGGTCTCATTGATGGCTTCATTGTAAGTGATGTAAGGTCCATCAACGGGACGCTCGTGGGTTTTCCCACCCACCACAGTGTAGGCCTTGGAGGGGGCACTGGGTGGACTGGAACCGATTATGTTCACGGCGACCACACGAAACTTATAGGACGTACCTAAAGGGAGAGGAACAAACATTCGCAATCAGCGGGCCCAGACTTCTCAGACACTTAAAAGGCAGAGTGAAGTAGTTTTATGTTTTCTTTCTCAGAGCAAATGTTGTGTTAATTGTAACCTAGTTATGTTTTGATTAATGGCAGTAATCTCTGGAATGGCTTTAACTATACTCATTATGGTGATAAATTTACAGACCGAGGAACTGTAATTACGCGGGGCATCATCGTCATAATTGCATGGAACGACATCCGATAACTCCCCTCCTCCAAACCAACCTTTCTCCAGGGCCATGATTTCCACAGACAGCCTGGATGGGGGAATGTTCTCCACCGCCGTCACCCAGTCCTCCCCGGGCCTCTTCACCTTCTTGCACTCCACCCGAAACGACTGAATGGGGAAGCCGCGGTTGCCGCGAGGAATCCAAGTCACGTACGCCGAGGTCTCCGTAGCCATGGAGACGGTGGGTTTATCGGGAGCTTCGGGAGCTGCAGAGGGTAGGTTGGGGTCAAATATGTAGCGACAATATGGGAATAAATCACAGGACAACAATGCAGCCTCAACGTGCTCAACTTACTGAGAGCTCATCCTTCAGACAGAAATGCAAGAGAGAAAACTGTTAGAGGAGAGGGTTAGTAGCTGAGGTTAGTCCTAGCTTTGGCCTTTGAGGTCATTAGTGCTGTTAAGCAGAGATTTGTTGCGTTCGCAGGTAGAAGGCTTACGAGAGAGGCTTGGTGAAGGAACAGCAGGGGTTTTTGGTGGGTCGTTGGACGCTCCGGAGCCTTTACGCACTGAAGACAAGAAAAAAAAAACTGCTTAGTGCTACAGATATTTCCTTAAGTCATCTTAAGAAATGATGCAGATTGAATTTCTTTTTGTTGTGAACAATGGGTTTAAAATGGTGAAATTGATTCCAGGGCCTCATAAAATGGAAATGTCACACAATTTGTCACACAAAACCACAAATGACGCAAAAAAAGCGCAGAACTGTTACGTGGAAAGAATAGGATACACGGTTTTCAACCGTTTTTCACAGAAAACAATAAAATCAATAACCACCAGGCTTAGTAAGTTTTCTGGGGGAAACATTGCAACATCATGACGGAAGTATGAATACAAGGAACAAGCGGATGTAGGAGCTCAGTCAGTCAGTTTAGGCAAATGTTCCCCACTTCTGAGTGGAAAAGATTTTTTTTAATTCTCTAAACTATTTTTTACTGAAGAAAGAATTACATGGGATTGCAAATATGTCAGGACAAAATGAGAGAATAGATGCATGTATCTGTCATACCTTTGCCAGTCCTGAAGGTCATCATGGCTGGCTGTCCCAAGCCAGCACAATTCTTTGCAGCCATCTCTACTTCATACAGGCTGTCTGGCTGCAGTTTGGTTAGAATCAACTTATGGAGGGAACCTGAGATACTTCGAGTGATCCACTCAGCAAGAGGGGGTCCCTCCTAGGAGTAAAAACAGGGCTTGATCAGAGAGAAAAGACGAAGAGGTGCTATGTAGATTTAATAAGAGCCCTTGTTACCTTTCTGTATTTGATCACATACTCCAGCACAGGGGACCCTCGTTCATGCCGAGGTCTCCAGGTCAGTTCATAATAGTCAGCCTTGCCTGTTCGAGGCTGGCTGAGAATAATGGGGGCTTCTGCAGGTAATATTTGTCCTGGTAATGAGGAGCAGTCCAGAGGCAGCATGGCTCCGGTGGCCCCAGGCCTTACAGGAGGCTGCTCTTTCAGCACTTTATCAGGACTGAGTGGGCGAAAATTAGGAGGCAGCCTTCCCCGAGATGAAATTCCTACAGAACAAAAAACAAACAAAAAAACCCTATCAAATCTGAAGGCTTCCAAATACAGAAAGAACCTTGTTGCGGAGCACCAATTTACAGCAGCTTACCAGTCGATACCGTGATGAGGCGAGCAGAGGCCTGCGAACTGCCCAGCCCGTTCTCCGCCATGCACTGGTACAGGCCATCGTCCTGAGAGCTCACGTTGGAGATGCGCAGCGCCCGCGAGGTGAGGCGGTGGCGGGTGGACTGAGCGAGGGGTCGGGCGTTGTGGAGCCACATCACTGAGGGAGTGGGCTTTCCTCGGGCCTGGCAGATGATCCGTACAGTTTCTCCAAATGCAACCTCCTGCTGCTGCAGCTCTATGGTCACCATAGGAGGCTCTGCAGGAGGAATGGTACACATGAGGGTTAAGAGCCTGCAGTTTTATATAAGACGCCTTAGAACAGAAAGAAAAGGATATTTGTTTTTTCACATTTTACACTTTCAAACACCTGAAAGAATTTTTATGCATTTGTCTGCAGTTCCTTACTCTGATACCCCAAAATAAAACCCAGCAATTATATGGACAAAGATTTTACCGTCACATGAGTCCAGAATTGAATGTTTTAGTCTAAGTTCAAATCACTGAAACATGGTGGTGGCTACTTTATCCTACAGGGCGTTTTTCTCCACCAAATACAAGAAAGCTGGTCAGAGGTGTCTGGAAAGTCAATATGGAAACAAAACCCATTAAAGTCTCCAAAGATGTTGAGACTTTGAAAAAAAATTTACTACCCAGACCCTAAACATGCAGCCAGAGTTACAATGGACTGGTTTAGATCAAAGTGTATTCATGTGTTAAAATGGCCAAGTCAAAGTCCAGACCAAAATATAATTAGAAGTCTGTGGCAAGCAGGAAAAAAAAGAGATGCTCTTCATCTCATCTGACTAGGTTTGAGCTGTATTGCAAAAACCAAAACGGCCGTTGCAATCGTTTCTACAATTTTTAGGTTTTACGTAGTAAAAACGTAAAAATAATCTTTCCATTCACTTCACAATTAAGTTCCACTTGGTGTTGATCCACAGCATAAAATTACGACAACACACATTGAAGTTTCCAACTATTATGCAACAAAATATGAAAAAGTTCAAGGGGTGCAAATAGTTTTGCAAGGCACTGTACATATTAAAAGGTTTGTGTGTGTAGAGAGAGCTAGACCCACTAGTTGATGGTTGGCTGCTTGTGAATGGGGGGTAAAGACAGAACTCATTACAGCAGCACTCTTGACTTTAATTAGAGCCAGCTGTAGAGAGACAAGCTCACAACACATTAACACAAATATGCACGCACGCACACGCACACTAAATCACTGTAAAAACAGCCATCCATAACCTAGACACGTTCAATCAAGTGCAGCTATAGAATAAAGGGCCCTGTCTCCAGCCTGTCTTCTCCACCTCTGCACACACAGACACAAGTCTGTCTTGCTGCTTCGCCAAACAGGAGACGAAATAATTCCCAAATTCACCACCCAGACAAAAATACAGCCAAATTAGCGAGACTCGGAATGTAATAAATTATCCGCTCACCAAAGACTTGAACGTCGTAGAGCACGGTGGCGGATCGGTCCGAGCCCATGCCGTTGTCCGCTCTGCAGACGTACGTGCCCGAATCGCCCTCGCTCACGGCGTCAATCAGCAGGTTGCTCAGCAGAAAGCGTGTGTTGTTATGAGAGCGCAGTTCCAGCCCGTCTTTCGCCCACGTGACCTGTGGTGTAGGGATGCCGCTGGCCACACACTCCAGCACCAGCCGCTGGCCTTTGGTCACCATGATGGATCGGGGCGCCGGCGGGTAGATGATGCGAGCCGCTTCGGACATGGAGCCTGAAAGAGCGATGGAGAGAGTCGAGAGATGGATGAAGAAACTGGGAGAGGTGAAATAGATGCTAAATTAAAACATCTATATGTTTTAATCTTCAACTTTGATGATTGTAAAATAGGAACTCTGCCACCATTCAGTTGTTACTGTGTTCTTAAGGTCATAAGTTTAGATTTTTCCAAATCAAACAAATTATGCAAAGATTAAATCTTCCTGTTTTGCCTTGATGTTGAAGTTCAAAACCCAGACTCACGGCGAATGCGCAGGCGATCGGTGGACCTGGACGTTTTGACCTCCTGAGTGACAGGATTGTAAGCGGCACACTTGTACGGCCCCTCATCATCCTGGGTGGCGTTGGCTATCTGCAGGTTCCCTGATGGCATGATGAGGTAGTTTCCTAAAATAAAAAAGAGACAATACATGCTGGATGAGAGAAGCCCAACAGACAAATAATGAGGTCTACTTTTGTGGATCTAAGACCTGAAAAAGCTCCTGATCTGGCTTTACTTCTGTTTTTAAGCCATTGCGTATGTCGCCAAATAGATATAAAATGCAAAAATCTCCAATTATTCAGTTTAGTCATATGTCATTTGCTGAAAACTTTCTATAATTCCCACCCATTTGCATTTATTGTGGTTTTGCTCCCCAATTTTACAAAATGGACCCGATCGTGATGTCCAAACCAAAACCTAATCATTGGAGTCCTGGAACCACACTTCATTGTAGTAAACTTTGAGAACATACTTTATCATTGAGATCTTTTATGCATGATTGGATGCCATATGATTAACGTTTCAGAAAGTTGGTTATGAAACAATCTAAACCCAGAGGCAGAAACGTGTGATTCACACCCAGTGCTGGTTAAGTGCAAAACCAATTACCCTCCTCCCCCTCCCAAAAAAAAACTAAGGGAAGAAGAATATGTTCCCTATTATCAACTCTTAGTTAAAGTTTTACCCAACTTATTGCAGCAAAGTTTCTCTGCTTATGTTTCTTTGTCATGGAAATCTGGATTTCAGAAATGTTGGCAGTCTTTTGCAATTCCCACATGTCGACATTAATCATATCATATCATTTCTGTTTGAGCTGTGTAACAGACTGCTCTCTGTCACAGTGCCACAACTCCTCATAAATAATGAAAAGTCACAGAGAGCTTCTTAAAGCTTCTGAACAGTTGCAATGGTTGAAAAAAATGATTTAACAAACACGCGCAAAGAAAGGAATAACTGAGCTTTTCCACTCAAATATTACATTTGTAAATCCGAATATTGTGTGTGATGGCCTCAATTCCATTTTTTACTTGAATGTATAGACTGTTTTGGAAAAGAGATGTGCTGCATGTCTTTATTTGTACAGATACATCTGTCCCAAAACCTGGAGAATTTTCAGATTTCCAGAAAGAGACGACCGTCTTGCTCAAAACGAACCGATTTTGACAGATCTATCATTCTGTGAATTGTGTTTCAACTCTGGGCAAAGTATTTTTGTCCACTCACGACTACCGTATTCGATATCTCGCAACAGTTATGACAAAATGTGTGACTAGCAACCACCTTTAAAAACAGTTTGATTTATGGGGGAGTTTGGCAGAGTTAATTTACTCTGTGGTCAGGGTTTGTTTACTTGGCCTCTACAGTCATTAAAAGCACAAAGGCAGCTGAAAATACATTAGGGCACTTTGGAATAAGAGGATGACAAAGAAGAGAAGCTAAATAAAAACAAGAACAGCAACAACAACAAAAAAAAGTCCACGTTGCAAAACTTTGGTTTGTAACATGAGCCCTCAGAGCCATTCCATTCAAAGGCTGTACTGTCCTAACAAGCCACAAAGTGGCGCCCTTGAGTCTGAAGCAGGACAATCCACTAGTTTCTGACAATGTGGTATTCATTTCCTCACAGATAAGAGGCAGATATCAGTACCTACGGCTCCCAGGCATCATCAGCATACCAGTGACAAACGACTGGAGCTATTTCTTTTCTTCCAGGAGACTTAGAAGTAAAACCATTTTAAAAAATAAACAACTACATTCCCATGTTGCAACATTCCCCAGATAACGGCCTTATCGCAGGCTTTATGAAGCGGTCAGAGGGGAGGATTACAGCATTCCTGTAAATAATGAAGACAGTTTAGGACTTGAAATGGGATGCGGGATGAGAACGAGGAGCAGTACCTTTGGATGTCTCCAGCCATTCCTGTTTGACACTGTAGCGGACCTGAGCTTTGGGCTGACTCTCTGGGAGGTGACACTCGATGACGGCCGTGTTGCCTTCGTCGACTTCTATCTCCTGTTGGATGTCGGGCTCGAAATCCCGTAGCTCTGCAACAGCACACAGAATGACGGAAACGGTCAGGAAAGCTGCGCAACTTCGTTTCAGCAGACAAGCGGACCAAATAAAACTCATCTAGCTGCACATGTACACAGTCAGTCCTCAGCTTTAGAAGCAGAGAAACCACAATATTTTGAGCAATAATAACTGTGCTGTCTCCGTGCTGAGTGTCTGTCACAGCAGCTTCACTCTGCTGTGTTGCAACCACATTGTTTCTCTTCTTCCCCACTGTGTGATCCAGTTAAACTTGCTGGAATTTTATAACAAATTTGTTTTTCTCATTTTTTTCTTGTAATCAAAAGTTTCATTCAAAAGCCAAAAACGGGGTCTCTGTACTATCCGAGGAGGTCTCATCAATCCTCCCCGACATCAGATCGGGACTGGAACTGATTCGGAGTCTGTGGGAAACGTGGGAGCGGGATTACTGGAGCCATGTGCTGCGACCGTGTTCTTGCAGACACAGAGTCTGCACGGCCTAGATGATCATCTGACCCCGTGACCCTCCTCCCCTCCTTTAAAAAACCCCAGCCTGAGCGGCCCAGAGGGCTGAGCAGGACGGGTCAAAGGTGAGAGAGTAGAGTTACAGGGGAAGATTTCCAGTTTGGGCTCGAGAGGAAGCGGCGAAGCTCTGCTCTTAAGAGGCCGGAACAAAACAGAACCCCAGAAAGCAAAAGCCGAGGGAAGAAAAAGAGGGCAGGGAGAAGCTTGGAGTGGGAGGGAGAGCAGGAGAAATTCGTCAAGGAGGAGTTCAAGAGTGAAATGAAAGATAAATAAAACTTCTTGTGGAGCATAATTAAACGTCTACCAGTTTTTTGTTGATTTATTCTTAACAAACACAGGCTCTCCGTTCTTTCCAGAGGTGCCATGACTGCTGTGTTTTTTTTGGACTGGTCACACACTTTAGCACAAAAGAAAAGGGGGGGATAAAGGGGAGCAGCAAAAGAGAGGAAAAAATGAGCAGCTGATCAGATTTAAACACGGCTCTGACTCAATAAGCAAATCTCAATCAGGGCGTCGGTTTCCACCACGATGTAGTCAAATCACTGGCGCAAACACGTCCACAGCAGATTAATCTGCTATTTGTGCGGGATGTGAACCCCCTGCCAGCATCTGGAGGAGCTTTGATGGGAGACATGAGGGAGGCAGATCAGGGTACACACACACACACACACACACACACACACACACACACACGCACACACACTCAACAGCTCCATCTCAAGACTGTCAGCGCCGATTCTGAAAGATGAGAATCCAAGCCGTGGCAGGCAAAGCTTTAGTGGTGTGTGTGGCGCTCCATTTGCTAAATCAATCGGGTGCTGTTTTTACAAACCCAGCCTTCACATCTACCCATCGTCCTCTTTCTCTACCCCCCACCACCACATTTACATCTCTGAACCCTCCGTTTAACTCCCCTCTCCTGCATTCTTCACCGAAACAACCCGTCCAGAATACCTCTCAGGTGTGTGTGTGTGTGTGTGTGTGGGGTGTGTGTGTGGGTGTGTGTGTGAGAGATCTTTTTTGTGTGAGCGAGCATCCCTGCACGCACAGAGGATTGATTGTATGTATAAAACGAAGCAGACCTCCCACACCAGGGCAGCTTGGCAGGGCCCATGAAAAATATTTCAAGAAGAGACAGTGTATTCATCATCTTTATGCGCAGCTGCAAGAGGCCCGTCTGTGTTTTTTACGTCTGAATCCGAACATGTTTGTGCAACGTGTTTTGCAGATATACGGTGGGGCTGATTGTCAGCACAGGAATTTGAGCGAGCTGCTTTTAAAGTTCTGCCAAAGACAGAGGGAGAGAGAGAAAAAAAAAAGGGCTGGGGGTGGATTTGGATGGTACAGAGGGTCTGGAATCAAACTAGACTGCTGGTAAAAACATGTGCATACAGCTAAAAGGGTTCAGAAGGAAAGGAAAGCACGAAGAGGCTCCCCATGGAGAGATTCCTTAGGCGATCTGGGGTGGCCACGAAAAACCTTTATTAAATTAGAGATGGACTTTTTTTTATTCACATCTGGCTCTTCCAACATGATTTATACACATTCAAATGTTAATGTCTGTGTACAATGCCTTCCAGGAGTACTTATGCACCTTTAACATTTTTGGAGAAGTTCAAAGTACATCTCTTCGAGTACTTATTATCTCAACATGGAAAGAGCACACAATGCTCATTGAAAAAGAGGTGGCAGTATCATGCTGTGGGACTGTGTTTGCAAAAGAGTCAGGAGAAGATGTGCAAAATAGCTCAAGTTCAGTCAGGTTAGACGAAGAAAATCTGCTAAATGAAACAGCCAACCGTTTTAGACTCGATGAGGAAAGCTGATGGAGACAAACCCCAAAAGATCTGCAGCTGAGCGGGCTGGAAACAATGCATAGCACAAGTTTTATATTTCAATTTGAGAAGAGAATTGAAAGCCCAGGAGTCATTTTCCTTACACTTCATAATTATACCGTTGTTTCTGTTGGTCTGCCACATAAACTCCCAATGAAATACATTAACGTTTGTGTTGGTAAGGAAATAAATGTGAAAGTGTTTTGCGAGGCACTAGAGATGCTGTGCTGGAAAAAGGAAAGATGAAGAGATCAGTGCTGCAGATGACAACCCCCCACCCACCCAAAAAAAGGTAAAAAAGCAAGGAGGAGGAGAAAAAGTGACAGGGAGTGAAAATGTGCAGAGAGAGACGTGTGAGAGTGTGAGTGTGACGTCTTGTCTCATCTCCTGTCAGGGTCTTGTCTCGACTGGCCTAAAAACACCCCAAGCTTCCCAAGTTGAGGCAACTTCACACATCAATCACATCTGTGCATGTAAAACAATACTGTTAACAGCAGCCCTGCCTAAACCCATATCCTCCGCCAACCCCAGTCCCTACCCACACACACACACACACACACACACACACACACACACACACACACACACACACACACACACACCAGTCTTATCTCCCTCCAGCCCTCCTCTCGATAATGGGGCTGTAATTTCTGACCAGGCCTGCTGTCAGGCCCTGTGGAGTGGAATGTGAAGTTGAGAGGGGAAAAAAAAAAAAAGGTAGAGGGCCCCCACGGTGTGCGCCGGTCCCTTTTTTCCCCCTCCTCAGACCGGCCCCCAGCCCTAGGGTCCCCTCCATTCCTAAAGCTCATGTTTCACAGTTTCAGGCCTTCTCTCAGTCCCATGATGCATATCAAATATAAGTGTGCAGACTTGGTGCAGCCAAGCACTGAAAGCATGAGGAATCATTTATTTTAACTAATAGATCAATATGACTCACTATCAAAGCAGCTGTATTGTCCAACTAAACACACGAGCGTTGTAGTTCTCATCCGAAGAAAAACTTCAAATAGTTTTAGCCCTCAATAGAGCTGAGATTCAAACAGGCTATAACCACTGGAAAAGTACAGAGTTTACAATGTATTGATGAAGTTTTTCAGCAAACAAATACCACCTCCTCACTGTTTTTGTTCTACTCGAGGAAAATCAACTTGAGGGAGTCTTTTGGATACTTTGACTAAACCATAAAGAGGCCTGTGTGTTTATTTGTTACGGTTTTGTGTGGGCGGCTACTCACTGGCAGCGGTGACGTTAGCAGGCACGCTCGCCAGAGAACCAGCGCCGGTGCTGGCCACACACTGGTATCTGCCCAGCGTTCGGTTGGTCAAAGCGGGGATGAGAAGGCTGCCCGGGCTCAGCACCACGCCCAGATCGCCGTTCGACAGCTGCTCGCCGTTGAGACACCAGCTGAGCTTGGCTGAGGCGGGTCGGGCGCTGCAGCGCAACATGACGCTGCCTCCCAGCTTCTGCACCACAGACACAGGCTCCTCAGTGAACACCGGCACCTCATCTGAAGAGACGAACATACAAAAGCACCAAGATGAGGATTAAAGACAAACAGCGTATGACATTTGGTAGAACCCTACACAGAAAAAACACAAAATCTTTCAGTCCAATTTCTATTGCAAATAACCTTGCACATTTGAAACGAGACTGTACTAACTTAACAGAAACTTTTCAGCAAGATATAGAAGCTTGTTTTAAGTCAATTATCCTTTAATATTTGTGAAAATAGTTAATAATCTACTACCTTCCTCATCAAGAGCTTTTGACTCCTACATTGTTGAACAGTTACTTGTAAGTTAGTTTCATCTTATTTTAAGTAAACTAACATATTTCCACTAGAAACTAGTCAAAAATACTTGGTAAGATTTGTTGGGGGTTTTTTGCATTGTACAAGATTCTCACACATTTTAATGTCATATTCTCAACCCTTCTGAGGACATTTATAAGTATAAATACAAAAAAAAAGATTATAATAAATGCACTAAACATTCAGTTATTTTTAAAATATCCCAGCTGGAAAACACAGAGACCGGAAAAAAAAGAGGAATAATGAGAATATACATGAATTTTGTAAAAATGGGCCAGATGGACGATTAATTAAGAGATGTTTCTTTCTCTCCATCTATATATTTATTCATATAGATGCACTATTAAACTTTACATCTACATTAAATTTTCTATGAAAGTTGTAAAAAGTATACCACCGACTAATCAAACTAAATCAATTAACAATAAATAATTCAATCAACTATCTTCATTTATTCATTTGATTAATGAGAAACCGACTCCAGCTTTCTATACAAAGCTTCTTTTCATTTTCAGTTCGCCCATGGTGGCGATCCAAGCCCATCCAAATTACCTCCTTTTTCAAATCTATTTCAAATAAACTTCTGCTGCCAGACATATAAAACAGTTCACTCCCTGTGTTGAAACCAGAAAACGTCCTGGCATGACTTATCATGCACCAGGTGTTTAGAAAAACTAAATGTACAGGGCACTTGGAAAGGGAGATTACACGGAGTACCGTCCAGTGAGAGGAGATCAGAAATGGCAGGGAGCGGTGTTATTATGACTAATAAAACTAAAGAATAGCAGAATGAATTTAAACTCTTTTAAAAGCATATTCAATAAATATTGATGAAAAAAAGTCTATTGTTTCAGTAAACATATTTAAAAGCGTTTATTCTTGTCCATTAAAAAACACTTTTTATACACAATAACCATGTCAACATTGCAGCCTACAATTACTAAGTGTTGTATCCAAACATATTAATAGAAAGTTGAGTGGAAAGAGAAAGTGTGGCAGACATAAACTAAAAGTAGTGGACAGCCTCAACTTTGATTGTAATTTACTGAGTAATAATTTCATTAACTAAAAGTCATAAGAACAGAAATGAAAACATAAATGGTTTGAGTTATGCATGCAGTCATTATGTACAACAAATGAGTTTTAGTTTAATTAAATTACTGAAATATATGAACATTCGGTGGTTTTCGAACTCACAAGTGGTTGAAGCGCCGCTCTGCAGGCAGCACAGCAGAACTGCACCCAGAGCACAAAACACTGGAGCTTTTCTCTTTTTCATCCAAGGAGTCCAGTCTTGCTTTCCAGACATTTTCCATGCAATATGCCCTGAAAAACACAACAGATAATGATTAGAGGGTCATTTACATACTTAGCGCAGTGAAAACAAACAGCCTAAGCACAGTTAATCTGACTGGCTCACACAAAAACACCTGCGCCAAAAAAGCACATGATTCAACTGGGAGACAAACAACGCTCACCAAAAAAGGCAGCCCTGGACTCATACATGCACTCCTCTGTCAGCTCGGATCTAGCTTGTGTAGGCGCGAAGAAAAACAGGCAACCATTAACACAACCCAGGTGAGATGGCTGCACTCTGCAGCACCCTCAGCAGCCAAAACTCCAGACACAAATAAAGCCTTTCTTTTCTCTCAGCCCCCATTTCTCCGCCTGCACCCGCACTCCAGCTTGCACTCATCAAAGGGGGGCCCTCATTCAGCAGGCCGTAACCTGAGCCCGTCGCCTTCCCGCTCAGGTGTAACCGATACAGGTAGAGGGGCTTAGATGGGGGAAGGAGGGAGGGAAAAGGAGAAGGGGAAAACACATAGGCAGCATTCAGGAGCTGGGACAAAGAGCAACTAATGAGAGGGAGGACAGGAGAAGGGGGATTGAGTTGGGAGGGTGGGATGGAGATGTATATCCCAGCAGCGATGAGTGGGTCGAAGGTAGAGGAGTGCTATTTTATTCCCCAGAACAGAATATATTGGAAGTATAGCCAGTATATGAACAGCTAACGCACAGAGGAGAGCTTTTCTCTCCACTGTCGTCTTAGCCAAGTTTCCTGAATTCTTTCCTGTCAGGTTAAACTAACAACTTCCCGTCAGGATGAGGAGGGTGGTCCTGCAAAAGTGAACTTCTCTTTTCCCCCCCTTTACTTTTACAAACATACGATTGCATGCCTCTGAAAACACTCAACTGTCCTGTAATAGTGGAAGCAGAACAGAACTTTCACATTTATCCTATTAGAGCAGGAGGAACGATTAATGGCGCTCTCTCGCACACAAACACAGACTTGTGTTACGGGCTCAGGATGGGTTGGGGTTAGGGGGGGCAAAGAAGGAGAAACAGTTAGTGGAAACTCTTACAGCGCACCTTCATCATCTAATGGGAGCCGTAAAAAAAGTTTTGCTGCCAGGCACATTTATTGAAAATGAGCAAAGGAGGAGGCTAATGGAAAAACAGCTCCCAATGTCTGCAACTGCTAAACCAGACCACACATTGCTCTGCAGAAACCTGAATGTGTAAACAACTCTAGATGATGAATTCAGATGAAAACAGCAGCAGCAAGCCATTCGCATGAAAACACAATGTGCGGTGCTGCAAGTTACTGTAACTCCCAACAGTTTGTTTTTTAATACGCATTGAAATAAATTAGATTTTAGTTTTTTTTTCATGAACACAGATTTCTGTGTGCATCAGAAATCTGCACACAAGAACCTAGCCAGACGAAACAGGCCCCTAACCCAACTGTAATAATCTGGAGTAAAAGGCAAAAAACATGTGATCTTCTATTTATTCCTTGAAATCAATCATGGTGGACCGGCATGCTGCTGAGAGAAGAGTGCTGAAATAGACGGCGAGGACTCCTGAAATGAGCAATTATTAGGCAGGCTTTTACACGAAGCAGATTCTGAGTCAGATTCATGAGTGGCCCACATTCTTTCAGTTCAAGTAGATTTTAGTGCTGCTTTTCTTCCCCTTTCAATGTAATTTATAGTGTGTTGATATGGATTGTAATTTTATTTTATCTTTTTTACTTGTTACAAGAGCAGTCTGACAGTCCCAACAGTTGGTTTTCCAACTTTCAATGACAAGGGGACCACACCAAAGCCAAAATCTGGTAGGTTGCTCCTGATACTGCCTCTAGTGGCGCCGGGTTGTTAATGCAACTAATATAATTACATTTCTAAATCAGAGGACCACAGAGTCTTTATTTATTATTATTAATTCTGGCATTCCTGGGAATGTAAAAGTTAAATGATCTTATAAACACCTATTTTTTTCATTTCCTTAACATGTAGAACTCATTAAATGACACAAACAATACTCTTATACATTATAAATAATATCTATATATGTCCATCAATTATAGGAGGAACAAAAGAAATAAGAAGACATGGAAAGCAACATGATCAACTATAATAAAACATACCATTTGCAATGCACCAAAGACATTTACTTGAGCAAAAGTCAATAAACTAATTAATTTCACAGACAAATAACCAGGGTTGTTGAACAGGTACAAGCAAAAATTCACATTTTTGTTTTTATGGTGCCATGTTCAATAATTTGTAAACAGAGCAAAACACCCAGCATGCTATAGGTGAATGTTATCATTTATTTTGGTTAAGACTAATTATTGCACTGTCAATAAATGACTTCTAATAGATGTTCTTAGTTGGTAGAGGAACACAACGCATTCATGAGCTCAGAGGTTCAAACTGATGAATAAAGAGGATGGATGCTCTTTGCTAAAATATTTCTTGCCATCTTCCATGTTCTTTCAGCAAACAGTTCAGTCAGAGTTGTTTTTGGTTTCACCACCATTTACCTGCCAGTGAAAGTATTCTTAAAAGATTATTAGTCTGCAGCTCATGTGACCAAACCGGATACATGCTGAGAGTGAAAATCTTTCCTAAAGGTGAAGATATAAAACAAATTTCAAAAGAAAATAAAAACAGGAGGCTGTGGAGACTAATATAGCGCCTCCTTCACTTCCAGAGTGAAGGGGACAGACCTCCTCCTCCCAGAAGGGGGAGGAGGAGGTCTGTCCCCATCCCCTTCTGTTTGTTGCAGCGAGGTGTACTTGCCTGGGTGGGTAAAAATTACATCGAGTTAATTGCAGGGTGTGTAATTAGTTGCAATTGATCGCATTTTAATTAAAAACTATATATCAACAAAATAAGCTACATTCTCAATCCAAAAACCCCTTTTGCTGCCAAACTACTGAGTAAATAGACTGGGTGAGCACAAAAACAAAGATATTTGTTTATTCTCTTAATTAGGTTATTCATCCATCAGGCAAAGTCCTATTCTACTCTTAAGAAAAGTCTTTGCTTGCTGCTGTTTCTTTGTAGCAGATGTTTTGCATTAAGTTGCTATTTTAGACTTGACTAATTCAGTAATAGTCCAACTCCTGTTTGTCCAACATCATATAAGATTGTTTTGAAGCAGGAATTACAAAAGAAACAGAAACATTGATCTGCAGTGAGCAAAGAGTAGCAGCTTTGACATACATTGATGTCATTCACAGATGTTGCTTGTGTGTCAGATTTATGGGTGTACTAGAAACAAAACGCAAGTACAAAGGTTCCACTCAGAACTTTTATAGGAGAAAAAAAAAATCAAGAAATAAATAAACAGTCCATTCAGACACTGAAGTCTTCATCAATCTTCTCAGACCATTGTGGTTATCTCCAAGAGTTTCTGTTTCATCATTATCATTCCACAGACTAACATAGTATCACAATGACCAGAGAAAAAATAACTATGATGCGTTCTGTAACCTCTGGATAAAGCCTAGCAGATTTGCTCCTTCTCATTCACTCTCTTGTCCACGGGGAGGCCCATCAGTAGCAGGTTTACTCTGTAAACAAACAGCAAACTGCTTGGATCCAGGAGGCAGCAGAGCTGAAGGCCTGTGGCTTCTGTGGCTGTTTGCATTATGGACACAACTCAGGACAGCTGGCTGTACATGTGTATCGAGCACCTGTCACAGCTGCGAGAGTCAATAACTGTAAACCACACTGAACCACCAGCCAAGCGGACACACAACGGGTTACGCTGCCCTGCTTTGAAACCGCTTACCTGTGCGGTTTGCTGCAAAATCGACACAAGGATGACATGACATGAGCAGAGACAGAGATAATGCTTTGTAGTATCAGAGGTATGAGTAAGGCCCCTTGTATATCATCAGTCCCTAAAAGGCACCCCTGTTCCTCTGAGCCTGTCTGTCTGATTCATTAGTCAGCTGGGTCCTCTGTTTGCTTTGTCTCAAGATGAAAAGTTGGCCCGACATCTTATGTCCAAGTTTTTCCATCCATCGCTCCCAGAAAGGTCACAGACGTAGAGGCAGATGGAGCCTCCTACCCATCAGGGTGACTGATAAAACACAGAGCATCCGCCCCGACAGCTCCACTAAATTAGCAGCTCAGCTTGTGTTTGTATACTGAGACTGTTTTGTTTTAGCCTCAACACAGAGATCACTGCAGCATGGCGAACTTCTAAAACACAGTCTTGTGTTGCAGGTATAAAACAGCTTGAGCTTTCCAAATTAGGCAGTTCAAGGAGAAAACGGCATTTCTGTAACCACATTAAAAGATAAAGCAAAGAATTTCTGAGAATCAAGAAACTAAAACAGACGGCTTCCACTTGATTTATGGGTATTTTTTCTGTCTGGAGAACAGAGAACATCAGGCCTAGAGACGTTCATGAAAGACGACAAAGAACGAAAAAACAAAAGTTATATAACTGCAGCTTCTCATAGAGCTGCTTTGACGGCTGTAGAGTAGCTTGATGGAAAGAACACACATTCCTAACTTTACAAGTCATGGATCTTCATTAAGAGTAGTTAGTTTATTTTGGTGGTAGCTTGTTTCATGTTAAATAAACACTTTTAATTACAAAAGTATCCATTTAGCAAGGAGAATTGAGCATGCTCCGATTTTTGCCAATAAAATGCTTTTATTTGAGATGCCAGTTCTGGTGCGGTTATTAATGCGTGCTAAATGTGGTTCGGTTTATAGGTGAAAAAACTGCTTCAGAACCATCATATAGGCCTACACCAACACTGTTTAATCAACTTTCAAACCATTGGCACCATTTTTATTGGTGGTTATTTATGAAAAAGCAGATGATTGTGGAGGCAGGAGGCAGTGAGTCACCAGTGATGTTTCCTGTCAAGCATGCACTGAGACCAGAACGTGTTAAATGTTTCTGGCCAGAATAACGTTTATAAAAGTGAAGAGATTTAAAAAGCAAAAACTCCCACTTTGAGTTTTACACAGGAAGGTTATGGGTGGCGCACTGTACTCTTAAATGATCGAGCTGTTTCTAAACAACCAAACAATGGATTACTTTGGTTTATCGATCCCAAGGTCCATCAAGATTATAAGAAGTTGTGGTTTCAGAATCTCTACAACATTTCTGCTTTGTAGACCTCTCCTAAGATTTACATTTATTCATGTAGGATGTTAGAGAAACAACCAGTGTGACACTGCATCCATACTTCCCCTATTAGCCATTCAGCTGGATGGCCAATAGGGGCCATCCAGCTCTCCTTCCATTACAAAAAAAAAAAAAAAAAAAAAAGTCAAGTTCAGTCAGTTGTTTGGAAATGTTTCTGCTCTTGAAAAACATGAAGTGAAAATGTACAAAAAAAAAGAAAAGAAAAGAAGTGCCAACTACCACTCGAGTTTGTGAATAGAGATCTATTCACAAAACATGCAAAAATGTTAAATGATCACATGTCAATGGACTTTACCTGAGGAGCTACCTGTTGGCTCAGGTTGCCAGACTGTACTTAGTTTGCCCTACTTATTATTTGCTGATATAAGCTTTTATGCTCTAATTTGGATAAGGATAATATTCTGTGCTATAAGCTGTTGATAACCAATACAAAATGCAAATATTTTAGCTATGCTAGTTAATACCTTGAGAAGCAGGACTTTGACTGAAGGTACTCATACCTTGAGAATCTCATACAGACAAAAGCCTGGTCATAAAATAGCATTTGCATAGAAAATTATCTCATCAATAGTGTTAAAATATTTGCTTTGCTCTTGGAAAAGCTGTTGGCCACATCTCCAAGACCAACGGATCTACATTTAGACTAAATAACGGGTACTACAAGAGTTATCTAATCAAGGTAGAAAACTTATAAACTCACTTAATAAGCTCTGGTCTTTCCGTAAGGCTTAATTTTTCTTGTGAAGGCTGTTGTCTCATGCTTCAAGAGCTAAAGCATAATCACATACCGGGCAAGGTATAAATATTTTACGAGATGAAAATCCCTCAGAACAGCAACATTTAAACATGTGCTGTAACTTAATGAGATATAAATACTTGGAGGACAAGTCCCAAGAGACATACCCCAAAACAGGATCAACTAAGAGACAATGCAACACGGTATTTGTGGTGCACAGGCATGTATCATGACCATAGCTATGCGAGTGCCTTATAAGATGATGAGCAGAAGAGTCACTTGACAGAAGTTCATTGTGAGCGTGCTAAGTAAAGACAGCGAGGGACCCTGTCCTCTCAAGCCACTGCCAGTCCCATTGTCCCCTTGCCTCCGTGGATAAATTCATTTTGACAACCCTGCTAATTGGATAAAACCAGACTGGAGCCTCCTCCCTGAGCTCTCACATTCCATCTGCTTTCTGGCATGGAGAAGGCACACAGGAGGGAGGGAGGAGGTGAAGTGCTCGCAGGGTAGTAACTCCAGAGGAGTTGAGCTGTTGAATATTTATCACCTCCCCAAATTTGCCCCCCCCCACCCCCTTCCTCCAGTTTTACGTCTTTTTACACTCCATGCCCCCTCCCAACATTTCACTCTGGAGGTTCTCCAAACACCACAAAGCCCCCCCCTCTATATAAACACATGCGGTGTCAAGTGTGAGGAGTGCCGGGGGTTCAACTGCCCCCGCTCGAGCCCGAGGCCTACAATGCCGAGCTGCATAGCTGCCATGCGGGAGGCCGGTTGCCCCTGGCGACGCTAACAGGCAGAACGCACCTTAATAGAGTGGAGAGTCATTGTAAAGCAGTGAGCCGGTGCACGGACAAAGACCCCGCAGACCCCTGGAGAAAAGGGAGACGCTGCTCTGAAGGGCCTGGGGAAGAGCTGATGGGCCCTGCTCAATGACCAAAGAGAGAGGAAGGGGGGGATACGTGGCAGAGAGGTTAAAGAGTGGAGAGTCTGTGGAGGCAGGAGGGAAGAACAGGGGCGTAGTCAATGCCTTTATCGATTGATGTGAAATGGTTAAAAGGGGTTTATGAAGCAGCGGTAGTGGGGGCGGTGACTGGGAAAGCCGAACAGCAACTTAAATTAATATAGAGGACGTCGACGGGCAGGCGAGCGGGAGGAGAGAGCAGAGCCTCGTCAATGAGAGGGAGTGTTTGTGAGAGTGTCCCAACATATTTTCCCCTTACTCTGTCAATCTGGTCGCTGGCCTCTCGGTCGCCGCCTGGGATTTGTGCCGAGCGGCGCGCGATGAGACAAGTGCTGAGGTAGCTTAACAAACCAGCACCCTGCCCGATTAACCATCAACCTCATTAACAGGAGATGGACAAACAACAAGAAGCCCTTCTTTGAATTTACCCACCCATGAGTTTTCCATCAATCAGCACATTCTCAACAAATTTGTGGCACAAACATTTCCTTTTGCAATTCTGTCACAGCAAACATCTAATTATATTACAATAAATATTGCTGCTGTGAGCAAACTTCAATGTGTGGACTGATCTTGATGTGTTCCTTAGTCCAATCAAAAGTTTCAAAGGTCATTAGTCAAAGCTGGTATTATGAACAACTGCGCTACTCGCCACAAACTTGGTCTTTAGTAATGCAGTATTACTGATTCCAAAACAGTCCTGGGGTAAAAGTACTACAGCCCAAGATAATCCCTTAAAATGATCTTTTTAACTCCTTTACCCTCTTTATACATGTAGACAAGGATTTTTGGTGAGGCTCTCAGCTTGTGTGAGTCACACACAGTGAGCCAGCTTTAATTCTCACAGTTCCACCTGATCTGAACATTGCTCTTTCTGTAGAAATGGGAAAATACGACGTGAATAACTTTTTCTGTTTACAAAAATCAAGATGGGTAATTGAAGTTAACATTTTTCTGAATATTTTTCTGAATATTCTCAAAGTTATGCTACTGCAGTAACAGATAAATTAATTTTAGGGTTTTTGTAGGGGTACCAATAATAGTTGGGGGCACATGATTCCTGTTTAACTGGTCAGCGTACACTGTGGTGAATATCGTCAAAGCCCATAACTTTTGTCTTTGTTTCTTCTGTCACCTCTGGAGACACACTGCTCAAACAGAAAGTGATCATAATCTGCCAATTTTCCTTTAATCGGCTCAGATCAGTGAGTCACTCGTAATTAAAATCAGATGTTGTTTTAAAGGATAACTTTATAATTCTTCCAATTTATGCTGGATTCATAACTTCCACCTCTGTCAGTCTGATAAATTACAAATCTGTATGAGTGAGAATAATCCTAATCAGTTCATTATTGTTGACCCAAAATGTAGTCATTGATAAGCTTGTTGTTATCTTGCCAAAAGTTGGTATACGTTTACTTCATCGTCAGGTTATTGCATTAGTAATATATCATCAGTGTACATGCATTATTGATCTACAAACCTACTAAAAAGATGCCTTAACTGGGAAAAAGTAAAAAGTAATTTCACATAATTCTTTCACAAATTATGTGAAAGAATTTTTGCTTCAGAATAAAAATGTTATTGTCTCTGGATGACCCAAGCTGGAACGGACTCTCCCTGCTCTCGTTTTATATTCCACACAAGAAAAGACTTTGTCAGGGAACAGATCCTAAATCGATTCCCAGTTATCGTCCCATTCCCCTGGAGCGCTCCACAGGCAGAAGGGAACACTGTGGAGTCTAATTTGGCAAGAAAATACTTCTCAACAGGTGGATAGGGGGTCAGTCCAAATCCAACCCCACACCCACTGGAAACACCCCGTTCTCATGCCATAAAATTACACTTCAAAAGCATCCCTAATGAGGCTGAGAATGCACCCCCTCCCCTTCAAAATACGCTCTCTTAAAGACCCACACACATATTTATCCCTATGCTTTACAAAGTATTAACAAGCTGTTTGCTCGTCCAAGCGCTCCTTTACACCCACCCCTGCAACCAATCCGGCACTAACGAGCTGCAGAGCGTCTGGAGGATTAAGGGATGGGATCTGGACATTACTGCGTTGTGGAGAGGAAGGAGGCGTTCTAATCAATTAGGCACAGCGCCATTTGCATAATTTAGATAACGAGGCCGAATTAGCCGAGCAGAGCTAATTATGATGCCATGGTGAGCACATCCACCCACATTCCGAGGCTTGGGATAGTGATGCCAATATGCCCAGTGGGGCCATGGGAACAGGACGGGATCATCATGGCCACCCAGACCTGATGGGAGGTGAAGAAGAAGAGAAGGAGGAAGGATTATTTGAAAAAGAAGAAGACAACAAAGAAGAAATGATGGCCAAGATGACAGTTTTTCCACCATCTGGGAGCAAAATACGAAAGATTTTTTTTGTAATTTGTTGCGTAATCGCAATCATACAATTTCAAGGGGAGGAACAAATTACATATCAAAAGATTAAAATGTTTCTGTTTTGAAAAAAAATGTGTCATGTCTGTCACCATGTGACTTTTATGAAGATGTTTGCTTGAGGCATGACATCCTGTTTAAAAATCTTTTTTTTTCTATTTGATTTTTCAAAACTAATTCAACAGGTACATGGTCTATATTTGACTGATATGCCAAGCCCACTTCCTGCCTGAACCTGGATTTTTAATTTTCTGAATTCTCCCAATCTTGATGGCAATGCCTGATATAGTAAAGCAGCCATTGGGACTAATCCAGAGAGGGTAAAGGTCTTCCACTCCTCCTCCTTCTCATTTGTGAATTGTAGACATTATGTCCACAATACAAAGGAAAAAAGACTCCATAAAGGCTCTACAGACACTTTTCTGAGTATCTATAATCTTTTTCTTAAACACTTTTCCAAGGCCAGATTAAGCCAACTGGACTCCAATCTTAAATGCTAGCAATTTATGAGATGTGTTTATTGATAGTAATTGACGCGTCTGATTTTCTGTTGCTTTTTTGCATGTGTGGATAACTGTATGTATGTGGGACTACAATGCAAAGTGTTACCAAACATTTAAAACAACAAACCTGGACCAAAACCTTCTTAAAGACACACTTACTGAAATATCTTATTTCTAAAGCTAAAAAAATATATATATCGTGAAAGACTAGTACCGTCACGCTCCCGTGAACCCAAAGGATGAGCATCTCCCTCAACTTATGAGCTGGATGTGTCACTACACCCCTAACACTCACATATTTCATTTAACCACAGCCATTCTGTGACACATGAACAAGCGATCACGCCATTACATGGTAAAAGTATATTCACAGAGGCACATAAACATGCAGACCTGAGGAAGTTTTTCCAACACCAAATGTCAACAGGCAAAAAACACAGGCTACCACTTTTCCTCAAGCCAGAGAGATAAAATACTGCAGGCCAATGTGGGCTTTTATAGCTGCCTATACTGTACACGCAGCCTGCTCCCTGTGTGTTCCTGCAACATGGAGAGGGAGGGAGAGTGGGTATTGGATGGGTTAAAGGGGCCCCCAAACTCTTTTGGCAGCTCATGCATCAGAGTGAATGGAACCAATTATAAATCAAGAGCAATTTCTCCCCATTATTCAGCAGGAACCCAGAGAAGACAGGGGGGGGGAGGAGGGAGAGAGCAAGAGTTTGCCTGGCCCTAAAACTCTCAGTGGGAGACGAAGGAAAGAAGAGAAAAGCAGAACAGATGAAAAATTATATGAAAAACAGATATGGGGAGACATCAGGAGGGACAGATAAGGCAAAGACAGGCTGTGCAGAAGTATGGAACAGCCAAAGGTAAAATTTAGAGCAACAACAGATACAGGGAAAGAGAGAAGAAGCAGAAAATTGAAGGAAAGGACACGGGGCGTCAGCCATGTCTGACATGACGCAGCCGAGTAGGTTTCGAAGTGAGAGCTGGTGGATCTGAAACGGTTTAGTGGAGAGGACAAACAGCTGGAAGAAAAAAAAAAGCTTTAAGTTTCAGGAGCTGGGTTTGGAGAGCTACCACTTGTCCCATCACTCAGAGCCGCTCACAGATGTCCACAATCCTCCTCTAGAAATATCAGAAACTAAAACGTTAACCGACACACAGCTTTTTACAAGCAGACGGAGCCATTCTGTCGATGGAAAATTCCAGCTCCGATAACCTCAGGGGCCCAATAAGTAAGTGATCTGGTGCCCAGTGATTTATTCTGTTGAATCATGTCTTCTCCTGCCAGTCTGACATTCTTCAATGATGACTTTCCTTGCAACACAATAAATCTAATTACTGGTTAAAGACCTGGAACACGAACAAAATTCCCCTTACATGTCTTTTTGATGCTTTTTATTGTTGCTGGAGAAAGGAAAACAATGTGCAGTTAATATTCCTGGAGGACAGCTTGCTGTCAGACAGGAAAGCCTCCTAAAAACGACTGAAAATTTTCCAAATATACGCAACTGTGAGGCTTAAAGTGTGAGTGCAAACCTCAAGCCTGTGTGCAAATGATCTATTAGAGCGTCTGGGTTGCTTTTGGCTCGTAATAACGCCCCCCTAATCTTTGTCCAAATATCTGCTTTGCACACACTGAATTATTTGTCTACACACACAGAGAGCTTTCTTAGTGGAGTCTGGAGTTGATCAATGATCTAACGATGCAAACACAGCACTCGAAAACTGTGTGTTTGCCTGTTTGTCTGTAGAGGGAACCCAGAGGAAGGCTGGAATAACTTCATTATCCAATCAAGAGCGCCTTAAGTTTTGCTTTAAGCAGTGGAACTAATGAAGTTAACTGGCTCCAAAGGTTCAGAATAATCACCATTAAGATGTTAATTCAAGTGTGATTTAGAGATGCACCAATCAGAGATTTTATAGCCAATTTCGAAGCATGATTTTGTAAAACGCTGAATTGTCATGCGAGTTGAGTTGATTCTGGTTTTTCTCGACATGCTAAGAATACCTACAAACCTCTTTTTTTCATATTTTATTTACAAACTGGAAACTATCCAAACAAAAGCTCAAAAGAACATAAAACACAAATTTTCCTAAAAAAAACAGTCCAAGGCAGCAGAGCTGTCTGTCTCTCTGCTTCACTGGAAATCTACAAATAAAGTCAGATCTTCCAGATTAGAAGACAGAGATGTTTATAAATTAAACCCCAAAAAATGAACTGGAGCATATTTCAGTTGACCCTTTTCAAAACAGATTATTGCTTCCCTACTCTTGGTTTTCTTTTGGTACATGCCAGTGCATCATATCACAAGATGCAAAACGTCCACTAGTAAATGAAAACACTGACCAATCGAATGTAGGAACGGACTACTGCACAATCATAAGTCTGATTATTGTATCAGTCATTTTTTTTTTTTTGCAAATATACAAAATTATTAATTAGGTCATTGCATTCAAATAAAACGTATTTATATTCAGAAAAGAGCTTATGTCACTCCGTGTTTCTGAGAGACAGCAGACAATGTTACCCAAACCAGGAGTTTTCAATAATTTTGTAACAAAGGCGACATTGTTACTGATCCCTTTTTAAACAGCTTTAAGCATCTCACATTAGCAAGATGAGTGTGGTTGACATTACTAACCATAGACATAAGTCTCCCTGTGTATTCCCACTTTTACCCCTACCTACCTATCAGATACAGTAAACCGGTTCAATCCAACATTGTTAGAAAAAAGTTCCTATTCCCATATGAGGTCATCAGAAACCATGACTTGAGCGGTCATTACGGACTTGATGGCTTTTATCATCTTATATTATCAATTTGTAGAATTTGTGTGCCTTTCCATTTACAAATTGTGCTTTAACCGTGGTGTTAGTGGTTCCCTTCCTTTAAGGCTAGACTTGTGAATAGTTATGAAAGAGTTATGTAAACGTTATATAGGACTTATATGCATATATAAAAATGCAGATTCTTCTGAGTAAAAATGGTCAGAAGAATCAGATGGGGACCAAAATATGACGAGTTTACTTGTGACTGTCCGGTCCATTTTGATGAATACCATTCATTACACACTACACATAACATGCTTTATTAAACTTGTTGAGTATGGAGGATTTTACTGAAGAGAGAAGTCTCAACTAGCTATTTTCAGTATCGGTATGATATTTAAAAAAGAAGCCACAGGATGCACAAACAGCTGAGAAGGGCTTTAGAAAGGAAACAATTGTCACCTGTTCATTAATGCAGCAACTTTTTAACAGAGGTGAGATTTAATAAGGAAGCAGGAACTTGAATATTTCATAGCAAGGCTGCTCAGAAAAATTATTTTTCATCTGTGCTACGATATGTTAGAAAATGCTGGAACCCTTTTAGACATTTCACGGTTAAACAATCTGCAAATGATTGATTCTTCAGCTCCTTTCGTTCTCCCACTATCTTAATTGTTTTAACTACAGTCCTCTCAAACTCTATTCAAACTTTCTCCTTCACTATCCCCTCAATTTTCACATCACATTCCTCCATGCCCCCCTCTGTGGCCCTGGCTGGCAAGAAAAGAGAGGTATGCAGCCCCGGGGGAAAAGGGGGAGCGGACTCCAGGCCACCTGCCAGCCCAGGTGTCCGTCTTAGGTTATCCAATGTCCGACTGGACATAGGAACTCTCTCTTGGGGGCCCAACCCTCCAATCTGTCATCGCCACAAGAACTAAAGCACCGTATGTCAACAAGCCAACATTATGATCAGCAGAGGATGAAGCAGCCATATTTGGTAAAAGCTGCATCAACTCAGAATGAAGGAACAAACTGCTGCTAAATCATTTTCTCTTTTCCCTCTTATATAGTCTTCCTATAATGCTTTAATCTCTAAACAACTGCAAAGGTGAGAGCGGCTCTGGATCAAAACAACAAGTGATGCATTCCATTGCGGAGAAATGGTTTGGATTGGACGACTAACACGTGCGCACATGTGCCGCAAAAGGCCCACAGATTCTGCCTGCAGGGTGCTATGACAACATAAGCATACTTGCTGTCAGAAAGATGAAAGTACGCCCTCGGGAAGGATTTTTTTTTGTTTTCCTCTTTTGTCAATTAATGCCAATGTCACACCCACTAGTAATAACAATGCCGCTTTCCAGCGCCAGAGTCCGAACTGCTGCGTGCCAAACGTGAAATGCAGGCGCAAACAGAAAACCTTCTGGTCCCGCCGGCTGTTTCTTATCTGAAAAATAATCTTAAAACCAGACTTTATAGACTTTGATTTACATCCAGATGTGGAAGCACACCAGACAAGTTAAATCCACTCGTTTCTTTAGTGACTCAAATATCTGTGATACGTGTGAAAACACTGCTCCAGTTACAGTTACTGGTATCAAGGTGAACCAATATTTCAGGCAGCTGCAGTATCAAAAATGCTCAGGTTTTTGCATTTGGAGCAGAATGACATCACACTTGTCATATCCAGTCTACGGCTGAACACTGCCAGTCAGCTGACTGAAAGACGAATTCCCATTGCAAGGTGTGAAAACTAAAGGAGTGCCACCACCTGTGAATGCACATTAAAGCCACAGGTATCGTATGGCAATGCAACTCGCCACTAAAAAGCACCAACGTTTCATGATTGTCACACGCACTTCAGTTAAAAATAAGTTATGGCTGTTGTGTGAAAAAAAAAATCATTTCAAGTTAGTCATTTTTACAGGAAAATAAAATTTTATGCAATATATTTTTAGAAACTTTACAAGATGTCTTTTTTTCTAATGGTCAAATAGATTTGTGGCTCTATTTTAATTGTATTTCTTTGTAGAAATTCTTCAAAAGGCTCTTAAGGTTAAAAAAGTTGCTGCCATCTAAAGTAGTCCTAAGTATTTGCCATAGGTAGATGATTTTATAAATGTTACTTTGGATCCAAGTAAAATCTGAGAGACTGTAATATTGTTACATCCGGTCACATCTATGAGAATCTCCTGCAAGCTAATTTTCAGAACTACATTCAAAGAGTTAGATTCCTATTGTTCAGTCTCGTCTGAAGTTCCTATTATAATAGAAGTTCCTATTATAATAGAATAATAGGAACTTCTGGTATAAAACCTCACTACAACTACAACTTTCTTTTTCCTGATTGCCATCAGCCATTGCTTGCGTAAGAAAACCAGATCGTCTAAGCTTGATATCATGATTGTAGGTCAGAAAAGGTTGAGCAAAAGCAAGTAATCCTAGGACTGGGGATAGATTTATTAAACTATTTGTCAGCATTGCTTGAAATGGTTGGAACCACTAGGAAAAAAAAGACCTACTTTTGCTGATTAGGTTAACATGAGTCGAAAATTGCATTAGTAGCCAAGAAAAACTATTTAAATCATCCTAAAAAAATCTACTTTTACAGTGGCTTGGAAAGGGTAATGGCACTGGAGTTGATTAGGAGCTTATGGCACTCCTACTTAATCAAAAAGGCCAAAGTAGTGTGAGAAAACAGGCAGATAATCAGACTGGAATCATTTAGTTCCAACTTTGATCCGCCCGCCTGTCAGAGATGATCAGCAAAAACAACAAGAACCCAACGAGCGAACAACAAGGCCCCCTTCTTTTTACTGAGACCAATTAATTCGCTTATAGGCCCAGCGCCTAATTGGGGGAGGCCAGGCCATTCGTTTCGACTTTTAATCCAAGTGACACTGATTCAGTGGGAACAATCGGGCCCTCTTGTCCGATGCCATGTCCGTCACTGAATTACAGAGGTCCCCCTCCATGTAAAGAGGCGGTGGAGGCTAAATGTAATCCAAATCACAAAACGACACCTGGGGTTGGAAACTTGAGCCCCCGTGGCTGTTCCAGCAGGCCTTCTCCACCTCCTGCTCTTCCTGGCCAACACTCATTAGCAGCCTGGAGGACTGACAAGCATTTTTCTCATTAAATCAGACCTGAATGAGAGGACGATATCAGGAGACTCTCCTGACAGCACCTCCATTCCAGTAAGGCAGCTCCAGCAGCTGCCTGTTTACTAGGGTCAGTCTGACAGCAGGACTTTAGAGTGAGGAGAACATACTCAGGTGGGCTTGTTTTGTTTTGTGGCCAGCTACACCGACAGGAGCCCAAACTGATGAGAATAAGCCTAATTTTAGGCATGTGATATCACCAAAATGAACAGTATAAAAACTGCTTTTAAAAGATACGTAAGATTTCTTGGTGCTACACCTTTCTTATGTCAAAACTCCACTCTTCTGCAAACTCAAATGTGTCTCCATACTCTTAGTACTACCAAAAGAGCAGTTTTAAGTATAAATACAATAGTTCACTTTGGAATTACGGGAGAAACTTCCAAAATGGCCAAGATTTAAATATGGAACCTGGACAAACTAGTCGATAAGATAACTATGCAAAGATGCACAGATGGGTGACTAACAGGCAAATAAATGGACAAATAAATAGAGAGGGGAAAGTGTGGGAATACATGCTTATCCAGACACTGAAAACAGCTACCGTTTTCTCTTTTTCTGACTTCTTCCAACCCCTTCATTCATTTTCTGTGTTTCCTGCGACAGAAAGACGTAAAATACGAGCTCCTTCCCACTCAGCGGCCTCAAGTCTGCGTCCTTTGGGTATGATGGGGAGAAATGCAGCTCAGCTCGCAGGTCTGGTTTTGCCTTGCCCTATGGGAACGACTATAGGCTGCGGCCTGCAAACCCTGCACACGTCCCCCCCTGGACTAAAACAGACACTAATGCGCGTTAAAATAAAACAACAAAACACACACACACACAAAACTCCTTGAGTCTGCAACGTGTCACTGCGCGATCTTGGCTCTGCTTTAACGTGTATTGTGTTGTAATACATCGCAGGAGTTTGGAGGAACAGTTTGGATAACACAGGCGCAGGCTTATCGTCCAATCAACAACAAGCTAAGCCCGACAACAAAGTTAATTCCACTTATAATAAGCAAATCTGACACCGACGAACGCGTCAGACACGAAGAGCCAAACACCAAGAGCGTTAACTAAGACGGTTTGGGGGGGAAAGGGTCTACGTGGTTTTCCCTAAAAGAGCAAAACAAAACAAACGCGGCTATCAAAGCGCACACTTTGTGACCTGGACAAGCTGTGAAAAGGTTTCTCGGTGAATAAAGAATCGGGATCGTTCGTGAAATCGCGATAACAGCTGGAAAACAGGCACCGTGTGCGGATGAGTTTATTGATAGATTAGTAATAGAGGTTCCCAGGCACCGGAGAGCCACAGCAGCACGGGACCGCATGAAGCCATGAACTCACCAAATCTGGCTGGAACTTCTCTTGTTCTCACGATCCTTCTCCGGGCTTCTCTTCTGAGTTGTGGTTCTCTCTCTCAAAAATTTAAAGAAAAAAAAAGAGTCACTTTTCTTCTTCCTCCTCTTCTTGTTCCCTGCTTTAGTAATTTACTGCGATGCCACCGACATTTTCTTCCTTCGGCTCCCCAAGTTCTCACATTGAAAGGCCGTTTTTGGATGACTGAGCTCTCAAACAATTCCTCCCTTTTGGAACGCCTTTTCGGGTCCTCCCACTTCCCAAGCAAGGAGGAGGGATCTGAACAATGGGGACTGGCTCCCAAAAAAAGGGAGAGAGGAAAAAAAAAAATCCCTGAGCTGGGTACTGCACTGTCGATTCTCCACCAATTTCACTATACATTAAGGCTTTCTAGAGACAGTCTGCCTGGGACTGGAGCATACAGAGCCTTGTGTATAATTAAAGGAATATAAAACTAAAAGAAAAAAAAACGTATTTGAGTTTAGGTAAAGTTTGGGTGGAAAAACAGCGCCCCCATCCCCCTTCCCTCCTTCTATTCCCCCCTGATTTGGTATTCCATGATCCCCTCCGAGGTTGTATTGACCCCCATCCATTGAGGCCTGCAGGCCCTCAGGCGCAGCTGTGTACTGTGCTGTCCTGGTGTTGAGTTGTTGTGGTGCGGACCACTCAAAGCACAGTGATCACAGCCTGAGCTCACCCCCCCACTCCTTCCCTCTGTGCTCTCACTGGAGATCTCTTCCACACTTCAGTCAGCACACTTTAAATGAGGGGGTCCAGTTCATTAATAACTGGGTATTCCTGGATCACAGGGTGTGATTGTGGGGGGAGCGTTGGGGGGGAAGAATGCAGGAACTCCCACCATGACCAACCACTTGTTGCCCTTGATCAGATGAGTGTTGAACACACACCTTCACGGTTTGTGTTCTAAAAACTGCTTGGTTAAAAACAACCCATCCAGTTGTATACCTAGACAATTCTTACTGGGTGACTGGTGGGATAGCACCTACTGCAGGTGGTCCACAGAAAAGATCAGAGTACATCCTGGCAAAGATTTTTGAAATGGACATCGGTGGGCTTAAAGGGATTGTCAGAATTTGTCTGACATCCATCATAGTCCATCATTTCCCGGATGCTCCGTCCCATTGCGCTCCAAAAAACTCCAAACATCAAGAGTGACACGAACAGAGCAATAAACGTGGAAACAGCCACGAATGAATGAGTCCGTGAAGTTGTGCAACTAAATGCCACTATAATTATTAATATTAAGATAAGTGTCACAGGGGGGTCTAAAATCCTACCGAGAGTTTTCCAAAACACACAAATTAAAGTTTTATTGTACGGTTGTTACCCTTCAGTTCAACCTAATAAGCACCGACACACTGTTAATGTCACCATTATAAAATAACTTGCAAGTGTTGGCAATGATCAATGTAATTTTTATAGGTGTTTTTTTACAGTGTTGTTGTCAGCAATTGCTGAAAGTAACTAAAAAAATACTTTTAATGTGACTTAGTTACTTTCCAAATCAAGTAGTCAGTAATCTAACTAAGCTACTTTTTCAAGAACAAACTGTACAAATTGAGAGCCACTGTTTGAATTTAAAATATCCCACTTGTCTTAACAGCATTTTATGTGTGTGATGTTATGTTTCTTCAGTGATCTTCAGCTTATAAGTATCATCTAAATATTTAATGTCAACATGTTTCCTCGCTGATTGTGGCCTTTAACTGTTGTGCTGCGGTTTGCCAGGCTCTGTCAGTGTTTTGGTGTTGCTGTTGAGCGGGACTGGCTTCTTCACACTAGCGCCACCTTGCACCAAGCTGAAGAGTGAATGAAAAAAATGGGGACTCCCCACTCTGATTTAAAAAAAAAAAAAAACAACAACTCATACCCTCATCTCACTCCCCCCATCTATCCATGCTGGGCAGGATGAATTAACCCAAGGACAAAAGGCTTTGTGGGTCGGCCATGAAAGGGCCATTAACCATACTGCATCCCCCTGAGGCCCTGCCCGCAGGACACCGCCTCCCACAATGCCCCTCTCTCAGCAGGCCGCAATCCCAGCATGCACCGCTCCCCTTCAGCACTAACCTCTATTGCCCCAGAGCTGCATTATAGAGCCTTGCACAGATTGTCATGTAGATGATTCTAAATGTTGTTATGAAAGTGATGGAGGGTGAGAGGAGTGTCAGCTGAGTGTGAGCATGTGGTGTGATTTGTGCATCTTGCCAACAAAGATCCTGAGTTAGACCGAGTGAGGAGTGCTGGGTGAGTTTAGTTTTCTGTCAGGTGGGAATTCATCCGCTCTGCCACCCTGTTAAGAAGGTATATTGTTAATCATTGTGTGTTTATGTGTGTATATAGTAGAAGTGAGCTCTCCTGAAGGGTCTCCACTGCATAACATCATCCCATCTTCAACCGTGGTCGCCGCATTGTTTAACTGGGCCCCATGACAACGACCTGCGCTCTCCCTCGGTCTCTGTATCTGCTGACCTCAGCAGCTGTGTGACTTCCTCACTGAGACAAAAACAGAATGCATCACCCAAGAACACACTGCTCCAGAACGCCGTGGCGTAAAAGTGTGCAAAATCAGTATACTTGTAGACCCAAGACCACTAATTAAGGCATACTGGCTCTGCAGTTAATGATTTTGGTGTTTTGTTTTTTTATGATACTCAAAACGAGAATATAAGTACAAGCACACTGATGTCATACCAAAGGAGTCAATATGTCCTTATGCGCAATGCCTTGGAAAAGTATTTGCACCTCATGAGATTTTTCCCCATTTTCCCAAAGCGCAACCTCAAATTTTATTGTAGTTTAATGAGATTTCATATGATAGCCCAACACAAATTTGCCTGCCAAAGATCTTTCATGGTTAAATTCTACATATAATCCACAAATTACATTAAATACAACTAGATATTTTATTATGTTTCATTTACCATATATGGATCGTATTGTCCATTTCTTTTCGTCTACAGAAATTCAACTTATTCATACTAAATGTTAGTCACTGATGAAAGCTTTTCGAAGCACCATTGAAGTTTCACTAAGACTAAAGGAAATGCAAATACCTCCTGAAGTAGTGATATTCTATTTAAAACATGAAGCCAGACTGTGTGGGTCAGTCACAGAGGAACCCATTCCTAACAAAGCCAGGAAACAGCAACAGCTTGAAGATTGTGAAGTGAGGAAGCACATCAGTGGTCACCGGAGAGTCTCCGTGAGACTTATCTGATTCTTCCCAAATGACCACAGAGGTCTGGCATGCTGGGATTTGTCTTTTCCGGGATGGAATGCACTGCTTCAAACTTGATAAAAACTTCTGAAATCTCAGTTTTTGCTGATTTAAACAAATATAACTTAGAGGCATGTTGGTGGTGTCAGCAACTCTCCACAAACTGTGTTTCTATCTCATGCCACATGCCAGAGCAACGGGACAAAGTCATGTTATTTTCTCAATCATAAATTCATCTGAATGCAAAAAAAATGAAGCAACATTACATTGCATTACCACTCTATATAAAAGCACAGAGCTGTTGCATTAAATCATTGTACAAAACAAACATTAATGGTTTTTACAAGATTTATGGACCTTGCCCAACAATTAAAGTTGAATTTACTCTGGCATTGTGTCTGTGGTTCCGGCTCATTTTCAACAAATGAAACGGCGCCATCACCTCAAGCTTCAATATCCAAGATGTCTTCCATTTTATATTTGGTAGTCTGACATCAGGAGGAATTCAGTTGTAGAGCTTTATCTAATATTATTAATATCCCTTAATCTTTTAGAGATTTTGTCTCATTGCAATAACATAACTTCAATGTGTTTTATTAGGATTTTATACGAAAGACCAACACAAATTGGTGCATAATAGTGAAGTAGAAGAAAAATAATCTATATGTGCATAAAAGTTATCAAAGTGTGGGTTGCCTCTGCTGTGAACATCACTTTTCATATCCTGCCACAGATTGTCAAGACATTGATTTTGGTATGGACTTTAACTAGGCCATTCTGACCCCATGGAACCTGAGCCTTTGCCCCAGTTTTAAGTCTTTTGCAATGGATTTTCTTCTAGGATTACCTGGTGTTCACCTCTGATAAAATTCCCTGTTCCTGTTGCTGAAAAAGCCAAACTTCCCATAGCATGATGGTGCCACTGCTCTGGTTCTCCATAGTGATTCAGAGTGATGCATAGCATTAGTTTTCTACCTCTTTTAATGCTTAGTATCGCAACAAAAAAGTTGTTTTTGGTCTGTTTGTTCACCGGCGTTCTCCAAATGAGTTTAAATTACACACCGGTCGGGGTATAAAAATAAAGCAGACACAAATACGTATCAATTTTCATATTTCTGTCAATGGAAATAGAATGTAATTTGTGGTTGTGACAAAATGTTGAAATTGCATGGGCTGTAAATACTGTTGCGATGCAGAGCAAGTGTCTTATGAGAGAACAGAATGTTCTGTCAATCTTTCAAGTTCAACGGTATTTGTAGCAGTAGGGCTGCTGTTGGCTTGTTTTGGGGATTTTTGCAATTCTAAAACATGACAGTGGTGCGTATGCGGGCTCTAGATGTGTCTCTACTTGCAAATAATTTTGTGCATGACAGTGGAGAGATTCAGTAAGATTGCTGTCATCCCACAAAGAGCATAAGGGCAGCTAGAATGAAGCTTTGTCCAACATCATCCCAAATGTGGCACAAAGTCAAGAGTTAGCTGCCAGTGAATACAGGAGGAATGATAACAGAAAGATATTTCTTTATTGTTTAATCATGAGGGTGTTGTAAGACCAAGGTTTTCAACAGAGAAATCAAAGTTGAAGTTTTTTTTGAGGAATTGCTTTCAGGCAAGATGATAACCACCTAAAAAATAGAAAAAGCTTTAGATGTTAGACCTCACTGCATCTTCTGTCATGGTTCAAGTGCTATCAATATGCTAAATAGTGAAGCTACAGGTGTTTCCAACCCATAAAGAAAAGTCTCCTTTATCCTTGATACATTAGCACTATGTATCTGGAAATCTAGAGTCTCGGGTTTTTTACAAAACAAGGAGAACAAATCCTAAAAAACTGTGTCCAAAAATTTCAAACTAATTTACACAGTGCATTGGAACTTGCAACGCATTCTGACTATCACTGATAATTTCAGAGCATCCTGAGAAACTTTAAACTCAGTGTGCACTTTGACTTTAGGAAAAAGTGAAGGTGTTCAAATGAAAGAAGAGAAATCAGGTGGCGGCCATCATCAACCTGATCAGCCATTTCAATTAATTTCATTTGTTGATTGATAAAAAGCTTTAAAATATTCAAATGAAGAGACCAAAGCACATAATAATAAATTTATTCATTCATAATTGGTAGTTCTAAAACTTAGAAAATCCTACTTTTTTCCTGAACAGAGAACACACCATACTGAGATAAAGATGAAGATTAATAGAGTTCAACATCAGAAGAAAGTGCAGATTTGGAATGCAGATGAGGTTCAGCCTCTGGCAGTAGGACTGTAAATATTGTAGCTGTTGCACTACAAAGGAACGGTTTAAATCAAAGCACATTCATCTGGTAAAATGGTCCAGTCAAAGCACAGACCTGAGTCCAATTGAGAGTCAGGGGCAAGACTTCAAAATTTATGTTCGCAGATGTTCTCCAGACAGTTTGACTGAGTTTGAGAAAAAAATAGGGTAAATATTTCAACCTAGATGAACAAATCTGGTGAAGGAATACAATAAGACTTAAAATTACATAGAAAGATGTTTGAACAATGAGTTGATTGAGGGAGATTTTTTTTTCTTCCTCTTGACAATTATGGTTTCTCTTTTGTTTATCTTCAAGATGCAGGTTTGAGTAGCACTCTATAAGTTTGCGACTGTTTTTCATGCGGTAGCTGTTACGTATCTTTAAACTCTTTTAGTATTTCCCTTGCCACAGCTGTAGAGGCTAAGCTCTGCCTTCTGCTTCACCCTCCACCCACATCCCTGAAGAAAAAAAGAATTAAAAAAAAAATCTTAAATTTCTCAGAACAACTGGAGCTGAAGAGATTTATGGCATCTTTTTTCTTTTAAGATGTCTTCTCCAGAAGCGCCTGCTATGTACATGTGGACACACGCATACACAAAGGGAGAATTCTTTACTTTAGCTGTGCATCGCCGCCTCGGGAGCTTTTCATATCCGGAGATTTTATTGTACTTGTCCTATCTTAGTGATGTAAAGCATACTGTCTGTGTGTGTGCGTGCGTGCGTGCGTGCGTGTGTGTGTGTGTGTGTGTGTGTGTGTGTGTGTGTGTGTAATAGGCTATTATTGGTTCTCATTCCAGTGGGATTGTGCTGTTGAGACAGACATCAGGCTCAGGTGGGGTCGGACCTCAGGCTGAGTAACTGTGCATGTCATGTTCAGGAATGTGCTCCACGACTGCTCTGATTAGATGCTGTTTTTCTTCTCAGAAGGTCTCCAATGATAACAAAAGACAGTAATTTCCTGCCTTATGTTAATTTCTAATTATACTGTAGGCTGTGCTGAAAACAGCAGCGAACGATAAGTGAAGAAAGCTTGCCCGACTTTTGGTTGATCGCAGAGAACAGAAATCTATAACGCAACTTTTGTTTTTAGCATTTCGTCTTTTTAATGTGAAAAGTTGCATCTGTGGCTTCGTTCCAGGTGCAAAGGAGTTTACTTTTACAGAATGAAACCTGATAAAAATGCAAGGAGGTGGACGTCTGTGGAGAAGCTGAAGGTGGATGCAATTCCACAGCCTCATTTATTAGACCCCAAAAAACTGGGAACTAAAACCCGCTTACAAACATCTTTAACCTGTTGTTTTTTTCCAGTCGCTGCAAAAACCCTCAAACTGGTGTGTTGCAACATGGAAAAAAATGCTCTTACTGGGACAATCTGACAGCAGCCCAGCAGCCCCGCTCCAACTGCCCTCTCCATTTTCAGGTTTTATCCCCGCAGCCATGTTGGGCAGTAAATATCGCCATCCTCTTCATGGTACTAAAGCTTAAATGGCCAGCAGTCTAAAAGCTGTGACTTTATATCCCCGCTGGAGTGAAGTGTGAGTTTTGACTCAAACTCCTAACCGTGTCCAGATGCAGCAGACGGTCCTAATTGGACCTGGAGCCAGTTAAATCCAGGACCCGTTCTGCTCAGCTCGTGTAACTGCTTGGCCCCTGGTTTGGCCTAAACTGTCCTAACAGACCTTCTTTTATCCAAACTACAAAAACTGCAGTGCCTTGCAACATACACATTCAACGTTTTTACTATTCGTCACAGTGAAACCACAAACCTCAATGTATTTTGCAATTTTATGAGAAAGACCTACACAAAGCGACATGTATTAAATATTGTTGTTGAGGACAGAAGTAGAGGATCTAATAACTGACAGACAACACGACCTAGAACACAGAAATATGTTGATATGGTATTAATGTAATGTATTTTGTAGATACGCATAAACTTCGTCCCAATTCTGTCCTACATTTGAACAAATTCATTCAAAGGAAAAAGCACAAAAAACATCTAAATGTCAAAAAGTTGATAATTTATAAAGCTTAAATAAAAAAAAAGCATGTTTATTTGCTTTGCAAATCAAAACCAAAATATGCAGAATCGCACACCTCTAGTAATGATGGCGCAGAAGCTTGGAATGACTAAGAAAAAAATCAACATCAGGAGAAAACAGGACTAAACATAGAAAAAAAAACAAAGAGCCCAAAACTACAGAGCCCAGACAAAAGTGATCACAAAGCATATAGGAACCATAACAATTCTTCTGCACGATTTGTGGAAAAAATGTAATTTTAATGGGTTTCATGTAACAGTGGCTTTCTCCTATAAACACTCGATTTAATTCCCCTGGATTTCATTTAGCGGTATCTGAGTGAATAATTTGATGAAAATAAATGGAATGTTTCATTTGACAAAGTTTTATATGTTAAATGCAAATTAGAAAACATTTACGGCTCTACAGCAAAAGTTCCCACCTTGTAAGGTCTATTCTTGTTTTCACTCTGTTTGCTCTCGAAGGCATTCCTGTGAAGAACAGCCGATCAGAAGTAGATGAAGGATTAAAAAGAAAAAGAACAGTAAAGTTAAGTTATTGACTCAAGCTGGTGTTGCTGAAAGGGTCAAAAGGTCGAGTGAAAGCAGAGGTCGGGGAGTGCGTGCTGTATATCAGGACCTTGGGAGGGAAGAGAGAACATCCAAAGAACTGTCGTGGCAGAGAGTCCAACATTCCAGCTTTTATCAAACACCTGGTTTCATCATTCAAATCCTCCCTGCATATGGTTTTATTTGGACCTGCCTCTCTATCACTCCCACATCACCACTCAGATGTCTCTTCTTGCTCCCATCATCCATCTTGGCTCTCGCTTCCCCTCCTTTATTTTGACTCCCTCTCTCCCACTCCTCCTTCCCGTACTTCCCTCTGCCTCCTATCATCTATCTCCCATCCCTCCCTCGTTCTTTCCATTTCTCCATCTCCAACTTCCTGCTTTCCAGCCTGCCAGACGGTCATAATTAACGAGGAAAACGATAGTCCCCCTGGCCCTTGGGAGCTCTGTCTCTCTCTCTTTCTCTCTCTCTCCGCTCGCTGCCTCGTGAGAGAGAGAGGAGCTGCTCCCACTTTAGCTCCTGGCTCAGCCTATAAGTTCCCACTTGTTCAGTGTCAGCATGATCTCACCCCCTTCAAAAAAACACGCCAAAACGACTAGCAGTGACTCCCAAACACAGGCTGCAAACATGGACTGGCATACTATCCAAGAGAAATAACACACACCCTCACACACACGTGTATGCAAGCCCTCTGCTGGCACCTTCTTTCTTCATGACTAATTCTGACAAGGAACAGAAGGAAGTTACAGACTGAATCTGTGTTCAAGCAGTGCTTTTGTGTGTTTTACACAATCCTACCCCGATCAGATATTTACACGATGGCATGTGCTTGTGTGTCTTCAGTGCTCTCTTGTTTTGGCATGCCAACGCCATTCCCCCCTCTCTACAACCTCAGTCAGCGCTGGAGGCTGATCCCAGTTCAGAGGGCAGGGAGCCGATAAGGAGTCTGCATTGATGCTATCTGTCAGTCAGAGCCAGAAGGGTGGAGCTCTGATCCGAGAGGTCAGGACTATCACCGGTCCCTTGGCTCCCCCCCTCACATCCTTAGCCAAACAAACAAGATGCTTTTGCTCACTAACGGAACATGAGAGAACAGAGTTTGGCCACAACAACAAGAGTGACACCTCAGAGGTCAAAACAAGCTGATCAGTGCCAACAAACTCTTTAATACTTGCAGCAATGAGTCGTGGATTTGAATTTCCAGCCAACTGCCTGCAAACAAGTTCCTAAAAAGATGTAAAATTTTTAAAGAAGTTTCTCAAATTTATGACTAAGAGCATTTTATTTTATTCTTTGAGTTTAGTCATCTTATATTTTGTATGGAAAACATTTTTTATTTTAAATATTTAAATGATACAGAGCATGACTCTGAGACATTTTCTAATTTTGTAAATCAGGAAATGCAAATTTATTCTACAAACTTAAATAGTAGAAACCTATGTGGAAAACGTCCAATGGCTATTTATATTTCTGTTTCCTTTATTTTCACTTATCAATGCCTTAGACCAGTTTTAAGAAAAAGTAAAACAAACAAACAAAAAGTTTTCATTGTAACATGTAATTTTCCAGCCCTTAGGATCTGCTCAGGTTTAAAACACACCAGTGCTCTGACTTCTGGCTGGTTGACTAATAGAAGTCTTACAAAATAAAGAGGTCAGATTTGTAAATTCGTCAGAACCATACTGAAATTACTTTACATTTCCAACTAATATACGTGTTATAGTTTGGATTTAGAGGTATAAAAACATTTTGGCTAAATGCTACCAAATTGCTGTAAGCTTGTGATTTTATCTTGTGAACTAGCTCTAAGTTGTTATCATGGGTCCTGTATACGAAAGTGAAACATAACACCATGCTCTATCTATGTTTTACCCTTTTATGTATGAATTATGATCCTTTATGTCAGGATTTTTCCCCCATTTTTTTATTTTCATAAGACATAAAAAAAGGTAGGTCAAAAATGTTTGAAAAAAAAATTATTTTTTTAGGTGATCAATTGTAATTTTCTCCAAATACAAAGTTGTTATTTGAAAAATACATCTGTAGTATTGTTCTTCAGGGGTTGTAGCATCACACATAGCAGATGGTCCAAGTGATATGTAAACTGTTTGCACTTTGCAGTAAATTGGCTTCATGTAAGGAGAACATTTAGTGACACTGGACAATGCAAAGAGTAAATAAAACCAATCGCTCCAATAGATATAAAGACAAACAACTCCAACCAATTCAATCACTGCACATTGTGTGTACATATGTTCTTGTGTTTGCTCAGCCCTCAATCTGTGCAGGTAGGAGCACTGGGCCAGTGTTGGAGGGTCTGTGTGACTGTGTGTGTGTGCACACAGGCAGTGTAAATATTGTGTTGTGCTCTAGTAACAGCTCTTCCTCTGGTTCTGCAGTAGCAGCACGCTCGGCTGTTTATTTTCCTTCCTGACGGACGACTTCTTATCAAATAAGCAGACACTGCCTCAGAGCCTGATGTCCAACCATGCGCTCCCAGTAGATATCCCGCCCTCTTCTCATCTGGACCATCACACAGCAAATTCTCTGCTTGTATGTAACAGAAAGAGAGCACTAAATGAACGCTTCATACGTCTGTCAGGTGCGGTGACAAGGACTGTTTTATAGTTGAGTTTTGATGAGCGTCGCAGGGCATGACACCAACAAGAAAACGCAATTTACATGAAGATGACCTGCATTTCTAGTGCAACAGCTGTGTGTTGATTGTTATAAGATGGAAAGGTATTTCTGCTCCAAATCCCAGCAAAAAGGGAGATTTTGAGGCAAAAAAAGATTGGCAATAAATACACAAAATGCCTGTATTTGGCAATAAATGAGAAGACCTGTCAGGGAGTAGTTGGATTAATTGCTGTATTTCCAAACCTTAAAAACACTAACATTATCTTGAAGAGTTTGCAGAAAAGTGGATCAGTTCTCAGATTAGTGATAGGTTAGCACCAAACAGACAGCATTTATTAGCGATTAAAAACAAATCAAACTGGAAAGGTTTATTTCTGTGAAATATAACATGAATCATCCACATCTTTGTAGAAGTTCGCTGTCATCTTTGCAGCTGATTTCTCATGTGAACAGCAATTTTCTTGCAACAAAAAGTTGTTCTCTTGCCATTTTAAAATAATGGTAAATCTTAAATACTGCCAGATATTTCATTTGTATCCTATACTTGAGGTACAGGTTGTTTTTGATGATGATTTTATAATTACTAGCAGTTTTGGTCATCGCTGAAACCTTAAAGTTTACTTATTTCTCAACGTGCTGTAAACTAAACAAAAGGAGACCGTCAGCTGTAAAGGTCTGCCTGTTCGGATAATTCAAATAATTTCTGAACAACTGCGAAACGTTGAAAATCTCAGGAATGCACCACCAAAAATAGATTCAACTATCAGCCTGTAACAAAATCCAAAAGTTTATCCCACTCTTGGCGGCTCTACAACAAACTGATGATCAATTGATCAAGCAGATTGATTCAAGCTGCGGCCTCTGCCAACGTAACTTTGGCATAATAACAGAGTGCATTCTTTATTTTCCAGATCGTTCCTTTTTAAGCATTTAAGATTCATGTACCTACAATAAGTAACCCTTAAAGGGTATGATAAACATTTGTATGTTTATAGAGTACAATATCTCTGAGAGTAACTTCTGTGAACCACCCAAGATGAATTTCTTAGAAACTTAAAGGACTAAGAAAGCTAATTCACTGTCTTTCCCTTCCCTATGTGTACATTTTCAGGTAGAGCACATCCTAACTGAAACCACCTGGCCATTATTACTGAACCCTCTCTCCTCCATCAGGCCTCCTCCTGCCCGTCTGAGAGAAGAAGTGAAAACAACGAGCCGCACTGGTCCACGCATGGTTGTGATTACATGTTTATATCCATATTTGTGAGTGCGTAGTAAAGGGACCATGATCGTGAGTGTGGTGCTGACAACAGGGTTTGTGTACAAGTCCGTGTGTGTGTGTGAGAGAGTGAAAGTGTGTACGAAGAGAGAGTTGTGAGAGTAAATAAACGCCGTGCAGCGGGAACTCACGTGGCGTTATTATCAGAGCTCAGAGAAAAGACAAACTGTTTCTTCTCTCTGGTTTGATTCATACCACCCTCTACTGCCTCCCCCTTTTCTCTGCGACCCACCACAGCACGCACACACACACGCACACACACACACGCAGAAAGACACAATCTCTCGACCCACCACCCCAAAATTCAACACATGGCTTCCATCAGAGGATCATTTTTAGCGCTCATGGAGAAATCTGAATCATTTGTAGTTGTAATTGTTTCAGCTTATAAGCTGAAGTTTGTTGTTATAGCTCCATAATGTCATGAACACAAACACAGAGTTCTAATCTTTTTCACAAATTTCTCTGTTTTTTTTCTGAAATCCCTAAATCCTTCATGCGCTTTAAGATTTGGCCACATAAAACATTTTACCAAATATCAACATTTTCAACAGTTTCAATTGTTTTATTCAAAAGAAAAGAAAGGAAAAAATATCTGACTGTATGCCAGTGTGAGTGAAAGTATCTTATTTATTAAATATAAACATTGTGTTGAATCTTTAATCCAGATGCAATTTTAAACACATCCATATAAGAGCAAAAAAATGTTGGTCTGATGCAAATTTGCAACATCAGGTGTGCTTGGCTTGACAGTAACTAAATAAATGTCACAGTTTCAGCTACATGTAATATTTTATGATGTTATTATTGCTGAAAGAGGGCTTTGAAAAGCAACTGCAACATGCAACATATTTTGATTACTAGTCTCTCTGGAGTCCACTTCTGATTGGCTGATGAGGTCGTCATGATGACTCCATCCCCTACCATGTACCGGTTCTGATACACACAGAGACCAGCCTATTTCTTCTTTTAGTTGTTGCATTGTATGCTTTCCTATGTTTATCTAATTTGGCACAAGATTCATGTGGGTTTCCTGTTCTTGCATTTCCTTCCACCCGGTCTAAACCAAGGGGAAGAACTGAAGCTCAACTGAGAGCTTTCCAAACTCAAAGGAATTTCATTCGTTACTCCAACTGGCTAAGCCAGACTGATACAGTCAGATATTTTGATAACTATTATCAAAATATCTGAGAGAGCCTGAGCCGACCACACTAACATGGTTAATTATTTTCTGTGATACTACTAACAAGGTCATATTTTTATAATAAGAGCTATTCAAACAGATCTTTTGTTTTAGCTCTTTATTTAGCTGTTCACTGCTAATTTTGTCATGTAGAAATGTTTAATTGCATCATCAAACATTATACGGTCACATTTTCTGGTAACATCTATCACACTGTGTAAACATCTGCATTTCAGTCTTGCCTCTACAATGCCCTCTTTAGTCCCAAAAGACATTAGTCACAGAATGTGGTGAAACAACAGAACTGAGCTCAGAGAAGCAAAATGTCTGACCCAGAAAGCAGGCGTGCACTTTTCTTTTTCAATTCCCTTTTCCTGTTTTATTGTGCTGTTTCTGGTTTGACACATCGAGGGATCTGTTTTCAGGCTGAAGCGCTGATTTGCTTCTGCCAAACAGTTTTTCTAAATTTAAAGTCTAAAGTTGAAACTCACAACGCTTTTCGTTAAACTACAAAGACCTGGACATATTTGACCAAGGTTGAACTTTTAACTACCTTAATATTTTCAATGTTCACCTTACAGAAGAAAGTTTCCTTTCTTCCCCAAAGGTTTAATAGAGCAGAAGTAGTAGTTATTATTATTTGCTTTTATTTTCTTGTCCTTTTTGATTAAATAAAAATGATAATGTGGATCTTAGTTTGAGTAATAATAAAGATTCCATAATTGTTAATTCCCTGTTTTTTTTCTTTGTATAATCCTTGACTAAAATTTTGAACATTTTAGTGCTGATGAATGACCTCAATAGTAGAAATCTAAACTAAACTCTTCACTTCTTCAAATTTGCAACAAAAAATGTATTAAACTGGGAGGTGCAGAGGTTATCCGTCCAACACGTTTCCTGAAGATTTCAAGACTTATGTATTGATAAGTTGATTGATATATTGTACTTCCTTAACTTTACTGTAGTTTATCCACTGCTACAGTAAACTGACCTCTCCAGCCCCCAAACAAAAATGACTCTGACAAAGCTGGTAAAACTCAGGCCCACTTTGGCTTAGTCTACAGGCGCCTGCCACTTGATTGCAATCTTATCCCGTTTGCTTTGTGATCGGGGAATTTTTTAAAACAGCCCAGATGCTCGGAGTGAGCCAGTCTTCTGCGGAATCACTTACTTTGATGATTCGCTGCACCAAAAAAAAAAAAAAAATCCACAAAATAAAGTTTGGTTTGGAAACCACAGATGAAACACACACATCAACACACACGTACAGTATGCAAACTCACACACTCACAATTTGTGGTACACTGAGGCATTCTTTCTCCCTTCTCCCCTCTCACACATACATACACATCGAATTGCACTCATTAATCTGGGCAGACTCAGGAAACCGCTCCAGTGAGCTGGCTGGAGGCCCTGAGAGGGAGGTGGAAGGGTGGATAGGAGAAGAAGGAGGGCAAAAGAAGGGGAGGGGGGGATCAAAGCAAGGACGAGAGAGGCGGACTCACTGAAAAGAAACAGCAGAGGAGGGAAGAAAAGAGAGAAGAAAGTTTTGAGAGGGAAGAAAAGAGAAAGGAAACTTTCCTTATGGTCTTGAGTTCTGGGAATACAGGAAGAAGAAAGGATCTGAAGCCTCTTGATTTAATGAACCTGGACTACAGAGTGTGTGAGGTTACGATGTTCTTGTTTCCATCCTAACCTTCAGAATGCGTCAAAGGTGTGTGTGACTGCATAAATGACAAAACTCAGCTGAGAAAACACAGTTTGTGCTCAAAACTTAGTAAATACACATTCACATGAGCGCAGGCTCACGTATGTGCACGCTCTTAGATGAATGTGCATTTTCTTCCAAAGAGCTCCGCAGGGAGGGTCGACAGTCCTTAAGAAAATATTCCCCAAAGCACTAATTAGAAAAACGATGGTGCTCGTTAATAGCCAGACCCCCCCCTCACCACCTCGGCCTACGCGCACGCACAACTACCAAACCCCACCCTCACTCCACCCCCTAAAGTCTGTCAGAAGTAAAAAAAAACACAGAAACAAAAAAGATTCTGGCAGTGGGATTCTGGCAGGCTTGGGTTAGATGCTCGATACCTACCGCAGCACGGCTCTGATTCCCCTTACAGCACTGAGCACCTCCCCTCTGCATTGAAACTCGACCCCTCATCTCCTCCTGCAGCACACACCAATGCACAAGGGTTCATGCAACAAAGGAGGAGCAACAAGACCCCGGTATAATAAAACTTCAGGTTTTTGGGGGTTTTTTTGTTTGTTTTTTTTTTTTTGCTTATTTTTGCTGGAAGCAATGTTTTTCGGCAGTTTACAAAATTTTATTTCAGAAAATAAATGTGAAATGGAAGGAGTTCCATTATGATCTACCCTCATAGCTCACCCCATTTATCTTTCATCATTGGAAAAGGAGGGAAATAACAGCCAAGGAGTTTGAATTAACTATATTATATGCAGCAGTGGTGAGCAAATCTCTGTTGTTTTTTTACAGTGTTGCTAAATGCCAGATAATTTTAGCAAAATGATTAAAAGAGGCATTGAAATTCAAGTTAACTGCAGCTAGCATAGGTGGTGAAAATGCTACAGATCCATACTGTAAATACTAGCTAATATTAGCTAAAATGGTGAATAACTACAGGTTATTTCAGACATATGAATGAAAGATATTAATGTTAAATAACATTAGTAGAGGTCAATGTTAATTTTATTAAATTAAATATACACCTAAATGCTAGCTGATGTCAGCTAAAGTGACTTGCAGTCAATGCTAACAATACTTATTAAAATAAGAAAACAATATAAGCTAGAATAACTGGTTAAAAAGAAAAAAAACAAACATTTTAGATACATCTGAAAGGTTCACATAATTGCTAGTTGATATGAGCCATGGTGAGTTGTGATTAATGCCGGCTAAATTTACAGACTATCAAAAGTAGATGAGGGAAATGTGTGGTTAAAAACTTATGGGCCCCAAATGAAGCTTAATCTTGTGTGCATATTATTGCTCTGATTTCTGGAACTTCATTTCAGTTGTGATCATAGACAGTGAAAGACAGAGAGAGGTTTTAATCGCCTTTTTATCCATTCTTGTACTAGTCACACGTCAGCAACAAGCAAATAATAGTCGAGTTTGTGCTGTACTATAATGAAGAACATTTGTCTTGTGATAAAACCAACATGGCATATAAATATGCTGTGGTGAGACGGAGTGGGAGGAAAAAAACAAGGGAGAGAAAATTGCGATGGACGCCATGATCAACCGGCGCAGGGCTTGTGAAGGAGTTCTGTTTCCACGTTGCCAGACTGCATTCAGCTCAGTGGCAAATCAATTTGAAAGACATCTTGGGTGTGTTGGCCGAACAAATATCTGTCACAACACACTGTAGGCAAAATTCTGCAAATTACAAGTTTGACCGGAGCCCAGTGGATGCTTCACTTTCATGCTCAGCACAGCGCAAAACCATTGTTGTGAGAGGAGAGAAAGCCACATGAGTTGGTTTCAGTGGACAGTGCTGCTGCTGGTGCCATTGTCAGTCCAATTTGGGACTCCGTCAAGCTGAAATTAGCGGCTTAGGTAGTTAGGAAATGGGCTCTGGTATCAAATTAGCAGTCTACGGTATAACAGAAATGTGGATCACAACCATACTAATGTGGTTTTAAAACAGTGGGGCCTTAATAAAAGCAATGGGTGGTGCTCCTTTAGCAGGCTCTGCTTTTTGTGACCACAAAACATAAGTACGTAAATAAGGTAAAAGTATTGTAGCTATTTTTAAGCCAGCGCACTGGCAGTGTGCATCAGCGCAACGTGGACTCAGCTTATGGCCACTCAGAAACTTTTAAAAGAACTTTAAACAGTATGGTGAGATGTTAAAAAGGTTTTGAAATCAGAACATTTTAGAACCTCTTTGGTAGTTGTTTCATAGCCGTTGGAGAACAAAAGTTGCCCACAACTGCAGCATAAGGACAACAGTTTCCCCATAAATCTCTATCAAGACAAACAAGGTGGCAGTTTTTATGAATCAATTTGTTTTCTCTTTGCGCTCATAGCTCTCTATCTCTTACGGACATTTCCTCCCTCCACCATAGCCCAGCCCAACTGCCTATTACTTAACCACACAGGCCCTTATTAAATGTATATATAGTCACGCTTCAGACCAAGAGACACTTTCTCACACAAAAACTCAAAGGAGCGAAAGGAGAGTCCTACAACAAGTTCCTCCTGTGAAGACATGCGGCCTAAGGCGCAGAGGGAAACTGAAGCCTGACCATGATCCAAAATGGCCTCGGCTTGTGTGGGCCGATGAATCCAGTCAAGTTCAAAATGCCTGCGACTTGTTTCACGGTGTGCCTCTCTACCCCACCCTGCCTTTACATCCCAATCAAAATGCATGTCTCCTCTCCAGCCCTCATTAGAAGCATCTCGTTTCGGGTACTAGTGTTATTTCAGTGTTTGTAGCTCGTTATGGGAGTGTTTTTCCTGCGGCATGGCTCTCGCCTGCGAGCAGAGAGAAGGGAGGAGGGATTGACGAAGGCTTCACGAACCTGGGTTAAGAGCGAAGAAACATGGAGTGTGATTCCAGATGTGTATTTTACTGCTCTGGCTGGGATGACAGGGCTGTAAAGAACCTCTCTGGAGTAGCCTGCAGCGAGAGCAAGACGGGTGGAGGAGGGGGAGCAGAAAGGAGGAGGCAAACGCTCAGTGACTTAAGCGCCTCAGGGTGAATTGAGGAAAGAGCTGGGGAAGGGTGAAGGGTTGGGAGAGGAGGTCACGGTTGTGTTCAGGGGTTTGGAAGAAGTTAAGTATTGGGTAGTTTGCAAGGCTTTGGGGACTGCAAAGTTTAGGGTCTGGAAGGGCGAGGAAAGAGGGGAGAGGATGAGGGCATGGAGAGACTGAATAGATTTTCCTGGCATAAACCTCTGGCTCAGGTGTGCTGAGGGGAGTGTCTGGAACAGTCAGTCGACGATTATGGCTGTCATAGCAATGAGCTGAATTTGAGGGCCTGTGTCCAAGAGTGAAAAAGAGAAACAGACAGAGCCAACTTCAAAGAAGAGGTCCAGCAAGCAACTGCTTATCATTAGTTCAGCTTCAACATTTTGAAGCAGTTCGTCAAGTTCCTCCTGTAGACCTTTAAACCCCCTGCAGCTTAGTGATAGTTCATCATGGACAAAAAAAAGAGAAGAATCCAGTTCTCTAAATTCAGACGACTTGCCCTCTTGCACTATTTCAAGGTCGCCTTTCAAGCCAAGCCAGGATTTCTCTGCTCTTGCGTGATATGAGTTTTACATCTGGAAAAAGTGTTACAGCCTTTGAACATTTTGACAGTTTTGTCACAACTTCTATCCTTTATGTATTTTATAGGAATTTTACACGATAGACAAGTCAAAGTAGTCTTTATTTACAAAATGGAAGAAAGATGACAAATTATTGTTTTGAAATAAACATCTTGTAAGTGTGCTGTGCATTTAAATTCAGCCCACAGTGGTGAATGCCTTCTATAAAATTGCACTTGCAAGCCTTTGCACATCTAAAGATGTTCTTTACATTTCTCTTTGTAAAGAAGTTCTAACCGGATGATGAAAGTTTTTCCACAGATTCCTTGGTTTGCCTTTTGACCAAACCAAAATATACTTGTGTGTATAAGAATATTATAGATGTAATTATAGATGCAATATCTGCAATGTGTAAGAATATTACTATTTATATTACACTTGAGTCTCCTTGAGTCGGAGCACATTGCTCGACTTGTTTGCTTTTATTTAACAATGCCCTGTTCTATTATTATTTCACCAAAGGGATCCTCCTACCTGAGCTGTGGATCTCTGCAACTCCTCCGAAGTTACCATAGGCTTCTCTAGGCACAAAGTCTGGGTGGAAAACCATGTTTTGTCGGGCACTTGACCCATTTCAGATAGCAGTTCGGTAAACATCACTAAGATGTTCAAAGGTAAGAATTCAGTTTTATACCATAACTTTGCCTTAAACTTCTCCATGACGTCTGTCTGCTGTGTTCCTGGGTCTTTGTGATGCTTTTTGACGGCCAGTGTTCTTGTTGTTGTGTTGTGGCTTTTGTATTTCGCTTACTCCTCTGGGCTACCATGCAAACTCTCGGTAGAAAACTTCTGTAAAGCGGTTGGTTGCATTAGATTTCATTTCGGAGTGTCGCATCAAGAGGGCTGAATACAATTATTTGAAACACATAAAAAAGAAAACAATTTTCCCCACCGTTGGCTACTTTTTGTTGGCCCATAACATAAAAGATCTTCACAACAATAAGATGAGGTTTGTGGTTGCGATGTGACAAAATGTGAAAGGGTTTAATGGGGCATGGATATTTATTGCAGAAACTATGGCCACAGCAAAACAAATCATTTACTTGGAAAAAACCCCCCCAAAAAACTGCAAGCGTCTTTTGGCACGAGCATTAAAATATATCAAAAGCATTTAAAAAAGATCTCTAAATTAAGTGAAGCTTGGTATGTGTGTAGAAAATAGGCAAAGCTGTGACTAAAAGACAAAGGGCGAACTTCAAGGAGCATGGAAAGAAAATGAAATACTTGAGGAGACATATTGTAGAAGGGTGTGTGTGCATGTGCATGCGAGTGCGTGTGTGCGTGTGTGTGTGTGCGTGCGTGCGTGCATGTGTGTGAAACGTACTCTTACAATCCCTGCAGCTTGTTAGTCGTGCTCGTCAATATGGGCCTGTTTTATGGGCTCTGTTCAAAGACTGACACTGCGTTTCATCTCATCTATACCTTCCTCACCCGGACGTTTGGAAGAAGTGCAGAAAATTAAGTGGTTGTCAGAGGTAAAAGGAATAGCTGTGGTGAGAAAATATGTGCAAAATGTTTATCTTTTTACGATAGAGTGTATTTTATTTGCTAAACATGATGAAACGCAGGGCAATGTGTTTGTGGAGGAACAGAGAACAAGGTAAAAAGGTGCAATATATCTTTAACTATCATCACTTTTATCCAGATACTGGCAAGAGCATTTTGTTTTTGTCTTCAAATCAACAAAAATCAATCCATCCTTTTAGCAGCCAGCTGCAGTCATATGTTACAGATTTGCCTTAAGTGCGGAAAAAGTCAGGCTGAATTTTTGCTACAATACTAATGTTGTTCCCCAAACAACCATCTTAGATAATTAAGTTTTAAAAGATCTCAGTTGTAAAGTCTGTGTCTGCAGCAACATTAAAAAAAAAAAAAAAGATCCCAGGTAACAGTAAAACCAACTGTGGACGTTAAGAGAGTCATAAATCACAAATGTTTGCTTGAAATACATCACACTGTGACTGCGTTCTCATTTTCATTACCTGCTGAAGTTAAAACTCCTGTTAACTTAATGTCTGCATCCACAGCAGCATACTGAGTGTTCCTACCCCCTTACCAGCCACAACATTTGAAGCATTTGATGGATTTTACTGGGTCTAACCCACACAGAGTTGTACACAATTGCAAAGTGAAAGGATGCATGATTAAGATTCAAAATCTATAATGAAAAGTCTTTAGTTTTCCTTTTTCTGCAGTAACAGCTACAGTTCTTTGTAATATGGGTCAAGCCATTTTAAGATATTAATATATGTTGGTTTGAACAACTTCATCCGGCTTCCATGTCCCCTTCTGAAAAACATGCACAATTTCCCTTCTGTTTTATAATAATATGCTGCTTTGCTCCCAATAAAATAAAATAAAAGTTGAAGTTGTCATCAAAAAAATGTGGAAAAGTTAAAGCTAGTATGCACACTTTGGTGTCAGAAAAAACAAACAAACAAAAAACAGACATTAAGCAAACTTTTATTCCTGTTTTTTGGGGTTAGTTGTGCAAACTGAAATTCAGTTTTGATTGGCTTGCAGGGCCTGCTACAATGAGTCGCCCCTTTATTCTCGGTATGCATGCACTGTAGCCCTCTAACTCTATAAGTTTCTTGTTCTGGTGTGCTGTTAGCCTTCATGAATGCACAAGGCTCCAGTTGTGTATGTCGGAGTTAAATATCATTATCAGATTGACTGTGTGATGCCAAACGTGCAAAGTATCGCACCCCTGAACCAAACTGCAGCTCTTTGCACATCTGCAGCGCAGCGTAAACAGGCTCTTACCCTTACCCCAAATGTTTATGCTCACTGGGGTTTCAGTACAAGTCTGGCAGCGTGGAAATGGAGAAGCTTGCTGCTCATGTTCCTGCTCTTAATTGACGGATTTTTGACTCACTATTCAGGACGTTAGGGTTTGAAGTGGGAGGATATTTTTGGCACGCTGTTCAATGGATTGTAAAGTGATGACTACAGGATGTGAAGAAGCAGACAAACGTAAAGCGGTTAAAACGTGCCACATCTCTCCACATTGTATTCAACACACACCGTTTGCGTGTGACCACTCACTCGCCCCCGATCTCCTCTCCTTCCGTCTTACCCGCCCCCCCATCCTTCTCCCCACTAGGCACGCCAGCACGTCCCCGTCCGGAGAGCCAGGCTTTCGGAGGGGATCAGAAACAGATGTGCCTCCTGCCCTCTTCTCTTAACTCGCTCACACACGCTGGCAGGCGTTCAGAACCGGCACCGGGACTCAGCGCGGGCGACGGGCCAGCGTGACCCTGAGCTTGACCCCAGCCTGCAGCGCCTCAGACAGGAAAGGGACGCAATTGGCTTCAGCTGTGACCCTCCGCTCCTCCCTCTCCGCTGCATGCGCCCCCTCCTCCCACCCGCCCCGACACACACTCATTAAGACAAACTGTTATTAAAGGCAAAGCAGCTTTCACTGCCACTAAAGCCAACACCCTGGAGCACGGAGCTGGGGATGGAGGGACAAGTGTGGAGAGATGAAGGGGAAGGTAAAAGAGGTAGAATCAAAAAGAGCCGCCAGAGGAACAAATTATTCTTTTTTTTTTTAAAGAAACATCAAGGTGCAGCAGAACGTTACGCAGGGAAAAGGGGGCAGCGTAAGAAAATCCACACCAAGAGCAGAGGGGAAAGTTAGGGATATCACTTGCAGCTGTTGCATGCATGTTCCCAGAATGCACTGCAGCTTGGAAAGGCTTTTTCTAATAAGAAATCGTAGTGTCATGGTTACATTCGTATCAAAACATTCAGAGCAACGGCTCCGAATGGGAGGTTTAGGGCTTGGGGCAGAGAAAGAAAGGCAGATGAAGTCATGAGATAATAATGACAATTAAACTGCTGTAATTATAAACAGCAGGGAGACGCATCTGTCTTAGAGACAGAAGGCAAAGTGAACAAACATTTGCTTCTTTCCAAAAGGAAAAAAAAAAAAAAGAAATCTTTGCCCCCCAGTTTTTTTTTCTTCACTTTTCTGCAGAACAGCATGTGTTGTTCAAACCCTGCAGAAACAGTTTTTTTTTTTCTTTTTATTGTTTTTTCTTTTTGTCTGTCAGACTGCATGTTCCACATCCGAGCGTCTTCAGAAACCACTGATCGAATTAGCATACTCCATGTTTGGTCTCCTGCAACTGCCAGAACCCCTCAACCAGTGAAAGGAAAACCGTACAGATGTGTGTAAGAATGGGTCAATGTGTGTTAGCGAGAGTGGCAGGGCATGCTGGGGCGGATTAATACAGCCGCACAGAGGGGGGTGGAGGCGGGAGTGGCTCCCCATTCAAGCTGACTGATGTGCATCCCAAATTGATTTATGAAAACGGCCCTTAATCAATTATATGTGGCGAAAGAGGCTGAGAAAGACAGAAGAAAAGACAGAGATTGATTTTATTTCTAAGGAGTTAGACTGGGAAATAATAAAAGACGGAAGGATTAAGCGAGCAGAGGGGAATGATGCTGCTCTGCTGAGGAATGTGTCCAGCGGATGTCAGTGAGTGCTGTAGCTGTCCAGATTGGTGGATGTCATGGTTTGTTTTGTAAGGCAAACTTTCCGCTTTTGCTTCATGTCACAGCCACAGTTGTACATGTAACGTTTTGGATTTCACGTGGCGAATCCAAAGAGAATCCAGCATTGGGCATGAAGGAGAATGATCTGTCGTTTTAATTTCAAGTTTTCTCCAAGTGCTCTGCTCAGATAACAGTAAGGTGAACTTTGGGTGGGAGCCTCATGCCAGCATTTATTTCACAGAAGACTAAACACACCAGCAATGTCCTTTCCACAGTGAAACATGGTGGTGGCGGCATCATGCTGTGGAGATATTTTCTTCAGAAGGGAGAATGGAATTGGTCAGATACTGGAAGAAAACTCATCAGAGGCAACAAAAGCTTTGCATCAAGAGTGGGAAGCTCACCTTGCAGCATGACAGTAACAGTAAACAAATTCACTCCAGGGTTAAAACGGCCCTGTCAAAGTCCATTTGGGAGAGAATAGTTTCTTTCTCTGGATATGCAAAAAAAAAAAAAAAAAAAGAATAAATAAAACAAATCAGACAGATCTGATGTTTAAAGAAGTATTTGGGACACATTTAAGGATGTGTTTGTGTATGTCCCAATAAAAGTGTTGAGGTTTGTGGTTGTAGAATAACAAAATGGAAGTTCAACAGGTATGAATACCTCTGCAAGGCCCCGTGCAACACTTTTACACATCTGGAGCAACTTTCATATCAGAAGTAGAAGGAAAAATGTGCTGTGACATTGGGATCTTGCTGTAAACGTTTTACTTTTCCAGCAGTTTATTTGTCTGCGTAGTTTTTGGACCTGTGGAAAGCTTGTCGTCGGTGGTGGGGAAGAGGAGAGGAGTGGAGTTGAGCAAAAGTGCAGTTGTTTAAAAAGCCCTTTTCCTGCCTTTAGCCATTGTGCCTGAGACAGGGGTCTGTGGGGGGGAGAAACGGAGGGTCACGCTGAGAGCTCGTTTCTCCTGCCTGTCAGAACTCTATCTGGGATCCAGCCGGAACTAATCAACTCCAATAGGCCTCCTCATTACCCAGGGTGCAATGGGCCGCAGGCCGGAGGCTGGCCGGTGGGAAACAGAGAACAGGAGAAGGCAGAGATCCCCCCCCAACTCTCTTCCAAAACCTTCCCTACTCCACCACCCCTTCACACACGCAAGCACTCCATTACTCCACCAGCCCGTGCCGCACACACAACTCTCCCACTGTTTCACACTGAAGCAATAATAAACACTTGCAATAATATTTTCACAGCAGCCAACAGCCTGCTGCAGTTCGGAACCTCGTGCAGCTGTGGAGGACGCATTCACACACACCACTCACACGCATGCTTGCACACACGCAAACATGCACATGTCACGCCATGCGCACGTTCACATTTAGGTCACTCTGAGGGTCATTTTTTTATTGGACGGGGGGCAGGAACAATTCAAAGCGCAACTTCGTCAAGGTAAGCTGAAGTAAGTGATGATAGCAGGTTTAGCTGACACATCAAGCTTTCACATTAAGAAAAAATAAGTATCACATAAATAATGTTTTCCTGCAGTGAAATTCTCTGAGTGAGTAAATATGTTGTCAGTGTTATTCAACATGTTTCAGCAATTGTTTGAAAAAGAAATAGGAGATAATGAAAAAGTGACGATAAAAAAATTCTCATTGCAACATAAGAGCCACAAAATCTAAGAAAAACAGAACTTTAGCAATACATTAATACTGCCCCCTGTTGCATGTAGACCTGTACTGACACTGTGACAGCAAGTTGTTTTTTTCAATTTATCTACATTCTTGATATTACTGTAAAATATAACAAAATAAAACAAACGGGAAGAAAAAATAACTAACTACCGATGTATATCATCAAATTCATATCCATATTTGTTGCTGAAAGAAATGTCAAATTGTTTTCCTTTTATCTGTTTTTAAATCCAAGTTACCTATAAATTGTCCATAAATTGTATGGGTTTAACATCCCAAATTAGTGTCAGTGTTTGTGCTAGTGTGTATGGCATTAAAAATGTCACTATATCAAAAAACAACAACAGCAAAAAAAAAACAAAAAAACACTCACCTGAACCACTGAAAATTAAATAAATAAATAATGAATTATTTTTAAAAGATATTTACATACAATTTTTAAAATACATATTTACAAAAGTTTCCCATCCACCTCTTTGCAGTCAGTGCAAAGAAGTTAATTTGAATAACACCAATGTGAAAAACCCCCCATTTATTTTCACATTTAAAAAAGTAATCATGTCATTGATTAAATCAGGTTTTTTCATTAAAATACCATTAAAAATGGAGAGAATTAAGAACATAAAATTGTTCATCTTTCTGTAGAATCTGGGCTACATGCAAATAAGACCCGTGTCACTTTGTTTACCGATTTAAAAAGATTACCTCGAGTGTGTGCACAAGCTTCAGTGTGTGTTTTACTGAGTCCTTCACTGAGGTGAAGTGGGGGCACATTTAAATGAGTAAAAGAAAACAGCTCCCATTCTTATCCCCTTCCCACCTCCCCATAGTTTTATAACGGCGTCTATAAATTCAGCGTAATCCATCCCACAAGACTGATATCCCCTCCACCACATTCACTATAACTCAACTTTTGTGAGAATATTAGGAGTTTACCCAACGTGCTAAATGGAAGCAGGAAGGTTGCGGTCACATGGGAACTTCCCCTGCAGTGGAGGAAAATGCATTGAGGGGCACTGGGCTAAGGTTAATCCCCATTCACCCGCTCTTTCACCCAGCCTGCCCGGGGCATAATGAGCACTGCCCACCTCCCACTGCGTCACTGCTGTGACCTCTGCCCCCAGGTTCATGGCCGCCATTGCCGTCCTCCTGTCATTATCTGCAATATTTACTTCTTTTAATTTCCCCCACTGGACATCATCGTCATTATCTCCACAGATCGAAAGATTCGGCATGAAACTCTTTTCACATCTCCCTGTGTCAACCTAAAACAGTAAAACGAAGCTGAGACAAGTGGAAGCCAGCCAGGGTGTGGTGATGTTTTAAGGAAACTTTGATTCAGTTAAAGAGAACCAGCATCTCTTACGTTCTGTCTGAACTGCTTGTTGAAATTATGATTTTTTTCATGTTCTGGAAAATAAAAAAGAAAAGTTACACTTGATATAATATGTTACTTTTCTAAAGTGTTTCCACAGCTTAACACCTTGTAGGAACCCTAGTTATAAGCACTAAACGCCTTCTTTTAATCGCAGACTGCAGAATAAGCTGTTTAGTGAATAACAAATTACAGTTCGAGTCCTTTTGAGCACTAATAACTTTGCTGTTTTGAAGCTCTTTATTCACAGTTGGAGGATTATATGCCAATGGTCACCAGAAGTTTCATCTTCAAATTGAATTTCGTTTTGAGTCTGCAGTGCCACCTGCTGACAGCAAATTGAGCTGCACCTCTTCACCCTGAACATACAAAAAATGAGTTGAATCATCAACCAAAGACAAAGTGGATCAACAGAAAATGCTCAAATGAACTGTAAAAGAGAACAAGTAGTGATTACAATAAATCATTCACTGGTTGTTGGCTCGGTCTGACACAACAGGCTAACCTTCAGCGCCATTGTTACAACCTCAAAGTATTTTATGTCATGAATTTTATGCAGTTGAATGTTTCCACATGCTGCTGATCGTGGAACTAGTTCCTGAGTCACCACAGCAGCAAAGGTCAATTTTGGTTTTTAGTACCTGGAGAAACAGATCAGATCTATTTTCAAATCTAGAAGAATTAGGTTAGTAGAATCTGGACTACAATGATTAGGAGACTTGTGAAATCAGATGTTGTAATATTTTATACCTTTATTGTCTAAACCACATTCATGTCTGTAAAAATCCCAAATCTGAGAGCAAAAAAAAAAAAAAAAAAAAGAAAAAAAAAAAAACTTCATTCAGTAAACTGGGTGGACTGGACAAATCACATAAAAACTTTGTGACAAATAATAAAGTCAAGGAAAAGTCACCTAAATATAACCCCCCAAAAAACAACTGGTCTCCAGAAATGATTCATTGTATCCTTTGAAAAGCGTAATAAAGAACAGAGTCTGGAAACTCAAACCTCTGTCCAGACTTACTTCACAGTTTTCCATACTTACAAAGTTGGAAAATGATCTAATTAAATTTCCACAATTTTAAAGACTTTATGGGGGGAAAAAATACACATTTCTTAGAGAGCTTGAGAACAAATTCTAATAAAAGACTGTGGTTGGAAACCAATGACAAAAGTTCAGTGGTAATGGATAAAGCACCTTTGCAAGACGTGCTAGATAAACTTAATCAAACCACCGTGAAGCAGCTATTTAATCCTCATGACTTTGATCAGTTAGCTTTAACTAAATCATTTTTGCAAGATAATTGTGTTGATGATTGTAAATATTGAACACAGTCAAATTAAAAAGCAGTAAGAACGTAACAACAGATTGTTGAGTGGAAAAATGGTCTAAATTTAAACAGAAATCACAGTCCGGCTTCATGTCATTCATACATGTTTACTTCAGTTTTACTGCTATGTAACAGTCAGGCTGCTCAATTACCTCTGGTAAAAAATAAAATAAAATAAAAAGATGTGAACTTCCCTGAAAATAAAACTTTTTATACAGCCAACATGTAAACTGCAGGAATGAAAAATGCACTACAGCTATTTGGTTGAAAACCAGAAAGTCTTTTCCCTCGTGTCATCTGGTGTGAGCGACCAGAGAAAACCATCCTTCTCGTTCTCGCCGTTTCTCGTTTTGCTGAGAAAAAAGAAAAAAAGTAAGTTCATCTAACAGCATCACCGTTTGAGAATGTGGATATAATGTAACGTTTATCAGTCTGCACCTTTATTTCTCCAGTCTTGCTCTCAAAACTCAAACTGTTGGATGCATCAGAACCAGCATATCTGCAGGAAATATGGCAGTGAATCATGCTGCATGCATACAAGGTGCAGATTTCCTCTAAAACTGCTCAGCCACTCACTGTTGATGAGACCCAGACTCCCTTTCAGGCGGCAGCACCGACTCCTCTGAGGTCTGTCCTTCAGCTGAAAATCAAACTCTTCTTTTAATTCTTTAAAATGAAGAGTCGCAGAGCAGCACGCTTCATTCACTCATCGTACCTGCTGCGTTCGGGCTGACGGCTGAGGACGGGATGGGGGAGACGGATGGGGAGATTCTGAGCGAAGCGCTTTGCTTCTGCTGCTCGATCAGGTCCAGCAGTCGACTCCTGGCTGCCGCACTCTGCCTGTTAAGCTCCAGGAGGCGCTGTTCCACGCTCGGCGTGCTGGAGGACGCTGCCTGAACAGATTGTCATGGTACATTTTAACATTCATATTCTTTACCTTTCATGGATTCAAATGCCCAGAGCTCTTTCTCATGTTTAAGGCAGTATTTGAAGATAAATATAGGCTTTAGAATCAAAACCTGCACACGTACGACAGCAGATAAGAAAGAAGGGATGCAAAATCGGATGAACTTTGCTAATTTCCTCTTGAAGGCATCAGTAGCAAATCAACGATCAATCAAACTTCTGACCTGAGAAGCTGATGATGTTCCCTCTGGAGATTGAAGATGCTGGCCGGTAATCTTCCTCTCTCCAGTGCCGCTGGCTGGACTGGACTTGCTCCGCTCGTTGCAGCTGTCGGCCAATTCTGCGTCCCTTGACCCGAGGCTCTTTGCCTGGCTGAGCTGAGCCTTCATCAGGTCGTTCTGCCTTTTCAGCTCAGCGATCTCAGCCAGCATGGCTTTAGGGGACGGAAGGAGGACGGGCTGATTAGAGGGCAGAGACGATGAGGAGACAGACTGACGTCTCGAGAGAGCGGAGGTGGAGACGTTTTCACAGGAACGCTGGGAGTCTGACGGGGAAAGGCGTCGCTGCAGAGGTAACGCATGACCTCCTGGAGAAGAAGGGAAGAAAAAAAATTTGCCATTTTTTTATTAGAAAAATGACAAATTAATGTTTCCAGAAACTCACCAGGACTTTGTTGCCAGTTGTCACATTGTTGAGGTGGGGAAAGGAGGAAGGCAGGAGAAACTCTAGTTTGTGTTTTCTCACTAGAAGACTGGCAAACTGCACACCAATAATTCATTATCAACGCCTTACAATCAAATTACAGCAAATCTGCACAACCAAATTCATCTGATCCATACCACAAGACTGGGACTCTCTTCCTTTAGAGACTCTGCTTGGTTTTGTCTGTTCTCCCAATATTCCCACTTCACTCATCAAAAGGACCACAGAATCCAGCTTCTGCTCCAGCTCTGTTATCCGCTGCAGAAGCCCTGCCTGGGCAGTTCAACAACAGGCAGAAAGAATGACTAAATATTAAGAAATGACATCTTATCTGAATGCCATGATTTATCACTCCAGACAGGAAACCAACACTCAGCCTCACCTGCATGGTGGCGCCCTCTTCTCTCAGGGTCATGGTTTCAGCTGTTAGAGCATCCATAAGCCCTCGCTGCTCCTTCAGCTCCTCCTGCAGTCGCCGGCGTTCCTCAGCTTCTTCCTGAGCTTTGTCTTCTCTCTAACAGAAAGGAGGCAGAGAAGGAAATAATGAAAGATTGAACATGTGGAATCTGACAATAATTAGTCACCGTTTCCTCAAATCTGCTTTTTATGGCAGTCTGGTCAAAAGAAAAAAAAAACTGCAAGACTTGACACTGGGGCAGAGATTCACTTTGAAGCAGAACCACAACCCTGAAATCACTTTGCATCACTCTATTACATGCCATGACAATATCATCTTTGAGGTTGTTTTTTTTTTTGCACCACTCTCTCTGTTTTCCCATTATGACATTATTGCCACCAATTTGTCTGAGCTTTAGAACCTCGACCACTTTGATTTATATCAGGTGTGGGAAAATAAAATGACAGACAAAAACTGATTTTAATGAAAAAAATCAAATAATTCAAGATTCAAATTGTTTAATAAGTCCACAATAAAAATACCTTTCTGATGAGCTGGACTAAGCGTCCAATCGTGGAGACCAAGGCAACAGAGAATCCGGTAAGACCTTGTCTTCCATAGGGTTCTGGACTCCCTGTTGATTCTGGTGCTGTGTCAGAACTCATAGTGTCCAAGTCCGCCTTGACTTGGCCCAACATGTCCTGCAGCAGGCCCAGGCTGGACTGGTCTCCACTAAGAGACGCAACTGAGGAGCCATCCAGCTCCAAGGCCCGACAGACGCCCTTCCTGGTCTTCTCAGTGTGTTTTCTTGTTCTTCCTGAGAAAAATTTCAAATGTGGGATTTTTTTTTTTTTGAAACACTAGAATTCAATAATTGAATGATTGATTCATTCAAGGTAAAATAAATGACTAAATAATAGAAAATTAGCTTCTTGCAGATATTACCTGACTGGTGTGAAGGCAGTTCAGGATTCAGGACTTGAGAAACCAGGACAGAAGCCTCTTCCTCGTTTTCATCTGATGGACGCCGTTTGGTCAGAAAACGCTTAATAGCTGCCGTGGCGTTGAGAGCTGGAATGAAAAAGGGTGGATGAGTCTTTCTCTCAAGCTTCAGACTATTAAACAGAACATCTGAATGAAGCTTACCAGTCGGGTCAGGTGCTCTGCCTGATCTGATGGGCGTCACAGGGATGTTTTCTTTATCATGAGACCCGAGACGATGACCTTTTTGCTTCTGTGTCACTCTGGTCTGAGTTTTTGTTTTCCTTATATTTGTTCTGCAAACACAGTAATTGTGCAGTCACTGACATTAACATTGTTACATTTCTAAAGCTGTTTTTTCATTTGTGAATTGGTAACACAACAACCACTAAGGATGACTTAGAAAAAAAAAAGAATTGGGCAGAAAAGTTTGAATTCATTATGAATTTTCTTTTTTAATCCAGTGTTAAATATATACAAGAAGCTTAATCTCATTAACAAAAACAATCCTTTCACATTCCTAGAAGAGTTAATGCTAAATAGCTGCTTTAACAGAGCTTTAATTGCACAGGTTTTAGAATTGGCTCTTTAGAAAGAGAATCACTCAGATTTGAGCCATGGAAAAAGGATTTGAACAACAATATTTCAGAAGGTGGAAAGGTTAAGAATAAGATGAATTAAACCCAAGTTTAGTAATAATCATGCAGATGAGGATGTGACCCTCCGACTGCAGTCCTTTAATAATAACAATAAGCTGTTAGCGAATGGATTAATACCTTCTGATGAAACAACTCCCTGAACTGCTTGACAGATCCTCATCTCTGAGATCTTCTCTGGAAACGTCTACTTCATTAAGTGCCTGGGAAAAACATTTTTGACTATAAAAATGCCATTATAATCTCTTAGGAAAATTTAAAAGATAAAGTGTCATCATTTCATACCTCTTGATCCATTATGGATTGGCTGAGGAGGGACAGTTGGGTTGGAGGATCAGGTCTCTGGAGAACAGGCAGTTCTGCGTCAGAGTCACAGTTTGGAGCCACAGTCACACTGGGGTGCCCTGCAGATGTACACATGCAGCAGAAAGAGGTATCTAAAGAGACAATATTCTAGAAGCAAATGAGTATAATCTCAGAGTTCATGTAGAAACATTCACCAGTCTGCCTCCGTGGAGCATCTCCAAACAAGTCCTTGACCACAGCCAAGGCTCTGTCAGACTGGGCCAGCGCATCATGCAGCAGCGGCTGCTCAGAGAAAACCTGCAGCAACACATCACCATTCCTCCAGTGAACTGTGCTTGAAACTGTGTGGAAAACTAAAAAAGAAATCCAGATTATTCATTTCACACACATCTCTGATGATGCTGAGGCTGGTGTAGTTCAGGCCCGGGGAGCTGCCGGCATGTCTGAGACGACGTTTCAGGGCTTTCTCTCTGAGCTCCCAGTGAGCCGCAGCTTTATTGTGAGACTTGTGGATCTCATGTCGATGATACTGAAGCGGAGAAAAAAAAAAGAGTCACATCCAGATGTGCAAGCCTGATTGAGATCTATCCATACAGACTCCATGTTGCGGCTGCAGCCAGAAGTGAATCTACTAAATACTGACTTGTGCACTTACTGATTTTCTTTAAAATATTTTTATTTAATTGTCATTAGTTTTAAAGAAATCGGTTTTCACATTGCCATTAAATGTGAAAAAAAAGATTGATTTCTACAAGCAATAAAAGAGCAAAACATCCAAGGTGTGAATACTTTTTATATGCACCGTAACCAAGGAAGAAGTCCTTTATGCAACTGAACCACATATCAAACAAGGCGACCAGATTCTTATGTACATAATTCACACTTTGACATTTTCCCCCCCTAAAAAAGTTGTTATTAATAAAAGATCTTACCAGCTCAGCAGGACTCAGCTTGTGCACAGAGAGGTCATTGACAGTGCTCTGAAACAAAAAGATCAGTGATTAGATTTTAAAATAAAGTCGTTCAGCAAAATATGAAAATAAAAGCATGATTGTAGGTCTTGATGATATTAGTGCAACTAAAGTTGTGAGGTTCTACATATCCAGTGATAAAAAAGGATCACATCCTGAGAACTAAACCTAAGCTCAGGTATATTTAAAAAAGGGTCTGGTATAAAACTCCCACCTGCTACATCTGAGTTTCTAAAAAAACTCACTTAGTAGGATTATTATTATTAAAACAGTCATGTATCCCAAAACAAGAATGATGCTAAGAAAATCAGCCTGAATCTGCATCTAAATGACTATCCTCTCGTTTTCAGAGAGGGCTCAAAGCGAACACAAGTTGATGCCTTTAATCTCTAATTAATTAAATAATCCGTGCTTCTTACCACCCAGTCTTTCTTAGGAGCTGCTGCTTTCTTAGGGCGAATGAATCTTTTCCCTTTGGCTTGCTGCTGCTGCTGCCGCCCGGTTCTCAAAAGCATCGCTCAGGCAGTAAATTAGCTGAGAAACGTTTAAAAAACACACACACAAACCTTCCACTGCTTTAAACTTCTGCTTCGGGCTTCAGGGCAAATTAAACCTAGAAAAAAAACTTACATTAGAGGAACAATAAGCAGGAAAAGGAGATTTTACGGGGATATCAGCACAACAGAAAAGCTAACAGTCGATACAGTTTTTAAACTGTCGCGCGACACTTCCTGTGCTGTTACCACGGGATACCCTTGCTTCCTCCTCTGATCGCAGAACAAACTTAAAGGTTCACTACCGCCACCAACCGGCCTGACTGATGGACTGCATGGATGATTTATTCTTGAACTAAACACTTTTCACTATAGTCACAAACATAGAGCCGTATAATAAGTGAAAATATAGAAATAATCTGTTTGCAACACTACGAAAGAAGAAACGCACATAGGCATCAAAAACAATACCTGAACTATGACCCCACATCACAAAAATGGAATGAGTGAATTATAACATTTAAACTATAATTTTTGAAAATGTTGCAGAATAAAGGTACATTGTTGACTTGCAGGCACGTTTTACTAGTCTTAAAAAAGCTGTTAGATCCGGACAAAAGTTTCAAATGTTCACAGCTAACCTCAGTCTATTCTTCACTGCCCCTATGTTAACAAGGATTAAGAGCAAAAGTGTGAATGCAGGTCAACACCACTAGATGGAAATGTTTCTGCTAATATTAATATGTGTGCTGAGAAAAAGAAAAAGAAAGAGCTGCAATGAGATGCCCCAAAAAAGTCTTTGCCTGCATAGCACTACGTAATGTTGCAACATTTATGTCATACGTATGCAATATGATGGTGTACATTTGTGTTCAGACCCTTTATACTCTGTTACTTCTTAATAACTTCCAGTAACTGTGCAACAAGTATGCAGCAGATAAGAAATCTGTTTTGCATTTGTTACTTATTGTGAGGCACATTTAGCTCTCTGTGTCTTGCTCTTATAATTAACATGATTGTTGCTTTAATTATTTAGGTCTGCTTTGTTTTGTAAAGCAGGAGTTGTCATTTCACTTGTTCTTCTAGCTATGACATTAATTCATTGATTCAATCATTTCAATTAAACAACAGGAAGAATATCTCATTGGCCTGCTGTTGAAGAGCAGATATTTCCTAACACTGCAGTGCATCTAACCCAGCAAATTTGTCAGCTAAATTATAGACTAATCTCACGGCTCAATTTACAAATGCATCTTAGGAAATAAGAATATAACCGAAAAAGTTATTCTATGTTATTATGACTTACAGCTAATGGAAACCCAAAGTCAGTTTCTCATGAAGGGCAGAATATTAAATAAATAAATAAAACAGATGGATAAATTGGTCTACAGAAAAGCTTATGTTCTGTATAACATCTGTATTGATTGCTTGGTTGGGGCTCCTTTTGCATAAAATACTGCATCAAGAAGAAACAGTGCTTGGAGATGCTGCGTTGAATGCTTTGCCTCACCTTTTTCACTCACCCATCTTTTCCGACATTTTTTTTCTTCCACTAAACTTTCCATTACGGTAGTGTTTCAAGAACTGCAATTAATCTGGCTGCGTGTGCACTTTGAAGGTCCTCAGCAGGAAGTTGTACGAACCAGTTTCTAACTTGACGTGATTCATTCAAAGAATTCGTAAGGTGTTTCATTTGCATCTGTCTTCTTTTACGCCCCTCTCGCTCCAGCGAAACTAAGGCAGACTCTGCCCAGCGCAGTTCAATAAGGCAGCAGCAACACACGCACACACACATACCACGTACAGTTTTGGCAGACCGACTTTTGACTTTAAACAATGCAGAAGACTTCTGAAAAGTTGAAAACTGCATCTTTAGGCACGGGACTGACTGGGGCAGCAGCTGTGCGCCCACGGATCGGGGTTCATGTGTTGGTTGCCCTGCATTCCTAAGGAAGGTCGCCTGAAGAGCTCGGAGAAGACACGAACAGCCGGACTGCGTTGCCAATAAGGGAAATTCATTCATCTTTAATGAATATTGCATTAACCACCGCTGGGATATTATTTTAACTCTCTTTTTAGGCCAGATTTAAAGCTTAAGGCGCCACTGGTTGCAGTTTGGAACCTACTTTTGGAGTCGTTGGCTGTGTTTTACGCACGGGATTTTCTCAACAAATGACCACCTGTGATTGCTCCTCAACTGTCTTCCTTCATCCTCTCAGGTCTTTTTTCCACTCTGACCCAAATCATCATCATCACCATCATCCGCTACACCGGCTTTGACGCAGGAGACTAAAAGGCGTCCCTCCGTGCATCCAAACGCACCGGCGTGTGGCTGAGAATGCGTGAAGGAGGTTTCCCGATGTCCGTCTCCGTGGTTATGACTCTGCTCTTGGTCGTTATAGACGTGAAGGCCAGCGGGGAATACTGTCACGGGTGGCGGGACTCGCAGGGGACGTGGAAAGACGGGTTCCAGTGCCCGGAGAAGATCGACGGGGAGGACGCGATCATCTGCTGCGGGAAGTGCGAGCTGCGATACTGCTGCGCCAGCACGGACGCGCGGCTGGATCAGGGCAGCTGCGAGAACGACAAGCAAGCTGAGGTACCGGGAACGGAGAGCAAAGAGGACAAGGACTCCCGTGCAGGTAGGGAAGCACAACCAGCGGCGGTTCTGTCATGAATGGTGGCCCGGGCGAGCCCTTTCATTTCCCCCCAATCTAATCCACTTCATTCTTGACCACTCTCAATAGTCGTGGTTCACTTTTGCCTCAATGTTAAACAATCCTAATGCGGTGAAATCATAAGAAATGGCCCTACAGCTTTGGAATATAACACCAAATTATTGGCTGTAATTCAAATACCAGCATCAGTAGCAATAGCTGCTCTTACTGTCCCTTAGTGTCCAGCAATAAAGTCTTACAGTTCATACACCTATGAACTGTAGGAGGCATCGTTCTCTCTGAATAGAAAGAAAGGCCTCCTGAAAGCAGAGTTGGCAGTTTTATTACGCCCCACTGAACATGCAGCCCTTGGCAGAAAGCCCTAACACTTATGTCAAAACCAGCCGCAGTCCATAACTTCTACTATTACAGCCTAGCAATTCTCATTCACAACAAGTGGATGAGAATTGAATTGAATTTTTGTGGATCCTAAAAACTAAACAAAGGATGTTGAACATAACAGTTGGTTTAGCATGTTCTTAAATTGTTGGAGGATTTTGAACTTTTTCGGAGTCTCTGAGACGAGGCTGTTTTACTCATTAACTGCTTTACTGTAAAGTGACTCAGTGGTGATTATGGCAGGAATAGATGCCAGTAAAAGTGACCCGCTTGTCAGAGGAGATGCTTCTAAAAACCAAGCCGAACAAAACCGTTTTCTTTTTGTAACTTACAAGAAACACTGGGAACTGGAAAAATATTCTTCAATAAATATTTAAAATATAATTAAAACAAAAATAAAGTATTAGAACATTATTACATTGAAAGAATTGATCAAATAAGAACTTTCTATTTATTGATGCTATTTATTAGAGTTCTATGTAAATAATCACATTAAGAAGCATTTATGTGAGCCACTATTGTGGTACTTTTAGCTCTCCATACCATCATCTCTCCAACAGATATATATATATTTTGCCTCTTAGCTTCCCCTCTGAAGTGTGTCCCTCTGGGCAGAAAGCCTTATTGCCCATAATTAGGTTTATATTCATCCAAAAAAATTCCAGCCTAATATGAATGTTTTAATATTGTTGGTTGGACAACGTCATGAAAATCCTCCACTCAGGCTGTTTTGGGCTTGATCTTCAAATCTGAAAAGCATGGAGCTCCGGTTTTCCCCCTCCACTGACGTAGCATTGCGCACAGCAGCCATGGCTCTCTGTAAAAAGGACTCATCTGTTGCGACAGCTGCACAGGAGACAGCAGACTCCTCCAAAAACCAGTTAACAGCCCTCACAAATGGCAAATTGTGCCATGCCGCTGCACTTTATAAATAGCCGTGTTTGTTCTGTAACAGTGCAGAGTAGGGCCAGGCTCGAATCACGCTGTCCCCACGGGGATCAGATTTGGACTTGACCGGATCTTGGAGAGTGGCTTGCCCTGGGTGCTGACAGCACTGTTCATAAAGGAAGAAAAGAACACACACACACAAAAAAAGAAAAACTCAAATCATGTTATTTCCGTGTTCAACAACCCACCTCCCACCTACTGCGGTCTTTCTGGTGTCTGGGCTTTAGGAGATTCACTCTGAGGGGAATCTCCTGACATCCAGGGAGGAATAATTACCAAAAACAACAGCTAACCCTGTAGTTTTCAGCTTATGTTGCTGATTTGATGACAAAACAAACTCATTTCTCGTTACCAACATTCCCATGAGGTAATCTTTCATTAAGTCTTTGAACTTGCATTTTACCACTGAAAGGCATCAAGAAGTAAGACAGAAAAGGCTTACTTCTTGTTTTCGTCCTTGGTCTTCAAGCTGCAATGTAACCTGTCATTTGCAACTTCCATACCTTATCACTGCAGGGAGAGGAATACATTCCAGTCTGTGGCCTCCTGCCAGAATTACCTCAAAGTGGTTGGTTTTTCTCACCACCACTAGAGAGAACGCTATTTTCAAACAGGAAAACTTTGTTCACTTTGCGCTTTTTGCACATTTTTCACTTGCTTGTGGCCTATTCATCATTCCAGAATGATACAGTGGCAGGAAATTATTAATGTGCTCAACATGAGGGAACATGTGGTATTTAGGAACAAGAGAATCCCTGTGGGACGGCCTGAGGAGACAGAGGCTGGCCGGCCGGCCAGCCTCAAACAGACTCTGCCCCAAACAAGAGCTTAAAGGTGGAGGGGGTGGAGGGCTTTTAACTGCAGCGTGGCTGCCACAGCTCAGCGGCAGCAACAGGTGTGGACGAGTGACAGAAAACAATGGGGGAGCTTCGACCAGCATGTGCATGAAAACCAATTCTTGCTTCTTTTTTTTTTTTTATTCACTCAAAGCATGAAGGTAGGATTCAGGGAATCTGAATTGACACTAGAAACACAACAATTGTCTCAAAATTTAGCAATACATGAGACGTTAAAGCATTTAAATGCAGATCTAAGTCAGATTTTTAGCGAACCTTTCGGTTCCGTTTGTTCTCCAGCTGTTCAGGTGTACATTGCAATTCTTTAGTTAGATGATAAAGTTCAATGGTGGCTTGTAAAGGTTTTCATGTTATGATTCATGTGACTGACCAGTACAATTTAGTGTGAAATTGTGAGACTACAGGGGAAGAATATGTGGTTTTCTACTTTTGGTGATGAGCAGTGTTTGCTTTCTGACCTACAGTATTTTGCACGGAGACTTAAACGTTCTGATTTGATCTCAATTGGCACTTTTTCACAAAAGCCAGATATGTAGAAAATATTCTTGCACCTGAGCTGGTAGAGCTCCTCCAGATCTACCAGGGGCCTCCTGGGGTGCTTCTCTGACTTTTGCTTTTCTCACTTTAGGTGAATGTTCACGTCTTGGTAGGTTTGACGTTGTGTCGTTCTGATGAAGGGATGAACATCGCTCCCATTCCTGACCTTTCTGCTGTGTTGCTTGGTCTTCATGAAGGTGTTTGTGGACACCTTCAGATTTTCTTTATTTAAAACGGTCAAATCTTAATAGAACTCTAAAAGGCCATCATTGTAGCGTGGCAAAAGGTAAAACAAACAAAAAAAAGAACAAGGGTATAAGGATGTAAAACATTCATTTGAAGTAGATTTTTGATATAGGTATAATATTGTATCTCTAGTAAAATGAAAAATTTGTTTGCCCACCTATCCAGTTGTGACGGGGCTTTTGTTTGCATTTCTCACCACAATGCCAGACTGTATTTTATGGGCGATTGAGCAAGTAAAACTTGAAACTCGACTTTTTTTCTTCCTCCACCGTTGATTTAAAAGGTGATTTTAGAAAAAGTAGATCTGCAAGAAGGGATGAAATCACACACACACACAAAAAAGTTTTGAAGCACAGAGAACAGGGGGAGTGGAGGCATAAATGTTGAAACTGAAGCTGCGTTACTGCAGGGTAGGAAAGACTCTTGGAGATATCTCTGCTGCGAGGCTCGGAGCGAGGTGTGACACCACCAAATGCAAACGGGTCAAGGTCCAGTTTTCCTTCATGTTCCCGCGAATCTCCCTCCCACTCTGGAAAAGTATCATGCTGTAATCCTTTTAATGCCCTGCGACTTTTGATGAGCATTCTGAAAAAGTCAAACGGGTGCATTTCAAAAGAGCCCAGAGACAAAAGGAAACTGGAGCAGGCTGCCACCTTTTTCTCTCTCTCTCACTGGCCCACAGTTCTGCCTCCTAACAACGCTCAGCTACACCCTGTGGGAACAATAAGACTAAATTAATCACTTTAAATGTCACATGGACGTTATTGTGTTTGGAGGGAATGAATGGGTGCAGGAAACACCTCATGAGTGACATCATGTTATACGGCGTCTGGGCAAAATTCGCTCTCTCTGCACTTTCCCAATTTGTTGAAAAACTGGAGCGCTCTCGCTGATCAGGTTCCAAAGTTGTTCCTGGAGCGCTTCCTGCTCTCCTAACACATTAACACTCTAAAACTGAGGTTTTCGCATGTAAAACTGTCAAGACTTTCCATGTTCAACAACAGACTCCGATTGGCGGAGCTGTGAAAGCTCCGAGCATGATTTGCTGTTTTAACTTGAAAAAAAAACTTAAAAAAAAAAACTCAGAAAGGTCAGTGAGAAGGAACCGGCTTATTCCTCTGATTTACAGAGTGGAATAACTTCTCAATGCAACATTAAATCAGTCCACTTTAAAGCCTTTCTTTAAACTGATGCCAAGTGCTGCAGTTCAGCTAAAGTAACTTATTTTCATAAGCTTAGTCATAAATAGCTGAGGAAAAAGAGGGGTCACAAATATCCACTGGCAGCTGGGTTTAAGAACATTACCCAGTCCAACACACACACGCACACACACTGAATCTGTGGGCTGAAGGAGGCTGAGGACACAGCAGGGCGTGGAGGATTAAAACAGATCAGAACTGCTAATGAGAGCCTGAGAAACCCTGGGGACCCCAACAGCTCTCTGTCTTTTAATCTGCAACAAACACTTGCCTTGTCCAGTCTGTCGTTTTACTACCTTTACAAAGAGTTTTCATGCTTCTTAAACCTTTCCCACATTTTGTCAAGTTACAATCTCGGAAAATCTACATGCACGTTTTCAAAGCCCAAGGAACGGAGCAGACCCGACAGGGATAAAGTTGTGGCGAAGTTTGAAGAAGGATGAGGTTGTAAAACAGTGTCGTAACATTTAAACTTCTGGACTCTTTATTGTTACATCCATCATCCGAAAATAGAAAGAAGACCTACATGACAATGATGCACATAAACTACAAGATTAATAACTGGAGGGACTCATGGCAGCTGTGGAGGAGCAGCAAAGATCCACAGTTTTATGGTCTTTGTGAAAAAGCCTCAAAAATAAAATCCACTGGCGGCTTTGCTTAGAGAACACACAGAAAGCACGTGGAAGAAAGTTCTCTGGTCAAAAGTCGGACTTGTATGCAAAATGTCATGAGTAGAGAAAAACTAACACAACATATCCCCCCGTAGTGAAACATGGTGGCGGCGGTATCATTCTTTGTGAACAACTGAGGGGGATATATCAAATTATTTAATCCAAGAATGTAGAAAACTATGCAGCATTTTTATTGTTGGGGACAATATTTCAAACAAGTTCAAATTGTGCGAACGCTTTTGTAAAGGGCTGAATAGCGGGACTTTGTTCAAACTGTTTTTCTTTGAGGACACTCAAAAGTTGGGCCATCCAACACTCGAAGGTGCTTTCTTAAATACTGATGCCAGCAAATAGACTTGCATTAGTTCCACAGTGAAACACGGTGGTGGCATAGTCATGTTGTGGGAATGCTTTTTCATTAGCAGTGAGTGAAACAGAGGCTGAAAAACACAGTCAGAGATTCAATAGATCATGGGATGTAAAATATTCATGAGTCAGAATGGCCTAGTCAAAGTCAGAATTCAGTGGAGAAAAGCGGTGTTGCATCCAGGTTAATGGACCTGAGCTGTGTGACAAAGACTGGAATCGAGATGAGCAAAGCTGGTAGAGCCATACCACAAAGACGAGTATTGATCCAGAAAGCTGAATAAAAACACACCACACTTTTCAGATTTTTCCAAAACAAAACAAACATTTTGAAAACCATCCATTACTTTCCTTATGCATTATAAATTTGTGCTTTGTGTGGGTCTTTCCCATGAAATACTCAGATGTCTGTGGCAGTAATGTGAAACTGCTTTAGTTTTTATGTTAGAAGCCAGCTGAAACACTGTAAACTCTTGATTAATAATCCTGTGTCTCCTCCTTTCAGTGCCGATCTACGTGCCCTTCCTGATCGTGGGATCTGTGTTTGTGGCCTTCATCCTGGTGGGCTCTGTGGTCGCCGTGTGCTGCTGCCGCTGCCTCCGGCCGAAGCAGGAGCTCTCCTCAGCTGGCGCCTCAGGAAGCGGAAGCACCGGCGGCCGCCTCCTGGAAACCATCCCCATGATGGCGAGCAGCTCCAGGGGCTCGTCGTCCCGGCAGTCCAGCACGGCCACCTCGTCCAGCTCTTCGGCTCCGCCCGCCGGGGCCCGCGCCGGTCCCGGTCCCGCTCCTCGGATGCGGGCTCAGGCCTCCTGCTGTCTGCCCCCAGACGCCAGCGTCTTCGTCAACATGCCCACCAACTTCTCAGTTCTCAACTGCCAGCAGGCCACCCAGATCATGTCCCACCAGTCACAGTTCATGCACCCACAGTACATCGGCTACGCCCACCCTGTGTCCCCTACGGCGGCCTTTTTAGACCACAGTCAGGGGCCATACAGACCTCTCCAGTCCCCCTGTCCTCCTCCAACAGCAGGATCCAGCGCCACCAGTGACAACAAAGGCCCTCCAGTAACAGTGTGATGAGGATGGAGGTGAGGGGGGAGGGTGGCTTACTTGCAGACCACTCTGGATCTTGTTGGAGCATGGACGTCTGGGCTCACTTCCAAAGTGGAGAAAACAACAAAAAGAAAAGAAAAGAAATCAAGGAGTCCGGACTCACATGAAGGACTTTTTAAGCTGTTCCCAGTCTGGACCTGCCCTGCTATTGTGTGTTGGCGTTTCATATGATCTCTTGGCAAAGTGTCACCGAGCTAAGCTCAACCCGTGATGGGGGTTTATGGATCCATAAACAATTCTCCGCAAAACTGAATGTTTTAGGGTTTACCACGGGCCAGGTGGATAACGACGCACAGTTCAATGCAGTACAACACGCAGCTCAAATCGGACCTGCCTGCGTTTCTATGCACACGGGCCTGTGTGCAAAAGTGTGAAAAGAGATTTGCTGGCTTATATGTGCAGGAATGAGTGACGACTGTTTGATTTATAGCATGAAAAATGGATCTCTGAGCAGAAGAGAACAAGACCACATGTTTTGTTTAAGGCACCGTGCACATCTGTGGCCGCGAATAAATGCGAGTGAGTTTACACAATATGGTACAGTTTGTTTGTGTTGAAAGCGTGAGGAGAGAAAGCATGTGGACAGACGTTTAGTGTGAGCATGAAGCGTGGACGGATGTGGTCTTATGCGAGTAGCTGTGAGTGAACGGGGTGTAATGGGAAATGCAGGTGGTGTGATGTGTAAGGCTGTTGCAGTCTCCCAGCAGACCATTTAAAATCTAATGAAGTGAACACGGGACGCAGACTGTGACGCTCCACCCAACTATACCAGTTCCCCCACGAGGCCTTTTGCCCACCACCCAGAAAGAAAAAACAGCCCCGAGCGGAAAAGCTCTCACAAAGCCCCCCCCCCCCCAACTACGGCAGTATTCACAGAAGGTTGGTGGTTAATGTTCCCTGGAAGTGTTACTGTGACATGAGCAAGAGTACAAATATCCAGCAAGGAATCTAAAAGTCTAACCCCATCAATTATTTCCTCTGAGAGGCAGATTTGGCTTTTGATATGGGCCACATGGGCAACTGCCCAGGGAGGCATTATAGAAAGGTTGGGCGCAGAAGCACCAGATAAAACCAAAACTCATTCAGTTGTATCGCTTTTGAGAACCAGCACCGGCGAGAGGAGTGTGTGCGTGCGTGTGACAAACGCTCCACAGTTCAGTGAACTTGCAGCCGTAGGGAGTCAGGCCAGGTTTGAGTCACAGTTTTCCACTTTAAAAAGTCACAAAAGTAGCAGTTATTGGCTGTGGGTTAGGAAAAACAAACAAAACGTGCTTAATTTCCAGTCATTCGGTGGAATGTTGCACAGCTGAGGAACACGCACTCTATGAGAACATGCAGCGACACCAAGCATGGCATGTTTGTGCGTCTCATCTTCAATACAAGCACATTGCGAGATTCAGTCGGCAGCTTGTGTGAGACAAACCGTGGATTCATTATCGATCCCTCTGAAACAATATATAAAGCAGGAGGAGATGACGTTTTGATATAAGTTTGATAAATAAACATTTTGAAACAGAATGTGGTCTGATGAAAGTTTGTGTTGTGGCGGTTTATTGAAACAGATGAACAAGTGACTCTCAAACAAAGACACTTTGGTTGCTTAAGAGCCGACTTAATCCCTTTTAAACAGCCAAACAAAGAAGTACAAGACACACACTCGCAGACAAGTCTGCTTCCCACAGCACTCAAAGCACAAAGAAACTTTAAACGTGGACGCATAAAAGTCCGGGTTCCAGAAATAAAAGAATAAAGTGGAACGAGCCACTGGAGGGGAACTGAAAGAACCGAACGGATTTCTTCCTGCCAAAGATGGATTCTCCACCCAGCAGCAGCTGTGGTTGGTTTTGGCCGGGCCACATCCAGGAAGGTGGGTGGGAACAGGATCTCCAGCTGAGAAAGGGGGAGAGGGGTCTCCTCCTGATCTGACTGTGAGGACTCTCCTGAGCTTAATGGTGAAGTGTGGGAGAACTTTGATTCTGGCCGTATTTATTGGCGCCCCTGCTATTCATACAGTACAAGAAGCTTCTTTTGCCAATAGGACAGTATTTTCTGTGGAACATTTTGGAAGGATGGAGCACAGACAGAGAGAGAGAGACAGAGAGAGAGAGAGAGAGAGAGAGAGGCAGAGAGAGAGAGAGAGAGAGAGACAGAGAGAGAGAGAGAGATTTGACCAGATCTCCAGATCATCTATTTTCTTGGCTCAGCCTTTATGGTCGTTTCTCTTCAGCTCATATCAAGTTTTCAAGATGATTTATGTTGAGATTTTCAGTCAGATTAAAGTCTGGACTCTGCAGGACATTCACTGAGTTCTTCTGAAGCCGCTCCTTTGAGAAAAACGAGCCATCTCCCCAGTCTGAGGTCAGATTGAACTCTTAAAAGCCTCCAACAGGATTTCTCCAGGAGAACCCTGGATTTAGCCCTGGATAGAGAAAAACTCCATATTTGTGGTATAATGTGGTGTTGGGAGCATCATGCACTTGAGACGGCACATACAGTTTTGAGTGAAGGGCAAACATTTAATTTTGGTTGTTCCAGCTCCCCCTGAGATTTGCTACGGCTTTCTTCCCTATTCCAGAAATGGCTGGCTTGTTGAATGCAGATCCTCTTTATTTCATGGTAACTGTTACAGGTACCAATAATTACATTAAAAATCTTGCTAAAAGTAGTTTAATTCAAATAACCTGGACTAAAATAACAATACTCAAATTTAAGGTTTTCCAAAATGTAATGAAGACTTTGTTTACATCCTTACCAGGGGTGCTAGTAAATGTAGACAACACTGCACGTATCTCATGTCAAACCCTTGTGGTCTGCACACACACTTTCAGCCTGAAACATAAACCAAGCTTCCCTGGAGCTACAGCTAGACTCAAAAACCTTTCAACCAGCAGTGAAAACACAGAGACATGAGCTCGGGCCACGGATTGATTAGATTTAATGATTAGGACTTGGATGGACATCTTCCCCCCGCCCCTCACCCGCTCCACACAACCCACCCATACAAACCCTTCAAGCTTGCATTCCTAAAACAGTGTCCTCAACACAGAGCACACAGACAATGGACATTCAGACAGTGCAGAGAAACACATGATTCATGCAAGTGTCCTCAATCCAATCCCTTCGCCATTTTTGGACGCCTGTTAGTAGGAGTTCAAGTAAAATATTCCTTCGGGTGTTAATGGGTCTTCCCCGACTTATGAGTACAAAAACATATGTCAAAAAGAAAAAAAATATATAAACGCATACACATGAATGTACACTTTCATCATAAAAATAAAAATAAAATGCTTAGTTAAGAGCAGACATCCCAACAGACCTGGAAGGGGGAAACATTAAAAACGGGCATGCTGCTTCTACATCAGCTGATGGCGTTAAACGAGTGTAAACGGACCTAAAAACTGTCCAGAGAAAAATGAACACGGTGGCTGCAGAAATGCAATGAGATGAAGAGATAAGAGCGAGGACGAAATAAACAAGAGGAGGTCTCAGAGGGATGTTGCAGCAAGGTGGTGGTCCACGTTTGAGGTGGAGTGTTCTGCCTCAGCCGCACCTCTGTGGTGTTTGGCAGTGAAGCTTGGTGCTGCCATGGAGCCAAAACTGGGTGTGTAGCTGAGGTGCAGAGCCCGCACTCCATCATTTTGACATCTGTCCCCGCTTCGTTGCGTGACGACAGATGTGCAGAATCCTCCTTGCTGGAGACTAGCGGTAAACCGTGGAAGCGACGCACGTAGACAACACATGCACACACGCAGAGCGCCACGGTGTGCAGACGAACATGCACAGGCAGACGCAAACCAACTGAAACAGGCACACACACGCGCACAAACACACGTCGACGCACAGCGGCGTGAAGCGATCTGAGGTGTATACAGGTACAAGTGTCTTGGCATGTCTGGGATATGGTTTGCTCATGCCTGTGCAGCTGTTTTAGGAGTTTGTTCAGTAATTAGCCTGGTCCCGTCCTCCAGACACGGCCCCTCCCCACCCGACCGTGATCCTCCCATCCCCAAGTGACAGGGAGGCCACGTCACTGTCTCAGTAAGGCCACGGCAGAGGCCGGTCAGATTGTGGCTCTGAAGTTTATCTGGCTGTCGTTGTGACAGCGATTGCTACGTTGAGCCGATGCCTCATTCCGGGCGGGCGGAGGCGGCTAGAGGCTGGGGCGCTGGCGGGTGGTGTCGTAGGACCGAACTACCTGGGACTGGGACACCACGCCGTGCTCTTCCTGAGAGAAAGCATAGCCATCTGAAAAAGGACAAAACAGGAGAAATGTTTACAATTCAAACAAGAGCAACTTCTCTCACTATCAGACTTCAGTTATCAATGTTTTAAATGCCATTTGTAGTTGAGTGTTTAAATATTTGCTTTACCATATTAGCCATTTTGTCCTTTTGGATCACTTTATGTACAGCAAAATTTACTAAAAAGGCTTTGAATTCGAATTCTATCATTCTTTCAATATTCTAGATTAGGGTTTTTATAAAAGATATTTAAAAATTTGGTAATTTTAAAAAAATTTCTCTTGTCTCAACATTGGTTTTCTTCTCAGAATAATTGGTTTTGTTCTATCCAGAGCATTTATCAGACTCATAAATCCAATCCCTTCGCCATTTTTGGTCGCCTGTTAGTAGGAGTTCAAGTAAGGGTTAGGTGAAAAAATTTGAACTTTTTCACATTTTGTCACATTGGAATTAAAATCTTTAACGTAATTTAACAGTGAAGCACTGTAGTGAAAGAAAACATAATGTTCAGTTCTTTTTATTTAAATAAACGGAGCATTTCTATTTAGCCTCAATTTTTTAATAACCATAAATAAAATGAAGTGCAACCAATTACCTCCAGAAGTCAACAAATTATTAAATTGAGTTGACCTTTGTTTTAAGCTCAGCTTAAATTCATCTTATCTGGAAATATAAGGTTATAAAAGGAGGAAAGCTGACACTGCCCATCCCTATGGTGGTGGCGGCATCATGCTGTTTGAACACATTTTGTTTTACTTCCTTTTCACAATAATATGCTGCTCATATTTGTTGGTCTATTGCATAAAAGAACAGAAGATGGAGGCTGTAAGGCAACAAAACTTAAGAATTCAAAGAGTGTGAATACTTTTGCAAGGCTCTACTGTGCTTAAGGAAACTCACGTGACACCGTCTGCTGCACCGAGTTGGAGCGTCCGACACTTGAAGGCGTTTTCCTAAATACTCTTGTCAGCAGATGGGCTCGTTCGTTTAGACTGCAACACGGACGAAAGGCAGAGCGATTAATCTGCAGTTTCAGAGTGAAAATCAACACTATTCCCCAATACTGAGGGCTAATGGTAGATTGCATCTAAATCAAAACACATTGATCAACATGTAAAGTGAGTTTAGGTCCAGAGGGATTTAATGATGCATGTTTTGGAGATTTAATTAAGCCCAACTGTAATCCAACAACTGCCTGCAGGGAAACAAGCCGTGCACAGTGAACTATTCCTCTCCCCCCGGCTCCTCTCCTCTCCTCATAACTCCTCCTGTCCACGGCGAAGAGTGGCCCCTCTGTTTTAAGACCACACGCCGTCACGGCTCCTCTCCTCCCCTGACCAAAAATAACTAAGCTCTCGCCACATATTCCACACGTACACACACAATCATGAATTTCCCTCCCTGTCTCATCACCGTCATGGCAGTCATAAAAGTATATGCACGGGATGTAAACGTTTAGGACGCCGACAGCGACCAGGATGTATAGTTAACTTTATATCCTCTGGTGTTTAAACAGCGTGAAACCGAGGGGTTTGCGCTGAAACCTGATGTATTTTGCAGCGATTATGATCGGTGGGCTAGTTATGAACTTGGGCCAGAATGCCCCGGGCTACAATCTGAATCCGGGAGCCAGGAAACTGTTGGGAATCTTCCCTCGAGTTTCTACCGGAGAGAAGTAACAAACAGCTTTTGAGCTCGCTCAAGGACTTCTTTGGCCTCGAAAAAAGAAACGTCTGTTAGATCGATGACAGAGCTGAATCATAAAAGGCTAAATGGAAGCTGGACATTTAGCCTTCTCCCCTCAAATTCCTGCCGGTTCAAAAGGAGCCCAAGGATATGCTCCATTTTGAATCCTTACACACACTCACACACACAAAAAAAATAAAAAATCCAGCATTGAAACACAGATGTGTTCTTATTTCAGTGTTTCCCACCACTGCTTCTCTGACCTTCCATACTTTCCTTCTCTGATTTGAAATGGAGCGGATGGAAGGATCTGGTGATGATTCTCATTTGGAAAGCAGTTTGATTAAGGATGAGGCCATATGTTTGGTTCCCCCACTTATCCTTCGGAAACCTGAAGCACAATTTAGGCTTTTCCAACTCGTTCAATTAGCCAGCTGCGTTTGGAATCGATTTAGCAAACACTCCACATATCAGATGATGAAAAGTTAGAACAACCTTCACCCTTTTTTTTTTTTTTTTAGTTAGAAAATGCATCATGGAACACTTTACCACTACTGGCACTTTTAGAGAAAATTATCAACACTTACATTGGCAACAAACCCTACAAAATAAACCTACTGATTCCCCGTGGTGACTACGCTTTGGGAAAAACATGCCATTCACATAAGACATGCATGTTGATCTTCACATGTGAGGAAATGGCTAGTCTGCAGTCTGAGCACTAATTAGATTAAAACTACAAGAATGGAGATGATCAAGTTTGGACAAGGACATTAGTTGGCTTTTCCACCACACTGGGAGAGAGATGGCACATTGGAATCCTGTCTATCCTCAGTTCAGTATTCACATATCAAAAATATTCTAGAGAAAATATGGCTTATGAAGCTGTTTAAACTATTAAAATATGCAAATGTAAGTGGTGTTAGAAGAATTTGTCAATTTCAACAATTTGGAAGTGGTTGTTGTCCCCAACCTCTGCAAATACTGGGGGTGAACTATGTTTTATTATTATTTTTTTTAATAAAAAAATAAAATAAAATAATGTCTGATTTTTGGTTGTATCACATGCCAACTGTTTTCTTGATGAACCTTTTATGTCTTAGTATTTTATGTAATTAGACCCATACTAACTACACTTTTTTTGCACCATTACAAGACATTTAAGTGGATGTTTTTCTTTCATTTTAATATTCACAATCCAAAATGTGTGTACAGAAGCCAAACAAGGCTTTTGAATGCATAATAAAATAAATTAGGGTTTTAACTTGAGGTGCTAATCGGAAAAATTGGTTGTGGATTCTCCACTAACTGAATCCCCGGTCTATTTCATTCTAACACAACTCTACAAACACCACACACAAGAGTACTAAGTCACAGCCTGAGGAGCTACAGCCAAACAGTAAACACACCAGGTCTGTACAGCAGTTCAAATTGGTCCACCTAAAAAAAAAAAAAAAAGAAAAAATCCAGAGGAATGGAAAAATTTAAAGACATATGAAGAGAGAATATACATGACCTTTCAGATGTGATTGAGAGAAAACCATGCGAGTGTCACTCAAAAGTCAGCGTGCAACAAGAAACGCAGGTCATGTAAGGCCAGAGTTCACAGGGCAAACCTAAAAACTACCTCTGTGGAGCAGTTCTGGGTCTATGGGACCTCAGGTTTGGATTCAGCTCTGTGGGCAGTGCCACAGGGGTAGATTAATTCATTTCCATGAAGAATAAAATGCATACAGAATATTTACCAAAAGAAAAACTGAGATAGATCTAGAATGAAGGGAAACTGTACCAATACAAAAACTCTAAATGAAATACAAAAATAATAACAATAATAATTTAATGTTGATGAGACAACGTTAATTTGTGTTTTCATATACTGCACCTGCGGCCGCTGGAGTCCCTGAGCACCGCGGCTCCCGGGTCAACGGCCCGCGCCTCCAGCTCCTGCACCTCCTCCAGCAGAGTCTTCCTCAAAGTGCGACGTGTCCTGCAGAAAAGAAAAGGAAAAAAAAAGGAAAAAGCAAAACAAGGTCTGGATTACTTCGCTTTGCAGACACATGCAGCTCATAATCCGCTGTGCGTCAGTGTTGACATGGACTCAATATGGGTTACGTAAACATTTCGCTTAACTTATACAGCCCGTGTGTAGATTTTATAATGTATTTATGTTAAATGTGCTCTACTTACGCAGCCCAAGCGAAATCTTTGAGTAAACACGCGGTGGGCACCAGGACCAGACCCAGCCAGAAGTACCAGCACTGCATCACTTTACCAGCCTACAATGACGACACACAGGCGACATTTGGTTTCAGTTATGTTTTGATTTAAATTCAAGTTTAACCCATTTTTCTCCACCCTGAGCTCGCAAAACCTCACATACAGTGCCTCACAAAATAATATTTTTCTCCCTTTATCTCCTTAAAACCACAAACTTTGATGATTTTATTGAGGTTTCCAGTGCACAAAGCGCAAGATTCAGGGTTCCTACACTTCGCCCACAGTAAAATTCAAGCATTTTCAAGGCAAGTTTTCAAACCTTTCCAGCACCACACTTTGGAGATAAAAACAAATAAAGAAAAAACTGTTTAAATTCATATGTTTCATGACTCAGACTTTTATTTCTGTTGATAATGTCTTGTGAAGGTATTCTACAGGTAAATAAAAATGTAACCAAATGCTATGTTTTAAAATGTCTCTCACACTCTTTACATCTGATTGGTTCAAGAACAAAATACAAATTTAATAAATAAAATTACCCAATTAAAAAAATAAATAAATTATGTATGAATATAAGACAATCTTTACTTCAATTGCACAGATTGATACGTCATTTAACTGTTAGGAACAACAAACATTTATTACATTGAAAAAATCCAAACAAATTGTGTGAAGGTAAATGACGTTCCTGCTCAAATTAAATGCTTCAGCACAATCCAAAGAAAGAAAAAATATATTTAAAAAAAATATTCTTTCCAAGTTTTCTGCCATTTAGTAAATAGAAATATTTTTGGTAATTCTAACTTAAAAACAAGAAAAGTTCAGTCGAAAAACATCTGTGTGTCTTCATTAGGTGTATGTAAATATCTGGTTTCAACGGAGCTTTTTCCAAATTTAGGCTTTTAATCAAACATAAGATTGCACTTTACTACAAACCTGCATAGTTTGAAAATCAAACTATTTCAGGGCGTTTATACAAAAAGCATCTTCAAGCACTATTACACACCCAGGGTATAGTGCCAAGGAGAAAATGATTCATAGTTTAAAAGTTTCTTTGTAAACAGAAATCTAAAATCCTTTTTCTTCTCCTTCCATAATTACTGTACGTTCTGCTTTGTGTTGGTCAAAATCATAGAATCCCAATAAAATGCATTAAAGTTGATGGTTGTAACAAGGTTTTCAATCATAAAAAGGTGATAAAATTCAAGTGTGGTGAAAACTTTTCCACAGGACTATATGTGGCAAAGATGATTAAGTTTTAAAGTGCATTAAGTACAGAGTGTGAAACTTATTAAACTCTTATCCCAACATATTTTGCAGCTTTCTCACAGCTTGTTTCCGCTCCACAGAATGGATTCACTGAAATTCTCTGCTGAGAAACAAAAACCGCACAGATTCTACCCCCTACCTGTCCATGCAGTCCAGCTGCAGCACGACTCATTGACCTTTGGCCCCCGTTCTCGGTCCGTCTCCCAAGATTAATCATGCGTCCAACCACTGTCTCACTGTGTCAGTCTGCGTGTCTCTCTCTGCTTCTTACTCCCACACATCTTTTCTCCTGCAATTCCCTTCAATCTCTCTTTCGCAACCTTCTTTCACAGTTACTGACTGTTGTCTCTGCTGCTTGTCCTCACCTGCTGTTGCTAATCTTTGTCTTCTCCTTCTCACACAACTTTCCAAAGGTCTGTATGTAGCTATGAACATTTTTATCACCTCAGTGAGTTTCACTGCTTCAGTGGTTTTACCTTCACAGAGACGACAGGACCAGGGTTCAAACACCTTCATAGCTTATTTGAAAAAACTATTTTAAATTCATGGATGTGGTCAGGATGAAGGAAGAAATGACAAAGGTGGAAAGAAAGGCATAGAGGAAGGATAGACAAGAAAATTACAAAAGAAGGGAGGAAGAAGAGAAGGATAAGATAGAAAAGAAAGAGGGGGGGGGGAAATCAGGGAAATAAGTAAGGACGGAGGAAAGGATTCATTTGAAGGGCATAACACAAGCTGGGCCTAAGGATGAAAAAGATGGAAGTAAAAACAGTAGAAAAGAAGATAGGAAAGATGGAGAACAGACTCATTCAAGGAAATCCAAGATGGATGGAGAAAACAAACAGGAATAAAAAGGATGAAGCAAGGACATAAAATCAGAGGTGCTCACATAAGAGACAAAGAAAAAGAAAGACAACATTCAGACAATGGACTAGATAATGAAGTCTTTAAATAGTATAATTCTCACGTCTGAGAATTAACTGATTCATTTAAATCAGTTAAAAGCAATGAATGTTTTCCACGTTTTTTGTAACGGCTGATGGTGCCACCTAAAGCCACCCTCAGTTATTCTGAGCATAACTATGCTGCGTTTCATCCTGCGCTGCCCTCCCCCCTGGACAAATGGACACATAGATAGCCGGAGGAGGGGGAAATAAGAGAGGTAATGGGGTAGTTACGGGGGTTGTGATGGCTGAGTGTCTCCGACTCAGTCAGTCTGAGCAGCTGCAGGGATATTTGACCGCATTCCTGATTTCTGACACAAATTGAATTAATGGGCTGGAGAGAGTCGAGACGGTCTTGTTGCTTCTCCATGTCCACTCAGTGGGACGCCCAGTCCCACCGGGGTCTTTATCCCCAACCTCTGCAATCAGTCTCCCAATTAGGGGGTTCTTCAAACACTCTCCTCACTCCTCTGCTCGGTCCTCATCACAATCACCAGCAGCCCACCCTTATGAGTCAACACCTCCTCAGAGAGTAGTATAAGACCGAAGTTTGGGTGACACACAGCAGGTGTGGGGCAGTCCACTAGGTAAACACCTCCCTCCTGGGGGGGCTCCAGCAGCGGAGACATAGAACACCCAAGAGGTGAGTCTCTTGGACGCCAAGTAGTGCCCGTCATGGAGAAACGGCAAACAGGCGATTGTTCAAAAATAACAATATTCAGGGATCAGCTGCTTTATGGAGAGTAAATTACCTGGCCCAACATGTCGGGGGCGATCGGGATGGCGGGCCAGAACACAGAATACACGGCGAAGAAGACCATCCAGAGCGCCATGCTTCCCCAAACGGCCAGGTGGGAAAACTACGACACAGACAAGGGAAGACAAGAACAAAAAGGGAGATTACAGAGACAAGACGAGGTCAAATAGCTCTGAATATAGCCAACCTTTCCCTCCCTCCGTCCGTCCCCAGTCTTCATCTGTCTCTGTGATGTGCTGTAAGGGGACACTGTGTGAATTCCAGCGGGACCTCACTTCATTACTCCCAGACTGTTGTGTGGACAGCTGAACGGACAAAGGTGTCAGCGCCTCGCTGTCTGTCCTGCCAGTCTGTCACTCTGGCAGCGGGAACTAACAAAATAATGTCACCGTCACAGCTGGAGCTTCTGTTTTCCCAAACTTTACCTCCACTTCTGCTGGTGGTTAAGAACTGAAAGCTGACACCTCGTGTTAAGGATCAAGAACAGTTTAGAAAGGTGACCGGCCTGATGGAGTCTTGGAAATTACATTTTTTCAGTAAACAAACTAAACATAAAGGCCACCAGGTTACAAGTTTTTGGTATCATTGAAGCATTCTATTTGAATAGACAATATTTTCTACAAACACTGGGGCATGTCTGTGGTTCATCCAGGCTGCAACAGACAGAGATTTTCAGCAGATAACAGGAAGGCCGATTAACTTGCCCCAGGTTCCTCTGTTTTATCCATTTTATAGCCTTCAATTGCAGTTTGTTGAAGAATATGCTGGGATTGGAAATGTTGGCCAAAAATTTGGCCAACACACAGTTTCATAAATAAGTACAGGTAGTATTTTAGCTGGAAAATGATGAACAGAACCATCAGAACCATATCGATTATCAGTGGTCTTCTATAACAATTCTATAACAGTAATCCAAAAAGAGGAAAGTGAGTTGAATAAAACATCTCCACGTTAGCAATGTCAAAGTGACTCCATTTTTCTTTCTAACTGTAATATCAGTATGATTGATGGTTTGGGGTGTTTTTCTGCTTCGCCATGCTCTGTTGGAGCAACTATGATCCTCCTTTGTTCCTTTCAAGATGAATCTCTCAGAGCATATTTAGCATCCGTCTCAGCTGCTTCACGGTAAGGCCTCCGGACTCGAGGGTTAATCTATCATTTGGATGTTTCCTAGACTCTGTTTTTGTACATATGAAATACTGCTGAGAAAGAAATGAAAACACTCATGAAGTGCAAGGAAGAAAACTGTAAAAGAAGCTGGATTTAGAGAAAACCTGCAAGATTTTTCTCAACTATGGAGAGAACTGACCTTTTAAAAAAAAACAATATCTTTTTTATTTAAGAGCAAGATATTGCAGATGTGGTTGGGTTTATTAAGGGGTGTTAATGCTCCTACCCTGGTCCAAGCGGTGGTCTCCATTCCAGCTTTTAGACAAACTGTAACGACCACATACTGCAAAGAAACACACAAACAGGAGCGGACAGGCACACAAACAAAAACAGAGAAAGAAACAGGAGACCGTATTAGAATGCTGGCGACTGTGGAGACAATAAACATTAATGCTGTACAGTAAACTCAGCAACGTCTGTTAAAATACCCCAGACCCCCTCCAGCGCCTCTATGCAAACACAGAACAGACAGGATTCCTACATAGTTCCCATATAAAAATTCCAGACTTCTCCAAGACTCCATTTTCCAGAGATTAGTCCTCCACATTCAGTCAAAAACATAACATATTAAAGTTCACAATTAATTTATGGCAGAGGAAACTAAATGGAGACAGAACACAAAGACCGAGGGAAGAAAAGCAAGAATAGAGAGGAAGGCAGGAAAGAACGAAGGAACATGAAGAAAGGAAACACACAGGAAAGCCAAACAAGATAAAGATGGAGAGAATCAAGGAGGAAAGAGGAGTGGGCAAACATCCATCAAATTATCTTTGGCTAATAAGTTTTCTGCAATGCGCCGAAAGACATTTAATCAAACATTAGTTTTATCCGCCATGTAAAATTTTGGTCTGAGGAATTGAGGGTGGCAAAAAGGGGCAAATTCCAGCATGTGCACCAAGTTCTTAGTTTTAAAATTTACAGAAGTCGTCTACTCACTCCATCCCTAAAAGGCTACAATTCATTTGAAAGCCCCAAATAAATACATGACACAAATTTGCAGAAAATAAATAAGAAGCTTACCGTGTAGACCATGTTTCCTGCAAACAGGTAGTCGTTTCCCTGGCCATTACTAAACGGGGAATCTGTGGACAACACATGTAAAGCTTTAATAACCAGAACTGGCTTTATTTTATTTTTAAAAAATGTGAGTTGCTCACCGTGCTCTAACATTTTGAGTGGAAACCAAAAGAGGATAATGGAATGAATCAGTGCGTTGATACAGTGTCCCCAAAACACCTGCAAGAAGGTGTGAGAAACCTTTTTAAAGGTCAGAAACAGCCAGCAGACCTCCAAGACAAAGTCAGCAGTTTTCTTGGAGTTTGTTGAAAAGCAACTGAAAACAACGAATCACCAGATCATCTCAACACGGACGAGGTTCCCCATAAGTCACATTTATGGTTTTTAAATAAATGTGACTTATCGTCTGGTGCAACATTCATTTTTTGACTGTTGTGACCTGTACTTCGGCATGACCTGTCTGGAAAATACAGTGTAATAATATTGATGCCCACACTTTTTGTATTCTCTTTGATTTCATAGTAGACAGGACCACATTTATCCACTGACTTTACCCTGCTGGAAAGGGACTAAAACTTCATATTTTTTTCCCCAATCAGTGCCAAAAGAATTTGAAAACTCATTGCCACCATTTTAATGAGGTAAGCTTTGGATCTCCAACAATTTAAACATCTGTTTGCTACAAAAAAAGGCTATTTTATTTATTTTTCTAAACTATTAAATGCTTTAAGAATTGTGAATGCATAGATTATTATTTAGCAAAATGTTTTTTGGGCTAAAACAAGAGACGCTTTTCTTTGGTCTGCAAATCCTTTTGACTTGACAAATTTGGTGACAAAAAGTTTGGACGCTACCAAAATTTTGTTTGCGGCATCAAACAATATTCAACTTAGCGCCTGAATGATCAGCCCTTAAAGGCAACCTATAAATACCTCACAGCTTCAACTTCCTGCCTACTGTTCTCTCATATTTCCCCTTTTCTAGAATGTCAGGAGACATTGACCTCTTTTACTTGATATTTGTACCTCAGGGAAACAGAATATGACAGATTATTTCAAAAAGGAAAATATAACATTACAAAAATGTTTCTGTTATGTTTAACAGAATGTGTTCTTAGTCATAGAAAAAAAAAATCACTGGTGCTTTTGTTTTTATTCCCAATGAATGAATATAGGTAAACTAGTTTCCAAATCAGGATTAAGCTAAATAAGAGGGAAATGTTTTTAAAAGACCTATTTTAATATACGTATATATGTTTTGGTTTTTTTTTTTTTTTTACCAGAGAAGCAAATGGATAGCACTTACACAATATGGGTCTTGCAGGTTAAAAAAAAGTAACAAAACAGCAATTTCTTAAAGCACAACATTCCCCATGTGTCACCAAAAGCTGCTTTCTGTGCAGTACACACACACAGGCTAAAATGAAAGAGTTTCTTATTCCACAGCTGTGAATTTTATTAAAACTTTGTTTACTTATCTCAGATCCCAACCCAACACCCTGCATCACTCATCAAATCACAAACATCCACAAGTTCAATGCAGACCAGGAAAAACGGGGGTAAACACGTTTTTTCCACATGCATACCTTGGTGTTGAAGCCCTCGGCATTCTGGGTTATCCTGTAGAGCTGTGGGAAGCGGAGCATGTTCTGCTGGCTGCACGGTCGATCAAAGATCCCCAAAGTGAACGGGGGCAGCGCGGTGAATATCTGCAGAAAGCACACACATGCTTTGCTGAGCAGTCACTGTTCTTATCAGATGGTCAGTGCTAAAAAGGAATTCCATAATGTTTTAAACACAGAGGAGCCCCAAGGCATCTGCGGCCAGACGCAGCGTACACACAGAGTTGCCAGGACGCACACAAGCACGCTCCCATCCAGACATGCATCCATGCAGACGTCTCTGGCATGAGGACAGAGCAGCGATAAGAAGACAGAGTGCTTGAGATCCATGGAGAGATAGGCAGAGAGCAAGAGAGATGACTAGGTGAAAGTGTAGGAGGTTCTCACCACGTTGTAGAGGCCTATGCACCAGCGCTCGAAAAGGATCTGACCGGAGAAGCCGTTCACAAACGCAAACCAGAGCTAGGACACAGACAGAGGGGTGAGAGGTGACGAGAGGAGCAAGGTCTGCAAGGAAAGCTAACTTTTTATAAGAGATGATGGTGGAAACAATGCAAAGACATGGATAATTGTCTCTCTTAAAGGAATGACTTGAAAATCTGGAAGTAACCTTTGCAGAGTCACATCAGAACTGAGATTGTAAAGAAACATCTGAGCTTTTTTTTCCCCACATGCTCATTATAAAAGGTATCATATATATGACTTTCATATAAATTATTGCACTTTGTTCATGTTTGAGCTATGTTTTCCTCATTTCCACAGGGTCAATAGTAAACAACAAATATGTGGCTATACTCAAATTAATATCTTCATCTGGCTGAATATTTGTTCAACAAATGCTCTTAACCTTCCTTGCAAAGATTCAGCTTTTGAGCTTTCCTCATAGCCAGAACCTTTGTCAACATTGGTTTTCTCAGTTCCTTGGTTATTAGAAAATTCCCAATAATTTGAGGGCACCAGTTTGGGTCAGATGGTTGAAAGTTGGACAAAGATTGATGTTCCAGCTGGACAATGATCCCCTCCACACATCAAACTTGTTTTGATAGGACAAAGCAGGCCAACATTAAGCTTCTTGAAGGATGCCATCTATTTAAGGTATTATTTGCGATGTGAAAGCAATACCTAATTTATCCTTTACAAACTCTGATAAGAAGAGTAGTTGTAAATCAAACCAAAACAATGTCAAAACCATGTTGATGTCATTGCTTGCAAATGCTACAAAAAGCCCGACGTCCAGGTGCAACTTGGTCAGAGATAACAAAATGTTTGAGGATTTTTACATCTAGGTTTGTATGAAACAAATAATTCATAAAAGTCCAATAATAATTGGACATACATGATTAATGTGTGTCAGCTTCTGACTGGCAGCGAAAGACTATTACAAATGGTCCAGTGTGGAGTTTCGCAGGCCACAAGCTGATCTGAGGTCAGATAGATGAAATTCTTGAGGTTGCTGCTCAAGAGCTGTGGTGTTACTGGGGGGCATATTGTGGAGCAAACAGCCAAAGGATGAAATCACACACAAACACACCCTTCCCACTTGTTGCATCCCCTCTAAATGGACAGAGTTCATCTCTAACTTTTGGCACAGAATGCGTCGCTGAACTCCCAAAACGTGAGACAATCAGAGAAACGTGCATTTACTGATAAAGAACCGTGGTTAGAACCGGCGCCGGGCAACAGCCAGCGCCTCCTGTGAGAACCTGCACCTGTTGGCATCCTTCTACAGCAGAGCGAGTTGCTGGGAGTGAGGACAGCTGACCAAGGACAGCAGACCCCTTCATCTAATAAAGACAATCCAATCATCTTTCAGGTATTTCTCGAACTGTGACGACTACTTCCTGTACAATAATCCCAAGTAAAAAACCCTACAAGTCTTTCTCTTTGCAGGGATTATTTGGTTCCCAGATGATAAATACATAAAACATGTAATTTAAGTACATGCACACACAGCAGCTGACCTCAAGGGCCAAGGTTTTGCCATGGCTGATGTAAAGACTCTTTTAAAGTAATATGTATATATATACTGTGTGTGTGTGTGTGTGTGTGTGTGTATGCGTGTGTGGAAAGGAGACAGAAAGCAGACACCAGAAGGGCACCTCGTCCGTCACTGTCAGCCATGTCGACAAACAGCTGCTGAATGTCTCTGTTAATGTGGCCAAGTGGGTGTGTGGGCTCTTACCTCGATAATGTAGAGGACCACATTCTTATAGAAACAGTAGAGGATGCACTTGGTGACGCGGTTGTAGCTCCACGCCCCGTGGACCAAAAGGAGTTTCTCCAGATAGGAGAACTGAGGAGATACAAATGAGAGACAGAAATGCCTCTGATCATGTGAGAAACACAAGAGTTGGAATGAAAAACTTCAGAGGACAAATGGAGATGTAAAGATGGCAACCAAGGCAAGAAAAGGTTTCAGCCAATAGATGCTTAAAGATCTTTAAAATGTAGATGAGCTAGTTTAATACAGCTTCAGTATATATTGCTATTTGATTAGTACTGACATTAATACATGTATCCAAAGAACTGTTAATAAACGCTAGCTATGCGATTAATTGGAAAAGCTTGTTTAACGGCTCTGAATGCTTTTGAAGGAATATTTAGAGCTTTTTACATGTAAAGTAGCAAAATGATCAAAAGCAACTTTTTTAATAAAACTGCAGTGCTGGGATCGAAATAATAAATGTGATTTACTCCAAGTGATGCACAGACTACATTCAGGCAGTGAGATCTTAATACTTAGTTAAGTTTTATTTATAGCAACCCTCATTGTCATTACGACATTGCAATATCCTGAGACTCCTCTGTGTGCTTTCATAAAAGTTTATTAACTTAACCATTTTCCCCTGAACAACATTTTCCAAATGGGATCCTGCAGAAAGAGATCGTCCCAAACTTTGGTTCTTCTGTTTCTCCCTTTTTAATATGGGTCGTTAGTTTATATTTGGATGTCAAAGGACAACATACAGAGTCTGGAATTCTGACTCAAAGTTGGAAGATCCAGACCTCAAACCACTAAAATGCTGCTGCATATTAAAGTGTTGTAATAATTACAGCAACAAATTAGTTTTTTTATTTTTTCTTTTTTTTTCCATTTTTGATGGTTTTTATTTAGTTGTCACACACAGCACTGGAATTCCTCAGAAAGGTATTCATGCTGAACATTTAGTCAACAACAAACTTCCTTTTATTTGGTAGAGAAAAACGAAGTGATGAAACTTTGGAAAACAATAAATTGTTTTCATTCAGTATAACTAACTGCCTTCAGCTGATTTGTAAATCGAGTTTCCTTCTGCATAATTTTATTTCAGTATAAATACAATGCGTTTGTCACATAAAATGCCAAAAAGATACTTTGTAGTTTGTCGTCACATCACTAAATGTGGAAAGGTTGAAGAGATATAAATACTTATGCAAAGACGGTTAAGTAACACATTTGCTATTAGTGTCGTTTAATCGCTTACAGTAGTTAACATGGTCAACTTGAAGCTGGAAAACAACTGAACCAGACTGCAGTCAATGCTAGAATCACAAAATTTGAGGAAATAAATGTTGCCATATTTTTTCAACAAAATACTGCTGTCTTTTATATTTAGGAAACTTTTGGAAGTTATTTCAGTCACAACCTCCAGTCACTTCCAGTTGTGCTTTTTTAGGGGGTTTCACATGCCGATCAGACCATTTATAAAATCTCAATTTGGAACATCTAAGAGCACTTTGTCTTAAGTTCTCCAAGCCACCATATTTTTTTTAAACTTTAGATCCATTAAACTTGCTGTCTTCTGCTCTTGTTGACCTCAATGGTGGTATAAAATATACATTTTTCATTTGGACTTGTGTTTTGTGGATTCTTACATTTAAGCCACTAGATTCACCTGATGGCTCTCATCTGTGGACAGTTAGCAAAACTGAAGGAAGCAAGGACACGATTTAAGTTTACATAAAATATGATAAAAAAAAATTATTTCTAAAAATGCTAACGCATGCATTCATTGTTTATTAACTTTACATTTACTGCAACACAAAGCACTGCCTCCTAAAATAATGACCACCAAAGTGAATATGAGTGAAATCTTTATACCTGCATCTGCTTGTGTTTTGACTATCATTGAATTGGCTTAGTTTGTACTGTAAAGGCCTGGTGAGAGCAATGTTTTCATATGGAAAACATGATACTTCACTGATCTTTGTAGGTGAAATCTCCTTTCATTCCCTCCCCTGGGGTGATGTTAAAGAGAACGACGAGAGGAAGAGCAAGTAGCCAGAACTCAGTAGCTGAAGACGTTTCATCAACGTCGACAACTTTCCCAAAAAGGAGATTACATCAAAAATAGTTGTTTCTAAGAAAAAAAACCCAAAAACTATAACTTAGATGCTTGAAAATATTTGATACTTTACACTTAAACACTGTTATTTCTACCCAGCCATTAGCTTGGTTTTAGGAAACAGCTGTACCTGTCTGCAAAGTTTTAGGTGACTTGTGGAATCCTTGCACAGATTTTAAACCATTAAAAAAGCTTTCAAGTTGTAAACACTAACATTTTGTTCTCGAGCCATTTGAGACTGAATCATCGGCTGGTTTTTCCGATGATACAACTGGTCGTAAGTAGGCCCGCACTCAGAAATCACTTGGTGACCGGAGGTTGTTAGTTGACTGGATTAATGTTTCCTCACACCGGTAAACAAACAGTTCTATGTTTATTAAATGGTGAGACATGACTGCTGTGAGAGTGACAGACATCAGAATGATAACAGGAAGGCTTAACAGAGAACAGAAAAAGGGCTTCATTTAACCCTTTACAGTTTTCAACCTCTGACACAGGACTAAACACATTTGTAATGTTGGTGGCCTTTTGGAAATCTCAGAGTTAAGGTAAAGGTCTATAATCTCTAACAAATACACGTGGAGACATTTTGAATTATGTTCTTAAATCTGCTTGGATCACAGTCTTTAAAAAGAAACCAGAAATCTGCTCTAACCTGTGCAATGGAGTAGTCTGAGGAGTTGGTGGCCTGCATGCCCTCATTGCCGCTGATTCCCACCCCAACATGAGCTGTCTGAATCATGCCCACATCGTTCGCGCCGTCGCCTATCGCCAGAGTGATGGCTTTCACGTGCTTTTTCACCATGTCCACAATCTCAGACTTCTGCAGCGGCGACACTCTGTAGGGAATAAATGGAGATTTTGAAGTTAATATTAGAATAATAATGGATGCAGCTGCCTGAACTGGGGATTAAATCAGAAGATAAATGTATTGTAAAAGAAAGTATAAATTGAATCAGTCATTAATGCCAACAAAGCCAGCAGAGACGGGAGAGCCAGTTTCTAAGAGGCTGCTGGAAACACCACAGTTACCAGAAGTTTTAACCAAATGCTCACTTCTCTGCTAAACAGAGTTGGTGACAGTCATCCTTGATGTGTGTTGACTGCATGCATCTTGAGCGGGGTGTGTTCAGGGAGCTTCCAGAGGTACTCCACCCTCTTGACCCGTATCACTGATACTCAGCCTATAACCGGTTCTGTTTCTTCACTGACAAAAGAAGACGGCAGGAGGCTCAATTACAGGTGCTTCCCTGAAAGACGCTGAGGGAGGATGGCAAGGTGTCAGGGTGCTTTTACTGAGCCACTGAGAAGACGACCTACGGTTACTGACAGGTGTCTATGGATGCATAGACCAAAATACTTATAGTCATGCATATTATTGCTTTATGCTTGGCTGTCACTTAGAAACTCAATGTAACTGGTTTCTAAAGCATCTTGCACAAGCATTAATGCCACTTCTATGATTTGAAATATTGTGCTGTTGAATCTCTTTGTGCTGGTCATACTTTGTGACCAGCACAAAGTACTGAGACAATGGTTTTTAATATCCCCCCCCCACCCCCCAACTAAGGTAGTATTGCATGCATTTGTAATCAACCTCTCTGAACAAATACTTTCCAGAACAACCATTTGCTGCAGTTACAGGTGCAAGACTAAAACACAGTCCTGCTGGATAAAATAGGACGGAGTAATATTTTCCATCTGCTCTTTCCATTCCACCCCCATCATTAATTTTCCTGTATCTGCTAGAGTAAAGCTTCCATGGTGACTGCATGATGCCATTTTAATGTGTTGCACTTTCAACTGCATTGTTGCTGAAATGTGTTATACAATAAAAAAAGCAACAAAATAAAAAAACTTTACTTCTATGCAGCATGATGTCGCCACTATCGTGGATCACAAAGAAAACAGATTGTGCCAAACTATAAATGCAGCTTCTTGTTTATTTTTTACTTTTTTTATGCAATCTATTCACAAAAAAGTATTTTGGAGTGCATGAGTAAACGTTATGTCAGCAGATTCTTCAACCTGAGCAGCTCCTCCAGAAGCATCCCCTCAGCTGGGATCAAGGCTCCATTATCTGTTTAGGAGTCATTATTTGCAAGGTTAACTGATGTGCCACATACACTTTCCATTTTAGAATGATTGCTTAAAAACTGCTTTGATTTTCTGATGTGATCCCAAGAAGCGGATCTATCCATTTTTCAAATTATAGTTCTCAAATTCCCCGCTGAAATTCAGCTCCAAATCCCTCTTTTTAAGAGTACATCGTTTGCTTCTACATCTCTTGTGACTCATGCAGCTGTGTTTTGAATGTTTTATTTTTTTAATTACAACCTGTATTTATGTGCATTCCTTGAAAAACTCTACTCTTGGTCATGCACACAGTTTTGTTGATCTAAAAAGAACTAAAAAACTACATTTTACCTTGAGAGAAAGAGAAACTATATTCTTTGTTCAACAATTTAATCAGAGAAGGCACCAAAAAAAAATGTAGATCAATAATTCACTAGTCGTGCTAACGTTTCAAATTTCTTCAGCTTCCTTCCAGAAACAAAATATAACTTGTGTGTGCAAGAAACAATCGTGGGCCACACACACAGTGTTAGCATTCTCAGAAGTTGCACCCTGGAGTGAATTTGTCCTTACGAGTGTGTAAAAAGCCCTCTATCAGATTCCAGTTACTTGCAGCCAAGCTCTTGAGAGTTTCATCATGTACTACCTGAAAAATGTACAGTGAAAACAGATAGGTCTCATAGGAGGAAACATGGCAGCAACGTGATACAAGCACTGGGATTAGAGACGGAGTACAAAGGAAGTAAAGCACTTGTAATTGTAGAAGCTTTTGTTGAGCATCAAGCAGATAGATTCTCCATATTTTTTATTTTTGCATGAGCTTTGTTGAAATATTGAACAGATTCAGACATATATTACAGACCTCTGTAGCCAGATACTACAGAGCTTTCAGTTCTATCACTGATATTAAGCTCCAGTTTGATAGCACATGTATGCTATATTTTTATGATTATATCAAAAATTAGATTTAATTCTGAACCATCTTTCACAGGACATCCACTCACTCATTTGCAAGATGAGTGAGTGCAAAAAATTTTTAATATAGCACAAAAAAAGCTTATACTAAACAGCAAAAAAGACAGTTTAACTTCAACTACAAATTATTTAGTCTTTGCTTCACTCTATTACTGACAGCCTTGCATCAACTGATTGGTTACTGCAAGGTGTGACAAAAACACAGAAAGAAAAGAAACTATTGATGCAGAATGACGCTGCCTCAGTGGAAGTTAGTTTTTCCAAGATTCATTAGAAAAACAAACTTTCTCAAATGCATCTTTACCTGCAAAGCAATGAAAGAGTGAAACTTTCATTTGGCACTTAAAAGTGCCAAATGTGCCTTATGCATTTTTTTTATTACTAATGGAACTTGACTAAATATTTTAATTGTTGACTGTGTGCTCTATGACTTTGTATTAACATGTTTTTATGATGCAAATCAGTTTGAAATGCTTTGTTGCTGAAATGTGCTATACAAATCAAATTTGATTTGATTTGATGCATTTGTCCATCTGTCAATATCTGTGCTACTGACAGCTGCTTGTTTTCATGGTTGAATTTCTTAAAGAAAAATCAGAATCGGCTAAAGTCTGTATCGGCGGATTAAACTGGAGATCATAAATCGGCAGCAGTTCTTTGATGCGTCAAACTCTTGTAGTAACCAGCATTACTTCCCTCTCAGTCATGAATGACTGACATGAATGATTGACAAATAGCATTAGTTAAGCTATATTTTCTTGAAAGTCAAAGTCTCTGAAAGCTACTGTTAAAAAGAAAAAAGTGTGATTCCTGGAGGTCAGGTTAAAGCAATCCCCTTGCATGTGTGCAAGTCTTGTGATAACGACATTACAAAATTAGATTATAGCCAGCTGCATGAGGCGTCACATGGCCAGGGAACAAAATTAGATGATTTTTATGACTAAATTAAATTACAGGCATACTGTACGATGATCCCTGTCCTCAAGAGGGGCTTAAATGAAGCCCACGAGCTACAAGGAATCAATTTGGACCATTCTTCAGATGAGGTAAATAACCAGCTCCAAGTGGTTTTCTTGCACACATGAAATCATGTGGAAAGCTTTGCTGTTTCAATAACATGAACCTCTTATAACCCGCATCACCCAGCCACCACAGGAGAGTAGCAGGAACTAAACCTCAGCTGCTTCACTTCCGAGGCCATTAAGGAAGGATGGGACCTAACTCCGCTTTTCCTGTTTCTGCATCTGAAGTGCGCGCTCCTGCATCTCTTGGCCTCTGACCACAAATCTCTCTTCATCTCCGCCTCTAGCTTCCCTCTAAACACGGCCAACAGAGTCTGGGATTGTGTAAAGTGGAGCTCGGAAGATGAAAGGTTCCCGAAAGCTCTTCACGGTGGAACTGAGCAGAAAATAAGCAGCCGCTAAGGCCTCCTATAAACAAACGCACAGTGAAGTCAGGAACCCAAGCGTACCAAGCACACTCGACCCAACAGCCCCCTGAGAGCAAGAGGCAGACACACACACACACAACCCATTCCCCCACTTTGATTCATCATACACAGAAAATCATAACTCATCTCAAAGACAATTTTAGTGAAATTCAGATCTAAGTCTCATCAGATTTGATTCCTCAGGAGAGAAATCTCCAAAAATCCTGGTTCCCTGTTGAGGAGATGGGGTCTCCCTCGGTACATAATAAGTCCAAGCAAACAGTTCCGTTTCATTGAGCAACCGTTTGCTTTGTTTTTTTTATGCAAGTTTATCTGATCGCTGGATTTTAAATTTAGCTTCACATCACCTAACCATCGACAGTAATTTTGATAAAAGGCTTCTTGTTGATCGGCAGATTCCTCAGTGTTTAAAAAACATCTTCTGTATGCAATTTGGACTAATTTGTCTTTGATCAAAGATGACAACAAAGCTACAAGATAAAATCTTATGTCACCATAATCAGATTGTTTAAAAAGTAAATAGAGTCACATTTTGATATCTTGTGTATTAGAAGATATAGCCAAGCTAAAATGAAACATGGTTTTCTAAGTTTGTTTACTTCAATAGAATCAATGGTGGAAGTACGTACAATCAAAGTTACAAACCCAGTTTTGGAAGTTTGTAAACTCAAAATCAAAAGATGGCTACTGTTACAGATTATTGTTCAGTCACAAAAAAAAATTCCCATGTTCTTCAAAACAGCAACAAGTAAAATGAAGTCTATAAATAATTTCCCCCAGGTTGATGAACAAAGTGCAACCATAATAGAAACATTAATTAATACCTTGTTTAACCTTAACATTGTGATAATAAAAATTACACTAAAGAAAATGTACTTATTCACAAGTAGGGCCTAAAAATTGAGCCTTGTTAATGTTAGACAATAAAAACAGTAAAAAAAAACCTTAAGCTTCATGTTTATGAACAAATTAATGCACAACAGTAAAGCTAGCTGCTACAAGAAGTTAGCAAAACATTCTGTTTAGATTTTATATCTTTAAAGTTATGACATTGTTTGCGATTCATTCATTTTATCATGTGAAAAACATCTTGGGTGATAATTTTAGTGATTGTTGTGGGCTGCTGTTTCACTAGTTTTCATAGCCTGCACAAGGCTTTGAAAATATACAACCAAGACAACTTGCTAATTGTATTTGTAAAGGGATGTTTTCTTGGTGCAAATTCCATCTGGAGAATTTTTTTATTTAGATCAAGGTACTCTTGACCTCATCAGATGGAAATTTTAAAAAAAGAAGAGGATTGGACAAAGAGGGTGAGGGGAAGGGAAGTTGGAGGCTGTTTGTAAAGCCTGTGAGACCAAAGTCCGGATATGGCTTGGATACAGAAGAGAGACTCTTTTACATCCCTCTTGACTACAAACACACATAGAAATGCACTCAGGGAAACATGTACAAAACTCTTAACACTCAACTGGTTCCAACTGCAACATGGCCAAAAGAAGTTTGCTTTATGTACTAGATACACTTTGAAATCAGCTGTGATGTCAAAAGACAGCATCCATTTTAGGGACATCAGCAGTGAGTTACTGATGGCATTTCAACGCAGGAACATGACACGACTTTCACCGTCCTCATTCACTTTCTCTCAGGCTCACAACAAAGAATCAAGTGATGTAGTGTAATTCAGTCGGTCTTTGTCAAAACACATAAAACTGCCGTTTTACCTCCAGACTAGAGGGAAACTTTTACTGTTGAATTTCTTGAGCCACAAAACATTTACATTTGAGAGTTGACTTGATTGCGACTTGGAACTGTTGTTCTTTTTTAAGAATGTATAAAAGTAACTACAGTCTATAAATGTGCAATGTTAGTTTAAGAAACTTAAGATTTTTGTTTTGCCATAAATGTGTTTATTTCATATTTTGTCTTGTATATTTTTATTTCAGTGAGCCTTCTTGCACGCCGTCATAAAATCAAAGTTTTAAAATACTAACGTTGTGGAAAGCAGAAACTAGATGTTTAATGGGTTTGTAAAAAAGGATGAAACCAATAATTTTGTAAAATAATAACAAGATAAGGAAACTCCCAAACAAACACATTCAATAAGTGAACTGCATCTGAAAGCATGGATTTACATTTCTTACTTTTATGTTATTATAATGCAATAGAAAGAAAATTTTTAAATCATTTTTCTTCGCTTTTTTAGAAAAATCACATTCAGTAATTTTGCTTTCTATCCTTCTTGATCTGTTTACATCAACATAAGAAGGTTTTGTATGATAAATGGACAATAAATGACAAATGATTCCTCCCTACCGGCAACAGATTACAGCTTTGCAGGACAGCGCCAAGTCGAGGAAGGCCTGGCGGAGCTCGAAGGACAGAGCGTATTTGAGAGTTTGGCCATCGATGATCAGTGCAAGTTCATTTTCTTTTCTCAGAGAGTCGCCCAGGGAGGAACAGTGGGTGGTGAGGGTGGCACGAGTGGCCTGCAGGAAGACAAATGCACAGAGGAAAAGATGCAAATTATATTTTTTAACTTTACCAAGATCTCATCATAAGTCAGAAGAAAACAGATGCAAACCTTAATAAGATTACACCAGGAAATGCTGTTGGCACTAAAATTATAAATCTCTTACCATAAATCTAAATCTTGCCACAAAAACTCTTTGTAAACTAAATCTAATTAATTAAAAATGTTTTTTCCTTTCCTGCAATGAGTCAGCGGATGTTTTCAAACCGCCACGTTTCTCTTTTCCATGTTTTCTTACGTGGACACTGTTGTCTTACAAAGTGATGAAAATGCAAATCACGCACATCAAAACACACAAGCTGGTTTGCTGAAAGGTCAAAGCCATCAGCAGGTAAATGGAATCCATGTGTGCTTGGTTGCATGGTTGGCTTTCATCTGGGAAAACAATTTGCTTCTGTGTACCCCGAAAACAATTAAAAATGCTAATATAAAGTTCACAGTTGTTCCAGGCATCCTAATACAACGTGCAGATGCTGCCAGGTCCTGAGGGTACGTTTAATCGGTCCATAAAAATCCCAAATCCTTCCTTTAAGCGCAGAAGCACATGACGGCAAGAGAAAAAACAAGCAAAAAACAGAACGGAAGTTAAAAAATTAGCTGAACCGGTGTAGATGGGGGAAATCTCGCCTTCACAAGTAGCAGCAATAGGTACCTGTGCATGTGTGCGTGTGTGGGTATGTGTGTGAATGCCAGATTGCCTACAGCGCCGAGGTTTGGGACTGTTTTGATTGAGACCTTGATAATGGAGGAACAGGGATTAATAGAGAAAACAAACATCCAGCAGAGGTGTAATGAACTCCATGTGGGGAAGCAGACACGCTACAAACCTGACCACCACACACACACACACACCCACACACACACACACACACACACACATCTGTAGGCACACCTGAATTAGTTATATCCACTGACTCAAATCCTTATTTACTTTGGAAATCCCTCTGACTTCAAACAGACTTTAGCTGATTAAAGGAAAACTAAGATTTAAAAGATAAATTCAGGTTAAAATCAGTAACATACTACCAGTCAAGCAGGCAGAACAAGGAGGTTTTATCCAACAGAAATGTTTGTTACATCAGTAAAAAGCCTGGCAACCTAACAAGTTTAGTTTTTTGAGCACATGAGAAAATTTGAAATGCATGCTCCCTAAAAAAACTATTGTTTTTGACAGCATGGAACAAAAACAATTAGTGAACAGTGCCTTGCAAAAGAGGTTATTTCCACTGAATTGGATTAATTAATTTCATTTATCCTTAAATGAAATGCAGCAGATTGCCTTCAGAAGCTACAATGCAAATGTTGATTACATTTGTAATCTATATAGCAGTTTTATGAAGGGGTCAAAAACTTGCTAGAGGACGTTATTGAACAAATTTGCACTGCTCAAATAAGGCAGCCAGACAAAGTCCTTTTTGCAGTTTCCCAGAACAAAACGTGATTGAACATTTTGGTTTACAAGAAAATAGGTTGCATGGAGTAGAAAACAAAGAATAAATAAATAAAAAATTACACCCCTGAACTCTGTACTGTCGTGCTAGGGGGGATGGTTTTCTTCAACATGGACAACGTAGCTGATCAGAGTTGATGAGAAGATAGACGGAGCCAAGCACAGGGAAAATTGGAAGAAAACATTCACCTCTTAGCAGGACAGCAACAGTAAAGAGAAAATCCAGAGCTAGATTGGGTTGGATCAAAGCACATTCATGTACTAGAATGGCCTAGTCAAAGTCCAGACTTAATTACAAAATCGGTCTCAGTGATTTTTAGGTTTTAATTTTGCTTTAAAAAGGTGCAAAAATGTTTTTTCTTGGTCTTATAAAGTATTAACTCAGGCAAGTTTAACATAAAAAAATGGCAAACTTTTAGGATTTTTGTATTTATTTTCACACTCATGCATCTTTTCCTTTCACTTTAAAATTAGAAATGGTTTTATTTGTGTTAGTCTGTCAAATTAAAAAAAATGCACTGGTTTGTTGTTGCAACACCTATAAAAAATAAAAGAAAGAAAAACAGCAAGACATTAAACAGCAAATATTAATACATCAAATATTAAAGAAACCAGCAACCCAGACAGGTGACCCTCCTTACCCGCATAGCATGCAAAAGACATGAATGTATCAAACGCAACCATATGAACAAAGCAGCTGCTCTTCTTCCTGCCAAATAGCAATGCACACGTGCATGCCCTCCCTCCACAAACTCACACACACACACACACAGGTCCCTTCTCTTCCCTTGAAAATTCCTCCCTCTTGTTTTCTCAGCCCAGGGGCTGTGTGTTTTTCCTTTGAATGCCGGAATTCCTGTTTGCCTTCACCTTTTTGCCCAAAACAAGGAAGAGGAAAACAAAAAACATAATGAAAGGATTAAAGGTTGTCAGAGTTCTCAGACTCAAAACCTTGTGTGTGTGTGCTTCAGTTTTGAGGTCTTGCACACTTACACCTAAAGTTTGATCATGTTTAGCTATTAGTGAGTCCATCCCATCATATTTAATTCACAAATAAGTTGCAGTTTAAAGTATGATAGCTGATCTGAATGCAGACACAGAGGCACAGAAATGGTCTCCTGTAGCTGCCACTGGGCCCTAATGCTCCACTGTAACCTGTCGCAGCAGGTTCAGACAAAGCTTGAGCGGCAGTTACGATAACCCAGGATAATAACCAGGATAAACCTGCGGAGAGCTATAGGGATTTAAAGTGTATCTACAGTTTGAACAATGGTTGGTTTTTGCAACCACACACCAAGTCCAGACCAACCCGACAAGAAAACTGTCTAAACATAAAGAATGGCTCACAATGGTCCACTACGGTCTGTTAGTACTTAACAGAAACGCTGACGCAAGAAAGAAAAAAGGTCTCTCTTTCTCACGCCAAATTACCATCTATTTCTGGAAACGATGTTGGGGAGAGAGAAAAAAAAGTCTTATTTTTTAATTGCAACAATAACAACATGACTGAATTCATTAGTAGACATTTCAGCTTCCAATCTAAATGTTTATGTTTCATATGCATCTGGTCTGGACACAAGCAGAAAGTCTCAGGACCACAGACACAAACACTGAGGCACAACTCGCAGACAGCATTCACAAGCCAGACGGCATGGAAATTTTTTTAGGTTTATATCTGGGTCAGAAACTGGGTAGTGTATGGAGGCAAGCTGAGGCATCCCAGGTCACACTGTTACTTCGTTTTAAAAGACAGGGGTAATAAAATTAAAACAACCAACCCAAACATATTTAATTAACAAGACCTTTTGCTTATTTTCAAATCATGTGAAAAGTACAACTCCGCGCAACATTTAAATGTTCATTTCTGAAGCAGCCTTCCATTTTTAATCCATAGGATTTATAATGATACGGGTCTATCGACGCTTTGCAGATAGCTACAACTCTTCCAGGAAGGCTTTCTACAAGAATTAGGAGTTGGTCCAAGGGAATTTTCTCCCAGAAGAGGATTTATGAGATGAGAAGTCTCACTGCTTTGCATCAGTTCATCCCAGAAAAGTATTTGAGGTAAAGACTCACAAGTCGAACCAGCAACATTCTCACCTCCTAAGGCAGCCCAAGTCCAGTCCTCAAGAGCTACCATCCTGTAATTTTAAGATGCATCCATGCATTGAATCAATGGCTCACTACCAGGCCTCTGAAGAGCTTAAAGATGCTGATTAGGCACACTTTAAACAGGATTGCATTCAACATAATGTTTTCTGCTTGCAGGTCAATTTGCAGAGTACATGATATAGAGTTAACAACTACATCTCTGAGCTTTCTACTGATTTCAAAACTTAGTCTTTCTGATGTTTGCTAATGCTGCACTTTTCAGAAGACTCAAGACTTCTGGAAGCTACAATGGATTCTATTTATAGGTATCAGTATAAAAGGGGGGTGGAAAGAAAAGCACACCATTATGTTTCAGATTTGTGAATAAAATATAATGTGGAAAGCTAATGTGCAGAATTTTTCTTCCACTCCATTAAAACTTGAGTGTCACACGCACACATAAAAAAATCATAAAATACACTGTGACAGGACAAAGTGTGCGAAGGTTCTGTGACAGGACAAAGTGTGCGAAGGTTCAAAGGGTTTGGAAACTTTTGCAAGGCCATGTATCTGTGATCTGGTACAGAGACATGTGGAAAGAAAGACATTGACTGGTGACCAGACAAGCCTTGAAAAAAACTACAGAGTGGGGGGAAAAAAAGGCGGGCAAGGACACGCTCATTTTAGCAGTGCAGATTCTGTCACCAGTGAGATGCAATATACCGTTTAATTATCAGACGATGCATCTGTGCAAACAACCCACATCCTCTGCAGCCGGGGTCACACGGGAGGACTTCAGCTGTGAGAACAGCAGCAGTTACAAGCTGGAGCACACACTGCAAAGCTTAGTGTGTGTGTGTGTGCGTGTGTGCACATAAAGAAGATGAATGGGCAGAAGAAAGGCACTGTTTGTTTAAGGGTTGTACTGCGGGCAGCGTGACGAGCGCCTGGCGATTGTGGGAAAGTTTGATGGGACGTTTGTTCTACACGTTTATCATGCTGATCAGGACGACCCAGTGCCACTTGGTCTTGGGTAAACAATGGGTGAAGTTGAGCAGAGATGGGTGTGCTTCTGAGATTTTAAGTTTCAAACAACTTCAAGAGGAGCGGGGCGAAGGTTTGTGCAGGTCTGTGTGTGGCGGTTGATCTGAAGGTGACAGGTGGCGCATGTCACGGCGAGTGCTCGCAAACCATTTACCCAGGAGGCATTGGTCTCAGGGTTTGTTTTGGTGAGGAAGAGCACCAAAAGGAGATTGTGTTACCGCTCATTCATCGTCCTAAAACGGGCTGGTAAAAAAAAAAAACCTACACTCTACTTCGCCCAGATTGTCCAGCTCATGGATGGAGCCAAATAAACAGACCTCACAGCTTTATTCACAAACCCACTCCTGTGTCTCCAAAAAGGATAAACACACATATATTGTTCCTGTTTTCTGCTCTTAAGTCTACCTTTTCCTGCCACAAAGCAGCCAGAGTGTGTGGTCGCTTCCTGAACATAAAGAGCATGCTGACAGATGTGGAGGTAGCAGTGTGAGGAGGACGTACAGGAGGAGGATCACACACCAGACACCACACTGAATAATGTCGGCTATAATAATGTTTCGGATGGGATTATTTCAAACTTTTACTTCAAGTGAACAGTTAGATTCTTTATTTGGAATAAGTATATTTATAAGTTCAATTCATAACACAAATGTTCCAATAGCAATAGACTAGAATTAGAGTTGTATCTTTGGTGGTGTTCTTTAGATTTGACTCGCTTATTAAATTAGCTTATTTAAGTCATCACTAGGTAGAACTTAATGTATTTTATTAGAAAATTATCTGAGAATAATCTAGAGGTGGATGGAAATCTTAATCCCAAGATATATTAGCAAATCTTTTGCTTTGTTTGCAATAATGATTTGCCTAATCAACAGGAGAATAGTTCCTTCTTCTGACCAATTTTCACTTTAGCTTACTTTAACATAGCCTACTGAAGATGCAGACAAATCTGTGAAGTCCAATTTAATCATCAAGGCAAAATCCAACCACAAAAGAAAAATAAGAACAGTGGGCTTCAGATGTGCTTTTTCTGTGATCTTTTATACAAAAAACACTGATACACACAAGTCCAAAGCATCACCAGCGAAGCTCCAGTGCCTGATACAAATGGGAGCAAAGGGTCAACCTCGAGAAGAGATTTTGATAAGCAGCTTCTGTTTTCACTCATGTGCAGGTTGGGCCTTCAAACAGGCCCACATGCGTACAGAAATCGGACCTTGTGTGAGTTATTTTAAGTGAACGGCAGACAAGTGTTAAGCTGAGGATGGCATGGCTTTCATCTGCATCACGCACATCAAGAGCTCTCTGAAGTCATCCTGATAGACTGGATGGATTAACACCACATGCACGTTTCTTCTGCTGAAGTTTAAAGCTACGATTTCTAAGAAATCGTTCCAGCTTCCTCAAGTCAAAACGTAAAAGATTAATTCAAAATCCACTCAAAGCACATCATTGAGGTTTTCTGAATCTCATCTGACTGTTCATCTCAAATTTCCTGCTACTCTGTGTAAAATACATCCAAAAAAAAAACATGAATGCCTCACCTTCTCAGTTCAATGAAACTTCCCACAGACCTCTATTTATGCCGCCTCATCTGCAGACAGCACCATTTATCCTGCTTCGTATGAAGTCACTCAGGCATTCAGGATTTTTCTTCTTATGTATGAAAACATTTTTCTTTGCGAAAGATTAAAGTGTTTTCCCTGTGCACATGTGCGCACAAAGCATACTTAGACCTTTTCTCATGAGCAGTAGGGCCAGTAATCTCTGTTGAAAGGGGCAAAAATAAAGAACAGGAAAAAAAATATTTGCAATCCACCATCTATTTTAGTGAATTTGACCCCCTTCTATCAACTATTAACCACACAGCAAACATCAGACTAATCACACATAGCAGACCTGTAGAAAAAAAACAAAAAAACAATTTGATTATCAGATTAGAGCACTAACTGTGTTAGCTGTCACCCATTAAGTATAATATGTAGGTCTAAAGCACCATATTTGCTCTAAACCTAAAATATGCCTCCTGTTCAACTCAGTTTACTCAGCTTTTAAGTGGCCCTGCATGCCATCTGGATTCACAATGTCTGGAAACCTCAGGGTTTTGCTTGGAGCATCACTTTGATAAAGAGAGAAATCTCACAAGTGAGCCATTATCTGTCACAACACAAACATTTTAAAGTGATGGTGAGTACTGGTGTGCAGGTAAATGTGTAATGAACAAATTAAAGTCTTTTTACATCGCTCTCAAATTAGGTCCCCTGTTAACCATATAAAGGGCTCACTCTGACCATACGCCACAATAATGCAACTACTCTACGAGCCAACAGTCCAGGACGCCCACCAAACGAGGCGCTGAAGCAAGAAAATTACAAACCAAGCATAGGTCTCCACTTTTTTTTAGCTTTATGACACACTTTGGACCCACAAACTGATATCCGTGCACATAATAATACTTTGGTACAGAAAAAAGCTGCAACCTCATTTTTTTGACTCAACAACACACTGTCCACAAACTATTAAGATAATGATGGAAAACACTCATGACCCACTATATAAGCATGTTTACACTCAATTAAACAGCATTAACAGCAGCCTCCATAGCCAATATATTGCCTTGATTTATTTTAGTTTATTTAACTAAAAAAATAAACGAAATTATTATTACATATAATAACATGCTATTATATGTAATTTTTTTGAAAGGGGGCAGTACTGCATATTTTCCAGGTACATGGTGCAATTTAATTGTTATAAAATGGCTTTAAATAAAAATTAAATTGAGCCTCTGTCTCTTTAAGAAGCTCCTACTCTTTCTCATACTCCATCTTTACAACATTACCACAACACATGGTGGTGGTAGTGTTGTGCATTATGCCGTTTACAACTGCTTTATGGAAATAGGCGGCGCTTTGTGGGAGATTCAAGAATTTTTCAAACATGCATGAAAGAATCAAGACAACACTCCAGGTATGTTTTTTATTGAGGGAACAACATTTCAAGATGAAGTAGAGTTCAAAACAAGTCAGTTTTACATATTACAGCCCCTTTAAAAGGATCTGAAAAACCAAACACTTGAACCACTCTAATTTAACATGATTAAATTAGAGAGCACTAGATAAACTGGAATGTCCAACAACAGCGCACTACTCTGAAATTGAGCAGTTTGCTTTCAACAGAACCATTTATGGACTATTTATTGTTGTAACCATTTAGGCATATAATGATTTTAGCAAGTCTTTTCAACAGGTTGTTCCTTAATAGATCCAATAGTCAAACCCCCCCAAAGCAATGACTCATTTGCTCCCAATGTAGACAGGATGACAGGCCTGTAGAACGAGTCAGCTCAAGTATATCAGCTTAAGGATAAAAATTAAGTTGTGTTTATATTCTTTAAAGCACTGGAGCTGAACTTTTCTGCAGAATTTTGCCCTACAAAAGTAACCAATGTTCACACAGTGATTGGACAAAAAGTGTGATATTTTAGTGATCATCATACATTTCACCAAAGGGGACATCAGAGACTTTAATTGCTTCCACCTGGAAAGATACAGAGCCCAAGCCACCAATCTGACTGTTGACCACACCCCAGTTCTCACGGTAACCTTGTTAAAACATCCCACCGCATAACTTCCTCCCTTGGGAGCATAAAAAAAGAAAAAAAAAAAAAAAAAAAAGGAGTGCCAGGAAGAAGAGGAGGAGGAAAAAGGAAAACAAAGAGAAAATGATGACATGCCGTGTGTCAAACAGGAGTAAAAAAAACAAAACACAAGAAAAGAGGAGGAGAGAGAGATTGGGTTTACTCAAATACAAAAAAGATTGTCACTCAAACCTGCTCAACCTCTGACCAAATGACAGCGTAATAATCTGAAGTCACGGTGAAAAGAAAGTGTACCATCTTAAAATTGTAGCATTTTAAGTCGAGATGCACAGAAAAATCAGAGGTTGTCCCAATTGCTGACTTCCAACTTCAAAATCAAAAATCAAACCTTTTTTTGATGAGTGAATCTGTCATACTAAATGTTCAACAATCAGAAAACGTAACCTGAAAGTCTTAGTCGTTTACATCTCATGCAGGGGTTAATTTTTACATATAGATTGTTTTTGTTTCCTTTTCTTAAGCCTGGTTTGATTTTTAACGTCATGCGCTAATTAGGATCTCACAACCCACACATCAATCAATTTTATAAACATTTTCAGTGAATTGGTGGTTAATTCATTGACCACTAATTCAATTAATTGGTTTCAGGTTTCAATTAGTAGAGGAAATGCGTCCACTCATATTTTGTTTTCAGCTCCTTGTATTAGATGACAATTGACACCAGTTTGCTCTGTGACTCCTACAATAACCAAGAAACTGCATTGAGCTGGAACACAAATATAAAGTCTTCCAATAATTTGTCATTAAAGACCTAAGGGTTTGCATAAATGTTCACTTCCAGAATAAATACCACTTAAGATCCCTACAAACTGTAGTTAGTTTGCTGCAGATTGTCACACCTTAAACTGAGGGGGACTTTTTTTCAAAAAAAAAAAAATCAAGAAAAACAGACACGCTATGATCCTCCCAAGCATGTGTTTCTGCAGTCAGATTTAATGCCTCCAGCAGAAATATCTTCTGCTCCTTACTCTGAAACCTGCTCACAAATCTCTCTGGAGCAAACTCTATGAGAACAATGGTCACAATATTTTAACCAGGCAGAGTTGCTACTTTGTTCCAAGAAAAAAAGAAAAATATGCTAGCAGAGAAATCCTCTCCTAGAGCGTAGGGGTCATCTCTAAAGAGGAAGTTGTGCTGCGTTTGATTTGTCTCAGGAGTCGGAGGTGGAAATTATGTTCCACCTGAGATGAGCGCGCTGTAAAAAAAAAATACATTTGAGAGCTGCCATTTGTTTGGCTGCTGCCTTTACTTCATATAAACGGGTGACGTTTCTATGAATCATGTTCAGAAAACTGAAGGTGTGAAATATGCACAATACTACGTTTAAACTGTTAATATGAATCATCGGAATAGATTTGGGCAACTTTTGATGCACTTGATATGCATGGACGCCATATTGGATCCTAACAGTTTGATAAGCTCAGACTTTCTTAATCGGAATCGGTGTTTAATTTTAATCAGGGAAGTATTTTGAATACGAAGAGGATGCACCTTTAAAGTGCAGGATTTAATCAGGAGGAGAATATGTTTGAATAAGAGGCACTAAATCGGAGCACCGAAGCACTAAAGCAAAGCATTTGTGCAAGAAAGATTGTTTTAACTTAACAGAGCGCACCAAAGTGAAATTAAGGAATCACACTTATAAACTGAAAACTTATTTTTGTAAGAAAATGTTCTCATAAAGCTACAATCACAAAGCCATAAATTAGAGTTTTTATTTTGCTCCAGGTCTGTCTGACCTTCCCAAAGTATTAGAAACCAGTTTAGAGCAATACTGATTTACGTCATCTTAAGGTTTTTAAAAGTAACTTGTCAGTTTTTCAATCATATTCAGTCCACTATTTGACCACTTTCAGATAAATGTTTATTTTGTTTAAGCCAAGAAATTCTGACCTTCAAGAAAAAAGAAAATGTTCCTAAATTTACTCTATAAACTAATGTAACTAACTTTCAAATATTTTTTTTCCCACCCTTGATAGGTCTTTCTGGGCTCCACTTTTTCATTCACCAAATTTCTTTAGCATGCCCTCAATATGAGGTCAGACAAAAGCACTAAAAAGGAAATCAGCAAAAAAGCTAAAAACAAAAACAAACAGAAAAAAAAAAACAGCTACGAGATTTTAAAAAGTCTGGCTTCTTGGAATGACTGTGTTTGTTTGTTTTTTGCATTGTGTCTTTGATAGTTTTTCTCACCTATATTAATGGCCGTCTCTTGCTTGTCTCCTGTGAGCACCCAGATCTTGATCCCGGCCCTCATTAACGTGGCGATCGTGTCTGGGACGCCGGCCTGGAGGCGATCTTCTATGGCTGTGGCTCCAAGCAGCATTAAGTTCTGTTGGCAAAACGCACAGAGCCAGAGGTAATCCTAGGAAAATGAACCCGTAATGGCATAAAAAAAAAGTTAACGAGGTTTTAAGAAATCATATTAGGACTGATTTCAGCCAGACATCAGGTCTCTGTAAATGTGAACGATTCTGACAACACCACACATGACTAATTTGGGGATGAGAGCGATGCCAGGCAGTTCAACTTTGAGTTGAAAAACCATTTAGCCAAGAGGTAACTCATTACCCTTTCCCATGCTAGCTTAAATTTGTCCAATGTTTAAATGCTTGTGTGCCCTCATTAGACACCCACACACACACACACAAAACCTAGCACGACTGTGTTGTTGACTCCGGTTTTATGGGGCTTTTGGCACGCCAGTGCAGGTAATTGCCCTTGTGGTCTCCCAGTCAGAGGTTTCCTCCTCCTCCTGCTTCCTCTTTTTTTTTCTCCTCACATACTTTTCTCACCTCAGCCCTTTCTGCCAAATCAGTTGGCTTTTAAACCTATTAGTTCAGTTCTCTGGTGAATCTCCCATTTGGTTTTTAACCAGATAGTGTCGTCTATCAGATAGACATGAAACACACAGCTGCATCATAAAGCAAAATATACACAAAAGACATTGAAGCACTTTAAAAATTGTTAATCTGTGCATTACATTAAAGGTGTAACAAATCAGTAGATCCACTCTGCCACCTGCTGGCAACCAAACTCCACAGTCTATAAATGCTTTGGCTTTATACTTCATGTCTTACTGAAAGTGAAAACATTTCAACACAAAGTTCTGAAAAGCTTTCTGTGTTTTCCCCTAATATTAAAATAAAATCTACACATTCAATGCCAAATTGGAGTCCTTTTTACATTTTGGTTTGTTTTGTTATAATCACAAACTTTAATGTATTTTTAGTAGGATTTTCAATGTGATAGACCTGGGGTGGTCAACTCTCACTCCAGAGCCATTATTAACCTGAAACATTTAGATGCATTCCTCCTCCATTGTAACTATGACACATTAATTTTTAAAGTTAACAAGGTACATTTTCACATCCTAAAAATTAACAAAATTACTTTTTTTTTTTAAACATACAAAAAGTCCCGAGCCAGAACCTTTGCTGCCGCAGAAAAACTAAAATTGTTTCTCTTATTTTTGCGTAAAAATAAGAAAAAAAACCAAAACTGACAGGATACTGTGACAGACTATTGTCATAAGTTTTTGCACAACTTATGAGTAAGTTGTGCAAAAAGGTGTTAGCATATTCCTAAAGCTATTCAAGCCTAAAAAAAGTCTTGGTGCAAAACATGTTGCAGTAAGCACAGATGTAGCCAATATAATACTACATATAGCATTATGTTGCTACAATAGATGTAGCAATGTATTGCTACACTGTTATAAGATTCTGCAAATCTTATAATACAAGATTTCCAGAACAATACTAGTGGGAGATCAGCAACATTAAAGCACAATAGATTAAACTTATGAATACCTTTTCCAGTAGTTCGTAACACTCCTCTAGTTTCTGAGTGCGGTCTTTAAGTTCAGTGCTAATACGATTGTATTCTTTTAACCACTCCTGATAGGCGCCTTCCTCCAGGTCCACATAGGCAAAACAGAGTGTCCTCAGACCTGAAGGAACAAAACAAGGAGAGGCTGATGAAAATTACACTAAGGGTAGATAAAACCGCTGTTGGTTTCAGGTAAATTTGATAATAAACTTGGTGTGTTTTTGTGCATGCAAAAACACACCAAGGAAACTAGGTTCAAATCTGATTTATGAGATGAGGGAGAAGATTTGGCCTGAATAATTGGTTCAAAAGCTGCTTTGTGCAATCACTGAAAGTAAAAGCCAAATAGCAAATTTACAGCAGGGACATTCAATGCTCTTGTTTTCCAAAGGATTACTTTGACAACTGCTTTCAGAAAGGTACATATTAAAAATATTGGAAGATTTCATCAGTAACCTTTTACTCCACCTTGTCTGTTTGCCATTAAACCAGATTAAAGATGGAACTCTCCCTGAAAGTCTCTGAGATTGTTTTTACACCAGATTTAGAAGAAATCACATCTAATTCCAGCAAATCTTACCCAGAAAAACTCTTGTGCCAATACCATTGTTATGACTCCATATTTAAAATACTTGCTAAATCCTATTTACGCAATTACAATAAATTAATTGCTAAACTATTCTCAATTTTCCAAAAAGTGTTTTAAAATGTCGCAATACAGTAAAAGATTTTCTTGAATTAGAGCTGATGCAAGAATGAAAAAAATAAATAAAATTTTACAGATATCTGGTAAATTATCACTAGAAAGGTTAAACAAGAATAGAGTCCTGTCCAAGACCTCTGGGCTCATTCTCCTGTTTAATATGTTAGCTGATAGCACTGCAGTTTATTTTCTCAACTGAATGCAAATATGAAGACATCTGTTGTTCTTCCAGTAGGTAAGTAATACCTTCAGTAGCAAACTGCTCCAGATGAGCGATGGTTAGATCTTTATACTGAGATGCTTCTGTTAGTCGTTCAAAGATGACATTATCCTGAAAAAACGAATTGAAATTTTAACCTAAATTCAAGATTACTGTCAGAATGATAACAATCTGCTAAACTTACAGCTCCTTTGCAGTAAAGCCGCAGCTTCCCAGTGGGCGTCCTCACCACCACGGACATGCGTTTGCGATTACTGTGGAAGAGGTAGGTGTAGTTTTGATGGAATGTCACAACACAATTATTTGGGGACAAGGACATTTCAGGGAGGATTACCTGGAGAACTCCAGTACGTTCAGAAGTTCATAGGTCATTTCCTTTCCTCTCTGAAACACAGAAAGCTTGTTAACTTATACCAAAAAAGGAAAAAAAATAATAATACAATTGCATTTTAGATTTTTGGTGAAACTGGTTTAAACAACTTTACTCACATGAAATTTGTTTTGGTGGAGGTTTAGATAAATAACATATATTATCAAGGATAAGTGAAATTCCTGCTAAGCCGTAATCTTTAGTACTTAGAATTTCAGGTCTGTTTTTGTTTAATCCCATTAAATTTGCAAGTAAAGTTTGCTAGCTTTGAAAATTCGTTGAATTTTCTAACTCTAAATCGGATATTGTGTAGAAGGGTAATATTCGGTGTTGGTTTTCTGCCACATACAACATTTTGCAAGTCCTCCAAAACGTCCAGTTTTTCCCTCATCTAATGAGATTACCTTGCCATGTCCTGTTGTGAATTTCTAACCAAAATCCCAGCTCAGATTTACCACACAAGCTTACAGCATCGATGATGACTGAATGAGGGGTCCTGGCTGTGAAGACGAAGCCGAGTCCTTTGGCAGCTTTGACCAGCGCTCCTTCGTCCGGTGATGAGGCCTGGTAAATTATCTGGTCATCCTCCCTCTCCGGTACGACAGTGTGGCACACCGCCATCATGGTCAGAAACTCGCAGATCTGAGGTGATGTTGGCTAAAAACATGCAAAAGAGTAGATACAATAAAAACATTCACTGTACCCTTCTAATTTAGATTGAATCGAAAACACAGGAAAAACATTTAGGACACCTACATGATTCTTTTCAATGTTTTGAATGAGACTCGGGTCGTCAAACTCTGTGGAGTTATGGCTGCTGGACGGCAGGTTGCTGAGAGTCAAAAACATGTTTCAGTGATTAGACAGAAACTAATGAATTCATAAATTAAAAGGTATTGTTTAATGCTGTATTTGAAGCAAGCAGGCACACAGTTAATCATTCACTAGAGGTGCAAAACAGAATTGGGAAGCTTGAATGGAAGTAACTCACCTGAAGTCCTCCATTGAACGATCACAGTCAAGATCAGGGAAGTGGCTGCAGTAATGAACGATGTTGAATCGTGAAGGGAATCAGGTTGAAAACAGTTGATTAGCTGATTAGTTTCTTTGATTAAACATGCAAAAGTACAATCAGCTCAACCTTAATTGAGTTAGCCTGCTACATAATGAAGCGGCTGAAACAGCAGAAGCGTGTTTAGCAGCATTCTGAGCTCATATTCTCTTATCAGGATCCTCGTTTTACAAGTAAACTCGGGATGTAAAAGAGGTGTTTAAATAAAGGATGACTGACCCGTATGTGATTCCTGCAATGGTACACTTCTTAAAGTGCATGATGTTACACGTGAGCGTTCCTGTCTTGTCAGAAAAGAGGTATTTCACCTGGAAGAAACAGAGATGGCTTAATTGTGCCACTCTTAGGTCAGAAGCCAGTTGTTGAGGATGGGCAACTGACCTGGCCCAGTTCTTCATTGAGATTGGATGTTCGCGCCATGGCCGGCGTGTCCGTCTCCGAGTAGTACATCTCAACGTCCTGAGAAGATAATAATATAGCAGGAACGTAACAGGAGACTGCAACCTGCTGCTCCGAAGTGGCTCTTTGGACTTTCCACAATGGCTCTTTAAAACTTTAGCTAAAAATTATGCAGAATTAACTCAACTTTCTTGCAACAATATGTAGGTATTTAATAATTTTTAGTATTTTTTTTTCAATACTAGCACTGAATTTTCACAAAGAATGACACTAAAAGTACTTGTGTTTATGTTTATTTTACTCAATAGAAGTAAAATGCTGGTTCTTTAAAAATAAGAGATTTTCTAAAGTTGTCTTTTTCAAAACGTTTTGGGACATTTGCAGCTTTGGTTGTCCTGAAAGCAAAATGGCTTATATGCTTGACGCCTGGTGTAGCAAATAAAATCCCGCTAAATTACATTGAAGATTTTGATTTTAGCAGAATTAATCGATTATTAAATAAAATATGATTCATACCCAGTTGATGAAGAGGGCTTGTGTGAACTTCACCACCTCCAGGGTAACTAACAGGCTGATGGGGATCAGGTTGTTGTAGAGGATTATGAATGTCAGCAGGTTGTATGCAAAGTTAAGAGATATGTCACCTGGAGGGGGGGAAAAAAATCAATTTAAAGTAAATCATGTGCATTTCTGTGGTTTTTCATGCACTAAACCTAACAGCTTGCAAGGTGAATATGCATGTGCTCTCACCGGCCCGTGACAGATACCAGCAGGCCTCGTCAGTGTGTTCCCTATTCCAGATGGCGGCGCCCACCGAGCTGACCAGCGCCATGACCAGCAGGATACCGAACAGGACCAGGATCTGCATGTTGGTCACCCGCTCCACGTTCGAGCGCTTCAGTGGCACCTTGGTGGAGTTCTGAACGGTGAAGAAACCAGAGGAGTAATAAAGTAATCTATGAGGCAGAAAAATCCAGCTAAACTTCTCTGTTTACTAAATAAATGAGTATTGTCGAATTATTACTAAAGAGATGGATGCATTATAAAACAAATTTGTTAATTTTAAGTATAAGAGTAAATGAAAACTCTTTGTTAAAGTCTTTAAATATTGTGTCAATTTTCAACGTAGAAACAATACGTTTCTTGGCTTTTCAAAGCTTAGAGGTTTGAGCTACCTGCATTAGTTTAGAGTCATGGCCAGTGTAGACGACGATTCCCACAACCCACTGTGTGTTCCTGAGCTGAGCTCCACGCAGCAGCACCTGGTCTGGACCCAGAGGAGCTGGACTGAGTTAAAGCAAATGGAGATTTTGCCCATGAGTGGAAATTTATAGCATTTAGGAATTATATTGGCTTCTTTTATGGCTCTGCTTGTCTTACACCAGATGTTTGGATTCTCAGAATTTCAGTTCCCTTGAAGGATCCAAATTTCTAACTCTGAACAGCCATTGTTACACAACTAGTTTCATACACATTTTACACATCTATCATTTAAAAATTTATTTAACCAGTTTTTTTTTTTTTAAATAAATCAATAAAAAATACAAAAGAAAGAAATTATCCATAGCTTTTTGCAATACAACTTTCGCTAAAAGTTGTGTATGTCTCACTTCTGGTTCACCAGGCGCAGCGTGCCGGTGAAGTCATATAGGTGTCTGTTGGGGCCTTCGCACTCCAAATGACCTGACAATGCCATCAAGTCATCCAGGGTCTGAAAACCGGCAGTCAGGGGAAGACCCTGAATGTAAAGAAAAAACAACGAAGTGGAAGATTTATAAACACGCAAAACAGTCCAAAGAAATTTGAGGAAAAGTTGATCATGTAAAGTTCCTGGAAAAATAAAAACATTTTCCACATTCCTTGGTCCATTTTAAATGTGTACTTGCAGAAATAAGCCCAAGTACAAAAGATTTTCACTATACAATCAAGACAGAAGTTCCTACATATTTTCATTTTAAAAAATCAACACTTTTTCCTGGACTGAAGCTATCAGTTGTCAATCCTCACTGAACAGTAGATGGAAGGAAACACAGACCAGTGGATAGATAAATTAAGATTTATGGATGAGCGAATAAATGGATTGATGGATGGGAAAAAGTAATAATGTTTGGAAATATTTTTCCCCCACTATTCTTTTTCCAAATCGTTCCAGAGCTGGAATTTTTTATTTTTTTTATGCATTTATTTTAAATCAAACTTTTTTATACTGAGTAGAAACTCATCAATGCGTAGGGAAACAATGGTTTCTAAAGCAATTTATTCTAAAAATGAGGAGAAAGGTTTTAAACCTATAGTTAAACCGGTGTAGACCAAAACCCAAATAAATTCTGCTAAACACAGATTATTGTACCTGTCTGATCTTCAGGTTGGTTTCTCCGTCCAGGTTTGAGGTCTCAATGTAGCACATGGCTTGTGGCTCGCTGGAGGAATGGCAGCAAAGTTAAAATGACAAAAGTAATTACACTAGATAAGTTGTTGGCAGTTAATTTAATTGGTTTGTTTAAAATTCAGTTAAAATCATGTGGAGTTATTTAAATCATTCAACACCACTCAGTCAGCAAAAAGTTAATTCAAACCCAATTAAGTAAAAAGGCTTGCCAGCGTCACATTTAGAAAAACATGTTCTGACATTGATCAAACAATTTTGTAAGACACACACACACAAAACGGAGTCTGACCTGGAGGACACTATAACCATGTCAGCTGGAAGATGCTGGCCATTGGTCACCTTCACTATGTCCCCTACTGCCACCTGGTGGCCAGAATGCAGAGGAGCGACAGAATGAGCGAGAGGAACAAGAGTTTGAGTGGGGGCATGGGCAGGTGAAAAGAGGAGGAAAAAAAAAGAAGAGGGAAGTTAATCAGTGATTACAAAGAAAGCAGTCATCAGAGGGAAAGGACTTGTGATAAGACAACAGCGAGCACAGCAGTGCGCCATGTCCTGGCCAGGTTGCAACAAATTCAGAATACAGAAACATAACAGCTTGAAAGAAAAGGAGAGGCATGGTTCAGAAAGCAAAAGTTGTTACTTTTATTTAAATCAGTCAAGCATGGTGCAGCCATGCCTGTAACCATAATAAGTAGAGAATCATTCATTACAGGCAAGAAGCTTTGAAACAAAACTGAAAGCAATGTAATGTTTCAAAATTACAAAAGGAAAACTAATATTAACTTCTCTGTCTTTAGTATGATCCAAAGGACAGCAACAAAAAAAAACCAAGGGCGTGGAAAGTTTATACACAGTATCACTACGCACAAGAGAAACTACTGTCCTATAGGTTGTTTATCCTTTTTGAAAGGAATGTAATGGATCTCCAAAATGTAAGCACACTCGGTTCTCACAGTCAGAGATTCAGAGAACTTTCACACAAACTATGACACTTTAGACAAAACTTATTTCAGAAGTAAACTTTAATGAGCCTGGATGACAGCTGGAACAAAATTCCCTTACCTGTCCAGACACATTGAAGCTTAAATGCTGATAAACAAGCTCGTCACCAACACGCTGTAACAAGAACCCGGATCTGACTTGATTCAACCTAATGGAGCGAGGTTGAGCACAGCTGGGCCCAGTTAATGAGGACATTCAATAAGGAGCCCAAATCTTAGGAAAACAAGTCCACACTGCATTGTGACAACAGAACATTTGGGAACTTGCTTCTATTAACTAAGCTCAACTGCGTAGCTGCTCTTGATTTGGTACATTTCTTCTCCAACTCTGATTATACGTTTCATTATCTCAATGAGCTGGCTTTCATTTCAGTTACGCATTAATTACCGTTCTTGTACAACTCAGGGAAATGCAGCACTCTCCACGCTTAATAGCTACAGCAAAGCTTAAAAACACTGAAGTGTTGCAAAAAACTGAACGTTTAAATGGAGTATATATATTTGTAGAGGGAAAGCTTATTCAGAAATAGGTTAATTTTTACATAATTATTTCTTTCCACACTTCTTCTCACATTTTTGAGCTGTTAATACTTAATGCTTCCCCTATTCCAAATAGAAAGCACATACTCTTTTCCTGAATCACATTGAAGTAAAGGAGAAGGGAGCTATTTGATCATTCCTTATCTACAGACCTGGGTTAACTCAACCTCAGTAACATTTGCAAACTCCAGGTTTCAGTTTGTGATAATAGAGTAAAAGAAAAAAATTCTGGCATTTTTAATGAAAGAAACAAATCCTTGAGGGAGTTGTGACCATCATGGAAAAATTTTGATTTTCTGTCAGATTGGGTTGACTGGGTGTTCAGTCCAAATAATGACTCATTTAGGATTTTTTCTCAGGTTTCAAATTCAGGATGAATTTATTTTTGGGACTGTCAACATTTTTCTTCTTACCCAACAGTTGTTGTATTCCCAAAAGATTTAACTTTAGACACCTTGAATTAATTTATAGTAATTTTTTTTTTCATAATTTCTGCCATTATGATGCGATGAAGTGAACAAGAAATCACCAGCATGATAAATGAGACGGCAGAAGCCGTGTTTGTGATGATAACGATACCTGCTTCCAGATGATCGTCTGCCAAGCTCCGTTCCGCAGCACTGAGAGACAAGGACAACACAGCCATCAGTCAACTGGTGCAGTGGCTCTCATGCAGTATTCATGGCCTCTAAACCTTTGGCTTTTTTTTTTTTTTTGTCTTGGCCTGAGTGCCCTCTAATGCTATAATGACCAACAGACAAGGGCCATTCATCCAACCATGAAAGGAAAACAAAACCCAGACAGGCAAATGGACGTGCATGCTCATGGGGAAAATGTTTTCTTTTCTTTTTTTTCTTTTTTTTAAATCGCTCAATATACCTGTCGTCTTCTTCTTGTTCACCGTGTTATCGGCTTTGTGTCTTTTCTGCAACAGGGTAAGAAGAAAGTAGAATAAAAACATAAATATTTATAATAAAGCATTAAAAACTTGCTCTAGGAGCAACACTGCAAGTCTTGACCAAGTCCCTGCTGAGCTACTCACATAATCCTCTATGATTTCTTTAATTCCCGCCACAGTGAGAATGAAGATGAGCGGCACCAGAGTGGTGTAGCGACCAGTCGGTGATACATCAGGGATTTGCTGATGGGAAAGAAACCAAATCTATACTTACGCATGTGCTGATGTGCAGCATAGAAGAACTATAGAAGAACTTATCTTTGATAAGTAGATTGCCAAGTGTTTCTGAACAAAAATTTATCAGCTTGTCCATTAAAAAAATCTAGGAAACATTTATTTTTACTTTCAAGATGTTTGTATAGATAATGTTTATGAGAATGTAATGGATCCATGGAAAAGTAATGAAATCTTGAAATGTCTGAGCATATTAAATATAGATAAACAGAATAATGCAAATTTTTGCTCTTACATTTACTTTATTTTGACTTTTTTTTTTCCCCGAAACATCTTAAAACACAATCTAATCATTTGCTTAGGATGATTTTTACCCTCGTTAATGATCAATATTGCACATACAAATACAACAAAAAATGGGCTTAAACAGACAGGGCTGAATGTTTCAGTGAAAGCATTCTGGGTTATAAAACGTCATTCTCATATACTTAAATTCTCAGATATTTAAATTTATATCTTGGCGTCCACATTCTGATGGAACAGGAGTTTGATCTAAATATACTTTAGATCAAAGGTACATTTAGATCATTTGGTCTGGAGACTAAGTCCAAGTCTACAACAAGTCTGTGGAAAAAGTCACAGATAGTCTTGGTAAAGTTTGCTGGATAACAAGTTAAGGAGCAAGAGAGCTTTAATCAACATCTCCATAAGATCCATGAAGCTAAACTTTGTAAAACCTGGTGCACTCTACATCCAGTGACATTGTGAGTCCAATTCTATTAGTCGTAGAAGTTACTGGACTTTTAAATGATTGTAATGGTTTGGAACCATCACAGTTGATGTTTCATTGTGAAATTGTAGACTTAACACTCACCAGCACCACAATGTGTCCCACTGATACACATTTTCAGTTTTGAACAGCATAAGTCATTCATGTATTAATGACTGGCTGTTAGCTTGCACTACTTGGAAGTTTTATTTTCCTTTTAACGCTAATGTCAACTCAAAGTAGTGATATCTCTGGTATAGGGTAATAGTGGAAGTATTACCAACTCCGTTACATTTACAGAATCTCAGAACAAAATTTATTTTGTTGTACTTTTTACCAAAAAAATTTTATTTGTAGATCAGAGATTGACTGCAGCCAAAAAAAAAAAAAAAGATAAATCAGAAATTTTCCACAAGATTTCTGACTGGTCCATTTATAAACTAAAAGACAAAGAATCAGGCCCAGCCCTGACCAGAACCAGCTTTAGTGTTTACCTGCATAAGTGCGATGAACAGGAAGAAGGCGTTGGCCGCCCGTCTGATCTGCTCATAGAGGAACCGGGGCAGAAATGTGAGAATGCCATACTTCGTGGTGCTGTTTGAGGAAAATGGAAACAACAGATAATGCGTTTAGATAAACAAGAAAAAAAGGTCATGTAATGCATTAGCAACTAAAGCTCAATAAATAATAGATTAATAAATATCAATAATGAGATCTTAACCTATAATTCTCTGGGGCATCACTTACTTTCGAGGATGAACAAAACAAAAACACCATTTGGACTATAAACTCCCAATTGTGCTCAGGTAAGGAAAACCTGAGCCACTAAAGGCTGCACACACATCATGCTTATAAATAGATCAAGATATTTAGTGCAATGCACTAAATTGAGACCGAGAATGTCAGAAAATAGGTGCAAGAAACCTTGGCAGCCCCAATTTATCTGTCAGTTGATCACACAGCTGTATTGATTAGCCTTGATTTAGCCATTGGCTACAGTAAGTGCTTTTATAGAAGCTAAAAATAAAGTCAACCTTCAAGTTAAGGCCTTGTTTTCTGGGGGGGTTTTTCCCTCTTTCGCCTAAGTGAAGAGAAAAGGCTTCTGCAATAAGCTTCCTTTAATGGATTGTGATGTTTCTGTGTGTGAGTGCTACGAGTGTGCATGCATCAACTGCCACAGACCAGTTCAGGATCATCTAGGAGATAAACCCGTAACCCGGACCACTGCCCCCTCTAGATCTGCCTCATTCTTACAGACACAAAATACAAGGAGCAGGATGTTACATGGAAAAAAACATGGGAGCAACAACTGTTGACCAGTAACACTGACACACAGGATCCTGACCTGAGGAGACAGATACCTCCGAGCTGGTGATACTACACACCCCAATCTAATTAAAGACAAGAGATACGGCACTCCAGCAACAGAAACGCATGCATTCCCATTGAATCAAAAAAAAAAGGGAAAAATGGAGAAAAAGCACCTGCATGTGTTAGTTTTTGTAGTGTACATTGCTAGAAGCGTGAGCAGCTGTTGGCAGCAGGGGTGATGCCGTCCTGCAGCTGTGCAGCTTTGGACTGTTTTTATAGAAAACAGCATTCAAAGTCCAGTGCAGTCAAAAAGTATTTGCCCCTTCCTTTGGCTCAAATAAAAAATAAATAAACAAATAAAAGATCATTGATCAAAATTTTAATACTAGACAAAAATAGCCAGAAGTTAATACCGAAGAAGTTTCTTAATTAAGATAAATGCTAGAGCTGCACAACCATAAAATTATTAAGCTGAAGCTGTCTTACAACAATAAAACTATCTGAAAAAGTCACCATGTCCCAATTTATAGAACTTCAAGAACAGATGGGAAGTAAAGGCATTTACATCAGTCCATAGGGTAAAGATTACAAAGCCATTTCAACGGCTTTGGGACTCCAGAGGATCATTATTATCGACAACTGGAGAAAACATGCAACGATTGTGAACTTTCCAGGAGTGGTCGGCAAACCAATACTAACCGAGAGGTCCTCAGCAACTCCTCCAGGAGCTCATAAATGACGTGGATGATGTTTATCAGTTTCTCACTGACCAAGTTAAGGCCAGTGATAAAATAACCAGGGAAAAAGGTCAACTATTCACCAATAAAACATGTTGAAGACTTTGGAAAATATTCTGTGGACATAAGCAACAAAAGTCCAATTTCTTTAAGTTAAGATAGCATTAAAAATATATACATCTACAGTCAGACAATGTGGTGGAAGTGTTATGGTGTGGGAGTTGATTCTGGTACTTGCTGTAGTTGAGGCAGGTCGTCAGGCTAACTTTGTTGCTTGGATAACCGTTCTCAAATTATGTAAAAAATGTTAAAAACTGCTCATTTATTTCTCCTCAAGTTATGTCCAACATTAAAACTGTTTGATCTGAAAACCTTTAGGGGTGACATAAAAAAGGCAAGACCAGAAGAAACCTTCAAAAGGCAAAAACTAATTTTTCAGCACTTCTTTATTCTAAAATGATCTTGCTGTGTCCTGAAGCCTGGAAGTGGAGAGGAGGACAGTGGAGTGAACAGATAAGAGCTGCAAAGCTTTGCTCTCAGAAAGAAAAATCAATAATGCTGTTGGACTTTTAAAACACAAACTAAAGAGTTACAGGAATACAAGGATATAAAAGGCTTTTTGCCTCTGGAGCAAGAGTGCTCCCGTACATCCAATCTGCACGGAGGAGAAGAAGAGCGCCCAAGCGCATCCAATCAGATGGCCGAATGGCACCCACATTAATCTCATTAGGTGAAATGTTTATTTTTTTCAAAGTGAAATTCAATCTAGCAGGAACACTCATTCTAAAACCTCACAATACAAGCAGAAAACAACCCCTTTCAGACACGCAATAGAAAAGTAGCTCTACAAACTGCAGACAAACAACAAAACTGCAGGAAAAGACACGAGGGAAAACGACACTAAAACAAAACAACATATTTCCCTAAAGATATGGGAGTACATGTGAGAGAAAAGGTGCAAAGATCTGCATTGGAGTTTACTTTTGTCGCACCAAAGCTGTGATAAACTCAGAAGGTCACGTCTAAATAAATCACACCAAAAGCGTTTGACGTGGAGGAGGCACAGGAGACAGGTTTTATTCTCAGTAACATCAGTCATGCAAAAATAATTAACCACAGTTTCCCCTCAGCAGAAACACACCCACCCTGAGGAGCTTTGTGTAAATTTATGTGAAACGTGTAATTGGGGTTTAATTTACCAAGCAGCATCAAATATTAATGCGGACATATTGATTGGGCAACACTGTGACATGTCATCTTGTTCAGCCAAGCTCTTTTTCCACCACTCAAGCACGTTAGCATCACCCTTTTAGGAAGACGGTAAATAATCACTAACAAGAGAGAGAAATTTTCAGGTGAAAATTTATGAGAATTTGTAGAAACTCAGGGAATGATCACTATTTTAGTAAGAGAAATAATTTTAAGAGAAAACAAAAAACATATATCGAAGGTTCAAAGTCTACTTGACACACAGGCGAAACACGGTAGTTGTCCTTCAACTCCACTCGCTGTGGATTTAAAACCTGCTAAGCAAATATCAGCTCTGATGGACCATCTATTAGCCAAACAAAGCATCAAAAGGTCAAAGAATTAACACATACACTATAAAATTGAATTTTGGATTGTATTAGATATTAAACTGACTTGCCTACAAATCGTTTGATATATTAATTTGAACAAAATTATGAACTATATTTTAATAACATCCTGAAAACGGTTGTCCAAACTGCCATTAGCTTTTCTCTTTTCTAAGTAGTTTCTGTTTTAAGGATGATATATCTACATAGAATGCACCGCAAATGAAAATCTTAACTTAGTGGGAGCTAAAAACTTTCAAAAGACTCATATTAATAAAGTTTCTATGTTGGAGCAAGAAATTATGTTTGCATCCCACTGTTAGCGTAACAAAGGCACTAATGTTAATTCTATGAGGAAATATTTAAATAATAGCACCTGATTCAGTTATGCACAAGCCAAAAAATGAAGTCTTCTGCTCTGTATATAATCTTTAATGCATTTTCAACATTCTTGTTGGAATCTGTCATGGTTTGTGGATCATTTAGAGTCATTATCTCTCTGAAAGACAAGGTTTAAAGCCTCTTGCAGCTGGGATTCAACCACTGATCTCTGGTGCGTTCCTCAGAAAAAATAACGTTTGTACGACTAGATGAAATTCCTTCTGAGTCCACGTCTGTGAAATGCTGCTCATCCATACTGCTCACTAAAGCAAACAAATAACATTGACACTTTTTGTATGGATCAAACTTGTCATTTAAGACATTAACAGCCTGAATATTTACTCTGCAGAAACAATATGTTGTGTTTAAAGTGTGCTTTTTGAAAAGGTCAACGTTTCTGTGAAATCCTGCTTTAAATATTTAGCATTTCTTCCGCTTGCTATAAAAAATGAAAAAAAATAGATTAATCTGTGAGCGTTTTCTTTTATAACTTGTAAGAATTTAACCAATTTAGTCGAGTAATTACATTTTGTAAGTTTGTGTATGCCTGTAGCCTTTTTTCATGAGCAACTTAATAGGAAGAAGGGCACACAGAGACGGTGAAGACATAAATAGCTCATCTTCTGCTAAAACTCAGACAATAACCTCACTGCTTGACCTCTGAGCATGTGGCACACTTGTCAGCCAAATACATTTTAATTTGTACACCGAATCCCCAAAGTAAAACATGATGGTGGCAGGATCATAGAGTGAGAATGATTTTCCTTAGGAAGAAAGCTGGTTTGAGCTAAAGTTCAGACTAAGAATCTGTGGCAACCTTGAAAATCGATGTTCACATATGTGCTTATCCTGATTTGACTGAACTTGAGCAATGTTGCAAAGTGGAGATTTCAGAAGCCAGATGTGCAAAAGTTGTAGAGGTATATCCAAAAAATATGCAGCTTTAACTGCAGTGAAAGGTGGATTTAAGTACTATTGACCCAGTACAGCTGCAGGCAAGATCATCCCAGATTTTCAGATTTTTATCTCCAAGAGACATTTGGTTTCATTTCAAATTAAGAATTTTGTCCTTCTACACTAAATCTCTAAAAATATAAAAGTAATCAATTTTCACTTAGCTGGTAGACTTGTGAGATTTCAACCCTAATAAAATTGTCAGATTAGTTTCACTGATTAAATTCAAACTAGTTTTTGTTTCCAGTTCAGTAATAATGCGGCTTTGTGTCACAAATCATGATTTTTGAAACCTTTAAAGAACTTCCTAACTTAAATAACTGATAAATAATACATGTCAGAGCAGAAATCAAGCATCACAGCAGTTGAGTTGTAAGCCTACCTCACGTGGTTGTCGCAGAACTTGGTGCTTTGGGTCCCGTTGAGGATCACAGTCCGCGCAGTGGCGTCCACGGGATCCGCCTGGGAAGTGGTCCCGGACATCTCGTCATCCGCCTTGCGGTACCCGGCGGACGAGCCAGAAGGTCCTGCGCCGTTGGATTGATGGGAGAGAGGTGAGGCTGAGTGAGTCCGAGTGGGAGATGGAGAGACAGAGACAGGGGAAGGGTGGCAGAGATACACACACACACATATAGACGTGGAGACGTGGTTTTGACAGATCAACAGCGACCAATAACAACCAGAGGACGGCTCCTGTATGCTGAGGTCTGCTGAAGCGGTTCGGGTCGATTCGGTGACGTTTCCCTTCTCTGTGTAATTGTCTATCAAGTGCGCGCGAGCGCGCGCGCTTCCCAACGCCCACGGGGACCCCCCGCGTGTAATAATGAATATGCTGAGTGATGCACAAAAGGCGAACAAACACTGCGGGTTAGTCTGCTTTTTATCAGCTGCTCGTGTGGACACCGAGCGCACATGCAGACAGAGAAAATCCAGAAAAGTGGCAGAGGAGGGAGAGGGGGATCCCACCCGCTCCTTCTTCTTCTTCCTCTCCTCCCCGCCCGCCTGGCTTTGTCATCTCGAAGCGTCGTGATCTCCGCTCATTCACCCCCGCACGCGCTTCGGCTTCGTGGATTTTATTCCCATCAAAACACGGGAGTCCGTGCGTTTCTGCGAAGACGCAGGCAACCGCAGCAGCCGGGTCGGGAAGCTACAGTTCTTTCACTCAGCTGCTGGAACAACGGCGAGCGTGCGCTGGCGAGGGTAGCCGTTTCGGCGTCACGCGCCTCCCCGCGCTCTTCTTTCGGCTCGGCTGAGCCTGCGGCCGCCGGTGAAATATAGTGAAGTGAGCGCCTCCACGCTGAGACGCGATACGGGGCTTTATCTGGTGCGTTTGAGGCGAGCTCCTCCCTCCAACATGACGGCCCGGCTGCTCACAAACGAAGCGGGGAAGCCATATGGAGCTCCTTCAGAGCTGCGGGGCTCGGCTTTTAAAGGGCCAGAAGCCTCGCATCGCCTTAAGGTTCTGTGGTTGGGCACAGATGGGATCAAATGACATGCGGCAGTCAGAAACCATCCATCAGAGATCACTTCATGTCGCTTTCTCTTTACTTTGATTGCCACTGCAGCTTCCTGCAGGACACCATTCCTCAAACCGTTCCCCTCTTTAAAATAAGAGTCTATTTATAATCATGGCATCATATTCTCCTGTTGTTTGTCGTAGGATCATGTCTGTAGGAAAGTCTGTGAGTGAAACCGTCAACAGGCTAATTGCATGAATAATTCAAAAAAGAATAAGCCCTGGCAGGGTTCTGCTTATTGAATTTCCAAAGTCCTGAAGTGCCATTTCTGCACCGCTGCAGTGCAACAGGAGATGCATTAGTCTGTCCCACCATCGATAAACTGGATTAAGTCCTTCGATTTCACTCAAGCAGGATATTCCGGCATGAAAAAAAAAGTGCACAGATGTAAAGTAAAGTGTATAGATTAATCAGCTGACTGTGACAGTATGTTTTGCAAAGGAAATTATACACTTAGCACTTTTTCATATTTTACAGAACGCCATCCAGAAACACCTGAAAATTGATTATTACAGTGTGAACATTGCATGTGCCAGTCACTTTAAATCTCAATAAAATACATTGCAGTTTGTGTTCGCAAAACAACAAAATATGACTAAGTTCTAGAGGTATTAATATTAATTGCACAACAAGCAAATTGTTTGGACTATTCTAAACAAAATGATTATTTTGAATGGGAAAAATACATCATCTTGACATTTTTAAAATTGAAACACTTCTACCTACAGCCTTACAATGCCCTCCACTGCCAGAAAGGGTTTCTAAAAGGACTTGGCGAGCCCGACATTCCCCTTTGTGTTGCAGTTCAATGAGCTTTAAATAATTTTGAAACTCTCCTTCCATCTCCCTGCTCTGCAGGGGGGCATTGTAGACGTGGGGCCTTGTGAATATTATCTTTGCTGTCCAGAAATTGAGCTGTTAATGTGTCATAACAGTCATAAGACTGTCACAAAGCAGCAGTTTTAAATTAGAAGCCTCTTCAGATAAGTTGCAAAACTAACTATTACTACCCATCTCCATACATAACTGTTCGAAGACACTTACATAAAATGAGTAATAAGAACGTTTAATTTACCCTTGAGAAAATAAGGTATTTTTGAAGTGAATGGAAGACAAATGAGCCTCTGTGTCACATCAAGTTTGAAAAATTTTTTCACTGTTTTTGCTTCCAGTGAAAACAGGAAGCAATGGGTTATGAAATTAAAATTATGATAGATTTTGATCAACTTTTAAAAGTAGATAAACACAGCTTTACCAGGTGTGCCAGAGAGGGTGTTTGTACGTGCAGCATTTATTCTTTGCCATCACACAGAGATCCAGTATGAGGCAAAGAGCAAGGGTCAAAGTCTGTTGAAGCAAATTGATAATTGACAGCCTCTCTGCCTTTTTCTATATCTTTGCACATGACCTAAAGAGAGATATACAAACTGAGAAGTGAGTCACAATCAGACCTCAGCACACTGCGCTGTAAACAACTCTTGGTGCAGCCAGCATAGGAGCAGACAATTCAACTGATTACAATTAACATGAGGTTGAAAGTTTAGGAAAAGGCCATCGCATTGATATGATCAAGTTACAGCATTGTCTTTCAAGAATCCTTTGGAAATTGTAAATACACTATCCTTCATTTTCAATAATGGCTCTCTCCATGCCACGCCTAACACTCCTTTCTGTGGAGATCAATGTTTCCACTAATCATCGCGGATGGAGTGGAGGCCGCAGATGCCTCTGTAGCTGCACTGATGCACTGCCGATGAGTCAGCAGCAAACCCCAACAAAGCACAGCCCAGGTCAATTACACACGAAGCGCCTGAGGCAGCCAAATTAGGAACCTCAGGTCTGATAACCTGCAGTCGGAGCAGGAAAGACTAGCCTGATCCCCACTCACCACTCTGATCTCATATCAAGCAAGAAAGATCCTGCCAGCTACCCATCTGGTTCCACAGTCTGAAACTAAACTAAATTACTTGAAAACAAGCTTGTTTGATAAATCAATAAAGAAATTCTGAGTACCATACACTTTCTAATGTCTGTTTCACACAAATGGCACTTCAAATTGAGGCAAAAAGTGAGCAATGTAATCCAGAAATGCAAACAAATAACTTCAGTGCGGAAAAAAAAAAAGACTTAACATTTTTACAAATTCTAGAGTTCTCAATTGTCCTTTGGCCTGGGTTGTTGGCAAAATTTCACCGTTAAAAAGCAGTCTGGGTCGCTGAATAATGCATGCATGGAGGCTGCATAATTCATCTACATTTTCCAGTATGGCAGAGCATATTGAATCCACAGCACTACACCTTGGTGTTGCTGCACTTGTGCTATCACTCCCAACAGCCACAACCAAACGGTCTCCCATCTGAGCTATATTTTAAATGGCAAAAAAAAAAGCCACTTCACAGACAGTTAAACACTTAATCCAATGATGCAGTTCAGAAAAGAAAAGAAATGAGCCGGAAGACATTAGCTGCTAATCATAACGACTGCTATGGCAGAGCTGCTGATGCTATCCCCAGATGTTCAAGCTCTGCCGCCACACATGCCACACTTAGGATAGGATTCTGGCTAAGTTCCTGTTTTTATTATCTGGAAGAAAAAAAAAATCTTCAAAGAGAATCAGCTTCCACATGGATGCATGCATACTTATTTCACAGCAAAACTTGCAAATTTAGCAGAAAGAAAGTCTTGGGGAGTCATTGTCAGTTAACATGAGGGTTGTTTTTAATCCAAAGACAGCGGCAAGCCTCACTGAAGTCTGCTTCCTCCCATCCTCTAGGCCTGTCACGATCATTACATAATCAACATATCACATTAGGTTTAGCTTGGTCAGCTTGGAAAACACCAAAAACATTTCATCTGGGCATTTTTCACCACTAGTAATGCACTCTTCTATGACCGCAAGGCACAATATGTTAATCTTATGCATTAAATCAAACAAGACGTCCCTATCTGTAATCAAAATGTCAACAACACGCCTCCGTACAGGACTGCACAGGAAAACATTACCTACAGAGCTCCGTCTGCCTGGGCGACCCTTATGTCCCATTGCGGCCCCGGCGCCCTGAGTCCTATTTCCAGCTCCTTGCTAATACGGTTGCCATCAGCCCCCGTGGGTCCATTTGCCACCGTACCGAAGTAGGAAGCAAAGGGAAGAAAGCCTCTTAGAGAAGAAGCGAGCGAGCATGATAATCCTTTCTGTGTCTGCTCTGCAACTTCACCTGCTGTTAATCCATAACCTGGTAATCCTACAGGTGGGACACGCACCAGCAACATAAGTTGAGCCTATGCAGACAGAACGCCTTGCAAACGTATTCACGTCCCTTGATCTTACTAACGTTTGTCATGTTACAAGCACAAGCGTTATGTGATAGACCAACACAAGGTAGCACATAACTGTGAAGAATATGGGAAATAGGATTTTCATTTTCTATTTTTAAAAAAATGAATCTGAAAAACCTGGCATGCATTTGTATTTGCTCACCTTAAGCAATTGTTTGGGTTCATCACTTGATGAAGGTACAGCTCCAAACCTGAGGAGAATTAACTTTTTTTGGCCATGTTTATTTGCAGAACAGCTTCCTGCCAACTCATGAAAATCACCCCCACAGCCTGATGGTGCCACTGCCACATCTGCACAATATTAGACAACTGGTCACTAATGCACATAACATTTTCCTTATGCTTCACAATTATGTGCTATCCTAATTCATAAAATAAATTGTAGCTTGTGGTTGTAAAATGACCAAATGAGGAAAGGTTGCCAGTACTTTTGTGACTCTGCGTGTCAACGCACCTTCGGACAACCACTTCCAGCGCACAGATGTATTTTTACACACAGACAAGAGTGCACGTTTTTATGCCAGAGGATGTAAAATAAACCATCATGCATCTACTCCCCTGTGCTTCTCTGCACCACATGCAGGCAGCACTTTTTCATGTACTTCCTCTGTTCATGCATGCCGTGGTCATACATGCATGCGTGTACTGATTTCTACAGCATGCATGTGCTAATATTTTTATTTTTGCCTCGATTTCTCCACTAATGTTCTAAGTGCTTTCTACTGGCAAGAAGCTCATGCAATTAGAGAGTGAAGTCCTGGTGCAGCATTCACCATTTGATCACTTCAGGCCCCAAGGAGCAACAGTTACTCCAGATCCAGAGCAATGGTGCTTTACTTTTCAGTTGCAGATTACGGAGCCCGTCAGGTGAAGTGGGAGAAGTTGTGGCCATGACTTGATATCTTGCAGTCATGTCTTATTTTTACAACTCATGGGCCGGGTTTGGTAACTTTTTGCTTAATTCATGGGCACGACTTAACTCCTGGAAATGCTTTGTTAAATTTGTGGGAACCACTTAATGATAACATTGATTATTGTAATTAATTATTATTAATTATCATTCAAAATTATAATAATGGACAAACATGTTCTCATTTCATTTCAATCTAGGAATAAATATAATCACTTCTTCAAACACTTGCAGATCTTCCTGAAATAATTCTTGACAAGTACTTGGCTGCTTTCTTTTGTTCGCTCCAGTGTCACCAGACGAGCTCTGTAGCAGATCAAAAATAAAATATTTTTTAAAATCCCATTTGTAGCTCATCAGGGTCGGAGGCTGGGGAAACACCTGCCCCTAGCTGCACATGCAACTTGGGTTTCTCATCATCCAGGTTGTTTTCAGCAAACTCACTTTTGTCAAACCTGTCTGCGAGGCGAGCACGCATGGTAGCGTTGGCGCCCTGGTCTTGGTCCTGAAGTTCAGAAGCCTCCTGCCTAATGGTGGTCAACACTAACTGCTCTGTGGGCGCCAACAGAGGCCACAGGAGAAGAAAACAACACACACAGGACAACAAGTCATTAGACGCGCAAAGCGTTTCCGAAAACAGAGTCTGCATTTCAAATTCACAAAGACATGAGATCCCACGTCTTCAAGTGGAAGGTGGCCTGCAGAACTGCTGAGAGAAATTTCTTCTGGCTTGTGCACGAGTGCCCCCTTGTGGCCTATCCGTAGAAACACCTCATTTTAGTTTCTACCTCTACTGTTCCTCCCAAAAGGGATCTTCAGTTTCAAGGTAGCCATGACGACCAGTCATTATCTTTCCAAAACAGAGGCGCTGTTGACAGTTTGGCCGATAAGCACGACTCGCATCAATTAAATACACAAAACAGTGGTACGAAATGCGACCACTTCCATTCGGTGCCGTTTGTAAAGTTACACAGTAAAACATTAACAGCAATAATTTGCTTAATTCATCCCCATCATTAAAAAAAAAAAGGTGCTCATTATTCAGTCATATTTTGACCATGTTATTCGCTCACTTATAAATGTCACAGTTCCAAGCTAAATAGTTCATTTGGAGCTAAATATTTAGTTTGCAAACCAAATATTTAATTGCAAAATAATTTGTATATAAAAAAATTATTTTCCGAACAAAATATTTAGCTTGATAACTAGTTTTCGAAATAAATATCCAGCTCCACATTCTAGATATTTAGGATGTAGACTTAGTAAATTACAAACTAAATATTTAGCTCATTTACTTTTTGGACTAATTATTTAGCTTGCTGGCTTGTTATTTTGGTTGCTAGCTGAATATTGAACTCATAGCAAAATATTTAAATCCAAGCTAATATATTTAGCTGATATGCAAATTAACGTGTCGTCAAGCGGAAGTGGAATATCAAAGGAAATGCTGGGTTTGCTCGCCTCTTAATAAACTCCATCGTTGAATCGTTGCAGTTGTCACTGAAGTTGCGTTTTCTTTCTCGTCGATTATTTTCCTCTCGTCTTTTCCACCGTGTCGGTTGAAAACATAGAATCTGCCGTTTTCATGGCTGTGGAGACGTTTACTTATGGAACTTCAGTTTCTCCATAAACATCCGCCGCTGCAGTCGAGTCAAATCACTTCCGGTTCTTAATCGATTCACGTTTCGGTTGCTTCAGAGCGGCTGTAAACGTTTATACACAAACAATATATTGAAGAATTTTTATATAAACAATTTTGTTTTATGAATGAACAAACATTAACTCTGGAACTTCGGTAGCCACTCTTAAAATAGCTAAATAAACCAAATTAATGCTGTTGTTAGAGCCATAAATAGAAAATATTTAACTAATTTGTTTGGTAGTTTGACTGTTTTATTTTATTATACTTAGTTAAGATTATTTGTTCAGACAATTTTTATTGTGAAGTTTAGTTTTATTTTGAAAGGCTTACTTCCTGTTGGGAATATGTTGTAAAGGAACAATTCTACTGACAGTTAGTTCACTTGACGGATTGTTTAGACACGGTGCAATACAGTTTTTGACCGTGTAAACTGTGTATTGTTAGAAAAGAAGGAAAAGGAAATTGTAAACGGTAGCTGTCATTTTTGTATTTGTATATTTTTTATAGATAAATATTTTTCGTTAAAATTTATAGTTTCACGCGTCCTTTACTCTCCGTGTCTAAGGAATGACACAGATATTGGATCTGTTGCCATAACAGCTGTAATTAATACTGTGCCATTTTACAAACGGCATCCCATTTTACAGGGATATGCATTCAAATTCATCAAGCAGGAACAATTTTATCAGTTGTATTTTGTTAGGACCTATTTTAGATATCCTGTAAACTTTAAAAGCAATACAATTTGTGAATATTGTGAGTAAAGATGACAGGCTGACAGAAGTGGACGTCATCACCTGTAGCAGCTCACTAATTGGAGCAAATTACCAAGAGATCAGGCTCCAAGAGATTAAAGTAAAGGCAACGTGGAGAGCATACTGAGCTGGAGTGCTTTTCACATGTTGCATTGATGTCCTAAAACGTGATTACTCTATGCCGTACCTGCATGGCAGTAGAGTAAATTATATCTGCAAATGTATGAACATGAAGAACTTTTAAAGTCGTTCTCCTCAAAATATTACTTGAGGAGATAGGATTTAGATTATGTAGTCAAAACATTAGTCTTGTGTTAGACTTACCACATTCACTTTAAAATAAAGCTTTATTAGCATGCTTGTTTTTTAAACAGAATATTCTGGTTTCACGTTAGTCACAGGGCAATAACAAGTTTATATAAATGTACCTTTTAAGACTCAGAAGACCCAGAAAACGTCTGCCTAAAGTCCTCATGGCCCAGATGACACGCTCACAATCTGCCCTGCTTTTTATTTCTGGAGGCTCCAGGAACAATACAGCCACTCACAATAACAAAGACCCCTGACAACATATGCTATTTAAAACACCAAAGTGGGATAAACATTCTTCTTTGGCAAATCAATCCGTTTAAATAACCCTTTGTCACACATAAAATCATCTGCTGCAGCCTCATATATGAGTATCTCCATCTCATCTCCAGCTTTTCTTAAGGAAAAAGATAATATAATAATAAAAAAAAGGAGCAGATCTTAAAAAGGACATTTATATAAATTAACCTGGCTGTTTCTTGGCATTATCATTTGGAGTGTCCTATTGGAGCTGAAACTGACCATTTAGCCAAAACTGGAAAGGCTGGTTTTGGCAGCTGCTTAAGGACTCCCAAACCAGCAGGGGGCGCCCAAGAGCATTAAAAGTCATTAAATCAAATGTAATTTTTATTCAAATAGTCCTTATAAAATCAAGTGTTTTGTTGTTAATTGATTACATCTTTAAAGTCGCAAGACCTGTTTTAAACATGAGAAGACAAACAAAGAACAAGATTGAGATCAAGGTGAATTATATTCAATAATCGTGTTATCAAACCTTAAGTTCTAAACTCTGGTCACCAAAGCAGAATTACTTTAAGTAATAAAAAAATACCTAAATATTTTAAAGCTAATGCATCTTATTCAAAGTGAACAGAGCTGGGCCAAGTCTGTACGGAGCCTTTTGTAGAGTTTTAACAGGAGGAAACCCTCTTCTTGTTAAGCCCATCAAGAAGGACTTAACAAAATAAACTCTAGAAAACCAGTGGAAATAGGATTCCGGCGACATACAGTCCACCAATGTCATATTCAGATAATACTTTCAAGTGAAGCACAATAATGGTTTTGTTGTAAATATTTGAAAATAGGTGTACCGTACTTATATTGAGCTGTTTTTCATCACAAATACTACTAAGATCTATTTTACACTGAGACATATTCACCCAGTCACACTACACACTCACACACAGATCATGAGGCAACTTAAGTGAAGGCAGTTGGAATCAAACCCACAACCTCTCCCCATATTCTCCGTAAGCTTGTGTGTGGCGGCGCCAGCCGCAGACCACACCTTGTAAATCTTCCTCAAACTCTTGAATGGCCATTACTTCACAGTGAAGCAGTGATTATTCCCGTTGCTTGTGTTTTCCCAACACACTTTTTCCATCCACTAAACTTTCCATAAATATGCTTTGCTACTGCACTTTATGAACAGTCAGCCTTTTCAGCAATTAACTTTTGTCACTTAAACCATCCTCATGTTTTTGTGTGTGTGTGTGTGTGTGTGTGTGTGTGTTTTTTTTTTCTGATTATTGTAAAAGACAAAAAAGCATACACACGTGTTACAAATTGTTAGCTTACTTTGTAATTTTCATATAAACTGAATTTTGGGGTTTTCATTGACGTTGTGTGATTATTCTGCAAATGCTTTTTTTTTCAAATTATTATTATGAGTATTCGACAAGAGAAATAAATGAACCTTTCGATCAGATTTGAATTGATTGAGATGCACCTGTAGATGATGGCCTAGCGGGGCAGCTCGCTGCGCTCCTCCGGACGTGTCACGTGGTTTTTAAATCGGCTTTTATTGGATCGGTGCTGCAGGTGCTTGGCCTGGACTGTCTGGCCAAGACGATGCACAGATATTTTACTATCAGAGTCCATTCATGCATCCAAGCGGGGTGGAATGCAATAATCCAATGCTACAGATTTATGCAAAGCCATAATGATGTCGTGGATCAGTTAATGCAGCACCTGAATGAGCGATGAGGTTACACTCGAGACATTTTCACCCCAAAGTTTTGGTCGGCGTTATAGCACCATTAGCGATTCCTTGATGAAAATATCAGGGTTACACAACACATCCGTCACCTGCAGACTAATTGCCCTTGAATTCTCATCCGGAGGCTAAAAATATGAATAAAGAGATTTTGGGATACTGCAAGTCACCCCATATGCATGCCGCAGTCCGGTGTTATTATGCCAGGCACATACCAAAAGCACCGAGTCCAAACAGGACGGGACAGGCCGCTGAATGTCCAGCAGGGACAGGCCTCAACTAATGAGATAAGCGCTTCACAATGACAGGTCGCAGTGCGAGCGGCGGGATGAACCCTGATTGGTCCGCCGTTAAACGAGGTGAACTGGGTTATTTAACTCACCTCCCTCGCTGTGGATCTTCTTGCCTCTCCGGTTGAAATACATCTTGCTGTGGGAGAATGACAATCGGTGTGACAGGGACCAGGACGAGGAGGAGGTGGAGGAGGAGGCCGGAGCGGTAACATGCTCACGGCTCGCCGACAGAGCCGGGGAGAGCCGCTCCGGGACCGGGCAGAGTCCGCCTCACCTGCCGCTGATCCTCCTGCTGCTGGAGCCGCTGGGCGATCATCGCTTCTCTGCTGCTGAACCGCGGAGGCTCCGATGAAGGGGGCAGATCCAAACAGCGTTCATTTCATATGCAATGCAGCGCCACATCCGGCGGATTCTTTCAAAGTAAATCACAGAACTGATCAGGTTCCTGTAAAAGATCGGCACCTCCAACAGATCTGTGAAGAAGCTCGGATGTTTTTGAGTTATGTTTCATTTTCCTTTAAGATTATGATTTATTTTCTAATTGAATTGAACAGACACAGGAAACTGGCGTGGAGGCTCACCTTCCAAGAGACAATCACTCAACATGAATAGAATGGTTTAATTAAACCATATATGTCTTCAAAGGGTGGGTGTCATTTTATAGCACAATCGAGTAACTATGTTACTTTCAGTTGTTATAAAATAGAATAAAATTTTTAAAAAAGCTTAAATGACTTAAAAAATGACTTTGCATTTTGATGCTTTGAAAGTAGACCTCTGACTCTTTAAGAAGTTCCTACTCAACACTCCACCTACAGCACAAGTTTAATACAATGTTTATCATTAAGCCTTTGACAATTACAGAATCGGGGGCCTAAATACAAATACACTTCTTGGATTTTTATTTCTAAAGACAAAAATAATTGAACATTTAAGACACTATGGTCTATCACAACAACAACAACAAAAAAACACTATTACGTTTGCTGTTGTAAAGTGAAAATAACTTCAAGGGGTATTAATACTTGTGCAAGAACTGTAACAAGGCATTTCGAAAGAGAGAAGACAACCAGTGTCTGATTTTTTTTTTCATACTATATTCATCATAGCCATTTTATTTACTCTCATGACAAAGCAAAATATATCAGTTCATATTCCAAAAGCTGATTTCCATCATATTAAATAGGAACAGAATAAATATTCACTTCTGAACCCTTTGCCCACACCAACCCCACTACATGGCCACAGATTGAATAGAAGAGTTCTTACAGAACCAGCTTCAACAGACACCAGGCCTTTTTTTTTTATACACACAAACAAACCATACACTCTTCCACACATTCCTACACATGGTACTGCAACAATCCTGCAGTTTCGTTGGGGGTCACAAAAACTGCAGAGATGCGGTTAACTGGTGTGTACTGCAGCTGTTACGTATAAAGTGACAGAAACAAATGTACTGGGTGGGTTAGCTCTTAATCCATTTTTTTTTTACACAAAAAGGCTATTCTGTGCATGTAATGGAAAAAAAATAGATTAAAAAAAATACATCAGGTTACACACCAAGTCAGATCCTATATGAGGAATTTTGAGTTAGCTGGACAAACTGTACACACTGAAGAATAATCTTATTTCCACATCTTCCCAGTCTGTTCTCTGCATGTGGACTGGCAACAGAAACAACAAAGACATTGATTTAAGAGTTTGTCTTAGAGTGGAAAAGACAACCAGAGACAACAAAGTTAATGTTGTCCTCTCTCAATATTGCACAACTTTTGCGGACCAGTCTGAATCCCTGATTATCAAAAAAGCCTGTTTTACTGGAACTGTGGCAACAAATCTTTAAATGGTTTTAATTCAAAGTGGCTGCTTTTAATGGATGACTGCTGGATCCCTGTATTGCATCTTAACTGTAGGGCTTAAATTAATACAAGCACAGAATGAATGCATTTCCAAAGTGGATACAAAACTTGTTTAACCCTCTCAAATTTCACACATTTTAAGAAACATTAAAATGAACTCTTTAGGCTTTAAAATAGAAAACAAACAATAAAACAAAAAAAATTTCCTTCTTCTGTTCTGAGCAGTTGGGATGTCAGCCTTCTATCTTCAATAACCTGATAAGCAGTGCAGCCCTATTTACAGCTCGTACTGATTAAACCAAACCTACAAGTGTGTTGTATGGTCAGTTCTAAAAAAAAAGGTCACGCATGTCAGACATAAAAGTGTTAGAATCAGACTATTCAACGGTCGCTACAGGAGCTCCTAAAGCATAAAAGCCATTTACTGACAGACTTCTGAAGCCCGATGAAACAAGTAGCAACTAAGGTCACAGGAGGAGCTAAACGACTTGCTCAAAACTTAGCATCTAAAAAAATAAAGTTTTTTTTTTAATTCTCTGGATTTAAAGTTTCTTTCCTGTTTTGAACACTTTTGGTTCCACCTTTTTAAACTCAACGGATGTTGTCAAAGAAACTAAGCAGTGAAAGCGATATGTACATGTTAAGCCCACTTGGGTTTGCTCAGTCTCAGCCAGCTGTGAGCAGGAAAGGGAGGGGTCAGTCGTGATGCGCTGCGAGGATTGGCTGCCTGCAGATGGGGCAGGTGTTGTTCTCGGAGAGCCAGCGGTCGATGCAGTGGACGTGGAACTCATGGGAGCAGGGCAAGCGCTTCAGCTTGTTGCCTTGAGTGTATTCGTTGATGCACACGCTGCAGGCGCGACCCATCTCTCCTTCGAGGCTGGCCTGACCGTACGTACGCGTGGATAGATTGTCAATCTGCTCTTTGGTCAGGCCTCGGGGATGCTCGTCGTCTTCATCGTCATTGAGTAAAAAAAAGTGTGCCAACCTTAGGATGGGCAAGGTGCCGTTTTCAACCAAGTTGTTGGTGTCTCGACTGTTTGCCCGTCCGTCTATGGAGCTAACCACGCCACCTCCAAATCTGGCCTGCCCAATCTGCTCATCCTCGCTCCTCACCTGGCCCTCCAACCCCTGATCGACCTCATCTGTCCCAACCTGGCCAGGCTCATTCTCATTTAAATGTAAACGACTGCTGCTGCTATTTGTAGCACCAACGTCAGCGTGGCTGGGCGTAACGCTTTCCGAACTCGCTTCCGTTTCCATGAGCGAGCTAAGCTCCCCAAATCCAGTCATAATCTGACGCAAGATGGACCGCAGGGCGGTAGAGTTGGGTTCTCCGAGGCCCGTCTCGCTGATGCGCCTCAACGGAATTCGGATGGTACTGACGTAGGTGCGGATCCCGGCCCGCTCTGAGCGGGAGATGGTGCGTCGGAACCCACCGCTGTCACTTTCAAACGTGACCGTGTTCTCGGCTACCCGCGCACGGGATCGAGTTCTGCTGGCGATGCTGTCCCGGTCCCGGTTCTCGCCGGGCCGGATCCTTCTCACCTGCAAGTCCAGCATGATTGTTGGATGGCGTCTGACTGCCGAGCTTCCTGCACCTGCTGCGGGCGACTCGCTTGCGCGCTCTACTGTTTCCACGGCGGACTCCAGCACAGCGTCGGGTTCGGACACAATTCCCCCGGTTTCCACGGATACAGAGGTCGTGACACCACTTGGCTCACCGGTTTGGATCGTAGACCCGTTTGGACTGCTACCAGTTGGTGGGAGGGTGCTGACACTGGGTGTTCTGTTCAAAGGGGATCGACTTCTCCTCGATGCGCGAGAAGAAACTCCGCCCCCTGCTGCGGCCCTGCGCGTCCGGCCACGTGATCGAGTCCTGCTGCTGCGTGATTCGTGTCCCCCAGCTTGGGGTTGAGAGTCGCCCTGTGGCGACACCCGAGGACAGTCTACAGTAGGAGGCATTTCATTGCGCCCGTGCTCTGCCTCTACATTCAGGACATGATGCTGCAATGGTGCACTTTGATCATCGGGAGGACTGGGCCCAGTAGGTGCAGGTGCTGATGAATGCAAAGTAGAAGCCCGCCTCTGGTTGGTGGCTGGGACTATCTCTGCAGGAGGAAGCATGGCGGAACTCACGGACAGAGCAGTGGTACTGCTGCGCGTACGCCGAGTCTCGATCCTTCTTATAGCCGGGCGTGGGGAGGGGTAAGGCGCAGGCCTCGGAGTGGCTGAAGGCCGAGAACTGGAGAGGGGGGATGCGGTGCGGGCAGAGGTGTTGAGAGGAGTCACCGGGAGTTCTGGGGCATCCACAGAGTTCACAGTGTCAATATGCTCTCCCGGCTCGGGCTGATCATGGTTGATGTTGATCTCCAGACTGAAACGAAACTCTCCGCTGTTGGGATTGGTCCGGCTGACAGCCCTCCACGTCTGGTTACCACTCTGGCCGCTTCGAGTCGCGTTACCGGTGCGCCTGAACGTGTTCAGCCACTCCAGTAACGAATCACCATTAGAAGAATCTGCTCCAGCTTCTGTAGTCCCTATAAGTAAAATAACGCAAGTCAGACTTAAAAAGTTAATAGTCAACACATTACGAAGGTGCTCTGTCAATAACGATGTATACAGATAAACACAATTACTTGTGATGTCAGGTGAATGAATAAATTGTATTTTTCTTATTAATCTGAGCTACAATGCAGACTAGCATTCAACATCTATTATTGTAATTTTACATGGCAAATCAACATCGAGTAGAGTATAAATTTGAAAATAATATAAAATTTAAAAAAAACCATGAAAAGCATGACCCATTTTTCTATTTAAGCCCTGATACATTGATGCTCTTAACCCTTGTGCAGTCTTAAGACCCCATGAGTTTCTTACTGTGCGTAGGCCCAACTGGGTCACACTGACCCCGAGTACGCTGTTATAACAGTTTTTTTATGTGGTTTAAAGAACTAACAGTCTGACAATGAAACGCCCCTCTCCACCGCTGTCTGACCATGACATTTCCCGCAATTCTTCTGAGCATCACACTAAGATCGTGTGAAGGTTAAATAAGATCCAATTAACTGCTTCAAAAATTTGAACTTGCCAAAGTTACAACAGCAACAAATATTCTATTGTGCACAAGCCAAATTTTGGCTTGATAGAACCCCTTCCCCCCTTCTTACCGGCCCCTCCTCTTCCTCCAGCCCCTCTCTCCTCTCCTGTGCTGCTACTGCTCTGCTGTTCTCCAGAATCAGCAGTCTGCGATCGCTGCTCAGCATGGGGCTGAGACGACACACGCTCTTTGGCTCCGTCCAGGCGCTGACGGAGCTCCTCTGCAGTCACCTCCCCTATAAAATATGGTAGGTATGAACATGAAGGCTATTATAGCATAAATTGTACAGAATCTATTATGTTGGAATGACGGAAGTGTCAAAAATTCTCAGGCAATTCTACTTAATTTCATTTTGGGCCTTTATTTTCTAATTTATTCATACATTCAACATCTTTTGCATCTTTTGAGATCCAAAAACCTCTTGTCCACTTGGGTAAAGGTGCTGCTACGCAAAGAATAAACAGACTTAGTCCATTAAGGGTTAATCAAAGTGTATCCTACCAGGAGTGCCCAGCAGATTGTCATCTCTCATCAGGCGGTACTCTTCTTCACTCAGTTCATTAATAAAGTTGTAGTATGCCTCCTCCCGTCGAAGACGCTCAGCCTGCCTCCGCCGTTCACTTCCCCCACCAGGAGGGTCCATCACCACCAAAAATGCTGTGAGGGCAGATGGGTTTGGCTCTCATTCACACATGGAATCGCAGCGTTACACAAATGGACAAACAGTTCTGTTCGAAATAACAGTGTGTTGCAAATACATTAGGAACATGTATACTCTACTCAGAAAGCAAACTATTAAAAAATTGCCATCCCTTAAAAGCCTACATATTCTCACTTATCGTGCGAGCCGAAAAATCATTAATCGTAATATTGAGTTGTACAACCACTGCTTCATGTCTCTGTTGCATGGAATTGACCAACATGTCGCACCTGTGAGCAGGTGTTCCAGTCCAAGGAGATTGCACTACATTCCTCCACTTCTATGTTTCACGGTATTGCCTTGGAAACAGCAAGTTTAACGTTTGGTTTGGCACTCCATAATAATTTTCATGTTGGTCTTGTTGGAACTAAGATGCTGCTCCCTGAACCATTTCAGTGGCATTTCTTTTTTTTGGCATAAGGCAACATCCAAATATATTGAGGTCTTAAAGCTGAAAACCTCAATGTAGAATAAAGAGGCCTGGCATCACAGTGAGAAACATTCCTAAAATGATGATGCCAACCAACATGAAAGTCTGGGAGTCATTTCATAAACTGTCTGGCCCCATAAAGGAAAGTTTACTTTGTCAGTTTGTAAATCCATTTCTCTCTCAACTGACACTGTTGAGAGAGAAACAGAGAGAAATATAGCACAGTTGAAAAGCTGTGTTACGTTTTCAACACAAACCTTTCAATTACACATGCCATGTTGAGATACACTTTTCTATCAAAAACAGAAATTGCTCTAGTCAGTGACATCAAACATCATGTTGAGGTAATTATGCATTTACATGAGTGTAAAGCAGTGTTTCTCAGATCCTACTGTGCTGCATGCTGTAGGCGTTTCCCTGTGTTCACACACCTGATTTGAATAAATGGGTAATTAACAGGATTCTGCAGGACTTGACCACCTGCTGAAGAAGTGATGCAATCAATTAAATTAGGTGTAAAGTAACAACTGTTTAGCTGAAACTCTCTTTCATAGTGATGGGCTATCTGAAGCCAGGCTTCGATGCTTGAGACGTCTTGCTGAAAACTCTGTGACTGGCTACAAATGATGCCTGGCTTTGCATGGGTTACGTGACTGCTTCTTTTTGCATTCTTTGTGGCATGGTTTATTGTATTTGATTGCACACCAGAGGAGTATTTGTCTTCAGCAGTGGCCGAAATAAAAGGAACTTTTTATCGTTCATGTATGTCAACAATTTTGATGATGGCACTCATCAAAATGTAATGTTTGTCACCGGTTTTCTCAATTGTTGATATGGTATATTTTGTGACTTTATGTTTGGATATTGGTGTGTTTTTTATGATGTAAAGCACTTTGAAGCTGCATTGTTGCTGAAGAGTGCTACACAAATAAACTTGATTTAAATGGAGCCAGCAAGAAGAAAAACTGACATCTGGGAAGACTTTGAGACGATAGCTCACAAGATTCTTAAATAAAAAGAATGAACCCCTTCACCTCCAAAATTCTCACCTTCTTGAAATTTCAACTATTTCTTTGTTCTGCAAAGATACATCTGTATTGCACAACAGAAACAGACTTAAAGCTGCTTAACATTATGGCCTGATGAGTAAAAATGTAAGGGATCAAAGAGCCAATTAAGAATCCAAAAAAAGATCATTTTTCTTTTTCAGGAGGCAAATCAAATCTCAAAGAATACTGTCTGCCCCAACAAGCACCACACTCTGAATACATCAAAATAAACGTCTATTGTCAAATCAGTCGATGACAAAAGAAAGCAGCCGCTGACAGTCAACATATACCACTGATTGGCAACAAATAATTTGAATAACTAAAAAAGATAAGTTAAACAGGATTTGATTGACTCTCCTACTAAACATGAGTTTGACAAAAACCTTTGTGACAATATTGCATTTACTATATTTTTTAAGTATGTCTGTCTGAGTGACAAGGCTGCCACAGCTTGAACAGCAGATGCCACTAGTGAGAAATGAAGCACCGAGTAATGAACCTTTGGGCAAAGCAGTGGGCTGGGAAACTTCATAGCTTCACGAGGCTTCATTTTTGGCCATCGGTACTCTTTCAAGGCTCTATTAAAGGCAGTCAACGAAGTCCACGCCATCAATACGCCATTAAACGGTTAGGACTATGTGATGGGTTAGGCTAGGACGTCCGTGCTAACACTTACCCTGAAGGTAAGGGCAGTAAGGCTATCCTAATCTGACAAGTGGATAGAGGATAGATTTATTAACAAATACAATAGCGACGTATCTCTCGCAAGGGAAAACATATTGTGGTTACAGTAAAATGTGCCGAAAACCCAAAGAAGACAGCAGCTAATACAGCAGAAAGACTGGCGTTGTCGTTACAGCCAAGAACCAATCACCATCCCAGTTTTCATGAGTGACAGCCCAAGCATCCAATCAGTGCTCCGCAAAGGCGGGTCATTGGAGGCTAAACGGAGTTTTCCTCCATGTAAACGCAGAGCAGCAAAGGAAAGACAAAGAATCTCCTCAGCACTTTTGACTCAGGCTAAATAACATGTTTGCACTTGGTGATGAAATTCTGCTACAGACGAAACACAATAGTTACCTTCGTAGACGTTGCAAGCCGGCAAAGTGTCATTTAAATGCGCAACGCCTCGGTGTTAACTGAGCCCTAGCGTATTAGCATAGCCAGTGAGTAGGAATCAGTCGACACCACAGCAAACTGTCAGAAAAACTCAACATTACGCTCATGACAAACAATTTTATGAAACAGATAACATATATGAAGCCTGGCACTTGCTTAGATCATACATCAACAACTGGTGACGGCGATAATTAAGCGATTAAAGTACCTGACAAAGCAGCTGTAATATGGACGGTTCTCTCAGTTCTCTCCTCTCTCAAACCAAGATGGGACCAGTGGTCCACATTCTAATGCGGTCCGGGGAAAACACCGTCAGTCGTTCACTTGTTCCTATGTACGTAACACTCGTTTTGTTTCCTAATCAGCGAGAAAAATCATACAAAATTTGCTTGTAATATTTTTTCCATTAACATAATGAGATAAAAAAAATTATTAGATCTTTAAGTAATTAAAAACACTATTTAATGTTGACCTAATATAAATTGTCTCATAGCTACTTCCCAGATTTTTCTTTAAAATCAGCCAGACTCACTAAATCGAAACAGTATGATTTAACAGTTCGGAAAAACAGGAGCCTAGTTGTAAAATACATGCATATATTTTAAATCTTTAGTATGAAAAAGCATGAAAAACATAATTTGTAGCCTGATCAAATAAATATGCCAAATCAAAAATAAATTCATTGAAGAATTTTTTTCGTTTTGATATTATTTCTTATTCATTCAAAATGCAATTTATTCCTCCAATGAGTTCCAATGGCTGGAAAGATCATTGGATCCAAGATCACGTATAACCCCTTAAGTAAGAGTGTTACAGAATTTGTCCAAATCAGCTAAATGCTGCTTGTCCACAACAGTGTTTAGTAATGTCAGCTGATCATATTTATTCTATAGCCTCTTATATAATCAGCTCAAATACAGCATGAAATGCAATAAAGCACTTTTTCTCCCAATATGCTTCTTAAAAACATTGAATTAAATGAAATACAGAACTTGAAATCTATGCTTCAAATCTATTGCCCAGCTGTATTTTTATTATCACAATACATACTATGAAGACTATGAAGAAGATACTATGAAGTATCAATCATACTTCCTAGTATGACAAAGAAATACACTGGTACTATCTATAATCTTTTTTTCTTTTCTTTGACAGTATTTTTCCACAGGAATGTTCTGTATGTAACCCAATTGATCTATCCTATCACCTTCCCTGCTTCTATTGAAGAAAAAAGCATAGCCACAGCATGTTGCTACCATCACCAATATTCAAAGTTGTGATTTTGACATCAAATATGTTAGTTTTCCACTGAATGTCGATTTTACATTTATATTGATTACTATGAAATATACTGAATCTTTTAAACATATCTCTATAACTGCTATTTATTGTTAGGTCTGGAAAAAGCATTATCAAAAATTTCAAATAAATGCTTTAACTACTGGAAACAAGTTGTACTCAATATATGTAGTAAATAATAAAACTATTTAGATTTTTGTTGATAGCCTGAGGTGCATTTCCAAAGCAACAATGTGAAAATATAAAAATTGATTTTGGCATTTAAAGTATGAGCTTCTCTGTTTATTTTCCCATGTTCTTTCTCCACAGCATAATGATGTGTCATTCATGCCTGAGCGTACTTTAGATGCCAGCTCCTTTTACGTTTTTTTTTTTTTTTTTGTCTATTGTGTTGTTGGCACACACATTCAAACTGTAGTACTGACAGATTCTGCATGTTCCAGTGTGTGCCATCTGAGAATATTTAGCAGGTTAAAATTAATGCAGCTAGAAATATGTTTGTGATGATTTTATTTAAACAGCATAGAAAGCATTTTGTTGGAATCAACAGAGAAGCTGTAAGAAACTGATTCAGCTGTGTTTTTATAAGCACGAGTCATCAGAGGACATGGTTAGCTTGAGTGGCTTCTTGCTATAGATAATTTGTGCATAAACACACACTGCTTAATCTTAAAAGCATGTCTAAAGATACAATAGTCTTCAAGTACCAAGAAAAAAAGTATCCAATCTTCGTTGAACTTTTTATATGTTTAATCTGGAAGTCCAGCAGAAAGTAAGGCATAACTTTTTGTAGTTTTTTTTTCTTTTTTTTACAAATTAAATTTTCTAATTGATTCTCATGCTCGCCAATAAATTCAAGTTCAACCAACTACCTTCAGATGTTATCTGATGACTGTTGTAGTTTAACCTTATCATAATTCAAAGTATTTCGTGAAAGTCTCAGAGGTTTGTTTCAGACTGTGAAGCAACAAATAAAATAACATCATAAAGACCAAAGAAGACAGCAGAAAGGTTGGGGGTGAAGTTGTGGAGAAGCTTAAAGCAGCATTAGGTTCTGAAATAATTTCAATCCAAGCTTTGAACACTTCATAGAGCAGTGTTTTAGGCACCATTCAAATGTAAAGAAATTGGACAACTATAAACCTTCACCAAGACATGATTGTCCACCTTAAATTGAATCAGCTTTCAAGGAAAGGTGAACATATTTTGTTTATGAAATATGTATTTCAGGAACAATGCAACATGTTGAAAACGTAAAACAAGAAAAATGAGTACATTGTAATAAAGGAAAGAGAAGAAAAAAAGAAGAATTGAAGAATCTAAAAAGAGCCGACCAAATTATCCGGATCCCGAGGAAAAGCCCGAATTCACACCACCACAACTGCAAGGTCTGTCTTTACGACGTTTTTCGACACTGCCGTGCGTGAATACGCCGTCGTTACCGAGTGAAGTGCGTCTCTTTGGAGCAGATACCGGCTGAGAGAAACGCAGCAGCAAGACAAAATAACATTTATTCGGGCTCGCGTTTCCCTGGACCAACTCCGTTCACCGCGCATCCCTCCTCCGGAACATTACATTTACCCCGACAGCTCGATGTGGAAGCTGGGTTAAAAGAAGAAAGGGCCACGCTGGGGAAGGCGACCAGCTGAAATACCGAACCGAGCTCGTTGGAGGAACACAGTTGCCTCCCAAAACGACGCTTTAATAAAGGAAGGAGTGCACACACTTCAGGCCAAACAGTGGTGAAAATGGACTATGACTTTAAAGTGAAGCTCACCGGCGAAAGAGAGCGAGTCGAGGACCTGTTTGAGTACGAAGGATGCAAAGTGGGAAGGGGCACCTACGGTCATGTATACAAGGCGAAGAGAAAAGATGGGTGAGTTTGATGAGCTGCAGGCCTCCAGCCAGGCAGCCAGCACCCCTCCCTGCCTCCCTCTCCCAAATACATTTAAATGACTCCTCTTGTTTTTCTCCCCTTCAAGAGAGCCAGGCTTACTGCTGCAAATTCCTGCAGACAATTTGAAGATATGTGTACTGACTTCCTATTGTGACAGGGGCTCTCCTTTCCCCTCTATGGCATGCTTTTGTTTTTAATCACAGTCGTATTATTTGATTTATGACAGTGAAAGCGCTCGTTGGTCGGATTTGGCAGATGCATATTAGTTGATGACGTTAACTTATTTATGGTACTGCAGTTATTTTCTCTGCACATTACTTAGTGTGAGATTCTGACACTGACTGCTTGAGTAAAAATATCACGGTATTAAAAAGTAGCCCTATAGTGATCCTTTCATTTTTCTGCTTTTACACAGAAAAATACCTGAAACTAAGATTGCTAAATATACATAAACTATATTTATTTAATGACCATTAGTCCCAAGCATGTCTTAACAAATATGTATAGATTTAAAAAACAATTGAACTCCTGAAATAACTGCTTTAGTGATTAAAGCATTTCCTTTCTTTCCTCTTCTTTCACTTTATTTTATAAAAGATGTTTTTATATTTTCTTTGTATGTAAATTAGGGGGTGGGTTCTCTTTTGTGCAAAATTGTTTGTACATAAATATTTTGGACCAATTTTTTATTTCCCCAGTTTCCCCACTCAAATTGCTTGTCTTTTTGTGTAGTAAAACATTGTTTTTAGCAGATACATGCATTTCTCTCCAGTGACATGAATGATCATTTTATACATAATGTTTGCCTAAAACTCTGGTAGATTTATAACAGGTGTTCAAAATTCCCCAAAACTCAACTTCAGTGGATGTTGATTTTTTTTCAGCCTCTGTAGTGTTTAACTGGAAAACCCCTTTGGTTTTTTTCTTTCTGTTCAGGATTTTTTTGTTGTTGTTGTTTCTATTTCTGTGTGTGTGAGAAACCACAGTATGGCATTCCACCCAACAATATTGTAACTGAGGCTGCCTTTGTGTTTAGTTCAGAGGACTCTGGAATTGTAAATATTGTGCTGATTAGCTGATTTGTTTTCTCCATGATTTTACAGTTGCAATATATTTGCATACACCTGTAACAGAAACTAAACCTGAAAAGGGCAGAACAGCAACACAAGTTGCACTTCTTGAGCCTTTCTAAATATTGTGAAATAATACCGTATGTTACTCTTTCGATTTAGTGAATTTTATTGTTTATTTTATGTGATGGACTGACGGAAAATGGTGCATTATAAAGTGGATGCTTTGTGTTATTTAATGTCAACATTTTTAGCAAGTTATAATCTGGAAAGTGTGGCTAGCATTCAAATATACAAAAAAAAAACAGTTATTTAAATGCCACAAGAGAACCAGCCCACAGCATGATTCTGCCATCAACATGTTTCACTGTTTGGACGCTGTGAAACTAAATAACACCTTGTGTTGGCCAACCACTTAGTGCGTATAAAGACCAATTAAAACTAAAGTCTGTGCTCCAACTTTCTGCCTTTCAGTTATTTTATAATTGAACCCACCAGTTGCTGCGGAAAACCTAGAATAAATCTAAAGGGATGTTTTCCAAATGTCTCCTGCTGTTTGTAATCAGTTTCTTTTGAGCAGACCGTAGCTGGAAGGAGCCCATGCAGGAGCCATTATCACAGCCTGGACTGTGGCACCAACAGGAACCACTAAATAAAGCTCAAAGTGTTTAAAGATGTCGGAGTTGCCGCTGTTTATGAAGTAAATCTGCTGTTTTTAGACTGACTCTGGAGAAGTCACAGAGTTTGGGTTTATGAGAGGATTTGGGTCGATGGGGAGGTGGGGGGTAGTTAAAGGGAGGGAGTTTTAACCAATTCGTTCACGTATGAGAAAGTCCTCCTGCTCTGTTTGTGCAGCACTAGCTGCCAGGCAGAGCCTGTTTCCTCTCCCTTTCTTATTGTTTAAAGTCTCAGAGGTGAGCTTGATTACACAGATCTGGAGGTAATGCAACTTGGCCTCTTCTCCCCAGTTCCCGTGCCAGCTGCTGCCAAGCGGCCCCGACCTTCATCTCTGTTTGCATATGGGTCCCTCTCTGGGGGCCGGCGGTCTGGCCTGGTGTTGATGCTGCTCTGCCTTTTTCTCTGTGTTTGTAGGAAGGACGATAAGGACTACGCCCTAAAGCAGATTGAAGGCACCGGTATCTCCATGTCGGCCTGCAGAGAGATTGCAGTAAGAGTTGCTTCTGGTTTTCCTTTCGGGCTGTGAGAAGTGGCTCACACAACTCTTCACTGCTGTAGTAAAATAATCACCTGTAATGAACAAACACAATTGAAAGTGGGGAATTAAAACATTAGTCGTCTGCTGTATGTTGTTTTTAAGTTACCATTTTCCACAGTCATTCATTTAAATAATTACCAAGAACTTACTTTCATTGTCATGCACCTTTCTCGAGGTTGCTGAGATATTCCTCTGATTGGATTTTTGTGCTGCAGCTGCTGCGGGAGCTGAAGCACCCTAACGTGATCTCGCTGCAGAAGGTTTTCCTGTCGCACGCTGACCGTAAAGTGTGGCTGCTGTTTGACTACGCAGAACATGATCTCTGGGTAAAAATGCAAATGTTCATGAAGCAACATGTTGTGCGCTGTATACTGTGAACTGTATTTCCAGCCTTCATTCTATCCTGACATTTTGTTCTTAGAAAATCTCGCAGAAATGTTGGTGAATGTTGTGATGACTTTCGGTTTGTGATATATGATACTTGTTTCCTGTCTTTGCCATCTGTGCTTCCATCACTCTGTGACCTTGAACATTGTGAACAATATAATTTGTGTCCAGTGTGAGCATCTTACACTGTGAGCCTAAATATTACGTTAAGATGTAAATTCAACTTCACACACCTTGGAGTTTATCAGCCAACAATCAGTAACACTCAATGATATTGCAGTGATGATGTATCTGCAATATTTTATGCAGCCTTATATTGCATTAAATCCATCCATCCACTCTTCACTGTTCTTTTCCTTTCTTCTACCATCCCTTCTTACCTTCTCTTCTTGTCCATTCTTTCTCTCACTCCTCCTTTTCTGTTTATTTTTTCTTTCTGATTTTGCTGCTGCCTCACTTCCATCCTTCATTCTTCCTTTTCTTCTTACTTTTATGCCTTTGTATTTCTATCTATCCTTACTCCCCTTCTTTCTAATTTACATCCTTCTTTCTTTTTCCTTAATTCATTTTCTTCTTTCCTTTTCCCCTATATTTGTCTGCCCCTCTTTCTTTTTAGCTTCATCTTCCCTTCCATTATTGCTTATTTCCATTCTTCCATTTTCTCTTTCATTATTCTTTTTTCTTTCATTCCTTTATCTTTCAGTTTCTTGATCCTTTTATTTCTTCTAACCCTCATTCCTTCCTACTTTTGTTCTTTTCTTACTGCTCTTTTGTTTTACTCACCTCTTTCGTCAGTCTTTCATTCCTTCTTCCTTCCTTCTTGATGCTTTTCTCCTTCTTTTTTCCATAGCTAGTTTATTTACTTTTCCTACCTTCCTTTCTCCATTCCTCCCTTGTTTTTCTTTTTCATTCCTTCTCATTCCTTCTATCTTCCCCCATGCTTTCTTTTCCAAATTTTCCCTTTCTTCTCATCTTTCCTTTCCTCCATCTTCCTTCCAGAGCTTATTGCAGAGTTTACAGTTAGAGGTAGACCTCAATAGAAATACCTGCAGTGAACTCTTAATGGCTTCTGGCATTTTAAAAATGAACTCCCTCAATTTGATTCTGGAAAAGTACAGAACTATGTTTCTCACACTTTTTTTACTTTCTTTTTTTGCATTTAAATAAACATTCTCAGCTGCAGCTTTTCACCCATTTTCCAATCAATACACATAACTGAATGAATGTTCAGCGCCAAACCTCAGTGAAGCACACACATATACACCCACACACACACAAACCAAAATGTTCTCCACATTTGGTTGTTAAACCTCTGCTGCATTACAGACTGCAGCTACAACTGGCAGACTATCAGAGCTGAATTAAATGCCTCTTTCTGCCACATAGCTGCAACAATTACAATGCCCTTTGAAACAACACATGGCATGGATATCAGCCCTGCCCATCTTCCCTTTAGCTAGGCTTAATGTTTATAATTTAGTATGAAAGGGTTTATGTATTTAATCCCTGATGACATTAAATGTCTAATTATATTTAAAATATTTAACCTCTATCCTATTAAAATGCATGCAGCTACAATCCATTTCAGACTAGTTAAACGGTGCTTTTTAAATACCGTGATAGTTGACTACATCAACTATTATCTTGTCTTCCCTCAGCACATTATTAAGTTTCACAGAGCTTCCAAGGCCAACAAGAAGCCACTTCAGCTTCCGAGAGGAATGGTCAAGTCTTTGCTCTACCAGATTCTGGACGGCATCCATTACCTCCACACTAACTGGGTGCTTCACAGAGACCTGGTAAGAGGGCTGGCTGTTTAGGTCAATCTGCATTCAATTATTACATCATTAGGGTTGAAAGTGTTCACTTACTGACGTAATTAGATACTAAACTTGAGTATTTTTTTTTAAATAACGTGATGATAATAATGTTTCAACTAACAATTATTTTTGGAATTGGTTATTCCGTTATGACAATCAATTTAATCAGAAAAAAATGCTGTTATTTCACTAAACCTTTTTTTATGCAATATTAGAAATTCTTAAATATGCAAATAAACAAATAATATTTTTTTTAAATTGGAAGAAATATTTTATTGTTTGAAATGCAATAATTCACCATACCTTTTACTGAATTGAAACCGGATGAAGATAAAACTACGCTCAGCTGAAAGAAACATCACAGGCTGTGACGCAAATCTTCGTTGACAGAAATGTTGGAATTTTATATTTATTCTACACATTTTTATAGTATTGGAAAACGATATCATTGATTGTGTCATGTTTGTCCTCCTACAGAAACCTACCCCATCTTTTTTCATTTTCAAACATTTTTGAAAATGCTTCAGGGAGCCACTAGGGCAGCGCTAGAGAGCAGCGTGTGACTCCAGAGCTGCGGGTTGCCGACCCCTGCCTTAGATAATAACAAATCACATAAAAAAATCTCAAATGTTGATGTTTCTTCATCAAAAGTTTGATGAAGAAACATCATTTTTCCACTAGAGGGCAGCAACAAACAATACTAAATGTTGAACTTCCTCAACTGAACCAAACAGAAGTTAGAATATTGTTTTAATGTTTGTCTTGTCGCCATCAGAAACCAGCCAACATTTTAGTGATGGGAGAAGGGCCAGAGAGGGGAAGAGTAAAGATCGGTATGTATGGGCTCAAAATGTTTACATCCTGCTTATTGTTTTAGTTGATTTCACCTTCATCAACTAATTTATTCGTTTTGCAGCGGATATGGGGTTTGCCCGTCTCTTCAATTCACCACTGAAGCCTTTAGCTGACCTCGACCCCGTGGTGGTCACCTTCTGGTACAGAGCGCCTGAACTCCTGCTGGGAGCTCGGCATTACACCAAAGCCATCGGTGAGGCGTCGTGCTCTCCTTCTCTTGTACGCGTGCAACCGGCCATGTGGTGGAAAACTCTAGGTTAGTGTCCGCTCTCTTTTTTCCTTCCAGACATCTGGGCGATCGGCTGCATTTTTGCGGAGCTGCTTACGTCTGAGCCCATATTCCACTGTCGTCAGGAAGATATCAAGACCAGCAACCCTTACCACCATGACCAGCTGGACCGAATCTTTAACGTTATGGGCTTCCCTGCTGGTGAGACTCTTCACACACCCTCAGAGGAAAATATTCCAGAGGAAATGGCTATTTATTTATATCATGTTATTATGCCTTTATTCTACTTGCTTTGTTGATTTTTTTTAACCTGAGATTAAGAAAACAGCATTTTCCATTAAGGCTTGTTATTTCCTTAGGCTTTACTTGCTCTGTTTGGATTAATGTGGTCTGCAGGCTCTGAGAGTCAGTCCACAGTCTCTGCACATGATGCCAAATCACAAACAGAAACTTTTGCTGGCAGGGATCCATTTGGACCAGTATTTTCCAATTCACCTACTCCACTCATTTGTTATCATTGCTGCTCTTTTTATTTAATACACCACTTTGTATAAAAGTTACTTCTTGAGTCTTCATTAAAATTTTACCCCTTTTTTAATGTTGCTTGTAAATGGAGTGGAGTTTTAGCTTAAGTGTTGCTTCAGTCTGGGAAAAGATGGGATTTGGTTTGGGAAAAGTACTAGATTTGTGTTTTCACACTTAATCGTGTTCCCTAAAAGTTATGTCCATTTCCATCCATTTTTGTCAGTTTCATATTTAAAACCTGACCACCGAATATCTTCTGTATGTTCCAGGATATCAAAATATCTGACATGTCAAAACACGGAATTTGACATGCATAATATGTTGGAATCCTGTCACGTAAAAAAGCTAGTTGTTGTTAAATCATTGCTTGTAGCTTGTCAAACTTTTTTAAAAATTTGTCTGAAAAATAGATGTTAATTTTCTCCATATCCTGCAGTCTAAACAAGTGCAACCTTGCTTTTTTGTTGTTGTTTGACAGATAAAGACTGGGAGGACATTAAAAAGATGCCCGAGCACTCCACACTGATGAAAGACTTTAGGAGGAATACGTGAGTCTGCAAAAAACCCCAAAAAACTCTGTCCTAATTTCTTAAATCTAAGATCTAAAACAAAACCAGAGCAAAAACTGTCTGCTGGGAAAAAGGCATTTGGAGTTACACTTGTTTAAATATCTGTATGTATGTGGTAAGTTTACATACAGAATTATTAATATATGTTGCGTCATTTCTTTGGTAGATACACAAACTGCAGCCTTATAAAGTACATGGAAAAGCATAAAGTAAAACCAGACAGTAAAGCATTCCACTTGGTGAGTTTTATTAACAAATCTGTCCAGTATCATTTTGATTCATCTGCCTATTTCACACTAACGCCTATCTTTTCTCGACAGCTGCAAAAACTGTTGACCATGGACCCCATCCGTAGAATCACTTCTGAGCAGGCGATGCAGGACCCCTACTTTTTAGAAGAACCTCTACCAACCTCTGAGTGAGCTTCTGAAGCACACACATCCACCTTATCGGTCACTTAACAGCCTTTAGATAGACTCACAGGATGCAGACTTGAATGTGTCTCCTGGCTAATTAGATCTCGTTCCTAGAAATAAGCATATAAAGGTGACCAATTTTTTTGTGTGGCTTTTTTCTTCTAGTGTGTTTGCAGGCTGTCAGATTCCTTATCCCAAGAGGGAGTTCCTGACAGAGGAGGAGCCAGAGGACAAAGGAGACAAAGTAATATCCATTTGGTGTAGTGCCCTCTTCCATTCAGTTTACAGGGCCTTAGAAAAATACCCAGTGATAATTTTTCTCAAAATGATCACAAACTTCAAAATATTTCATTGGAACTTTATCAGGCTGGGGAGGTAGAATCTTAATCAGAGAAGCAGCCAAGAGGCCTACATTAACTCTGAAGAGCTACAGAAACACTCCAGCTAGGCAAAGATCCTAAACATACAGCCTGAGCTACTATACAATGGTTTAGATCGAAGCATTTCCATGTTTTGATATGTCCTAATCAAAGTTCAGATTTAAATCTGTGGCCATCTGGGGGAGACTTGACTGACACACCTCAAAATGCAGCACCGTGTGGTTTTATAAAAATTACAGATGTTTGAATGCAAATGCAGGCCACACTTTCAGTTTAGTTTCAAAAAATGTGTATATGAAGAAAGAACATGCATCATTTTGCACACTTTGTTTTGATCAAAACCATAAAATCCCACTGAAATCCAGTGAGGCTGTAATATGACATTATCTGAAAAAGTTGGAAGTTTTACCGCTCATAACCTTGCATCGATGGCCAGATTCACGTTTATAAAATCTTGTTTTGTATTTTGTAGAAAAACCAGCAGCAGCAACAGGGAAACAACCACACAAATGGGGCAGGCCACACCGGTAACCCTGACAACAGCCACGCCCAGGGCCCGCCACTAAAGAAAGTGCGAGTTGTCCCACCCACCACTACCTCAGGTGGCCTCTTAATATCCTCAGACTACCAGGTGAGTGCTTCTGTCCTGGCATCAAACCCAGGTCCTTTCTCGCCATGCAGGAGATATTTCAGATAGAACTTGTTGGACATCTTCAGCCAGAAAGAGTTCCCCCTTGAACCTCCAAAAAACAGCTTTCCTCTTTCCTCTCTTTGCTGCTTTGAGGGATAGCTCTGATCGCTGTCTTCAATTGTTTTCTCACCTTAAAAAAATGACAAAAGTTGCTGTGTGACAAAAAGAAACCTCACAAAAGTCAGAAAGTTTCTAATTTGATGTGACTTGTGCTTACAAAGACGTTTGGCTAAACCGAACCTTGTTTTATATTCATTTTCTTTGACCCCACAGCGTTCAAATCCACATGCTGCCTACCAGAACCCTGGACCAAGCACATCACTGCCCCAAAGCAGCATGGGATACTCCTCTACCTCCCAACAGCCACCCCAGTACTCCCACCAAACCCACCGCTACTGAAACGCCCCTCCTTGCACATAATCACACGTATTTCTAGAACACGTACACACACAGCTCTTACCACGCCCACCTGAATGAATGTACTGAGGGTGTGGGGAGACCTTCCCCATCAACCAGTCAACTAATCGACTCTACAGAGGGTGCTATATTTGCAGCAGTCTCGTCAACAAACTCTACTTGTTCCAGACAACAACCATAAAACAAATCCAGTATTAGAAACACAGCATAGAGCCTGAGTCGTGAAATAAGAAGCAGGAGGGCAAAAATGAAAGGAAATGTGATTGAATCCAACCTGTTTCTGCTACTCAGACGTAATAAAACCGACCAAGAGTCTCTTGCGTCGTCTCCTCTCCTCTGTGACTGACCCTCTCCCAGCCAGTGCACCCCCTTCCCGTCAAAGCTTGGACGAACCTGAAAGCTGCTATGTGACTGCCGGCCATGACAGATTCCCAGCCTTTTCCTCATTTCTGTTTCCGTTCATGTGAGGGCTGGAATCAGCTGCTGGGAAGCATGCTGGGTGGATGCGGCTCTCCCGCATCTGTTGAGTGGATTTTTCTTTTTTCTTTTTATTTCCAAAGGAGGACAAAGAAAACGACAAGATTTTAGTAGTTTATAATTTAATCTGTTGTCATGGTTTTGTTTTCATGGCAAGAGCGGCTTGCCTGAGCCTAACATTCGGCCTCTCGCTGTGGGTTAAAGCCTTAGAGTACATGATGACAAAATCAACCAGTGGCATGGAGGAAGGCCGATTGAACATGCATTGTTCTGTAATGTACTGAAATATTTTACATGAAACAAATATCCTGACAATAAAAGTGGAAACATGAAGTTTGGTGATCATTTTTAAGCATGTGTGGAAAAGCATTATGTCCAAAGATGACAAGATACAAGTCGAGAACACTGGGATTTTGTCTTTGCTTTAAGACAACTCTTCTTCTCAAAAGCAGGAAAGTTACTTCATCTTTGATATTAATTAAGAATTGATAAGTCTTTAGATGCTAATTCCTAAAAATCAGGACACAACAAAATAGTCTGTTTTAAAACCGGGTAAATGTAGCTCTAGCTACAAAGGATGATGAGTCTGGGTATGTGATCATGAAATGTAATATTCAGAAAATAAAGTTTTACCCAAAGTCTGGTGTTTTAAAGACTGTAAGCAATAATACAAGTAAATGAAATGATTGTAAAGTAAATTCAGGTGGGAGAAACCTTTTCCCATTTTTTTGTCGACATAAAACTCATGAAACAAAAAAACAAACAAAAAAAAAACCCATGAAACCAATACTAATAGAGGGAAATAGAAACTGTGCATCCTAGAATAGTGGCAAGTACTTCCAGTGAACATATATAAACTGTTAATGTTATATGAATATATATGAGACCCCAAAATGACAAGAGTGTCAGCAGATTAGAACAAAGAAGGTTGTGTACAAACGTCTAAACTTTAGATGTGGATTAATGTTTAGATAAACATGTTTGTTCTTTGGTCCCTGAAGTGACTTGCAGTTAGAGTAACCAGAAGTTTTACTCAACTAAGAATGGAGATACTTCATGCTAATATTACTCAAGACTATACAGTAAGACTACTCCTAGTTGTACAGTTTATTTCCCAAAATGTTTCTCTCTGGTAGACAACACACAAACTTCTGGCATTTCAGATCCCGAAATTGAATATGTGTTGTCCATTACTGGGAAAATATCTTAAGGGCAGGCAGATTAGACGGAGAGAGTCTGTGAGCATCCTTTTTTACGTCTCGGTACAGACTTCCAATTAAATTTAGGTCTGGATTTGTAGAGTATTCTAACATACGCATGTGTTTTGAACTAAACAGTTCAGTTGCATGTCTTGCTTTATGTTTGGACTGTTTACTCTGCTTTAAAGCTTGGAATATTATAACTTAACTCTGATTTAAAAATGTAAACAACTTTATCCTTAAAATATGAAGGAGAATACGATACTCCTTGATCTAAAGAAATTGAAGTTGGTTAAAAAGAATTGTCTGGCAAGGCTTTAGGACTCCAGTAAGATGCAGAGAATACATTATTCACAAAGGATGCATGCTACAATTAATCTCACTCCAAAAAGCTCCTACCTTTCTGAGCATGCAATATCAAACAAGAATCTGCCGCATAACTCACTCGACCGGTCACACCAATCAAAAAATGTGCTTAAAAATGACAAGTCAATTGCATTTATTTAAGCAGAAGATATTGGACACCAAGTAAGATGGGGAAGAGGTGGAATAAAAGAAAGCTTCTCAAAATATCAGCTACTTTTAATATGTTAATTTTGACATTGCTATCTTGTATTTGTTTTATTATTTGACCAATAAAAGTGGGAGCAACTCAGAGAGTTCTGGAAAGCATTAAAGCATTTCAAAATGCATTGATTTTTCTTCCTTTACTGTGCAATAATGTGACATGTCTCCTTTGCTTACATGTCTTTTTTTTTTTTTTTTGCTTTTCTGTTGCAGACATATTTTGCTGACTATTTTCCTCTAAGCACACAGTCGAAACACTAGACCATAAATCTGGATCAGGTTTTGTTGAACCTTTTTTCTGAAGGATGCTGGCCCAGCTATTTTTGTAATACAATGCTCAGCTTACTCATTGTATCAGTGCTTTGTGTCAACTTAGAAGCACAATCAAAATTTCGGAGGCTGCTGTTCGGCATTTTAGAAAGTATCCAAATGAAGTAGCGATAAGATTGTAAATATTATCATTTATAGCATCTGATGTAGACATGCTAGTTGAATGGAGAAAAATCCTTTGAGCAACGCCCAGCTGTGGCCCCGCCTCTTCCATTCTCAGCATTGCTTTAGAACTGGGGAGGTTCCCTGTCAGTCATTCTCTTACAGAGATCCCATTGGCTAACTGGAACGTCTATCACGTGATAAATCCTCTGCTCTGAAATATGATTGGTTGAAATGGATGGTGGGCGTGTCTTCATCCTCAAAGGATTTTCCCCAGAGTGGCCAGACGGGCAGGGGGACACAGGATGGCAGAGCTAGTAGGAGTAACTAACGGGACATGCGGACGGAGTGATATCTTCTAATATTTCAAGTTCTGGTGAGGGCTTTATGATACTTTTTACAATCAACAGTGACACCACGTATTTTAGTAGTGACATTTATATAGATAAGCCCGCAGACTCTGGTCTAATTTGACCAAACTAAATAGTCAGAGACTGGACATAAGCTAGCTAACCAAAGTGGTCAGTCTGAGCGGACCCCCGGCGTACGAGCATATAACACCCGAAACATTGGATATTATCCCTGCTGCCTGGTTACTTGGAAGCTATAATAATTCGTGCTTATTAGAGAACCCAAATCGGTTAAATTTTGGATTATAAATAGAAGAAAATTTGGGGACCGAGAGATGAACAGATGTGGGTCAGTCCACTGGTAACGAAAAGCGACGGTGCGGAACAGTAATTGATCGCGGTTGCCATCAATTTACGCCTCGGTGTACGTGTGTGTGCATGCTTTTGTCAGCCTGAGGGGAGGGAAACTGAAGAGAGTGCTTAAACGTGAAATTTAGACATCTAAATAATACATTGAAGAAAGAAAAAACACCAAATATGATTGGTTGAAGTGGCTAAACTGGAAATGGTAAGGATGGAAAATGTCATTGCAGTAAAAAAAAAAAAAAAAGAGCGGCTAAACTTGACAACATTTTGATTAGTCAAGTAATAATTTCCTACAGTGTAAGTTTATGTAAAAATACCACGCACAGCAATTTACAACAAAAATAGATAATTGAGTTTTATTCTAAACTGATTATAGCACATTGATTTGTACCTTCATAATTTTTATTTTGATATGTATTTGATCGAACCATAGTTGTCATATTTACTTGCATATATATATATATATTTGTTTTTAGCAGTCAGTATCATATCTGTCTGTAGAAATAGGGTCAATCCTAATTGTCCTGGTTACAGTTAGCTCCTTAGCAGATTTCTGTCTTTCTCAATCACAAAAATCTCAATGGGTTAACGCTGTAAGTTAGAGCTATACAACAGTGTTACTTTTTCAAAAGATATATTTTAATATTTAATCAACCCCAACCGCAGTTGAGCTGCATTTAGGTGATTTGTATTTGGTTGGCTATTCTGACAACATTGGACTCAAGCGCTGTCCAATGTGAATTTATGTTTAGTAAATTGAGGAGTAGGGATGTTATAGCTGTATTGAAATCAGTATCAGTTGATGTTAGTCATTTCTTAACACATCCATTTAGTCCCATAAGTAAACTGGTGTCATTAACAATGTTTATTGCCATCTTGTTCATGTGTTTTTGGGAGGAGAGGAGACTGGCCATGTGGTATTTGTATGGGCATGTGATAGTGAAGAAGAGAATCAATGTCGATGGTGTGGCCACTTTTTCCAGTGCCGAAAGGATAAGAAAGCATATACATTATGTAAAATATTGATGCAAAATTTGGATGTCGTCCCAAATTTTCTTACCGATGCATCCCTATGGAATCGACTTCCTTTGCCCTTTTTGCCTTCATTAAGTTAAGATAGAGACAGCAGCAGCCAACATGCCAGAAAACAAGAAGAAGAGTGTGGGAAATCTTCCTTGTCACATTGCCTTACAGAAAGAAGGCTGTAACAGTCAGTGGACCGACGCAGATAATACTCCATGTGAAACTAGTTCCAAAACGGAACCTCTCAGTTGTACTAGAAGCTGGACGTAGAGCATGTATTACAATATTAAAGATAAAAAGTGGCCTAAAACGCCCAAATTATTAGGGAGAAAAAAAGGCAAATATTGAATTACCCACTACATTCTTTTCCCAGTACGTCAATAAATGTCTAATTTAAATATAACTGTAAAGGTTTATATAAAAAAAGGAAAACCACTTAGAATAAGGTAGTTTTTGTTTCACTGTTTTAACATTTTTACTATTACTTTCTCCACAGTTATGCTTTCTATCATTGCAGTAACATGTTCAGTGCTATGTGCCTGATTGACATGAAACAGTGAGAAATAATTAATTGATTAATAACATGCATGCATCTATCTGTGGCATTTTGATATAAATCAGGATTAGCTGCTCCTGCAGGCTCAGGCTACCAGCGGGACTTAGAATGAAATTTATACTGTCTTAAAATATAGTAAACAAAAAAACTAATTAAAGCCTGATAATTATTATTTTTTTAAAGCTGATTGTTCATTTGACCATTTAACAAAACCTATCTGGTGTGTTTTTGGCATCATACTTGATACAATGATTTTTTTTTCAGTCATGTAGTTGTTGGAAAAACATTCTTTTTATGTGATTATGTAGAATATATAAAATATTGGTTTTCATGTAGTGCAGCAAATTTTTTAAGTAAGGTACAAACTTTGTTAAAGAGGTTGAAGTAGATATTAGTATCAACATTTCTGGTATATCTGGTGAAATTTGACTGGCACTGTAATGCGTGAATGGTGATAACTGTGTAACGACTATCTCTGTCACATCACCTGCTTCACTTTGGTCTCTTTTATATGCTATAGTTCTTAAATTTAAAAATAGGTCAAAATCAGACATCAGAGTCCTCTTTTCATCCCAGCAGGATTTTATATTTAAAGGAGTTTTTCCCAAATTCCACTACGTTTATCCCTGAATATTATTAGAACCAGTAGAACCTGGTTCTCGTTTTGTTTTTAGACATCATATTTGGGGCAGTGAGGTCTGACGTAATCCAGGATGCATTATTTATAACATCAGAACAAGCAAAACAGCCTCCGACACGAGAAGCTGGACGTAGAGCATAAATTGGTAATGACCCGCCTTTCAGAACTTAATGGAGCTCTCAGGTCTGTAGTAGTAAGGCCCGGCGGCCGCAGGGGAGCCGAGTTTCGTCCCGGATGCAGCCTGAGCGTCACGTCTCGAAGGATGAAAGGTTGGGTTTTTTGGGCTAACTACTGGGATATTTGAGAGGCTACCTGGTGGGAGTTTTTTTTGGTGAAGGGCTGAGTGTGCATGCTGCGTTGGAATAATTAAAGCGTCCAAACACATGACCCTGAGGAAGCGTTAGGCACCGTAAGCACAGGAGTGAGGATATCTGTCAAGTTTGAGTTCAGCCTTTTCAGAAGAAGGAGAGCTTGCTTGCTTTTGGGGGGCTTAGAGAAGGTTGGGGAAGAAGATGAGGAGGAGGAAGAGGAAGGTGGAGGGGAGGGGGATTTATGGGAGCGCTAGTGCTGTTGCCGTGTGAACGGAGCTCTATTGTCCCGGGAACCTTTCAGTGGTTTCCCTGAGGTCCCTCTCCAGACCCATCCCCCCACTCAATCCAGCCTTTCTCCATCACACAAACACAAAAACACACACACACACATATATATATATATGCTCTGCTGTCTCTTTCCCACTCACCCTTAAAACACACTCTTTCTCACACACACCGTCTCATTTACTGCATCTCAACTGTCACACTCTTATCCCACTTTGCGTCTCATTTAGCGCGCCCTCCTCTTTTCCCTTCATGTCTCACAAGCAAGACGAGGCTCCCACAGCCCCACAACCCTCCGGTTGCTCATTATTTCGCTTCATCAGTGTGATTGTCATGCAAGCCAGACAGTGTGAGCAAAAACATGCAATCTTCTAATTTGCATCACCTCCTTTCCAACAGAAAACACAGTGTTTCCAAAGTGTTCATGCAGAAAGCTGAAAGCCGTGGTTTTGGGACACTTCAGGCATCTTGTTGGCTGGATTAGTCATTCTTTGTGGCAGCCCATTATGGGTGTAATTTTACACTTTGTTTTAGCTTGTTGGCATGATGCTGCCGGATCCAGTTAGGAGTCTGTGGGTGGAAATCATTCTGGCTGACTGATAGCTAAACAGATGACATGTAATTACTGTGGTTTCCTATTGAGAAATGATGCTTCATCATGTCATACATAAGCAAATTTGACTCTTTTACTCAGTTTTACTTTTTTTTCTGCATGATTCAAATGATCAAATGAATTTTAACATAAAACAGAGAGAACACGAGTGATGACAATGGAGCACGTATTTTGGAAAGCTGAGTTTGACTACACCGGCCACACCCAAGCCTGAGTACTGCCACACCCGTAAAGTCGAGAAATCCTTTTAATAAAACCTGTCTGATAAGAGGAAACGGGCCAAAGGGTCTAAAAAAGCAACACATCATGCCCTGATCTTGGGAAAGTAAAGAAAAGTTGAGAATCAATGGCATTTACATTCACTTTCAATCCTAAAGTTCTTCAAACTCTGACAGATTCACGGTTCAAAGCAATTTTTTAATTTTATCAACATTTTTCTTCCAAATGGAGAGTAATTATTGCGAACGAGTCCTGACTTGAATCTGCTGGAATATCTGTGGATACCTCAAAGACCTGGAATACATCAACACAGATAAATCATCAAAACAACCATGAGAACCGCCATTAATTATTGAGAATAGTGTGAATAGTTTTCAACATTCATTTTAAAGAAAAAAAAATACTACCTAAGTTCTGTTCCCCAAAATAGATTCCATGTAATATTGTTTTATTATCTTTCACCTGTTTTGTTTTCTACAAGCATCTTTGTTGCATAAAACAAATTATAAATCTAAATCAGCTGGAGGTTTGAATACATTATGGCAGGTCAGAAAGGTTTATGAAGCCATTTCTGAGGCCTTGGGAGTTTCATAGTATTCTTGGAGGATCAGGACTTCACGTTTTAATTTGTCGCCAAGAATTCCATTTTATTCAGGTTTTTATTCTGTGTTGTCTATGTTTCATGAGCCAGTGTGCTATTATTAGCCCTGTGTTGGGCTGCCAGGTCTCCCGTGTCGATGCAACCCGCTTTTCTCTCTTTTCAGAAAAACTGTGCAGTAAAAACACTCTGGAACCATAACTGAGCCTGGATCCTTTCGGGGACATTTTGTTTGGTAAACTCTCCTTCTGATTGTCCAGCTGCGACTGTATTGTTCTTTCCAAGCGTTGAGCTGAGACGGGAAGGTTTGCTGTGACACCAGAGAAGGACCAGGAAACAGGAAGAAAACTGGAGCTGCAAAAACAGGAAGCAGGCAGAGGGACTGATAAGACGACTGCTCTCTGATGCTCAGAGAGTAAGAGTGTGTGGTCCTACTGCGCCTGAGCGCTAATTGAGATAGTCATGTTCAGATTTGCAGGGATTGGGAGCAAAGCGCAGTTTATTGTCTGCAGAAAGCCAAAGAAAAGAGAGCGTTGCCTCCGGGTGTATTAAAGTGTTTGTTTTTATTTCTGTTTTTCTTTTTTTGTGCTAAGCAGAATCTCTGGCAGTGACAGTTTTCCAGCTGGACCGGTGACAGGCTAGTCTGGGATTAGCTGGCATGTTGTATCTTCCCATCACTAAAGCTTTAATCTTTCCTTCGGTCACCAGGAGTCTCCTGGCTTTGGTCGTCGTTCCCAATCTTCCCATCAACAACTCACGCACACACACACACACAAATTGTTTTTACAGAACATACAGTGCTTTGCAAAACATTTTGGACCTTTTCCACATTTTACCAAATTACAGCTACATAACTTGGATGTGATCTGGGGCAGGGATTTTATGGGATATACCAACTTAAAGGAAAATTATACATCGTTTTCATCATACTAAATAAAAATCTAACATCAGACAGGAACCACGTTTCTCTTTCTAGACGCCAAATGTGAACCACGTTTCTATGCAGTGACAGCTGGAAATATCCACCAACATTCCACATCTGGAGTCAGCAATTTTTACCCCCATTCTTATTTGGAAGAAAGCTCAAACTCGGTCAGATTAGGGGGAGAGCGTCTGTGAACATCAGCTTTCGAGTCTTTCCACAGATATTCTCTTGGATTTAAGGCTGGACTTTAACCGGGTCATTTTAACATAGGGATTTACTCTGGTCTAACTCTGGATGAAGAAAAACATCCTCAATGCATGTTGCTGCCATATTCAGTATGTCTTGTCACTCGTTTCGTTGGCCATTATTGCTGTCCAGCGCGACACTTTGTTTGTAAATATGTATTACCCAGAACTCCTCTGGTGATCAAGTGTTCATTAAAGGAATGCCGTCTTTTTGCATTAAGGCAAAAATGTTTTTGATTTTCCTTTTTAAAAAGGTGATTAAATTATTATTATTATTATTATTTTTCATATTATGCTGTACTTTCTGTTTTCAGAGTTTTTTAGAAGAAGTTTTGTTGCTCCTCATCAGTTTCGATTCGTGACAGGATACTGACACGTTTCTACACTAAGCAATTAAATGTCTCTCTTGGGAAATTAGACTGCTTTCCGATATATAAACTTCAGCATTGATCATTGAAGTAATTAGGAGTTTGATCAATGCTTTGCTCATTAACGCCTCAGCAGATTAGATGCTGACCGTCTACATCTGTGTCTCATCTGATGTGTGTGTGCGTGTGTGTGTGTGTGTGTGTGTGTGTGTGTGTGTGTGTGTGTGTGTGTGTGTGTTTGCTCCTCCCTCCAGTCTGAGGCCTCGCCATGCCGCTGGTGAAGAGAAACATCGAGCCGCGTCACCTCTGCCGGGGGGCGCTGCCGGACGGCATCGGCAGCGAGTTGGAGTGTGTGATGAACAACACCTTGTCGGCCATCATCCGCCAGCTCAGCAGCCTGAGTAAGAGACACACACTCCCTGAAGCAAAGCATTCACACCACCGCTTCACGTTTTGTTGCCTCCAGTGTCCACGGTCGAGCTAAAGAAAAGCAATACCACATGATGGTGCTGCCGTCACCATGTTGGAACGGCGTGATTCGGGTGATGTGCTGCCCTCTTTGTTGAGTTGTGGTTTCGTTTAACCAAAGCATCTTCTTCCAACTAATTGCAGGCGACTTTCAATTAAACAAACTGCTGCTTAAAATATGAATGTCTGAGTAAATCAAAAGAGAAAACAGATTGAAACTCTGGCAACACCGCCATTTAGCTTAGCATGAGGATGATAATTCTCTGCGGATCCTCTCTGCGCCGGCTTCATCATTAATCCTAAAGCTGTGATTGATTTGTATGTCGTCATGGTTACAGTGGTGGCGGGGTCACAGGGCTCGCTGCAGGCTTACGACAGCCTCGCACTGGGACACAGAGCGCTGAAATGTAATCATTTCAGACAGCGCCGCAAAAGGACCTGATCCGTCCAGTGGCGGGCATGTGACCGAGCTGCTACTCTCGGGGTGTGTATCGGAGTGTGTGTTTGTGTAAAAGCTGTTTATGCGCTGGCCTGTCGATATCATGGTCCACAGCAAAATGGAGTTTTTTACAGCCCCATCCATCTTCCATCTGCTTTCTGTTCCCACACACATCAACACACTGTTAATGGGTTTTTATTTGCTACTTAGCTGCGTTCATTTTCCAACTCTCGCATGAACTGTGCTGAAAGTTTCTTGTGGGATAAATTAAAACATCTATCCTCTCTGCTTTTTTGGCCCCTCCGTATCGATTCTGTCTGCGTCTTATTGTGTCAAGTTCCTGCCAAGGGAGTTGGCCTCTTAGCAACAGCTGTGTGGGTTAAATATAAATGCTTTCAAGGGCCCGACAGAGGAAATCTACATACTCGGTACGCCGTGGATGTTTTTGTGCACATGTGTGCGCGGTCAGGCCATAAACAGAGGCCGGGGTCGAAGGACTCAGCATGACGGATTTGGGATTCTTCCTTCCTCTAAATGTTTTTTCTGCAGCCCATCCTGTCAGCAGAAATAGCCCTGTGTTCTCTATAGGACGTTGGACATAATGTTCTGCACTGAAATAGTCATGAAAACTATAATAAAACTTCCCCTTTTTGATTTCAGTCAGGGTTGCAGTGAGCAACAATTTCCAATTTTAGGATAAGACAGTTTTTCCTACATTTTCTCCACTTAGCCACAGCTGTGAATGGCATGAAGAAACTATTGCTTAGCTTAAAAGTTTTTCTCATTTTCTTTAGGAAGCTTTAATTAGATAATAAAGTTGTTTTTTGTGTTTTTTTCACCTCTAAATCTGCCTTGAATCATAAATATGTCAATAAATTTGGACTTAATGCTCTCTGTGGTTGTGAAGTACAAACTTTAATGTACTTCATTGGTATTTAATGAGCAACACAAAGTAGTTTGTGATCGTGAAGTGGAAGAAAAGTGATGCAAAATGAAATGTTAAAAATTTCAAAATAGCATTTTTTTTTTTATAAAATCCTTCATAAGTCATGTGTTCAGTGGCGCCCCCAAAGGACAGAAGGAGGTGCCACGGCCCCACAAACCTAACCATTGCTCGAGTAACTTTTGTTTTCAGCAAACATGTTCTGGTCAAATGGGACCAAATCTGAACTTTTGCATCCTTGCATTGAAAATGCTTTATGGTAGAAAACTAACAGTGTATGCTGTAGAGGCAGCATCTCGATGTTGGGAATGCTTTTCTTCAGTAGGGACAGGGAAGCTGGTGAGAGTCGATAGAGATGAAGTTCAGTGAAGCGCTCCAAACGATGTGATGGAGCTTGAGAGAGAGGTGAAAAATGCTGGCAGACACAAAACCCAAAAATACACAATGTAGAAAGATTTGCCAGGTGTTTCAATGTGCTAATAGTAAGAGGTTTTAGTTTCAAATTAGTCGTTCTACGTTTCTCCTGTAAGAAATGTTGAAGTTTGGTGGCGTAATCATATGCAGCTGTTTTCGGTCACTTGCTGCACACTAATATCTACAGAGATCAATTTGGATGATTTATATTTGACTCATGTTAAATTATTCATGAGGTAATATCTTTATGGAGTCGTATGAGTTACAGTTCCCAGCACTGATCCTTTGACTCTCGTTATGCGTTGTATCACATTGTCTTTGTATCGATCGGACCTCAGGCCCAGTGGGGATCCGCTCGGCTTGGATTGAAGATTAAAGTCTCCGTCCTCCTCCTTCAGTTTCCCATCAGTTTTTTTCTTTTCCTCCTCTTTTCTCCAGGTAAACATGCAGAAGACATATTTGGCGAACTGTTTAACGAGGCCAACAATTTCTACCTGCGTGCCAACTCTCTGCAGGACCGTATCGACCGGCTCGCCGTCAAAGTCACACAGCTGGACTCCACAGTGGAGGAAGGTGGGTAGAAGGGTAGCGCAGCAAGCCGCCATCTGTCACCAAAGTGATGTCAGTCTTGCTTTTCATGATTTCTAATTACTGAAAATGCTTTTTGTTTTCATAACAGTGGAACCATTTCTCCATTTTTATCTCACTGTTTTTGTTCTCAGTTTCTCTGCAAGATATCAACATGAGGAAGGCCTTTAAGAGCTCAACCACTCAAGACCAGCAGGTGGTGTCCAAGAGCAGCGTTCCCATCCCGGTGAAAGAGATGTACAACCTGAGCGACAAGCCGCCGCCGCTCACCATCCTCACGCCTTACAGGTCCGCCTTCTCCTTGAACTCTGACAGTCTGCTGGCTGTTTACTGGTCAAATTCCTCAGAATATGCAGATTAAAGAGGCCTAATTCTTTATTAGGATAAATATTATTAGTATTTGATCAGATGCACATTTTACTACCTTGTCTTTGATAGTTACATATATTGCAAATATATTACAAATTAAAATAAACAGCTATGATTTTGAAAAATAAGAAATTCTGTTTAAAAAGCCCTAATTCTGAGCTTAACGGAGCTTAATTGAAGTGTTTGTGCTCCAGCGATCAATTTGCAGTTATGTTTTTACAATGTTTAGAGGAACATGATGGCATTTCTTCTTTTATTTATATTCTAGTTGTCATTGCTCTTAATCTTTATTTTATGCTTAGCTTTTGGTATAGATTTTGTATCTAGCTCTGCAAATGTTCACAAAATTGAAAGTCCACATAAAATATTAATACTGGAAACAATATCAGCCCAAATGTTCATATTTGTGCATCATTAATGTCTTATTCTGATTAGCAGAGTGGTCAATTATAATATTACTAGAATCTCATTGATGGCAATGAAAAGTGAATTGTGCCAAATATTAGTGGGGATGTATACAGATATTTAGCTTCTAATGAATAATTTGAAGCTTAAATTGATGTTAATTGTAAAGGAGATACCACTGGAACCTAAATTGTTTCTTTATTAGCCAAAAAATAACATGTTGTTCCTGTTGATGGTGGGTGGATATAAACCTGATCTGTATCCATTCAGGAGAGATCTGCATACCATAACATCCGCATTTGTTTTTTCATTTTTTAGAGATGATCACAAGGAAGCCCTTAAATTTTACACGGACCCGTCCTACTTTTTTGACTTGTGGAAAGAAAAGATGCTGCAGGACACGGAGGACAAAAGGAAAGAGAAGAGGAAGCAGAAGGTTATGAAGCTGGCTGGGATCTTCTCCCAATCAGTGCTAGGCTTTGATTTCCCACAGTGCTTGTCTGCAATCTGCTTACGAGATTTTAATTGCTTTCCAACCACAACTTTCTCCGATATTATGAAGAGTAAAACAAAGTAATTTCAGTGGAACTTGGTTTCAGAAGTGCTACCATCACAACTTTCGGAGAACATTTTATTTCCAAGTCGAATTTGAGGTTATATTGTGTTTTTTTTCTTACACTTTACTGCAGGAGCAGAGGCGCTGCGTGGATGGGACACTGCAGAGGGAGGTCAAGAAGGTCCGCAAAGCGAGGAACCGTCGGCAGGAGTGGAACATGATGGCTCTGGATAAGGAGCTGAGGCCAGACCACCGGCACACAATTCACAGAGACAGAGCCGCCTCCTCTGAAGGATCCATGTCACCAGAAAACAGGCACTTACGGAACAAAAACTGCATTTTTTTAAAACAATTTTCATTCCTATCACTGACTATATCATTTCTCTCAGGGGTCAGAGTGTGGATCAGCATCACTACCCCAACAGCATGAACCATGCCGGCCACGCCCACACCTACTCCGGCCCACCGCCCAGCATCCTGGCCGCCCAGATGGCTGCAGGACACGCCCCCCGGGGAGGAGGCGAACACGACGGTAGAGGCAGGACCATGATGGCCTACCAGGGCGGGACGCTGGGCCGGCCGCACCACCACCAAGCCCCTCTGCCTCTTCCACCAGCTGAGGCCATGAATGGCGGCTCTATGTCTCTGCCACCAATGGATTACAGGTAAATAAAGTTTAAAGCAGGGGTTAGATTGGAGAAAGCTACCAACACTGCAGGTCTCCATCTAAACTCACCAACTGGACAAGGAGAATATTTAGGGAAGCAGCTGAGAAAGCCAAGCGAGCTCTGGAGGAGAATCTGTCAGTAACAGGATAGTTATTTGTTATTTACTCCAAAAATCTGACCTTTATCTAGGAGTAGCAAGAAGACGGTAATACCAATTTTAAATTTTCCTTCCACTGTTTCAACCTAAACATAAAACACCTACATCATTGAAACAGGAGGCCTTTACAGCTTTACAGTTAAAAACACTCTCTGGCAGTTTTAAAGGTTTTAAATCATGTCTTTAAAAATCCAGAATAATATTAATTAAGTTTATTTATTTCAAGGGGTGTATCAAAAATGATCATTTTATGCCATATATTATTTTCTTATCAAAAACTTGGATTGCTGCCTTGATTATTTCATGTATTTGATATTTCCTTGAATTTGCCTTGGCAACCATTCAGGATTGCATAAGAAGTTTGTCTATTTCCATTTCATAGAAACTACTTCTCAGTCCAGGAAGCCTAAGTATTGCTGTAAACAAGATACTGGAGGTGCTGCGATGACGTGCTGAAGGCAGTTTTAGATAAACAAGAGCTTTTTAAAGAGACTGATGTCCAATTTCACAGCGTCAAATTGCGGAGTTTCTTTTCAGTTATATTCAGCATTTTTGCAACAGAAGGTAACATAGATAATTAGTTGTGCTATAAATTGTCACAATATTCTTGGAAATTACTTAACACTGCCCCTTTAAAATAAACATAATATAAACATTATATAGTATGAATATAATAGAAGTGCATCCAATAGTCCAGATACATTTAGAGTAACATTCAGGAAGAGGAATTTTCAGCTTTCGTTCTTCTCAGTATAGCTTTAATTAATTGCGGCTTACCGGCATCACTTTATGTTTCGCTCTCTGTGTTTCCATGAGGTTAAGGTTCAATCTGCAGCACATTGATCTCTTTCTTCAGCTGGTCTCCAGTAGCTGTATTATTATTCTTCTGAGGTTAATCTTAAAACCTTCTGGTGTTTTTAATATGTGTGTTTCTCAAAATCTCATTACCTGAGAAGGATTCACCTTCTTTCATTATTCTGCTTGAGCAATTAGATTTTAATGACAGAACAAATGAGAAACAGGGGACATAATTGTCTAGTCCCTGGACACTTTACGGATTTAATTTACAGGATCCAGCTAACAAAGGCTCACTTCTTTCCTTTCACACAACTCTGAGCTTTAACTTACCGCCAAATGGCTTTTCTTTGTTCAAATAGTGCCTGCTTTTGCTTGGTATCAAAAATACTTAACAGCTCAGGCTCTAACATGAAATGACTAACGCTGTGTCATTGCTGCCACCTAGTGTGTAGCTGCTGGCTGCTATGGTTTCTGTTAACTTATCCCTCTGTCTTCTTCTGCAGTATGGACGGCTATGCCAACACCGGCCCTCCCCCGCCGCCTCCTGCACCCCTCATACCTTCTGCACAGACGGCCTTCGCCTTACCACCCGGCGGCCCCATGTCCCCCGGCCCAATGGCCATCTCCGCCGGCTACGCTCCGCCTCCGCCACCTGTATGTGGAGCTCAGGGGGCTCCTCCGCCTCCCGGCCCCCCGGGGCCACCGCCTCCACCCGTCCCAGCTGGTGCCTCCCACTCCACATCCTACAAGATGTCTTCCGCGGCGCAGGCTGAGAACGCGGCGGTCAACGACGCTCGCAGTGACCTGCTGGCTGCTATACGCATGGGTAAGATTTACTCCACTTAATGCAGGAGAAGATGTAGATGAAGCAACCCACTTGATGGATTTAATAAGAAAAAACGTCTTTCTGGGTTTTTTTTTTATTCATTTCCATGTCAGACCTCAGTTTAAATCTTTTTTGGATTGTCAGTACTAAAGAGATCAACCAGTGTCGTTCTCTTTTTAAGAATATTCAGTACAAAAAGATGCCATAAAGGTTAAGACAGACACAGAGTGAAAAAGTGAATCTTTTAAAGGCCAGTTTCGAAAGGTTACAACATACTGTGATTCCTTGGATGAGAAGAAGGAATATATTTGGGGTCATTTATAACTTTTGATTGAGTTTATTCTAGAGCTGTTCTATTGTAGAATAATTCTCCCCCATTTCATGAACGTGCCAATAAAATGTGCTTTTCTGTCTGCAGGCATCCAGCTGAAGAAGGTGCAGGAGCAGCAGGAGCAGCAGGCTAAGAGAGAGCCGGTTGGGAACGACGTGGCCACCATCCTGTCGCGCCGCATCGCCGTCGAATACTCCGACTCGGAGGACGACTCGGAGTTGGAGGAGAACGATTGGTCAGATTAACATAAAAAAAACAAAAAACAACAACATGGAACTACTGAAACACGTTTCGTCACACGCTCACACTGTGGAACACTCCTCACTGCGACACACCCACAGACCATCAGAGACGCTGTAAAACACAGAAGCTGCACCTGAACACAATCACATGCTGTAGGGTCAATATAAGCTGTAATGTTTAAACTGGAAAATGCAAAAATACTGTACAAATATCGACCACTCTTCAATCTGTTGACCACTGAGCTTCATTCTACTACTTTGAAGCATTGTAAATAAACCCCAGTAGATGTGTCTCTATTATAACACTATAACACACCATGTGAAGGTATTTACTTCCTGTATAGTTGGAGCTTGAAACTATTAGAGCTATTAGAAAACCTTCCTCTTGCCCTAACTTGTGTACTTATCTTTTTTTAAAGTGTTTTTACTGACATACTTGTGTATGTATGCCATAGATCTTGAGGTAAGTCTTTAAATTGTAGATAAATATAACTGGAAGTATAGGGAGAGTTTAGTGGTGGCTTTTTGAAAGGGGCAGATCCGCTTTGGTTTAAAATGGGGTTCTGAGGGATTGTTACTAGTAATCAGTGTCTTACTTGTAGTGGCCATTTAAATGACCTGTTTGGAAAAACTGAGATCCTAAATGGATTTCTGCTGTGCTGAAGATACTGACCGCAGGTAGCAACTCCACAGAACCCCAACTTAACGTGACTTGCAGAAGTATTTATACCCTTTGAAGCTTTTCAGATTGTCATCTTACAGCCACAAACTTTGATACATTTTATTAAAATTCTGTGTAACTGACCAACACAAAGTAGTGAACGTAGAAGTGAAAACACCAGTCATATTCTCAGAATTTCTTCAGAATAAAAACGTAATTTTTGTACAACTTTGTTTCTATTTTGTGTTAGTTTCATCTCAGTTATGCACCACTTTGCGTTGGCCTGTTACGTGAAATACAATAAAAATACGTCAACGTTTTTTACTGTAATTTGACAAAGTTTGGTGTTTAAAAAGCTGTCAATGGAAGGACTATTTGTGAAATGTCTTATTATAAATGAGCCACCTGCGCTTGCAACCGCTCCCTGCTGTGAATGTGTGTGTGTGTTGGGGAACGTGGGGCGGGGCCCTAGTTTGTAACTGTAACCTCTGACCCAAAGAGAAATAAATTCATGAATGAAGGATCGCTCCTGAGCCTTGGCGTCTCTTTAACGCTCCGCTCTCGTCGCAGACGCACCTGGCCGCAGGACTTCGGTTGCCATCGCAACAGTGCTGCTATGACGGGAGTTGCCAAGGAAACAGTGAGCCACGACGAGGATGGAAAATAAACACTGGTTAGAGAAAAAAAAAAAATCAGTGGAGGCAGGAGTTTTATGCACAGCACATGTTTGTCTTTAATACAAAATCTCTCAGTGGAGTGCACTAACCAAAGCAATAAAAAGTACATCTAACACCTTGGAAAAATAGACGCCACGTTCACATAAACATTGTTTTTCCTTTACAATATTTCAGTTAGGTTAGTGCAGGTTGATTATCATTAATACGTTTCGTTTTGCAGATAAATTATTCGTTGTGCCATTTTCACCCCCCCAAAAAATAAAGTGCATTTCACATTGAAAATCACATCTACACAAGATGCTGTTACTGTGACTTCAACTTCATCTCCATCTTAAAAAAATGAATACATAAACAGCAACACACACTCTCACGCTCACACACACACATTCACAGGCCCTTGCGTGTTTTGATGCTTAGCTCTAAAATAGTAACCATCAGAAAGAAAGACGCCTCGTCCTGCTGGTCCAACATCTTTTCACTGATATAAAAAGAAAAAAGAATTTGTTCACATCTTTGTGCATTATTATCACAAAATAAATGCATTAAGTAGATAAACAAGGTGTTTTAAAAAAAAACCCCGATAATTACACCCAACCCCGAAGTTCATCAGCTTTCCTTGATACAAAGCCCTTATTCAAATGCTCAGCAATGAAAACCTTGTCAGTACAGCTGCAACAAGAGATTCACATTCCCCGACTGTGTGTCGATTCAATTCTCAAACATTTGCCCTTACCGTCAGTCAGCAAACATTTAAAAAAAAATGAATAAAATCTGCTGCATATTGGAAGAGAGCAAATGAATCAAACGTCAACAGAGGGAAAAAAAATGGTGCAACCCAACTCTTCCCCTCAGACCAATGAGCTTTGGTAGCACCGTGCATGGTGGTAAGAAGCCCCCCTCCTGTTCAGCAGGCCCTATTTACAGAAACAAAACTCAGAAGGAGCTTGATAGATACTACATTCAGAGAAAGGCTTTACAGCGCGCTCGTGTCGTACAACGTCAGACACCTGAAAGGAGGAAAAAAGGAAATACAACCTCTGAGTGACCGTAACAAAATAGACTATTCTACAAAAGGTCAACAGTAAAGGTTTATGATGCGTCTGACCTGCAGCACCTTGCAAAAACCATTCATACCTCTTGAACTTTTCCACATTGATGTTGCAACTACAGGCTTCAGTTCAGCTTATTAGGATTTTACAAGACATTGTGAACAGTGAAGTGGAAGGGAAATTATTTTCTACATATCTCAACAATGTTTGGTATGCAGTAGTTTGCATGTATGTAATTTTCTTTACCTGAGATGTAAAAGAAATTGAAAATTAACCCACCCTAAATATACCAAGATTGAGAAACATGGTGGTGGTGGTATTATGCTATCAGGATGCTTTCCCACAACCGAAGCGGGTTAGCTGATCGGTGTTGATATAAAGGACGGTAACCTGTTGGCTACATTGGAAGGGTTTAGATCAATGGTGTCCAAACTGCGGACTGTGGCCCATTTGTGGCCCTCACAATCATTTTTTGCGGCCCTGGACTACAATGTGGCTTCCAGCTGCATATTGGCTGAAGTAGAAAAATATATATTTTTTCTTATGAAGCAAAAGGCCTTTCAATACAATGCAGATAAATTAAAAATCTTTTCAAAAATAAAAATATTTGCAACACAAAATATCAATTTTTATTAAATAGGTTTTTGGCTTTAATAAGAAGAATTTTATAGTAGGCTGACTTTTTTTTAATTATTATTAAGATTTAGCTTAATAGGATATTCTACTTGTTAGACCACAAAGCTTTCTAGCTATACAGGAAAAGGTGTCTCTGAATGCAGGTGGACATTTCTTAGATCGTTAATTGTAGAAACATAAAACAAGAAAACATTTTTGGACTCTGTGGTTGAAATGAAACAAAAAGTGGACCCGGAAAAGTGGTGTGAACACTTTTTGCCCGACACTGAAGGTCTACCGGTTTGAGCCTCCCTCTGCACACATTCCCTCGCACAGGCTACTTTTCCATGATTCCAAATGTTGATTTTCATTTTCCAAGCTGACCTTCCAGTCCTAAAATAAATATTTCTCTCCTGCTTCGAAGAAAAGTTGAAAACTTGAAGCTCCTGGAATGTCGTGAAAAGGCTCAATGAATCAAACATAAAAACAATACAAATAATAATAAAAAACAACAACTCATCTCTGTATTTGGAAGTAGCCGTTTTTAGCTCATAGGATCGATCATTCAGAGGTCACTTGACAGACACCTGCCTCAGCCAGGCTGATTTAAGCTGGAGTGTGACGACAGAAACCCCAGCAGGATTGGGGTGAAAGTTCATTCAGAGTCACTTTTCCCTTTGGCTTGAAGCGCCAAAAACGTCCTGGTCCCACTTCCCGCCAAGAAACACGGAACGAGGCCACTTTCCTCCGAACCGACAGGAAGACTGACAGCGTAAATCCTCTAAGGTCAGGGGTCTCGACGACACAGGAGACACATCATAGCGCACATGTGCGCGCGCGCACACACACACACACACACACACACACCCAGAATGCCATGCGACTCAGAATAGATGCACAGTCATAAAAAAAATTTAAAAATCCCTTTTTTGTTATTCAAGCCGACAACGCCTAGTGAAACCTTATCCGCTCAGGAAGGCAGAGGCAAACGGCGAGAAAAAGAACTTCACAACCCCTTCCCCCATATGACAAATAATCAGAACCCCATCCGGGTTTTGTGGATAAAATGAGGCAGTGTTTCACCAGGATGAACGAGCAGCTCGGTCTCAGCACCGACCCCCCGGGAGTGATTAACCCAACGCTTCCTTTTGTTGTGTCTTTCACTTTTCCAGGAACGTTGTGGTGCTTCACGGAGCGCGGATGTTATTGCTGTCTGAGTATTGCTTCGCATCTAAAAAAAATAACTACCGTTCAGGCTAGTTATTGCTGACAAGAGCTGGAGTAACAGTAGAACCAACAGGTGATTGGAAACAGTAACTCAGAGCAGCTTGGAAGTGATGAGGCTCACATACACAACGCCTTGCAAAGGTTCTCCGACCTCCAGGAGCTGTTCTGAATCTACCACGTCACAAGCAGAAAGTGTGGTGTATTTCACTGGGATTTTAATAGATCAACTAAATAAAAGTAAGGTGGGACAAAACTTTAACGTGGTTTAAGTTTTGTCCATGGTGGTGGCAGTATTATGCCATGGGGATGTTTATTTTTTTATTATTATTATTCCTCAGCTAGAAAAGGAAAGCAGATCAGATGAGACCAGAATTAAAACTGCGTGCGGAGCGCTGTGTCAGCACCGCACGTCACCCTGAACACACCATGAAAGCACTGAGAACAAGCTGGTGGCAGCATCATGCTGCGGGGACGCTTCGTCAGGCACAGAGAATCTGGTCGGAGTCGGGTGGGAACGCGGCTGGAGCCAAACAAAGTGCCAGCCCTGGAAGTAAACCTCCGACAGGCTGCAGAGGTTCACCTTCCAGCAGCAACAACCCAAACGTTCCCCCGAACACCCTCAGCTGGAGGTTTTCTGCAAAGTACTTGCAGCGCACAAGACTTTTGATGCAAATTTTCTTCCAGTTCTCTATATTACGCTCAATTTCTTCCCCCCCCCCATAAAATCCCAACGAAACACATTTAAGACTAGTTGTAACGTCGTACAATGTGAAAAAGTTGAAAACTTTTGCAAGGCATCGTAATGCTGAAAGCAAAACAGCAACATTTAAAATAAAAAAAAACCAACAAATAACAGCTCCCATGACCTTGGTGTGACAGTTTTAGCTCTTATAATGCAGCGCATGTGAGGAACAGGGTGGTACTTTGTACATGGACAAAATGATTTGGGTCACGATGAAGTCAGGCAGCAGATAGCCTGCAGTGGCCACGCGCGGCGCGGCCTGGACTGTGCTGGTTGCATGCTAATTACAGCTAATCCCGTTAGTTAAAGTTGCTGCCCTGTGTTGTTTTTGCTCTCGCAAACAGATGCACCCCGACAAGAAGAACACAGCTGGGTGGCAAAACATGGATTCACAAAACAGAAAGTTTTTTTTTGTTTGTTTTTTTACAACAACAACCAAAAAAAAGGAGCTGACAGGGGGAAAAAAATACATCTTTATAATTTGGGTTGGTGACGTCACAAGAGGCACAAGAACCAAGCTGAACAGCCTGGATTAGCCTGGATTATGATGGACGACTCTGAACGCTGATTCTGAGCTGAATTTCGAGCCAGACGTTCAACCCTGTGTTGACTGAAGAAATTGATCGAAATGATGAACGTAGAGGGGGGGAAATGAAACAATAATACAAACGGATTTCGTCAGAAGAACGCTGGACAGATTCCTCATACCTTTTGTGATGTCACAGCAGGCATGTTTGTGCGGATGCTTCCTCTTTACGGGATTTCATTTCAGGTAGAAACAGATGCACCTCGTAATAAAATGTTTTATAGATTGGAAACTATATCTAAAGTGAGTTTGATTGATTTTGAAGAAAAGTCTGGCGTGGTTTTGCTTTAAATCTAATGGTTTTGATACCTTTCTGATTAAATCACAAAACATTGAGCTATTTTGGAAAACTTTGGTGAATTGGATCTCCAATTAGATCCTCAGATGTCTTTTTAAATAGTTAGATTATTAACATTTTTAAAAAAGAGTTAAATATAGGGTTTCTTTTTGGTTTGGTATATATGAACTAACAAAAATACAGAGGGCAAGTACTGCTAGGACGGGTCTGTTTGGAGCCTTTCTTTTTGTTGCGCATTTATGCGCAATCGACAGCCAGAAGAGGGAGGAGACAAAGCTGGGAGGAGGGGAGAGAAATGGGCGAGGCGAGGAGAAAAAAAAAGAGGCTGGATTTCTTCCTCGGCGTCTGTGGAGCGGATCAGAGAGCATCGGGTCTATTTTTAGCTCTCCACGTCTGCTCAGCTTTCGACGCACGTCCAGAGTGCAGTGGCGGCGGCGGCGGCAGCAACCGGGCGCCGCTGCTGCTGCTGCACCAGACGGGCTTCAAGTGTTCCTCAGCAGGGATCACTTCTGTGCATCATGAAAACAAGTAAAGCTACAGAGCTGTCAGAGGGAACATGGGGATGCGCTTTCCTGCAGAAAGTGAGAACACTCAGAGTGGGCAGGATGCAGCCCACCTGGGAAGACAGGGAGACGCAGCGGGCTTCTGCGCCTCCAACCAGAGCTGCACCCGCATCCCGACGCTGCGGCCCTCCTCGTAACGCTGGACGGCTCCAGCGGAGGAGCAGAGCTGACCCCCTCTCGTCCCACCCGGGGTCTCCGAGGTCACACGTCGCTGGGCGTCCGGGCACGGTGCGCCACGCTGGTCGGCACGCAGCCACAGCACACCAGCCACAGCGCCTTCTGGATCTCCTGGTTCCTGAAGGCGTAGATGACCGGGTTGATGACCGAGTTGTAAGTGGCAGGCACCAGCGTGGCGTAGGTGTACAGCGGAGGGTAGGTGTAGTCGGCTATGAGGGAATAGACGGTGAACGGCATCCAGCAGGCGGCGAAGGTGCCCAGGATGATGGCCAGGGTGGACACGCCCTTCCGGGTGGTGACGTAGTGGGGCGTGGCAGCCAGGAAGTGGTGCTGCAGGGCGATCTGGTGGGCGTGGCGCATCACGATCTTGCAGATCTGGACGTAGAGCTGCAGCATGAGGCCGAAGAGCAGCAGGAAGGAGACGGACAGGACCGCGATGTTGTTCTTGGTCAGAGGTCGAACCACGCTGCAGGTGACCTCCTCGGCCAGACAGTTGACCCCGGTGACCGGCAGCAGGCCGAGACACAGGGAGAGACCCCACAGCAGCACCAGCATGGTGTAGGTGAAGGCCGCCGTCCGCTCAGAGTTGTAGGTGAGGGCGTAGTATAGCGACAGGTAGCGGTCGACGGTGATGGCCAGCAGGCTGAAGACGGAGGCCGAGAAGGAAGCCACCACCAGACCCACCGTTAGCAACTGGGCCGAGTCTGAGCGGAGCAGGTAGGCACAGGTGAAGTGAAGGACCAGGCCCAGGCCGGCCAGCAGGTCGGCCAGAGCCAGGCTGCCGATCAGGAGGAACATGGGGGCTCTGAGCGTCGGGTTCTGCCAGATCACCAGCACCACCAAGGCGTTCTCGCAGGCAATCAGGGTCCCCGATGAGCACAGCACGATGTCCCAGGGGTTGACCAGCAGTGGCAGCTGGCTGGGCCGCAGGGGGGAGTCCTCCGCCGGGAACAACCCTAAGCTGGTGCCGTTGTCCATCGGGGCCCCGCTGGCCCACGCTGTGGGATCGGGGCTCAGCCAGCTGGGGGAGACTGGTGGCTCCATGTTCCCCATCTGAAATTAGAGCACACACTAAAATCACCACACGCAGAACGTTCAGGGGGTAAAAACACAAGCTCCATCAGTCTGTGGTGAGTGAACTGGATCGACTTTCCTCTTCGTCTTTGCACATTTTGTTCAGTCATGGAGCAGGCATAAGAATGTGAGCTCAGTCTAGACAAGGCAAGTTTATTTACACCAACCACACAGGAGGTAATCCGGAGAACTTGACTCCGCATCACAGGAAAGACAGAAAGACAAAGCATCAGAATAAAAGCCTTGCCTGAAGGTAAGATATGGATTTTAAAGAGACAAACAAATGTTTGAAACGGTTCATCAGTCAGATTGGTTTGATAAAAGCTAAAATAAAAAAGTTATGCTTTCAGTCCTGACTTAAAGGAACCGATCTCCCTGATCTCAGGTTTTCAGGGAGTTCGTTCCAGAGCTGAGGAACAAAACGACATGCCATCTCACCTTGTTGAGTTCTGGCCCGGGGAACACCGAGTTAAAACAATCTCTGAAGACCAGGAGGTCTGCATGGTTCATACTTGACTTGCAACGCAGAAATGTATTTTGACCCAAAACCATTTAGCGTTTCATAGCAGAATTTTTAAATCTGTATAGTACAATTATTTGATCCATTTTCCTGGTGTTGGTCAGGACTGGAGCTGCAGACCGACCAGAAATGATGTCACTGCTGTAATGCAACCTATTCAAATTGAAGGCGTGCAACAGTTGTTCCATGTCTTCCTTTGACAGGACATCGGTCACCATTTTTAAGATAAAGCTAAGCTGATTTAGTAACAGAACCTGGGAAGAGCATGGACCGCAGCATCAATAGACGCCGATCCACTGCATCCACTTTCAACCGAGCCCTTGATAAAATACCGCCTGTCTTTTTTCAACACAAATTCATTCACAGACTGTTTGCACAGTTAATAGGTAAGTCTTATTTTTGATATAGCCACTCTGTTCATACAAAATGCTAAATTAACCTCAAACGTGAATGTTTAAAAAAGCTTGAAACTAAGGTATTGGCTTTTATTTCAGGATAATTATTGTGCAGAATTATTTCGCAACTAAAGGAAAAACACGCATTTTCCCGTCTGACTTTTTTTTTTTAAATTGTCATCTGTTCAAGTGAGAATTGCAAACAAACATCACAGAACTATTACTCCTTTTTCGTTAGCTTTTTTCAGTTTCTTCGGTGTACAAAAATCCAGCTTAGGTTCAACCAATAAAAGTTTTTTTTTTTTTTTTAGATATTAAACTATGTCAGATATCTTTTATTTTTTACAGTAAAGTGCACAAGTTCCAGTGTGGAAACTTATGCTCAGCAAAAGATGGCGCCCTGAGCATTCGCCCACATCATCACCAAAACAGCCAAAGACACATGAATAAATCTCTTGGATTGTTTTGCTCTCTGATGAATGTTTTTCCTCCACAATAAATAAAAAAAAGCTGGGCTTTGATCACTTTGATTGAAAGCAGTGTTGTTGTTTTTTAATTGTTTTTTTTTTTAAATCACATTCACTCATTGCTCGGCACAGTCTCGGTTTTCTGAAAGTGGTACTGAGTGTTCTCTTGGCTCTGGAGACCAAACGCTCAAACACCACACTCTGCATTTACACCTCAGTGGAGAGGTGTGACGGATTGAATAAAGTTATTACACCAGAGGTCTGCTACGGTCAAGAAGATCAGCGGGTAACCGAAAGTCGATGCTTTTGCACCAACTTCCAGGTTGCAGAAGTCCGTGTGGACAGCGCTGCCCTGCCAATGGCCACCAGCTGCCAGAGAACACGCCGCACCCGTCACGCAAACGCCGCCACATCCCTGCGCACCTTGCTTTGGAAAAATGGCATTGCGCCTTTACGAGCTCAGCGCGCATAATGAAGGTAGAGAAGAAGAAGAAAAAAAAAAAACATGCGTTTCTCCATACATGCAAAAGATGCTCAGTAATCACCACTCTTCCTTCCATCCTTCCATCCATCCACTCTTCCTTCCATCCATCCACCCATCCTTCCATCCATCCATCCATCCATCCATCCATCCATCCTACCTTGACTCTGTGAGGTGCGACTCTCCGTCTAGATGGAAGAACGACGGCTTTGTGTTCCCATGTTCGGGATGCAGATGATGCGGCGCCGGCGGACAGAGACGCAGCTCAGCGAGGAGAGGAAGAGGAAGAGGAGGAGAAAGACCGGGGAGGGAAGAGCGCAGCGGCGGCTCGGCCACTGACGGGGCCGTGGTCTGCGGTGGTGAGGGGACGGAGCGGCGAGTGGAGGAAGAGCAGGAGGACGAAGAGGAGGAGGAGGAGGAGGAGGAGAAGAGATGAAGGTGGAGATGAGGATGATGATGATGCTGAAGGAGGAGTCCCAGAAGAGGCCCACTGGTTGAACCCCGGTAATTTGCCTCGCGCTTCATCAAGGACAAATTTATTGCCGAGTAAACAAGAGTTGTTGTTTTCCCCCCTAAATATGTAATTCAGGAGTTATTGTGGAAGATGTTTAACTTGTTTTTGGCGGGACGGGGAGGTTGCTGGATGCAGAGTCGCTTTGACGCCCCGCTATTCTGGTTCTGTCTGAGCTATTAACAGCAACCCCAGATGTGTGTCACCAGCCTCCTCTTCCTCCTCTTCCTGCTCCTCTTCCTCCCTGTCCTCCACCTTCTGCTGCGAAGTCCCCTCAGCAGACAGGTGGGTTGTGCATGATCATGATCATGCAGATGCGTACATTAGATAACTTTGAAAAACATCCAGAATATAACATATAGATTTAACTACACGTATTCTCATAAAACTTGATGACGTAGGAGCAAGAAAAATTTTGAAAACAGACGTGTGCACTTAAAACGGGTCCAGGCCGCTTTTTACACGTTACTGCATCAGTGCGGTGTGACGTGGAGAGGATCAGAGTCAAACGTTCAAATTTTCCACTTAACCTGCAGCTTTACTTTGGGATTCATGTCGGGGGAGACTAAAGAGCTGAAAGAAACAAAGGCATGCCTGATGAAATGCACTAAAAGATGCTTGGCTGTGCAAGACTTCACGCAATTTGAATTTCCAAATGATATCCAAAATTTCATTTCATCACGAAAGAGGACTTTGGACCAGTGAGCAACACTTCAGAACTTTAAGAAGAGCACTTCTTAAAGTTAAATACTGCACTTCTTTTCAGATTAAGGTAATTTAGCAGCATACAAATACAGCACTGAATTTATAAAATATGTAGGAACACAAATGTTTTCTTGAATTCCTTCCTAGTTTAGAGGGCCACATAAAGAGTTATGGTGGTCCGAAGACCTTACGTTTGTCACAGTTTATTATGGAAAAGCATTCCATGTTATTGTACAGTCAGAAATACATTTATTTATAGAGTAATCTTGATTCATCTTATATAATACATTTTCAGAGGGGTGGAGTTATGGGTCAGAATCAAAATCATTTTAAAACATAAGCATATGCAATGACATTCAAATTTATTGAGATGCATCTGTACGTGATGTTTGGCTGTGCTGTTTACTGGCTCTGAATGGATTAAAAATAACTAATTAAAAAAAAAAAAGAAGCAGTACTTAAACACACCACTAGATGGCAACGTCAAGACTCCCCATGAGTCATCAGTGGCACCTGTGGGACGCAGAAAGTGGAGCAGACTGTCCCTCAATCTTATTGGCTTTATTTCTTTTTCTTTAAAACAGAAAATGATCGCTTCACAACAGGCCTTTTCAAGCAACCCCCCACCCTCACATTAAGCTTGCCAACACCTACAAAACAGTATCAAAAGTGCACCATAGTGTTAATACATCTTCTCCGAGTCTAACATTTTCCAATGATAATATCTTAATGAAATATTTATACAAATACCATTCTGTACACTAGAAATACACAGCCCAGTGCTCCCTGGAAGCGGGGAGCCCACCTCCTGTCCGTCCTCCGTCACGTCCATGACCAAAAAAAACCCAAAAAACAACTTCCGTCACAGTTTAGGTTAACATTGTGGGAGGTGAAGACTCCAGGCCGATATTACGTCATATGAATTAAATACCCATTCACCCCACACCCAAGGCAAAAACTAGAACAGCACTCATACAGCCAGTCAAAATCTGTACAACCCTCAGTCCCTTCTTCTGAAAACAATCATGACAGTTTTGTTGCCGCCTCTCTCTGTCCTCGGAGCAGCAGCAGTGGATGAAAGGGAGCAGGAAGGGCATGGGAGGAGTGGGAGGGGGGTCAGCTGGTAAGTAGGGGGGGACTGCCACGGCTGAGCTGCGGTGCTTTGAAGCCTCAGGTAGAAGCAGGTATGACGCCGTGCGAGTTTACAATCTGCTGCTTCCCCCCCCACACAGTTAGAAGAGAGCGTCTCTCTGGGATGATGTGGCAAAGCGCTGCGGTCCACATCTGGTTTAGTCTCTGGACTGGTAAAAGAGGATGTAGCCCGACTCCGAGTTCTTGGAGATTTCAGAGGTGAGACCGTAGAACTCTTCGATGGCCTGGGCGTCGATTTTCTACAAGAGCAGAAGCGAGACGGACGGCTCAGTTCCAGAACAAACAGACACGAATCCTACGGGTGCTGAACACAAAACAACCTGCTTACCTCTACAATGTCGTCATCAAACAGCAACCAAAAGTCATGACTTTTTACAATGGCGATGTAGTGACCCCTGTTTGGTCCACTGAAAAAACAAAACAAAACAAAAAAATTTTTTATCTGTGTAGAAGTCTGTAGGCCTGAACAGGCAAATATGCAGATCCTCTGTTAGAAATAAGTTTGAACGAAACAACTTTCTGGCAGATAATTGAAGGTTTAGGGGTCAAAACTCAGATTTACATACAAACCCCAAGTGCATTGTTAATCCAAATGACCTTCTAAGATGATGCCGCCACCATCTTGCTTCACTTTTGGTGCCTCATTTGTGGCCAAAAGGGTAACTGCAAACTACAAGACATTATCCAAAACAATTTATGGGGGTTTTAACCAAGTTTTAACACCTGTTTTACAACCATTCATCTCAGTGAAGAGTTGCAGAGAAAATAAGAAAATGCTGCCGCATGTAGAGAATAAATCCAGAAGTTGCCAGAAATCCCTGTAGCTCCTTGAGTGTCAACTTTTTGATAGCAACTGAATGTGGAAAATGTGTAGCGTTTCCACTGTTAGAGCTGTTAGAGCTTACTGCTGCCTTTGAGGCAGACAGACAGATGGCGCAATGTGTGGGAATCACAAGTTCAATTCCATGACGGTTTTTTTTGTGAGGATTGTCGTCCCTACCTCCTCGAGTTCTGACCCAACATGTCGGCTACAGCTCTATTCTTGGACCTTTTGTTTTTTTTTCCTGCATCTTTTTGTCACTGGGAAATATGCTTTGTAAATAATGGATCCTATTCCATTTTACATGCAGATGAATGTCAAGTCTACAGCCTGAAGCTCACTCTATTGAGCCACTTGACTGATACGGATGGCTCTTAAATCACTAAGGGGTTTAGACTGGAGCTAGCTCAAACTAGAGATGACATTTTACACATGCAGGACTCTTATCCCACTCTAAAGTTCAACCTTTCCCTCCGTTATTGTTTGTTTCGTGCAGAGCTCAAGTCTGTTTCAGCACACACTTACTGAGAAACAAGCAGGGAACACCTTAAATAAACACAGACGTACAAACTCCCACTGTCCGCGTCAAAAGGAGAGATGTTTTAACACTGGTTGCTCATTCACATGCTCACCTCCCACAATGCACTACCACAGCAACCAGGTCGTATAACCTCTCGGGATTGGTGGCGTCTCCAGAGGTGTTGAAGAGACGGAGCTCCAGAGGGAAGACAACGCGATAGGACAGCTTGGTGTATCGCTGGAGCTGCTCCATGTACTTAAAGCGCTTGAGGTGCAGAGCCAGAATCATCGGCAGCTTCTTCACACGCATCCTGAAGGGCCGGAGACGAATGAAATGAACCGAGACGATTAGCAATTTACAGTGACTTTCACAATTATTCACCAGAAACTTCAATGTATTTAACTGGGATTTCAACATGAAGCACTGAATAATTTTGAGGTTGAAGGAACAGGCTCCAAGATTTGTTTTGACAAAAAAAAAAAAAAAAAGCCCCCAAAAAGTCTAGAGATTTTTCTTTAGAGGTGCAGCTCAACCAGATGTGCACATCTAAAGGTTGAAAATCTGGCCTACTCTTTGCAAAATAGCTCAAATTCAGTCACACTGGAAGGAGAGCATACTTCCTCGATGTGGTATTTTCTTCCAATTATCTCACGCTACTTTGTGTTGATCTCTCCCATAAAATCCCAGTAATAGTCATTAAAGTTTGTGGATTCAATGGGACAAAATGTGAAAAACTTGAGGGGCATAAATATTTTTGCAGGACATTGGACCCAAAACAATCTGCTCCACTGACCTCTTGTGCGCCTCCTGCTTGCTTCTACATTCCTCACAGTAGTATTTGTACTCACTGCACAGAGTCTCCGTGTTACTGAACCCTCTGAGAGGAAACAAAAGAAAAACAGTTAATCCAGTGTCCACACTTACAAAAATAATCCCACATCTTCCTGGTGCCGTTTGCGTGTTCCCAAACAAAGCGTTTTAGCTTGTTAGATAGCAGATCTTAAATCAATATAACTTTAACCTTTTTGATAGTACAGAAGTCTAAAAAAGGGTTTTAGGAAGCTTATAGCAACATGTCTGCTGTGAAAAATATGAAAAAGTTGCAAAGGAGCAGCTTAACCATTGTGCAGGGAACTACTGACTTGGCCAACTTGGACTCCGGCTGGGTAAAAGAACAACCTTGAAGTGGACTTCAAGTTAATGGGGAAAAAACCCCATCTATTTCTTTTCTTTTAGAGGTGCAGCTCAAATAAAATCATTAATAAACCTATGGCCAATTGCAGCACTGCTGACATTAGAAGAAAAACTTGAAGAACATTTATATGTTTCATGGACAAGTGATACAAAAACTATTGTTAAAATGTGTTGCTGGGTTGCTAAAGTCTTTAGCCTCCAAACATGTTCCTGTCAATTTACCATCATTTTCTTAACAGGCTTACAGTTGTGAGGTAGCATCAGAAAAGATTTAATGAACATTAGTGTAAGGGACCACTGACAGGACAGTTTAATTTTGATCGATCTTTCATATTTAATGCACAGATTCGAAAATATTCCATATTCTTAATTCTGTGACTTGGCCTGCGTTTTCCTTTGGTCTGGATTCGGACTGCACTCTGGACTTTGAAAATGGCTGCTATAAACCTTAACCGTTCAGCGCCTCACCGAAGTTTCTGCCTCTAGACAGAAACAGCACGCCTCACTGCGGTCTTATCTTGCTTACAGCAATGCATTCAGCTGATTCATAAAAATAAATTATTGATTTTTTTTTCTTCTTGCGTTGGAGGGAACTGCCAGCTTGACTCCACTACGCTGCAAGCAAGACGTATAAACACAGAAGTGAGCAGAACCAGCGGTCACGCACCCCTGCATCATAAACGAAAGGAAGAGCGAGGCCTATGGCTGCCAAACTCAAACCTTCTTGTCACACTGACAGGAAAAAGATTCCTGCAGTATTACTGTTTATTACATATTACATTTTATTTTTTAAACCGTAAAAAAAATCTAAGAAATCGGGGTTGGTTCAGCATACATGCCGTTTTACCACAAGTTCCTGTGCTGCAGGATATGACAAACACAGACTTCTAAAAATGACCACATTAATTTACACTGTTGACACACAACCATACAGCGATGTTTTACCTCAGGCAGTGTGTGATGGAGGTATTCTGTTCAACGTCCACAGAAAGGTCCAGAAAGTCTTCATCTTTGCTGCTTATCTGGGGAGGAAAAAATACATGTTAAAATGTAAGATTTTTTTTTTTTAAACAGGATTACAACTTTTCAGTTCCCCAAGAAAGAATGTTAATGTCAGTGAAAATGTACGACGGGATCTCACCGTTTCACACGTGAGACAACGCGTCTCATTGGTCAGAGTGCCTTGGAAGATCTCGTGGACCCAGGTGGGAGCAGGCGTGGCGTTGCTGTTGTTGTTCTGGGAGTCCAATGTGCCGTTGGCTAGGCGACCATTAGATTTCTCCTGCTTCCTCTCCTCCTGCAGCAGATCTGCGATGGTGTTGAGCAGGTAGTTCAGGAACTCGTGGGCATCCTGCTGCATGTAGTTGTCAAACAGCTCTGAAGAGAGAACAGAACCGACACTTCAGCAGTTCAGCCGCAACTGTAAGATGCTCTGGATCTTCATCTAAAACAGGTTGTTTTACTTTCACTTCCTTCCCCACTCACCATTCTCCTTGCGTAGCCGCGTGATGAACTTCTTGGGTGGTATGACCCCCACTTTTCTCTTTTGGTTGGCGATACTGTGGAACAAGTCGGCCAGGCAGGTCAGCAGGTTCTCCTTCCGCCGAGGCTGACTGCGGTACGCCAGGATCTTCTCCCGAAACGGCCGGCAGAAGTAGAGAGCCTGCAGCACCGAGTTGCAGTAGCAGGTGTTCCCAAACTAAAAATCACAAAACAGAAATGAATATTTTTTTTTAAATACTATAGCCACAGCTGAGCTGCAATTACAGCCAGATAACATATCCACCCCTTCACTTTGATTGCTGACCCATTTGAAAAATGTAGTTTAGATTGAGTGTGTGCCAGCAGCCTCTGCTCCAGAGCCAGATGGTAGACGTACGGTAAGCACACAATAATCATAATTTTTAAAAATCAGGCTAGATTTCTACATTAAAGCTTCTCTTACAAGATAAAAGAGTAAATGATGTACATCACAGGCTTTTCTTTTTAAGAATGTGTGTGTCCTTTGTTTGAATCATCTATCGCTGCCTGTTCTGTCCTGTCATTTTAAGCACAAAACATCATACCACAACGATAAAAAAGACACTTTTTCCAAACTGATCCCATCATACTTGAGTGTAAAAACCTTGAAGAGGCACAAACGTGTTCTGTTTTTTTATTTTTTATTCTTGCAAAACTGGTTCCCCGCCGTCAACATCAAAAAACAGCAGAGAAGCATGCTGCAGCAGCGGCGCATGCAATCTGGACATTTTTCAGTGGAGAATATAGTGACAAGGTAAACCACCAAAACAAAGAATAAAATGCTTTAAAGATGTACTATATTTCTTGAAACAAAATGTTTTCTCATAGTTTGCGACAGATTAATGATGCTCATCTTAATTCTAACTAGTAGTCCCATAGGTGTGCACTGCAAGCAGTCATCTTCCAGCTGAACACTGGATCACAAAGCTGCTTCACTGCTCTGTAGGAAGTTTGCATCTAAACTGCAGCATTAATTTACCAACAGCAGTCTAATGTAAAAATATATATCACATTAAGACATCACATCCGCTTCAGTCTGCAAATCAATGTCAGAGAACGAGGATTGATGATTACATCCTAATGATACTTTGGCCTAATTTGTGTTAAAAGCGGCTCAGTTACTCGTCTTTGATTTTATCAATGGCAGAATATCATAAACAGTTTTACAGCTTACTTTACTCAGGAAAATGATGAGCTGCTGTCATCCTTGAAACAACAGTAGTACCAAAGAACAAAAACAGAGCTCTTGTTCAAGTTTGGATTTTCCCCTTCTGGAAGTTTGGAAAAACCAAGTTCCAATATGCAATTAAATTCAGCCACCAGCAAAGCCACAGGAATCCGACATTACAAAAAACAAACATGTACGCAGCAATATTAGCAGGACCGTAGGCTTTTAGTAGAGTGAGTTTTCAAGAAAGCATCAGAGTACTGAAGCTGGCTTATAATTCTCCGGTGTCGAAAATTTTTTTCAGCATCCGGATAAAGCCAACAGAAGTTCAAATCTTTATTGAATCCCTGACTAGACTAGTTTAGATAAATACAGATACTATAGCCCAATTAGTCAGCAACACCTCCACACACAAAAAAGTATTTTTAATCTGAAATCTGTTCAGAAATCTGGTCCAGTTTAACACTGGACAAGATTTGAGAAAAATAAAGGTCAGATTGAGATTGGATCTCATCTAAATCAATATTTATTGAGTTAATGTAAGATTGAGCCTCTACAATGCCCCTCACTTTCAGTTTTTATTTTCCATACTTACTTATAGAGACATGGAAGATGTAAAAATAAGAGTCCCTACTTGTCAAAACTGCTAAACAAGCCCATAAAACACACTACCTGTTGAACAGAAAGGAGTAATGCAGTCGACAATTCCTCTTTTGACACAAATTTCCCAGGTTTCTTGGCAAACTAGTAATATTTACACAAAAAGATTTCTAAGAAATTATCAGTAGACATTTATGGTCTGAGAAAACACACAATTCCACGGTGTCACAGCATCTGAGTCACATAAATGCATAAAACACCGTCATGAATCCATCTTCCTCGTGTTAGGGTTCTGCATTTTTATTGTTTTTGTCTTAAACAAACAGACGAGGTATGGGCTGCAATGGGATTCTCACAGAAAAACCTCTAGTAGAAATGACACAATTTCACATTATTAACATGAAAACACAAAATAGATTTCAAATAATAAGTCTATTTGCCTGAATGACAGCTTTTCTTTCAGAGTGCAGCTTAACATCACACTGAAAGAGATAATCAACCAATAATTGATTTCATAATTGAAGCAGAGCTTTTCTGAATTTATTGAGGAAGAAAACTTGCTTGCAGCGTTTACGACTATTTTATTTCTGAAGTTGGTAGAAATGTGTTCCACAATTCGTATTTTACTCAACAATTGCTGAATCTCCAGCATATCAATGTTTATCTTATTCATTGTCTGTATCTATCAAAGTTCTCTGATATTAACTAATTAAGCAAGTCAGAAGAGTAATCAATGATTAACTCATTTAAAATGTGTATTCATAAGTGAACATTTTGAATAAAGAAATATTTAAAAAAATTTAATGTAAAAGAAAATTGCTCCAGTGAAGACGTATTTTATCCACAGTGGTAGAAACATTTTGGGCATTTTCTTTAGAGAATGTGGATTAACAACAACAACAACAACAAAAAAGAAATACAATCCTCTTTTTCTTGTCTTTTTAAAATGACATTTTCTCTTGTGACAACTTCTAAACTAAAAGCACGTGCTGCTGCGAGGAGAGTCGACTCCAGGGACTTTGGGTATAAATTTTAATGGGAGGAAATTAAGTCAGCTTTAAATAAAGACACATGATCCAACAACCACTTTATTATTCACTTACATTGACCAGGCCAAAGTAGTGCTCATTAACAGGAAACTGCTCAGATCCAATCTCTTTCTCCAGAGCAGAGGCATTGGCGCCCTGTAAAAAGTGCAACACACACATGTAAATTTCACCAACTCTTAGTCAGTTTAAAGTTCATCTGCGACTTAAAAAATAAAAACACGTTACACTGACAATGAATTTGACTCGATCCTTTCTAATTCCTCCTGACATAATTTTCACCTGACAGTAAAGGCAGACATGTCTGCTCTCCCTCTATTCCCACGGGGATTGAAATGCAAAGCCGTCTGGTTGTTTTTTTTTTTTGTGAGTTTCCATACCAAGGAGCTGATAAAGGTTTGAATGATCTGAAAGGAGCACAACGTCAAGCCGAAGGAAGAGAGGAAATACAACTGGAGACGGAGAACACAACTACGCCGCAAATGTCGTCATTGCCCACCTTATAAATATATGTCATATGGTTAAAGGCCAGATCAATGTCTTCGTTTCCGTGTTCATTATTTCCCTTGAATATAATATAGGTCAAGTGTTTGTCTCCATTGGGTCATCCATTACCCAGTTACTCCAGTTGTTGACAAGCAGAAACACTGATTTTAGCTACATATTAGCTGGTTAGCTTTGAATCCCAACGTCAGCAGGTGCACTATCACCGTCTGCACATCAAGTTTCGACAGACATGACCTAAATAAGACGCAAAGCTTCGGCAAAGAAACCACAAACACTCGAAAATGTCCGTATTTAGCCTTTTACGAAAAAAAAAGAGTGCGAAGGAGAAGGCGGTGGGTGGCTACATACCGAATACTGCTTGCCTAGCACAACCAACATTAACTGCTTTCATTTCTATTCCCAGGGCTTAAATAGATGATGACGGCATATTGGTGGTTTCTGAATCAGCAAATAATCTAAATAATGTCAGCATGTGGACGCTGTGCACTCACCATGGTACAAAAAGAGGCAAATTTTGAGACTGTCATTAGGATTTCCATTCGGCTAGCGCCATCTTCCAATATACAGCCGCGCGCTGACAGGACTGGGCTGGATGTCCTCGTGAGGAGACGCTGCTGAGCTCGCGACTGCTGCGGACAAACAGCCTGAAGAAGACAAGATCATTCACTGCCTGCTGCTTCCGTGTTCGTTTAATTACTACAACCACAGGCTTCTCGTTGCGTTTCAGTGTTGGCACACATTCGGACAGTAGTTCTAAACATCAACGCAAACGTTTTTGACTTGTATATGCATGTATAAATAAAAAAAAGCCAAACCATGGTTTTTCACAAGAGAGAGAAAGGTTAGAACCAAAACAAGTGAGAAATCTCTTTCTCCTGATATTTTTATTGTGGTAATGTAACTTGCAGATTCCCCGCTGCGACATTAGTCTTCAGTAACGTTCGGTGCAGTGTTTTGAGATTGGTTATAAAATATTTTCAAAGACTTGCTCAAGTAAATGATTGCTCCACCCAATTTCCTGTGAAATGCACACCTATAATTACTGTACATTTGAATTTTATTTAAAAGAAACACACACACACGTTACAACACTTTGTTTACTTATTAAAATAATCTTTGTTTTAGTGCAGGCACTCGCCCTTTCTACCTAAATCCTACCTCACAAGGCGGAGTTTGGGGGCCTTTAATCTCTCTTTCCGCCGTACCCGCCATCTTGTAGAGACCCGGGGTAAGATGTTCTCCGTTTAAATAGTTATTTTCCTCTATATTATTTTCTGATTTATGCATAGTTATGTCAGTACGGTCGCCGGAGATGTGTATTTACGCGCTACTTAAGTGTTATTGGGTGGAAAATAATTGCCCAGGGCAATTTTGTTCGCTAATTGTGATCATGAGGAGCAGCGTGGCTCTCCATGCGGCCCTGTCTGTTTCAGAAACACTGGATAGAAGGCTCAGCGTTCTCTGAAATACATTAAATATACATTTGATGGGGTTGTAGCAATAATGTTGTCATAAGACACATTTAGAGGTATAAGCTACGGTGATGAATTGATTATAAACTCTCCCGTTTTTTTGTTATACTGCAGCGCAGTATACGCAACTTAGGTTAAAATGGCGATTTGTAAAAAGAAAATAAATTATAATTTTATAATGTAGTACTAAATTAGATGCTGTAAAGAGTCGTTGGCGGGAGGACACAACTATATTGCTATTTAGGTGAAAGCTACATTAATATACATTGGCTTTTGGTGACATGCTTACTGGTTATATACAGTTTATTTCGTGGGTTATTATTAAAGTCTTTATTTTTCCTCAGTTATCAGGCATCATGACGAACACCAGAGGCAAGAGGAGGGGGACCAGGTACATGTTTAGCAGGCCCTTCCGCAAACATGGTGAGTTGATGTCTGGGTTCACATCTGCTCTGTTAAACTCCCGCCCTAAAGGGCCACTGTCCTGCAATGTTTGATACGCTCCTGAATCAACTCCTAAACACCCATTGATTCTCTAATAACTCAAACATTTCATTCAGGTGTGTCGAAGCTGGACACTGAAGACTGATTCATGTTTGTATCTTCAAAAAGAAGCTTAAAGAATAAAATATTTTTACCTTGGAAAATGTTTGAAAACCATGCAGAAAGTTTGTGAGGACAAGTATCATATTTGTGTTTTTGTTTCTTGGAATAATCTTAATTCTTTGTTTAGACATTTGTCTAACTTGAGCTGCATAATTAGCCTCTATATTCTTGAAATAAGGTAATGAAATGCTGCCAAGTTGAAATGGTTCAGCATTTTTGGGGACTTGTATAGATGAAAATGCGCATAAAAAAGATCATAATCATTATTCTAAATGTTTTTTTCCAATATTTTAATACTGATCTTTTTTCCCTACTCTGCAGGCCCAATCCCTCTGTCCACATACATGCGCATCTACAAGAAGGGAGACATCGTAGACATCAAGGTGGGATATTTTTTTTTCTTCTGTATTACATATATATTTAAAACCTGGACAGCTAGGAAAATCTTCAGTGTAGTCATACAGAGAATTTTAGTACTTGTGAATTTTTTCAAAAAGCACAAAAGGGTTTGAGAACTAAAAGGTGCACAATGCTCCCGGCTCTTTAACAACATATTTAAGCATCTCAGTAAAGCAGTGAAATGGCTTTTTGCATTGAGCCGATCTGCAACACAATTTCACCACAATGCTGCTTTAATTAAAGGAACATACATCGACAAAAACTGACAACAATGTAGGTGTTTTCAAAGAATAATCAAACACTGAAGATGGACAAAGCAAAAACCTTCAGTTTGTTGGTATTAAAAGTGTGGAATTTTAAAAAGGATGAATATTATTGGTATAGTAACGAGGTGATGTTTGAGCACTAGCTGCCGGACTCCATGTTGTGATGGTGGATTCATCGTCATGTGGGTGTTTTTCCAGGGCACCGGTACCATTCAGAAAGGTATGCCTCATAAGTGCTACCATGGCAAAACAGGACGAGTCTACAACGTGACTCAACATGCTGTCGGCATTATTGTCAACAAGCAGGTCAAGTAAGTAGAAAATGGTTATTCTGTTTTACTTAAGACTCTGTAGTATGGGAGCTGTGTTCTTTGCTCTGAGGGATGAAAGTTTGCCTGAACCTCTGGTGTGTTTGTTTTAACTTTCTAAAACCCCCATCTTCACTTTGCCACCTGGAGCCTCTCTGTCCTCAGTGGTCATTCATGTGGGGGAGAATAGTTCATCCTCAGGCACCCCGGTCTAAAGCTGGTGTTTGGGCTTCGGGTTGTTTTGAGGAGACATCACAGGACTGCAGCTTTGCAGGGCATTGCAGACGAGCTGAAGCTGAAGCCACTCAATGAGGCAATGTTTTTATACCTGTGTTTGTGTTAACTTTTCTGTTCAGGGGCAAGATTCTGGCCAAAAGGATTAACGTGCGCATTGAGCACGTAAAGCACTCGAAGAGCAGGGACAGCTTCCTGCAGCGCGTCAAAGAGAACGAGCGCAAGAAGATGGAGGCCAAGCAGAAAGGCACCTGGGTGGAACTGAAGCGCCAGGTATGATTTGATCCGGAGAGGTTTAAGTGGAGAACATCATATGTTGCAGAAATGTATTCAAAGCGCCAAACAACTGCATTTCATTTTCTCTACAGAGATTTCACACTTTTAAGTGTTATTGACTTTATTTTTGTTTTCCTCCTCAGCCTGCTCCTCCTCGTGAGGCTCACTTTGTCAGCACCAAGAAGAACGAGCCCCAGCTGCTGGAGCCAATCCCCTACGAGTTCATGGCATAAAGTGCTCAAATTAATAAAGATATTTGTACACATCCCTTCTGACACGTCGTCGTCTTTGCGCACTCCTTTTTAAATGTGCAGCAGCTGTGATGGGCCCTCACTCGGTGATGATTCTCCTCCTTTGATTTCCAAAAAATGAAATCAAACGCACCTCATTTCACCGGCGAACTGAGAGTGACGGGCCTATGTCACAAGCATTTTATATTGTTTGCACCAACCACATAACTAGGAGAGAAACAGACAGGGCTGATGCCTTTAGATGTCTGCTTATAGCACTCCAGACTGCAGTTTTCTCATTGGTCAGAGCAGGACTGCAGTAGCTGGCTTCAGTCCTTGGGCGAAGAGAGTTCTGCATGTGTTAGATGCTCGCTTGAATTAGATGAATTATGTATTTTGAATTCTCTGCTATAACTTGGCTGTGTTGGAGCGCCTAAAACATGGAGGACACCGGTCCTTGAGGTCTGGAGTCGGATGTCCCTGGTAGAGAGGAAAGTTAAAAGCTATTTAGAGGGTAGATGTGTAGAAGTTATAATCTTTTGTTTTTTTTAACTGTCTCAACTTTCTCAAGTGTTTTACTTGTGAAATATTATGTGATGCAGTCACTTCCAAACTGTCTCAGAAACACACTTGTATATTTCCTCCAAATAATCCTCTGAAACTCAATAAAAGCAAAAACCATAAATCCTGAAAAGCAATTTTTCAGTCTTTAATTTTAGGTTAATTTTTGTTGCAATTAGACAAGCAAACTACAACATCTTCCAATATTGACGGTTTTTAAAATATTAAAACAGCAAATGAATAGAAGGATTGCTTCTGTGCAACCAAGAGTTTCATAGTGCAGTAAAAATAGTTTTAGAATAACTTGCATTATCTGTTCATCTAAATGTGACGGAGCAAATGGAAATCATTCTCAACCTGAGAATATATGTAGCTTGTAATGATTGCAGCTGTTCAGGAACCTGCAGGTTCAGATTTAACACTAAGGCTCCAAACCGGACAGGTTACATCATGAGATGTTATTGCATCGCTTAGGCTTTTCTTGTTTGTCCAGCAGGGGGCAGTGCGCACCATCTTGTTTTGCGCTGACTCCCAACAGGTCCAGCTTTAGCTTTACTATTTTTGATATGATCGATTATTACTCTCTGTCTTGACTATTCAGAAAGTGTTGGCTGTAGAATAATCTAATCTAATCCATGTTTGAATTTAATCAAATTAAATGGGACGTGTTTTCCTATTTAATGCAAAAATATTTGGGTTATTTCTTTTTTGTGTCTTGCTCCGTTTAATAAACGGAAACGGTATAATAAAGAGCCAAGTCTCTGTTGATGTGAGCCACTTTATGTGTGCTGTTTAATCAGTGGAGGCTGAATGGCTGGTTGGTTATGTGACAAATAGGTTATCTCAGCCCAGCTCAGTACTTTACCCAATATTGACACAAATTAGGACCAGTTTGCTGAGATAAGGCAGCTTAGAGAGGAGGAGAGGACCAAAGGATTCTTGTGGCAAAAACTAACATCCTTTTCCTTACCCTCTGCAATCATTTGGGTGTTTTTCGATTTTTTCAAATTAAGAAGTAGAGGTTACAGTTGCCAAAGTATTGACACCCCTTAAACATTTTCAAATTTTATGTGACAGGTTTATTTTCAAAGTGCAAAAAAAAAAAAACAACTTCTGGAAATGACTGGTATAGATTTTATTTAAGAGCCTAAATGCAAATGCATGCCACACTTTTCAGACTTTTACTCAAAAAACATTCTGAAAACAGTGCGTCCTGGTCCTACTCTGCAATTATTTGCAAAACTTGTCTTTCACATGAAATACCAAAAAAAAACCAAACCCTGCACTGACATTTGTGGTTGTCACATCGACTGTGAAATACTTTGAGGTTAATAAACACTTTACAAGGCATTATATTTGCAAGAGGATGATGAATCTTCTAATATGTGACAAATTAAGGTGCCTCTGATTGAAGGTGCAGAGGTTTTCCGTCCTGCTCCCCTGTAACCCTGCTGGCCTGAGGTCAGTAGATTCGGACACCAGCCTTATCAGTATAAAGTAATAAGTGTCCAACAACCCAAAGAGATAAAACCAGGAAAAGCAGATGGAAAAACAAGACGCAATCAATCAATGAGCAGGCTGGCAGCCAAAGCCCTTGGTATTGATCGGCACGGTTCGGATCCAGCTCGTAGTATTTAGATAATGCTGTCTGCACAGTCTTGTCCCGTACTCTCCCACTTAAAAACCGAATATAAAAACGCATTTTAAAGCAATCGTCTCACTCTCTCTAACATAAAACCCTTTTTTCGGCTACTTTCTTCTTGTTTTTCATGTGCTGTTTCAGTTTCTCACTGACTCATGGAAGTTACTGATTGAAAGACGAAAAAGCACGTAGTCTGAGGGGAGAGAGAGAAAGCAAAGCCAGTTGGTAGGTGGGGCTGAGAGAGAGCAGGCCTGTGGATAAAAGCTGCGGAGCACTATGAACTCCTTAATCACACACGTTTGACACACACAGATTGAGTCTGTCAGCTCAGCCAGCAGCTAGAGCAGCTGTATCGACCCGGGTCATTACACATTAACAACACACACACACACAGGCAAACAGTAGATAGCAGGACACGAACACGGTTTGTTTTGTGGAGCTGCTGCATAGCATGATATCCCAATATGAGCTCACACCATTTCAAATTACCTGGACTGGTCTGAATAAGAATGCGACATCTTCAAAATAAACACCATAGAGGTGTCACTGAAGAAAATAAAGAAGTTAACATAATCTGATCTAATTGTTCCCTGAAATGGAGCATTTATTTGCTCTAAAGGCTCTGATGCTTGTAAGGTCTCTGATGTGCTGAAGGATGCGGGAAAATCCCACCGCTTGCCAAACAGAGCTGCTGCATGCTGTATCTCTGTGTGCGATAGGTGGGGTGAGAGTCTGTGTGGTTATCAGGGGAAGCCAGGTGTAGGCGCAGGGGTACATGTGGCTATCGGGCCAGCTGTATTGATCCGCTCCCTGACGGCTGCGGAGGTGGTAGTGGGGGCGCCGGATGAGGAGGGCAGGAGGAGGCTGATAACAGGGTTTACTGGATCCAGGCTTGCTTACCTGAGAGCGTGGGAGGGCGCTGAGCTAACGCCCAACGCACACTCAATAGGCCTCATTCACAAAAGTCAGTCAAAGGTTTCACATGAGGGCAGAGCATGGGCGCATAAGGCGATCTGGAATGTTTGGACAAGTAGATAGCGTCTCTGGATTGTCCACCACTTTTTTTTTCTTTTTTTTTTTTCAAAGGATTGAAATGACATACGCACATTATGTTGCATAGTATAGTAAAAATGTGCATGCTCAAAAAAATCTCATAAACCCAGGAAAAGACAGAACCAAAATTTAAAATATAAAGAAACTCTTGGTTGTTTACAATAAAGAAATAAATAAAGACAAACCCAAATAAAAAAGATTCAAAATTTATTTCATTTGTAAATGAAGAGTAATTTACCGTGTTTAGCCATTATTATTATTATTATTATTATTATTATTATTTGTTATTATTATTAATTCATTCATTTATTTTCATTTATGGGTTACACTACATAGAATCTTGCTAGGAACTTTTTTTCCACAGCAATAAATCACACCTTCAAAGGAGATGCTGTTATTAGAGAGATTAGATTAAGATTAGGGCAGTAAAATCTGAACGTGTCATACTGATGCAGACAATCAGACGCCTTTTTTCCACATGGATCAGGAGTTCAGGTCACATTCAGCAGGCTGACATTTCTCCAGAGATTGAGTGGAAGGAGAAAACAAAAAGGGAAGATATTTCACTATATGTTTCTATCAGTAAATCTGATCAGAGGGTCTTCTAAAATATATTCTCCTCTTTGTTTAGCTTGAAAATGGCAGGACCACTCCTTTTTTTTTTTTTGAATGAAATGGTACGTCCCAATCAGATAAATGAAGCCCAGGTGGAGCCGCTGGTTGTGAGTCGTTGAGTGTCCTGCCAGTTTTCACAAACCCTTTGTTTGGGAAAACAGCCCAAAACCTGGCGTCTGTTATTAAAGATGGGTGAACGGTTGCAAAGTCAAAACACATTCGTTTGCTCTTTTTCTGATTGCAATGCCACATTTAGGAAGTTGTGGAAGTTAGAGGCTCATCTGTGCAAACACACTGGATTGGTAAGACTGCATGGTGCTGCCTCCTTTTCTTCCTGCGTTCTCAACTGAAGCTTGTGGGTTTGTCTTAGAAACCATTTTCCTGTGAGAGCTGTGAGAAGAGTTTCTGCACTCGCTATGAGCTCACCAGGCATGAGCGAGTGCATAGCGGTGAAAAGCCACATAAGTAAGACCCATAAGAAAATAAGAAAAGTCACCTTCTGGGAGTTATTAGTCACCTGCCTGGTTTGCAGGTGTCCCATAGATCGATGTTTGGAGGCCTTTGGGAAAAATGCCACCTTGAAGAAGCATATAGCTCGAGTCCACCAGTACCAGGAAGACCGATATAAAGTACAGCTGTTCTCCCTATTAGTTAAGATGAAAATGACATTTTCTGTTCTGCACATGCCTGCTTTCCCCTTCCACCCCTGTAGTGTGACTATGGAGGCTGTGAAAAGGATTTCAGCAAGAAGAAACAACTAAAAGCTCACAAGTGTGAGCATGGAGAACCATTGGCTTTTCAGTAAGTGGATATTGGAAACATTCAAAATACAAAGAACTGCCTATATGTTTTTTCTCTCTGCATAAAAGCTTCTCTACTTGCAGCTGCACATTCAACAAATGTGGGAAAGACTTTCCCAGTGGAGAGAAACTGAAGCATCACGAGAAAGTTCATCAAGGTTAGATGACTTTTTTTTTCCCCCAGAATTACTCTCTGAAACTGCTGGCTCTTGTTTTGCAGGTTACCCCTGCAGTTTTGACCTGTGTCCTACGCTGAGTAAAACATGGACTGAATATCTGAAGCACAGAGCCCAACACAGAGGTATTGTATGCCCTGCTATACTCATGCACTTTTTTAAAAAAATCTGAACTTCAATTAAACAAAATTCTTCTCAGAGAAGATTGTGTGTGAAAAGTGCAATAAACTCTTCAACAACACCTGGTTTTTGCGCGTGCATGAGCTGCGTGCACACTCTGCGGAGAAGAAGTACTTCCTGTGCCCCAGAGAGGGCTGTAACAGGAAGTTCACCCGTCGTGTTAAACTGGAGAGTCATGTACTGGGAGACCATGAGGGGAAGAAACCCTTCTCCTGTGCATTTGCTGGCTGTGGGAAGAGCTTTGCCTTGAAGGTAAGTGACAATGAAGCAACATATCTTAACTTAAAGCTCTTTTTAGAGCCACTCTACCAAAGAGTGATCAGTTTTTGCCTTTCATTTGCTTTAACAGGTCTTGAATATTGGCAAATTCATCTGTATTAGGGCAAATGTTACTCTTTATGAAGCCATGGAGAAACCCTTAGCTTTCTGACTTGTTCAGAAACATTACATGGATTACTTTTGGACGAAATAATACTCCAAACTTTCTGCTCAACAGGAAAGCTTATGGCGACATGGTGTGGTTCACAACCCTGCAAAAAGAAAGCTGAAGGTAAATTATGCATGTCGTCCTCAATTTCCTGTTCATATGACCATGATTAGATTTATATTTCTCTGCACTCCTTTCAGAAACGGAAGCCTAAAAAGGACAAGCCCTCGCAGGTTGCACAGGAGGCCACCCAGTCAGCTGCAGATGATCAAGAAGAAACCAGCAAGCTTGCTGCAAAGCTGCACAGTACAAGTCTGGAGGAAACCATTTCTTGAATCTTACTCGTCAGTCTCGGGGTGACCTTTAATTGGGGAGCATTCATATACTTCCTACTGATTCTGAAAGTGTGAATAAACCACCACTTAAAGTATAACACAAGCAGTCTTTCTACACCTCTTTTGTGCTAAAGCCACTAGTCCAAGTCAGTAGCTTGGACTAGTGGACTAGCAATAGCTACAATAGTAGCTATTGCTACTATTGTAGAAATGAACATTTTTTAATGCTCTTGCTGAGAATAAAAGGGTCAAAATTAAATTGGTGGTGGGGAGTAGTTGTTACAATGACATGTAATGCTCTTCAGGGCTTTTGAGGCACAGCAGCTTGTTTAAATGCCTGTTTCAAAGATTTTCTGGGAGGGTAAGGCAAGAGGGATTTAAATTTTTATTTAAGCTTGAAGAGGTCGTCCTGGTGGGAAATCTTCCTGCAGCCAATAAGATTCTTTCAGTATTGCCCTCTGTTGAATCATCTCCATTGCAAAATGCTGCAAAATGTTTCTTTAGACGGATGACGTGCAGTGCGAGTTTCCCTCCACACAGTGATTTTTAATATATTTTAGCATACAGTGTTTCCTTTTAGTCTAGGCAGGCTTTTTGTCTGCATGTTTGTCTCCCAACATGGCTTGTGGCAAATGGGTTTTCATTTTGGCTTCTTTCATGCAAACTTTATACTCACTTACCAACATATTCTATCCTCCCTGCTCTCGCTTCCTATTAACTTAATAAAAAAAAAAATCTTTTAATCCACAACCAGGCCCTTAAACTTCTTTGAGGAGCCTTCCAGCAGAATCAGACACGGAGATGCTAATCCTTAAAAGGAAATGTTTATTTAAACAAAACACACATTCACACATGTATAAAAGGTCAGCTGGTTGTATGGTGATGATACCTGAGGGCTGACCTCCCTCAGGATGCGGCAGGTTTCTAATAAGGCCTTGGGCTCATTCAGATGGAAACATCGCTGGTGAGGAAGAACAACTTGATGAAGGGGATTTGTGTTTTTTATTTTATTCATTTTTTTTTTCATCTAGGACGGCAGAGGATCAGATCACATTCATCGGAAACGTTTCGGACTCGCAACGATGCCTCCACCTGAATAAAACCCTGAGGTTCTACCACTGCTCAGTGAGGTGAATACAGCACAGACTGCATGTTAACAGTTGCAGCACAGCTCTCCCTGCGGGAGTGACGACAACATGACCATATGAAACACAGCAGTGTCTGTTCAGGAGTGCAGTCTGTCGAGTGACGTGGCACAATCTGGATCGGTCCCACCCCCCCTCTTGGTCCTGCTGGGTCTACAACAGTCCTGGATGCGTTTGGTCCTGGATTAAGCCCGGTATGGAGCGATGTACAGTAGTTCACTTTGGCCGAGGTTGTTCCCGATTTAGAACATTCTGGGTGAAGCCCGCTGGCTTTTGTCCTGGTTACACCAGGCTGCCGGGCCAGGAGACCACGGTCAGCGCCACCCGGCTGCGCTGCTCCTTTAACATCGGCACCAGAGCTGAGTGGCTCATTCCTGCTGTGGACAGGCCGTTTACTGCCACTATCATGTCTCCACACCTAGAGCAACACAGTTGGAGAAGTGGACTTTACACTGCAGCAGAAATGAGTTTTCCAACAGAGCTTTTTCTTTACCTTCTTCACCGTAACGTGGCAAAAATAAACATGCGTCTTCGTTCAGCTAAGCAATCAATCTCAAGATAAATTACAATTAGTTGAATGATTCCCATTCTGATGATCAATTTTTATTGATCTATGGTTTCAGTTGTAAGTGGGTTTTATTTAGATTTGTCTTTGGTTGTGATTTTGAAAAATATCTTCCACTTTCAGTTTCATGTTCTGCACAAAATTAAGGTCTCTGAGAGGGCAAACATGCATTAATATTCCATTATCACTATATTAATTGAAGATAGTCTCAAAATAACAGAAATATGCAACTTTCCTGAAACTTTTATAGATCTTACTAGTTAAATTTAGCAGAAAATACAAAAGATTTTTTTGGAAATAATCTTATAAGTATCAAGAAAGTAACCGGTGCATTCCAGGAGAGTTTCAGGAAAATATGCTATAATTTCCAGAAACTACACAATGAGTACACAATACTCATAGTAATTTGCAAGTTCCTGAAAGTAACTTCTAGGTTCTGGGAAACTATGTAACAGTTGCATAATAATCACTGAATGCTCACTTAAGGCGGCCATCGTAGTATGCAGGCGTGCCAAGGACAATAGTCTTGATGAAAAATGCCTGGTTGCCATGGCTTTCCTCATAGCCCCCAACGATGCTGAAGCCCCAGCTCCCGGGATGGCTCCTCCGCAGCACGATCTCATGGCTACTGTGCAGGTAGCTGCAAGAAGAGAGAAGTGCAGATATGCAGAATAAAGTCATCTACTCACACTTGAAATGCTGCAATACCTTAAAGTTGAGAGTGAAAGGATCCTGGTACTTTTTCCATATTTGTTACAAAGGCAAACCTGAATGCATTCTATTAGCATTTTATGTGATAAACATCAGCAATCAGACGTTGAGCCAGTCTTTCTCACCTAGGCAGGCCTAGCCACATGACCCACGAGGGAGACCAGTTTGCATCGAAGTCGCTGTCGTGGCCATGAGGCAGCAACTCGTCATGGTCGTGCTCCTCCACCATGCTGACCTCTAGCACTCTCAGCTGCACCGAGGGCGAAGCAGCGCTGGCCTTCAACGTCCCGACAGCCTCGCTGTGGCTCAGGTATGTCAGGTCCTGTCCGTTGATGCTTAGCAGCACATCACCTGACGGGAAAAAAGCACGAAAGAAAAAATGTTTTTCGGGTAACGCTCAGGTGTCCTGACTCTTGGCCGCTGAAAACGAGGGTGGACCTCTTTTGATTCGTCCATCCCGGGACAAGCAGCCATGTGGCTGAACGCTTGTCACAAAGATCGGCAGCTCCCCGCTCTTGCTGCCCCGGCCTCCTGCCACGGTCATGCCCAGGGACTCGAGGGGTTCCTTCTTCACAGTGATGTGTTTCTCCTTGCATGTCACACACTGGGAGAGATCCTGGGAGACATCAGAAATCACAGACTCGAATGTTTCCAGTTCATCCTGAGACACATCCTTCTCTAAAGACTCCAAGCTAAAAATACAGTTATGTAGGATGCAGATTGGAAAACTCGTGCACACACACACAATCTTACTCTGTGAGTGCTAGTGCGGGACAGGTGTACGGGCACAGGGCTTGGAGTAGAGCTGTGATTTGGCAGGAAGTGATCAAGGCAGTACAGGTCTCTGGTTGAGCTTGATTTTGGCGGTGGGGGCGGAGTGGGTTTGTTGGGTCGGCCGATCAGGAGGTGGACTCTCTCTCCGCTTGCCTGCAGAAGCACAACGATGATGTTTCAATCCCTTCATGCATCCGAACTTTGTTTGAAACAAAGATTTTTCTACATAAGTATCTTGATTAAATTGTAACTTACAGAATAAATAGTCACAAATGGTATCTAATGTGGGTTTGACTGATTTTATAGAAAAATACTACCAGTTCCTTTACAATATTTGAATAGAAGGTATGTTTTATTGAAATATATATAGAAATTATTTATTTTGATGATTTATTTATTTTCTATTTATCTTACCTATTATTTCTTTTGAAAACTTAATTTTTGCATATTTTTATACTTCCATTTGGGTCTCAGCTGCTTCTAAAATAGCCCAAGCACTTAAAAAACCATCCAGCTCCTTTGAGCAAGAAGTTCCATTTTTTTTTGTGTGTCTGTATTTGGAAAAAGAGCCATTTCAAAAACCTCTCGATTGCTGAGTCAGACTGTGCTGTTACAAGGAGAGCCCATCACCTAACAACCCAAGTACATTTGGTCAGCTGGTTTTACTGCTGTATTTGCTGTACAATGGCTGCTGGAAAACAAGTATTTTGTTGTTCACTTACTATCCAGGAATCACTTCCTACATTCTTGTTCCTTGTGCAGAAGGCTCTTCTTCTGCTTTTCAAAGATGTACGATTGTATGATTGTGCATCTGTTTGCAGCTATTTTCACGTGAAAGTGTAAACATTGAGTTGGGGGCGGGGCCAGCAGCCCTAAAACAACTCATTCTGAAAGGGGCTCAAAATCTGCAGAACTGAACAAACTAAAATCTCATTGTCTAATAATGATTTTGTGAGCAAAATGTTTTGAACATGTTTTGCATAGATCACAGATCTGTTCTAACCTGTTGAAGGAAGCATAAGACTTTTGCAGAGTACTGTGAATCTACTCCTCTTCTGATGACACCTAAATAATCTAACCATCACAACAACCTGCATCGACACCTGTATGATCTGAGCTGCCTGTTCAGGCGTGCCATGGCAAAGGTCCTGATCGTTGACAGCCAGCACTCTGTCGTTGCTCCGCAGCCTGCCATCCTTCGCGGCCAGGCCTCCTTCCAAGAGGTCCAACACAAACACCCCTGATTCGTCCGTTCGACGGACCAGCTTTATGCCGAGCTGCTCTGTGGAGTCTCGCTTGTGAAGCGTGATTCTTAGGGTGGCGGGGCTGGAGGGGGCGCCCTCGGGCGTGGAGCAGGGGGCGTGGGGCACAGCCGGGGTGGTGGAGGACGAAGAGGATGAGGAGGGAGGAGCCCTGGAGGCACAGCGGCGCTCCCTCAGCACGGTCAGCTGCAGGGTGGTGCAGGGCCGCGCCAGGGTGGAGCGGGCAAAACTGTGTGGGATGTTACTGATGTCCACGTTGTTCACCTTGGAAACAAATTCATCAAAGCAGATGTGCATTAATATAAATACATTTTTATTCTCAATAGAAATTAATGATTAATATTCCTTTTTTTTTCTGTTCCTAAACCAGCAGTTCTCAAAGATTTTCTGGGCCCCCCTGCACTGGCACTTTGAGGTCTTTACTTTGATTGGGCCATTCTAACAAGGGAATCTTGTGAGCTGCAAGAGGAATACCTGGAAGTTTTTTTTTTATTTTTTAAATAAAAAAAGTTAATGTTTTATAAATGATAAACAGAAGCTGATCCCTCACCTGCAGTATCTGATCTCCAGCTAGCAGTCTCCCGTCTCGTGCAATGACCCCGTCTCGGTACACCTCCTGGATCACTATGTTGATGAGAGGCGTCTCATTTCCTCCCACGATGCTGATTCCCAGCTCAACATACGGGTTGGCTCTGTGGACCTCTATGGTTGTTATCTCTCCTTCGGGAAGGGAGGGTAACTTTACGCACCCTAAAAGACAAACCAAACAGCTGTAGGTCACTTTCACAAGAGACAAGCGTACCCAGAGAAATGAAGGATGACATACCTTCCTCTGCAGACAGAGGTGGGGACTCAGGGCAGTCCCAGCCAGAGGAGGTGGAGCTGACAGAGCGGAGGAGATGGATGCACGGGTTACTGAGGGGCCGCTTCACCCTAGGGACCACACACTCCAACCCCACCACACCTGGGAACAGGCAGAGCAGAAAAACATAAAGTCTTAGCTTATCATTTTCCTTCACTCACAGGAAGCCTGGAGGATCAGCTCACTGTCTTCTTCATTGCTTTCTTCAAATGCAGGGTTGTCGAGGCCGGCGTCGTCGGTCCATGCAGATCCATTGCTGCAGGCGGTAGTGGGGCCAGAGTGTGGCGAAGGCGAGCGGTCTCTCAGGTCTGTCTGCGGGGAGTGAGGCGACATGGGAGGGGTGGTCACCATGGCTCGCTCATCGCCGCTCTCACATCGTGGCCTGTCCACAGTCGTCTGCTGAGTCCCAGGACACCTTTCACCAAGAAACAGGTTGTTACACCATCAGATTCCTCTATTTGGAACAGATTTTTGACAACTACATAACTTTATGAGTTGGACTTATTTTACTTGTTAGGTTCTTTGGGACTTGTAATTTGACACCATTTAAGTAAAACTGTAAGGATCTGAATTAAAGAGAAGTAAAGCATAGACTGAGAAACCCTTTCCCAGCAAACTGATGTTGAATTCTGCATCAGTTTCTGCACTGAAAAGTGAAAACTGTTACAATTTTATGCAAAATCTCCCTTACACTGACTGTTTCTTTATGAGTTAGTATGTTCTAGACAGTACATTTCATAATGCATCTCCATTCTTCTAAACTTTACCTCAGTCTATACTCTTGTAGCTTCAATTGTAAGATGGGAGCTAGATAAAACTATTTTGATAATTCTGGAAACAGTGGTGTGTAACTTAAATAGAGTCGCAACAATTTAAAGAAAAATGGCATAGCTCAAACAAATCGTAAAGATATTTTAAAACAATCTTCCATGTTTTGTTATCCTGAAGAGAAATGACAGCTGTGGTCAAACTTAGTCTTCTAGCCATAAATTTGTAAACAACTCACAGCATTCACACTGTGAAACTGAATTCGAATTGCTTCCAAGTCGGCATGTAATTTGACATAATTGGTTTAAAACCCAAATATGTTGAGATGAAAATAAAAACAACAATTTGATATGCTTAGAAAAGCTTTATCACCAAATATGCACCCAAAAATAAAAAGCTCTACCTCCCCACCAGCATCTCTCTGTGTTTTTATTCTGGTAAATGTAATGAAAAAATTTGAATTTTGGTTTCCTCCTTATGGAGGAAAGCACAAGGAAATTTAAAAATGATCATGCATAATAATAATAAAATTAAAAAAGGGTATTGATAATGGAAAACCACCTTTCATGGATAAAATTCCTGCAGAAATGTGGCCTTAAATTCACATTGATGGGAATTAGAAAAAATTTCACTAAAAGATTGTGCAGTCTTTTTTTACTTTAGAAAAGCTGTAAATGTTTATCTTGATAAAGTTCAGTCACATTCAGCGGCTGTTCACTTTAAATAAGAATGCTAAATGAACCTTGTGACACACACGGGTATATTTAAAAATGGCTCTGGGCTAGCGCTCTCACATGGAATCACAGTTGTCATCATAATATCAGCATGTGCAATATCAAAGGACTCTGGATGCAATACTTGGTACAGCAATATTTCAAGTGTGATGCATTCACACGCTTTTTGCAAAAACATGACTCACTGCTTCTGATGTACAAAGTCAGAATAATTTTAAGTGAGATGTCAAAGTTTGTGGCAAGCTGGTAGAAACTTCTTGATGACAAAAAGGAAGCAGACAGAGGACAGAAATGCAATACATTTTTATTCAATATTATTACTGCAATAATAAATTAAAACTGTCAAATTGCATCCGTCCCTGACATGCAGACACTTGCTTTATGTGCTTGAAAAGGCTGGGTATGAAAAGATCAAAGCTGCTGATGTAAGGAGAGACCCTTCTTTAAAAATACACACCAACAAATAGACTCAAAGGATTAGGCTGTTCACATCCTTGTTTGACCCTGCAGTCTTTACTTCAAGCAGTATACAGGTGGGTGAAGCAACATAACAAAGGTCTGCTGAGAAACATTCAAAGGAACTGTGTGCAATGACAATAGGAAAAAGTACTAGGTCTCTGTTTTCAATCAAAAGATGCATTAGATAATAATCAAGAAAACCTTAAAGAAGAAACTTTATTGCTACCAATAACAAACAAGCCCACATTGAACACAAATAAAATGTTGCATTTTGGCAGATCTTCTGCCCTGTTATCCTGATTTCTAATCCGCAACATAAACAACATTGACTCTCAATGTCACATGCGGACTGCAGACCCTTGGCTCCGATTAGCTTCTTACGGCAGCAGGGTAAGCGTGTGTGGAACCCACGTGGGGCCAGAGAATAATCTTAATTAAAAATGTCATCTTGTGAAACTCATTTGATCTGTCTTACATCATCCCTTCTTGACATCTCAACATGAAACTGGGAAAATGAGTATTGAACACATCGACTTTTTGGATAAATGTATAAAATTCTCACCAGGTGTTGGTAACAACCCAAATAGGAACTGGTCCATAATTAGGGTGAATGTGTTAAACGAGAATGATACAGAGAATAGTTATTGGATATCTAATCAAAATGGGCTTTAAAAACAACAGAAAAATTAGTTCTATCAATATTTGGAAAGCAATCAGGGCAGAATGGCATTAGTCCTAATTGACGGTCTGCAACCTTATTGTTGCGAAACATGCTGAAGAGGGAATCTTTTCTGAATTTCTCAATATTCCACTGATCACAATTGAAGCCATAATCCAGAAGTGGTGCTAAGATTATTTCCCTATAAAACAACTACTTGCTCCTCTGTCTGAGAAGTCAAAAAGTAAGCGAGACAAGAAGTAATGCACTCAAATTCCTCATTACACACTCACAGCACAAGACTCCACTAATGAAGAAAACTAATTGAGTTTTGTTTAACTCTTGCTGGAGAATATTGGACAAGCAGGAGGAGTATGATCTGGCCAAATGTAACCAAAGTTAAAATATTTTGAAAAAAAAAAGATGTGAGTTTTGAAGGTGCGGACATCATGATGTGACAATGATCGCGTGACTGAAGGGATGACAAATTTACATATTTGCTGAGATATTCTTAACTAGAATCTGAAGATGAAATGAGAGTGGAACTTTGAGCATGACAATAATCCCAAGGAAAGTTCAGCTGTTGAAATGACCAATTCAATCACCAAATTAGTCAAACCCGAGAAACGCAGGCAATTCTAGTTCCTGAAAGCACAAAGAGGGCACCGTCTTAGCTCAAAGAAAAATCAACAGCTCTCCTATTAAAGCACCTGTTTCTCAGCCGTTTCTATCATCCTGGTATAGACAGCATGCTAAGCTTCTTAAGGAACACATCCTCAATTTCAGTGTGGTGTCAGGCTGGCAGTCAAACATTCATGCATACAGCAAGAGGCAACCCCACTGATCAAGTCTACTCTTATCCTTAAATAAAGATCTTTATATGTTGATATGATATTTACACATTTGCATAAATTACATCACCTATTTTCACAGATGAATATCCTACAGCAAACTAGATGGATTAAGGAAATTGACAAACGCATACCAACCAATAGAGAAATGGAATAATCAATTAAAACAGTCATCCCAAGTACAAAAAAAAGAGAGTACACTCAAGTGGACACCAGTAAGAAAGAGATTCTTTTATATCCCCAGAACTGTCATCACGTCCCACCGTGTCCCACTCACCACAGTCCTGGGTTGCCCTTGGCCGTTTCACAGAAGAAGTGGTTGAAAAGATCTCTGGTGTTGAAGTTGCCCAGCATAGTTGTGAAATGAGAACATGAACCTGCTGGCCAGCCAACCTATGACTGCGGTACGGAACCACTAATCCTCCATCACATGACCCACAGCTCAATAATCCCTTCTGGGTCTGACAGCACCTGGTCCAAATGGGCCGAGAGCCAAAGTGTGTAGAAGTTAAAGGTAATGTGGGTGAACCTATCTGATTCTTATACTGGGAAAACAAAAAGACAATGAAGAGTGAATAGTTCAGGCAGACATAAAATCAATATTTATTTTTTTATTGGTAGACGAGTTTTATTTCAATATCAACCATGAGCGTTCACAAGAAAGAATGAGGTATTACGGTATGTCGAGTCGAGTGCCAGTATAATAACCTAATCTAATCTTCCATACTGCTTTCTAAGCCATCCTACTGCAACACGACCACTGCACTAGAAAGTTTCCTCACAATCGACATCTTTTTCCTTTGTATATGTGGGAGGTTTCTGAACCAGTTCAGCTTTGCTGCAGAGAAGCAAATACTGTCAGTATTTTTGAGCTGCTTATAAGCAGCTTGATCTGCAACCAGATGAATTCACAGCTTCCTCCAGTCTCCAAGCAACCACCCAATGCGGAGTTTGGAGATGTGCGCCTTCCCGCTGCTGCGCTTCTTATGGGGAGCCCCGCACACAATGATCTTTATTTGGAAGAATCTGACCATGACTAATCATCACTGTATTTGAAAAAAAATCCCAGATTGACCAACGAATCAGAAAAAGAAGCTGTGGGATCACTGAGGCGTGTGGGACGTTTTTTTTTTTTTAGCACATGTAGTTGAATATCATCTACATAGAAAAGGAAATAATTGTTGTCGTGAAAAGATTATGCAAAAGAAATGCATGCAGATAGATAGTGATTAGTTTTGCGACCAAGGACTGCTTCTTGATGTAAACCACCATTCGACTGACCTGATGAGGGTAAAATATTGCACAGACATATTGCATAGAGGGCATTGTTTAGCCTGTGTGAGGTAGTAAATTCAGGGCAGGGTCATTATGATCCCACAGGATAAAACAAAATACTTCTATTAATAGTTTTTTAGCTGGGGCGAATCAAAAGAAAATGCAATCCTGGCATCTCCACTGTCAGCACTTAGCAAGCACTTAACTGCCAAACTAGTAAAGCCTTTTGTAGACACCTTACAAACTGCCATAAAACAGAAGTCTCCTTATCTCTAAATTGTTTATGAAATACCAATTGACAGGCGCACATAATGTCTGACCTATGTGTACACAGCTTGCATCAATCCATCACTTGATTTATGAGTTAATTTCATCAGCTTTATTACCTGTGCTTGAGGTGCGCCTCCAGGTCACATCGAGGCATGCTGAGGGAGCAGACGGGACTCAAAGGGCAGGTCACAGACAGCTTGTCTAGCAGCTTGTGCACCAGGATGCTGGATCTGCGGCATGCCTGCAGCTGCAGCCTTGTCCTGTCCAGAGGGCAGAAATCCCTTTCCTGGAGGAAGCTGCGCAGGCAGCGGGCGCAGAAGGTGTGTCCGCACGGCGTGTCGAGGGGCTGCACCAGCGGCTGCAGGCAGATGTGGCACACAAGGTCGTCGTCCACCTCTAGGCGGTAATTATAAAGGTGGTTCTCCCAGCTGCGGTGGATCTGGCCACACTCTGGACACGAGGCCTCCAGGGGAGGCTCCGAGGGCTTGACCACGTCTACGTCGCAGCCAGGGCTGCCCATCGCTTCTCCTTCGGCGCAGCTCAGCTTTGGCACAAATGACTCCAGTTGGGCTGCAGGGATGGGAAGGGGCACACACTCCTATCCCATAGGCCTCAAACGTTGAATAGGTTGCAGAGAGGACAGAAGCCCTCCAGCAGCTGATGACACATAGCCCTGCAGGTCAAAGGGCACAGCAGGAATTATCAACAGCTGTTTCAGGAAAACTAGTGTCTCATTATACGCTTGCGAAATTATTCATGTGGCAAATGCCTTGTGCACGTGTTTGCGCTAAGTGCGTGCGTGAGAGCCTGCCGAGATTATGTATTGCGGCTCCTGTCCGCTAATCTGACGGTATAATCTCTCTTTTGCTCTCGCCTGCTCCAATCTTCCAATTCCACAGAGAGGGAATTATATGGGATTGAGGCAGAGAGAGGACTCAGATCAGAGAAAGTGGGATTGAGAAAAGCAGAGGCAAAGTCAGCAGGAGGTAGGGAGCAGCAGAGGCAGAGAAGGAGATTTGAAGAACGGTGAAAGAGATCAACGGGATGCGTAAACAGACACAAAGCAACCGACAGACAGGAGGGAGGGACGGAGGCTGCAAATGCTGCGAGGAGAGAACAAAGGAAAATGACAGGTTGGATTTATGCACACTCCAGGTTCAGTGGAGGCCCTAAGGACATGCCTTAAGCAAGATCTTGAAATAAAGCACTAAGCTGAGCTTTGGGGGTCCCTGAAGCTAAAGGGGAGAGTCTGCTCAGATGTACAGCAGCTCTCCATTGAATCTCAATAGTTTACACAACAACCCTGTTCAATTGTAAAAAAAATTACACCATGATAAATCATTTCAAAACTTTTTCCACCTTCACTGTCACATATTTATTGGTGTACAATTAAACCAAAAATATATGTTAGTTGCAAAAATCCAAAAAGATAAATAAAGACACACCAACCTGGTTGCATCAATGTAGACAAATTATTTATTTAAGCAACTTTTGATTTAATATCAGCATTTATTCTGAGTCTAATTAACCTGAATTAAAGCAATGTTGTATGACTTTTTGTAACTATCTCTACTGTTTTCCATACATCCTACTTAAGGAATAGCATTTCAGAATACTCTTTTCTTCCAATGACACCAGGCAGCTACAATCCTCAAATTATTTTGTGAGAGAAAGTGTTATTGTCCAAATAAACAAAACCACACAACACAAAGGCATGTTTAGTATATGAATAACACTAAAGATCTCCGAAGGAACACAAGGCATGGAGGTAGTAAGTTGATGAAATTATGAACAGTTCCAAATTCTGGTCATTTCGGATCCAAAACCTGCAGATGCCTGCTCAGTGGTGGCTCTGCTGTCGGTGTACCCCTCATTCCAAAGCACATAGACTCGTCTCCTAATCCTCAGTACTAACCAGCAAATGCCTTCTCAACCCGTTAACTGCCTGCACAAAAGCAATAAAAGGTGGACAAAGTTTTTTTTTTTAATTATTATTATTCTGATAGTCACGTTTATTTACCTCACAAAAACATTTTGACAGGAGGGCTGCACTTAGAATCCACTGTATATAAACCTCATCATCACCACCCAATCCCCTTCCTGTGTGGGCCTGATGCCATCAGCTGACGATAGAGGGCGCGCTTCTCCCCTCAGCTGGCTCCGGCCAAGCCACAGTGACTACCTGCCTCTGTTCCTGTCTCCATGACGATCTGGATCCTGTTCTGCTCGCTGGGGCTTGACATTCAGAGTGAAGCCAGCGAAGGATGCAGGGGACTGAGGCACACAGCAGATGCACTTCTCCCAGCAGGATGCTCTATTCCTCCCCACTATACAGCCACGAAAGCTTGTCACAGGGTGATCAACGCCCCCCGACCCCCCCCCCGCCCTTTTCTGTTTGATTTGCCTTTTTAGCTGCATTTTGCCCCCCCACCCCCTTCCCCTTTTAAATCTACCCAGCAGTTACCTACATGTATGTCTCCTTCCTTTATGTGTGACTGGAACGCTTCTGTCCCCATCCCGCAGCTGGACATGAATTAATCATGAAGACACAAGGCTCCTCTGTTTCTATAACAAAGCTGTGACATCACCACAAAACACGCAGGCATGCAAGTCAAAAAGCAAACAGGCACACGTCAAGCACAGGAGCCTTTTTCTTCTTCTTCTTCTTCTTTAGGCAGCAGACCCCTGAGAAACTAACCTTGTCAATAAGTAAAGACTTCAGATGTCCCAATTATGAAAACATCCGTTTTAAACAGGGGAGGACTCTGTTGCGAAGTAAACCTGAAGCTCGTAAATCATTTTTGCAATCCTTTATAAACCCTATTAATAAATGACAGGACTGCACCTGTCATTCTGCATAATCAAACCCCACAGTGATACATAAACATGAGAAGTTTAACGCCACAGATCTCAAAACTCGAGTCCTTTCGGTTTAGCCCACTTTTTTTTTTTGATAAAACCCCTCATCCTGAAAAAAAAAAGATAAGAAGGAGGCCTGCTGCTGTTCTGCAAGGTCTGTTGCAACTGACTGCTTTCCCCCGTCCACGCAACTACGAGACGGATATGCAATGATGATAACAAAAACTGCCACTGGTTAAACTGGAAATTGAAATCCCCCGTTTGTTTGTTTACCCCCTCTCGCTGTCATTATCCTCTTTTTTTTTCTGGGCAACGCACAAACTGCAGCGTCATAATTTCCAATCGTATAGACAGGAAAGATGTTGAAATGACCCCCCCCCACCACCACCACCACCTCTCCATCTGTCTGACTCCATCCCGCCCTCCTTCCAGGAGCGGCAGAGCGAGGACAGAGGGACAGAAGGACAGAAGAAGCGACTGTCCCAATGCAAAGCCAGCCACACACTGACACCACTCATGCATGCAGATGTGCGGGATGATAGCTACCTTTTCCGCCGGCGGCTCCTCCGCGCTGAGCGCTCGGGCCCCGAGCAGGGCCGGTGGGAGGGGTGGTGGTGGTGGGGAGGGGGGGAAGGCGGACAATTGTCAGCGGCGGGACCTCGATCACGCATTCGCCGCAACCGAGCGGACCGCAAACCCGCACAAAAACGCCCCCGTGCCTTTGCTGACGCTGGCTCCGCCTACTTGTGTCAATCAAAGCGCGAGTGGGCGGGATCTGAGTGCGCCAGTGGAGGTGGAGGTGGCTTGTTTTCTGCCTGCGCAAAAACCTACTTTTAAAAAACCTTGGCTGTCTTGAGTTTAATGTATTTATGTAAACGCGTGTAATTTTCATATTCACGCAACATTTCAGGGGGTGGTTTATGTCTTTCTCAAGACTCATGCATTTCAGTGGTTTTTAATATGGGACTTGTGGCTCTTTGCCCAGGGCAGCATCCATTTAGGGAACGGAAAAAAAACTCGACAGAAAAATGTTAATTCTTGCCTTTACGGAGGTTTTACCTATCTGTCAGTCTGTCTGCCTGTCTGGTATTTTACAGTAGATGTCCTGGAGGACATCATCAATTGTTTCTTACGCCTCTTGTACTAATGGTGCTCCTCTTTCAATTTCAGTCTCTCCACATGGTTAGAAAGGCCAGGCAAACGACACTGAAGTCAAGGATATGATCCTTACCCAATGTGGTTTACAGTGATGCTTTGAACTTCCCCTTCCTTTCTCTGCCATGTTCCTTTTCAACTACTTTTGAGAAATTTGCATAAAAGATCAAACAAAAAAGGCATGAAGCATAACTTCTAATCAAATGTTTTATTTTAATTAAGGTGAAAATATTCATATAAAACAGAAACTTAACATGTCAAGGAAAAAACATCAGCAACTCACATATATTCAGAAACTCACAAATCAGGCATTCTTCACGGCTGCCAAAAGCCCGAGGTCCTTGGAGAGAGGCCCTCTAGGGGAAGTAAACGGACGGGAATGCAACATTAACGCTACAGACGTTGAATTAGAGATGAAGTGTCTCTTTGTATAGCAGCTCGTAACTGTTTGTTTTGAGCCGGGAAGAGATGGCAGAAGATAACGATCTGGAAAAGTGAGTAACTTAGTCGCTGTTTTGTTTCCCCGGGCGGCGCAAAGTGGACAATGTCCGGCGCTTGTTTCGCCTCCAAACTCGACCCCCAGTCCATCAGCAGCATGCCCGCTTCTCTTTATGTGCAATATTTCTGAAAAACGCGTCCACGCACCACGTGAAGCTCGTGATCACCAGCTGGGGTTAAACGGAGACACTGCCCGCTGTCATATGAGTTTCCTCTCGCCCCTTCCTGTCCCTTTGGCTCCACGCTGAGTGTTTGTGTCCTGTTTGAGCTCAGTTTCCTGTGGATCCGTCTGTCCATGCAGGCGCGCTGTGGAGGAGCTCCTCAGGGAGACCGACAGAGCCCGGCTGAGAGCAGAGACCATGGGCCCCGCAGGATGGTGAGCTGGGACTCTTGTGTTAAACGTATTGCTGATGTTCTTTTCATCGACCAACAGGTGGGCGGCCATGTCGCTCGTGCCAAACGCTGTGCATTTCCAAAATAATGGATCGAAGAATTGTTATTGTTTGGCAAAAGCCTATACCGTTATACATGCCGATATATCGTGCGTCCCTACTTTATATCCCAGTACGGCTTTAAACCTGTCTTCTGTTCCTCCTTCTCCCTTGACGAACATTGTTACCATTTAACCACTAAAAGTACTCAAGGCATTTGAATGTCTGGATGACGGGACAATTTTTTAACTTATTTGTTTTCTTATAAACCTCTGAACCCTTCATAAAAGAACTGGGTTCTACTGAAATTATAGTTTGAACATATCTAGAGGAAAGGGGGCTGAAAGCATGTTCATGCCACACCTTTCAGATTTTTACTTGTAGAATATTTTAGTAACTTTTTTTCTATTTTCAAATTATTTTATAGTTTATGTTAGTGAGAAAAAGAGTTTGTTATTGTAACATAATAAAAGGCAGAACAAATCGCAGGGTATCAAAATGAGCTAAAGATGAAGTCTATCCTTGGTGCTGTGCTGTATAGCTGATGTGAGTTATGACCATCCGAGTCCTTTATATCGTCCATCTCTTCCTCTGAGTGTCTGTCGTTCTGACGGCTGGATTGACCCACTGTGTTCCCCTAACAGGTTGAAATGCCCCCTGCAGGGCACCAACAAGCGTTTTCTCCTCAACACGCTTCGCTCCACAGACCTGCAGCGCCGCTCCGACGTGTCCAGGTTCAGTCGCTCCGGCGACACGAGAGGACGCATGAGGAGCGAGTCCCCGGACAGACGCCGCGACCGCAGCAGATCGCCGCCAGCAGATCACAGGAGCAGCGGAGGCCGCGCGGAACGCAAACGCTCTCCTTCCCCTCCTCGAAGGGACGGCCGCACAAGTCGAGATAAGAGGTTGGACAGAGACAAGGACCAGCAGCGCAGGCACAGAGACGACAGAGACAAAAGACATGACGATGGACGGAATAGAGACAGAAGCAGACGGATACAGACTTCATAAGCGGACCTGGCTCTGTCTGGGGGAGACGAACCCAGGTCTCAACACTCTGAACCATCTCAGGCTTTCAGAACTGGTGTGATGTAGAAGATTGCGATTTATCAGACACAATTTAGGTTCAAAAAGTAAAGTGTGTTTTACTGATTATTTTCTGTTTGAGATTTTGGTGAGATTCATGTGTATTTATTGTCCTTTTTGGTTCTTGTTCACTAAAATGTGACCTAATAAAAGCTCAAGCTGCCGTTCCGTTGGCATCTCCCCGGAAATCTCTTTTCAGCAAACATTTTCTCCTCCTCCCTTCTCACCTGACTCACCCTCAAGTCCAGCTGCGTTTCACCGAGCCGCCATTATAATGCCATTACTATTCTTCAGCTGCTGTTCACACGTCATGGTGTTGACACAGCCCATGCTGCTGTCGCCACAGGCCAAGCTCAGTTTTATCGCATGTCCGAGATTTTGTCTGGCGATCTGAAAGTGTTTTGTTTGCTATATCAGATAAAAAAAGAACATGTTTTCCTGACACACCTTTACTCACTGGTCCAGATTTGCCTTATTTCTAAAACACCATTGCTCAAATAATCTCAGCCTTGTTTCTTGAACACTGCAATAGCTCCCCCACATCCTACAGATGATTGTGTTCCAGAGTAGATTAAACACAAAGAATGCAACTATTATCACCCTGAAACACACCAGTGACTCTTAAAACTCACTCAAGCTGCAGTCTTTGGTTGTTGCTGTTGCACAACACCTTTTACCTTCACTAAACCCTCCTTTTTATATGGTTGGATGCAGAACTCCGTGAACAGCCGGGTTCTTCAGCAGCGACCTTTTGTTGTAAATGTAGACATTGAATTGTCAGCTGATGCAGCGAGCAGTTTTCCCACATAATTTTGCAGGACAAGGCTTTCTGATTTTAGCTGCCACCTGTAATCTTCTAATTTAACATACAAATAAATGCTGGAAATAAAACCACACAGCTGGAAGAAGCCTCACTTTTTGAACTTTATAGTGACACGAAGGAACTTTTCAGTGATACTCTAATGAATCTGTATGTCTCTGCTGTCTGCAGTGTAAGCCTGATAAATCGATGTGTATGGGTGCAAACATTGCTTGACCTGCGAGATAAAGGGACCCGGTAAAGCAGCCACGGTCGTCCTAGAAACGCGCAGCGGAAAGCTCGGACGCGGGGATGTCCTGTTTTCCACCACCGTTTTGTTCACCCCTGTCCGGCGTTCGGCGCGGATCCATTACGCGTTTCTCGATGCATCATTTAACACCACTTTCTCCCAGCAGCTCCGCGCGGACCAGAGCCCCTGGCGACGACAAACAGGGCTGCTGCTGCGGCCGCCGCACTCTCGCCGTGTTTGCTCGCCATTAGCCTCTCGCGGCCCTGCGTGCGGCGCGCGTGTGCGTCCGCCTCATTAAACAGCGGCGCTCGCGGAAAGCCAATTAAGCTGGAGAGAGCGGCAGAACCCAATTAGCCGCAGAGTGTCTGGAGCGTGACTCCGCAAGCTGCGGACCTCCAACCCCGCGATGTCGCAGCGACTTTAAGACGCGTTCGTTTACACGCAAAAAAAAAAAACTTCCTGAACGAAGCTCCTTCGTCTCTGGCGGCGTGTGCAGCGTCAACGGACTGTTTGCAACGAGATCTTCAAATGCAATTATGGCACTTTGCACCGTATCTTAATGGGGGCACTCTGCGACGCAATAAAGTTCAAGTAAACCAGTTCTACACACAACACCCACCTGCATTATGTCTTAATGGTATTTATATTTGATCATTGTTGCAAAGAGGAAGGAAACTGTTAACTCGGGCTATTCTCCACTATGTGGTTTATGAAGCATGATGTGCCTCGAATGCATTTTAGATAACTTTCCGAGCAATTTTAAGGAGGGCGACAGGAGGGATGATGACACTTAAGTACAGAGAGGTGAGATGGGGAACTGTGATAGCAGAGAGTGAGCAGGCCTGTAAATCTGTGGGCCAATAAAGAGACAGATGGATGGACAAGATATAAACAGCATGAAATCAGGAGTAAGTGACACTCTGCTGCCCTGAAAATCTCCCTGACTTCAGAGTTTGACATCTGGATCAATCCCATGCAGGAGAAGCACCCTTCCTCCACTCCTTTTCCGAATAAATTGATACAATTTATTTCATAACAATAACTTTTCTTGCAAAAGGTTATAGAAATTGGGTCCTCTCGTAAATCAGTTGTTAAGCTCACTTTCGTTTCTTTAAAATAACCTTAGTTACATTTGATCATGTCAAAAATGAGCAGAAAAATCAGTTATTCAGTCATTGATCCCATACAAATATATCACCTTTCATTGTGATTATTAGCACAACATAATGCCTCCTCCCTCGTGCTTCACAGTTGGGATGGCGTTCCCCGGATAGTTGTCCTCTTTTAATCCCCAAACACCTCAGGTTTGTTTCCATCAGCTCCCCAAGACATTTCTTATAAAAATAATGTCATTATCCCTGAGTTGATGGGTTGGTCTGAGTATCTAAATCTCGCCTGACTTCTATTTTTGCTGCCACCTCATGCTTAAGGTGTTCCCTTAGAGTATATCCACAAGAACTTAGCACTCTCCAGATATATATCTGTAATGAATCTTTGTAATATTTTTAAAGAATAAAATCACTGAAGCAACATTAAGTGATAGGCAAAAGCTTTGAGACTCAGAGACCTTTTGTCTGTACCTTACTGCGTCAATTTTTACAATTTGCATTTAGTCTCGATTGCTATGACGAAAGAATCAAATGAAACAATTTGCAAAGTTAATGTGAAAAATGAACTAAGCCCTTCCACAAAATAACTTGCAAACTTAATTTTAATGACCTTATAGTAGAAGTTATTTTGGCTGAATTGCATCAAAAGGCTTTCAGCTCAAGTGAAGAAATTCATTTGCTGGGAAGAGAACTTCAGTGCATCAAAGAAGGTCTTAACAAACTCACTTACCTTCTCCTATAGGGTTCAACTAAGATCGGGGTGCCTCCAGTGCAATGCTTACTGAAGAATGGTAGCAGGTATGAGTGTGAAGTGAAGATTTTATATAAAACCTTCCGGCACTTTTGCAAAAAGAAAGTGGCATCAATGAGGTTTTGTCCCTGAATAGGACATCACAAACATCGAAACTCAAGACTGAACTGGAGATAAACCTCAAAGACTTTATAAAATGTAAATGATACATTTCTGTATGAACAGATGGATGCAGGTGAACGTTGTTGTATTTGCAGAGCGGCACTGATTTACGCGCTCTGTTCAGAATCTCCTGGAAACTGGCCGCTGTCGCTCTCCCGTTTTGTGCAAACAGTGAAACCAATGGCTTGGTGCGCCGCAGGGTCACATGGTGTCAGAGGGACACACCTGTGCGGAGCCCGCGGGGGCCTTGCAGTTGCGCCACAGGTGCGTAAGAGCTGAAGGTCCACGCCGAGGCAGGATCGCAGGTACTCAGCCTCGGGTCCTCTCCAACCATGAATCGGGACGACGCCTTCTACCCGTCTCCGGTTTTTAAAGACTCCTGCGCCTATCAGAGATCTCCGGGAGATGACTACAGTCCGCCGCCCTGCCTCTACATGAGCAGGCAGGTGCACTCCGTGTACACGCCGCCGTCCCTCGGCACCCTGGAGCAGGCCAGCCTTCCCGACATCGCTCCTGCGGCTTTCACTATGCCCGGCATGCGGGAGGATCCGGGCGTGCCACCGCTCCACCACCCGCAGGGCCTCCAGCAGCAGCCAACACTCCAGCCTCCGGGTTATATAGACGCAGGAGAGCAGAACAGATATCACCTCCCTTTTCCCTGGATGAAGACCACCAAATCCCACTCGCACACCTGGAAGGGCCAATGGACAGGTACAAAAAAAACAAACCCCGCATATAAATAGAGGAAAGAAAATAAGTGTGTATGATTATTTTTAAAGAACCCACAATGCGGAATCAATTAATAAATCGGAGCTCTATTTGACTCTCTGAGGGCTTCTACATCTTAGAAGAGGGCTTCAATTTACTGTATGAGATCAGCGCTTCCTATATAGAGCCACAACTTGATACTGCAGCACTTAGATACTGAAACTTAAACTTGTAGCGAGACCTACAACTTATGAGGAAATTATACCCATTTAGAAATATAAATAGATTATTAATGTGGTGTGTAATCTTTAGGATGACATATAAATGTCGCCAAGACTTCTGTCCCTGTACGTTAAAAACAAATGACCAGAATAATTAGAGGAAAAATGCACCAACGCTTTCTTTATCATGAATTTTAAATTAGTTATATATATATATATATATATATATATATATATATATATATATATATATAATATATATATATATATATATATATATATATATATATATTATATATAATATATATATATATATATATATATATATATATATATATATGAACTGTGTATTTCTTTCAGTTTAATCAAACTTACAAACTACCTTAAGATGATTAAATAAATAAATGCACGTCTGATTGCTTAGTTCTTAAAAACTTTGGTTGCGTATAAAATATATTTTGACTTAATGGTTATGAGAAATAAAACGAGCAGAAAAAGTGCTTTTTTACATAAAAACAGGAGGATAAAAAAAATTAAGAAAAAACCCCCAGAAAATGCTAAACGACTAAATAATCCCCTTAATTTAGGTTAGTAAAATTAAATAAACTGAACTAAAAAAGAAACATTAACTTAAATGATCAAGATGACACAATAGTTGCCATTTTCTAACGAACTAGTTTTGAATAAATCAGATGTTTATTTTGTGTTAAATTATAAATTTGTTGTTTTGTTTCTGATTTTATGATAAATTATTTGGCTCTGCTCTAAGTTTTAGCACTCCCCCTCTGTCCCCCGCTCCAAAAAAAAGTTTTATTAAACTGTCTTAAAGAAAAAAATATCAGAATTACGTCATATAAAAGACTCGGAATCTGATTTTGCTTTCCAGGGTCTTACGTGATGACCGAGGCAGAGGAGAACAAGCGCACGCGGACCGCGTACACGCGCGCCCAGCTGCTGGAGCTGGAGAAGGAGTTCCTCTTCAACCGCTACATCTCGAGGCCGCGGCGCGTGGAGCTGGCGCTGACCCTGAGCCTCACCGAGCGCCACATCAAGATCTGGTTCCAGAACCGGCGCATGAAGTGGAAGAAGGAGGAGGACCGGAGGAGGGCCAGGGAGTCTGAGCCGGACCAGGACTCTTCCATCACCTCTGGGGATCAGGGAGAGACCGCGGGGGCGGGAGTGTCTTCCTCGAATGGACCTCACACCAGCACGCCCCCTGTTTCCCCACTGCACGGCCACACGTTGTCCGCGTCGGGGTCCAGAGAACCAGCGTAGACGTGGACAGCACTCGCTCTTAACTGGATTATATAGGAAATATATATATATTTTTTTGTTGCACAAAGATAAGGCTATTCTGACAGCAAGTTAACGGACTTGGCAAGATCCCCTCATTCATTCCAGTGTTTTTATTTTTATTTTTACATGGAAAATGTGGCTCACTACCCAGGGCGCCATTCATCCAGGGAGCAGAAATCAGTCAATCAGTGAATCAATCAATCAATCAATCAATCAATCAATCAATCAATCTATCTATCTATCTATCTATCTATCTATCTATCTATCTATCTATCTATCTATCTATCTATCTATCTATCTATCTATCTATCTATCTATCTATCTATCTATCTATCTATCTATCTATCTATCTATCTATCTATCTATCTATCTATCTATCTATCTATCTATCTATCCATCCATCCATCCGTCCATCCGTCCGTCCGTCCGTCCATCCATCAAGTAGGAAACATGTTTACTATTGTATACATTCAAGATATCAGCATCCACTTGTGCATATAAGTTTAAATCACATGCTTTATTAATTACACTGTTTAAAGGTGTAGCTATATGCTAACTTTGAAATAAAAACGTATACAAGTATTGAAGTATTGCAGCTCCCTGTTAAATGTGCTGAAACTGGAACAGAGAGGCTTTATAGCTTGTTTGTCGCGTCAGAGAGCACGAGACCTTGGAGACGCAGGCGGCAAATCTTCTTCACCTCCGCAATGCCGCGCGCCCTTTCCGCCGCGCGCTCGTTCCGGCAGCGCTCAGAGAGCTCGCGCAAGATGGTCACCTTGTCGCTCATCCGCGCGCAGATGACAAACGGGAAGCCGAAGCGCCCCTTGTACTCCTCGTTCAGCCGCGCCATCTGCGAGGCCTCGGCCGAGCTCAGCGCGTCCATCCCGGCTCGGGTCTGCTCCTCCTGGGACTCCCGGGTCAACGCACCGCTGTGGAGAAGCTTGCCCGCGAGGTCCGGGTGACACCTGAGGATCCCCTCCTTACCTGGACACATCCGGCGACTCATTAGAGGCTACTCCTCCCAGTGTGAATATGATGAATGACAGGGCAAGACGCGTGAAAGGCGGCAAACATCCTTGAACCTCACCCGACTCTGGGAGAGCATCGACGAATTCATTAATCGCAGCTTCCAAAGCGCTGAAGCTCGAAAAGGGACGATGGGTCCAGACTGCGGCTGTTATGAGAGGACAGTTCTCCACGACATTACCGAAAATATTTATGAAATCTTCATAAGGAAGAGCATTTACTGCCAATATGTCCATGGGGACAGTTTTTTTTTGGTTGTCCGGGTAGTGTTTAATGACCTTCGGACACTTTTGAAAGCAGGTTAAAGCACTGCTGGACGTTCAACTGTCAAAAGGTCTGATCTCTGGCGACACCTAGCGGCTATAAACCACAGAACAAGACACAAGCGAGTAGAGAGCCTTGCACAACTATTCGCCTGTGAACTTCGATGTCTTCTCAAGTTCAAATAACAAGCCTTAATGTATTGATCGGGAGTCCAATATTTTAGTACAAAATAAAACGTTCTATTTTTATTTATTTATTTTGGCAAACCACCAAAATTCTCCAGCGCTATGGGGAATTTTTCTTTCAGCTCCGTACGGGTAATTGTTGTTGTTAGGTCCAACCATCTGGATCATCTGAAGCTGTGGCTGATGTTGGGATTTCTGTTGAAGACCAAAAAGGTTTAGTGTCTTCTAAGGTTTTGCCTGTGTCTATGCTGATATTGCGTGTGACTGCACATACCTTTTTCTTGATGTAGTTTATTAGATTAGATTATTGCCAGAGCCAGGAGCAGAGCCATTATGCCAATTTTAAGTGGCATTAATAAGCGACCATCAGAAGGTTGATTACCTAAGAATATGTAAACATGGTAGAAGTCAGCTATAGCAACGTTACTGAATGAATGTCAAGGGTTTGAGATCTTGTCTTACCTATGGTGGCTTGGGATTTGAGGATTGGAAACTCAGAATAATCCTTACTGCACCTGGACCCAGCTTGGTCCGTCAAGCAAAACTTAAATTTTGCTGCAACCATTACATTTATTGTGCTCAGATTGCTGGTGAGTTTCTGGTTACAGAATCCATCAGAAACTGAAAGATTCTTCCTCTCAATCACTTCCCAGGTTAGGTTTGTTTCAGAGCTGCAGTCAGACAAAGATCACTGAGCTTCAACAATCAGACCTACTGATGTATCAGGGCTGAGCTGTTGTGTATTACTCACCTGTTGCTGGATGATAAACTTAACATCATCCATGTAGATTCAGCAGGCAAGACAGTCACAGTCTCAGCAGAAAGATAATTATCTTTTTTGTTAATTGATGGCTCTGGTTTCTCTAGAAGGGAAATATTAATTACAGGTGATGCTGTATTTATTTGCATTTTAACAATGACACACAAGTTACATACCAAAAACACAAACACTTGTTTTCTTTGTTTCCATTTTTCCTCCAGCCTCCAGGCGAAGATTATATACTCCAGACTTTAATGTTCCACAATTCTTCACAGTCCTGAGAAAATAGTGGCACATCCAACAGATTAATGTGGTAAAAGGAAAGCTGAACAATTTCCCTTTTAGGAGTCGAGACACGAAAAAATATTTGGACTCTGAGGCTTTAAAAGTAGATTAGCAGCCAACAATAATAAAAAATGAAAAGTGTGTGAAAAACAAAGCACATCCTATTATTGAAGAGATTGTTGAACCAGTTTTAACAGCAATGACTACGTTTTCTGTATAAGTTTCTCACATCATTGTAGAGGAGTTGTGTCCCATCTGCCAGACTGATCTCACTTTAAGGTCTAATATTCTTATATACAGAGGAGCTTTTGGTCGACTCTATGGCTGCAAGATGGACCCAAAGATTGACTGGTTGCAAGTTGTTTTGAGCCTTTTTTGCTAACATGCAAATCTTTGCTTGTCAGAAAATTGTTGTTCATTCGGATGAGTTTCTGCAAACCCTAATTGTGTTGCCTCATTCTTTTTAGATAAAATAACTTTTTCATGATACAACCCCACATTGATTAGGATTTTGTGTGACACAACACTAGAAAGACTGTGATGTGAAAATACAAGATCGTTTTTTACAAATATTAAATCTGATCTGATCGTATAACATGACCTATCATTAAGTTGCCTGAGAACTTGCTTTGTGGCCTGTCTTTTGTGTTCCCTTCATGATTCTTTTTGTTCATTAATTTTTAAGCAATCACAGATTTATTCTGATGATAGATTATACACAAGTGGACATTAGTAAATAATTTGTTGGCCTTTGAAGGCAGCTGCTTGTGCTCCATTTGGATTCGACATATCCAAGTAAAGGGGCTGAATAGCAATTATTCAATCTGAAAAACATAGCCCTTGAAAAAAAAAACATATCCTTTTAATGATGTCACTGTACAATAAATCGTAAACAAAAAATGACTTTTAAAAATATTTCAATGGTAATATTTATGTTATATAATTATCTTTGAAAAATGGTTATGCTGAGATGCCGAGGCATTGCTTTATGAAACTACCTGTGCTTTGGTACTTTCTCGTCTCTGATGCATTTAGTGAAACTCCCATCAGGAGCTTCCCAGTAGCACTGCTGCAGCACTGGGTGGTAGGAAACAGTTGCTGCAAAGCAGGGGCTGTTCTGAGTTATCACAAACTGATCAGGCAGCTGGGAGAGGAAGCTCTCAGCTGAAGAGACAAGAAAATAAAATGTTCAACAGATGTATATTATTAATTCAAAAAATAAAACAATAGCTATTAAAAGGCAGTAGTTAATGTAAAGAACTGTTACTGACCTGTAACATGAACATCCACAGATTTAGTTGTGCCTGGGTTTCTGCAGGTGTATGTGCCGTTGTGTTGTGAAGTAACTGATCTGATGAAGGCATACAGCATGTGGCTCTTCAAATTCCTGTTCCTTTTAATACAGATCTGGAGAAAAACATTGAAATCATAATCATGTAGAACAATGTTTTTAAACATTGTTTTAAACATTGTTCTACATGATCGATGTCCATGTAGAACATCATAAATATGCTGATCATTAACCACAGATTAACCACATTAATCTGTGGCTAATCTGTGGTTGCATTTGAATATAATAAAACAAAAATCATAGTTTTCATTGCTGTACCTCATTAATTGCACAAGTTTCCTCCAAAACCTTGCCATCATGTTCCCACATAAGTTTAGAATCATCATTTTTTCTGCAGCGAAGCAGCAAAGGATCACCAGGACTTATGGTCACACTAGAAACCTCATCTGGTTTCACTGAAGCAGTATTTAAGTCTGAAACATAAAACACTTCAAGATATTCAACGTGTTTATTTCTATTTTTTAACTTCATTCGAGAATAATCCTGAGATGAGAGCTGTTTTCTTTCTCTGGTCAGAGTTACTGTTTGGGTTAAAACATTTCCTCATATTGGTCTGTTTTTTTATGTAATTACCAAAGTCATACAGCTGGGTGCATTCTTGTCCTTCATCGTTGGTGGCACAACACATCGCTCCTGTGTCTCCATATTTCGCAGTTGTGGCTAAGCTCTCTGCTGTCCAATCGTCAATAACATTGTTCTCATCCCTTTGGTATGGACTGAGAGGAAAGGTTGATAGTCAGAGGGTGAAATGATAAAACTATCTATGTATGAACAGAGAATCTAGTTGTCTTACATAGACCATTTAATACTGGGCCTTGGAGAACCCTCAGAGATGCATTTAAAGTAAGGAGCCGATCCTGGAGTATCCATAAGATCCAGAGACAGCTTTGGTTTTGAGGGACGTTCTAGGAAGCGCGTGAATCACATTGATTAACATAATTTTAATCCTATTACTTTATCAATATTAAGACATTTTTGTGCTTCTCTTTTTAGTTGAGTCTTAATGAAGACGAGAAGTGATGAAGCTGCGACTCACCGAGGATTCGAAGATCAACAGTTTTTGAGAAAATGGTCATCTGTTGACTTTTACAGGTCAGATTGTACATCCCACAATCATTCCTTGAAAGTCTTGGTGTGACCATGGAGACAACCCCATTTCTGGAGACGTTTAAGAAAATGTCAAACTTTACACACATAAAGAAAAGAAGCAGATCGATCAACAAGCACATAAACCTAAAAACACACTCACATGTTCATCAGTGGGCCTTGCTCTCTCCCCCACTGGCAGACAGAATAATCAGGAAGGCCCTCGAGAGAGATGAGGAGTTTCTTACCAGCTGACAACTTCAGGCTGACAGGATGAGAGTCATTCAGGTGGTCAGCTGGCTGAAAGCAATCCACCTGGAAAGCAAAACTTAGCATTCAATCCTCCTTGACAGAGAATCTTTTTGTGTTCAGTGGTGATTCTTTCTATTGTGTTACTTTATGTTGTGATAAAGTAAAAACAACGACAACCAGAATAAGCACAAAAATCAACACAAGCTAAAGACAATTGTCCCATTGTCTCAGTCAACATGAAGCCCTGCCAGTAACGATTTAAAAAAATATTGACAATTAGAAAACTTCAGAATTTAACAGTCTTTATCTTCTGATTTTCAGCTATAATGATTATTTTGAAAGACCAGGTTATGATAACAAAAGTACACCTTTTAGCTAAATAGGCACAATAATCCCCATAATTATAATCAGATAATAATGGCAAATGTTGTATCAAAGGTCATTTGCTCAAAAAGAGAAGAAAAAGAATATACATCTTGTTATTGTGCTGAATCTTTTTTTTTAATGAATCAATATTTCAAGATACATTTGTTATCCCTGAAGAAAAAGTATTTTTTTCATTCGTATAACTTTGGAGATATCAGATGCACCTTATTTTAAGTTTGAACATCGTTTTCTTTTACCTCCCAGCTGGACACACACTTCTGATTATCAACATCATCAGAGCAGAGTGCGTGGAAAGCACACAGCAGGACAACAGCTGAAAAGACAATTGCACTTAAATTAGATTTGAAAATTTATAAAGATTTGTAAAAGAAACGATCAAAAGTATTTTCTGACTTTACGTGAGTTTGCAGTGTTTTGTTTTCACGGCAGACAAATTTTGTTCATACATTGAATTTCTGATTGTTGCACATAAAAGTTTTAAAGCTATGGTGGAATGACTAAAATTGCAGTTGCTCTGAATATGTGTCCCTGGCTGCAGAGCCATGCTGGCTGCTGCTCTGTCGCTCAGCAGGCAGAAAACAACAGGCTGCTCTGAAAAGGCGCGGCAGCTGCAGCCATTACGTATGTTACGTTTCCTTTGAACAAATGCATTTCTTCTTCAAGATGTTCTTCGTGAGCTTTACTCTATTATCTAGATCTATTATCTTGTTATTCGTTTTATTGTGTTGACCAAATAAATTAATCATTTTTGCTATCTCAGAATTAGAATGCTTTCATTGTTATTGTAAAGAAGCACAAAAGCATTTCCTTTCAGTGCAGACCGTCCAAAACAGGGGCATTACCCTTTTCTTTTTGGTGGAAGTAAAACAAAAGTAAAAGACTTGAATGCTGCCTCTTACCTGCAACTGTAACTTTCCTTCTCTGCATTTTGAGACTTTCTGGCTGTCTTGTTTACAAAGTCAGTGTCAGATTGCACTGTGGAGCCCGCCTGCTGCAGGCGAAGAGTTCCAGTTGGGGAAAGTACTTCTTCTTCTACATTTTTAACCCTCTCCAGGCAGATGTTACAGATTTGCAACAGCTTAATGCTAGTTTGCTAGTCTTTGCAAGTAATTTGAGCCTGAGAGGGTTAATGGCAGCTTGCATTCAGCAGTGCTGCACTTCTGCCATCTCTTGGATATGTTACTTTAAATAATTTCATTTTTTCAATAAAATGGAACCATTTGAGAGCCGCAAACTCCATAGGAAAAAAAAGAAAGAAAGAAAACATCACTCCAGATGATCTGTCTTTATTATATGAAACATATTTCAGTGCTGTGATACGCAATATTTTAAAGTACAGTAGAGGTTATAAAATAATATGACAAACTGATATATATGTGTGATTATGATAATGAACTTAAGATGCTTGTAATAGTTAACGGTGCTTTTCAATCCAAATGTTAAAACTGACAGAAATAGAAAAAACAAGTGAACCTATATTTGATCTGTATTAATGTTTTCTTTTATCTTTTCATTATAATCACAACATGTATCGTCTATAAAGTTCAGAATATCACTGACAACGCTTTATTCATAGTGAAAAGTGTATTTCAGTTTTAGTTGCATTAAAGATTTTGTTCATGTATAATAAAGCATCCTTGCAAATGCAGGTGATGGTATGAAAAAACTGAACCACATATTAAATTCTACATAAAACAAGTGTAACTCAACATGACGACAAGAATAAAATGCTCATGATATGTGAGGAATAATAATAATAACAAAACCAGTTTGTTATTTTGGTAATTATGATGAAGTGAACGTTTTGACTTACTTCCACAGAATTTAACCTGGCAAAAAACCAACACAAAGTACAATCCTGAACACACCATCCCCGCTTGTGAAACATGGTGGAGGCAGCATCATGTTGTGTGATGCAGTTTTGCACAGAGAACACTTACGATCCCTTATGTGTATAAATTAATGCTAAATCAAGCATGTTCAACTAAAGGCAAATATAAATCTAAAATGCTCATAATATTTGTAAAAGAATATAATGCCAGTATATTACTTTGATAGATATGATGAGCAGAATAGTAGGTAGATTATTATATATGCTGAAGATAAAATAGCTTGAGTAGATCACTCTCCAGTAGACGGCTTCAGAGGCTCCTTCTCCTCATCTTCCCCCGCAGCCTCTAACTTTAACGCCTCAGCTTGGCTTTCCTCTCTCTGGTTGGCTTTGCAGTAGTTATTGGCTGCTGCCGTCTTGCTTTCACTTTCTTTAACCAATGCTGAAATGTCAACAATGGTCGATGCATTTTGATAGTCGCTGAAATCCTGGACTTCCATGGTCTGGTAGAGCTAAAAGAAAGAAGAAGAAACAAAGAACTAGAAAATTCCTGAAGAATTGCCAAAGTGTGACCGTCGATTTGGACCCAGGGTTCTTATGCTAAAAATTAACATCAATCCTAAGCATAGCAAAAAAAAAATGTGACTAACATGGACTTGAATCATGTTAGTAATTTCATGCTAATTTTACAAATATGTTAATTTTAGCGTGAATACTGTCAGCAGCATGTGGACCATCACTAGCATGTTGTGTGTAATTGACTCACTCCATTCAACATACTAAATATGGCTAACAAGTAAGAGAAATAGCTAATACCTTATTTAAGATAAAAGGACTCTGCAGAGCCCTAACCTGAGAGATAATGATACTTTTTATCATCTCAAAATCGGAAATTCTGTGTATCTTATTGTCAAACAAACAAACAAACGCATAATAAGTCGTTTTCAAAAGACTTATTACCACTAACTATAATACTAATAATGCATTTAATGTATATAGCATTTTTTTTTTTGAAATCTCAAAGAGACTTCGCAAGGAAAAAAAAAAGACAGACAACATAAACAAGTAGCTGAAAATTGAAACGGGGTTTTGGTGGATAGACCAGGTTAAGCAAGTTTTGAGTAGTGATTTGAAGGTAGTTGGAGTTCCTGACACTTTGAGACAGAGTGATGGGACTGGAGCAGACTGTGCATGTACTCCATCTTAAGCCCAGAGCATATTAGATTTTCTGTTGCTTTTGCCACCACTATATCATATGCATATAAGATATAACAAACAGCACTATTCAGAGATGCAATGAGTTTGTAGTAGTTGTTCCACCATGTTTGTGATTCTGACATTCTGCCATCACTGTTTTGAGTGAAACTGACACTGTTTCATGTCAGTTAGTCTTTTGTTTTGACTTGAATTTGGCTCGTTTTTTGTTAATTATGTTGCCACAGTTACTTGAAATGCCAACAAAAGTAATAGCTCCCCTCACGGGATCGAGCCGCACATTTTAATGTATATATTATGAGGGGGCACGCAGCGGTACAGGTCGCATTAATGGCACTAGGAAGCTGCAGTTATTGTGGCCCCAATTAAAGGGAAATCAAGTGAAAATCACTTGTTTTGTCTCTGCTGCTTCATACCTTTTTCTCCATGTCCATCAGCTGGCCACTCATGAAGTCCACTAACTTGGAGAAAGATGGCCGGTTGTTAGGATCCAGAGCCCAGCACTTGCACATCATACCATACCTGCATATGGGCAAGAAAAAAAGTTAGGTGGAAGGAAAAGCTCTGAACATTAGATTATAAAATCAGTTATCATGGCTGACTGACAGATAGATCGATAGCATCCAACATAAAGAAACGTACACAGAGTCGTTGGCATAGTATGGACACTCCATCTTAAATCCTCTCTCAATCATTGAGTAGAATGTGTGATCCACTTTAACACCTGGATACGGAGTGACGCCTGGAAGCAAAGAGTGTATTTTGAATACAATATAAAAGCTTTATGTGTGGTTAAAATGTGTTGCTTCAGTGATCTTCTGTGAAAGGTACCGAGTGAGAAAATCTCCCAGAGCAGAATGCCGTAAGCCCAGACGTCACTCTTCATGGTGTACATCCCGTGAAAGATGCTTTCTGGAGCCATCCACTTAACTGGCAAACGCACCTAAAAACAACGACAAAACCCCCCATCATAAAGTAAATAGAAAGAAGACTGGACACACTGATGTTATAAAGTAAGATTTAATGTCAGATCACATACGTTTCCTCTCACAACATAGTTGGAATCATTGTCGATGTCTCGAGCCAGCCCAAAGTCTCCGATTTTCACCAGCCGGCCTTTTGTTATCAACACGTTTCGAGCCGCTAGATCTCGGTGGATGCACTAAAAACAGACAGCATACAGCAATCGCTAACTTTTACATCAATTACCAAACCAGAGGAAATTTAGTTTTATTCTTTTGAAGCTGTTGTTGAATTTATACACATCTGATCCTTATAATAATAATAATAACAATAACGTGAATGTCCTTTACAAATAATCTGAGAAGTGTGGCTTGCATTTAATTTCACTGAATAAAGTGAAGAGTTTGTCTCACATTCTTGGCGGAGAGGAACTCCATCCCTTTGGCCACTTGGAAGGCGAAACTGAGCAGATCGTCAAAGGTGAGGGCCTGCTGGTCCATCTGATCGTCTTCACTCTCGTACATTTCTGGATCTGGCAAAACCCCAATTTAATTACAAATCAATTTAAATAATGACACATTCTTATTTATGCACTCCATCTCTTGATGTTTCACCTTCCATGTCGATGGAGCTGAAGGTGACGAGAGGGATGTCCTCCTGCCCCCTGGTGGTGAAGCCTTGCATGGGGATGTAGTTATCTGTTGCTGTTACCAGCTCACTGAAAACAAGCATTGAATGATATAACGCTGGTGTAATTTATTCAGTGAGGCTTTGACTTGCCATAGTTATTTAAAAAAAATAGCAGGTACATAATGTAAATAATTCAAACTTCCAGGTGTTTCTTTTTTTTCAATTCTTACTTGAAGTTTTTCTTGGACTGCAGGTTGTTATACAAGCTGCTGAAACGGTCCCTGCTGAAGGCATCAGTCACAGACTTGTCATATCGATCACCGCTCTTCTTCAGGTAGTTCAGCAGGTCTCCATAACAGCAGTATTGGAAAATCAGGTATATGGGTCCTACAGAGAGGTGTTTTTTTTATTATCATAAAGTTGCATTGCATGTACCCAACAGCTACTCAACTCATCAGAAGATTACAAAGTTACCTGTCTCTGTGCATGCGCCGAGCAGGTTAACGATGTTGGCATGCTGGCCGATGTGAGTCAGCATCTTGAGCTCAGACATGAGAGCTTCCTTCTCCACAGACTCGTGTTTTTCTGAAGAGTGAAGATAGATATCAGCAGCTGAAGTAGCATCTGTGGATCTCTGAAACTGGCTTGCGGAACCCCCCCCCAAATAAACACTGACCTTTCAGCATCTTGACGGCCACCTGCTGCGAGACTCCAGGTTTGTTGATGCCATAAGCTGTAGCCTGAACCACCATGCCAAAGGCTCCAGAGCCCAGCTCTTTTCCTGAGGGAGCAACACAGAAATGCTCTGAGTACTGATGTTAAGATTATTGTTTTTCACAAGTGATATCCAGTATGGTTTGATTACCGTGGTGACAAAAAACCCCCAACAACAACAGAGGATTCAGTAAACAAAGAGAGAAAATAAATCCATGAGAGGAAGTGACATCTTCTGATTGACATCATATGATTCACAGGCATATATTTGATATGAGAATTATCTGTGTAACCACAGCAGCATGTTGTAGTCTCTGTCTCTATCTTTTTCTTTTTCTGCACTGTTGCGATTGGGTCATGCATTCAGAGCTACATACTGGCAGCTTGATGCCTCACTTATGGGAAGATATTTTAACATTTAATAGCTAGGATTGATCTTTGAACCAAACAGACATCATTTAGTTTTTTTAGAGCAAAAATTAACATTTTAGACATCAAGACTGACATTATTTTTATCCATAATAAACATTTCAGCTTCAGTAAACATCGCACTTCCAGGGAAAAAAAGAATCAAAATCTCATTTGTCTGTATTGCATCCACAATAGAAATTTCATAATAACAAATCCACCATATTTGACTGCATTTCATTGGATAGAGCTGTGAGGAACTGTTTTTGAGTTGAATATCAAAGTATTTGTTGAGTTTCTTTTTATATTTAAAGAGATGGTCTGACTCCTACCAAGCTCCAGGTTCTCCCGAGGAAACTCCCATTTCTTGTCGTAATCAAAGTCCTTGAAATTGATGTAGATATAGTCGTTGTTGTTAGGTCCGACCATCTGGATCATCTGAAGCTGAGGCTGATATTGGGGTTTCTGTTGAAAACCAAAACGATTTAGTGTCTTTCATGGTTTTGTTTGTGTTTGTGTTGCGACACATACCTTTTTCTTGACGTAGTACATGAGCAGAAATGAGACTACTGCCAGAGCCAGGAGCAGAGCCACTATGCCAATATAAAGTGGCATTAATAAGTGACCAACAGAAGGTTGTTCACCTAAAAACATGTAAACATGGTAGAAGTCAGCTATAGCAACATTATTGAATGAATGTCAAGGGTTTAAGATCTCGTCTTACCTATGGAGGCCTGGAATTTAGGGATTGGAAACTCATAAACCTCCTTACTGCACCTGGACCCAGCTTGGTCCGTCAAGCAAAACTTAAATTTTGCTGCAACCATCACATTTATTGTGCTCAGATTGCTGGTGAGTTTCTGGTTACAGAATCCATCAGAAACTGAATGATTCTTCCTCTCAATCACTTCCCAGGGTAGGTTTGTTTCAGAGCTGCAGTCAGACAAAGATCACTGAGCTTCAACAATCAGACCTACTGATGTATCAGGGCTGAGCTGTTGTGTATTACTCACCTGTTGCTGGATGATAAACTTAACATCATCCATGTAGATTCAGCAGGCAAGACACTCACAGTCTCAGCAGAAAGATAATTATCTTTTTTGTTAATTGATGGCTCTGGTTTCTCTAGAAGGGAAATATTAAATTACAGGTGATGCTGTATTTATTTGCATTTTAACAATGACACACAAGTTACATACCAAAAACACAAACACTTGTTTTCTTTGTTTCCATTTTTCCTCCAGCCTCCAGGCGAAGTTTATATACTCCAGACTTTAATGTTCCACAATTCTTCACAGTCCTGAGAAAATAGTGGCACATCCAACAGATTAGTGTGGTGAAAGGAACCATTTTCCTTCTGGGCTTTGCAAAATAACCAGTATGAGGTTTTGAAAATTGATTTCCATCCAATGATAATAAATAGTGAAAAGTGAAAAAGCTGCGTGTGATATAAATACATACTTGTAGAACCTGTTTTGGCATGCTTAATCATGTCTGTATAGGTTTCTCAAATCACTGTGGAGGACTTTTGACCAACTTTTCTTTAAAACATTGCTTATATCTTACTTTAAAGTCTAATACCCTTATAAACAAAGGAGCTCTGCAGCTTAATGCAAGATAGTTTCAAATCATCTGCCCTCAACCCCAATGGTTACCAGTTGCTTTGAGCTGTTTTTGCTAATATCAAGCCCATCCTTTCCTTTGAGCCTTGCTTGCTGAGTCTTTTTCTACAGGTTTGCTGGAACAGTATTAATATCCACTGAACTTATTCACAATACATCCCCAACTTTAATAAATACTTTCATGTATTTATTAGAATTTTGTGAGGCTGCACAGGAGGACTTGTGAAGTGAATGGATTAGGACATTTAATTTTGTAATTTCTAATAAAAAGACAAAAATTTGATTTGTAGTGCATTATACTTTATACAACAGACTGTAATTTATGCCTACACCACTTCAGAAAAAAGGCTTTATAACATTCTAAACTACCTTCTAGTTTAAAACAAGGGGTTGAATGAAAATCCTCAACAAAAAGTGACATTTAAAAATATTTTAATGGTAATATTTATGTTATATAATTATATTTGAAAAATGGTTATGCTGAGATGCCGAGGCATTGCTTTATGAAACTACCTGTGCTTTGGTACTTTCTCGTCTCTGATGCATTTAGTGAAACTCCCATCAGGAGCTTCCCAGTAGCACTGCTGCAGCACTGGGTGGTAGGAAACAGTTGCTGCAAAGCAGGGGCTGTTCTGAGTTATCACAAACTGATCAGGCAGCTGGGAGGAGAGGAAGCTCTCAGCTGAAGAGACAAGAAAATAAAATGTTCAACAGATGTATATTATTAATTCAAAAAATAAAACAATAGCTATTAAAGGCAGTAGTTAATGTAAAGAACTGTTACTGACCTGTAACATGAACATCCACAGATTTAGTTGTGCCTGGGTTTCTGCAGGTGTATGTGCCGTTGTGTTGTGAGGTAACTGATCTGATGAAGGCATACAGCATGTGGCTCTTCAAATTCCTGTTCCTTTTAATACAGATCTGGAGAAAAACATTGAAATCATAATCATGTAGAACAATGTTTTTAAACATTGTTTTAAACATTGTTCTACATGAATGATGTCCATGTAGAACATCATAAATATGCTGATCATTAACCACAGATTAACCACATTAATCTGTGGCTAATCTGTGGTTGCATTTGAATATAATAAAACAAAAATCATAGTTTTCATTGCTGTACCTCATTAATTGCACAAGTTTCCTCCAAACCTTGCCATCATGTTCCCACATAAGTTTAGAATCATCATTTTTTCTGCAGCGAAGCAGCAAAGGATCACCGGGACTTATGGTCACACTAGAAACCTCATCTGGTTTCACTGAAGCAGTATTTAAGTCTGAAACATAAAACACTTCAAGATATTCAACGTGTTTATTTCTATTTTTTTTAACTTCATTTGAGAATAATAATGAGATGAGAGCTGTTTTCTTTCTCTGGTCAGAGTTACTGTTTGGGTTAAAACATTTCCTCATATTGGTCTGTTTTTTTATGTAATTACCAAAGTCATACAGCTGGGTGCATTCTTGTCCTTCATCGTTGGTGGCACAACACATCGCTCCTGTGTCTCCATATTTCGCAGTTGTGGCTAAGCTCTCTGCTGTCCAATCGTCAATAACATTGTTCTCATCCCTTTGGTATGGACTGAGAGGAAAGGTTGATAGTCAGAGGGTGAATGATAAAACTATTTATGTATGAACAGAGAATCTAGTTGTCTTACATAGACCATTTAATACTGGGCCTTGGAGAACCCTCAGAGATGCATTTAAAGTAAGGAGCCGATCCTGGAGTATCCATAAGATCCAGAGACAGCTTTGGTTTTGAGGGACGTTCTAGGAAGCGCGTGAATCACATTGATTAACATAATTTAAAACTCATTACTTTATCCACATTAAGACATTTTTGTGCTTCTCTTTTTAGTTGAGTCTTAATGAAGACGAGAAGTGATGAAGCTGCGACTCACCGAGGATTCGAAGATCAACAGTTTTTGAGAAAATGGTCATCTGTTGACTTTTACAGGTCAGATTGTACATCCCACAATCATTCCTTGAAAGTCTTGGTGTGACCATGGAGACACCCCCATTTCTGGAGACGTTTAAGAAAATGTCAAAACTTTACACACGTAAAGAAAAGAGCAGATCGATCAACAAGTACATAAACCTAAAAACACACTCACATGTTCATCAGTGGGCCTTGCTCTCTCCCCCACTGGCAGACAGAATAATCAGGAAGGCCCTCGAGAGAGATGAGGAGTTTCTTACCAGCTGACAACTTCAGGCTGACAGGATGAGAGTCATTCAGGTGGTCAGCTGGCTGAAAGCAATCCGCCTGGAAGGCAGAATTCAGTACTCAATCCTCTTAAACAGAAAAGCTCCAAACATGTCACTGTTAGCAAGATTGTCGAGTTCAGTGACAAGTGTTGCACTAATGTTGCTTTGTGTTGTGATAAAGTATTTGCCCCTAATGGTGCTTATGCTTGGATGTTTTAGATTAAACTGATTTTTACATCAAACCAAGATAACCAGGATAAATATAAATATCCCATTTACAACCGTGATTTCATTTCTTGAGAAAACAATCCATACAAACTGTCATGGCCCTATATTAAAAATCAATTGTCACATAAACTTCATAACTAGCTTTGGGAGCCTCAGTCTCTTGCTGTAACTGCTGGTAATGAGCCTGTTGCATTTCTGTGGGGGGAATTTGCTCACACGTCTATGCAAAACAGTTTGGATTCAGTCCTGCAAGCAGTTTGTTTCATGTCATCTTTAGCCCTGCTTAATAATAATGTTTAAAGTATAGGCTGCGATACCTAAAACTCATATGGTTTTGTGTGGGAAAAATAGTTAATACTTACAATTCTGTGGGAATTGTAAGTATTAACTCATCATTTAAGGTATAAAACCAGCAAATAATGGTTGAAAGTTTTCTTAGTTTATTGAGGGGGGGAAGAAAATCAATCATTTTCAAAATTAATGTATTATTTCTGAAGAAAACCTAAATATTTAGTTTGATTTGTATCCCTATTAAAACATCAACACCCCATTTTAATGCTGAGAAGCTTTTTCTTTTACCTCCCACGTCGACACACATTTCTGATTTGCATCACCGTCAGAGCAGAGGGCGCTAACAGCACACAGCAGGAGAGCACCTGAAACGACAAATAGAAATCAATTAAATTAGTTGAAACTAATAAAACTCAGAACGTTTTCAGTATTTATTCAACAAGTCCAATTCAGTTCAGTTTCTTTACATAGCACCAATTCACAATGAATGTCCGAAGTATCAGAAAGTCGTGACGGCACAAATGCAAAGTGGTGCGTAGTTGTGAAGTAGAGAGGAAGGAATGTGTTATTTTCAACGTTAATTCTGTTATTTGTCAGTAAAGTCATGATTCAGTCTGCTCTTAATCTCTTAATCACCAATTCATCAGAAAAGCAGCCTTGCAATGCTGGGGGAGCTGCAGAGATCAAACAACTGCAAACTAACACCACTTTACTTTGTATATGACTTTACATCCAAAAGTGAACAGCAAAGAGTTGATTGACTCAAAGGTCCTGAATATATGCCACATTTATCAGTCTTTTTATTTTCACTTTCCTTGCACTTTGCAATCAGGCAATACTTAGTGTTGGTCTTTTACAGGAAAGTCCAATGAAATACACAGAAGCTTGTAATACAGCAAAATATGAAAAGGTCCCAAGTGCCAGCTTTGCCAGGCACTGTAACAACTGATTTTTAAATCACTCTGACCAGTTTAACACAAGAAAAAAAAAAGAAAAAAGAAAACAACTGTATTCATTATTGAACATATTCATTATATTTTCATATGATATAGAAAATCTGAACAGATTTGGGTCAGATAATGTTAAGAGTTGGTGTCATCATGTCATCTGTCCACAACAATAAAAAATTTAAAAAGTCTAATAGTTGTGATCTGAGTGAGTTAATTTTAAAATTGGCACAAAGATTGAACTTTGACCACTACGCAGTTCTTATTTGTCGCATAATAAACAACTCTAGCCGCTTATGATATACACTAGATTAAAAATAAATTAATACTTGAAAAAAAATAACATAACTGCTCCTTTAAAACAAGCATTCACAGTTGTAATATTTGCGGACTAACTTTTTTCTTTTTTAAACTTTGCATTATTTTAAATAAAATATAATGCGTTCTGCATGTTTGGGACGTTTACAGTCAGTCAAACCAAAATATCCCAATAAAAATAGTAGACAGACAGCCGTATACCTTCGTCATCACTGAGGATATAACTTTAGCACTTTATATATCAGATAGGGTTAGATGTCCACTAAAATAAAATAATAATAAAAACCATAGAATAGAACTATCCCTAAATGTCCCACAGTGGAAAAATTCAGATGTACTAGCAGCAAGATAAAGTTAAATAGAAGCAAGCAGATTTAAACTAAGGTAATAAAAAAAAAAAAAAAGATTACAGTAAGGGAAAACTTACAACATAAAAAAATGCAGTTATTGAAAATAGCACACTTAAAGAAGAAATGTGCAACTTCAACAAATTTTTTTGCAAGATGTGTATTTTTGCATAGAAAACAGCAACTTACAAAAAAAAGCTGTGTAAAAATACAGTTATTTGACTATTGAAAATTTCAAAATGTGTTAATGATAATATTATCATTAACACAATAGTATTAATAATTTGTGTTACCAAGTCCATATCGTGGACTAAATAGAGTTCCTTATTTTTGTAAGTTGATTGCATGTGTTACTACCCAATTCTGATAAGTGAATGCAAATAGGTTGGCTTTACTTTTTTTCATGTATTAATCTTTTCATTGCATTGTTTAAGCTTCAAGCAAATCTTCCAATATTTAGACATTTCAGTCAAGTCAATTTTGTGTTTTACAAATATGGTCATTTTTAAATTATTAGGGAAAAAAACATGCGTATATTTACAAATTAGACCAAATATGTACATGAGTTTTGCAACATCAGTAAAAGACTTAAATGCCTCCTCTTACCTGCAATCATGTATCTCTTTCTCCGCATCATGAAGCTTCCCGGCAATCTGGCTTACATACTCCGCCTGAGACAGCACTGTGAAACTTTGCTGTGCGGGATGTGAACCAGTATGTTTTGAAAGAGGAAGTAATGTACTACTGCAAAGTCTTCCGCCCTGACTTCTGCCACATATCTGGAAAGAATGAAAAACTTATCTAAATTGAAACCACAGAAAATATTTCTGACGGGATGAAGGAATATGATAAGCCCTAGTTATTATTTTCAAAAAAGAACTCGATTTGAAGAAGAAGAGGTGGGAAAAGTAGAATGAAGAATCAATATTAGTACTTTTCAATTTATCTTAGGGTAAATGTGCTTGTTTCTGCAATGAAGAGCAACATGCACCACAAGAGCTGGCCCAAAATGTTCCAGGCCCCAGAGCAGATTGATGCTGTGTTCTTGGGAACTAGAAATGGTCCACATTTGGATTTGTCCAACTTCTGAGTAGGAAAAATCAACTGGAATGCCGGATCTGGCTCTAGAGCTCAAGCCTGAATAAAAGAAAATGGACTAAATTGTGAAGTAAAAGCAACTGTACATCTGAACAGAGTGAACACGTTTTTGGAATAATTTTTGTTTCTGTCATGATGCTTTTAGGAAACTAACTGGTAACTCTGACAAGCTTAAGGCTGGCTCTAACCATATTATAAATTATCCAGGTACTTTTCTCTCTCTCACACACACACACACACACACACACACACACACACACACACACACACACACACACACACACACACATAATATATATATATATATATATATATATATATATATATATATATATATATAATTTTTTATTTTTTTATTTTTTCCTGAAACATGTCTGCATCACATTTTATCGAAGTGTTTTAAACGCATCGCTTTTCATTTTTGTCCCTTTTCTTTTCTTTTTAATGTTTATTTATTTATTTTAATTATTTTTTTTTTACAAAACCGAATAAAAGTCAGCAGTAAAAGATATTAGCTGTTAGGAACATGACTGCTGCAAGTTGTGCTAGCAGCAGGTGAGCGCTGGTGAACCCAGGATGCAGAGCCATGCTCGCTGCTCCGTAGCTCAGCAGCCAGAGTGCGAGCAGAAAACAACAACAGGCTACTCTGCAAGGAAGGCAGCTGCATGGAGAGCGACAACAACGACGAGCAGGACCTCGTGTGCGCCGTCATATTCACTTAAAACGAAATGCATTTTATATTCGTAATGCAAGGAACTCGGTGTTCTCCGTGAGCTGTGCTGGTTTCGATCCGTTACTTTGAGGGGAAAGTGTTTGTAAAGTAGCTAGCTAGCAGGCTAGCTCCCCGCGTCTTCTCTATGGTTGAGTATCTTCCGGCAGCAGCGGCGGTGCCATGAACAGCGGACTTCCACCTTCCGCTGCTCCGCTCGGGGGTGCCGGGATACCCAGTGTCAAGGTGAAGTTTTGCCGATACTACGCAAAAGACAAAACCTGCTTTTACGGAGATGAGTGCCAGTTCCTGCACGAGGATCCCTCCATGGGAAGCATGTCGCTGCACGGAGGTGGCGGCAGCCCCGTCCCGCTGCCCATGGCCGGAGGTGGCGGGACGCCAGCGGGGTATTCCCTCGGTGGTACGGCGACGGTCTGCCCAGGCGGTGGAGGGACCGGAGTGTCCAAGAAAAGCGAAGCACTTGGGCCTGCAGGCACGGCTTTGGAGGGGCAGCTGCTAACCAGTGAGTAAACTAAGCAAAACAACACACGGGTGGGCTGATTGAGCCAGACTTTTCCAAAGGGCCTTCCGGTTCTGTGTTCAAATTTAGTCCGAAGATTCAGTTGGGCCTTTTTACCTCACAACAGCGTGCTTGACATTTAACTTGCACATAGAAAACCTTTGCTACGTACACAGCTGCTTCCGTATTACTTGGTTGTGTTGTGAAAAGTTCTCACTTCATGCTTTGATCGCTGGCTCCGTTATTAAAGGCTTCAGAGAAGAAATATACTTCTGGAGCTCAGAGTGAGGCCTGTTGTTTTTGTATGACAGCTGGGTGGGCTAGTTAGCATTAGCTAAACTAGCTGATTTGATTGTCAAACTTTTTTCGCTCCTGGCTTCGGTTCCAATGTGTCAATAAATGTTAGTACTTGCGATATTAGTTATCATTCAGTTTTTTTTCCTGAAAGTTTGGCGCATTCATAGATTATAGGACTCTGCCTTACGTTTGCCATCATTAGCATGGCAGTGCTAGCTGTCATTGTTTTTGCTCTTTGGTGGCCCCTTTTCTCGGGGCAAACACTGTAAATAACTTATATTTTTAAACGTTTAAGTTACTCTATAGGTCTGCGTCCACTTAAAGACACGGAAATCGGTAATAAAAACTTTTTAGACATGTCGCGTTGTGGCTGTCTCCGAAAGAGTCGACAGTGTTTACATGCTTTACAATTAGCCCTGTGACTGGGTAATTACACGTTCTCATAGTAATCGCTGCTGGGACCTCTGCGCAGAAGTAACTACATGTTACATTAATCTTGTTTCAGTCAGTATTGACTCTGTTTTATGTTTTGTCATCCACAGTCCCAGGGATGGAGGGTCCTGCCCTCAGCGACGCCAATCTTACCAACTCTTATTTCAGCAGCAGCTTCATTGGTGTCAATGGGTTTGGAAGCCCTGCAGAGTCGAAATATACAATGATGCAGGTACAAGACATATGTCGGTATAGCAGTGAAACAACATATTGACACACCCGTCTTTAAAACAAATCAACTGATGGTGTTTAAGACACCAAAGGCTCTCGTTGTTTTTTGTTGGGGTTATTTAGTTTATGGAGCTGCTATTGGAGGCGACTAAAACACATTTAAAGACGCGTCCGGTGTCAGCCGAGGATGCCAGACAGAATTAAACTACTTGCGACTTTACTATAACATTTATCCAGTAAGTCAGTGTTTTAATAAATTCTAAGATCAGAAATGTTTCCAATTATCATGGATTTCTTGGATTAAGTAATAGCCACTAAGAAAATAGTAAAAAAGGCAACAATACAAAGATAAACTCTTTTTACCATTTATTTTAAGTCTAGAAACTGAGAATCCTGTACCTTTCAAAAGTGTCAAAAACCGTGGACCATTCTCAAACTTTTGCAGAAATCAACCACATGCTTCAGGATGTCTTACTGTAATTCCTGGCCTATTCAATGAACACAGAATGTGAAGCAAAGGGAAAACTCATATAGGATTTTGTTTAAAAATGTACAGATCCAAAAGAAAAACCGAGAAGTATGGCATGCAGATATTTGCATGCCATTCCTATTTTCCTGCAGGAATGTGAACATCTGCCTGAGATGCAGCTCTTTTGCAGCTTATTACAGGTTTTCTTCCAATATTGCCCTGTGTTTCATCTCCGTCCAACTTCCCATCAAGTCTGACATTAAATAAAAGCATCCCTTCATGATGATGATGTCATTCTTCTACATTAGGGAGGATGTTTACATGGTTTTGGTTTTAATCTATATGCTGTTTTGCATATAGATTAAAAAAAAGTCTCCCCGTCCAGAGATTTGTCTACCACCTGTTGCTTCCACCTACATTGCTTGTGTGCATCTACAGAATGAACTTCTTCTAGTTATTTCTGTAGAAGATGAACAAACAACTGTAGAAGGTTGTTTGTGGAACAACAATAGGTTGTTGTTTGTGGAACAACAACCTTCCACTTTGTCATAAGTAGTGCACTCTTTGTGGAGTTCACTACTAATTACCGTCTGAAGACCCATGTCTTTGGTAGTTCTTTGTAGGAGTGCCATACTTTTCCTGCTTTCAGATGGTGGATTTAATTGTTTGAGCTGTTGTTTTCTCACCTAACCATTCTTGGTACTTTTACACAACTTTCTCCCTAACCTGTCTGTTGTGTTCCTTGGTTTTTGTGATGTTAGCTAATGCTTTCTAAAAATGTCTAAGGCCTTTACAAAACAGTTGTTTCCAGAGATCCAACTACTCTCAGGTGGAATGTAAATACTATTTGTGTGACTTCTGAAAGCAGTTAGTTTCACTTGGTTTTATTTAGATATAAAAATGGCACATGCATGCCATCCTTTTCAGTTTTTTTTAATATGCATTTTTTATTTGGAAATTGCATGCACTACATTTTGACTGATGCACTCTTTACAATTTTCTTAAAACTCCCCCCTTCCCCCAAAAACACACAAAAACTACTGAGCTACTAGAGCAGAGAGTAGCATCTTACACATATAGAAAGTTGGTTAATAGTAAAAAAAACAGCTTAGTTATGAAAAATCTGATCTTACAGGTGTTATATACTGAGTCCAAGATTCCCAGAAGAGTGAATTTGTCCACCTCTTGTTTGAAAATGGACAGCTTCTTCATCACAAAAAAATTGTAAATCACGTCAGTCCAGACTTCAGTTGAAGGGAGGGAGTTAGCCACTTTCTGGTAAGTGCTGTTTTACAGGCTACCAATAAAACAAATAGTTTTTCTCCTGACTATTTAGTATTGAAGGTTTGGAATTTAAGGTTTTGAAAAAAAATGAAATAGTTAATTTATTTTTTCCCCTAATACCTCATATCTTTCAGTCCAGAACTGGAGGATCAGTTGGCAAGACCAAACATTTGGATGTAATTAGCATTTTTTTCTTTTGCCTCAAGATCTCCAACACAACAATTTTGTATGTAGAAACTTGCATTGCAGAGGACTTCTGAAAAATCTCAGCAAACTTTCCATCTAGAAGGGTTACATTTCCTCTGGTGTGTCATTGTGTTTTCACAAGTTTCCAGTTTCATTATGAAATTGCCCTCTGTTTCCCATTTGTCCTTTGTAGACAGTGCATTTTCAGCTTCAGATCTTTTAAGCTGTGTATTTCAGAAATGTATCTCCAGAACATCTGACACAGCTCCCTCTTTATCGTTCTGCATGTCTACTTTCCAAGAATTTATAAATTCTTAATTTCTTCTTGGTATTGTTTCAGACAAATACAAGATTTATGGTTTGACTACCTCTAAACTTTGGACTCTTTAATTGGCGCATTATATTCTGTGCTGTCAAATCGGACTTTATTTTATCAGGATTGAGGTTGTTGATTAGGTTTCCAATATTGGGAAGTTATCTTGGTTGAGATGAGAATGGTATAGTCAATATCACGTGAAGTGCTTGGGCATGTATTTATTCATATTTTTATGCATATATTTTTAATATATTTTCAATATTCTCAATTAATCAGGATGTTGTGCGAATCTTGAGTCTAACAGTCAACGAGTTTAAGTCAACAAGTTTACACTGAAGATGTATTTGGTTTTCTTTGAGATGAGAATCTAAAACATTATGCTCTTACAGTCAAGGTGCCCAAACCAGAACATCCACACTTTTCAGTTTCAATTAAAAAATAAAAATCAATTGTAATTTTCCTTCTGCGTCACAATTTGTGATGATCCATCACAAAAAATCCCAACCAAATATGAAGGCCTAGATCATGAAAGCAGTAAGTGTAAAATTTTTTTAATGGGTATTATGCTTTTGAAAGGCAAAACATGAGACATCATGATTATTGAACTAAGGCTAAAAACAAGCTTACTAAAAGCAGACACACCCGCATGATTCCTATAGCAATTATGTTGCAGTTAGTTGCTTTTAGGTGTGTCTTAACTAAAGGACTAATGAGATCAGGGAGGTTCCTTAAGCAAATAATTGATGCACTCTCATAACATAATGTTTTTCCCAGGGCAATTGAAGTTAATAATTTTGCTTTGGGGAAAACTGAAAAATACTTGTAAGAGAGGTTGCCATAAAGAAAACACAACATCTGCATCTCGCATGCTACTCAGCAGGTATGTTAAATAAAAAAAAAAGAAAGAAAAGAAAGTAATATAAAAGTGTTGTTTGTTTTTAAAAATGATAGCTGAGAAAAAAAGAAAATGTCTCACCAGACCACAAGACTTTATCCCTTGGTGATATTTAATATCAAAACAATGAAGTAATGAGAATTGGGTCAGAATTCCTCTTTAACAATTTCACAGAAATGTTTTCTAAACTTTTCGTGTTCTTGTCAGCTCCTGATTTTAGAATAGAAATGGAAGTGAAACGTAAAGGCAGCAGGTTAAAAAAAATGTGTGGCTGAATAAAACAACCTAAAAAAATATACTTGTGCATGTGAACAACATCATTCACTTCAGTTGAAATTTTATACAAATTCAATACAATAGCCGTTATGTCATTAAAATAAAGAGGTTTTATGTTTCATTTATTCAATTTTAAGGGTTTGCTAGAAATGCCTAATGGTTTTGTTTAACTTTAGAAAAGTATGAAAATATATGTTTGTATTTTTTTACATGACAGTGTGATACAAAATCTTAACTATAGATCGTTGCTATAGTAAACAACTAAAACAGGTTTACCTCAATTCTTAAAAAGTTTTACATATGTACGTTACAACAGAAATATTGCATAACACAGAGTTACAATTAAGTGTTTTGCATGTATTGTAGGTGAGTTTTGGATTCACAATACTCATAAATGTGAGTTATATAAATATTTGTCGTTGTTGTGACAATTGTTTTTGTTTTTAGCGAATGACGACCAGCAGCAGCTCTCCCAGTCTTCTCAATGATGGTGCCAAGAATTTCAGCCACAGCACTCATGGTAAGGCTCCCTCACAAAGTTCCTGCAAAGTATGGAAATATGTGGAATTTACTTTTCTCATTTTTAGGTATGGAGAAACATGCATGACTTTATAAGTTTATACTTTTCGACCAATTGTGTGTAAGAGTTTTAAGAAGGTAACGTAAACATGAAAATGACAAAACCAGTTTGAGATTTTGGTATCGTAATTGATGCCTTTATCAAAATGAGCTCTGCAGTACATTGTCTTTGGGGCAAGCTTGAGGTTCTTATATCTGAATATAAAGAAAAAGTTTGGTTCTCGTCAAGATAGCTTCACATAAGTATTTTCAAGATATTGAGATAATGAAACTGTTATAACAAAACAAGTGAAAAAAGCTTGGTGTTTTGATCTTTGAAGATTTATCTGAACAAACCAGCAAGTGCTCTCGTTATGCCTTTCAAAAGGCGAAAATAAATTTCTCTGAATAACTGATAATAGACATAATGATGTAATCTTCTGCCTCATCTTCTATATCCAGCTTGCAGTTTAACAGTTTGTCTTTTTTTTTGAGTTCCTACTGCAAATTGGCAGTAATGAGCCTTTATGGGTATCTTGGATGCCTGTGACTTTGGCCATGAAAGCTGGTCTAAAACGTATAGCTTAGGTAATATTTGTCTTGAGGGGATTGAAAGCGCCTCTGTTCATCTTGTAAATCTTGATCCCTGACAGATCCAGTAAACTCCTCGACTTCGTCACTGTTCAGTGATTTTGGTGCTCTTAGCATTTCCCAGAGGAGAAAGGTGAGAAAACGAAGCTGTGCTTTTATATGAAGCGGTTCTTGGAGCCTGAGCCTCACATCGTCTCTATTTTTGTTCATGCAATTTTTCTATATTTGACTCATGCCAATAGGCTCCTAACCCCGCTGCAAGTGAGTTCATCCCTAAGGGCGCTCCGCGAATGGCTGCCATGACGCAGTCTGCAGTTCAGCCCTTCCCTTCTCCACTCTTTGCTCATCCTGGTCTCGGAGGCTCCACAGCTGCTTTGGCTCCAGGTACTGCCGAGGGTATATTTCTCTTAAATACCATGTAGGATGTGCTCATGTGTAATTTTATGATTTGACCTGCATGCTAACTTCCTTAAACCTGTTTTGGCCAGTATTTCATAATTTTTATTTATTTTTTTTAGGTATGTCTTTGTCTGCTGGGTCATCTCCTCTGCACTCCCCAAAGATCACACCTCACACCTCACCTGCCCCTCGTCGACGGAGTCACACCCCGAACCCTGCCAACTACATGGTCCCCACCACTGCGGCCGACCAGGGCGCCCACATCATTCAGAAAGAGACCGTAGGGGGGACAACGTACTTCTACACAGATAACACCCCAGTGCCAATGGCGGGGATGGTACGAAAAGCACGACGCTCGCTGAAATACAATTGAAGTTTTAAGCAATCTCAAAAACGCAACATCATGCATTAAAAGTCTCAAACTTTCTTATTCTGACACTTTGTGTCATTTTTCTATATAGATTATGGTAAACTTGCATCTGTAGTTATGGTCTACTAGGTTTTAAAGTGTTCTTTTTTTAATAGTCTTTCAGTTTGACAACTAATGCAAAGCTTTGTTTCCTCCTCCTTTCACATCGCCTTAAAGTTCCATAATAGAAAAAAACCCCAACAAAGTTTGTATCATCTGCACGGTTTTCATTTCTTGATAAATGGGAAGCTGGTCTGTTTGGTTTCTTGCAGGTGTTTCCTACCTTCCATATCTACCCCCCTACTGCCCCTCATGTGGCTTACATGCAGCCGAAAGCCAATGCCCCGTCCTTCTTCATGGCTGATGAGCTCCGACAGGTATCGATAGCTAAGTTGTCCACCTCACGGTTTCACCAAGCAGCATCTGTCTTCTGTTTTGTGTTGGACATCTTTGGTGAAAATCCACGTTTTGTTTCAACAATCAGGAGCTGATTCACAGGCACCTGATAACCATGGCCCAAATCGACCACTCAGAGAACCCAGGTAGACTGTCTCTTTGCTGGTGGTTGCTGAAACATGATGAATCACATTCCCCATCACATTCTAAAATATGCAATTAACAATTAAATGATTCAAATATGATTTTTATTTCTATTTGCTGCATCTTAAAAAGTATTCAACTTTTTCCACATTTGTCGTGTTTCGACCTCAAATCTTGATGTATTTTTCTTTTTGGACTTCATGAGATAGAGCCACACAAAGAAGTATATATTCAAACTGACACAAAAAGGCACATTTATAGATTCCTGAAATGATTCCTGGTAAAAATCTGAGGAATATGACATGGACTTAAGGTGCATTCATACCAACCTGGTTTAGTCCACTATAATTAAACAATTTGATGTCTGATGCGGACCAAGTGTCTAACACTGGTTTACCTAAATACCTTAGTCTTGGTTCAGTTTAAGTGAACCATGTTGTGGTTCCAATTCATTTGCAAATGCCAGGTGGGCCGGAGACTGCTCCAAAAGCAGGAAACTGACTGTGAGCAAACAACATTATAAGTAAAACGGAACACAGCATGAAGAAAGACATAATTCAGAGGATGTTTATAGCATGGTCAGGTTATAAACAAATAAACTAAGCTTGAAACTTCTCAAAGAACTCTTTAAGTTATCTTTAAAAAATATTAAATGAATCTTGAAAACATAGCAATACATGGCCATCCACCTTAACGAAAAGGTTGATGGGTGTGATAGAATGATAGAAGGACGACAACCCTAAACATACAATCTGAGCGACGATCGAAGGGTCAAAACCTTCGAGCTGGAACCGGAAAAATCAAAACCATCTAACATTATCCTTTAACCTTCTTGATAAGTGCCACTTTGTACTGATCTAATCACTTACAGTCTGGGTGAAATGCATTGAAATCTGATTTTAATGTGACAAAACGTGACGTTCAAGAGAATGTCTTTCAGCATTACTGTGTGTCTGTATGTTGTATAATCATTGTCGTGACTTCTTTTGGTAACTGCTTCCTTTAGATGTACCGTCTGAAGTGGACAGCTACCACAGCCTGTTTCCCCTCGAGCCTCTTCCCCCGCCGAATCGCATGCAGAAAACCAGCAACTTCAGCTACATCACCTCCTGCTACAAGGCGGTCAACAGCAAGGATGACCTGCCATACTGCCTGAGGAGGATACAGGGTAATAAATGTGTAAACTTTACACAGAACGTGAAGCACTGTCAGAATATTTACAAGATCTTTTTTTTTTGTTTTTTTAAAGATGAGTAACTCATGATAATCTTTTCATAAAGTGCCCACAATATATCAAGCATGAAGCTATAAGCCGTAAACTGTTCGAGTTTCTTCTCTTTCTTTGCGATAATAAACTCTCCTCATGTAGGTGTGCTGTCACACATTAGTTCACACATGTTAAATGTCTTGTTTTTCAACCGACCAGGTTTCCGCCTTGTTAATACAAAGTGTATGATGCTGGTAGACATGTGGAAGAAGATTCAGCACTCGAACACGGTGACACTTCGAGAGGTCTTCACCACAAAGGCCTTTGGAGACCACTGTGAGTGTGTGCTGTTATTAGTTTAGATTACACATCTTGTGTCTGTATGTTTACCTTTTTGTAAAAGTTTTTGTGAACGTGTTTCAGGCTGATGTTGATTGTGGTCATAAATGTGGAGCTCTGTTGTAAAATTCAGCGGTTATGTGTTTTCAGGTCAGCTGAAGAACTTTATTTCTCTAGTTCTGTTTTTATTATTGGCTTCTTACTTTTGTGCTCCCCACTTTTCTTTTTGTCTCCCCAGCATTGGTCTTCTCATACGACTTCCATGCAGGTGCAGAAACGATGTTCAGCAGGCATTTTAATGACCCAGCGGCAGACTCATACTTCACAAAGAGGAAGTGGGGTGAGTTTTTTTTGTTTTTTTTAAATATATATATATATATTTTCTCTTTGCTCCGAAATAGAATCAGCTTCACCTCAGGCGTCACTCATCATTGCTCAGCTTCACACATTCAGCTTTTGTTGACTTGTTTGATAATGAGGTAATTGCCATGCATCTATTTAGATGTGTTTTTCTTGGAGGTGTTGCATCTAGACCAGCTCATATCACACATGTATGTAATGTTTTATGGATTATATGTACTGAATCACAGGAAATGTGGTGTCATTTTCATCTTAAAGGGACAGTTTAGATGTGAAGTTTTTATCTCTGGTGGATAGATGTCATAGATATATTTTAGATTAATTTGTGCCCCCCACCAAAAAAAAAAAAAAACCAAAACAGTTATCTTTGAAGGTGTTTACTCAGCTAAAGAATGGCTGTGCAGCTCTGCTAAATCAGGTTGATTAAGGCTCCTGACTGCATTATCCGCTGCCACTATTTTCTCTTAAACGATTTGGACAAGGCAGCTGACAGGAAATATGCAAGACAGCAATTCTGTTCAGTGTGGCTGTTGTTACTGAATGAAAGACATGTTGGCTGTTCTCAGGCGCTCCAGAAAGAAGCGACTCTATAACAGCGTATTGGCGTTCATGTTCTTGAGATGTCAGAAGTTTGGATGTTACATCAAAATAACACTGTTGCATGCTTTTTAAGATCTAATTATGTTTGTCTTGACTCAGAAGTGGTGATTTTTAAGGTAAAGATCTACTTACTGAAAAGACAATAAACAGAAAAGGTGATCTTATGCTAATTTAGGATGCTTTGTAATGTTAGTTAAGCAACTTGGTAACACTGATTTCTGTTGCACACAGTGTTACGTCTCTTCTTGTTCTAATTTAAGTCATTAGAGGTGCAACATATCTCAAATTGCACACGTCATTGCTATATTAATGTGTGCAAAGCACAAGGATTAGATGGATTACTTTGTAGTAATAATTTGATTATTTTCTAGTGCAATAGATGCACATTGTAATAATAATTTTGATCTCTTGGAATATTTCCACTTCTCTCAATGTCCACAGTTTATTCATAATCTGTCATGACAGAAAGATTAATGGAGGCTTCATTATAGTTATAATAAATTAGTGTAATAATCTAACGCACAAAAGACAATCTGAGCCTTGTTTTTCATATATTTGGTTGCACATCACTTTTGTTTATTGACTGTGTGAGATGGCACATTTCTGTGTTTGAGATGTACAGAAAAAACCCCCCAAAAGACTCAGTGAATATATAATCGAAGTTTGTAATCTTAATCTTGCGTAGTTGTTTCATTCTGAGGAAATTATAAAAAATGTTGCGGTCTAAAGAGCTGCTAGCCATCCACCACTATGAGGTCTGGCTTCACATTTTCAGTAGCATATTGCAGCTAGCGCTTCTCTTTACCACAGGTAAGGGGACTGTCACTGATAATAAATGGAGTTTTGTCATGAAACCCGAACGATCTCTTTGAGGGAGATGTTTGTAGTTCCAGTTTGACAGTTGGCTGCCAAGTTTCTTGTAAAGAAGACTTGTGGATCTGGAGGAAACTGTGGTTGAAAGTGATCCCAGTCAGGCGCTGTTGATCAGACTGCCTACAGGAATGACTGATGGGAGGAAGCAAAACCACACTCACATAGATCTAGTCTGCAGCAAAAACTGATAAGAAACCTCTATGCAGGGAACAAACACACTGAGAAAATGTTAAAAATAACTCCCAGCATGAAGTGTAAAACTGCCCAACTCCCTTTCAGCCTTATGCATCTCACTGTGATATTTCTTACAGTTCACTCCCTTTTGGTTTCTCAGCTGCTGCCATTGCACACAGCTGCTGGCTAGATTTGAAAGAAAAACTTTCTATTGATAGGAAATAAAATAAATCCTAATCTATCTGTTAAATATGTCTACATTTGTTCACACTTGGCTGAACTGGTGGCTGTTTGCAAGTAAGTCTGTGTTTTTCTGATGCCGCTGATATTGCATGTGCCAGACAGATCTGTTGAGAATAAGTGAGGGAGCTGTCAGTTTGAGGTTTTGTTCATCAGAAATATCTACCTCAAAAACCTGCTTCTGTGTGATAAAGCAGTTTTTTTGGTTTTGTTTTTTTTGAACTTGTGCAGGGCAACACGAACCTCCGCCGCCGCGGCAGCATGCAGGCCTTCTGCCAGAGTCGCTGATCTGGGCCTACATTGTCCAGTTAAGCTCGGCCTTGCGGACCATCCACACGGCTGGTCTTGCCTGTCGGGTCATGGACCCCAGCAAGATACTCATCACTGGTAAAACCAGGTATAGATAGTTTTTGTCCACATCAAACGTCCCCCTGTGCTATTATTAAAGCCTGGTTCTGCTCATTTCAAATGGCTTTTAACCCATTTTGCCGCACCAGTTATATAATTCAAAGTCAGCAATATGCTTAACAGAGATGCTTACTTTTGACTTCCTTATTTTTTACCATCGAGTCGTGTCAATCAAACTAATGAAGGTCTCTCATCTGAAGGTTACGGGTGAACTGTGTTGGGGTGTTTGATGTCTTAACGTTTGACAACAGTCAGACCAATCATCTTGCCCTGATGCCGCAGTACCAGGTACTTATGCAATAACTGAGTTTACCCCGCGATATACCCAACATCCGTATTTTGTGTTGAAGAATTTAAGTGTCACTCTGTACCAACGTCGATTTATTTGTGTGTCTTTGCCATGCAGCAAGCAGATCTAGTTTCTCTGGGCAAGGTGGTGCTGGCTTTGGCCTGTAATTCGCTGGCTGGAATCCAGAGGGAGAACCTGCAGAAGGCCATGGAGCTGGTTTCTATAAACTACTCTTCAGACCTCAAGAACCTTATTCTGTAAGAGGGTGTACCTGAATACTGCAGGTCACAAGAAAACATTTTTAGAGATGCTTTCAAATAATTACCACTGCAGGAAAAAATAAAGCATAGAAATCTGTTGGAATAAAAATACAAATATTTCTAAGATGCAATATTTTTGTACAGTTTTCATGTTTGGGTTTCCAGGAGAACCCATGACTGAAAGCAGAGAATCTCTCATCCAAAAAGGCTCAGGAAACTGAAACCTTTGTCATACTTTCATAAATGAACCATTCTATTGACTATTGAATCTAAAGAAAAGTTTTTAGTCATATATAGTCTTCTTTTTTGAGCTTCTACCCTAGAAGGAAAAAGCAAAAAACACCAGAGTTCGCCTGGGGATTCACTTTCTAACAAGAAACTACCCTAAATACAAGCCTGGAGCTACTATGAAAAACTTCAGGTCAAAGGATAAGAATGGCTCAGTCAAAGTCGTGACTTCACTACAACTGAGATTCTGTTGCAGAATAGAAATTGATGTAACAAATGCTATTCATGCTATCCTCGTCAGATTGGGCCATTTTGGAAAGACGAATTAGACTTAGACTTGAACTTTATTGATTCCTTGGGAAGACTCCCTCAGGAAATTAAAGATTAGCCACAGTTTCAGTCTGTAAACATCTGGCGGAGACGTAACGCAAAACTCTTTGACCTGCTGCTAAAGCAAATGCCCACCACAGCTTCCAGATTTCTACTTAAGAAAATAACCTTTACAAATCACTTTGTTTTGAAAAAAGAAATGTCTGGTCTTCTTCTCAAACAGCAACTTTAAGGATAAAACAAAGCAGGTAAATCATGGCTCACTTAAAAGTTAAGAACTTTAAGTCTGCAACGACTGAATCTGAATAAAGTCACAATATGAAGTGGTTATTGTAGAAAGACTTCACTAAAATGTATAGGCGTGATGCGTAACGCTGTGGGAGTTGTAGAAACCCAAGTGTCACATTCTGTTCTTCTGCATTTTGAAGAAGAGAACAATATGTTCACATAAATTTTTCCTAATTACAAAGTGCATTAAGGTCAACGTTTATTTTCTCTATCTTACAGGAATATTAAAACAAATCATAAAAACCCTTTGTATTGGACTGTTACAGTGAAATGCCTCCTAATTTTCATTTTGCCATGTTTTGTTTGAGGTACCAGATGTCTTTGTAACTGAGTAATGGCTCACCACACGAATGCGTAAAAATAATGTTTTATATATGTAAATTAAAATATTCAGAGAAGAGAGCTCGCCTAATTTTCAAGGTAACGGCATTCCTATGATCGCAGGTACCTGCTGACTGATCAATCTCGGCTGCGCAGCGTCAATGACATCATGCCCATGATTGGAGCACGATTCTACACGCAACTCGATGCATCGCAGATGAGAAATGATGTCATAGAAGAGGACCTTGCAAAGGTAACGTAAAACTTGGTGGATAGATGATATTCGCTATGCAAGGAAATGGCTTAATAAGTAAAGAAGGAAGCTGTTTGAATACAGGATGTTGTACAGTTTATTAAAACGTTTTGACGTTTTTTTGCTATCTTAGTTTCCTCTTATTAGTAGGAATGTGTGAAATGTCTGCCTTGAAACTTTTGCATGTTTCGCCCCCTTCATGCCTCAAGTTCCTCTTCCCTTCCTGGACTCTGGTTTAATTCGTCAACCCAGCTTCTTTGTGTACTCTAACCTACATTTGTGCATTTTGGGTTATGGCTTTGTTTTAACCATGTTGTTGTCAGATTTATTAAACAGTTATGTAGAGTTTTGCACATGTAAGCACCCCTCTTTGTGTATGTAATCTATGTAATCTGTTGAAGCTGTTACTGCTGAAACCTGCTTGTTAGATGCTGGTTTCTATGACGGTGGGGAGGGTTTCCTGTTTATCGGCTCAACTTTGTTATCTCAATGTCTCCTCCTATGAAACTCGGTGAACTGTTTATTTGCCTTGGGAGGGCTTTTGTTAACAAAGGTCTTTGGTGTTGAAAACATCAGAAGTGTATTGTTTTGATGAATGCAACTCTTGCAGAGAGGAGGAGATAAGTCATTTTCTAATTTATTAGCAATTCTGAATTTACATCACAGCAGGATTTTAATTTGCTTTGGAGCTTTAAGCTTTAGTAAACCTCACAGTCTGGATCAATTGATTCAGTCCAATGAAAAAAGAGCAAAAACATTGTTTGAAGGGAAAATAACCAAGTTTTCAAACATGAAAATGGAAATTTATGCAAATTAGCATTAAAGTTAAGATGTTGCTCATGTAGCTCTCAGTTTTACTGCTCAGTTCAGCTGAGGGGACACTTGGCCTGCTCGCACCAAACATGTTACACGTCTGATGCTTCAAGTTCGACGTGTGTTCACACCAAACGCGTTTTGAGGCGTGTCTGGTTTACGCTCCAAATGGTTCAAATCGCCCAATAGATGAAAGCCATAGCTCCTTTGAAAAACCTCTTCATATGCCACATATATGTCTTGTGTCTTGGATAAAAAACTTTTGTGATGGAAAAATAAGTTTTTAATCATGGCAGCAAATATTTTTTGCACATCTAGGTTTCTTTCCACTTAGTTTTCAGAGGTGATACATTTTGTTTAAAACTGCTCTGGCATAATTAAGAAAGACTCAAAACAGTCAAGAGCTGTAACGTGAAACATTAACACGCGGCTCCGTACATATCCATGGAAGTTGTAGATTGCTTGCATGCATCAATACAAACGATTCCCTGGGGTTCATATGCCTCTCTCTACTTCTGTTCTTTTACAAATTGTGTTTTGTGGGGCATTGCAACACTGCTGTTGTGTCACTCTTGAAGCCGCGGTTGGGACTGTAGCAGTTTTTAAGGTTGGTCGTTTTTGAGAAACTTTTAAAAACAAGCAACACGAAAGTTTGCATAATTCTTAGAACTTATTAGCTAATTGGGACCATTGATCTAATACCTGCATTTCCTGTATTTATTTTAGTTTCAGATCTGTAAATTGCATGACATAATGTAACATTATGTCATGAAGTTTTCAGGCAACTTAGTTTTGAAAATAATAGTAATTTATTGCACCTGTGCTTTATAAAACTACTCATAACCACTAAATATTTTAGCTTTTTATGACTTTATAACAACAAAAAACTTAATCTTAAACTTAATCTTTCTTAATGTGATATCACACCACTAAGCAGGGTGAAAAAGTACAAAAATCTTGTATTCCACAAATTGGATTTTTAGATAAAAAAAAGTAACCAGATGAAATTTAACCTTTTGAACTCGACATGAACACATCAGTGCTTCTCATCCTACATCCACACTATCCTCAAAGTGAAACATGATGGTGTCAGCTTCTTGTTAGCATTCTCAGTCCTAACCTTTGATTTTAAAACTTAAAGCTTATGAAGGCCCGGATCTGCACCGATAGAAACTCAAGCTGAGCATTAAGAAAAAACGCGGTTTTCGTTCTGCATTATTAACCTGCATCAAACCTGCTCTGTCATTCTGTTTGTTTTCTGGGTTTTGAAATGAGGCTGCATGAATGATTAAGTATGTTGCGGTGGCTTATGCTCTGTTTTTAGTAAAAAGGAAGTATCTTGTGGGAGCTGCAAGAAACAAGCGCTTTACACCTTGTTTGGACAAAAAGTCAAACGATAGGACTTTCAGCTTCTGGGAACATTTCAGTTTTTTGCAACCTTCACGTACTTTCTTCATGAAGACCACAAATATGTATTTATATGTTGTTCTCTCTTTGTGCGGTTATTCCTCACTTGGTGCTCCAGCATTACTCACTTTGCGACCACAAGTAAAAGTATAATTTACTTGTAAATGTGGAGTAGTTCCTATTTTTAGGGGCATACAGTCAAATGTGTTGAACCAGAAGACAATCTAATTAGTTCACTGGAGTTCTCCATTTTTATCAACATCGTTTTTGTTTAACAATTTTCAAAGATTTTGTTTATGTTAAAACTCGACATTCAATAATTGTCAGTAACGTTGTCGACTAACAGAGTATGTCTGGTTTTGGTTTGCAGGAGGTGCAAAATGGTCGCCTTTTCCGCCTGCTTGCCAAACTGGGAACCATCAACGAGCGGCCAGAGTAAGGATCATGACCTCTTTCTGGGTGGGGCTGAACCTCCTGCTGTCTGTTTTTTTTCTGCTCCGTAATCTTGTGCTGTGTCATCAGGTTTCAGAAGGACCCGGCGTGGTCGGAGACCGGCGACCGCTACTTGCTGAAGCTTTTCCGGGATCACCTGTTCCACCAGGTGACGGAGGCGGGAACGCCGTGGATTGACCTCAGTCATATTGTCTCCTGTCTCAACAAAGTCAGTGAAAACTTCGCCTTTGTAATTCAGTCAGATTTCAATTTAGTCACATAAATTTAGATTCCATTAATAATGAACTGGTAGAATGTTTTTTTTTTCTCCAGCTCTTTAATCTTGAAATGACGAGGAAAACAGTAGTTATCGCTCCAAAATAAGCTTGAAGTATTTTCCTTATATGACAAAACAAAATAAGATTTAAGTTCTCGTCTCTAAGACGTTCAAAAAATAAAACAAAAAGGCCAAACCAGACTTGAGACTTCTCTTTTCTCAATGGTGAGAAAGACTTGCTATAAATTAAACTAAACAATCTTGACACAATAATAGAACGAGTCGCTTCAGGTCTTTTTTTAAATTTATTTTAAGATGGTGCGTTTTTGTATAGTGTGTAAAAATAAATGTATACTCATGACATTTTGACACTTAGCTTTACAAAAATTGGCTTTGTGCACACTTTAAGGCTTCAGTGTACAGATGATACTGATGCTAAACCCAAAACATGAATTCAAGAGCGGAAAAAAATATTCTGCTTGTGTTGAAAAAATACAATTTTATAGTTGCCATGTTTCCAATTAATAAGAAATGCAATTGAGGCCTTCAAGCAGGAGCAGAAGACTGGAAAAAAATGACTTTTTAGTTGAACACTATTTTTTCTTGATTTTCTTTGAGAATATCACAAAATTTGTCGTTTTATTTCTTTGGTCCTACATTGTGAACAAGTGCGTGAAGCTTGGCTTGTTCAGTTATGCTCATAAATGGCCACTTCTAAATTCTGAAATATAAAATGGAGCTTTACCACAAGATCCTCTTTTATAACCGTATCTCTGGCTGTTTACGTCAAATACTTAATGCACTTGACAAAATGACACCTGCAGGTCAATGTTTGTCTGAACATAGACATACTCATGGGTTCTCACCGAATGTTCTGCACGCATCTGTTCAATCCCTGACAGGAGCACGTGTCTGCTCCTGTCATGTTTGCTGTTACTTAGCGTGTGTGCGCGCGTGTGTCTGTGTGTCCAGCTGGACGCGGGTGTTCCTGAGAAGATCAGCTTGGTGTCCCGGGATGAGAAGAGCGTCCTGGTGGTCACCTATTCGGACCTGAAGCGCTGCTTCGACAGCACCTTCCAGGAGCTGCAGGCTGCAGCCGCTGGCTCTCTGTAGCGCCCCCTATCGGGCCCAGACCTGGAGCGCACCATTGCACTACAGCGGAGGACCAGGCTCTCAGACATCAGCACAGTGAAGGCAGCGAGGCGGGGCTTCGTGAACCTCAGTCACATACACTGATTCCTGTCCACCAGGAACCATTTTTGTAAAGCATATATATATTTTTTTTGTGGCTGAAAATTGAAAAACACACACACAAAAAAGAGGAAAATAAGACTAACATGGAAGCTGTGATGAATGACATTTTTTAAAAAAAATTTGGGGAACAAAACGAGAAACATTTTTTTCCTGCTTTTATTGTTTATTTCTATGTTTTGTCTTTTTGTTTTTTTCTTCTTGTGGAGAAGGATGCACTAAGATTTTAATTTTTGTTATTTTTATGAAATTGTGAGTGGCCTACTGGGTGCACAGAGAGCTGAAGGTCACACACACGGACACGGAAACTTCCCTCTCTGCCGGTTGGAGACCACACCCCTTCATTCTGACGCACTCAGAGACGGGACGCTTCACTTGAGGCTTCCGCTGCGACGGGCCAGTCCAGCTCAGCCTCGACTGCTGGTTCCCTGTTTGAAAGGACTAACCACTTGGGAAGCTGGGAAGGGTTGCGAAATGAGGGTTGGAGGGGGGATGGATTTCAGATGTTTTTCTACAGCAGAACGTGAGGCTCATACTCGCGGGTGGGTGAGTGGGTGGGTGGGTGGGCGGACGTAGGTTGGCTCGGGACCAGGATCTGAGGAAGAAGCGTCTTCTCCTGAGGCTCAAATGTTACATATGCAGCAGCCATTTTGTGGTTATCGGAATCTGCTGTGGTTGTTTCGGGTCAGCGAGCCACAGCTGCCTCTTCGTGGAATGTCCTTAATTTGTCCCCCTCCTTTGGTCTCCTCACCCCCCAGTGTCCCTGGTCTCTGTCTTTATCTTCCTTATTTTTTGTGCTATAATCCCAAACTTCACTCGGGTGGGGGGCGGGGTGGGGTGTCTACCTTTTGGAAGAAAATTGATACTTTGTGACTTTTTAACCAGCTGCTTTTCCTCTCTGCTCAGCTGTTGTGCAAGATTGCACAGGAGGCCAATCAGGTTTCGCCTCACTGTTGCTCTTTAATACTCTGTGGACCAATTCCAGCTGGGGTTTTAGGTGAAAGGAGGCGAAGGAGAACTGGGGTGTCGGGGGGGAACACCGACTTTTAGTTTTGTTTGACTTTTTTAGGATCATGAGATACGAACAGGCTGGAGATGCAGTTTTCGCACTCGGATTTTCTCTCAGGATGACAAGCGGCCGGAGCCCCCTCTCTCCCTCCCAGCCCCGATGATTGAATGTCTTTGGCTGTCATTGGGCGGGACGTCTTCAGATGGAGGTTTTAGGTTGTTCAAAGTTTTGTTGAATGTCGGGATCATGCTGTCAGGTGGTTCATGTTGCCCCGAAGCGCAGGTCTGTTTTCATTTTACTTTAATTGGGAGGTGAAAAAACGTTGAAAGTCTCATTTAAGACCAATGATTCGATTTTTCTACACCGTTTTCTTATTACATGATAGTCAACGAACATAAATTACGCTACCAAACTATCTATTGCTGTCATTTTCTCTAAGCATTAAGGAAAATTTGAAATGATCTGTCCTTGGGGGCAACATATGCGCAGGGAGCTGTGTTGGATCATGAACTACTTCCCTCTGTTTTAGTGAAATCAATGAACGGAAAAGAATAAAACAAATTTGGTGAATGTGGTGCTTTAGAAATCCCTCACACATGCTTATCAGCCAACCTGATGTCAGTGTTTAATCACTGTACTCCACATTATACCACACTCCATTTACCTTTAGGGTCAACCTCCCTGTTCCCCCCACAGCAACACACCTACAGTCACCATCCTAGTATGTTTTATGCTCCTCTTGTGTTCCTGTCCCAAATTTTTTGCAATATTTGTGTGTACAGCAGTATTTTAATAAAGAATACCAAAACTGATGCTGATCGCAGAGCTCTTCTGTTTTTTCTGCTGGTTCCTTTTAGACATTTTGTTGTTTAAACCATGTTTAAACCTCTGAGGCCTTCACAGAATACCCGGATTAATACTCAGGTTATTAATCCAGGAGGTTAAAGTATTTAAAGGTAGACTAATTAATTGTCTTCTAGAGGAAATTGGCTGTAATGGATTTCAATTCTGGTAATCAGATTTAATGGAGGTGAAAGGAATGGCACGCCACACTTTTCTGATTTTTCAAAAGAGCTCAAGAGTGTGTAGTTATGTGATTTAATGTGAATAAGCACAGTGTGATGATGAAATAATGCTGTTTTTATAGGAGCAGGTGTAGGAAACAGTTTTAAAGGTGTAAAATGACTATTTTTCCAGCTCTTGTCAGGTGGAAAATATTCTCTTAAAGGACTTGATGGGTTTTATAATAAAAAAAACATTTCTGCATAGAAGGGGCTGTTTTAAATTTAAATTAACTGCAGTCTTGTCTGTCTGAATAAGTAACCTTTTCTATTTTGCTCAACAGCAACCACGTTTTGTAGAATAAATATTTTGCAGAAGACACACCCTCTGTTTAAAATTATAAACTTGTTTTTAAGGCTCTTAGTATTTTAGAAGTACTGCTATTGTCCTCACACCGTTTGTGCTGCAGCTGCAGCATGTTGGGTCTTATGACCCAACATGGATGTTGCCACTTTTCTCACACCATCTGATAAGTCAAAACTAAAACTTGTCTGTGTGCAAACTACAGATGGGTGAGACGCATTCAGGTGATAAATTCAGTTTGTAATTATTTGACTTTCAAAGGTAATTTGGGAGTTGCAGTTGGATACATTTTTACAAATGACATATTTTGTACCGATACTTTTTTTATGTAATAAGTCACAAGTTGGAAAATAATTTCTTGTGCAACATAAACGCACCAGTTTAGAAGAGAGATAATGTTTTGAACCTTCATATATTGTTTATTAACTGGACAAAATCCCAGTTAATTATTTATTTAGGCAACTTTATTGCTGAGCATAACACAGTATGGAGGTTTTAGATCAGGGACTTTAGGGGAGGAAAAAAAAACCCCAATAATTCTGCGTGATACAATAATATAGTTTCCAACTATGTAGTCAAACAGACTGATCTGCAATGCAGACCTGAACACTCCTGAAACAATTCACACAAACTGACACTGAAAGTAAGTCAGACAACAAAATCTATCAAATAAAAAAATGATGTAACACAAAGGCAAACGTGACTCTACCTCCATGAAAGGTAGATACTTTAAAAATAAATCCAGGTTCAAATAGGGAAAATTCATAAAACCAATACTAAATGTAATATTGATGTGCAATATTGTTACTTCAAACAACTTGAAATGATTTATTGAAGAACTTTGTGCAAAGGTTTGAATGTCTTGTGGCTTCTCAGGGTTAAAATATTACATTCATGCTTTTAAATAAGAAGATCAACTTATAGATAACTAGCATTTTAATTCTTATCCCAAACAAATGCGCTTCTTTCAATTGGTTGAATTCCTGACAGACATTTCAAGAGTAACAGACAGTAAAATGTTAGCATGTTTTATCCAGTTCAGAACCACTTTTGTTTAATGCTCCACTGTTATGAAATACTCCACCCCCCCCGAACGGTTTGACAGATTCATCTGATTAATCAAATGTGGTTATAAAGTTCATGAATCAGGCTTATGTTAGCCGCTTTGAATGTGTTCTTTTCCTACACCATGACCACAAGCACAATTCATTTTTGGATACTCGGCTGAAAAGCAAAGTCAGGAAACTAACCACTTTAAACAGGCTCTGACGTTCTTGATAGGAAGAGCAATCAAATATCGAGCCAGAATTAGACCAGAAGCTCGGGGATCAATATGGAACAACATGGATTTTTAGCCACATATCAGCAGAAAATCCAGCATAAATCTAAACATGTACTTCATATCCTTGTACAAATCTCAAAACTGGGAGATTTATAGCCAAACTACGTTATGAAAATCCCCCAATTGATAAGACATGAATGTTCATATCTTACTGACTGCAGTAGAAAATTAAAACAACAAGCTGAAAAGAATGGCATTCTATACATTTATTTAATATCTGAGAATGGAGCTATAAAAACATGTGAGACATTTGATTTTTTACAACAACTAATAGCATTTTTATAATCTTTCTTAATCATAATTTCTCTCTCAGTTGGCAGTTTATTCGTGGCACTTTGCTGAAATGAATCAAATGTCATGGTGACTGTTTCAGATCAAAAATGATCTGAATTCCAGTTTCTGACCTCACTGAACGTAGAGTTTAGTGTTGAACTGATAGATATAGAGGCACATTAACATAATCCAGTGTAAATTCTGGATTAAATAAAAATACACTCATAAATGCTTAATGCTTAAATGCTTACATGCTTTCTACAAAGTAGAAATAAATACAGATATCCGTTCTGTCTAATATGAACACAATAACATATATTTTTTCCAGCATATAGCAGTTGTGCAAGAGGAACTGTTATTTATTACAGCAAAGCTCCTCTTCACAAAGCAGGAGGTACCAATACAATAAGCTCTATGTGAGATCTGGAAGATTAGCTGCTCTTAGAGAAAACAACTGGTGTGACACTTCATACTTGTGGAGATTTTTTTTTTTCATTGTTTCTGGTTATAAAAAGCTTGCTCTAGATTTTATTTTTTAGCCGTAAAGAAGAGGACGCTATGGGAATACCAGCAAGGCGCTACTATGAGGTAGAGGACGCAAACAGCAAAGTGTGGAAGCAGAGCAAGTTTTTGGATGGCTGGTTATCGATGCGGGAACTCTGTTGGAGGATTACACATCCGGGAGCGAGAAGCTAAAGGGAAGGGTAGAGAAAGGCAGAGTTGTAGTCTGGAGGGGGAGAGCAGCCCTCGTCCGACTCCCAGTCAGCGGGCAAGATGGCGGGCTCGTCTTCACGGAGTCCGGAGACGTCGCTGCGCAGGATGGATGGATGGTTGTCTCTACACTTGGAAAACAAGAAGAACCTAAAGAAAACACACACATATATTGATGACTTTATGTGTGTCAATGTTATGCGAGTTTGAATTTTCTTGTGCGCTTAATCTGTGACCTGTTCCTTCAACAGGAATATATCTTATTGAATTATTTAGTAATATACCAATACAATGTACATTATCACTAAGGAGACCACATTTCATTTGTATCCAACCTTCTGAATTAAAGACTTTTTACCACTTTCACTGAGTTTACAGCCGCAACTCTTTTGGGGTTTCTCTCCACCAACTTTCTGCTTGTAGCGACTCAAATCTTTACTCATCCTTCTTTGCAAAATTTGCAATTTTCAAATCTTACCACATTCTACCAATTGAATATAGCGCTGAACTTTGACTAGGCCATTCTAAGGTCCACATTTTCTTTGCTCCAAACCATTTAATTGTACCTCAGGCTGAATGTTTTGGGTTGTTTGCGCTGCATTTAGCTCCGTCTTCCTTCCCATCTTTGTGATGCTGTTTGTTCACTATTGTTCTCTAATGTTTTCACAGAATGATTGTACATTTTCTGGATTTAAATCACACACAGCTGGACTCTGTTTACTTTATATACGTAAAAAGGTGTGCAGGTGCTTTTTGCGACGTGAACCTGCTGAGTGTCTTGTTCTTGGTGTTGCTCGCCATCATTTGCTTCAGCTCCTCTGAAGGAAGGACCATCCCGCTGTCGCTCTGCTCCTCCTAAACCGAACAGATCCAAACATGCAGCTCATCAGACCGGTTTCTGTGTTTTCAGGAAATACCTTGAGCAAATGTGAAAGTGTTGTCTTACATCACGGCTGTCTTGCTCCTCACATGGGAATTCCTCAAAAGTCTGAAGTGTGGCCATGCCCCTCATGTAGCTGGAGAAATTGGAGGTTTGAGGTCAAAACAGGGTTTGAATTTTTCTCTACTTTCCCAACATCTGTTTTTCTTCTTCTTTTTTTTGTTTTTTTGTTTTATCTCACAGCCACTTCCTTCACTTTACTTCCCTTTCTGGATTTTTATCTTTTCAACATTTCATCTGCATTTCTGGCATTTTTATGCTTGTACATGTCCCAAGCAGAAGCTCACATTTTCACCACATTAGCTTACCTCAGGTTTGTGACTGCATTTGAGTTTTCCCTAAAGGCCTCACCGCGATCTCCATTCACAAAAGTCCCCAGAGGAATGTAGTCTTTCCCATCCTGCTGGAGAACAGGATATTTGTCAAACTTTAGAAATGTTTGGAGGAGTTTGCAACAGAAAAGAAAAAGGCTGAAAATGTTTTATGCTTGACCTCCTGGACTCTGGCTTGGAGCAGGTCTCCGAGTATCTCCACCAGGTTGGTGAAGGTGGGTCGCTCTGAAGGATTTGCCTCCCAACACGCCAACATTGTGCTGTAGCTGCGCACAAGAACACACTTTTCCTTTTACACACATGGTTCGCTAATTGTGCTGTAAATCTGTTTTGTTGCTCATGTTAAACATTTAGATTCTGAGTTGTGCCTAAACGAGGACGCCGTTAGAAGTAAAGCAGCTAACATGTTAACCTTAGATTAATGTTCGAAATTTTTTTAGAGGAAGAAATCTCTGAAGTACAATAAAATAATGATAAAGTTCTGTTAAAATGCTTTTAAAATGCCAGGTGTCAATATGTTAAAAAAAATTACTCTTTAATCGTTCAACAGTAAAATAAACAAATGTTTTCGTGGAATAAAATTAAAAAAATTAATGCTGGAATAACTTTTTTGTTGCGGTTTCAGTATTGAGTTTTATTATCAGATCTGCTAAACTGAACCTGAAAAAATGTTCAGCCTCCTGCAAACTTATCTCAGGTTTGCAGAAACCTGACATAAGTGTGCAAAATTATTCTTACCCCTGTCTGATCAATATTTAATTCAATATTACAATATCGAACTAAAATATTTCCTATCAGATGAAAATTCTGATAGGAAATGAAACCAGCTTCTCACAAAAGATATTATAAAATATGATCAGTTTTTTCTACATTTTCTACATTATTTTTAAATTATAATGTTAAAATTTATACCCTTGTCAACAATCCATGGAAAACTATTTTTTCATTAGAACCATAAAACTCATCTTGTAATTAGAGTTTTAAATATTTCCATTTGTGTTTTGATTGATTTTCACTTCAAAATTCAACTCTGGCAAAATAAATATGTAGAAAAACTTATTTTGATCTCAGAAATGTGAAATAACTATGTTATAGTAATTCAAATCACTCATCCTTTAGTTTTTATTGATGGTTGCATAGTAAGAATTACAAACATTTCAGGCGTGCTGTAATCTGGCGCTCGCATCCTCGTTCCGCTCTTCAGCCGGTGGCAAAACTCCTCATCAATCTGAAGACCGGGGTAAGGAGAGGCTCCTTTTGGACAAAAACGCACACATTAAGAACAACCTCAAAATACATCCTGCGATCACAACTCAACAGAAAGAGCTGTGGATTTGCACAGCCATAGGCATCTTACCCAAAGAGAAGATCTCCCACAGCAGGATGCCGTAGGACCACACGTCGCTCTGTGTGGTGAACACTTTGTCAAAGATCGACTCAGGAGACATCCACTTCAGAGGGAGACGGGCCTGTGAGCCAAACACATTTTATTTTAAATGTTTGAAAAGCTGCACATTTCTTCAAAAGTTCATAAGAAGTCAACATCTTCTCCTATGTCCCTGACAAGGCATCTTGATGTAGCATAAAGATTAGATTAGACTGAAGCTAACTGCTAGCCTGAGTGAAACCAAGGCCAAGGCAGACGTCTATTGCTTAAAACAATTTTTTTCTAAGAGATGTTGTAATGGTGCTGAACCAAAGTTATGTCTGCGGTGCAACGTTACATATGAAGAAACCAATGATTAAGCAACTACCTAGGAAAAAACTCAGAAAAAGCAAACAAAATCTTTGCTTTCATTGATATTGGCTGACACAGGTGAAAGATCTGTTGGTGAAAAGAAATAACGTTTTAAACAGTGTTCATCTCAGAAAATCAAAATGTAACTGTTGCATTAAACTTGACACGTATTTGATCTGAGTGAAGTTGCCTCCCCACCTCCTTCAAATCAGACAAAATTGGTGTCAAACGTTTGTGCAGCAAAAATGTTCGTTTGTGCTGCTTTGGCTCTGATGACATTAATGAAAGGTTAAAAGTCAAAAAGTCAACCAGCACCCCCCACTTTCTTCAAATAAGACAAAATTAGTGTCAAACATTTGTGCTCAGGTTGTGGGTATTACCGGAGTTTAAAACTCAGATTTCTAGATTGTCATTGTTTTTTTTTTTTTTACCGAAGCAAAGCAACATTCTTTAAAATGTTGCCCTTCTTATCATCACTGATAGACTGGGCTTTCAATTGTCAATTGTCTTGATGAAATGCATTTTCATCAAGACATTTTGCCTACGCATTGAAATTAATGTAACAGTAAAACAGAAGTGTTCATTTATAAAAGTGTCACAAAACTTTCATTTCTTGTTTTTAAGCATTCAGGTGTGAATGCTTTGAGCACTGCAGCGCAAGGCAAAATGAAAGCTGCGTTCGATTTTGTAAGAACCAAACTGAGAAGAAGAAGAACAGGCGCGAAATAAAAGCCTTCCTCCACTCACATCTCCTTTCCTGACGTAGTCCGGGTCTTTGTAGATGTCTCTGGCCAGGCCGAAGTCGCAGATCTTCACCACTTTGTTGTCAGTCAACAAAATGTTCCTGGCAGCCAGATCTCTGTGGATGCACTGAGGAAGGCATACAGAAAGCACTTCAGTAAAAAAAACAAAAAAAAACAACAATATGCAGTTTTAGGTCATAGAAATAAGGAGAGAAATATTGTTGGTCCAGAGTCAGATGTTTACAAGCATTAAGAGTTATTTTGTTCTAGAAGCACAATGGGAATGTTCATTCAGGAGAAAACAAAATAAACATGTTTTGGTGCAGAATGTGTGAGCCGATCCCAGAATGGATCTTGTGAAGTGGCTGGTTGACACTGGGGAGAGAATGTCACCAACACTGAAAAACCGCTATAATGGCGGCTCTGAAAAACGATTGCAAAAACGCAAAATCTTGTCGAGCGTTTTTGGTCTAGTTTTTAGTAAAAATACCTTAGTACACTTGATAAATTACAACTAACAAGTAATTTTTTTAGCGTCTTTTAAGTTGATAATTCCTTAAAAATGGTGAAGAAGTTCCAGTTTGACTGGCACATTATTCAACTTACAGGAGAAATGTCTTTTTGTAAGTGAAATAATCTGCAAGAGGAGCTAGTACTTTTTCAAAGTCACCATTAAGGAGTTATTTACTTGCTCCTGTATCTTGCTGAGACCATCACACCATTACAAGAGTAAAGTATGGCGGCAGTAACTTCATGTTGAGATGATTTTTGCTGCTAGAGGGACTGGTGGACTCTCCAAAGTAGATGATTTGATGAGAAAAGAACATCATGCGGAAATATTAAAGCAGTATGTCAAAGTATTGTGCAATAAAGTGCAAATTAGAAAAAAAAAAAGGGAAACAAAGTCAGTGTTTCTTTTGGAACCATCACGAAGCTCTGATCTTATATTTTGAAAATGTGTGTGCAGAACTGAAAAGGTGTTGTGAGAGCAAGGCAGGCTACAAACCGGACTCGGCTGCACCAGTTCTGTCACAGAACTTCAGCAAATTATTGTGAGAAGCATGTGAAAAGCGACACAAAAGGTTTGGCCACAAAATGGAATGTATATATATATATATATATATATATATATATATATATATATATATATATATATATATATATATATATATATTACACTATATATCAGAAACACTTCATTAAACTGAAGCTTGTGCAGCATCAAACCTTGCGGGACGCCAGAAACTCCATTCCTCTCGCCACCTGAAAGCTGAAGGAAATGAGATCCTCGAGGAAGAGAGGAGAGGAGGAGGACAGCGGTTTGGGATCTGTAGGAAAACAAAACTGGGATGAAAAACACTCTGATTAAGGATCCATTTAGGAAGATGTATGGAAGGTTATGGTCCTACCAGAGCATTTCTCTTCTGTGTCACCAAACTCAGCGCTGATGCGGCTCTGGCTGTCAAAGAGGGTTGAAACAAGACTGAGCTCTGCCTGCTAAAGAAGAAAAAACAGACAGTTCATATTATTACATTTCAGTTTTATTATAAATAGTTTAAAAGAAACTAGAGTTGTTTTTGGACAGTTTGGTGTCACAAGCACTCTTTGACTTATCTGGAAATGTGTGCAGTAATTAAGGAAATACATGTTCTGCGTGATAAAATTTTTATACCTCAAACATAATGCAGAAGTGAGTTTTTTAAGGGTCAGATTTTGCAATTACGCATACCAGAGGAGGCATTGAGGTTTATCTCAAAACCACAGAAAATAGCTGCAGAGCAGTTCACACTTACCCGGCCGTGCACATACACGCCTCTTTTGTTCTTTAAGAAGGCAGAGAGGTTTCCGAAGCGACAGTACTCGACAATGACCATCAGTGGTCCTGCACGCAAAAAGCAACACATCAACCTTTAGTTAGAAGCTGCCAGCTGAAATCCTGACTTGTGCACATAGAAATAAGCATGTATAGAAAGCTGGATGAAACAAAGCACCTCCTGGTTTGGTGCAGGCCCCCAGCAGGTTGACCACATTCAGATGGTTCCCAACGTGATTGAGGATCTTCAGCTCGGTCATCAGAGCCTTGTGTTCGCTGCTTGTGGCTCCCTCTGGTGGACAAAAGGTAGAACAGTAAACAAGACAGAGATCATGTAAAAAAAAGAAAAAAAGAAAAGAAAGATGAGGTGAGCACCTTTGAGCATCTTCACTGCCACAGTCCTGCAGCTGGTGGAGCTGTCGATGCCAAACGCGGACGCCTGGATCACTTTACCAAAGGCTCCGCGGCCGAGAGGTTTCCCTGCAAACAGGTGTATCAATTAATTACCAATAATCACATCCATTCCAGATGGGAGGCGCTGATAGGAGGCCTCATCAACCGCCTGCTCTGACCGGGTCCCTCCCTGACGGTGGAGGGAGTTGACTGTTCCCAGTAAACACCAGTTGAACGCCAGCTGATTAGCCCAACACAGACACAGTCTTGATTAATGGAACGAGAGTCACTCCCAATAATAACCAGATAAAGGCCGATGAGAAAATCCTCGTATCAGCTGGGTGATCACAAACACCTTCCTCGTTTCCAGACATCGCTCTGATCATCGCAAAAAGGCCCGCGACACAGAAATAAACACGCGTGTTTAATGCATCGAAGAAGCGTACCTAATTTGAGACGCTCCCGAGGGAACTCCCATTGGCTGGGGTCATACTGCAGGCGGTCACATGGCCCCTCTGCGGGCCCCTCTGCGGGGTCCACTGTGACTGATAAGTACTCTGCTTTGTGCTTGGAAACGTTGGGCTGTGGAGCAAAAGGAGAGACAAAACCACGTTCAGATGACTGAGATATTCACAGGAGAAACAAATAAAATAATAAAAAACATACTCAAGCTGAATTTAAAGCCAATGAAAATTCTGACTTAAACCTTTGTTACCTTTAGGTTTGCAGTGCAAAATGCAAAACTGTTTCTTTCTAGGAAAATACTTGAAGTTTGTTGTAACGCTTAGCAAGATATGAAAAGGATCAAATGATACGAAAGCCTTGCATAGGAATAATATAATAATAATAATAATAATAATAATAATAATAATAATAATAATAATAAAACAAAAAAAAACTGGAACACGTCCATGACAAATCCACACTAAAAAGATGCCATAATTATAAACAATGTTTTTGTTGTCCCTCACCTGTCTCAGTTTCCGAATGAAGAGCGTGAGCAAGAGCCAGAAGAGAGTAGCCACCACACACGTACAGGTTAGAGTGGGAATTTCCAGAAAAGAGACTTCTGACACGCCTGCGTGCACAACAATTTAAAATGAACATTTCCACTATTGACCTTTACATGTTGAGAATGCAATTCAGGCATTTGAGCATCGGAAAGTGGCAAGACAAGGCCTCTTGAGAACAAGGCTATTGCTGGAACGCCTTGCTTAAATGGAATTAAAACCCCCAAATTAGTACAAATTCATGCCTATGAGTTTAAACTACAAATCAGATATATATATTTTTTCCAATCACAGCAGATTACAAAAGAGAGAGAGAAGACAAATCCTTTCACATCATCCCTTCATGGTCATATTTTCCTTCCTGATTTTATTGCCATTTTCACCATCAAGCTGTAATCTGTAAAAGCCTCCATCCTTTCTTCCCATTAAATCACCCAGTTTATTATTGGCGTCTTTAATGGGAGGGTGAAGAAATGCCCAGCTCAGTCCAGCATGGCGACTCTGTGAGATGCGGGCCGGACCCTTCCGGAGGAAATAAAAACGGGAGACAGCTTCCTTCCTGGCTCATCAGGACACAACACACACACACACCCCGACTTACACACACACACACACACACACACACACACACACACACACACACACACCCCCACACACCCCCACACACACACACACACACACACACACACACACACCACACCCACGCACACACACACACACACACACACACACACACACACACACCAATTCTCCATCTAAACCTGGACTGGGAAGTGAGTCCGCCACCAGTGCTTCCAGCAAGGTCCATCTCCTCTCCCCCCTCCGGATACGTGCGTGTGTGTGTGTACATATGTGTGTGAATAAGGAAAACCGAACAAAAGACAGAATACGTTTATGTTAGGACCCACTTTGATCAATGTTTACTCAGAACCATGACATTCATCATCTCCCATTAATAGAACTGACACAACTCACCTCCGAGTCAAAGTTTTACATGAAACGATGTTATGTTCTGCACTGTGTGTGCAAAATCGAGACTGTGTGACTATTTTTTTTAGACAGCTGGGAACAATGCACAATAAGAAATGCTCATATAAGGAGGTCCGCTCGCTTTACGTTTCAGTAAGCAGCCAGTCATTGAAGGATAGACATTATTCACTTACTATTGATCCGAATGAAGGCAGAGCTCTGTGCAGACCCTCTGTCGTTTGTGGCCAGGCACGTATACAGACCCTGGTCGTCGACCGTTATTCTGTCTATGTGGAGAGTCCCATCTCGCTCTGACAAGATGATGCCTGATAGAAAAAAGCGGGAAGGAAACGGCTTAAAAACTACAGCCTACAAATGTGCACGTCTGAGATGTTTTTCCTACCTGACCCCTGCTGCAGAACCTGTTCGTCTTTGTACCAGGTGATGGTCGGCGGTGGGATTCCCTCAGACTCACAACTGAGCGTTATGGAGCTGCTGGCGTTCACGGTGCAGTCTGTCAAATTACTGAGCAGCACAGGAGGCTCCAGAGCTGGAAGAAGAGCGAGAAGCACACAGTGCTTCGATTATAGACAGAAGTTAACGTAGGACAGAACGGGAAACATTCTTCTCTCTTCTTGTAACAAAATGTGCATGATGCCACCACTACCAGGCGTTTACACTAGGGTAGAACGTTGTCTGTCTTCAGTCAGAGGCTTCTTCAAATTCACTGGAATAAAGGCTGCTACAGAAGGTATTTCCTGCTCTCAGCCATCTCAATTTACAATAACTTTTTGAAGAATTTTGAATTAATATGAATTAAGGGAACATTTAATTTCACTTTTGGCTCAACAAAGTATTTTTGAATTTGGACTGAATTGACCGCAGTGTGACTCAGTCAATTCAGTTGACGTTCATACTACTTTTCATAAATGCCAACGCATAAGTGTGATTTTGGTCACCAGTCGCAGGAAGCATGCTCCTTCCACTTCACAGTTAAATAACTCAATAAGAGATTTTATCTTTTTCGAATCTGCAAGGTAACTTAAAAAGAATTTGACTTATTTAAACTGCAGCAACACAATCAGGGAAGCTATTTTAGACATTAGAAAACATGTATTTTAATGGTTTTCTGAGAAAAATAAAGCAGCGAGGGTCTTAATGTGTCACATGTTTCATTAAATGTCTTAGTGAGAATAAGTGAACTGCAAGACTAAGCTTGACTTCTGGTGCATTTAATTTGATCTTAAATGATCTTTAATATGTTAGTGATGTTAGAACTGTCTGAGTTATTCATAGAATAAATGCTAACTGGGATTAAATAATACTCACGTTGTTGCCCCCCACTCTTTCCTGGACCTGTGCCACTTTCTCATAATAATTGTCCTCTGCTGCACACTGAAAAGTAACCTTGGTTTTGACCTGTGAGTCAGCTGCAGTTTCAGCCCTCTTGGGCAATTTCTTTTTAAAATGGGATCTTTTTATTTTATTTGATTTTTTTCCAGAGCGACAACAATGCATTATTTCAGCATAAGGATGGGGCTCACAGTGACTTGAATGCAGCTTGTCATGCACTATAATTAAACCACAATGCACATACCACAACTTGTTCCCAAAATGTTTTAATCCCCATGGTTTTATTTTTCCCCCTTTTCCTCTTTCCACCCCCAGCAGCCTGCTTTTTCTTATTCTTTTTTTTTTTTTTTCAGTCACCCTCTGCCTCTCTAGTAATTCCCTTGTGGGGGTCCTGAGGGAGGAAGCTGACGTGTTTACCCTGATTGTGTAGAGAACAGCAGTAAAAGACATGGAGAAAAGTCACTTAACCACTGCGACTGATTGTTGTTTCCCCTATCTTCCTCCTGGACAACAATTGATGATTGTCAGCGGGGGCCGGGGGAGCCTGACAGTGTCTGATTGGCTGATTGTTCCTCCAGCTCTGTGCAGGGGCCTGTAAATGTGGCATTGTGGGAAGTGCCATTGTGTGCTCTTCCTCCGCACAAAAGCTCATTCCCACGTGAAAGAGGTGCTTAGCTGGAGCGCAGGAGCATAGCTACGACTGGGAGGGGCCCCAGGAAGCTGAGGTGAACCCGATTCCCAAGAAACAAGATCATCGCACGAGAGTGGAGAGTGTGGACGTTGATTGCATGCAAGGGTTTGACCTTATAAAACAAAAATGTATTACCTATTATTCTAAACGGAGAATATAAAACTTATTTATAGGGACACGATAAAAATAACACACAGCAAAATGCACAAGAGCCTTTCTTCAACTTGTCTACCTTATGGCTCACAATAGTGTTTAAAAATCAAGATTCAGGAACCAGAGGTGAAACTGCAATTTAAAAAAAAAAAAAAAAGATTATATTTATTATTAGACACACAGTAACATATGCTCTACATATTTTTTTAATCTATTATTCTTCTTTTGATACAAGCAAAATTTGTAAATATTTTTGCCTTTTATGGAGTATAAAAGCTGATATTAGTTGCCTATTTAGTCTGGCTATTTGTTCTGGTAATCCTGCACTCATCCTCTAAGGAAACGTGTTTTGTAAAGCTTTACATATCAGAGAAACCGTCAGCAACTCCAACACTTTCTCTCTCATATCTAATTCAACTGATTTCAAACTGCAAGATCCGCTTTCTGCGGTTTTAAAAATGTAGCGTTTTAAGAACCTTGGTGAACCTTGACATAGGTATTTGTGTATGGAAATAAAATCAAATGAAACATTAATTTATTTTATTATTATATTTTTTTAAAAATCTTTTTCTTTCAAATTCCTCAACTGCCTCCCAACCCCAAACTATATTTAACGAACCCAATCACCAGCCAAGCAGGCAGCCCAGTGGAGGAGTAGAGAAAGTTAACACAGGCTGCAAATGAGTGAGAGAGAGCAAAACATTTAGGAGGCAACAGTAAATCTAAAGAGTAAAATCCAATCTTTTTGTAAGATTTTCGTCTGATTTTCACAGAACAAGTTATTGTGGGAAATCTTTGCAAACTCTTGGAAAAGTCAAAGCTAAGGTGAACTGTTGCTTCTGTAATTGAAACCACTCATTTGAAGAATGATAGCAGTTTAAAATGTTGGCATTGTAATTATTTTATCTTAGTTTTAAGATTTCAGTACGACCCACATCAGGAGGTCTTAATCCCGGCCTGGCAACGGTTGCTGCTTGTCTCCTCTCTCTCTCATTACCTACTTTCCTGTCCTAGCACTTTCAAATAAAGGCCACTTATATATATATATATAAAAAAACTCCTAAAAAACATAGCAAAAGTTTATGAGTACTCAAATCTGCTTAACTGGCAACATAGCAGCACAGCTTTGTATTTATTCCCCAGTTTGTAAAAAGGTGTCACATTTCACTGCTTCTCTTTTTGCTTCACTAAAACTGAACGTGAATTTGAATGGCAGAAAATTGCAGGTTTTGACATAATCACCAATAAAGTTTTGGTAAAAGAATGTGAGGAAACAACGACTCACTTGTGACCTCCACCTGGGTATCCAGGTGCTTCTCCTGCCCACTGATGACATGTTGGGCGGAGCATCTGTAGACCCCGGCGTCCCCGCTACTCAGGTTCGTCAACATCAGGACCACAGCGTTGGAGAACTCCCCCGGTTCCAGGTGATGGATGTTCCAGGCCGGAGAGCGGGATTCACCTGAGTCATTCAGCCTCCGCCATGACAACGCTGTGTACAGGTACTTATTTGCAGAACAGGTGAGGTGAAGGTCCCCGCCTCCCTGGCCGGCTCCAGCTGGTTTACACTGAAGCCCTCTGGGACGTCTGTGGAAACAGGAGCAAGGCTCGGTGAGGAAAGTTTACAGATCTGCTGTTTGACGGGAAAAAGCCTTCTCAGTTTCTTGTCATGACTCCTGACACCAGCAGAGCAGATTCCTCCACTTTCCTTACCTTTGATGACAATGTTGAATGGCTATTGTGAGCAAAAACAGCGAGTGGAATACAGTGAAAAGGCTTTTTATTTACTTTAGCCATTTGAAACTTCCCGTGGAAACGGCCTGAGAGTTTCCTGATGGCAGATAGTGTTTATCTTTACCAAACACCCCAAGGCCTCCCGAAATAAAGCGGACCTGCCAGTCCAAGGAAGTTCGCTGTATGGGGAAGTGGAACGATAAGAGCCCCAGGTTCCTGTTACGCTCTTGCTCACATTTAGGTAGTCGGGCCTCCAGACTTAGACACAGTCCATTAAAACACTCAAAAAAAAAAAAAAAACTGAAAACAGTTTGACCTGCATTGCTTGACCCAAATGTGGTTTTGAGTGCAAACAACACTGCAAAGTGCCACATATACCTGCTTATTTTAAGATCTCTGAACTTTAGGTGTTTCGCAGCAGGTCAGTTTGTTCCTCCCCAAACTTGTGAGCATTTTTCTTTCAGTTTCATGTTGCTTTAATTCCTATTTTACCTGTTTGATTCATTTATTTAATCACACTTGCAATGCCTTTTTGAGTTAACGTTGTGGTGAAACACGCTCAAAAACAACATTCTTGATCTTAGACAAAAGTGAGGAGAGTAAATGGAAACAAAGTTTAATGTCTTCAATTGAATTTTTCTACAACAATAGCAAGAAAAGGGCTTAAAAGGCGTCTCCATGTGCTCTACAAGTAAAAACACAGCAGCTACATCATGATAAGTTTTGACTCAGTCACCTGTGACGTAGAAGGGAACATCCAGCTGGTCTGTTCCCGCAGAGTTGGAGGCGATGCAGCGGTACACGCCAGACACCGAGGCCTCTGCAACAGTCAGGACCCCCACTGTCTGTCGGAGACCAAACATCCTCATGAACATGTTGCTCTTACAAAGAACATTCATACTTAGATAGCCAGCCTTGTTTCTCTTTTGAGGCGCATTTTTTTCCATAGAGTGACCTGACAAACAGAGCTGGACTTCCTGCCCAACCTATAGTTATCATTTAACACTTCAAATAGCTGAGACAATAATTGATTTACCACATCCAGAGTGATACAATTACAGATTTATTTCTTTTAGAGTCGATGATTGTGCCTGACAGCTGATGAAAATTGGAAAATATTTCATCAGCTTCAAATCTTCTTTTCTCAGAAGATTTGAAGATTTCATAAGCCCCCAAAAGAACCAACTGAGGTAATTTGTCAGAGAAGTTGGCTTTTCACATTGTGTTGTATCAAAGCAATGGAAAGTTGAGTGGAAGAAAAAAGCATCACAATTTGTATTGTAACTACAGACTACGATAGACTCCAATTTTTGGAGATGTACGAGTTTCAGTATTTTAATCGAATATGCGAAACATGAACTTTTCTATGTTTTACTTATTTCTCGAGGTGCACCTGTCAGTGTATGTAAAACTCAGATAATGTGCAATATTTAAATTATAACACAAATATGTATTCTATTTATCATCAACAAACTACAGCCGTATTTCTCCAGTGCGTTGGGATTTTTTTTAGGGCTTCTCCTACCTTCTTGTTCCCCTGAAGGACTTCCTGTGTGTGAGTAACACTCAGGATGTGGTTGTACGCAGATGAAGCAGGCAGACTCTCCGTCACGGGGCTCCACTGCGAGGAGGAGGATGTAGGACACCTTGAAGGAAGAGCAGCAGAAGGACACAGACTCAGCTGTGTTGACAGAAGACATTATATGATAATTCCATGTGTGTGAGTGGGTGTATTTTTCCCAGCTGTGCTCAGCAGGGGTGGAAAAAAATAACGCCTTGATGAGATCCAACATCACCAAACTGCTTTATATTAATAGCAGAGAGTGTTCTCTCACTGTTCGACAAGCTGGCCGAGGTAACACTCGTTCAACTGAGAAGGATGCGGGCTGGTATTGTCATTCTGTCATTATGCTTCCTTCCATTCTTAAAAAAATAAAAATAAAATACCATCCCACATTTCCAGGACAGGAGATCCTGTCCCTCAATGACTCTCACATGTCTAAATCCATAGATTACGCACCGTCCTACCGGTGGAAACCGGTGCTTACGCGAGAAGCGACCCACCCTGTGCATGACACCGTGCACGCACCCTCACCATCATGAGTTTCCTCATCAACTCGTGATGAGGAAAGTTCACCAAATGGCACAGGAACAAGAGAAGAAGCGTAAAAATCCCCAGTGCTTGGTCAATGCTGGAAATGTACATGTTCTGTTCTTGACATGGAAAACGTGACAATGGGTTGAAAAAGGCGGCCAGTTTTATTCATCTAAACCAAATAACATTAAAAGACAAGTTGCGTGTCTTACTTCACATTTAGGCAAATAAACAAGAATTAGAGCTTAACTAAAGCAGGCTGCTTATCGTTAACATATGCTAATGTGAAGGAGCTCCAAAATTTAAGTCCAATAGTCCAATTTTTAAATGCCTTTTTGTATTAGCATTAGGTAAAATTGATTTCACATTATTTTAATGCTGTGACTCAAACATATAAACTCCATAGTAAGTTTATTATGAACATTTTCCAATAAAAAAAATTGTTTTGACATAAAACTCTTCTTTAAAATTGAAAAAAAAATTAGTGACACATTAAGAATCAATATGCAACTTTGCTGTTTAAAACCAAGTCTCATTTCAACATTGCTTTTTGAATTCTGTTTTGGTTTAATTTCACAGGTTATTTCTCATGTATTTAGTTAATATTTGGAATAAAACAAATCCACATTTAACTAGTTATGAGCTTTATTCTAGTCGATCATTATTATTGACGTATTAGTCTTGTGATAGCAGCAGAGTTGGGTACATTTACTTGAGTGACTTTTTTAAAGTACTTTTAGGAGTATTTTACTATGTTGTACTTTGGTCTTTTATTTGAGGTAATTTCATTACTGTATGAAGAATCTCTACTTGTGTAAAATTTCTGGTTTCTCTCACCACTTAATAAAAAAAAAAAAAAAAGATGTTTTAACCAAAAAATTTGCCAGTCGCACACCTGCAGCTTTTGTTAAAGTTTCATAAGTTTTATATTGAAAGAAACCGATTTGGATTTCATTTTTTGTTACTTACATGAATTATTGTCATCTTACCAAAATGTTCACTTTACTTTAGATTTTGGTCTGACTGATTTTAAAATATTAAGTGATTGGTAATTTGATCAGTTACTCAGTCCTTGAGTAAACTTTCACCACATAATTTTCCAGCACACATAATAGTTGTCGGTTCAGTGAGATGAGTGATCATCTCATCTCACCAGAAAACATCTTTCAACCTGTGCAGTTTTGTGTGTTTTCTTGTCTTTCCCATTTTGCAAAGTGGCTAAGTGAAAGAAGACTCTCTGTGTTTTGTCATATTAACATCCCAGGAAAGTTATGAATTGAAATTTAAATTTCACAGACACTCAAAGACAATTTAAAAAATTCTCTTTGGATACAAATTGTCTTTGGTGTCAATTAACGAGATGCAGATTTTCTATTAGAAACAATTATTTCTTGAGTTATTTTTCACCCTGGCTGAATAGATGTAATAAAATTTTAAAAAGCTTTTTAAAATTTATTAAATGGTGATGCTATTTTAATGTGAAATTAAATTAAGTCATTTACAGTTACTCCTTCCCAGGGATACGTCACTAAATCCTTGTTTTTGTATCATTTAAAAAATTTGATAGGAGTCACAGAAGAGCTGCAATAATCAGAACCTCAGGGGATGCTAAAGCCTAAAATAACCCAACCTTCTGTATTTAGACATCCTCACTGTAAACCATCACTTCCACTTTGTTCGCTGATCCTCTGCCTGTTTAGGGATATGTCACTGCTCCCCGTCTCCTTCTGGATCTTTGTCGTCATTCTGCTCCATCTGTTCTGAGCTCCTCCCTAAGCTTGGCTCCTCTCTGCTCCCTGATTGCTCTTCCTTTTGGCATTGAGATAGTGTGTGTGGCTGCACAAGCGACCCACCCTGTGCATGACACCGTGCATGCAGGAGCAAACACCCTCACCAGCCTCACCAACTCACACTTCGCAGGAAAAGCATCCACTCTCAAAGTTAGCTCTGAAAAGTAAAATTAGTTGGATGGATGAGTTTACGTGCAGGCAGTGATGCAGACATACCACATTCATACAGTATGTGCCTGCCAACAGGGTGAGAAGCAGCTGCACGAAAACATGAATGGACTCTGGTCCAAATTGTGTGTGATGATGATGTGTATTTATATGTGCGTGTGTGTGTGTGGTCGTCTCCTGTCCTTTCTTCCTGTCCTAACCTGCAGCCTGAAATACACTTGGATGTCCCTGGATGTTCCCGTCTCAATCCAAAAATAACCACACGAGCAAACGAACCAGTACACAAATATGAGCATGTTTTAATGCAAAACAAAACACCACAAATAAATGATATAACACTTCAATACATTTTAACAGATTCATATGGAGATGGCAAATATTGACATTTGTCTTATGTAAGTTAGTTGTATAAAATTATTAAATATTAGGTTCATATATTACTCATAGAAACATCTGTATACAGAGAATGAATCACATTGACAGACACCCGTAAAATGGCACACATGCATACGGCACAGGCACACTGACAAAATTCACGCAAATACCCACGGATGGACATGCTGAAAGCTTCATGACACTCACCATCCTCTCAAACTGCTTTGTAGGATCACTCATACACGCAGGTTTTATTTAACTTCCATTACAAATGCAACAAGGATGCTATACTGACACCGTTTGATATAGAAAAAGGAAACATTTTAACATGGGGTGGGATAACACAGGATAGTCTCTGGTCTGTGCAGACCTCCTACATGGTAGGCTTCTGCAGATCGTCAGTCTTTTGGGAACTGAAAGGGAACTGAAGGCAGCCCGTGGTGAACCACACAAAGCTTTGTCCTCTCCCCCGTTTCACCCATCGAAGGTAAAATGTGTTTAACCTTCAACGGGGCTGCTACAAATCGAGACAGAAACTCACAGCTTTTGTGGATGTCAGAATCAGATCAGGGTCTTGCAAGCATTGTTCGTGCACCCAATATAGTACCACTCTAGGACACAAAAAAAAGCAAAGCAGCTCTGAGAAATGCAGCTGGTGGATAGATGGAATTGCACTTATTCTGGCTCATAGTGTGTAAAATGTAAGAAGCATTAAACTACAGAGCAGGCGGGCAAAGGGGAGGGACTTGGATCTGGCAAATCATGTAAATAAATAAATAACTAGTAAAGCAGGTGTCCATATATCCTTAATGTTATGGCTTGCTTAACGCCATCCTCCTGTGTTTCCTGGTCTTCACTGCTCAGCAGTGTTTCAAGTCTCTTTTCTCGGTTTACAGTTCAGCAGGATAATCACAAGGTGGTATTGTCACTGAGGGTTCAGGCAGTAGTGGAGATGTGTAAGGAGGAGGCGAGATCCTGTGTGGGAAGTAGCTGGGGAGTTGTTCCTCAGTGGAGGTGGAGGATGCTGGGTTGCTGTGGAGGGCAGAGCTGGTGAGGGAAGAGGCTGGAGAGGTATGTGGGGGGCAGCAGCGTTTTGGGGGAAGGGGTGTGGGGGGAGCACTCAAGAATAGATCAAGCTCTTAAGGAAGCGGACTGTGCCACGTTTGAAGACGAAGGGACAATCACGCCGCTGGGAAGCGTCTCGCGTCGGAGAGGAAGCCAAACAACGAGAGGAAAAGCGCTCTGATTTTTGCACAGGAAGCCCAGCGCGCCTCCTGCCAGGGCCAGATAAGAGCGCCGAGGTTCCCAGGGCCAGACCCAGGAGTGGACTCAGGACCCAGGCGAGAGGCCACCCATCAGTCTGGCCCAGCCTGGCCCACGGTCCCTGGGCTTCCTCCAGTACGGCGTCAGGCTTGTGGTGCAGCGGGGCTGCAAAGAACAAGGGGCCTTGTGAGGATCCAACCAAAACTAATAATCTAAAGAAACACACTGAATACAAAACACCGAAACAGAACCAGAACAGAGCTTTCACAAAGGACCTTAAAATAGCTGAGACCAAATGGAATCTGAGACATTCAACTTTTTTAAGACACATTATTTAATTTATTTTGAGGTGAATTTAAAAGTGAGGTTCTATTAAGAGGTTCAACACGGTTTATATCTTACTTCCCATGACAAAAATTTCAAAGTAGCTTAAAGAACTAAATTTGATTGCATTTTGAAGTTTCTCATTTTACTCTGGACTCATTTATAATTTACTTGGGGAATGGTGACCTTCCTGTATGAAACAAGTTGAGAACAAACATGCCACAAAAAAGTAAGACTGTCTTAGAGCCAATGAAATTGCATTTATTCAAACTTCTAAATATGTATTTCTATTTGTTTCTCTACTTTTATGCCAGATAGTTGAACAGAATAGTTGACTTTTTCCAGTCAGAGTGCCTACTTAAGATAAGATGCTCTTTTTAAATCTTTATTTAAATCAAAATAAATTCCAATCTATAAACAAGCAGTGGTTAAAAATAATTATGATAAACCTTTCAGTTGTGTGATTTTCATAGCAAATGTAGCTATGGGGCAGTGCAACACAGAAGAACTTCCTGTTAGCAATAAAATGCAGCATGTGAAGATTTTCTGGTTAGCAATGGTACTTAATTTTAAAAAAATCCAGTGATATTTTTGCTTTTTATTTCACCATACGTTGAAATTAAACATTTTTACTGGTTGGAAATGCTCTGAATATAATGGTCCCATTGAAAGTTTCATACAGGAACAGCATTGGTGATATACCATCTAGCTTCAGTCTTCTGTCTAAATATTTATCTGGTCCAATAAATCTAGATTTATTTGAAATAAAAACTCCAGGAGACTAATTTACTGCAGGTAAAATATTAACTGTTTAACCTTTTAATTGAACCTCATATCAAAAACTCCTACCTGTTCCTTTAACTGCAAAGTGATGATGATTTGAAAGGTGGTAAAAGTGGGATTAACGGTAACCAAATGCTAAAGGTAAATGGCTTTTTAAGTTTTACATAAAACAGATTGCCTTTGACATCTTAAAAATGTAAAGACTTTTACAACCAAAATACACACCAAATGCGGGATTTTTTCAATCTTAAACTCTGTTTCTATTGTGGGTTTTTAACATTTTTTATGAGTCTTTAAAGTTGAGGTTGAAAGAACAAAAACTTTGCATAGTTTAAGTGAGACTTAGCGTAGCAGTGACATTTTATTACTATTCACTGTCACTGGGCTTGAAAATAAAATCTACATGTCTCTAATCTGAGGTCCCCTGAAAGAAAAGTGAAGGCATCATGGTGTGGCGCCACGTGAGAGTGCCAGGGTCACAGGTCAAGTACACTGATGATGTCATCGTGTCTCAGAGGAGGGAAGAGAGTGTGGGCGGCTGCTGCGAAGCTCTCAGGTAATACTTAACCTTTCTGACTGGGTCATAAGGAACACAATGAGCCTCTGACCTCCAAGAACTATTTAATCAGTGTTCCTGCCAAAGTGGCTGCATTAACACTCAGTGTTGACTCAGTGGCTGTCTCTCTCCATCACCGGGCTGGACCATTTCTCATGAGAACTTTGTATATTAGAGTGTGTGTCAGATATAAGAAAAAGCATCACAGGATGCAGTGTGCAATCACAATAATAAACAGGCCTCTCAATCTGCGTCCTGCGCAGGAAATTCATTAAATCATAGCGTTTGATTTGGAAACCAACAAATCGTGACTGAGAGCACGGAACTGGCCTCCATTGAAGTGTGTTTTTTCTTCCCTGTCCTTTTAAGTCTGAGATACACTGTGTACCGTGTTTGTGAGTGTAGGCGCGCACACACACATTCACACATGTATAAATGGCTGCATATGTAGGTGCACTTAAACAAACATATGGAAAAGAACAGACTGGACAGCAACAGAACGTAACATATGGGAAAAGAGCAGCATGAGCAAACAAACATACAAACACAAGCATGACAACACCCAGGCGTACATGTTGGGAACATGCACACAAACAAACAAACTGACACATGCACACGCACACGCACACACATGCACACACATACACACACACACACACACACACACGCCTTTTGGCACATTCCAGCACTTAAAAGGCCCTAAAAGGCATCTGTTCTGGTTGCAAAGAGGAAGCGCTGTCTGAGCACATGCTGACTTAGACAAAACATGTCTTGTTTATCAAAAACGGTCCCACTTACGCTAACTAACTCACAATAAAACAATTCTCTAACATCTTAGCATTACGTTTTGCTTTTGTAGTCAAAACATAGATGCATGATACATAAACAGTGACTTGTAGAAGTATTTGTACTTTTAACTTCGGTGCATTTTGTTGCCATTTTCATGTGATAGACCAACACAAAATCAATTATGAAGTGGAGGGAAAATCTGGTGTGCATTTTTACTTAGCCCCTTTTTACTCTGACATCCTGAGATTCAGGCTAACTGTGCTTAGAAGTTACACAATTAAAAAGAGCACAACTGTGTGTGACTAAATCTCAATTTAAATATGAAAAACGTCACAATGAAGACCAAAGAACACAGGAGAAGGGTCAGAGGGAAAAATATTGAGAAGTTCAAAGCAGACTTTGGTCATAAAATAATTTTCTAAGGTATCTTTGAAGCAGCTGCAGAGATCTCCATTAGGAAGCACAGCAATGGCAGCATCATGCTACAGCAATTCTTTTCTGCAGCAGGAATAGATGGGAAGACAATCTGTTCTTCACCTTACAACAGGACAGAGAATTATTCACCGCTTTGTGTTGGACTATCACATAAAATCTTAAAATCCATTGACAAATTAGGTATTGAATACTGTATCAATTTCCTGTGATTCATTTCTTGTTTAGTTATAAGTCTACTGTGCCAAATTATGAATGGTAAGGCTCAGCGTGAATGTTTACTGGTTCAGGTTGAGCTCGTTTGAACATATTTTTTCAGCGACGTTTGCTCTGCTGGGCTACTCACAGGCCTTTGGACGGGCAGGGATGCCAGAGCCACTGAATATGCGGAGGGGGGACTCCGTGGGATGTGCAGTGGAGCAATTTCTTGCTCCCCCGCGGTACAGAGCCCGGGTCCTGCAACGACACTGCTTTCTCACCAATCTGAGGACTCACTGTGCAACAAGAAGCAAAGGGAGAGAGAGAGAGAGAGAGAGAGAAAAAAAACAAAAACGATTTAATAGGTGCAAGAACGAAGTTCGTTGTCATGTTCCAATGAATTTCTCGGACCTCACCGTTGACCAGAAGCGTGAGAGTGAGATTCTGATAGAGAGCATGTTGCTGGATCCGTACGAGGACAGTGTATTTCCCTGCGTCCTCCTCTGCAACGTCCCGGATGACCAGGGACGTGCCGTCCATGTGGTATCTGGAGCACTGCTCTGCTGCCACTCGGCCGTCCTTCAACCTGACAGAAACAAGCTGTGAGCCTCCTCAAAGTGCTCTATGACAACCTGCATATTGTCGTATGTCAGAGTCCATGGAAAGAAATCATTTGGAACTTAAAAATGCAGTTTTTTACTTAATATTTACACTTATTGCACTTTGAACATTCTTTTGCTTTACAGTCAATAAATGTATCTTATTAGACATTTATGTCATGTCCAATTAAATATTAGGGCTGAAATGATTTATCGGATTTATCATGATAAATTTATTATTAATAATAATCAACTAACTTAGTAATGGATCGTTTTAACATCACTTGGTTCAAATTATGTAAAAACACACAAAAAATTTGGTGTTGAATCATTAATCAGTTAGTCCAAAATCACAGTCAACAGATCAGCCATACACTGCAGTAGCATTAAGTCAAGCAGAAACGTTTGAGCTTCTCACATGTTGATGCTAGAAGTATTTTGTAGCTGCAGGTGCATCTTTATGTAGTCAAAAAAATGTTATGTTATTGAATTTTAGGCAATAAAAATGCTTGTTTTTTTTCTTTAATAAAGGAATTCAATTATTTATTTACAAATCTTAATGTATTTATAATATTGTAAAAAGCAAAATAGTTGTAGCCCTCCACAAAATAATGTGATATTGTGAAGTGGACAGACAATCGCGAATGGTTTTAAATAAATAAACGATAAAAGTGCTGCGGATTTAACCCCTTTGAAGTTTTTGCTCATTTTTTGTTTTCAAAACAGTAAAAACTTTGTAGGAATGGATAAAGAGCCCCTGTTAACACAAATTTCTTTAAATGTCGCCCCATATCCTCAATCAGACTAATGAATGGACTTTGATTAGGTCAAATATGCTTTGATCTCAACCCATTGCTCTATACCTCTGGCTGTGTGTTTAGAGTTGTTATCCTGATTAATGGAGAACTTCTGAGCAGCTTCTCTTTGCTAGTCGATTAGCTTTCCCACAGCATGACACTGCCACCACCATATGTGAGGCTGATATCATGTGGGAATTTGGTCTTTTCTGACCAGAGCACCTTCGTCCATGACGTTCCAACCTTATAATTTAACAAGCTGCAAGGTTCAATTAGTAAACAAACTGTTTATGAATTTGGCTAATTCTGAAGGTAATTTATTTTATGAGGATTGAATACAACTGTGCTCCAAACATTTTCAGATCAGAAAATAGCTTAATTCAAAGTAAGAAAAGTACGATTGCAGGATTTTAAGGATCCCAGAGTTGCATGTTTAACTCAAGAAGGAAGCCTGGCTAACGAGAGCTAAAAATCCTCCTTACCAGACAACCTCAGGGGAAGGGAATGCCCGAAGTTTTGGGGAAAGTTTGTAGGACTTCTGTCCCGCTTGAACTTCCACCACCGATCCATTTCTCGGCTTCAGACGGATGAATGGGCGATCTGAAGTCACAGAGACGCATAAAACCCCATTCACTCGTGGGTGACTCACAGTTTTAAATAACACCCAGACAGCAGAAAAGTAAAGCTAAAACTGCATATCTTTTTTTGCAGACTTTGAACACATGAGTGTGGTCAGATAATCAAAATGTCAGGAGAAAAAGAAGGACTTACTGTAGACTGTGACCGTGACTTTCTGTTGTTTGCTTTGCTCGCCGCTGGTGACACGGCATGTGTAGAGGCCGCGGTCCGACCGCTGGAGCTTCGGGACGGTCAGGATGTTGTAGAACAGCATGTGCATCGGGTGCTTCACCAGCCTTTTAAAGCTGGAGCCCGCATTGTTTCTCTAGAGGGTGAACAGTAACAAAATTAACACATTGCTCATCTTCAAAATAGCAATTTTCCTTTGAGGATCAATAAAATATATTCTATTCTATTCTATTCTATTCTATTCTGTGAAGTTTAGTTTTTAAGGAGTTTTTGTTTTCGTGTATGAATGCTGTACTACATTTAAAAACTACATTTGTGTAAATGTTCAGTTCAACTCAGATTGGCAAATAAATTTCTGACTGACTTGATGAATTAATAAAAAGTTTTTTTTCCCCCCCCCTGTTCTTCATTTACTTTAGCATCACTGGAATTATGTGTTGTCAATCTCTGTTAAAACCATTAATTGCAATCGTTAAGCAAACTATATTAACATGTATTCAGCTGAGAGGAGAGAAAAGTGGCGCGATGTGCCCTCTTAGGGAGGAGCTAAGAGCGAAGAATCTAAACAACAGTTTTTATGAAGTATAAAGTCTTTTTTAAATGATGACAACAAGCAAAATGTAAAAGAAGGGGTTAGTTTTAAAGATATTGCTCTAATACAGACATAACGAAAATTACTGATTTTAGTTTATATTTTTTTGTGTTGTAAAGGTAAAAGCTGTATTAAATGTGATACTTTTAGGGATGTTTTTATAGGTTTCTATTGATTTTGTTGGCAGTTTAAAGATTCAAAACTGAGATTCTTCTGAGTGCTGTGAACTCCAGGCAGGATAGTGACTACTCATAAGTATCACACACAAACCCGTAAACATGTGTATTTTTCTTGCTTTTTATTCTTTGCTTGTTGGTCTTCCTGACCTAATAGTAGACATGCATGTAAATAATCAATAACCTCACACAGTCTGTAACATTTTAGGTCCCACAGACTAAGAAGGAGGATTCCCCTTTCTGCTGCGTCCCAGTCAAAGCTCTATTGTTTCCCGCTTTAGGTCGGCCGAAAGCAGCTCTGACCTTTCCAGGATAGTCCCAGGTGATGTTGACTCTGGTGTTCAGCTCTGCGGTGGCAGTGCAGTTCAGAGCCAGCCTCTCCCCCTTCAGGGCCTGCACAGATCCGCTGGTGTTCAGGTAAACCTCTGTGATGTTACTCACTGAGATCAATGAGGGAAAAAACACAGAATATTTCAGAGAACAAACCTTTGGGACATTAATGTGTTCAGAAATGCGTGTTGCAAAGACCGACCTGTTCTGTGCACAAAGTACACGCGTGAGTTGTGCTTCACTCCGTCAATGATGGCCTCGCAATGGAAGAGGCCGATGTAGGAGAAGTTAGGTGTCTGGATGGTGAAACCTTTCCTGCTGTTCCAGAGAATATTTCTCTGGTCTTGACTCAGCAGCCTGCTGTAATACTGCGGAGGAGGCAAACCAAGGAAGGGATCAGTCACATGTTTTACTTTGTCATTGAGTAAATCCGATTTCTCACAAAGACACGAGAAAAGGGAGCAGTCGAGTCACTACAGAATGAAATTCAGTGGGTGTGTGAGATTTACGCCTAAAAACTGTGCCTGCAAATTGTATTCACTCCCCTGGATAGTTTACCCTTTGTTCTGGTTTTACAAACCAATCATAAACAATGTTGTATCAAAAAAATTCAGTCAAAGAGAAAACTGATTTCTGCAAAAGAATGACAAAAACATTTAACATAAAATAAGTGACTCACTTAAAACACACTCTGCACTCCACTTATGCTGTGACTGCTAACACCCACTGACGGGACCTCTGCTGAATTAGGTCAGTCTCTTTAAAGTAGGTGAATATTTATGCTATTTTATGTAAGGTACTTTTATGTACTTGTTATTTTTGTAAAAAGCTGTTTCCATTTTAATATCAAACACATTTTCTGGTCAAAAAAATCAAGCCAAATTTTGTTGATAAAACATTTCAACACATTTATTGTATATTATAATAATCTGCCAAATTGGTTTGTCACTTAATTTGGATTAAGTAGGAAAAATCACCACAGGATGTTTATTCCTTAGATTTAATGACTTGGCATCAGCTAAGAGACAAATAAGGTTGTAATTTTTGCTACAAGAAACTTTGGCTTTTGTCTTTCAAAACTATGCACTTTAACTCGACCAGAAACATTTCTCCATTTCCTTGAGTGGTTCCAAAACAAGTTGGAATCAAGTTGGAATCAAAACAACCTCTTGATTTTAAAATATTTTACAAATAAAACACTGATATTAAAATTTCAGTTAATTCTTATGCCAAATTTTTTTTTCCAAGCTTAGTCACATTGGATGGAGAGCATCTGGCTATTGGCTTGAACTTTGACTAGGCCATTCTAACACATGGACATGTTTTGAGCAGCTTTCCATCGCTGCTCTCACTGTGTGTTTACAGGTGTTCTTCTGCTTTCATCCACAGTCTAAATCACACTGCTCTTAGCACCATTCCACTTCCCATCTTGTCCCACAGCATAATGTTGCCACTGCTGTGCTTCAAGATGGGAAGGATGTGATTTGCATCTCGGCCAAAACGTCGTTTCTTCCGCTTGTTCACTGCATTCCTCACAACTTACTTGGGACTGCAAGACTCAAAAAAAAAAAAAGACCTCTTTTAGACTCGATTCAGGTTTTACCTTTATTTTAATTCCCCTTTAGTTTGCAGGTGATCTGTGATGGTTGCCTCATTTGAAAAACTCAAATGAAAATCTTTGGTTTCATAATTGGGCCCTTTGGTCTCCCCCATTTGGGAGAACAACTCTGGCCTCAGCCTCAATGTTGGTTTTGTAAGTCTTCACCATGGACACTTGTGTAACTGGATAACCTTGTTGTTTTCTTTGAGGCAGCTACAAGGAAATGTTTTTTTTCTGTGACATAGTGGAAGCTTCCCACCCTCTCTCAAGGGACTGGACCCCCCCGTCACCAGAACCATCACACACACACACACACACACACACACACACACACTTTCCCCATCCTTGGGTTACCAGTGTGAACTAGCTGATATCCCCCCTCCAGAGAGAGGCAACCCTTTAAGACGCCGCTGACCTCTGTGCCCTTTCCTCTCTGTCCTGTGAAGTCGATGCTTCCCTCTACATCCTCCCTCTGAACCCAGTGGCTTTCTGTCTCGGCACCCGAGTGCCCTCTGTGCCCCTCTCATGTCCGTCTTCTCACCCGTACTGTACATGGAGAGGAGGATGGAGATTGGAGCGGAGGGATGGCGAGGAGGAGCAAAAGGCATCAGGATATGTGAAACGTGACTCCAGTCCATCTCCTTGCATCCTGTTACTACAGGATATAGACATTTGGACTGGAACCTCGGTTCAACCTCAATGTCCCAGGCCCGGCTTTTCACGGCGTAAGTGAGAGAGCAGAGCCTCTTGGGCATTGTTCATGCTGAGAAGGGTCACAGCAGAGGCACAGGCAGAGTGCAAAGTCCTTTCAGGAAAAAAACACTCCAGAAGCTGCGACAGGGAAGACATTCCTGGTTCAGACCGGCGAAGCACAGGGGAGGCAGGGAAAGTTATTTTTAGACAAATCACTTTGTGGTTTCAAATACTTTGTCAGAAGATGGAGGCAGGACAAAAACATGTGTGTGTATTTGTGAGTGTGACTTGCAGGGACCGATGATGCATTTCCTGCAAACCAAAACCTTGACGTTTCTCTGGTTCTTCAATGGCAGAACAAAATAAAAGACATTGTTGTTGTATAAAGACACTAAGGTCTTCTGGTTCTGGTTTGCTATGCATCTCTAGAGGGCTGTGGAGTTTTTCCACAACCCTATAAAGTTACATTTGAAATGCAAGAGAGCAAATCTGATCAGATCACCTGCTCTGATCAGGTGCTCCAATGGGAACATTGTTCCCAATGTTCCAATGGGAACATTTTTCAGATAGTAGATGAAACTATTCTCATGCTAATGTTTAAAGCTGAGAAATCTGCCTTAACCTTCTGCTGAACATTATTGCTCCTCACTCCTGTGTGATTATTGGTCTGCTAAGAGTAGAAACTGGGATTATTTAGATCAGATTTTGCTACTTTTAGTGCTGTGCTTGAAGAGAATAGCCTGCCCTCTTGGGTCAACAGTAGTCACCTCAGCTTCCTCTGCCAGTCCTGCCATCTGTTTAAGGCATCAGATGGAGAAAGTCATCAATTCTCATCCCTACTTCCCCAAAGCCAACATCCTGTTTCCAGAGGGTAAACCCCCCCTTCCCCCCCCGCGAATCGCACTTCTTGTTTGATCGGAAGTCATCGGTGAAAAAACGGGCATGGGGCAGAAAACACGCACCGTCCACAGGAACGCGACCCACTCATGCACACAACAAGCACTCTGAGCACTTCTCTCTACACTCACAACCCCCCTCCGCTCTTCACTCAGCGGTCAAGTGCCAACACTCACAAACATATCCGCACACACTTTCACACATATCCGCAAATGCACGCAAACAAATGGACACGCAAGCCTGATAGTAACTGGTTGCCAAGACAAGAACAATGTGGTGAATGATCTGGGCGAGGAGAAACAACTGGATAGTGTATTGTGTGTGTGTGTGTGTGTGTGTGTGTGTGTGTGTGTGTGTGTGTGTGGTGTGTGGGGGGGGGGGGGGGGGGGGGTGGGGGTGTGTGTGTGTGTGGTGTGTGTGTGTGTAAATGTAAACCCTGATGGAAAAACTGAGATGTTCACACAGCGCGACGGGTGTGATAGAGCAGAAGAGGACAAAGTGTGACATGGGATGAAAGGGACTTAAAAGAGAGTCCAAGTTGGCAAAATGTCCACATACTGAGGTGACTGACCTTAACCAGAGTGGTGGTGATGTTGGGGTTGGTGACTCTGCAAGGGATGACCAGCGGCTCCCTCACCTTCATGTACAACACGGCTGGGCTCATGTCGGTGTGCTCCACAAATGGCTGCCGGCTGTCTGAAACCCAAACACTGCGGTCAGGAACACACATGGCGGGCATGAGAAACTTACAATGTGAGCACAAAAACATTTGCTTCCACAGTGTCAAAAACAAGCTAAATTGAAAGCAGCAGGCGACTAAAATTACATAGCATGTGAGTCTAAGCAGCAGTAAAAGCTTCTAACAAATCTGAACAGAAAAGTTTTCTTTTTACTGAGATTCAATGATGCACAGGGTGAATCGTTTGGGTTGAATTCAATGGATGGCAGGAGACTGAAGAAGGCTGAATATACATGCATGCCATATTTTTGAAGAAATGTCACATTTTTTTAAGGTACAGTGCCCCACTACCTACTTATCTCACTATTCCCAAATTCACCTGTTGAAATATTTTCCTCTGCAACAAAGCTCCTAATTAAATTGCCCATTTTTTCATGGAGCAAGAAGATGCTACTTCGGAAGCTGGAACACCAGGGTAAAAAGCTACTATGACTGGTGTTTGCATTTTCACCTCAAAGTTCAAATTGAAGCTTTAATCTTGGCTAGCTGCTAATCTCAGAGCGGCTAAAACCAAAATGGATTTCAAATGTCTTAAAACAATTCTGATCTTAAATGTTGACAGCCAGATCCTCGATCATCCATCTGTTGAAGCCTCAGATGTAACCACAATCTATACCCACCCATAAACAACAAAACCTTCCTATTCCACACCATAACACCCGCAAAACTAAAAACTTTTGAGCATCTATCTCTCTTTTCTACCGTAATCTCGGTCTTTTGCTCTCACCTCCTCATAAATACATAAAAAGGAAGTAATTGAGAAATAAGGGTTTTTAAATTTAATACTTCTAATAAGTTTTAGCTCCCATGTTAAACCGAAACTTGCTAAATGAACTTCCCCAAACTCATAAACAAAAAGTTTATGAAAGACATTTTTTTAAATTTTTTTTTTTAAATACTCCTAATCAAATTCTTATTCCAAAATCTAAGAATTTATTATAAAAACCTAACACAAACCCCTCATTCCCCTCCCCATAAATACAAACAAACCTCCCGGGTTACACATTCCAAGAACTAGAAGACTATAAACTAATCACACACAACAGATATACATAGGTCTTAAACAAAAGGACGACAATAATCAACCATTTAAAATCTCCTTTTGTTTATGTATAAAGTTAAGTCCGTCTGAAACATTGAGGAGTGGTATGCAGATATCTGCAAATGGGAAGGTGTCCTGGGGTGTGTTAAGGAGGGAGGTGATGAGTTTTTCTGTTGTTGTCTGGTCTCTGGTCCTTGTAGTCCTTATTATGATAACATGATTATCCTAAATTTGTTGGAGGTCTTGGTTTTTTTAAGGATGTGTTTTGTATGTCTGAATTAAATGTCTAATTGTATGTTTGAGTTTGCAGATGATGGTAATCTTTTAAGGCTGGAATACCCTGAAACGAGTATTGGTTTTTTGGGAATAAGATTCCAGTTGGTGAACTTATTGCCTTGATGATTGCGGGTGATAAAAAGAGATTTGGGCGCTATTTTTGTAGGTTTGAGTTTGGTTTTTAGGATTTCTTCAACTGTTGGTTTTGTAGAGAAGGGAAGGTTTCCTGTGAATCAGGGACCAAGCTCGGAGTTGATTTTGTAGTGCTTCGTGCACGTTGTGGGTGCATGTGGAGTTTGATCTGAGTGATCTTTTCCTCTTTCTTTTTGTGTTTCCAGTGTCTGGGTGTGAGTTCTCAATATTTCTTCTGTTGGATTATTATTATTAATCTTCCCTTTTATGTGTTTGATTCGGATTTGTTGTATTGGGGGTGGTCTAAGGGTTGTTAACGTTAATCTTTTATGAATTTTCTGGCTGTGGCTAAGGTCATTTGTTTAATTAGCTTTTCTGGTGGTTTCGTTAAGCTTTTTTGGGATGTTTTGGAGCTCTTTTTATTATTTTTTTCTACCTCTGTACTGTCCTGATTTAACTGTGTTTTTTGATGTTGAATTAAAATGAATTGGAAAACCAACTCTGTCCATTTTGTAAGCTTAATTGTTTTGTTGTGCATTTTGGCCATCCTTGAAGATAATATCAGAGATTTGGTTGTTATGTCAGGGTATCAGTTATTTATTTAAAAACAAAAATAATAATAACAATAATCAAAAGAAGAAACGAAAGAGGAAGAGTTGTATTATTTTAATTATTTTATTTTTTATCTTCTGAAAAGTAAAAAAGATAAATAATAATAATAAAAAATATTTTTATATCTAATCTAAAAAAACTTTTTTATTTTTTTCCTTTTTTATTTAAATAATAATAATAAAAAAAATAATAGCGAAAAAAAGCTGGGATTTTAGTAAATGAATGTTATTTCATGAACATTTAGATCTGGGAACAAGTCTGCATTGTGATGTTACCTGGAGGAAAGCTGATAATTTTGCAATTAATCAGAGGTGGAGGTGGTGCTGGTTTTCCTGTGTGACCCATGCACTGAAAACAAAAGCTGAGAACCTGACATTTTTGCTTTTTACACCACTTCCCTTTTCTGATTGACAATATTTTTAACTGCAAACATTTCTTGCATGTTCCATTTGTTTCATAAGGGAAAAATAATCACAAACTACGAAAATAATTTTGCGCTTTCTTTTTTTGTCATGGATGCTCTTGAATTAGATGTTACTTTAGGCAACCCAACAGACCCATCTATTGCAGAAATAAGATTGTAACCTAAACAGGGAATCTGTGAATTATGCCTCAAACTCCTGACTACCTGGAAATGTGAAAGATTTTCTAATTTCTCATAAAATGAAGCCCTGTTATCAAGCAGGGCAAAAAATAGCTGAGACACACAAACAATCACACATGGACTTCCAAGTATTTTAACAATAACTGAAAACAAACAAGCAGACACTCGGTCCTCCACACCCATTCATCGAAACCCCATTCTGAAAAATGACTGCATGCTGTCAACAATAAACACGCAGATTGTTTAGAAGCAATCAAACAGCCTCTCTGTGTTTGCTCCGCTTTTCTCAGCTCGCCTACGGTCACAATTCTTTGCCATTCAAAGGTGTGGGTGTTACTTGCTAGCATTGTTTGTGACCATAGGGTGTTATTCAAGGAAAGCAAATCTCTGAACCTTCGAACAAAAGTACCCTAAGGACTAGTAAGACTGAACGCTTCCTTCTCCCGCTTTGATTCCTAATAGGAGGCTTGAGGAGGGAGTCAACGTCTGAACAGAGCAGCAGGCCAAGTCTGAAGCTTAATGGACATGGTGACCCGAGCGATTGACGACCCCCAAGAGTCCTTTTGGCCAAACAGTAGCATGCCCCGTGACCCTGGCATCGAGCCCAGCTTGAGCTGAGCAACGTCACCTTCCAGGACAGGGAGGAGCGGACCGGGGCAGACATCGTGCCTCCTCTGCCCCTGCATACCACCGAATCACTGGCATTCATCTCATCAGTTCCACACATGCACACACACATCCTCACCGCCACCTTGGAGAGACACAGCAACATCTCCTCCCAGTCCCCCCTCCCCCTCTGAGCCTTTTCCCTCCTCCCCAAAGCACAGGATGCTCCAAGCAAGGCTGACCAGAGCAGATAAGGCTGATGCCCTGGGAAACTCTGCCCAGGGCCCCGAGTCTTTCAGCAGCTGGACTATTCCTGGCCACGAGGTAGCACGTAAACGAAAGTAAAAAAGGTTTTATATATAGCTGTTAGGGAGCTGGGCCTGTGAGGAGAGAGGAGCGGCCGGGGAGGAATGGGGTGAAACTGCGCCAGAACCATCTCGGAGGATGTATTGTTGAGACAAACAGTTTAGATATAATTGATTCTCTGGCATTGGGCTGTATTTAGCACACACTACATCCTGTTTAACCTGAGGGAATACACAATAGGCCAGAGGAGGCGAGGGGTTTCCTCGAGATGGTGAAAAGCTGCTAAATATGAAATCATGGACACCTTCTGTCTTACCTGTGACATATACATAGACGGAGTGCTGTTTCTGGGTCTGGTGCCTGTAGCGGCAGCGGTAAAGTCCGGTGTGCCGGGCCTGGCTGCGGCTGACCCGCAGGTGGCTGCAGTAGTGCTGGCGCATTTTCCCACAACGAGAGTTGACCACTTTCACTTGATCTCGGTCCAAGCCTCCAGGGAACGCCCAGGACAGCTCCCGGTCACCCCTAAACAGACATTACACCAAGATCAGTTTTTACTGAGAAAACACTTTCATCTGTCCCTCATTGCTTTCTAAGAATGGTTTCTTTCTAAGGGCTAGGTTTCTGATAAGGAGGAACATTTGGATTCAGTGTGCTTGAAATTAATGAGGCTTGGATTTTTGAAGAGAGGTTCAATTGGGTAGTAGGCAACTCTCTGTGTGTCTTCATTTGGAAGAAAAAATAATTAGCTGCAATCTGACACTGAAGTCTATGACTACTCTGAGAGGCCAAACTGAACTTTTACCATCTTAAAACAAGTCGGGTCTCAAAAACAGCGGTTCATGCAAACTATTAAACCACTTTCACGCAGGTTTTAGTTGTGGCACCACTATAATCTACTGGAAAAATTTACTGACAACCAAAAAATGTTGCGGGTTTTTGATTTTTGACAAAGTTAAAAAAAAAACATTGCTCTTTTCAGTGCCTCACTTTTATATCTTTCTTGACTATAAACACAATCCAAGTTTCGTTTATCACTTTTCATAGAAAGCTCATTACTGAAGCACCACAACTGCCCCCCGTTTCCTATGCATTGTGGATTGTTCCCATTTTATGTCTTCAAACATAAAAGAAACTATTTCACAATCAGATAAGCTAACAAATGAGCTACAGTTGAAACACACATGTAATTCAGCCATTTTGGATATGGAACAGAGACTTGACATTATCTTTTAGGTGGTGCTGCTTGTTCTTCTAATGAGAACTTCTAACCTCACTTTCAGGTCAAGTTTTAGTTAATAATTATTTGCATTTTTAACTCCAATGCAAATAATTATCCCATGCAAACATAAAGACAGCTAAAGTACATGCAGTAGCCTTATCTTAAAACTTGCTTTATAATGATGAAAGTCTCTTATATACAAACTATCATCTTCAGCTTCCAGAACCAGTTGATCTGAGTTTGCACAAAGATAATGGCACCAAAATAATGTTGCCATGCCTAAATTGGGTTGATATTTAGATGGTAAATGGACGAAGTAGCCAGGTACCACTAATGATCTTTTATTAAATAGCAATCATCAGCTTCAGTTTAAATAAACGTCCAATGCAAAGAACCACTTCCTCTGAGGTTGGAGTTGTGTTAAGATGGTCAAAGTCCCAAATTTGTTGGTAGCTTCATTTAGTTTACTTCTTAAGCTAAATGAAGATGCAAAGAGAACATTGCCAAAAGAGGCATCAACTTTTTAACAGGACCTTCAAAACTCTTGAAGGATTTCTCTAAGATCAAATTTCTGGTTTCTTATGTCTTTGATAATGAAATAGTGAGAACAATAAGGGCAGTAATTCAGAAAGACTCAGGTAAATTTCTAAGCATTTACCCAATAAACATAAATGAAATAAAGTTAGTTTTAAAGGTACTTCAGAATCTAAAGTCTTAAAAAGGAGATCATGTTTATCCAGGTCAGGGTTTTGTTGGTGACTTTGAGATCATTTTTCCACATCAGTTACCCATTTTTTTGTTTTGTTTTTTTTGCTTCTAATACCTGAAACTCACCTGCATTTGAGCGCCAAAGTTTTGTTGGCCTCCAGAACCAGTTGTGTACTCTCGACATCCAGGACCGGGACGCTGAACCTCATCTTTTGCTCATTACCTGCAGACGTTAGAGAGAGAAACGAGAGAAGCATGATTCTATGCTCTCCAATCAAGCAGGTAATGTGGAAATGCTTAAGCAATGTCCCTCCTGTTATCTGAAACATTTTCTCCACTTGATGTCATGCATGTATTAATTAGACTTGAAGACACTTGTCTGTCCACCCTTCCTTCCTCAGAACATGGGAAACATCCATCCTTCACTCGGAAATAGATGCCTCCCGTCACTGGCCCAAATCCCAACCATCTTGTAACTCTGTTAGTGGCCAAATCGCTTCTAAGGCAGTTAGTTGAGTTATTACTTGTCAATTGTTCCCAGTGGATGCTCCATTTTAGTGTTACTCACAATGCAAGCACTTCCTGTACTATTTCCTTGGGTTTCTGCGTGTGATGAGTGTGTGGGGGTAACAAACAATGACATAAAGCACGATGAAGGGAAAGTTAGTGATCTCCTACCTGTTTTTTTTTTCTTTTTCTTTTGGCCAGAGGCTTGTTGGCAGTTATATTCATACTTCAAATTTTCCACTAAATGTCAAACATCTTTTCATACATGCAGCTGCTGCATCCAGACCAAAGAAACTAAGAAAAACCGCTTGTGATTAATTCAGTGTTCGTTTTCCCAATGAGGGGTGAGTTGAAGGAGTCCCAATGAGTCAACGAAAGTCATCTGCTCAGGCCACTAAAATTGGCCAATCACAGAGATCTTTTTGCCATGCATGCCTTACTGCATAGTTAGACCTAGTTAGACCATGAACATATTGATGCCATCAGGCATGGAACCACCTTTTTTTAGGATCTTTAATGTACTTGAGAAATGTTACATTTGATGTACAACAAGCCTACAAGAAAAGGAGAATGATTTGACAAGGGTAAACACAGTGTTATGTTTCCTAGCACTTTCAGCTGGAAAGTCCCCACTTGAGAAATCTGAAATATGCAGTTGCTTCCTTTTTTAATTAGGTCAGAAAGTTAATAATAAAGTTAATAATCAACCAATAAGGCTCCACAACTTTTGTTTTTGTTTTCCTACCTGTCTACATGTAAAATTAAGGCTTTACAGAAAATTGCTCGCTACTCATCTTTATATTGTAAGTATTTGTGTTATTTTTGAATATCTTGCATTTTGTGTTAAATGTGCATGTCATAATGAAACTTTTTGGAAATGTAATCTTGATACATCAGTATAATTTTGGACACATAATCACAAACTTAAAAAAATTATATATATATATATATATATATATATATATATATATATATATATATATATATATATATATATATATATATTCAGCTCTTCTGAAGAGCTGAATTTATTTAAAAACCTTCCTGAAGTATAACAACAAGAATAATCACTGATTATTCTACATATTTCTTATATTTAAATGAGTTCATTTTGTCTCCACTGAATTGTATTGATTGATTCGATTCTGTATTCAGAAATTATTTACCTGCCATCCTGAACCTTATTTTATCTTTCAAAACAACAATTAGTTGCTGCTTAAAATGAAGTAAAAACCTTGATGTGCAACAAGTAATTGTAAAGTGTCCGGAGATGGCATTTGTTGTCAAATGGCATTATCTGTGCATCTACATCAATTACAAGAAACGTACTGAATTCCAAATATGTCCTCTCTTAGCAAACTAATTATTTTTGGCGTTTTCCATATTTATCTATCTATTCATTAGGCTGTCATTAACTTTTTGCAATGACAAAGAGGATCTCTGCGCTCCAGAGATTCTCTGAGCGCAGAAACAACCCATCGGCTTTTTGGCAAATTGGATGAAATTATCCCCTCGTTGCTCTACTGTAATTATTTACCTCCGGGTGATCGTGACCCCTCTTTCCTTTATATCAAAACCGATAGACCCAGGAATGGACGCGCTTTTGTTTCCATTCAGTTGGGGCCAAGCGCGCAAGGAGCCGGAGCGCAGGGGTCCTCGTCATCCAAACACTCCTCACTGGAGAGCGCTCACAGCCGCGATCTACTCAGACTGAACAACCAGTGTCTCAAATGGATGATAAATCTGGACGCAGGTTATTCCATCGGTGCGCATGTTGTTTTATGTCTTTTTTTGTTTTGTTTGATTGTTTTCAATTAAACTTGTGCGTAAAGCTTCGTTAGCCACGTAGATGTATCTTGTAGATGTATCGTGTATATGTCATAATGACCAGTGGTTCCCCTGCTTATTTCTTAAAACATAAAGTGAAGAATCCTCTCACCTTTTCCAAAAGCGCCGTACAATCCACAAAACAGGCAGACAAGAATAAAATGCATCATTTCTGTGGAGTCCGACGCAGCAAGCGCTCATATATAACACACAAAAGAAGTTTTATCCTTGCTGCTGTTGATGTTACCCTCCCTCCACGGCGGCGGCGCAGCGCTGCAGGCTGTTGCGCTCATGCAGGACTGATGCGTCAGTGAATGGAGACGGTGAGTTTCCTGAGGCTGGCTGTGGGAAATCACGCAACAGGACGCCAAGCTTTTAACTCCAGTGGAACTTTTTCCCATCGCTCTGGATTGTGCTGCTACTTTATATTGTTCCCACACTGCGGTCACCGGATGGTGGACTTATGTTACGTCCACTGACACACCCACTGCGCGCAAAAGGAGTATCCTCCCAGTCCTGCGTGGACAGTGTGGTGCTGATGAGAAAATATTATGGCATCTAAATTAGTCAGTTTTATTGAGCTAACTTAAAATCGCATTCTACCCAGTCTGTATTAGGGAACCTGATTATGATGGTTATTATGCGTGCAGGTTGCGTCATGAACCTGCTCTGCGTTCCCATCTTGCACCCTTGATTGGTTCGACGGGCTGAGCAGCACGTAGGCACTGGGAATGTGCGATTCACTTCCTCAATCATCAAAATGACAGACAAGTTTCTCACATTGCAAACGGAAAATGCCTTTAAAAAAAAATAAAATCAGTGCCACATGCATGCGAGCGCAAGCGCCAACTGCACGTAGATGGTCCTGCAAACACGGATGTCATCACAAGTCGGCGCTGAGGAGCATCCGGCTGCTGAAGAACCGCCTGACCACGCTCTGCGGCCCGTCAGAGTAGCAGCAGCTGGAGCTCTGGCCCGGTTTTATGTTTCATCACGGCGGAAGTTATTTAGTCTCACAAAAAACACTATTCAAATTAAAGCTGCCCAGCAAAAACTGAGCTGGAGGAAATAAAATTTAAAAAATCTCAAATGAGCCTGAGAGAGATTTGTGAAAAATGGTAAATGTACAATGGACTGTTTTTAACACAGAATAAAAGGCAAAATGTCCTAATCAAATCCTGCAACATTCTTTCTGTTGAAGCAGCTTTTACCATTAAAATATTTTATAAGCAGCTGCTGATTTTATGAGATCAGTGCTCTTTTTCAAGGACATCACTATCATAACCTGGAATGTGATCATCCTGCGCAGGTTGATTAACTCATGTGGCAAACAGGGAGGTATTTCTGATAGCTCTACTTCATTAACTAAACAGACGTTTCCTTAACCTCTTTTTACCACAGCCATGTTTTTGGAAATTTTTAGGAGAGTTCTCAAAAATGACATCCCCAAAATGAATCCCGTATAACTCAGGAACTGCCTGCTTGACAATCATGAAGTTTGCAGTCTTGCATGCTTTATCATAACATTTCTTCAATTTCTGGTAAATTTTGGGCCTATACCTATAAACTATGAGCATAAAACATTTTAAAATAAATGCATGGAATACATCAACCTGCATGGAAGGGATCTATATGAGTTTGAGTTTATGAAACAAATCAACTTGAATTCAGTTTAAATTCATTGAGATATATCACCTTAGACCGAGTTGATACGAGTTGAAAAACCAGAGAAGAAGAAAAAGCGAATGAAAACATTTTTCTGCAAAAGACATGAGTTTCACTTCTGATTTTACTTCATTTTAAGCAGCAACTAATTATTGTTTTGAAAGATAAAATAAGGTTCAGGATGGCAGACATGCTCTTCTTATCGAGTTCCTCCTGCATTTTCAGAGTATGGTCAACATGTAGCTATGGCTCAGGTACACATATACACAATGCACAAACAAATATACAGTACAGGAAGTTATCAGTACACAGGAATATTACAGTACGCAGACAAATGTAGATTAAACACATATGGAGACGACTTTTTCCACATATGAGTGAATAAACAATTTGTAATAAAAAATCTAATTTTGATAGAATCAAAAGGAATGGAGAGTAGTGTTTATACTGGAAAACGTCTACCCTGAGGTCTCTCTCTGGGCAGACACTATTTCAGGTGACAAGTGCAAAATACCATCACCTGTGTCAGAGGGACAGTGAGGTGTAAAAGTTTTAAAAAGAAACAGACAGTTGTGCATTACAAACAAGCCTAGTGATGATAAATCTCTTCCATATAAGAGCCGAGCATCTGCTGGAATTTTTGTTTCCATCTCAAGGTGTTTGCTTGTAGGAGATGCATTTGATTACAAATATGGCAAAAGTAGCTTCATGTTACATAAACTAAGCAACAAAAACATGCAAACGAAGCATCTTGGCTATTGTGTAGGAAAGTCATTTAAAGTTACTATTTATTACAGTCATGTATTCCAATATATTTGAGGTTTTGTCACAACCTCCCTGTTAAATGATTGAGAGCTACATATGTTTTAGCATATAACTTTAAATTATTTTCTTTATCATCGCTAAAAATTGACCAGCAGCGTAATCGGTAACAACGCACGACAAATTCAAAGTTTTAGGGACTATTTAGACATTTCATGTGGGGTTCTGTGGGGAGGTCATCACAGTCTTCTGCTGGAATAAAAACGGTCAAATGCAGCAGCAAAGTTTCATAATTATCGACATATTCATTTTCAAGACATGTAAATAAATAATAAAATAATGTTTCCACGAAGTACTGTATTTTGAATTTCTTTCCAATCAAAGCTAACACGGAGGAAATTGATTTTAAGTTAATGTAGCTGTTAGAGTTTTTCAAGTTTCTGTAAAATCACAAACAAAAAATACATAAGAAAACAGTACATTAGTTATTGTAGTGACATTACAGTACCCAAACGAATCTATAGATGAACATATGGTGACGACTTTTTAACATTAAATACAAGAAATGACCTTTAATTTGGGGGGAAAAAAAACATATTTTGAATATTGACAAGATGAGAATTGACAACGATCATGAAAATAGGCTTCAATGAGATTTTGACAGAAACAATGTAGATTGTATTCACTGGAAAATATCTATCCTGATCAGAACGCCAGCGAGGCGTAAGGTTTCAATAAGAAACGAGACAACATGGACTCTTACAAACAAGTTGAGTAGTGAGAAATTTCTTCCATATTCAGATATAGCACTCTTTTTTCATACAAACTAAACAAAGACATACAATTGGAACTCCTTTGCAACTTTGCAGTAAAGTTTCTGCAAACTCAGGTTGTTCAGAAAATTATCTGCAAGAAAGATACTGACTACTTTAGCCTCTCCACAAAACCCCATTCAAACAAACAAAAAAAAACTAGCTGTAACATTTTGATGTTGTGCTTATGGTACCTGGTTTTAAGTTCATTTGCCAATCTAATCAAGTATACAATAAATGTTTGTGCATTTTGTTTCTTGCAGATTGTGAGGATTCTGATTGGTTTGCAGCACTGAACAAATTCCCAAAAAGTGACTGAACAAAAATGTGTCGTCAGTATGTTGAAGTTATTTCCTCGTCAGAGTCTCATGTTTTGTCAGACCTGACCTTTGGTCTGCTGGCGGATCCAGTCGGTGAATTTGACCACCTGGGTATAGACGCCGGGGCGGTTCTGCCTCGCACAACCTTCGCCCCAGCTGACAATCCCTGCCAAGAACCACCGTCTTCCTCGCTCCAGACACACCAGCGGACCTCCTGAATCCCCCTGAGGAATCAAAAAACACATGAAGGAGATAATATTAAGTTTTCTAATCTTGGTTTTAAAAAAATCCACCAGGTTGTTACACTGTTTGAGTTGCTTATGAATGTATTCACTTTGCTTTGTTCCGTAATTTCTACTCACATATGTTCTCTTATTTTATGTAACTTTTGTTGTGCATCAGCTTGATCAGCTGCGTTTGCTGTTTTCAAAAGTGATTCACATGTACAATGGTTTATTAAAGAAGCAACGAGAGGTCACATGGTCAATTACAATTAACAATTACAATTTAACATGTTTAGTGTTAAAAAGTCAAAATAAAATACATCTACTTACAGCTAGTTAGAATTAGCTGGTGAAAATATACTGCTTCAAAACGAGACACTCCTGATTTAGAACAAACATACTTTATTGATCTTTGAGAAATTGATTGAGAGGTAAGGTCACTTTCTGATAAATCATAGTACATTAGGCCCTTGACTTGATCAGAAAAATATATAATTCCAGTGAATTGATCAGATTCTTGCCAAAACCTCTTAGCGATGTGGTGTGTACTGGGACCATACTCAAAGACACAATGTACAGGGTCTTAATATCCAGAAAGAGATAACCCTTTACAATCTATGCCATGTAAAAGAGCAGCTTAAGACAATGCATTGTCACTAAAATGTAAATAATATGATTTGTCAGGATCAAGGGTTTGTTCTCAGATCTTTTTATTAAATTCACCAACCTGGCAGGCGTCCACACCTCCCTGCAGGTTTCCTGCACACAGCATCCTGGGAGTAACCGCATCATCGTATAGCTTGTTACAGACTTTTCTATTAATAATTTTCACTGAAGCTTCTTGTAAACGAGACGCCAGTTCACCTTGAAATAATAATAACAAAAAACAAGAGTTACAACTTTAAGTTGTAGCCGTCATCTTAAGGTTCAGTTGCTGAGCAGCTCTTACCGTCCTCCATGAGAACGCCCCATCCCGTGACAAAGCAGTTCGTCCCGGTGGTGAAGGTGTGCGAGGAGGCAGGGACACACACAGGCTGCACTAAGTCATTAAAGAAAACTGGAGCGCTGAGCTCAAGAAGGGCGATGTCGTAGTCAGAGGTGAACTGGTCGTATTGGGGGTGGAGGAGGATCCGACGGATCAGTCTGGTCGCTCCGCCGTGGTTTCCCCGGGTCATCACTCGCATGCCGAGGTAAGCCCGCCAAGCTCGAGCATCAGAGTATCTGCAGACACAACGAGCAGCAATGCAGCATGTAGACGTGAGGCTGAAAGATGAGGCGAGGGCTTTTCTGTTGTCTTTCTCACTTAATGGCATCAGAGTCTTGGAAACAGTGCGCTGCAGAGATGAGCCAGCGATTGGAAACCAGCGTGGCTCCACAGACGTGGCCGTAGCGCTCCATCTGTAGGCTGACCTGCCAAGGCCACGACCCCATCACAGCATCAGACCCCCCCACTATCTTAGTCCGCTTTTTAGGCCTGGTGCCACACCCTATCAGAAACAAAAAAAAAAGATCAATAAGAACTCCATCTTTACTATGACAAATCTGAAAAAAGTGGGAAGTCATCAGCTGTACCACAGCGCAGTTCGTCAGAGCCGTCGAAGCAATCTTTAGCCCCGTCACACTCAGGGTTGATTTTGCTGACACATTTTCCGTTGGCACATTTATAGGACGCCACGGAGCAACTCTTCAGATCTGAAGAGAATGAGTCAGTTCATTCCCCAAAATGAACGAACTGACACCATATTTCGAGTTCATTCCTCGAAATATGGTGGGTGTCAAACAGCAGAGCTGACACAAATGCTCACATGCTCTGGTGCAGTTCAGTTCATCACTGCGGTCTTTGCAGTCGATCACACCATCACACACAGATGACTTCGGTAAACACACCTTGTTGGGACAAACGTGGTAGCATTTAACTCCTGCAAAGCACAAAAGCAAAATCAGTCAAACAAAAACAACAAGCGCCTGCTCTCTTTGGGACATGGTCAGTGTGCCTACTCACCACAGCTGCCTTCCTCACTGCTATCTGCACAGCTGCTCTGACCAACACACTGGCTGCTCTGAGGTTTGCACTGACCGTTCCCACACAGCACTTCCCCGGGCCTGCAGGATGCTGATTGTTTCACATTAAGGTGCAGAAACAAAAGCCAGACAAATTTTCATGAGACTTTACAAAAACATGCTTTTCAGTTAAACATTAGGATTGGAGCCATTTAAGAGCTGCAGGACACCAGAGGACTGGAGTTTGGGACCAAAGTTTGACGCACTTTAAGGCAACATTTTTCTGTTCAAAGTGTAGTTCTTTTCTTTTCCTTCAGTGACGCTTACAGCATTTGGCTTCATCCCGTCCATCTGAGCAATCCTTCACTCTGTCGCAGACCTTCCTCAGAGGGATACAGCGTCCATCTCCACAGCGAAACTGGCGAGGGCAAGCTTGGAAAAACACCAAGTGAAACTTGAGAAGGGTTTCTTTTACTCTGCTAAACTGATGACAATAAAATTAATAAATAACAATAGCAAAGTGAATTTATGATCTTTATAACATTTTTGTTTGTGCAAAATGTTTTGAAATTTGCCCCAGTCTGTTACAAACATGTATTGTGGAGTGAAGGGATCCAGTCTGACTTACTGCCCTCTGGAGAGAAAGCTCGGTACAGCAAGAAGAAGCCCTTGTTGGTGAGAGACTCATCAGAGTGGAAGTGAATGGAGAGAGGAGAGGAGTACACTCTCTTTCTGCCGCTCTCTGACAGGGGATTACACAGTCTGGATGTGACCAGTAAGATGTTCATCAGTCACAAAAACCATGAAGTACATAAAACATTTTAAAGAACGACAATCCTCAAAAATGTCCAGATTTTGTCACATTATGGTCGTTTAAAAAGCGGTAAGTATTTATGTAGTGGAAGGAAGTTTTCACAGTGTGGTTTAAATTTGTTTGCAAATGTCTGAAAAGTGTAAATAAATGTCTCTGATCTGAGTTGTCCTCACAACTCACTTAACCCCTGCAACATCCAGCCAGTCCTTCTCACAGCTATCAGACGACGAGGAATCTTGAATGTCTAAAGTCACGATTGTCATCGAAATCAGATATCCTGGCACAGGCACCTGGTAAAGTAAACAGCAAAGTCCAAACATTACAATTCAGAGGTTGGAATGTGTTTGAGCTGGCAGACAAAGGGATGGTTTCCTCCCTCTCTGCTTCATTCTAAATCTATACTGAAACTTGAATGCATTAGCGGCGATGTTCAGCTCACCCGTAGAGTCCATGTGCAGTCTACGTTAGGAGGATAAAAGGAGGGGTAGTAAGGTGAGGAAATGGAGCCGTTCCATGAAGAAATTGAGCCTCCACAGCCTGCAGGGGGCGACGTTAACATGAGGAAGTTCACCAAATTAACAGCAACATCAACATCAAATGCTATTCTACAAGTGGGAATGAAACAATAGCTAAGGTAGCCCAGAAACATCAGGTAATGTGGTCTCGCTTTGAGCTACCTGCCCTACCTGCTTTTGGGATGGCTTGAAAGTAAGCTTTGAAGATTGCTCCATCTTTCTGCCTACTGAAGGAGAAGGTAACTAACATCACATTCCCCGAGGAGGTCAGCTTCATGACTGGAGATGAGCCTGAAACCGGCAGCCCGCACCATCTGAAACAGTTCAGTATTTCTCTGTGATGAGGCCAATGAAAATACAGTCTGAAAACACATGTCCAAAATCACAAAACGCTCCAAAACCTGGCGATGATCTTGTTCTGCAAAGGAAGCAGGAAGTCATAGGCAGAGAGTTTGTGGGCTGTGCAGCTTCCAGGCGTGGCACCCTGAAGCGTCAGGACAACCAGACGCACAACGTGACCCGAGGGCACGCGCAGACGCCACTGGTAGTATGGCTTCTTGGGACTCACAAGACTCAGAGTTCGGTTGTTCCCATATTTAGCGTAGAGATCAAAAGATATTGCTAGAAAGTGACAGAAGAATGAAATGAATCAGATGAAACCCAACTGGTGATGTGATGGTGAAAAGGTTTTCTGTGGATCGTTCATGGGTGTTTAACTGAAAAGAAATATTTAAAAAGATGCAGAGATGACTTCCTGCCATTTTTCCACAGGAAATCTACAATCCTCACCTTGAAACCCAAGCTGCCATTTTCCTCCCTGGATGCTATTTGGGTTTTTCATTTTGTCTATTCTGTCTTCTGAATCAGAATCGTCAGAGTCCAAGTCTGCAAAGACACACAAAGCAATCTAAAAAACCTTGCAGCTCAAAAGGTTTTGCCACAACATGCAGCAACGAGCTGTACCCAGCAGAGGGAGCGTGTCGTCCTCCTGCTCCAAGTAGTAGTGCTGCTCGTTGCGGCTGTACCGCACCACCTTGTTGGTGCCGGGGAGCCTCCGCTGCAGCCTCTCTGGGCTGGAGTTCTGGATTTCCAGGGCCACATTGTGGGGGGCTGAAAATTTACTCCAGTAGAAAACACCGAGCCCCTCCTCTCCTTCACTGCCCCACAAAAAGGAAGTGAGACGATTGATGTTCTAGATGAGGAGGATGCTTTCATTCTTTCTTGGATTTATTTTTAGACTCGGCTCACCTGAAGGCAGTAATTCCTGAGCGCAGGTAGTAAGACCTCCACGGGGTAGAGTCGTAGAGTTTTGAGAACTGTTTTAGAGAAACAGAGAAGTGGTCATGCAACCTTTTCACCGCTTCTGGAGCTTCAAACACGATTTAATTATTTTGTTGGGACTTTGTGTTCAAGATCAACACAAAGAAGTCATGAAGTGGAGAGAAAATGACACAGGGTGTTTTTGTACTTTTGTACAGCATAATAAGTGACAGTATCCCTATATAGTGATATAGTCTGTAAACAACATTGAAATATTACCTCGTTTCACAGGAGGTTACATAAATACCAAACTAGGCTGATTCAGAGTTTGGGAATTCCCTTCTATCAACCTGACCTTTTGCTCCAAAAATCAACCCCTGGCCCCCGGATGTTATCTTTGTCCTCCTGTCATCCCACCTTGCCCTACTGCCCTGCCCCGGTTGGTTCATCCGCTCTCTGTAGTGTGCTGCGCACATAGGGGCCAATTGTCTGAAAGCTTCTCAGACAATGTTTTTATTGAAGGACTGCTCTTCCTCTCACTCTCGCTGCCCGGGCCTCGCGAGCCTCACAAATGCCAGGCTTGTCCTCGGCCCCTGAAAGGACCCGGTCCCTCGGGGTGCTGTTGACTCACACACACTATGCACAGCTCCTGTTTCAGCTTTACATTTAACACCACCAGAAAGAGACACAGAGAGAGACAGAGTGAGGCAGAAGGGAAGAGTACAAAAAAACAGACATGGGAGGATGGAGAAGATAAGGAGGAGACACACAAGCAAGAATGTGAGGAGAGAGGAGAGGAAGAGGGCAGCAGTGTTTTTGAAAGTGACATTAAAACACTGGTGCTGTGTTGTAATGAAGCATATTAAAAGAAGATAAACCACATGCGATTCAGAGAGAATGCAGTAACAGACTAGCTCAGCATTTCCACTTACATAATGGTCCAAAGCCTGAGCCTGCAGGCGGAACTGAGGGGAGGTGGGGTCGGTCAGCTCTAGCGAGAAGGTCAGGTTTGGGAACTCTACGCTGCTGCCCAGGAAGAACACCGAGCAAGACGGAGCTGGGGAGACAGGAACGCTGGAGATATGAGACTGATGTGGAGTGAAATTAAAAAGAAATACAGTTCAAGACTCAGGAGAGGTCTGATTAAATGTCAGAATCTAAACTCACATGTTAAATAGGTGATAGTCAGTGTGACGGCAGCAGTGAAAGGTAAAAACGGTAGGAGGCCTAACACAAGCCTCCTTCGGGAACAGCACGGTGACGCTGTCTGGATCTCCGACTTCTGTCCCACCGGACCCACAGACTTTGGCAAGGAGGGGTCAAGTGAGCCGGTGGACTGCTTTACCTCTTCATCTCTCTTTTAGGGTAAAATATATGACAGAGAATGAGATCTTATAAAATAGACGGTTTAACTATAGGATCCATAAAATGATTTAATGATCTGAACAAGGCAGTGAGTCCAGGCTTCTCAACACTGGTCCTCAGGGTAAACCCACTGTAATTCAAATGATTACATGTCACCAAGTGATGCAGAAGCTTGTCAGTCAGCCATCCATTTAAGCCACAGCTACAACATAAGGCAAACACATAAAACATGCAGAACCGATGCTCTGGTCAGCGGTTCTGGGCTGATTGAAGCTCTTATTGAGAGCTACGTTGACACCTGATGTAGGGCATGAAATATTAGTATACTGATGATACTGTGAATTACATATTTTTTCAAAACTGGAACAGTAACCGTACGTTTTGTCTTTTCAGCTCTTATTTTGTAATCGAGGCTGACTAGATTCAGTTTCATCCAGTCACTATGCATGATGCTTGTTGCCAGGCTATAGGACTAATTTTACAATTAAATAATTGAACAGAAATATTTCTGACTTTTTTCTTTTTTGCCTGCACCAGCATATTAGGGTCTTTTCTAATGTTTTCCTGGTTTACATGTCGGGATGAAGATGGGAACCTTAAATTTCTCCAGAAGTTGTCAGTTGTTGTGCAACGACTATTACTATTCTGAGCTATTCTGACCTTCACTCCTGTAATTAGTTTGCAATTTTGCTTTTGTTTACACTGGAAACCAGGTTTAATATCTAATAATGTTGCTACTTATTGACTTCTGAACATAACAGGAGAGTGGTGAATAAAAAGGAACCTCAAAATCAATGAGGACTAGATTTTATGACCGTACAGGGGGTGATTTACTGACTGCAACAATGTCGATCTCTACACTCTAATGATTTCCTAAAACATTTAAGACCTGGTAATATTCTCTGGGGGAAGGAAAGCATGCCTGAATGGTTCTGCTTTCCCACGGCCTGCAATGTCAGCACTCAGTCCAAGTGTCACAGGCAGAGACCCCTATGGATTTCACAATTAAATGCAGTTCAATTAGTTTGACGGGCTGTAAATATGATTCCTTTTCCAATGCAACGTTAAATATCAACAGCAGGCAGTGACAGAATGAGAATAAGAAAAGACATCCAGAGTACAAAATGTCTCTGGAAGTTTTTTTCATCTGCAGAGAAAGGTTCTTAGTGATGGCTTACCTGTGTAGCTGGACAGCCAGAGTGTCCGTGTGCGGAGACACAGTACACCTCACAAGTTTTGCTTTGGGGCAGAGTCCACATAGCACAGTCCAGTTTAGCTCCAGAGAGGTGACTCGCAACAATACCTCAGACATAGAAAACGATGGAGAGAGGGAGGGAAAGAGAGGAAATCCCCACTGTTGCTTCCTCTGAGCAAAAAAACACAACAAAAAAACAGCAAAAAGAAGGAGCAGAAATCTGAGCTGAGGAGCTCAGACACGCAGGTGCATTCACCGACTCCCGTTTACCTGAACAGGGCGGCAGGTGTCACACGGAGCCCCAGAATGCAGTGCGAGGGACAATGGGGCCACTATGAAAGGCTACTATCCGAGCAGCCATCCGTTGGACAGATATTGTGGGCAAACTTGCTCTCTGTGTATGCAAAGGTCTCAGATCAAAGGGACAAAAGAGAGTTTGAGGAGAACGTGTGGGAGATATTATAATCGGAGCCCATGGACGCTCCACAGGCTGCAAAGCTTCATCCAAACCTTTCCAACTAACAGAAGGGACACAGCAACAAACGAAGCATCATACACAGGGAGTGTGTTATATGTGTTTTATTAATGAATGAGCAGGATACATGGGTTTGATCGTGTCAGCTGATGTGGCTGTAGATCCAGGAGGTGAACTTGGTGACCCTGGTGTAGACCCCAGGCAGGTTTGGTCTGCCGCAGCCGGACCCCCAGCTCACAATCCCTATGAGGAACCAGCGACCCCCATCTGAGGCCTGGCAGGACAAAGGACCTCCTGAATCCCCCTGGGAAACAAGAAAAGACTCTTCAAAAATCTACAAGATGAATAATGAAGAGGTCCAATGGATTCGCTGGTGATGAAATGCCAGCTTACCCTGCAGGCGTCCCTCTCTCCGGAGGGGAGGCCGGCACACAGCATTCGTGGGGTGATTGGACCGTAGCTCTTTTTGCACTCAGTCTGACTCATTACGGACACTTCAGCCTTTTGGAGCACAGAGGGCAGCACCTTATCTGGGAAAAGAGGGATTAGACTTCTAATTAGACTCTACAGGATTTACTTACAGTTTCCAGCTGTACCGAAACGTTTTTAAGACTCACAGAAATGTTGTTTCATCAGTGATACAGTTTGTCTGATGTTCAAAGTCAATTTAAAAAAGCAAAGTATAATTTAAACACAAACCCCACATTTGAAAAGTATTTTTACTGTCATCTGTTCATTTATTTTATTGTTAGATTGTTAAGTAAAGGTAGGAAGCAGAATAGCTCAATTCACAGAAAGAGTAGCTTTAAATCCCGTGGTCATTTTTCAAATCATCAAAACCTTCAAGGAGAGAGTTCCAGCTGCTCTGAATGAATTTCAGGATACCTTCATGCAAGGAGAACCTCTCTGCAGTCTGGCTTTAAATAAAAGATGCATTTTTGTGTGTTTTCCCCAAATATGTTCTTCTTTGTCCAGTCTTTTATTATGTTGTTTCAGAAAGTTCTTGCATTTTATCAGGGTAACTTCCACTTTTTAGAGACACTGTTCAGGTCATTTGATCACAGAAATATTTGAGTGTAAAAATGGCCAAAACATAAATTCCTATCTATAAATATCAGTATGTTTTTCGTAGCACTAAAAAGTCACGTCACCAACCTTCCTCAGATCGGTATCCCCACCCGGTCACCAAGCAGCGGTGTGTGTCTGTGACGGTGTGGGACGAGGGGGGCAGGCACACAGGCTGGACCAGCGGCCAGAGGGATGGAGGCCAGGGCTTCTTCAGCTGCAGAAGGGCGATGTCATAGTCAAAAGTGTATGCATTGTAGTACTCATGCACCACGATCCTCTGGATCTCTGCAACATGTTTGGCACTGCCCTGCGTCAGCATGCCGAGGTGGGCACTCCAGGAGCGAGGGTCAGACAGGCTGCAGGGACACAGGTCAGGGGTCACTTCACAAGCTCCTGCGAAGTCACTTTATATGCAAAGACACATAAGAAAACTGTTTTGCTTCATCAGCGATGAGGGAGTCTGACCTTTCTTTTCTGAAGCAGTGGGCAGCTGAGACGAGCCAATCAGAGGAGAGGACAGAAGCGCCACAGTACAAACTGCCTGCAAAGTGAAGGCTGACCTGCCAAGGCCACTCCCCCTCGTGTGAGTTAACCCCGCCCACAATCCGGTCAAGGCCTGTCGTAGAGCCCACCTTCCTCAGCGGGGAGGGGAGACCACAGGCTGAGAGGGACGAACAGATGGGTTCAGCTTTTTATTCTAGTCTGTGTCGGCAGACGTTAGTGTTTTCAGTAAAATCATAAGCATGTTTACAAAATCCTACCTAAAGCATTCATACTGATTTGTTCTTTCTTTAGTTTTCCAAACTTTAGATTCTTTCACACAGATTTAACGTGATATATATTGTCAGAATAACACTGAGTTGGAATAAAGTGATAAAGGGTTTTTAAACTTTGTGATTCCTGCATTTGCATTCAAGCTCTTTGAGTAGAAGCACCCTGGGTTGCAATTACAGCTCCGAGTCTTTTGGCTACCTGTGTCTACCAGTCTTCCTCATCCACTGACATTTTTTGCTGATTCTTCTTTGCCAAACAGCATAATTTCAGTCATAAGTCAAAGGGTCGTTCTCCAACAGGAAGGCGAGCTTCGGTCCAAATCTTATGCCTTTTGCAGCATCTAACAGGATTTCTTAAAGTATTGTTCTGTATTTAGTTTTACCAGTTTTGCCATCAAACAGTTTCCCTGCTTTACAAAAGCTTTGCCACAGCATGATGTTTATTTACCACCATTGTCCGTGTGATTGAATGTTTTCAGGGTGATGCTCCTTACATGATCCATTTCACTAAAATAAAACACCAATAAAATATGCCAAAGTTTGTGCTTGTAGGGAACAGAGTGAGAAAAGCTCAACAGGTTTGAATGCTTTTGCCATCTGACGTATCAGTGAAGTATCACCAACATGTTCAGAGGTTGAATATTTTATATCGGTGCATTCTTATCTATAAGGATAACCTTCTCACCACAGTCATCCTCGTCGCTGTTGTCCCGACAGTCGGCGACGTTGTCACACTTTGCATTTTTCTTCAGGATGCAGGATCCGCTCCTGCACTGGTATCTGATCGCCGAGCAGCTAGTTTCTGAAATGTTACAGTCTGAGAGGTCAAAAGTCTACAGACCATGAAGGAAAGGTGGCTTCTCTTCAAAAATCAATGGGGAACACTCACCCTGTGTGCAGTTTATCTCATCGATTCCATCAGAGCAGTCCATCTCTCCATTACACACAAACAAAGGATGTGGAGGGCTTTTAGTGCTGCAGGTTACTGTGGGTCTTGCTGTGAAGAAATGCACCATTTGTCTTACAGTTAATTCAAACAAATATAAAAGATTTTGTAAGAGTGTTGCAACCCAGTATTAGACTTTCTTTTCATAAACAACTTACAGCAGAAGACCTCATCGCTCTCATCCTGGCAGTCATCCAGGCCGTCGCAAAGTCGACTTTTCTCCACGCAGAGTCCAGTTGTGCACAAAAACTGGCCCTCTTGACATGCTGGAGAACACATAGATATACTCAACGCATGTTCAGGTGTTTATTTTAGTTGTTCCAGTGAATCAGATTTGTCCTGTGTCATGCTTACGCTGGCTGATGTTGTAACTGTGGTATGAAGCCTGGAAAGGTTGAACAGAGTTAGGAGAGCTGCAGCGAAACTCAACCTGTGGACTGTGGTCGGGGATCCGGAACACGGTGTGGTGTCCTACGTACATGCCGCAGAATCTGTGGAGGAGGAAGCAGGTTTCCAGAAACCCATCAAGCCAAGCACAGGAAGGCCAAATGTTCTCTGTGGTGCAGCTGCAACCACATACATGACTTCGTTGACCCTCCACCAGCCACTATCGCAGCCTTTTATGTCCGTAGGTTTCAACGCGTAGTTCTCGAAATGCAGAGCTACGCCTAACTTAGAATTTGGAGTCTGTGAAAAAAAAAAAAAGAAGTGTAGAATGCACTCACTGAAAAAGAAGCAATAAACATGCATTTGTTTTTATGTCATTTAAGGAGAATGTCTACCTTAAACCTCCAGCTACAGGAACACTGTGGAGGCAGCAGGCTCGGGTAGAATGGGCTGTAGAGTCGACCACTGATATCAGGCTCCAACTTGGTCTCAATTTGAGACATACAGACTGAAAAAGACACAAGAGAATCAATATTATTTAAAACTGAAGAAACGTATATATTTTGCAAAAGTTAATATGGAAAAAGTGTCAAAATGACCAATTTCATTGAGTTTTTCCTCAATATAACACTTTCTGTGTTTTACACAGAACTGGCCTGATGGAAATTCCTAAAAATTATGATATTTCACAGCACACCCCAGATATACTCTGAGAAGATTAAAAAGCCTTAAAATAAATGAACCTTTTACCTTCACAGGTCTGATCATTAATTGCCAGATTCAAATGTTAAATTTGATTTGATTCAAAATATGTTTTCTAAGGATCCCACAAACATTTGAATCCCAATAAAATATCTTCTGTTATGTTTTTCTGTATATTTTGACCTGCTCTGTGTTAAAACAAGATAGCAAGGTGTCATACTTTCCTCAGCAATGGCTTCAAAGTGTCCTTTAAAGCTCTTGTTGCCACTGGTCATCCTGAAGGACAGCAGCATGACGTTGGAGGTAGAGATGATGGAGAAGAAGCTGGACACCGGCTCACACAGCCTGCGGCACAAACACATGGAAACTGATGAAAAATGGACCTTCAGAGCAGATGGCGTGGGTTTCTCAACCACCAAGGAATAGATGAAAAACAAGAAATGTTCACATGCACAAAGGATGGGACCTTATCTTAATTTGTGAAGAATTTCTCATAAGAATGTTGCATGACTTCATGAAAGCTTGAAAAGAAAAAAACTCAATAAAAGTTACAATATACGGTAAGCTGGAGGGATTGTGAACATGTTGAGCAAAGGATATTGAATAGGGAGCTACCATGAAGGAAAGGGAGATTATAAAAAAAAAAAAAAAAAAACATTCATAAACATGTGTTGCAGAGCACGAGAATGTTTTAATCATCAAAAATAAAATAAATCTTAGTATGCCTCTGCTGCAGCCTCACCTGTGCAGAATGCGCCCTCTCATGGGCAGCAGAGCATCGTACACAGTCAGGGCGTCGTTCACACAGTCAGTGGGTTCAATGAGGAAAGAGGTGACGGTCAGGCGGATCAGAGAGCCGGGCACTGCAGTCAGCTTCACGTGGCAGCTCACACCTCCCCACGAAGAGTAGACGTTTAGCGGGACGCTGGCTCCGGGGAGGTTGGCGTACAGCTTATCAACGCACTGCGAGTCTGAGAGAGACAAAAATGACCTGTAGCACATCTTTAATTCATATGACCAGGGTTTCTATATGATTCATTTCTGAACGAAATATATTTCAAGATTCAAATTTAAAGTTTTTAGGCCTTGATTTCAGTTTTGAAAGCGGCACCTTTTGATGATTGTATGGCAGGAGGTCAAGATTACAAAAATGAACATGTCAGAGGCTGGTTGGAAGGAAGACATGCCCAGTTTTAAATGTTACTTATTATGTTTTTCTGAACAAGTTAGGATAAGTCTATGGTCTATACAAAACACGTTCATTACATTTTCTGCAAAAACTCATTGTAAATGTACAAATATTTATAGCCATGCATGTAAATGTACATAGTCCCATTAAATAAAAAACAAAAAAAACGTAAACTTGAACTTGGCAATTCAACAACAAAAAACTAGATTTTTCCAGCAGCCATTATACAGTAAAATGGCGTTAAACCAAACATGCTGGAGCTCAGCTTGACTTACTAGGTTACAGTGCAGTGCCTGCTAATTTGTGGTACTGCATTTGGAAAGTTTTCGAAATGGCTAATTTTCTAGACACCAAAAACATTATCTTATTGGGTGTTTATTTTTAAAAAGCTTGGACGGTTTTGAGAAGCTGTAAACGCCCAAATGGAAGTGCAAAATGTGCAAAATGTGAATTTTGCAAGATAAGTCCACCAGAAGATAAGGGGATATACGTCTGCAAATGCAGTAATTTTTATTGATCTAGTTTCATGTAAAATTCCTAAATCAAATTCCGTGTTTTTGAGACTGTGTGGGATCCCTACATGCCTGAGGTGTTGCTCCCTACCTGCTGTGTTTGATGAGTAGTCTGAACGCTGAACTCCTGCAACAATACAGAGCCATTCAGTACCAGTACCAACACCCGGCCCATCTCAACACAGACATTCAGACTTAGACACACCGTTGATGAGGATGGAGTCCATGTCAACTGGAAGTTCGTGCAGGAAGCCCACAGAAGACCGGTTCTTCAGGCTGGTGTTGATTGAGTCTCTGAGAATGGCCTCTATGAAATCTTCCCGCATCGCTACGGTCTTCATCTGGGGGACGATGAACACCATCCAGAAATGCACCAACACTCCGCCCTTGTTGTTGTTACTAGGGGAGAAGACTCAGATATGAGCTGCAGACGCCTGCAGGACGTCTTTACGGCTCACTGTGCTGATGATTGACGGTCCTCCTGTACCTGAGGTCTGAAATGACCGCTTGCTTGTAGAGTCTGGCCACTGAGGACGTCCTGTACACAGAGCTCACCTGAGAGACACCAGCATTTAGCTGTGCACCCCTCTTACATCAGCACTGGCTGTTTAGAGTCACACTGGCACCTACCACATGTTGAATTTTGGTTGCCATAGAGAGAAACTCATGGGACTCCGCCTGGCGGTACTCTGGGATGAACTCCACGTTGGCAACACGGAACATCCCGGCAAAATACGCTCCGCTGTAGCTTTCCCTGCGGACTGAGCAAATCAGATCAAAGTCTGATTTAAAGAAGCTTATAGGAACCAACAAGTCACATCAGAAAATGTATCACCTCAAATTTGAGTGGTTTTCTGAAGATCTTTCATAGTTTTTTTTTTTTTTGTTTTTTGCTTGTGATGTGATCTTACTTTACATTACACATATGTGAACTTTACTATTTAGGAGCCTTCTGCGGGTAATTAGATTCAATATGTGTTATTGAATCATGTCACTTACAGATAAAGACCCAGAGCAGCGACCAGATGATCACCACCACCACAAACAGCACAGCCGCGGTGATGGTTGTGATGTGAGGCACGTTCAGCAGGTAGGCCCACAGCCTCTTGAGTCCTTTGGGCTTCCGCCTCGTTTTTCTGTACATCCTGCGCAGCTTCCGGAGGGTGTGGTCCACGGTGGCCAATTCCACGGACACATCAGCAATCTGAAGCCGGGAAAGTGGATGTGGGAGGGGGTCGCACACAGTCACGTCCAATTAATCCGAAACTGCTTGAACTGCAGCAATCCATTCATGTTGACCTTTCAGTGGTCACTTATCTAAGGCCTGATCCTAATAAGAAGATGGTAGATGAAGCTGAAATGACACAGTGAACATAAAAGTGCCTCTTGATGAGCGTTAGAGAAAGATGTTCACACGACTCCCCCCTGAATTATGGCTTAGATTACACTGTCCAGTTCAGCTGCTGTTGCTCCATCAGCAGTGATGTAGACTTGTGTTGGCTGAAAATTATGCTGGGGAGGAGAAATATCTGAATGCAACTCAATCTCCATCAGATGTAACACTCAGCACTCATTGAGTTACCCAATGCAAATGAATTATTCATTCACTGTCATCCCATACGGTGCAGCTGGTACTTAATCCATCACAAGAGCATAGATTCTCACATCCGAACAAAACAAGTTCAATTATCTGAGATATTTTTAAGAAAGCAAGCTGGATTAACTAACTATTACTGCTAAGCATAAAACACAGTTTCCCTGGTTGGGAATAATTGCGTCTCTTTGGGATCATTGTTTTGTTGGATCAATGTCTGCAAGTTTAAACTATCTGACTCAAACAGCCACAGCAACTCCTTCCGATATTCGGGAACCATAAAGAATCAAGTCTGGTAGTGAAGCAGTGTGACTGTCTGCAGATAGGCCAGTTTTATATCAACAGACACTGAAAAGTTGCTGTCCAGGAAAGACGCCCGTGCTCCACAATCGACCTTCTAGCTCAGCTGAACCTTATTGCTGACCACATTGTTTCATCCTCAGAAGAGACGAAGACTGAGCTGTTTAGCCACAATATGTGTACATAAGGGCTCAGGAAAAAGGCTTTCAAATATATGAAAACTGAGCAAACAGTCAAGCATGGTGGTGGCAGCATGATGTTGAGGGTCCATCTTGTTGCCAGTGGCGCTGGTGAACTACACAAAGATGACTGAATAACAAGAGGGCTACATCTAAACTCAAATAAACAGCAAGGTGGTGGAAACTTGAACACAACTGGCTTCTGTATCAGGACAATGAAGCCAAAACAACTAAGTTAGCTGAATTCTTAACTTTTCATATTGGAAATGTAATTGAGCATTTAGCCAAAAATATACCTGCAGGTTGTTGATGGTTGTGAACAACGTGAACTTCTTCTGTAACTTGTAGAACGTGAACATTAAAGCAAATATTACAGAGGAGAAAAAAAAATCAGAGCAGCAACGTTTAGTTCTCACCTTCCATGGATTGAAGAAAATCCCCAATGAGTTTATACTTTACTTTTCATCCTACCTGGGATAAATTTCCACAGAAATAATTAGAAGCTCCAATTCAATATGAAGTTCAGGCCAATGATGAGAGCAAGCAAATCTCCACTGTATCTGAATGTTAAATCATAGACGATCAGGCACAGAATAACAAAATAAAAAGATGGAAACCCAGTGCCTAATAATTCAAGAGGGTTAGTTATAACTTAACTCCACAAACATAATTAAGAACAAATATTTTCTCTAATGCAACAGGTGTGACATTCCAGGCAGAATCTTTCCTCCTGTCAGCTTAAAGCCACGGTTAACCAGACTCTAGTTTAAACTGATTTAAAATAAAACTGTTTGGTAACTCACACTCGCTGAGTCCTGGTGTGATCTGTCACCGTCGTTCTCTTTTGTCTGCTCCGTCTCCTTCCACTTCGTGCCCATGGCACAGATGTCCCATCAAGCCATTATCATCCAACACAAGAGTCCTGTTTCTTCATAGTTTATTTTTTCTTTGTTTTAGGACAGAGTTGAAGGCAAACTGTGAAACAGTTGGGATCCTCAGCCAACTGGTGTCTGAAACCAGATCTGAGTGACGCTGAGGTGAACTTAACAAGGTCCCACCTCCACTCCGCTTTGGTGTGGCTAAGGTTTCATTCATACTCACGCCCTTATAAGCCAACATTCACCTGCTGTCATCTTCATAAACAATCAGAACGACATCCACTCACATCAGGTGTGTTTGTACATCAGTTTTATTTACAATATTACACAGTTATAAGAATGTGAGGAGTTCATTTATCCTCCTGTGCTCAAAGTTGACAAACTCGACAAAAATTAAAAAACATCCCAGCCTTTGTGCAGCAAACTAAAACCTTGTTTCTGGAAATAAAAGCAGACAAAACGTTGTTGTCATTAATTCAAAATATATATCTGTCAGCTGGAATGATTAAAACAACAGGATGGGTGTTTTTTTTGAAAGAGCAGCATTTTTAACAAAAAACAAAAATACAAGGACAGACAGAGTTTTAACACTTTTATGATGGCCCTTTAAATTTTAGGCACGCAGCAATAAAAACAAACACATTAGGAAAAATAGGCACTAAGACAACACTTGACACAAATGAGAAGAAAATAGTGTTCGTTGAGTTTTTGGGACGGTTTAGCGGAAAGATCAAACGTCAAAGAGCCTCATTTCCTGAAGAAGGCGCTGCGAGTGATGCTGTATAGCAGGTGGTGAGGCTTTCGTCTGGGCGGCTCGGCCAGAGAAAACACCTGCTGCTGAGGCACGCTGGTGGGAATGGTGATGTGGCGCTGCTGAAGGGGGGGGAGGTTTTGGTGTGGAGGGACAGAGTCGGCATAGCCAACGGCTGAAATAAAAAACAGGGAAGACATTCAAATAAAAAAAAAAAAAATTAAAACAAATTATTTTTGAAGTTTGACAGCTTTGTAGAAATAATTGTCCTTACTTTTGATCTTTCCATGTTTTGGTCTTCTGGCATTAGCAATGGCCTGTTTTCTTTGTTCATCGCTGATGTCTATTCCTGCACACAGAACACACCTTCAGATCCAAACATCTGCAGAAACAATGTTTTGCCGCCTGCGCTGAATAACTCACCCATCTCCTCGTCCTCCTTCACCCTCTGTCTCTCCTTGGCAAAGGCCTGCAGCCACCTCTGCTTGTCTTCCACCTTCCTGCAGCACAGCATGCACATGAACTCCAGGGTGGAGGCGTTACGCAACCGCAGGGCGTTTTTCAGGGTCAGGCCCAGGTCCGGGTCCCGCCCATCAGCGACGTCCACCACTTCGATCTCGTCCATATCCAGACGTCCTCGGTAGTGCAGCAGGTCTCTGCGCAGGACGTCCTTTTTGCAGTAGACAAGCTGGTGGTCGAACAGGAAGAAGCTGCGCTGCTGCGGCTTACCCTGCCGGACGGCACGGGTCAGCTCGCCGGAGTGGATCAGCTCCGAGCTGCGCTCCAGCACGTCAGGGCCCTGCAGCGACTCAAAGCGTTTACACCACAGCCGGACGTATTCTTGACACAAAGTTAAGAGGATATAACTGAAATGACATCTGAAGTGGTCAATCTAACCTCCCAGTGCAGAATGGCGACTTGCCAATGAGCGATGGTGTCAATGCTCTCCAGCCGCCGCTTCCTCTCATTGATTAAACTGGCCACTTTCTTCATAGCCTCGTAAGCTTGGCTCACACCGGTGTGATCTCTGCAGTGAAAAGAGGAGTAAAACTCTACTCAAAAACAGGTGGTGATCTATGGTAGCAGCTCCTCTTTGTAACTATGTGCTATAGTAAATTATGCAACCTTCACTCCAAAAACAGAAAATCCCACCAATGATTTTTGTATAGTTTCTAGTTGCACTTGAAATAAGACAAAACTAACTCAAAAATATTTTCAGAAAGTTGTAGGACCTAATTTTAAGTCAATACATACTTAATGTTGATAAAAAGTACTAGTTGCAGATTTTGGGAAAAATGAAAAAAATCTGCCAGTGGAACTAGTACATTTAATCAATATTAAGTAATTATTGACTTAAAACAAGCTCATAAATCTTGCTGAAAAGTTACTTGTTGACTTTGTCTCATCTCAAGTGTATTAAGATGTTTGGACCAGAATCTCGGTAAGATTTGGTTTTGCAGTGTTTTTCTTCGTCTCAGTTGACTTCATAGAGACAATGCAATGCAAAAGTATTCATACCCCTTAACCCTTTTTTTTTTTAATTTCAAACTCTGCTTTTCTATTTTCTATCCTTCAGTTGTTTCTGATGAATTGAAGTTATGCATATCATCTAATTTTTATATATGCTACCTGTGGTCTTTGGGCGTGTACTTGAGGAGCTCCCCCAGCTGCAGTGGGTATTTACAGATCTTCTGGACAGGAGTGAGCAAGAAACCAGCGATGGAGATGTCGATCATCTGCTGGAGGAGGCGGCAGGCCTCAAAGAAATGTTTATATTTGCCCATCTTCATGAGACGCTGCAGCTCAGCGCAGGCAGCAGGATGAGTGTTGCAGTACTCAGAGTAGATCGAAAATCCCTCGCCCTTCAGAGAAACAAAGAGAAGTCCAGGATGACTAAAAGTGATTCTGCGACATGATCTACAGAGATGTGCTTTGTACAGGCATAGTCACAACCTGCATGAGAAAGCAGGAGCCGATTTCACTGAGATGCGGTTCTTCCTTATTGTACTTCTTCTCCAGTTCTCTGACGAACTGCCTCTGGAATCTGTAGATGTCTTCTATGTTACTGAAAATTGTCTTCAGCTGCAGCTCTGTGAACATGCTGGAGTTTTTCCGGCACTGACGAATGTAACCCTGAAACAAAAACCGACCTGGTAAACTGACAGAACGCCTTAAAAATGTTTTAGTTCTGACCATCAGGGGGTGCTAGAAAAGTACCACGCTTTTACTAAAGATGTTTTTGCTACAAAAAGATGATGCTGTAAGAAAGTATGTGTACTCTAAATGTTTTCATGTTACACTTAAAGGTTTTAGATAATCACACAGGTTCAATCTGAGTAAATACAAAATGCATTTTTTAAAATGATTATATCTAAAAGAAAATATCCAAACCAAGCTGATCCTATGTGAAAAGTAATTGACTTTGTTTAATTCAGGCATATTCACAGGATTTGCAGCAAAAATTGCCTGCTTACTGTCATCCCACAAAATCTAAATCGGATTTACAATCCGGACTTTGACTAAGCCAAGACAAATTCTGCATTTAGCTTATTTTTTAGAGTTGCTAAGAGGACTTGTTAGTATGGTTTAGATCATTCTCCTGCTGCATAAGCTTAAGCTGAAGATCACAAAACTGTCTGATGCCCTTTTTCTGAAGGATGTCGGCTTAACAACAGATCTAACACAAACTTTCAAAATATTTCCACTTTTGTCTCATCAATCCACAGAATATTGCCCCAAAAGCCTTAAAGAGATCAAGATTTTTTTTTTGTATTGTCAGATCAGCATTCCAAATACTGGTCACTCATAGGTAGTCATCATTTGAAAACTGCACTTGTGTTATTAAAATCTTAACCATGACGTGAATTAAAAACCACAATACCTCACAGATGTCTCTTAAGTGTTTGATGTAGATGCGTTCAGTGTTCATGATTTCCTGAACCACGTTGGTTCTCATTTGCTCCCTGTGCTGAGTGCTGGGTTTATCCCTGGGGACCGGATCTTCCTGGTCCGCCACGCTCTCCACACTCTCAGTGCTCGAGTCCTCCTGGTTCACACGGACCTGAAACGCATCCAACGCAAACTCAACTAAACCTCCTGAGAACCAGAATCAAATAAATCTATTTGAGAGCAAACTTAAGTCAGGATTAGACCTAAAAACAGAAATTATCTCTCATTCATATTTGTCTCCACAGGTTTTGAACAATTAAAAGGGGAACCATTGCTACTTTATTATGGGAACAACATTGATTCAGCAACAAGAAATTGCACAGCAGACGACTGTCGGCCAATCACAACTTCACCATGGTTACCACAGCCTCACTAATTAAGACCAAGCTGTCAGTCTCTTCCCATCGCCACAGAAACCAGCTGGACCCTCTTATGTTCCAGTCCTTCAGCTGTTTGTTTGGGCCTAAGCCGGGTTGAGAGTCTTTTGTTCTCTGCAATCATGTCAATGGGAGCAGGGTCAGAAAGTCCACTTACCCTCACAAAGCTGGACGGGAACCAGGCCTCCCTGTCGCCTCCTCTGCCCCACCACCAGTCCTTGTGGGAGGCGTCCAGGAGGCGGATCACATCGCCGGCCTTGAAGGCCAGCTCCTGCTCCTCCATGGTCACATGGTCCCAGAGAGCCTCGGCGTACACGGCATGGCCCGAGATTATCCACTGCACAGAACACGGGCAGACAGACGCGTACAATTACAAGGAGGTTGAGCCTGTGTCCGACATGTAAGATTACTTCTAGACATGTGGACAGTGCGGAGGCCAAACATCTTAGAAACATGTCCAAGGATTGGAAACGAGACAAGCATAAGTTGGTGGGGTTTTTTTGCGTCACCTCATTGAGCACGGAGAGCTCCACCCCGGGCTGGAGGTAGGGCGTTCCATCAGCAAGCTCTTCAAAGCTGCTCTCCTCTTCCTCCTCGCTCACGCTGTCATCCAGCGTCGCCGAACACTCAGACACACCAGCTGCAAGGCGGATCCAGAGATAATGAGACCACGTGTGGAAAACAAGCAACATATCTATCTCTATCAGCTTTTCTCCTCCAACATACTTGCTGACATTCCTCAGCCTAAGCTTTTTTTTCCCCCACAGAGTAACATTTTGTTAAATCTTCTCAAAAACAAGCTCAGTTCTCACCGCTGAGCACTCGGTGGAGTCTGCGCCGCCCCACGCGGTCCAGTCCGATCGGGGTGCTCTGGGAGAGAGCGCAGGGTCGGAACCTGGCAGACACTCCTCTGTAGGGGGGCACCTTGTGGGAGGGGATTGGTGGTCGTGACAAAGGCTGCAGTAATAGAGGAAAAGTCCAGGGATTTAGGAAGAGCTCACTTTCTCTGGCTTTCACCATCTACTCCCATAAATCATCATCACACACACACATAACACAACCTGTGCTAGCATTCCTATGCAGAGGTCAGGCTGCTCACTTTGGGCTTCTTGTGTATTTGCTACAGTGATTCAGTGACTCCTGTAATACTGGACACGTTGTGAAAAAACAAATCCCATCAATCCCATATTTGGTTACTGTATAAATGCTTCATGGGATTTGTTTTGGAAACTGCATTTAAGGTTGTTTTCATCTGATAGTCCAGTATATCTGTTGGTTTGGGAACCAAAATTGCAACATTTGTTACAATTTCAGCTGGTGCAGTTCTATTTTACATCCTAATGTATCAATCAATCCAAATCCTTTGAAGAATCTGTTCGCCCTCTTACCTGAGGTGGCGCTGCACTAAGATCTGCTGAAAGAAACAACGTGAAACCCTATAAATAAAGACCAAATGCAACTTCCTTCTTTATGAAAGTAAACAAAAATAAGTGGTGTCAGATTTTAGTAATTGGAGGATTTCTTTTTGGTAATAGGTCATAAGCCATTTCTCCCTTTAACACTAGACAAGTGGGTTTGTTTTGGTTGTATTTACCCAAAATGCCCTGCGCAATAGTTTGCTTCCTGCTTTTGGAGCGTCCTCCAAACTGCCTACATTCACATATCCATTTGAACTGCACCTGAGTTCCCTTCAACCAAACAGAGATCTGTGTTTTTGGGCAGACAAGAGTTTGCTATTTTGGTCCGCATCAGAGTTTGATTGCGCATTAACACCTCCCCAAACGAACCGGAGTTTCTAGACAAACAAGCCATAGTTTGATTAAAGCAGACTAAACAGGAATGTACACCAAAGCAGACTAAACAGGAATTTTGCTGTCTTGGACTACAAAATTCACTAGAAGTGAAGCATTTAAGGGAGGCGAATACTTTTTGACGTCATTCTATTGAAGTTTATCAGAGCAAAAGATATGTAGAATGCTGATTTTATTGTTAATTACGTCAATTCATTTGGTTTTATTTACATCTTTTAAGTTGAGCAAGAACTACGTCTGAATGCAGAGTTTCACAACCACATGGAGTTGATAAAACGATCAGGCCCTGCTTTGCATTATCTCAGTCGTCTCTAGACCTCGTGTCTCTTAAGGATGAAACTCAAAAATAACATGGAACACTTTCAGATGGCATTCCAGTTTTAAATGACATTGCATCAGCTACTTTGCTGCTTTCTCTCATACAGTGGATCTGAATAGTCTTTATCACTTTCACAAAAATAGTTCCCTTCGGCTAAAATAACTTTCCTATCTCTCCCTGATAGATAACGTGTTAAAATAGAATAGAAAGTCTTCAGGGTTACTTTCTCCAAGTTTCTGGGTGTTCTCTTTCGTTCTGTCCTCTGTTTACCATTTATATCAACAACATTACATCTTATGGCATGATTGTTGATTCCATTGTCATTTTGATGTCTTGTATTTTTCCGCTGTTTTTTTCTATTCAATTCTAAAACTTTGAGATTTATGTGATTTAATTCAAGAAGTGTTCCTTCATTTCACAGCGGTTTCTTCAAGCTCCAGAAAGATTTACTGTCAAAGTCTCCGAGTTAATTGAGAGTGTCAGACTACAAATATCCGGGCCTCAGGCTTGATGAAAAACTAAACTTTGAAAACCGAGTTGATTCTTTGTTACCGTAGCTGACAGAAACCGGATTTGCTTTAAAATATGTCAAACTTTCCACTGTTAACAGGGAAAAGATTAAGCTGATAAATTTTCCACCCTGCTCTAGGCTAATTCCATTTTTGGTACAGCAGCATCCTTTATTCTCGTCACCACATAACTTCAAGAATAATCTATAATCAAACGTACCACTGTGTTCCATATTTTAAAAACTGGACTTTCTGTAACACGAGAATATTTGTATTATTTACAAACGAAGCCATTCTGCCAGAGCTATCTCTGTGTTTATCAGACCTACTTTCCTGAATGTTAGTAATCATAGCTCACTTTACAAGTTCCAAAAACATTCACAGAGCAGGAACGTTCTGCTTTTTGTTACTATGCTCCTCACACTTGTTTTTCTGTCAGGTTCAAGGTGTTATGTTATCCTCATGTTTTTGTTACTTATGAATGAAAAATATACTTGCAGCAGAGGAAGCTACACTCCTCTATACATAGATATTTTTATGAGATGTATTACATCTCCAAGTTTTTGGTTCCAACATGCTCAGTGCAGCCTGGAATTTAAAGAAGCAGCATGCAGGATTTAAAGAGATCAAGTCACAAAGCTGCTGATTAGAACAAAAAGATTACAATCAGCCTCAGCCCGCACTCTTTGCGATTTAGGAGAAAACTATCATTGATGTAAAAAATGTAAACAGTGCAAAAGAACATAACTAAATCCAGTGTGTATGGTCTGTTTTGGGCTGCTGTTAAAACGTGGCCTCCCTGAAAGAGGGAATTCTGAATGAGTTCTACTTTGTCTAAAGATTTTAATCGCTGTCAAGTAGCCAATAGAAATAAAATATTTTTAAATGTTATTTTTGTACCTAACTAAAAAGGCTTCAAAATGAAGCCCAGTGTCACTTAATGCACTGTATTTTATATTGGCAACTCGATCAGAGCATAATGTAATCATTTTAATCTTTTGGACAGAGAATTTAATCCCAAATGCGCAACAAGAAAACCATTTGCTGGGGACAAGTTGTGAAAGCTTACAGAAGGAAGGCGATCCTCCTTGAGCTCAGTATCTGTAGCGAACAGATCCACGGCCCCGATCACCGAGACGGGCCGATGTCTCTGAACCTCCCCGTTAAGACTACAGTTGTCAAGGTTGCTGCTGTTCCCATTGGAGCTGCAGTTTTCCTGCAGCTGCGCATCTGACGTCCTTTCCTCGTAGTTTGCCTCCGCTCCTTCCTCGGGGATGCAGTGCTTCCTGGAAACGAGCTGGGCGTAGTCGGAGATTGGCCGAGGTCTGGGCCGCCCGCTCCTCTGCCTGGGCTTGACAGAGGCGGTTTCTGTGGAAGCTGCAGCTCCGTCTGTGGGAGGTGTGGGCGATACGTCTGAGTTGGAGAGGCATGCTGGGAGGTCAGGAGGTGGGCTGCTGCCTGCTGGGGGCACTTTCTCTGTTAGGAGAAACGACTCTTGTTCTTGAAGGTGGGATTTCACCTGAAAAGGAAAAAAACAAAAAAACAATCTTAAAACAAAAAAAGGATCAAGAAACAGCATCTTTCCGTCTCAATATTCTTTTAATTGGGCTTTACCAAATCACAATTTATTTCTAGTAAAATTAGGATAACTTTAAATAAAAGCATGACTCTACCTCTTACATAACAGTTCTTAGGTTAAGGACAATTTCTGAACAAGTTTATTTCACAATGTTCTTTTGAGAGAAACATGTTTTGTTTCTCATCGTGAAAATGCAGCTTATGTTTTTGTTTTATTTTGATTTTAAGTGATAGAGAAACAAAGTATAATTGTAACTTTATATAACTGATAAAAGTTTCAGTTTATCATGTATATGATTTAGCTTTTCACTTTTTATCAACTATGCCACACCCAATGTCTTCTGTGTTACATTACATCTGTCACGACTGAATTTCAAACAAACACATATCCAGCATTCATTCTGATGTTAGAAGGAAAAATCAGATCCAGCAATCTGTTTTGATGAGCTTATCATTTTAGATTCAGATACTAAGACCATTATTATGAAGATCTGAAGGAAGTTGTGTCTTTGCCAAACAGATACATGCTGAAAAACCTCAAGTAAAAAAAACAACTTGTGTTATGATTCTGTCAGTAGTATTATTAGCAGACCTTGGGGTGCAATGCTGGAATTTGACAAAATATAAAATGGTGGCAACAACGTAAAGAGACCAACTAAACCACAAAAAGTCCAAACCATACTACTTAAAGTTTACATGCTTAGCCTTAGCTAAGGACAACTAAAAACAAACTTGTGTTTCCTTCTGCATTACCAAGGGGAGAAACATTTTCAAACAGCCTCTAAAAATAGAGCTGGATTAAAATTTAGTGCCAGTTTAATTTCATTGGCTTCTGCTTTTGTTTATGGCTGCATTTGACAATCAAACATCTTCTAACAGCACCAGAATTGATCAATTTAATTTAAAACTGTATTACTATCAACATATTTTCACAAAACTGTTTCATCCCAACTATGTTAAAGCTTTATTATTTAACTTCAGAACAAAGAGGGAATTAAAATGTGTCTGAGAAAGAGCACTGGACTGCAAAACATAGAATGTGATCATTAACAAGAACTCCTCCAACAATATATTGACTATTTGTACTTTGAATTTGGAGAGATCAGGATCAAACTACCAGGAAACCTGGAACATTAGTTAATCAGAAACATGAAAGTAACTAAAACTTTACTGGATCTCAAAGCAGAACAAAGATTTAATTCAACGACCTTTACAACATTTAGAACATTTTTAAAGTGAATTATTTGTTTATCAGAACCATTTTAAGCTCCTTTTAAGTTTAAAACACAAATCTCTACCAATATTCTCCTTTCATTATGTGAGATTTCTCAACAGGTAAAACAACAATGCTTCCAGTAAAACTGAACCTCACCTCTGGCTTTTCCCGGTCTGGGTCCGGACCTCGGCATATACACTGGAATGGCACACATAGTACCAGCACCATTGCCAAGCTGAGTCACCGGTGCTCCTCAAGGCCAAATCCCTAAATTCCTTTCAGAAGCCCCTTGATGTCTAAAGAACACGAATGTAGTTTTCCAATCCATCGTTAAAGACAAAATGCCAACCTCAGAGCATTATTCTACTAAACTCCTCCATTTATCGGCCTGCTTATTTGGGGGAGCTATCGGCTGTCAAAGGCCTCGCGTTCATGTCATTGTACTTTGATCTGTGCAACAACTAACGGAAAGGCTGTGCTCGGTCATAGCCTCCAAACCCTCCCACTGAAACAAAACCACAAAGAGATTTTTTTTTGCGCAACGGCCACTAATCATAAAGAAAGCCTAATCATTAACTCCCCCTGCTCCCTCACAGCGCCTGGCAGCACCAAGGGTCCAACGTCAGCATGTGACTCTGCTGCAGGAATAAAACAAGTCTGACAGGAACAGGAGGGTCAGTCCATGTTGTGCCCTCGCTCTTATTTATCTGACATGAATGAGGACTTTGGACGACTTGCGCCTTTTTTTTTTTTTCTTTTTAAGTGTACGTGAGGTAAACCCAGAAGTATTACATCATCGAGAGAACATATCAAAGATCACTTCACACTTAGATGAGTGACAGTTCTTTACTTAAGATAAGGGTCACAGCCATTCTGATGAGAAATGGCATAATAATTAATTATTAGAAACAAATTATTAATTATAGATTAATAATTAGAATATACTATATTGTCAAACAAAAGCAGATTGTAGTGATTTCCTCTTCTTTGAAATGTAAGAAAATGTTTGTTTACATTTAATTGATTATAAGCAGAATAACAAATCCATTTAGAGTTGATGTAAAATACACATCATTTCAGCTTTGGGGTTAAACAAACATTTTGTAGTTTCAATTGGCCTTTTGAACCACTGTTTTTCAGGACGAAATAATCCTACGAAACAATTACTTCAATACATTTCTAAAACAAGAATAAGCATATTTTCTTATACTAATAGGCTCAAATGATTCAGATTAAAACCTGAATCATTATTTAACTTTACTTTCCAATCTTCATGCATACCTGGCTGAATATCTGACCACTCTTCATGGCAAACTCATTTGAATGCTTAATTTTCTGCTATGAACCAAGCTTTTAAGAATGTGAAATATATTTTCAATACAGATGAGAAGTTAAATGTTAGCATAATTTATCCATTGCACAATCAGCTTAAATCTGTGTTTGAGATCAACGTCCAGGAGGAACACTCAGCTCTGTCCACTCCCTAAAAATATACGCTGTGATGAAGGAATGTTTTTTTTTTTTTTAAATCATTGCTGAAGCCCACTGTAATCTGGTGTGGAGTTACATAAAGATTGACTAAGAGGACGTCAAATTAGAAAGTAGTGTCTGCTCCAGATGCGCCACTTTGAAAATAAATTGAAGTGCCATCTACATCACCGCATTTGGTGAAATAAACATTGAATCATTCGTGTGGTAGCCTTTTGAAATCCTCTGTGAGACAAAACCTGAATGATCTCCATTCAGAAGGCCATACAGAAAGTATGGCCTTCCTTACACATCGACCATTCAACGCCAAGCAAAAGAGACATTCTCTTCTATGGAGGAATATAAAGAATTGTAATGATATTAAGAAAAACAAACACACACAAAAACAAGCACAGAGTAAAATAAAGTTTTTCCATACTGTAAAATTGCCCAATTTTACCAAGCGTTTTTGGCCTAGTTTCTGGTGCAGATACCTTAATGTACTTGAAATAAGACAATACTAACTTTTCCCCAGAGATGGAAGTTTTGCTGTAACCCCATCAGGAGTGGAAAAACTCAGTCAACAAATAAGTTTTTATCATAAAGACACATTTTCTGGAGGCAGGGAGAGATAAAAGTAGACCGAAAGAGCCAGGAAGTTAAAATTATTTCATATCACATTCATCACATGGGGTGATTTATAAGTCTGCAGCCTTACCTCATTTGGTATCGAGGCAAAGTCAGGTTGTTGTTGCGATGCCTCTCCCTTGCTGAGTGGGGGTGAAACACATTCAACCATCTGTTTAGCATTACTGGTAGTTGAAGCAGGCAGCAGCTCATGCTGAGCAGAGATATCAGCTGAAATCTGCTCTGCTGAATCTCTGGGCCCTGAGGAAAGTGGGATGGCGACACCCCGATGTGACTGCAGGTCTGCGTTGTCCTCAGGCTGGGCGTGAATAAGCGGAGTGCATCTGACAGAGCTGACCTGAGCGGTGACGGCTACGGGCCGACGCTGTCGCTCGCTGCTCTGCAGGCAAGGCAAACGGCGAGAGTAGTCATCATGGAGACGGCTCAAGGGGGACATGGGAGATGTTGACGTGGGACTTGGGGATGGACTTTGCTTTCGTCGGCTGGTGAGGTCAGTCATGCTGCCGATTAGCTTGACCATTGGCCCCTTGTTCTTCATTGGGCTCCTCCTGCCTCGGAGGTCCACTGAGGAAGTGCTGGCGGTCCTTTGAATGCTTGAGGTTCCATTTGACAATGCGATCCTCTGAGGGTCTTCCTGTGGGGATGGAGGACCTGGACAATGGCTTTTACGCCTAAATATATGCAGGTTCTCTGCACTTTTACTGAGTCTGCTCAGAACATTCACATTAATGTTTTCCTTCTGGGTCTCTGTCTGGACGTCCACCTTTGATGTGCGATTTGGTATTTGTGTGCTGCTTGTAGTGTCATTTCTGTCACTTGCAACACTTCTTCCATTGTTTGTATCAAGTAACGTGATTCTTCCTGTCCCGTATGCTTTCCTCATGCTTCTGGAGAACCGGGAATTGCGTGTGAGACCACTTTCAGCTTCCTCATCATCATAGTCCTCAATATCTGAGCCGTATTGCTCAACCGTTGCTGATTTTTGGTCAGCTAAACTTCCATTTGATACAAGATTTCCTTCTGCAGTCGTTAAATGATGTGCAGAATCAGCTGGCTCACTTTTTGAGCTGCTCCCAGCTGATCCATTTGGCATTTTCACATCTGCTAATGGTACATTCTGTCCGAGGTTGCTTGTTGCTGCCCCTTTACTCTGAATTCCTTGCAGTACGGACGATCGTAGCTTTTTGAAGGAGTCCACCACACCCAGCCCTGAAAACCCGGTCCACGGCTGGGGGCTGTCATTGTTTGGACAGTCGGCAGTAGGACTGTTAGGAGGGATGACACCCTTCCTGGAGTTTGAAAACAGCCTCATAATTCTTGAGTTATGAGGTCTTCCTTCAGCTTGACCTATCATAGGGTTGGACCAGGCAGAGGGGTTGATGCCGTTTATCCTGCTCTCATCGGAGATCAGAGCAGCACCCACCGGCTGTACCTGGGCACCACACCCAGACAGCAAGTAGGGGACAGAGCTCCTGTCAGCAAAGACCTCGGATGGATATATGTCACTCAGAGGTCTGTTTCGGATCAGGGGATCAAGGTTTGGGCGATGCAGACACTGGAGAGGGTCTTCACTTCGGGACAAGACCTTGTCCTTCTGTTCTGCCTACAAAACAAACAAAAGTTATCAACTGAGGGACACTGGAAAATGAAAAAACACCAAAGTACATGAGAAAAACTTCTGTAGAATAAACTGATTCTTAAACTTGGCCATTTTCGTACCCAAAGATCTTGATATATTTTGATTATGGAGGCAAAATTAACCCAGAGGGCAGATGTAGTACATCATTGTACTCAGAATATTACACTTTAGAATGTCTTTATATGAACCTAAAGATGCATTGGACTCAGTGCTTCTCAATTCTAGTCCTCAGGCCTCCCTGCTCTTCATGTTCTGGATTCACATCTATGTCTAAAACGTCTTCTTTAAGCTTCAGTGATAAATGTTTTTAAATGCCAGTATGTGGGGTAAAAAAAAAGATACATTTTTAAGGGTCTAATCTCTGAAGTGTCTTTTACTGCCTAACTTTAGACTCCCTTTCTATGCAATCTATGCAAATCTATGCAACACTGTTTCCCTTTGGTTGACTAGGGCACACTGACATGGTTTGAGTGGAAGTGTGAGCCCAGCTGCGAGGAAAGGTATTCCTGGCAGCAAAGCAATAAAAAAAGAAGAAAGCCTTCATCACACAACAAAGCTAAACCCAACCGTGTTAACGAGGGCTCCAGGAAATTAGAAAGCACTGCAAAGGAAACGTTAGTGGTGACATATTATTCCAGCAATTATTCAATTTCAACAAGTCTTTTGCAATATGGGCATGGTGCATACAGATAGCACTTCAGCAGAAAGTGTGAGCAGTCCTGCTAACACCTTTATTTGTTTACCATCATACATTCTGCTTCATATGCCAAGTTTTTTTTTATTTTTGAGTAAATCTCTGCATTTTCTTCCCTGTTCTCAGTTCTTCTTTTAAGTCCCTGTTAGGTCTAGTCTTTCAATTAATTAACACAGAGAGAAAGAGCTCAGACTACCTGCAGTGTGTAGTGTGACATGTTTTCCTTACTATGTTCATTGTTAGCTTATTTGTTTAAAACTTGTTTTATTTTATTTATTTAAAGGTAGACTCTAATAAATAGTAAAAGTGACATTTCTCCCAATAATCTTTATTTGCTGTTGGATTCTATGTATTTATTTTTTCAGATACATCCATTGTTGACTTGGGACTTCTGATTTTTTTCCTCTCCATGAACATGCTGTTTGTCTGATACACTTTATAGTCAAGAAAATATGGTAAATCTAAAACACTAAAAATAATTTCTTCAAATGCTAAAAACTCCATGGAAATGTTTGAGTCAGGCATCAGATAAAATACACATTTATTGATAAGTAATTATCCATGTTTGATATCGCAATCATCGAAAGTGACTGGCAATTGTCGCAATCATTGCCACATGCAATGGAAACATATTACTGAAATAAAGCCACCCTAAGTGCTGCATAAAAATGTGTCTCCAAACTTCCTCGTTTGTCATGGATGAGTAGAGATGAGGAGAAACAGAGAGACAGAGGGGTGAGTACCCCACAGTGTGGACAGGCTCCAGAAGTAAAAGCCATTTTACGAAGAACACAACATGGATTTGTCCTTGGTGCTGCATTTCAATGTCCCAGGAGAGCAGAGGCCCAGGCTGGGGGGTTGTACAGCTTTACATGTGTCTGATTCAGGGCAGTGGCTAATGCTGCTGAGGCTTTGAAGTGCAGCGTGACTAAGCAATGAAAACTGCTAATCCATTGTGATTAATGCAATAAATTGCCCATTTTTTTTGCTCCAAATTTCACAGAAGATTAGGTAAAGGTGAAGGGAAAGGTTGAATGGTCCTCAGAACTAAATTTTCAAAAAGGTTTTCATACATTTCTTCACTTCTCATGTCAACACCATGGTTTGTTTTTCCTACATGGTGTTCAACTATTTAAAGCTTTTTATTAATGAAATAGCAGGATGTGTTAGAAGTGAGGGATTAATTAACCCAATGGAATAATTTCACAATCTGTACCAGCAACCATTTTTATACCTTGACATCCCATCACCATCTACAACAATATATTGATTAATTAAATAATGAAAACAAATGCTTACAGTATCAATAAATAAACATTTACAAAAACAAATTATATTGACCCCAGAAATAAAGATGCCTGAGTAAAAAAAAAGGAAAGAAAACAAAACTCAGGGAATAAAAAGATTGTTGGACTGACTAGAGGCCAGCATAAGAACAATTAAACCCACAATTCACTGGTTGGTAAGAGATCGTTAGTGAAAAGAAAAACATCAACAGGACCAGACCTACGAAGACAGGGCCATCCTTTGCCAGACTGCAGCCAGCAAGAGAAAATATTCTGCAAATTTTAGAGGAAGATCTTCTCCAACAATGTAAATCAAATGAATGGCTCCTTACCAGACCTCTGCAGACCTGAATGGCTGTGCTGTCAAGGTAATTCAGACATTTAGTTCAGGTGTGTTTGGAACAGGTACTCTGAAAACTTTTTGACAAAAATGCAAAGCAAAAAGAAGTGCACACTGTACATTACTCTGAGAACAGTATCACGTTGCAGATCTTTGTAAGAATCTGTAAAACATTTTGAATTTTAGGTATAATTTTCAATCTCCTTTACAAATAAGCAATACTTTGTTCAGGTCTATTATAAATTACAATAAAGTACTTTGGTTTATGTAAAGACGTTTAAGAGGACTGAGTACTTCTACATGCACATACAGTTCCCATTTTTATGAAAGTGGTTAATAGCCCTACTTTTGAATATCGCCTCTTTCTTATGTCAGCTAGAAGCTGCTGACGTGTTTATTTGATAAATTTATCAATGCCACCAATTGTCACTTGTTTATTTTCTAATATGCTAAAATTCTAAGACACGTGTTAATAATACCAACATTACTATGAGTAAAACTTTAGAACCTGCTCTTCTAAGTGGAAACGCTAAGCTGGTTGTATGAGGAAATCCTGAAGAAGTTTGTAGCAAACATTTCATTCATCAGTGCACCGACTAATACTGAGGAATGCAGTCACTTAACAAACCAGTTAAACAGAGGATTAATGAAACCTGAGTAGCTCATTTATCATAAGACTATTTTTAACTTTTAATCACCACGGCTTACATTCTTTATAAGTTATGCCAATAATATGCTGTCCGCAGTTTAGATCTAATATAATTTTACTGCTAATCATTATTTCAACACGACTGCTTGGTGATTCATGACTGATGTCCCTATTGGCTCTAGCAGTGTGTAGTGATCCCACTATGAAACAAACTCTTCACATGTTGAGAGGAAAAAAATGGTTTCATGAGGGAATGGAGAACACCCCCAACACCCAAAATAAGAAGTTCCAGAGCAAGAATAGGTGCTTCGCTGCTTCTTACAAAACATTTAAGAATAAGTCTGATTTATCATTTAAATTATTTGATAAGGACAGTGCACATTAACTAGCACAATAGCTAAACTTCATTCTTTGTCAGAATCAAGAGAAGCAGGTCAGAGACATGCCATTAAATCCCCTAAATGTTTTAAGGATGTAATGATATGGCTCTTTGTTGGGTCTCTGACTGGGGAACATCCAAACCTTTCTTAATTGTTTATTTTAATGGATGAGCTGAGGACCGGCTCTAGTAAAAGCTCTAGTTTAGCACAGATGGGTCTCTGCAGGGATCTAGAATTAGCCAGCATCTTGTGACAGCATAGACACTGTAAATGAGTGTAATACCTCCTTATGTAGATTAGTAATTAGCTCAGTTAAGCACATTCAAAAGAGCCAGGTAGTATGTAACTGAGCTGTCTTTGACTTGCATCTAAAGAAAGTTAATCTTAGATTTTAGGGATGTTTCTCTCTCAGAAGAGATGTGTTGAAATGCATCTTGAGCTACAAACTATGCAACTTTATCAGCATAATCCAATTCTGAACTTTTAAAGATACTGAAACAGAAGAGAGTTGTTTGTTGTAGAAGGGATCTTTAAAATGGCGTTCATGTAAACAACCAAACTTTGTCAGATTTGGAGGAAAGAACCAGATTTAATCTTTTCCGTGTGTCGTTTCATAGCTGCATTCCTCTGCATGTTTAGCAGCAGATGAGCTTTCTCAATCAACCTCTCTGTGGAATCTGCTGTCACTTCAACCAAGTTGCCCCATCACACTGAACACTTATGTAAACACAGAGCCACCGCTGCCAAGCACTGCTGCTGACAGACACTGAACACCCTCCACCAACAATGTACTGCTTTCAAAACTACGCTGAATTGTCTCCTTGTGCTCTCACTCACCCACTACGCCTGCAAAGGAATCATGCTGAGTTGCAACTGGAAAATTAGAGGATCAATACGTCCATCTGGCTCCCAAGCAGAAAGATAGTGGGAAGATAGGGAAAGAATGGCCTCAGCTTGAGTAGCATGTTTTTGTTTTGAGAACTCAGCCGTTCTACCACATGCTCCATCCTGCAGTGCCTGTGATGCTTTTTTTTCCTGCAGCAGGCGCCAACTGTCACACGCCAGCTGGCATCCACTAATTCTTGGCAGCATTGCTTAGAGGAATGAAGGTGAGACAGGTAGTCACCTTTTAATAAGAATAAAAAAATTTAAAAAAATGGTTTTATATCAAACTCATTGTGTAAGTTCTCTGATTTGTTACTTTTATGTAGGGTTGAATCAATTAATAATGAATCAATTATAGAAATAATTGTCAACTAACTGAGCAATGAATTAATTGTTAAGTGGAGTAAACAAACATGAAATGATGCCTGTTGCTGAAAGAAAAACATATTGAGAGCAGTAATTAAGCCAAAACTGAACATGTATATACAGACACATTTTGCATCATAGTTTGTTTTTTAAATCCTACTCAGTCTGTAAGTACATCAGACTCATAACTCCTCTGATGGCATAGTTTTAGCTTCACATTATTCAAGAACCTTTTGTTATTTAATTATTAGTCAATCAACCAAAACAAATTGTCAACAGATTATCCCTACACTATATTTTATATAATTTTAGAAATACATTTTAAAAAATATGAATGAACAAATAAAGTCATTGTTGAAAGAAAGTCATAAAATACATTGTTTATAGTTTGTTTACAGAAGCCCTGCTCAGGTGAGACTGAAGTTAAACTTTCTGGCCTACGACCAAAGACGTTGTGTGAAGCAAAACTAAAACTACATAATTCAGGAAGCACCATCGCAGTGGAGCAGTGGTTCAAACAAAAATCAACTGGGCACACACACATCGTTCTACCAACATGAACCTATACACATTTTGTTTTCAAACTACACTGAAGTTTATTTCACACTTAAGGTTGCAACAAAACACACTACAAACCATCTTTACAGTGAAACATTTATCCATACCACTTCCTGGACCCCCTTGCAATGGCAAGACGCCCCCACAGGGGGCGCGCCCCAAACTTTGACAAACACTCAAAGTAGAGAAACATGGTGCTGGGAGCATCATGCTGCAGAAAACATTTCTGCTGCAGGAAAGCAAAAGCTTTGAAGCCGGAGATTGGGGTGAGAGTTCTTCTTCCAGTGCAACACGGACTCTGAACATACAGCCAGAGCTACAGAGCAAGTACTTAGAAGTAAAAGTACACATGACTTAAAACGATCGCCTCAAACCCCAAACCTAAACACTTTTCAGATTCTTGAAAAGGATGTATTTCATCCAATCTGACTAAGAAAAATGGGCAAATCATGAAGCACATTAAAACTTGTGGTTGAATACTTTTGCATGGCACTGTTTTCATGTATAAGCCAACGTCTGTTTCCACATTACTTTCCAGCAATGCTAAAATGCTTCTCTTGGCTTCTCCTCCCTAATCTGCCGATGGGAGCGGTACGCTGCAGGCCCGGGTCCAGAGTTAATTAAGAGCTCAGGGAGGATCTCCCACCCCCACCACCACCACCACATCTCTCCTCACATACAAACACCCACACGGCAGGAACCAGCTGGAGCCACCCTGAGATTAGACTCTCAGAGGAGAGGAAGAACATGTACACAGAAATGTAAACATACACACAGAAGCCGAAAAGCTAAAACTGCATTCCAAAAAAAACAGATAAGCAATTACTCAGAGCATCTCCTTGTGTCGTGCGGTGCTGCCTACACCCATATAGCTGTGGGAGGGAAGTGTTTAGAAGGATTCTCCTCCCTTCCTGTTTGACCAGAGGATCCAGGCAGGCAGTTATGTAAGGAATCATAAATGCGTAACGTGAAGTGACCCCGTTGAGACAAAGTTCAGCTCTGCAGAGGTATGTCTCGCTTCAGGAGCGACTCAGACTCATTAAGTCAAAATGAACAGAGCTCCAGATTTAGAGAGAGAAAAAAAATACACAAGACAATACGCATTAAGGGACACTTAGGTCTTTTCATTGCCATCTTAACTCTCAGACAGACATAACCACCCTGGAGCACCAGAATTTTCTGGTCAGATGTCAACATTCCTATCTCCATTATGTTTCTCAAAATGAGTCTCAGCAGTGAGACAGTCGTCTCAGCAGACTCGATGATTAGCTAATCACTGTGGGTAAAAAGGAGTTGGTGTGAGTTAAGGTGCTTTTACAGTATGCTGAGTAGAAAGAAATAAGTATTTCATTTTCCAAGCACATGACTTCACATTTTTGGATTGGCTTAGGCAACACTGTATTGCTCTGAGTGCTGATGTGAATCCACATTAAAATCTTTTTAGCGTTCATGCTTGGAAATCAACCATTAAGCCCGCCTCTAGTTGGAATGAGATGTGTCAGCGAGTAGAAATCGACCGTGTGAGCATGCAGTGTACACAGCTGGGAGTGTGTCTATCCTCATCCTTCTCTATTCCACTGAATCTCATTAGAGAAGCTTTGCCAGTGTGTGTGCAGGCCTTGTTTGATCGACACAATGATCAGGTGAATCGCTTAGTTATTTAGTGCAACCCAAGGATCTTGAATGAGCTAAAGGGCTTGACTTGCAGGGGGCGACTTGGCCTGTTTACTTTCTACAGCGATAAAATAATGATAAAAGAAGGAGATATAGCCTAAAAGATAACCCTTTGGGTTTCAAATATGTAGGTGGACTTGCACATTTTTAATACAATCTACAGAAATATGATCCTAAAATATGTTCTGTCTGGTTCACTTAACATCAATTTAGCACAGATAACAGTGTCATATTTGTGCATGACCCATTTTCTAAGTTTTGATCTGGCAAAAACCTGTAGCTCAAAAGACACCACGCCTCTCCTTCTGTAGCGTGGGAAGTACAGGTGGAGGCCAAACCAGGGAGTGCCTCCACTCTCACTCAGGGAGCCAAACACTTCACCTGATCCGCAGAGGACTGTCACAGAGACAGACAACCAGAAATCCAAAACCACCCAATCTACAGGGCTTGGAGAGGAGAACACCCCACCAAGCCTTGTTATCATTGGCCAGTAGCTCCACGAAAGCATTTCAGACAAAATGTTTCTGATAAGGAAACAACTGAAAGACTGATTGACGTTTCATTTTTGATTAGTTATTGTTAAATTACAAAAAGCCCACACTAAAATTATATTGTAGTTGTTAAAGTCTTGTATTAAAAGTCATGGCATAAGGACTTTGACCTTTGATTTTACTGGTATAAAGGGTTTATTGATAGTTCATAGGATCAGGCTAATCTGAGTTTATCTAAAGGAACTTTTCATGTCCTCCAGTAAGAACTCCTGGATCAAATATTAAGGGCTTTTAAAGTACTCCATGAGTCAAACTCAGTGAAAACAGAAGTGACTAATTCTTTGTAGTGGTCACTCCCATTCTATGAAACAACTTTACTGAAGGTCTGAAAGAACCACTGAAAATCCACCCTTTTTTATTGACATTTGATTCTAGTGGCGTTCTACACCTTATCATGTGCTTGCCCATTTAAATTTTACTTTTATTTTGAGTTTTTATAGCATTTTGCTGAATTTTATTAGGAGAGGGATGGTTTTCAGTGTTAAGCTAAACCCAGGTTTTGAGTTGTTGTGGTTTTAAGACCACAAAAACAATGTCTGATAACATTCATAAGGTTCAAAGTCCTTTTAATAAAAGTGCCAGAAAGAACAGTAGAAGGCACAGAGTAGATCATGGGTCCCTCTCCGACTTCTTGCTGAACACTACAGGTCAGCTGGCCTAAAGAAGGCTACTACGCTTTCCCTCATCTATAAGAAAGACAAATTTGGTTTTCTGGTTGCAAAAAACATGATAACACAAGGGAAACTAAAGTCGCGCTACCCATGTCTCTTGATAGGACAACACCAGCCCAAAATGATCATTTGAAAACTAGTTTATCTGTTAAAAACATTGCATTGTAATATTAGCTGTTGTGTTCTGTAGATTGACAAAAAAGGTAAAGAAGTCCCACAAATTAGACAATTTTCAAGTTGATTTGCCCTAATTTTTTGACTATGTGAGCCTTAGTGTTACCAGTCAGTGTTGAAAGTTTTTGCTGCAGACATTGTTACTGTTTCATAGTGACTACTCCATCAGAAAGCTCGGAAAAATATCTGAATGTTGTTCCAATATCCTTTGACAGCATTTTTGAAAAATGAATTGGAATCAGCTAAAATCTTTGTTGGCAGGTCAAAGCAATTTTTGCTAATGAATTTTAATTGCTGCAACTAAAAATAATATTTTTGCACAATAAGCCCTTGCAAAATACCACTATGCTTAGCAAGCTTTTATTCAGTAATCTCTCCTGAGTTTTTTTAATAAAGTTCAAATGAAATGATAATAAGTGACATATTTACAATAAATGTATTGTAACTTTAACAGTTATGTTACAATATTTTAGAAGCAGAAGGAATTTATTTTTGATATTTATGTCTAAAAGGTTAACTGGAAATGGGTTTACAATTCCCACTTTCTTTTCTTAAAAATAAGTTTTTTTAATAGAAGCATCAAGTTGTAATCCATATCAAGATGAAAGAATTACATATAAACATGCATGCATAAAAATGGTTTTTTGTTTTGTTTTTAATCTAACTTGTCAACACTTTGCAATACACCAAACTACAGAAGTTAACTTACTGATCAAAATTTCCAATGAATTATGAACTTATTTGGAAGCATGAGTGTGGAGGACGCTGAAAAGTTTCCTCAAGCTCATAAAAATTCAGAGCCTTACATGTGAATTAATTTACAGACTTGAACGGTTGAGTTCTTTGTATTAGCAGGCCCTCAGCCCCCTCCCTCCTTTCCTCACCAACTCCCAGCACACCCTGGCATCTCCCACATCACTATAACAACCACCCCTGTAATGCACCACAATAACCCCCACAGGTCCCATTTCAGTCAAGGAGGGTGAAATCACTGCAGCCGAGGGGTGAAACAATACCGATACTTTCAATTAAAGTGTTTTGGCCTCAGCGCTGTTGGAAAGCCTCCGTGAATAGAAGCAATAAAAAACATACCCTGCTCATAGTCGCTGATGTCCTCCACCTTTCTTCTTCTCACATAAGACAGAGCAGCTGTTTTGCTATTTATCCATACCGAAGCAGGTTGTATCTCCTAGCGGGTTGGTGGCTGGCTTCTGCCAGGCTCATGTCGGGTACAGAGAAAGCCCAACAAGCGCTCTCCCTCGTCTCTTCCCCTCTCTTCAGTCCCCCTGCAGCATACCGAAGACAAACGACTCCTTGACTTCTTCAGCTAGCAGTTGAAGCTAACTCACTCATAAACTTCTTCAGAGTTGCGCAAGCGACGCAGTTTCTAATTTCACTTTCGCGAACCGGTAAAACTCGTTCGAAGCAAAGTAAAACAGTGATGGGCACTGATGAGGATTACACGGCGTGTTAAAGCTGGACGTTACTGAGATGCAGCTCGTTTTTTCAATGGGGAGTCCAGCTCCAGTGAGTCTTTAGAGGATTTGAGCTCGAGAGCATCCTCAGTGCACTTGTTGCTGTGTTTGCAGGGGGCGGGGCGTCGAGAGGTGACTGGTCGACCGCAGTGCGACCGTCCGGCTGACAGCCAATAGTAAATCAGGCACTCAATCCCTGGAAGTTGAAAGCCACGCCCACTTCGAAGCGCAACACTGGGCCTTTTTGGAAGACCAAAAGTGCCAAAAATGAAAAAATAAAAAAAATATAAATAAAATTATATATATATATATATATATATATATATATATATATATATATATATATATATATATATAAAGTCTTAAAAAAAAAAAAAAAATATATATATATATATATATATATATATATATATATATATATATATCCTGATATCCTAATAATCACATCAAACAGGTGTGTACTATTTATCAGTATTAATTCTATTTTTTTATCCACAAGTCACTGTGTAATAGTTAAAACGATAATATATAAAAACTCTTTTTTTGTTTGTTTTTGTTTTTGTTTTTTTTCGATTTTGGAATCTGGTTTCACAGGCAAAATTGTAAAATAAAAATTGCATTTTTCACAAAATTAGAATTGTGTCACACTATAAGTGTATTTAAACAAAAGTTTTAAAAAGTAACTGTTTATTTAATGTATTGGTTTTGGCATATTTTAAAGGTAGGAGTATGTAAGCAAAATGTCAGAATTTACCAATTTATTAAACTGGGCACTTTTGGTACTCCACAATTCCTGCACACAAGTAGGACACAAAAAGACTGGGCTTTCCAGTTGGTTTTGTCCTGGCTTTCTTGCGTCGTGTCACTGAATCACACTAGTGGAATTTAATTCATGAATATTTCTGTTCCACGCCCATCCAAAAATTGCACAGACAGAAACAAGGTTGTTCTATATTGTGAGACAACAACAAAGTGAGACAAAATATACCATCCAGAAATGTCTGTTGTCTGTTTAATCATTCAATAAACTCATGTTTACTTTTTTAAACTCCATGTCTAGGTTTATTGCAAGAAGAGAAAAACTGTATGAAAAAATTCCTCTGGAAATAATTGGATGAAGAACCAAAGTGAGACATCACACCAAAATAAAAACTTAATAAAATTTCAACAAACAAATGCAAATAAATAAATGTATAGGATGTAATTATCTTTATGAAATAATAAAATCAATTGAAAGAAGAAACAAAAGCTACAGATGGCTTAGCGTAGCTATTTTGCCTATTTCTTTGCTAGCAAAAATAACATATAATGTTCCTGTATTGTGATCCAGCCATGACCCAGATATAACTCATTTAATTTATACTGTACAGTGACATTGTTATCAGAGGCATTAAATCCACACAGTCAGCATGTTCTGTTCCTTATGGGTTTCTTTTCATAATGTACATGTAATGTTTGCCTTTCCAACCAGCTTTGTTTTGGTGTCCAAGGTCCAAAATTCATTGTTAGAGATTGTGACTTATCTCTATTTTACTTAGAATAATAAAAATAGTAAAAAAAAAAAAATTAAAAAAACTTTTGTGCTACTTCTGCAACACTGGTGCCTAGCTTAGTTCAACAAGCAGCATATGACTAATCTGGCCACAAGTCCTGCATCTTTTTGGTGGTTTCTGAATACATTTCTTCAGACTACCTTCTTGTCTTGGAAACATTAATGCAATTCTTAAAACAATCACAGGACAATATTAAAGATTTCTGTTTACTGTCTGAAATAAAGAAAACAAAATACAAGTTAATTTTAATGTAATTACTTTGAAATATAACGATGCAATTTTGAATTAAATTAATTTCACTGGATCATAATTATGTCAAAGTGAAGCTTCATCTTAGATTTTTGTTGAAAATCTTTAATTAGGATCCAAAGATTATGAACCCAGAGAAAATGGTGTCATCATCTTCATCAGCAAACAGGCCATTGAACAGTTCTCCTCCAACTACCTGCAGCCACACTTTGTCCCCCACATCCAGGTGCAGCACAGCGCCCCCTGCTGCCTGGTCCTCGCTGGTCTGGTAGTTGTCCGTGGTGTGGATGATTTTTACCCCGTTCTTCATAAGGGCCACTTTCACGTTTCTGGAGAAGACGGTGATGTGGTAGGTGAAGAAGTAGGCGCCAGCTACGGGGCACGTAAATCTCCCTGTCTGTGAGTCGTAGTGGTTCTGTTGGTTATAAATGATCTTGTCGAACCGGATCGGCAGGTTGGCTGGTGGAAGTTTACTACGCGCTGTGAGTCCTACGGAGAAAGCGCTTTTGGGGATGACAGGAGACTCTCCCTTTTCGCCGCTTTCGCCCTTCTCACCCCGAGCACCCCTTTCACCACGGTAACCAATGTTTCCTTTGTGACCCGGCACACCCAATTCTCCCTTAGGCCCTGGCTTACCAGGGGGTCCCAGAGGCCCCTGAATACCTCTGTCACCTCTTAGGCCAATTTCCCCCTTTGGACCATGTGGTCCTGGCGGACCTAAATCTCCTTTAAGTCCTTGGGGTCCTGGCAAACCAAGTTCTCCCTTGCTTCCTTTTATGCCAATTGGTCCCTGTATTCCTTGGGGCCCCATTTTTCCTGGAGACCCCTTTTCTCCATTTTCTCCTTTTTTCCCTTTAGGCCCAAGATTACCAATAGCACCTGGAGAGAACGAATAAAGAAATAAATAAAACTAGGAGTGAAAACTGACACTCATTACAAGCCTAGCTGTATTTTATAATCATTTTACTTGACAAATCAAAGCAATGCCTTTTGTAACTTTTAAAAGGGGGCATTGTTTACAACATTTTTACACCACTTCTGGTGGAAGAACTTGTGGACAACCATTAGCCATGAACCTGGCTAATCTGGACTTAATGGCAGAAAAACATAGAAAAACAGCACATCACCCTGAATATAGCATGTGGCAATTGGTGGTGTCTATGTCATGCTGAGGGGATGGTCTCTTTTTGTCAGCAGAGACAGGGAAAGTGGTCTCTGCTGATAAAAGACGCATGTTGCCATCTTTTATCAGAAGATAAAAAGAAGATGCATAATAGCAAAATACAGAACAATCCTGTAAAAGCTGTTTGAGGTTATAAAAGACTAAACATGGGTGTGGACTCCTGCAAATGCATGTGTTAGAATGGCCCAGTCAAAGTCCAGATTTTACTCTCACTCTTGGCAGACATATAGGTGCGCAAAACTGGTTAGAAACATATTGCAGTAAAGTACTGCAGTGAAAGGAAGTACTTCAAAGTATTAGCAGTTCACTACTCAAGTTACCTTTATAGTAAATATTGTGAAGGCATTGATGACACACTTTTAGATTTTTATAAGAAATGTTGGAAGCCATGAGATATTTCTTTTCTTCTACAAATTTAGACCCTGCTTCAAAATGGTCTGCCACATAAAATTACATTAGTCGTTGTAAAGTTTCTAATTGTTCTTCAAGGGAAATGAATACTTTTGTAAGATATTGTAAATTTGTAATTTAACACCAACAGAAATATACTGGGTTTTATTCTTTTGCAAGGTCGTTATTTTTAGTACATACCAGTGTCTCCTTTGGTTCCTTTTAGGCCATCGGTACCAGCTGGTCCCGAAGGGCCAACTTCACCTTTACACAAAACATCAATACATAATTGTTTTTTAAATGTTTGCAATCAACACTTTGATGATAATATATTGAAACACATATTCCAATTAAATATGGCTCAAGTCATATTACAGTCAAGTCTTTAAACAGTCTTCTTTCTGAACTTGCCTTGGTCTCCTTTGTCCCCTGTGAGTCCGTCTCTACCGTCTCTCCCTGGTGAACCATTGTGACCAGGATCGCCTGGTATTCCAGGATACCCACAAATGCAGCCTTTACTTGGTATTGTTTCCTCTGCAACACATCTGACGACCAAGAGCAGGAGCAGGAGAGCAACCCTAAAGCTTATCTGCGACATTGCACATGCTGTACTTTTAGACTTTTAGAAGCTCAAGCATGGCACAGAGTAACTTTGATTACCCAAAAGTCTGACCCCGAGAGCCCCTTGCAACAGTGGCAAAGTACACAAGAGAAGCCAACGATTCACAGGCTGGGCAAAGCTTAACCAATGCATCCTCATTGGTCACTGTTTATGGTTTAGTTATTGACTGTGCTCCATCAGTTATGCATGGCCTGTGTCCCTTCAGATGCTTCTCTAGTCCGTCTGAGGCTAATAATAAGCTCAGACTCACAGTGTCTGAGAATAGGAAGGTAGAGAGTTTCACTTGAGCTGCCTGTCTGTGCAGAGGAAAAATAAGACATTAACCCTCGGCAAGTAGTTAAATGCTTTGACAGCTCACTGGAAGATTTTATATTAATTTATTGTACTGTAAAACGAATCTGATGTTTGAAGTGACCTTTAGATTAAAAAGCTGTTGCCTTTTGGTTTGATGGCTCACATTAATTAGACTTTGTTTACTTGTCCAGTGCTAACAGGGTTTTGGTTTCGCGTGTGCCATTAAGAAAGAGCAACACAAAGATCAGCTGGCATTAACAGGATCGGAGGCTTTCAACTATGAATAGCTGTGGTCAAAATATCCCGAATCCATCTGTTTTTTTAATTAATTTAAAACTGTTTTTCCCTGTCGATACTGAACAACCATGGCAGCTCGTGTCAATGCTTCCGCTTACAACCTTCTCCCAATTACATTGGTCTTATTTAATCCACATGTTTACAGGGTGTACAAAATCACCTATGCACATTACAACCACAAACCTTAACTTATGTCCTATGTAAGGGTGATGAAAGAAAAATTAAGCATGATTTTTAGACTTTTCAAACCTAAAATCTGAAAAGTGTGGCCTTCACCTCTATTCAGCCCCTCTGAGCTAACACTATGTATAGAAATACCACATCCTGCTTTCACAGCTGATAGTACTTCAGAGTATATTATATCTCTACTTTCTTTGTACAGGCTGAAATATTTCCATGTTCTTTGTATTTGTGTCATACCTGTTCCATTTCCAGATCTTCTGAGATAAGATATTGTTTTATAACTTTAAGGTGCTTTAAACCCTGATCTGTCTGCTGTGTTCCTTGATATGTATGATGTGATTTATGAATGACTGATAAAGATTTTTGGTTGCAGACCCCTGTAAGTTGAGTTTTTTTGGACAACATCCTCTTTTTCTTTCTCCAAATTAGAATTACATGTTTGTGTAGCTATTAAACTCAGGGGCCTGCAATAGAACTAGAAGCATCTAGTTCCATGAATTAATAAAAAAAAAAATCTAAACCAGGTCTTTGATTAATGTAATTTGGATTTTGGCAACACACACACTCAAATGATTCAATTTCTTCCCCTTCATTAAGGAAAAATGAACCTTCAACGTCATTAGAAGAGCATTGAGAGATTTGATTTCTTACTCGTGCTGCTAAACAAAAGGTTACTGTTACTCTGGCTCAAATCAGAAACCAGCATCCAAATAATTGTGCTGTACTGCAGACACTTTATTAGATTGTGCACAGTGAGCAGAGACAATAAGGATGGCGGCAAAGGAGGAGCGGGAACATAAAACTGAGATATGAGAAAAAGAACTCGGTGCTTGCAGTGAGCACACAGCATTCACCTCACCTCAGGGAAGACAAAAATACGTATTCATACTTTATTTTTCCAGTAATCCTTCTTACACACATCCACATATAAATAGATTTCCAAAATACAAACAGAACACACATAAACAGTGCACAATCAAGCAACATGTTTACCTGGCACCATGAACCTTTTATTGTCAAACGTGTTGGCTACTGCACATTCACATGTTGCACCGTGCACATGTGAATGTGCACGGTGCAACAGATAACAAACGAGGTGTAACAGATAACAAACGAGGGCATGGCTCAGAAGAAATGACGCTCATCTATAATTTAATACCAGCATATCAAGGACCCAGCCTTTGAAGTCCTATAACCAGGCACAACGTGAGGTTGATTTGGTTACAGAAGAAACAGCAACAAGTCTTCAGGCAAAACTGCAGAGACTTCGTCACTGATTGAGCCTTGCTAGGATTAAGGCTAAAGAATCACACAAGAACAGAATAGCCTATGATCACTAAAATATAGGAAATATATAAATAACAATACACCATGCCTAAACAGTCACTTTGAGTATCTCTGTAAACAAGTGTACAGTACAGATGGCTTTTATTGTAAATAGTTAAATAAACACAAAATACACATTGTGTAACCAAATAGTATAATACGGAGGTAAGAAGGCAAAAAAAAGAGAGAGAGAATAATACAGAAGAATCATGAAGACATAAATCTGCAGTGTAGCTGACATCATTTTATTAAGAAGTGAAGGAAAACAGTGTTGGGCAAAAGCAGCAATTACAGGGAAGTTGAGGTTAAGATGGCAGGTGTGGCAAAGCTTAGGAGAGTTTTATTTTAGGGCTACAGCATTTGTGGGATTAGTAGAAAAACAAAGTCTGAGATCAAGGATTAGAGGAGGGTCTACATGATCTGACGGTGCATACCGTAGCCCGTCATGCCAGCCTGGGAAGCGCCGCGGTTGCTGCCCATCTGCAGGCCGATCAAACTCTGGCCTTGGCGCAGCTGCTCTTCAGTAAACTCTCGTCGGTATCCCTGGGCTTTCCTGCGCGTGTACAACAAGAGGGTTAGTAGGTGTGTGTGAGGAGTCTGAAGGTGGGTTTTTGATGTTTTCAGAGGGTTTTTTTTTATACCTGTGGAACCAGTCTCGGTCACCTTTATATTGACCGTCGTCCTTTGTGACAGCCAAACTCCCCAGAGCCATCAGGGTTCTTTGCACTGCTGCCATGTCTTTTCCTATAACCAGCAAATATGTGGAAGAAAATGTTCCAGTCAGATAATAAAAGAACTACAAAAGTAAAAAAAATAAAAAAATAGCCCATCATGCAAAACACCAAATGTGGACATAAATTAACAGAAAATGTACATAATAAAATATGGTTGCAGCAACATCATGTGGGAATGATTTTCTTTAGTAGAAATAGAGAAGATGATCAGAGTTTTGGGAGAAATTGCATCCATAGGTATTGATATTTTTCAAACACTTTCAGTGTATTTTGTTGAGTCTTTACATGACAGACCAACACAAAGATGAGCCAAGCTGAATAAAGGAAATGGAGGCAGAGTTTTCAGTTTTTCAGTATTGAAAAATGTTGCGTGCATTTTGACTCATCCCAAACAACTTCCTTCAGAAGTCACCCAATTAGTACATAATAAAAGTACATAAGAGTCTTAGTCTGTGTAATTTAATATTAACATAAATGCAGCTGTTCTGTGAAGGCCTTAGATATTTGACAATGCCATCTCCACTGTGAAATATGGTGGTGGCAGCATTAAGATGTGGGGATGTTTCTCTTCTGCAGGGTCAGAAAAGCTGACCCACACTGTTAGAAGGTTGGATAAAGCTAAATGCAGGACAGTCCTGGTAGAAAAACCAGGCAGCTATTGGGAATAGACATCCGCCTTCCAGCAGAACAGCTCAGAGACCACTATATTAAAGTGGCCTAGTTAACGTTTGAACCTCTGCATTCAATCTGAGTGAAATTTGGCTATTTTGTATAGATAAATGGAGGGGAAAAATCAAGCTACTATGTGAAACATGCGTCTAAAGGGCTGCATTTGTGACTGCAATAAAAGGTCCCTCTACTGACAGAGAGGCTGAATACAAATGCACAGAAAATTTTTCAGATTTCATTTGTAAAAGATATGATGCTTTTTCTTCCACTTCAAACTTACACATATCTTTGTGCTGATCTGTTATATAAAGTTCAAATAAGATCGGTGGAAAATCTTGAAAATTGCAGTTTACAGATCCATCCATCCATCCATCCATCCATCCATCCATCCATCCATCCATCCATCCATCCATCCATCCATCCATCCATCCATCCATCCATCCATCCATCCATCCATCCATCCATCCATCCATGTCCTCACCTTCCCAGAGGTCCACAGTTTGAAAAATATCTGTGGTTGTGACTCCATAAGCTTCCGCTGCTTGCAGGAACTGGGAGATCTTCTCCATCTGTTTGAAGGCCATTTGAGTCTCAGGAATCTTTTTGATGGGTTCTTTGCCCCGCGGATAAAGACTGTTTATGAGTCGACAGAGAATCTGTTACGGAGGAAGGACAGAAGTCTGCCTTAGTCATCCTGCAAACAGAACCTTTGGTGCCAAGGCATGATGGGACTCTCAGTACTTGCTGGTATCTAATGTAATTCACAAGGTTTCGGTTGTTCTACAGAGTTTCTACTTTTGCTACTTAAAATTTTAACTCTCTGCCAGAACAACACACATATAAAGGTCAGCTAAAAACCTATAATTTTACATCAACCGTTGCATAAATTTGGATTTGTTATTTCGTGAGTCTTACCCTTAAAGGTGCTGTATAAATAAAGTTTTACTTACTTACTGATCCTCAGGAAGTAGCACAAAAGGACATTGAATTTGGTTTTTAAAACTGAAATGTATTTAAAATTCTCCAATAATTAAAAAAATAATAATGCTACCTTAAATTAACTTGTAAGAAGGGTACATTTTTAGTTAAGCGGCTGCCCTTTTGTGAAGAAATTTTCCTCCTGTTTTTTACTTTCATGGATTTTTCAGAAAAAAATTGTTTTAGCAGGTTTATCTAGCATTTAGCTAAAAGACAGCAGTGCACAGCCTGTTGTGAAGTTCAGAAAAATTAAGTCTTAGCAACAATTTTTTTTTTCTCTTAAGTTGCTGAAAATCCCTAAATATGTGGTTAGAAAGACATAGCAGGTTGCAGGTTAAAATTGTATATGTTTCTATTTTTTTAATAAACCTTTAGTGAGTAAAACAGTTTTTCTAAATCTCTACCTTGAGAACAATTTTTATTAAGCGTAATACATAAGAGGGCACATAAATTGGCCATCACATAGCAGCCATTTCATATTTGTCATCATTATTATGTTGCATCTTAAATAATTCAAAGTATATCTATTTTAGGGACTGTAGCCGCTCACCGTTCCGTCCATCAGCCACGTCTGGAAGTTCTGCTTGCCCGGCTGCGGTTTCTCCAGGTTTCCTCCACACTGTGCGACTATCCAGTCCACCAGGCGCTGCTCCAGGTCAGGATCGTACTTCTGTTCAATCTTCTCCTGCACCTCCCGGCTCAGTCCATAACTGGGCCCTCGGTTCGCCATGGCAGGCCTTCCTTAGAATCTATAGTGAACAATGTGTGGGCGTCCAGCTGTCCTGAAGGAAGTAGGTGTTACAGACTGAGTTACATGAGAATAAAAACAAAAACAAACTTGTGCAAGGCATTGTGTGTTATTTCTCACACACATTGCATTGCAAAAATATTTTCTACTTTGTCTTGTTATAGAAACTTCACTGAGCTATTATGAACAAAACCAATAGAAAGCAGTGCATAGGAAGTGGAGGAAAGTCATGCATAATATTTAATATTTCTTACAAATAATAATCTAGAAATATGCGGTCCATTTATTCAGCTGTAATTGTCCATTTTGTCTTACCTGCATGTGCTAGTTTATCTTTAGCATCGTCACTTGTTTTCATGCGCATCTTTGTGCCACTTTGCTTATTTTTCGTTGTGTGGGTTTGTCTATACTAGCTTTGCAAATCAAGAGACTAAAATTAAGAAAAAAAAATAGCTCAAAGTCCATTAGATTGTATAAAGATTGTTGACAAAAATTTATACGTAGTGCTGTTTGAGAATTTTGAGAATTTCTGGCCTCTGACTGGACCATTGCAATTATATTGGAGCTCTGGCTGCATGTTTCAGGTTGTCCTGCTACAAGGTGGACCTCTGAACCAAGTCTCACTTTTCATGCAGCTTCCAACAGGTTTTCTGTTCTTGCTGATCTTGCAGCCTCCCTTTCCATTTTGAAGAAAAGCTTACCCACAGCATGATGATGCCCCCACCATGCTTCATCATGTGGATGGTGTGCAGAAACCTCTGAGGACACCATGGAACAGAACAGCTCTGTTCATACTGAAATAAGAGTTCACAGGAAAATCTATTTCTAATTCTAAACGCTACTGGCTGCACTGGATTTTATTTATTTTGTTAAACTGACAACCCTAATTTCCTTTGAGTTCACATTCATGCTCTATTTTATGTTGTTCTATCACTTAAAATCTCGCTAGAAAACCTCGAATTTACGACTGAAATAAAACTAAATGAAAGTAATGAATAATTTAATTTAATTTAATTAATAATTTTTTATTGAATATTTTACTTCCATGCCTTCTGCTGCACAAACCAGCAAATCTGTGGAGGCAGTGAAAAAGGAAGGGTGTGGTCTCTTGGCTGCCGTCCCGAGCGAGGACAAGCCCTCTTATTGCTATGACAACAATCTAACCTGCTTCCGGCTGGCTGGGCGCAGTGATGCTGCTTCATATGACCTACAGTGGACAGTGACGCAAATTAAATCCCCGAATGTGTGCAGAAACTTCAAATGCGCGCAGAACAGCCATGTTCACAGCTGATCGTGGGCATCGCAGCCTGCAACTGTGTTTTGCAAAATCATGTCAGATCCGCTGTGACGTAAACCTTCTCTTTTCTGCATCTTTTCGAAACGAGCAGTTTTTCCAAGTTAAAAAAAAAATATTTTCTTCTAAAATGTTTTTCACCTTCCGGTTTCAGCCTTTGCAACGCATTTTGCTGATTCTTCGAACTGTTTTAGAATATATATATATATATTTTTAAAACTGCTGCGCACACAAATCTGCGACATATTGCATCGCTTGCATAAACATGATGCCTCACATATGGCAAACGCGCTCTCAATAGTTTTCAAGGATGAAATGTGTCACTTACTGGAAAGGAAAGAGTGATGATCACTGATGTCCCGTTTCCCAACACTTGAGCTGATTCAGAGCAATGACGATGACGCTGAAGTGCCGAAGCATCCATAAAGCGCAGGACGAGCGAGCGCGCCTCCGGGCCAGACTGGACCTCACTCTGTCCGGGAGGGGCGACTCGCTGGGTTTTATATGCACCAGCTCCACCGAGAGGGGGCCGAGGGGGGCGGAGGGGCCCCGGGGGGCCTGCGGACGCTCAGCAGCGGAATGCGACGTGACTCCTCTGTCCCGGATGGCGGTCAGTGTGTTAGTGCCTGCTCAGCTGTGTGCAAAGTGAACCCCTCCACCTCTCAGCCCTCAGCAAGCGAGGCCACATGAATGCGTCAAATCAATTGTCTGCAAGCCAATACTGATCAGCTCTGTGTCCAAAACAACCCCCACAATATTATCTTATCCTCAGAGTCAGCTAAATTCAGTTCAGTGATTTGATCACTGGCTCCTCACTCATATTTATTTGCACAACCGGTAAAAAATAATAATAAAAAAAATACATTGAAAAAAACGTGTAGAAAAATAATTTAAGAAATATTTCTTTTATTGCAGTAAACTGAAAAACTCTGAAGACATTTTTTTTATTTAAAAATACAGTATGTCAACTTTTCCTGTCCAAGCCTTTCAGAGGAGGAAGGAAGGATACAAGGAATGATACAAAGAAGTATTATGTGGAAAAAGTTGTTCGTAAGAGACGATTTGGAGGACCTAGAGCCACAGATTGCTCACCCACGCCTTATAACATTTCACTTAGTCAAAGCAGAGACAAAGATTTTGACCACTTCTCCTGTTGAACGATCTCTACGTTGTTCAGAGTTCTGGATTCTCTTTTCCACAGTCTTCTCTTTCGCTAACCTCTCAATCTTGTGTCAGTTTTATCATGTAGTTTTGGATCCTTATCCCACTGAAAGACCTAATGATGATCTGTCGTAGTTCATTAGTGGAACCCACCAGACCTTTTTCCTTTGAATGTCTCCATACTTCAAAGACGTCTCGATGTTTGCACTCAACGACAGGCCCACAGCATCACAGCATCCGCCACTGTACTCAACAAAAGCTGTTACATCTTTTTCTAAATATCAATATTTTGTTTGACCCTGAACCAAAATTGAGTGTTTGTCTTAAATGACCAAAGAACACAGTTCAAAGCACAGTACCAGGAGAGTTTAGCAAACTCATTGTGATGGCATTTTCTTCCAACCACAAACAACTGGTTGGCATGTTTGCTGAGGTCTTTAATTCTGAGCTTTGTGGGTGTTTTTACTCCCCTAAGCATCCTTGTCACCGAGGCAAAACAAACCTTGATCCTCATTCAACCCAGTTAAAGTGGGTAAAACTAATAGGTCTTTGTGTTACCCTGGAAACAGTGAGTTGAAGATTACTAATTAGAAGTTCCTAAAAAAAATAGAGAAATGTAAAAAAAAAAAAAATTGACCAAAAATGCTTGTATTATTTTCATTTCAGAGGAATAGTTCCAGTTACCAATAACTGTTTTTGTAGAAGACTTATTTCTCACCATGAGATGTTTGTTAATGCTGTTTCAAGAAAATATATATATTTTTATTTTAAAGAATTTACACATCTTTAGCAGGAGTTCCAGTACATGAGGACGGCCAAAGACACTCTCATCCTTTCACTTAGCTTCCTTCTGTAAAATGACATTTAGACATAAGCATAAAAAATGACCGGCAACGGAGTTCAGTCATCACTTAAAGGTCAGCTGTGCTGTTAAAAGGAGTTGAGAGAAAGTGGTTGATTTGCCCCATTAAACACAGAGTAGCTAGTGGACAATTACATGTTAATAATCAACTATTCAGCTGGTTCCTTCAGTGACTAAAGGACAGCAGGATTCAGAAGGATATGGAGAAAAAGAAATAAACCTCCGATGGCCACGACAGAAAACCACAAATAGTAAAATCTCAGAGCCAAGATTCACAGGGCAGTCAGGATAAATACTTTGCACTTTATGTTCTTGTTCAGTGATGACGCAAATGACACGAAAATGTCTTTAGTTGTTTTGCAGTAACACTGCTTTGAGGTGAGATCCCATCAGTTTTTGTTGCGTTTCTCCAGTAACTGTAAAAGATTTCTAAATTCTGTTTCATTTCTCATATGGTCATATGATCTGAAATACAACTGAGATCGAAAAGTCCATGTGAAATCTGAAAAATAACTAATCCAAAATGATTGCGGCAATTTCATCTGTGTTGCTTTGGCAAGTTTTAAAATGAGTGTGAAGAGCCAATACTTGTGTATCGCATGACAAACTGATCATCTGTAAGCGACAGCATGTGCAGGAAACATTGACATCTGATAATCGTCTTAGTAGCTGATGTTCTAGGAAATAAACATTAAGGTTAATCTATGCAAAAGATGAGGAAATCAACTGAGATAATTGATTTTCTTAATATCAGCATAGTTTGGGATTATCAACATGTTGGAACACTTAAATGTGTCCAAGTTTCCAACATCTGAGCCAAACTGTCACCCTCTGATAAAAACAAAATTGATCTTAATGTCCAGGAGCCACAAAGATCATGCCCATCTCTTTTCAACTGTCCAGAATGCAGTGAACTTTACATCTACAGACACAGAGAAAGTGTCAAGAAAGGAAGAAGATGTCTTACTGTCAGCAGAGACAAAGATTGAGCTAGTTTGATGCAACAACAACAAAAATGATTGGAGGAGTCAAGGTGAGGTTTTGAAATCGGAAACACTGTACCAAGCATGGTGGTGGAAGTATCATGCTCATGTTTTACTGTCAGTGGAGCTGGTATGTTGCACAAAATAAAAGAAGTAATGGAGTGGAAGACTACCTTCACTTTTTAAGCTTAATTTCAAAATCAACTCCAAGATGGCTTTTTGAACACAAGTTTTCCAGCTGGACAATGACTCAAAACCCAAACCAGAACTAGTGTTGGAAAACCTTCAGAGGAAAGTTATAAACTACAGCTAAAAGCCAGGTTCACAATGATATCCCAATAATTTAAGAGTTCCATTATATCTGTAAATAAATGTTCATATTCAGCTGATATTAGTGGGGGCATAAGCATACATTTAAGCATGTGTATCATATACAACATTATGCGTCTACAAACTCTCCAGATTAATGACATTCATCCCACTGATGAATGTATGGAAACTTCCAACCTGCATTATTAATGTCAGACTCTATAAAGCTCAGTTTGAATGTAAAAAAACCCAACAAAAATAAAGTTCTTGTTTCATGAGAAAAATAAACCCTAGTTTAACAAGTTTGGGTCCTTGCCTCTTCTTTAACAGTATCAAGCTGTAATTGGTCAGACATTCTTGTTCATCTACTTTAATTTTAGACCTAAAGGAAACATGTTCTTGGTGTAGTGTTCAAAATATAGAACATAGAACTAAAAGAATATTCCCTTTATTCTTTCTACAATAAAGGTTAAAGTTTATAAAATGCTCCCTTTGTAAATGATAATGTTTACTTTGCTTTTACTCCGCCATGTGAAGAAACTTAAGACCTGCACTCTGGTGTGCACAGGTTTTATTGACTAAAAATAGGTGAAAATTGGATAAAAAGGCACAGGAAAACTGTGTATGCTAGGAGATAAAGGGGAAACAGTAACAGTAAAAAATGACAACAAACATGGCTAATCATAATTCTCAATACAAGAACCAGAAACATACAAATGCAACCTGAAAGTTTTAGGGTTCATTACCGCTTGCAACATGAGATGCTAGTGATGACAGACAAAATATAGGACAAAAAAAAATTGATGCATCATAGGTGACATTTGGCAGAGCAACATGCCATTGTTTGGTTATCTTTCCTTGAGGGCAGACTTCCCAGTTTGCAGTGTATCCTGAACATCTTTTCTATCCCTTCTTCAGACCAGGGTGGTCAGCTTGTCTATCAGATCGTCAATAGTGTAGACTATGAGCTTGATGTCATCCTTCTCGGACATGCGGTGCTGGCCGTTCCGCCTCAGAATGATGTCCACATCGGGGCTGAGGACACGCTCTGCGACCTGCATGGAGACGTGCCAGGGGACGTCCTCGTCTTTGAGGCCGTGAATGAGCCTTACGGGGCAGGTGATGGGGATAGGGCTCTGAAGGACACAGTGGTTTTCCGCCTCACGCAAGAAGTCCATGCTGAACTTGTAAAAACCTTCCTCTGTGTGTTTGCTGGGGAGTGACCACTCCCCTTTTTCCTCTAGCTCCTTGCGAGTCTGTGAGTTTAAATATGGAGATCACACAAAAACATTAAAAGAGAAAAAAAAAATAAAAAAAAAACTGACTGTGAAACACAGCTGACATACAGCGTGATCCAACATGGTCTCACCTCTAATGGAAGAGAGTTGAACGCCGTGACAAAGTGATCAGCAGCAGAAGCGATGCCGACCAGTGCAGCGGTTTTCTCTGGTCTTGCAATGGCTGCCAGCAGCATGAGCCAACCGCCCAAACTGGATCCTACCAAGATCTGCAAAGAAGCAAAACCACCACAGAATGAGTTGGATGAGAGAAAAAGAACATCTGAAAACACCAAGTAAAACTAAATGAATAAATTAGCCAAAGAAGACAGATGCCAAAGGTAACAAAATCCTAATCCAATATGTGACCAAAGAGCGCCATCTTCTGGATATATGGTAAAAAACAAAATATATATATATTTTTTAAAAGATCTCACTAGCTTTTTTTATGACAAAGAATCTCCCCCAAAAAACATTGTTTGTGGTTGTAAGATGTCAAAATTAGGAAAAGTTCAAGACGTGTGAGGATTTTTCATTAGATTTTACTTTGTTCTATGAGTGTTTTTTTTTTTTCTTGCTTTCAGAAGGCCTTTCAAACCAGTAATCCCCATTATCCAACTTAAAATTATTTTTTTTATTTAAGGGGTAAGCTGAAAAGTTTACAATTTGAAACGTATTTGTGTTGAGATGTAACCTATAGTTAGAAGACAGCAGGGTTTTCCTTTATGAGTCTACAGCTGTTTGAGATCCTTACCATATTGTTTTTGTCAAGTGTAAAACAAAACATATGAAGTCAGATGGTGCTTAAATTGTCCAAAAGAAAAAATGAAAAATAACAACAAAAAAAATCAAAGGATGAAAAATATGTACCTGTGGTCCTTCTGTTAACTCATCTAACACATAAAGAACATCTTTTTTCCAGACACCAACTGTTCCGTCAGGTAGCGCCCCCTCTGAGGCTCCATGTCCTGTGTAGTCAAACCTGGAAGAACAGAAGCAGAACAAGAGATGCCTGTAAGAAGTAGACTATAAGGTCATGGCAAACCATTCGTAGATGGACATTTTTTTCCTCATGCCTCATATTTATTTTTAAATAATTAGGGATCAGATGCTTAAACATCAGTTGAAAACAACTATCATAGTTCTAGCCACAGGCCTTACAAATGTGTCTCAAAAATTTTATATTGGTAAAATCTATTTAAAAAGTGAAACACATTTATTTCATCTTGCATATTTTATTTCTGTTATTTTTGATGATGATGGCTTACAGCTAGTCAATTAAATCTTAGCATCCCATAAAATCAAGACAATACAAAAGACTAAATACAGATTTTCAAAGCAGAAATGTTATTTTATAACCTACAAAATCTTTGGGAAGAAAAACAAGTGGGGAGATCCTTCGAGAACAAGTAGAAGAAGAAACTTCCCAGGTCTACTTGTGAGAAGCCATGTGCATTTCAGAAACTAATAAATTGTGATCAAGCTCAAGAACTGAACTTATTAGAATTTTAGCATGCCAAAGTGAATTTTAGAAGAAGGGTCGATGCTAAATATTAATTCTTCAAATAAATGTTCCATATTTACATAAATAGAATCTTTTTCTCTGTGTCTACAGAGATAATTGACTGTGAAGATGTTAAAAACCACTCAAATTGTGTCACTGCTGAAGCTTTTGGCCATGATTGGACATGTAGAAAGCACACAAGGTAAGCCAGACAAACTGGTATGAGTGTTAAGCAAGGTAATGGAAAAAAAGAATGAATCAGCATGTTTATCTTTGAAAAATACACGTAGTTCATCACAAAATAACTTATACTACAGTGCAGTTGGATTGCACTGTTGCCTTGCAGCAAGAAGATACCCAGGTTCTCCCTGGGTACTCTGAATCCTCCCAAAGTCCATAACATAATGACTGCTGGGTTAATTGATCTCTCTTAGTTCTCCTTAGTCCATGGGTGTCTTTCCTATTCATCTCTACATTTCCCTGCATATATCTGGGGATAGACATCCCCAGATATATGCAGTGCTAAATCAGTGTTCCAGATGTACTTTGTTCAGATCTGCTCAGGGGTCGAAGTGTCGTCTTCTGTGATGGGTTTGGGTGACTTACCTGAGGTATGAGTGCCCTAACGACCTGCAGAACTCTTCCAGAGCCTCAGCTTTCTGGCCATTCATGTTGGAGCCATAGCCTGGCAGAAACACCACTCCTGGGCTCTTCCCCTTCACCCTCATGTAAGCTAGCTTTGGAAGGTCTGGTCTGGATGCAAACTGAACTGTTGATTTGTGTCTTCTGTCCGCTGTGCAACACAATGTTATTAGTTACCAAGCGATGCGTCTTATTATAAAATGTCAACACAAAGAAGGCGTAAACTGTGTTGGATAAAGCGAAAACTGGCAGATACGGCATGGCAGCACCGTCGTCACGCCTAATCGAAGCTAATTAAAGCACAACGTGTTCAAAAACACTATAATAATTACAGATGGTGTTAGAAGCTGTTATCAGAATGAAGAGTAGCAGTGATTATGGTTGGAAGGTCTATATTACACACCTTTAGTTCACATTCCTTACATTTTTAAGGACGTCACGGCCGCCACACCCCCTCTTGTTTATTTATTCGAGCTGAGGGACGTTTGAGCGTTGCAAATTTAATCCTAAAAGGAGAAAGGAATTGCACAAACCTTGCAGGTGTTGTGAAGGAAGAGCTGCGACCCTTGCATTTCTTAACATTAGTGAAAGTCCTTTGCGACAAGACCTCAGCGACACGGCTGCCATACTGTTCCGCGAACACTAACGAAGTATCGCGAGAAAAGCTGTAGCAGTTCTCGTTTTGTAAGAGAGTGGTTAACGTTCCAGTAATGGGGGTTCTGTAACCCCATGACTCCAAAGCCGCTTGTGGGGAACTTGTCCCTTAGCTTTTTGCTGCCTTAACCAAAAGTGTGCTTCAAGAGTTTGTGTTTGGACAGTTTGTTAGTTTTCCACCCATTTCTGTAAACATGTGCCAGTATGATGACCAATAAATAACCAATAGAGAGGGTAATGAAACTGTCAAATGAATCAAGTTTCAGTTCAACGTACTAAATATAGCACCTGAACTGTAACCCTGATAATTACTTCGATGATACCTTAATCTGTATTTTATTATAGTAGCAAAATGTCACACATTTTGTGACATTTTAAGGTTAACCTCTTGTTCCCTTTGACTTGGGGAGCAAGGGGTTATTAGTAGGCTGATTTAAAGTGAAAATGAAAGAGGTCCCCTCCCTACTTCATTGTGCCATCCACAGTAGACTATTCTTGGATCGTTTAAACAAGCTTCATTTCAGCTCAGTTTTTGTCTTGTTTACTCTGTGAAAAAAAGCGGAACATTTTAGCCAAGATTGAAGGTGTTAATTTTGGAGCAGCAGGTTCTTTGTTAGTTATCTTCTCAGTCTAGGATGACATAAGTCTTACACCATACAAAAAGACAAAGCAAAGACAATGAGAGATAAAAGCACTGTGAAACAAAGGGAACACAAAAGAGAACTTCAAATAAAAATTGACAGCAAGAGTCAGTAGAAAGATGAAGAGACATGTCTATAGAGATTCATAAACACTAGACAGTGGAATGTTAAACCAAGTTTGTATTATATTCTTATATTCTTCAACAATCTTGTTCTTAAAATGCCACAAACTGGGCAATCAGTGCAAGTTAAACCATTTCTCATTATAGGCACAGACACCCAGAAAAGCTGAGCACCTTTCAGATATTCTGTCTGCATGACTCCGGTACAGAAAAAATATATAAATATATACATCGACAGACAACATAAACATTTATAAAAATAACAGCTACACTATCACTGGAAGGTACATGGTACTAGATACTGCTAGATGTATACTGGCAACTGCAGTTTCACATCAAGAATATCTGAAAACACGTGAAACTAAACACTGTGTGTATGAGTACCTGTGTATTCTTCCCCATAAGAATGGAGTTTCTGTATGACGTTTGCATGGAAGCCAGAGTACCTAGAGGACTAATGCATGTGCATGCATTAGTCCTAGAGGACTAATGCATGCATTAGTCCTAGAGGACTAATGCATGCACATGGACTGCATGAGTCCATGTGCATGCATTAGTCCTCTAGGTACTCTGGCTTCCTCCCACAGCTCAAAAACATACTAGGTTAATTGGTTACTTTAAATTGCCCTTAGGCATAAGTATGTGCATGGTTGTCTATCCTGAGTGTCCCTGTGTTGCCCAGTCAAGGACTGGCGACATGTCCAGGTTGCATTGCTTGTCGCCCAATTACCGCTGGAGTGAGACATCATCTCTTTGCCCTGCAATATGTAGTCATTGTATCTTTGGACGTGGAATAAATTTCCACAACTATGTATGTGACCAAAACACAACTTTTGCCACCATAAATATATTTCAGTCTGTTATTTTTTTTATGCACTGCTTTGTAAAATTTTGTTTTAGATCTGTAAATATAGCTGCATAATTTATATAAAACAATATGAATTAAATAGTGCTACTTATGCTTATCTACTGCTACATTAAGCGGTGAATGCACTCTATTCTGACTAAATAAATACATGTAAATTAAAAAAATTCTCAATTTTAATTTGAACTGAAATAATCTTGAGTAAATGTGTTTATTTTCTTCATGAAACTTTCTCCGGACTTGTTTTAGGCTAGATATTTATAGATAAAGATGCTTTTGATGTCCAATCATTTATTGGATTCTGGCACTTTTGGCTTTCCATACAATACTGTAGTTTTATCCCGTTTTATTGCAGAACCTTTCAAGAGGGTTGGGAAACAGATGCTTTAAGCTAAAAAAAAAAAAGCTGTTTTTGCTGTCAGTTAGCATGCCAGGTAGTAGTCTGAGTGCACGAAACAGTAAAGGAAAGAGAAAAAAACACGCAGAAAAGTTGCTGTGTGTTTGACTGTCATGTGAAGTGTTAGTTTGTAACATGACTCAGAGCGTCACAGGCGGAAGGTCACAGAGCAGCAGGACAGAACGGAAGCGGGAGTAAAGAGCCTATCCGCCATTGTGGAATAGTAAGGGATATTCCAATCACTTTCAAATTGACTGATTAAACACCTTCTCGTCAGCAGACGCCGAAGCAGCTGGAAGAGGCTGGTCGTCGTCCGATCTTAGCCCAGCAGGGGGGGGGGAAGAAAAAAAAAAAAAAAAAAAAAAAAAAACGCCGCCTTGTAACGTTGACGGAGTGATTGGACGAGAAGGAGAGACGAACCAGGAAAGCAGCACCGAAGTGCAGAAACAGAGAGACGAGCAAGCAGGGGGGGAGAGAGAAGCCGCGGACAGTCTGACAAACAGCGAGCAGTTTCGGTTCCTGGAGGATGTCTGCGACCACAGTCGATCAGGTTCGTGTAGCTGCGCTGTATGCTAGCTTTGAGAGGGAAATAAAACTTTACGGACCACTGTTTGATGGGCTTTCTCCGCCAAATCAAACAGGCTACAAAGTCTTTGATATGTGGTGGTTGTTAGCCGAAAGGTAGGCCAACTGTACCGCCAACGTACACCGGCTGCAGCCGGTTGCCAATGCGGCACCGTTTACTGGTTGTCAGAGCGTTTGACATCCGGTTAGTAAGACGAAGCAACCTGTAAATGCTAACATCCGGGCAGAAGCTCTCACTTAGGTGTTATATTTGTAGGACAGTGTCTGTCTGCTCTGCCAGTGTGTTTTAATATCTTATCACTTGTTGTTTCAGAGAACCAAAGGACAAGGAAATAAAGGTAAGGCTTTGACTGTGAGTTTTAGCCACTGCAGGTTATGATATTCTGTGCCATTACTTGCTGACAGTGTTGCTGAACTGTAGTCCAAACTGCAGCCTGGAGCATTGTTGACACAACACAGCAGAGCATACCTGTGATCAAATCGTAGCTATCTGAAATCATGGCTGCTTGGGGATTGCAGCTTCTTCTAGTTACTTATATTAGATTTTTCCTTTTTATATTTAGTGCAAAACGGATCCATGCATCAAAAAGATGGTGTGAATGATGATGATTTTGAGCCTTACCTAAGCGGCCAGACAAATCAGGTAATGTACTTTCTAAAATACACAATGCTTAAATTAGGATAAGGATTGCCACAGCCATTTTTAATAAGTAGTAGTGTTTTTACACCTAACTCACAAAATATTTTTGCCACAATTCTGAAGAAAGGGCCATCTGTATGCTTATTTCCAAGTTCAGAGTTTTATTTTCCAGTATCTCATCACATGTTATTAATAGCTTCTGTTGTACATGGCTAGCATACAGTTCAATGAGATATTATTCATATCCCCTGAATCAGTCTATCACAAAGTTGTAAGTAACTGAAGTGGACAGAAAATCTTTTCAAACAAAAAATGAATCTGTAATCAGTCCCCTGAGTCACTACTTTTTAGAACTAAAGCTGCAACTCTTTTGGAGTATCCTCCATCCATCTTCTTCCTGTTAACCCGAAACGTGTCACGGGGGCAGCATCTTCAACCAGATTTGTGAAATTTAGAATTGGAAAATTTTGCCCATTGTACATTGCAGAATACCTTAAACTCAGTTAGAGTAAATGAATAAAATAAGAAAAAAAGTATACAAAGACTGGTGGAACTATTATGTTTGCCTTATCTATAAATCTGATGGGGTAATATTAATAGATGCTCTTTGAAATGTTTTCCAATGTTGTGAACTCGGGTGCTATGATGCATTCATATGAACAGCACTTTTCATTAAACTAAGGCAGTACAACAAAATGTATTAAAATATAATTTTGTTACATAGAACTTACCTAAACAGTAATTAAATGCTAAAACATTTGTCTTTTTGAATTATACTTTCAATCTCTTGTGTTTCTCTGCCATGCAGAATAACAGCTACCCACCAATGTCTGATCCTTACATGCCCAGCTACTATGCTCCATCCATTGGGTTTCCTTATTCTCTGGGAGAGGCTGCTTGGTCCACAGCTGGAGATCCACCTATGCCCTACCTTACCACCTATGGACAGATGAGCAATGGGGAGCCGCACTTTATCCCTGATGGTGTTTTCAGCCAGCCAGGAGCTCTAGGAAATACACCTCCCTTTCTCGGGCAGCATGGCTTCAACTTCTTTCCTGGCAGTGCAGACTTTTCCACTTGGGGTACCAGTGTTTCTCAGGGTCAGTCAACTCAGAGCTCAGTCTACAGTAACAGCTATGGCTACGCTCCCAGCTCACTGGGCCGGGCAATCACAGATGGACAGGGGGGCTTTGGAAGTGACACCCAGCTCAGTAAGGTCCCAGTGCTGAACAGCATTGAGCAGGGTATGACAGGGCTAAAGCTGGGTACGGACATGGTGGCAGCTGTCACCAAAACCGTTGGCTCACCTTTAGGGGGTACAGTGGGCATGAACAGCACAGTGGCCAATAATCTCCCTCCATCTGTCAACTCGTCTGCATCCAAGCCTGCCACTTGGGCAGCAATCGCCAAGAAACCGGCCAAAACCCAACCCAAGGTCAAAACCAAAGCCAACATGGGGCTGGGGGGAGGTGCTGCCATTCCCCCACCCCCAATTAAGCACAATTTGAACATTGGTACCTGGGACGATAAGGGCTCTTTAAACAAACCGCAATTAGCTCAGACTATGATGCCCCCACAACCTCTGGTGCAGCCCCCACTCCTTGCTCAGCCCCAACCCTTACTGCAGAACCCCTTGCCCCCTCAGCCTCCACACCAACCCCAGCATCAACACCAGCCTTTCCAGCTCCAGTCTATACAATCACCCCAGCACCCCCAGCCTCTGCCCCATGGCCCTCCTCACCTTCACCTCCCCTCCCAACCTGGCCTCCCACAGCACCTTCATCAACAACAACCTCAGCAGCTTGGCCCACCCCCCAATCGCTGGATTGCCCCCAGGAACCGTGGTGAGGGCTTTAGTCTGGGTGGCGGAGTTCCATTGAGTGCCTCCACTTGCTCTGGAGAAGTGCACCCCGTGTTGGAGAAACTCCGTACCGTCAACAACTACAACCCCAAAGACTTTGACTGGAACTTGAAAAATGGACGTGTTTTCATTATCAAGAGCTACTCAGAAGATGACATCCACCGTTCAATCAAGTACTCTATCTGGTGCAGTACAGAACATGGAAACAAGCGCCTGGATAGTGCTTACCGTTCGCTATGCAACAAGGGCCCCTTGTACCTGTTGTTCAGTGTCAACGGTAGTGGGCACTTCTGCGGTGTGGCCGAAATGCGATCGCCAGTGGACTACAACGCCTATGCAGGCGTCTGGTCTCAGGACAAGTGGAAGGGCAAGTTTGAGGTGAAGTGGATTTTCATCAAGGATGTGCCCAACAATCAGCTGCGTCACATCCGGCTGGAGAACAATGACAACAAGCCAGTGACCAACTCCAGGGACACTCAGGAAGTGCCTCTGGAGAAGGCCAAACAAGTCCTTAAAGTTATTGCCACTTACAAGCATACCACCTCAATCTTTGATGACTTTGCACATTATGAGAAACGTCAGGAAGAAGAGGAGGCTTTGAGAAAGGTGAGATAAATTACCTTCTATTGAACTTAAAAGGGAACACACTTCTGGTGAGTATTGTCATTTTCCACACCTTCATTGGCACCTCAAACACAGATTGGTTCCGACTGCCAAAGTGCAACGAGGTGGGATCAATTACTGGACTTCAGTTATGGGTATTTTTAAATACTGTAGTCGTTTATTTTCCAAAACAATATCTGGGCACCATGCCTTGGAGCATCAGCTGCTGACCAGACGCCGCCATTGTAGGTTATAGTAGAAAATCTTTTGATGGTCTCCACTGTGTGTTCCGTTTTATAAGAAGCTCCTTCACTTTCCTGATGTAATTTGTTGGCCATTTTATATATATAAAAAAACTGGCCAAGTATTTCTGAATATATGCTGATTTTTGTAAATATAACCAGCCAATGTCGTTCAACTTGATGAGAGGTGGTAACATCAGCGGTTACATCGACAGTCTGCAATAAATGGAAGTTCCCCGAGGCCTGTCTGCAGATTGACGCTTCGCCATTACTCATGAGCAAGTTCAGGAAACCCTGAACCTGCGTCAGCCATCTGGCATTGTTAAGATTGCTAAGAGTCACCCAAGTGGAGTTAGGTGACTGTCGTGTTTCCTGAAATAACCCACATTCCTGGCATTCTGTTTTTCCAGACAAAGGCAGACATAAAGTTGGATCTACTTTTGAACCACAAGCCCTCCCAGGCATCCACAGACTCCTCATGCTTTATTAGCCTTTTAACAGCATAAGCTCCCAGGCTCCAAAGTGGTTAAAATGTGCCCTGGCAGAGTTAGCAGAGTTTATTTTTTTAATATTTTGTTCTGCATATTATATTATGAAATTCTTTTATTACATTGAGCTGTCATTCTGAAAAACACCCTTGGTTTAACATCCTTACAGGAGAAATGTAATTATATCCCAATAGTGGTAATAATGGTGCAATGCAAATGGAAGTAAAAAAACCCCACAGAGAATTATATCTCTAGTAGTGTCTTTCTGCATCCATTCTTCTTAAAACACATACACACAACCCCCTTCCTGTCTGTTTCTCCAACTGTTTGTGCTGCACTGATGCTATATTGACTCCTCGTTGTTGACCTTGTTAATATGCACTCGGTTCCTTTCTCATAAATATTTCAAGTCAATGTTTTCAGGCTCCTGAAAACAAACTGTCAGTAGGAAGCCAGTTTCATCCCGCGTCACACAGGGGTCGAGCCGTGCTGCTTTTGTATCCCTGCCCCTCATTACATGTCGGGATCGGCGCAGGTCGAGGCCTCGCCCTACTTCACCTGACAAGGTTAATTGTTGCCTGTTGTTTGGCCAGTCCTACCCAGCCTTTCAGAGATGTCAGGCTTGAGCAACACCTTTTTCTAACACCATCTAAAGATGTGGCTTTTTCTTTTTCTTCTTCTTCTTCTTCTTGTTTTTGATTGGAAAGATAAACTTGCGTCTAAATTTTATTTGGGGCTTTTATCGAATATCGATTTGTCCATTTTTAATATGTCCTTAGCTGGTATTGTGCAGCTTCTTTGCACAATTTCATAATTGAATAGATTAACAAAAAAAATAACTGTTTAGTTGAAACATACATTTTACTCATTAGTTTGAGGAGATTAATTGCATAATTAGTTTTGTAATAAATTGCTCAGTCTGGTTATATTTCAGCTTGGGAGAACTACATTGATTTGAGCTGCAGGGCTTGTATAGACTAAATATCATGAGGCTTTTTGTCCTGAGTCGCAGGCCATCTGGGGATTGAGTTACTGCTGGGGCCTGGGTCTTTCTGCGTTTTTCCCAGGGAACTGATATGGTCAATCTCAAAGAGAGCACTGTTTCATCTGAGAAATGAGAGGGGAATAAAATGTTTTGTACCTGTGCTGTTCTTCACATGACACTTCACAGCATTCATTTTCCTTTTATCTATAACAAGCCAGTGAATATGAGGCGGATATTTAGAATATCCACCTCCTTTTATCCCAGACTATGTGAGACTTCAGGCTGCAAGCAGATAGTGACAGCAGGCTCCTGACCTGGCTGAATATTTGGTCAGTCCATTCCTTGGGATCTAGCTCTTTTCTCCTGTTTTCCAATCAGTTTCTTTCTATGGTTTTAACTTGAAACATGCACTTTGTATTTTTATCTTAGTGATTACTTTTTTCCACCCAGGTACTTGGAATTAACATAAAATAAATCCTCAACAAAATACAGAGTACATAATTCCTTGTGCTTTTTTACATTCTGTCATGTTTCTTAATAGTTATGAATTGTGTTCTGAGTTTCTATTTGTGACGTTTTTAATGTGAAGTTGTATGCGAAATATCTTATTTTTGTGATGCTTTGTGAAAGAAAGGCTTCTTTATATCAGATGTACATGAGCTCGTTTTAAATGCCGGATTTATTCTGACTAGTCTCTACATCAACACCGTATGTGTCCTTTAAATACGCCACAGAAAATTGCAGTGTTAAATGAACACAGGACCACCTGATGGTGGTTTTGAAACATTCAAATAATAAATAAATAAATAAAAAATACAAGTTTGAACCCCCAACCAGAATAAAATAATTTAAGTGCCACATTTTCAGGATGAAGGCATCTTCATACGTCCTGTAGCTATTTGTTAAAAATTGCTGACATTGGAGCTGCGGGGTCCACTGGGTTCCAGTTCAGGATCTCCATGAATTTGGCTTCTTCCAGTGCATCTGTTGCTGTCAGCGCCTTGGGCTCCTCGTTGTGTTCCCTGCATGCATTCCTGAATAGTTTTTGCAATGCTGCAGACTCGAGTCGGGAGAGACTGTTGCCATGGAGGGGGTGTAGCTTGGTTGGTTGGCTGGCATGTGTCGCGGTGATAACCGCATGAGTGCGTGGAGCCACCGTTTCCCTGTATAAATTTTTAGAAGGAAACAAGATGAGCAGTTTAATTCCCTTCACCTGTAACTGCTTTTGATGTTGTGGTTTATTGAATTTGTACATTAACATATTTCCCTGGGAAGCTACACGCAAACACTCTTATTATTGCTCTTTCAGGTATTAAAAAAAATCCCGTGTACACATAACCAAAACTTGCAGTTAGTCAACCTGCTGAATGTCCAATTCTCACACTAATTTGCTGTGTTTTTAATGAAGTAAAATCTTGCTGCGTAAATTACACCCGCCTGATTAAACCCCACCTACACCTAATAAACAAGAACAGCAGTTTCATGTTCCAGAGCAATATATAGCACAAGCTGTCTGATGAATAGTAAGTGCTCCCTGCATGCAAATAAAATTGCAATAATTTTTTGATGCATTTCAAAACAAATGAAAACCATTTTGATTGAATATTATTTCCGCAAATAGATGGGCCTAAAAATGGCACACGGGAAAAAGACAGACTCAAGTAATACAAGGCATAGATGAGTCAAACAAAAAGACATTAAGCCATTACAGACTTCCCATTCAGTGCTTTGCTTGCTAATAGCAGTATTGATTCTCTTCTTGTTTGCTTTTTTATTTATTTTTTTACATGGGTATGGAACAAAGAGCTACCTTTTTATTCTAGTTCAGGTGATATGTTTACAAATTAAAACTCAGTTTCTTCAATATAATTTCTCTACATTTAAGCAATGCTAAACCTACAAATAAACCTAGTTTATTTTAATAATTGCATTTAAGAACTATAATACATTTATTATATGAATTCATTGGATATGTTGTTTATAGGTTTTGTTTGTACCATGTAAACCCAGAATTCAGCTTCTCAGAAAATTAGAATATTACAAAAAAGTAATCAAAAAATAAGATTTTCAGTACAGAAAGGTTATTGTCTGTAAACTTATGGGAACGACTTCTGATATGACAGATGTCCAGCAGACAGTCATTACTAAAGAAGTTAGCGGTCCGAAGAGTGCTTTATTGCAGCATGGTGGAAAATTAAGTGGAAGAAAAAAGTGTTGAAGAAAAGATTGCTGATTGGTTGTTTTGATTGGTTTTTGAAGCTGTCTTTTCAAAAGTTTGGCGGGAGGATATTTACTAAGTATGGAGCAGTTCTATATCAAAGATACCAGCCGAAGGTTGCTATTAAAACAGGTCTCCATGTCACACCTTACTGATAAATAATTAATGCACGATGAGCCCAATTTACAATTGAATGCATAAACTGTACAGTACATGAACATACTTCCAGTAGGTTGCTGTTTATGTTTTTAAAATCCTTTTTTGTAGGTCTTCCAAGTGTCTGAAAACCTGTATTTTGGGTTTTTATTAGCTATAAGTCAGAACCATTGAAATTAACAGGGTATTGCTTCAAACACAATGCTGTGTTTAACGAATGTGCAACTTTTTAGTGTTTACCAATAACTCTAATTTGATGAAATGAGGTAGAAAGTGTCAATCTCACTGACAATGCTGACTTTGAAGCATTTCTTTCTCCGCTCTCGCTGACTGCTGATCTGTGTGTGTTTTGTCCTCCAGGAGCGCAGCAGGAATAAGCAGTGACCTTGAGGCAGACCCTCTGCAACACTAACGATGAAGGACCTTTAAATCAAATTAGCCTGACCCCACAGTGGAGGGACTGCTGCGGCCTGTCCTCCCGAGACAACAATGTGTCTGAAGACTTGAACGCGACATTAGGTGGACTCATCCTGTATCCGTTGATTGGTGCATCAGACCCCGTTTTCCTGTCTCACAAGAAAAAGAGCGTAATCTGTTCGAAACTCTGTCTTTATAAGCACTTTCAGTCCTTCTAAGCAGCCTCTGCCAATACCCTTAACTATCTAACTGTTCTTTGATTATTTTTTTGTTCGTGAGCTTCTAACAGATTAACCAGAGTAGACATTGATTTCACCAATTTTACTTTGTATTTTTGTATTTTTACTGTCACCTCAAATGGTTGGGATATTGGTGAGCTTCAACTGGCCTCGAAGATAATTAATGATGTGAAAATTGACTCAATCTGCCGGATTGAGGGCTGTAAATTGACCAGTGTGGGATGACATAAATAGGAAACGGTCACAATCGTACCAATCGTAGGCTCTATCCTACCTTGCCCCTTTCTTTCTGCATCTTTTTCTGTGTACGAAAAGCTTATGATTATGCAGCTGGCTGGTGAACCGCCAGCTTACGCACCTTTTCTGTTTTGCTTTTTTTTTTCTTTCTTTCTTGTGGTCCTGTCATTCTGAAGTGCATTTGTCCAAGGAGAAAACCCGCAGCTTTGCCAGAGTTAGACTTGGTGACTGTCGTTGCTCTGATGTGGATGTGCTCTAACTGTACCCCAGGTTCGATCGTGCTAAACGACCCGTTGTACTTTTGGGAGAACCTCCACGGTCAGCTAATTGACCGGACGGAGATTCAGCCAAAACAAAAAACAAAAAAAAGAAAAAGGAAGAGAAAGAACCATCAAAAGCAAATATGTGATTATTTTCTCCTCTTGGTAACTCACTAGCTGAATAAAAAAATGAATTATGTTTAGCACTGATGATGTCTTTGTGTTGTGACTTCATTTCCTCAGACTTTGAACTTTCACACTGAGGATATCACATTTTAGTTCCTTGAAATATTTTGCAGTTCAGATCCATACATTTCAATTTGTGTAAGTGCCTGTAAATAAATGACTTACTTACTGGAACTGCCTCACCCCAGAGTTTCAGAGGAAGGCTGTAAAACCCTGTAAGTCTGGGAAGCCCCATACTGTAAATACAGAACTTGGACATAGTTGAGGCTAAAGTTATTCACTCTCATGGCAGACTTAGGTCTAAGGTATTATTTTATAGTTACCAAAGTGTTTCCTGTAAAGTTAACACTTTGAAGTAGCCCTAGCAGAGTCTGAACCTGTATTTAAAACAGTCTGATAAGGGCGATGGTAAAGAGGCCTTCCAGCCTCAAACACTTCACTGTGTCACCAAAGATAAATCATCACAATAAGAGTCAAAACGTCCTAAAAAGTTGGTCAGGAATTCTAAGGATGGGATCGCTCTAATGCCAATAAAGATTTTTTTTTTCCTTTCAAAATCGGGAATGATATAAATGAGCCATTTTTCTTTTCAAAATAAAACAAGTGATTACATGTACATTTATTATTCCACAATCAATACTCAAAATTGTAGCCATGTTTGTTGACATCTTGAGAAATTTTGATCTCACTTCATATCAAAAATATACAATGTTTTTGAGGTGTTTTATTTTTGTTGGTGGATCTTTCATTCTGTCACATTGCGGAATATAGTCGTGCATTGATTTCAATAATAAAGCTAAGACGCTTTATTTTTCCACTACAATAATTTTCCACTTGCAGATTATTGAAAACATAACATCTGAAATCAGAATATATATAACATCAGACCAACAAAAAACATATATATATATATATATATATATATATATATATATATATATATATATATATATATATATATATATATATATATATATATATACACTTAAAGTTTATTCAGAAAGGTATCTTAATATGCCAAATGGGCCTCATCTGAACTTATAATTTATTGAATATGGTTGTAGGTAAAAATTATTCTGTGTGTTAGTGATGGCTAGATTTTCCGAAAAGTAGAAAATCTTAATTTCTACTCAAGAGCATCAGCTAAATCCACAAGTTATGTAACAACATGCGTTCATTTAACTTGTTAATAACCGACCCTCACTGTCTGTCCACTAGAGTGCGCCATTATATCACATTGTACCAAATGCTTCTCTTTCCTGCCAAACCACAGACCTAGAACAAATCTTTTGTTTTTTCTTCCTGTAAGCAGTGAAGCCTTTTTTCTTCTCAAGCACCCCTTCCTCCCCCCTCCCAGCTCCTACAGACACAATTATACCAGGATCAGAAGCACTTGTTGTTCTTCCACAGCTTTTTTGGAGCAATTAATACCAGCTCGCCAAGCTGTGCTGTGAGAGGTGGAGGGGCGATGAAAAAAGTAAATGCAAGCGGGGAGTAAGAGAAATCCTCCTTTATGTGTCTCAAAGAACAAGAAAGAGCTGTAATTATAACATCGGAGGCTTTGGATTACGACTTTCCCCCTCCTGTGTGTTAATTTGTGCATCTGTCAGGTTTATTTCTTTCTTTTCCGGCAGGCGCCCTTTGAAAAGACCACTCTCCTCCCGCTTTCATTTGTCTGCGAACACAAGAGAGAGAGACCGGGCAGGAAACTTAGCATTTATTCGCCTTGCAATGCCGTGGCAATTACTGGTTGTGTGTGATCCTGAGAAAACGCACTCATTCTCAAATGTGCAAAACAGTAATTTAATTAGAGACCTTTGATATAAAGTAGATTTGACCTTGAGCATTGATGTAAGACGTGCTTCAGAGAAAGGTTTGTTGTTTTGTTGTACGCACCGCTGATCCGTTTTTTTTCTTTTTCTTTTACTCTCCTTGTTTTTCTTAACATTTAGGAATCAAAGGAGCTCATTAATGTTTTAACAGCCTCTGTATCATTAATGTGTGGTCAAGCATGTTTCAAGAGAGTTCATGGAAACTTTTTTTTTTCCCCCTCCTCACCCTCTCCAAAGCATCAACATGTCCTTCTTGAGACAGATTTTCTGAAGTGAAGATGAGAGAAGAAGCATCTTCCATGTGGAGATGAAATGCCTTTGAAGTTTCAGTCACAGACGTATCAACACTCTGGCTCAAGGCAAGGTGAGCTCCAGTCTCTTCCTCCGTGTTGGCAAGGCTTTCGCTCTCTGGGCCTTGTCACTCAGGAAGTCCTCTCTGAACGTTGGCGCGATTGATGAGCATGTTAACTGACGGGCGGCAAGTCGGACGAATTTTAAAACGCTGTCCGCGGACAGGCCGAGTGTTTCAGGGAACGCTGTGGGGACGGTCCACATTCGTCTTTCACAGTCCTGACTTCCTGTCAGGACAGCTTAGCTCACAAGATTAGCTTGTACATAAACAATTTAACGTAATTGGCTGAGTTTATCAGCCTTTATGTAATTTTAAGTATTGAATACATTTAGATTTCCTAACTTTTTTGCTTTCTCATTTAAATATTAATTCATTTTAACTTAAATAACTCAACAAAACAAATGTGTCTGAGTGGATAATTTAGCTAAAGCAATGTTGTAAATTATTATTCCACATATAGCTGCTTTGGCCCAGTCTCACAAAGTCACTCTGTGATGACATAGACAGACTCTGGGTAATACAGTTAGTCTAAAATGTCATTTCACTGTGTGATGGGGGTGTTCAGTGCATTGGCATACAGCAGTCATCTCATGTGTGAGGAGAACAAGTGCTGCAATGTTTGGATAAAGTTGCCTCAGGTTCTCATTCACAACAGATTTCAACAGTAGAAACTTGGAAAGAGTTTCAATAAAAATATTGTTTTAGTTCCATCTGAGGCTACGAGATAAAGAGCCAAAGTGCAAAAATTAATATCTTTTCTACCGTATTATGTCACAACTAGAAATTCATTTTTTAGGAATTTTAAGTTCTGGATCAACACAAACCTTCATTTAAAGCCAAGTGAAAATTTCAGCCAATACGTAAGAAATTTTATTTACAGGGGCTACTTTACAAATCTGACAAAGTTCAACCTTTGTTGTAAAGAAAAATTGACAAAAATGTAACTTTGCACAAATCTGATGGTGACATACTCCAAAAATCTTCAGCTTGCATGGAACTAAATGCAAAATGCATGTCTCACACTGAACATAATTTGATTGTGCATCATTTTGAATAGCATGTATGAGTTTCCTTGGGAATAAAAAAAGTGAAAAGGTTAAATTGAAACACTTTTGCAAGGAACTGAATGCAACCAGAAGTTCTTCAATAAAAGATGCAGCGTTTATAGCTCTATGTGTCAAAAGAACCATTCCTTATTCCTTTGAGTTTAAAAACGAGGAATTGAATAAAAGTTCAAATTAAAGAAATATGATCCCCCTAATTTTCATTAGTTTTGGCTGTTTGAATTACCTGAAGGAATTTCAACACATTTTCAAAACATGATAAGGAACTATTAAAGTCCAGCTAAGACATATTCAACGCATGAAACAGTTTTCCTGCTGCACTCTTGAACAGACGGTTCCTAATTTAGGCAATAAACGGGAACAATGAGTGAAGATTCGCTGTCCAACGTGTAATTTCTACTCGTCTTCTCTTCCGCAATAGATCTACAGCGACAGTTTGTTGCCGGCATTAAATATGAAATGATTTAAATATCATTGTCCTAAAAGTAAAAGAGCTTCTTCTGAACATTCGGGAAGGTTCTAACTCCTTCGCTGAGACAAATAAAATAATGAGCAGAGTTGGAGGAAGGCTGATTTTGATTGACAGGAAGGAATCTGCGTTCTTGCTGTGTGTCTCTGTTTCCATGGTTATATCATCATCTGTGAAGTGAAAGTAGACACTGAGCATTTGCCCAACACATTGAGATACTGCAGAACAAATCTGCACACAATGAATTGTTCTGTACACAATGCAAGAGGACTACATAGAGTTATTTGCACACTTTTATTTAGTAATGGAGGTGTTGAGTAGAGTAAATAATTTTCAAGAAGATGATATTTGATATGAGTATGTGTAGCTTGCCTTTAAAATTATTGGCCTTTTATTTATTTTTGCTTAGTTTGAGGGAAGTTTCAGCCAAAAAAACAGGTTCAAAGAGAAATTATGAAATTTTTTACACTGGCGTTATTGTGTGCAATCCCCACAGGGAGGCAGCAAATATAAAAACAAAAACCTTCATGGCGTTTTGAAACCAAAGTAGCACCTCAGAATAAATGTGTGTTTTTAAAAGTTTGTTAAGTTTTGTTAAAATGAAGCACATTCGGACTGAAGAGATCTCACTGAGCTGCTGCAATTTTTAAATGGCTCAAAGTGCAGCATGTCCAAGCAAATAAATAAATAAAGTGGTACTGTCCCTGTTGGCTCACAGCTTTAATGTGGTTCATTTTGAAACTAATGGCCAGAGAAATGACAGTTTCGGGAATCAGGGAGAAGTTAGGATCTGTCAGAAGATGCAAAGGAAGAGTGAACTTCCAACCTCTAAAAAAAACTTTCCCAACATTTTCTTTAATTTCACCACTTTTGCACGAGAAAGTGCAAAAGTGGTGTTTCTATGAATAATAAACAAAGAGGCTGCTCGGTGTAACCCTCCATTGACCACTGTGCTAATACCTATTCAGCCAACTGGATCCAGACAGAAAAAATAGGAGAAAATTTGCATGAGAGAAAAACAAGATTCTCTCTTTATACAATGCTATTGATAATACAAGGTGGTCATTCAGCAATCACTGTTAAAATGCTCTTCAAAAATTATTTTAAAGTGAAATTCTGATATGATTCACAAAACACAAACATTAGAGGAAACATGTAAAGGCCTGAAGGCTAATTTATTCTGTCCCAAAAACAGAAAGCCAACATTGTCTGAGATCTGGGTGGCTTCTTTCATCTTAAAATAATTCGTTTAAATGCTCACTTATGGATGTAGTTTGTGTAAATCAGTTGGACCTAAAAATAAAAAATATGACAAAAATAACCCACAACAATAAATGCATTTAGTGGATTCAGGAAAGGCTTGACAAATTTGTGAGGAGTGCTTTAAGCTTTAAGAGCAGATTACCAAGAAGGTTTATCTAGTCCTTGTATCAAAAGCAAAAGCAGTGACCACATTCTCAGCTTACAGTCAAAATTTTTCTTGGCCAGAATCTCACATCCAGTTTGTGAATCTCAAAGTGTGTCTTTTTTTATGTAGATGGGGAGTCTAGGTTGGGAACCTCACAGTTTCAACTTGGCTTTTTGCAGATGATGTGGCTCTGTTGGCATTTTCAAACTATGACCTGCAATGTGCACAGGAGCAGTTCATACCAGAGCTGAACGTGGTTCAAGAATCCAAGGCCACGGTTCTCGAGCCATAAAAGATTTTTGCACAGCTGTCACTGGAGAACTTCGAGAAGAGTGGCCTTTTGGATGTCATCTCTATGCATCCGAGGGTTTGCAGAAGAAAGTGGATGCTAGATTAAATGGAAATATAAAAACTCTTAATGAAGCTTGACAAGTATGGGGGACAGAGAAAAGCAAAAAGTGATCGCACTGAATGTGAAAAGCAGAACGAGAAACCAAAAAAAGTAACAGAGTTGATCATGACAGCTAATTCTATATCCACTTATATTCCAAACTTTCATTATGCTTCACTTATAACTTAAACAAAGCATCATAAATATCAATCGGTCAGCTGTAGTCCGGCTGAAGTAATAGCAGAACCGTGTTCTGATGTTTTGCTGAAGATAGTCAGGGACAGAGGCTGCAGGCTGACTGCTTATTGGATCGAAAGGCAGGAATGGTTCCCGAACTGCCTCGGTGCATTCACATCGAGGCTGTGCACAGCAGGGGGTGGCACTCCACGGAAAGGCCTGAGATGTAATGCATTTGAAATTAAATGGAAAGGTGTGAGGGAATGAAATAGGACATGCTGCCTGCTGAGACCTGGAGACTCCAAACTCAGCAGTAACATATATGGTGTATGTATATATTCATATCCTCCTGCTCAGGCCAGGAGGAGACATTAAAGGCTCGGTGCTCTCTGAGCCTCCATCCTCTGCAGCCAGTGAACCAATTACAACCCTTGCACTCCCTTTCTCATGCCTCCCTCCTTCCTTCCCCTCCCTTCTTTTATTCCCTCCACCTACTCTATGTGCCTCCTTCGTTTTCCCTGGGAATTACCCTGCCTCTGCTGATGTCAGCACTGGGGCAGGCCCACCACTAAGCACTCGCTTGGACATCAGCTGGTATTTTTGCCTTTTGCACTCGGTGTTCTCCCGGACATCCTATCCATATCTTCTTCTAATGTTGATCTATAAACAGCAGCGCTGATGGTGAAGCTTCACATCAGAGGGAAAGCTTGGCCATGGTCCTAAAGAGCTAAACTAGATGAGACAGTCGGAGAGCCGCCAGCTCAAACTCGACCGACCCCTCCGACCCATTAAGACACCCCCGCCCTTCTTTTTGCTGGCATAGTCAAACAGCCCTTTGGGAGATCGCTGTACAACTTATGTTGTTATTAGCCCTGATGGAAATCTTAGTTTGTACTGCACAGCAAGTGTACAACACTGCCAATTCAGGGGATTTTCCCACCTTGTTGCTTTTTAAAACACTTTAATACAAAACTTAAGAAATTTCTAAGGTGTAAGCTGCCTTATGAGGGGAAGGAAGTGGACTGCTGGACTTAATAGCTTTTAACTGGATTCATGCAGCACATTTCTATCCATGCAAATCAAAGCATTCATACTCTGATGCACTCATAAAGATTAAACAATTATTCCAGTGGGGTGAATGGATGGATAGAAAGTCACAAAATATCACGTAACAAGACAGAAAAAGTCAAAAAATAAACATTGTAAGACACAAATAGTCAATAATAAAACATAAAACAACCTGAGAGAGAATTGTTATGAAAATGCAACGCACATGACACATGACACAAAACAGACATAAAAGAAACTATTTACAAATACTTTTAATAGAATGTAGAATATGATCAAAAATATTCAATTAAAACCAAAAATAATACAATTTCTGAATAATATACAATCATCATAAAAGTTTGGAACCTCTCTATTTTGGCTTCATATTTCTTATAAATAACAACACTACTGAATTTGTGATTTGTTTTGTTTTTACAAAAGATTGAATTTGAATATTGATTCAATTTATGAAATGTCAGATTAATTATGTGATAATTATTTTGTGAATGATCCTAGCTTTAACAGAGGGCACACCTTGTTTCATTTTAATACTGTAATGGGTTGACTTTTTTGCCATCAGATGTTGATAGAAATCAACATGTGAATGTCAAATGTGCTTTTAACCATCATGTAGCATTTTTCACATCACACTCCCACATCGCAGCAATTCCCAGTGTTCAAATTGATCTAAAAAACCATCATAATTGCAATAAAAGGCAGCCATTATATCACTAAGCATATGTGATGCTAGTATTGAATTCATGTTAGCACTGTGCTAAGTATTTACTTGTAAAAGTCTGTTATCACTGCAATAACAGTACCAGTTACCAGAGAGTGGAGTTTTCCATAGATGTCTGCTTAAGCATTCTACCTACCTGTCTTCAAGATCAGCATTGGTTTTGAAACTTTGCAGCCAAGTTTGGGCGTGCATTTATAACAAACTGACATTTGGGCTGTCACAAAAGCAGTCTGAAATTACCCTAATTACCTCCTAAAATGTTTGACTCAATGTTAAATACTCTAATATGCATTATTATGCTTAAAGTAAAGTCATGTGGAGTGGCAGATTTGGGTCTAACAGCAGCCTTTGTGAAAGGAGCTGCACTGGTTCTATCAGTCATCTGTGACACTAAGGGAATCACAGACGGAGCAGAACGACTGACATCCAGTCAACATAATCCATAAGAACAAAGGCAAACATGGACTGTTACATGGCTTATAATGTTTGGGCAAGAAGTGCTTTCATAGTCAAATATCAACATTTGATTTTTTGCTATGATATAAGGTAAAAATGTGAAGTACTACATTCAAGCCTAGAGAGAAATATTAATACAAGGCACAATCCTCTTGGAAACTGACCACATGGGTGGATTTGAGGTTTGCAAGCAGCGTTGCTTTGAGGATGAAAACCTCGCCTACTGTGATGTGTGTCCAGCGAGAGAAAACAGGAGAGAGTTGTTATTGCGCAAGAGTCCGACTCTCTGATGGCATTTAAAAAAAAAAGTCTGAAGATAACACAATTGACGACAGACTCTCATCTCACTCATCCTCCGTCTGCGAAATACACAGAGATTACCATAACCAAACCTAAGTGGAGCCGGACAGCTGGGCTTTGATTTGTTTGATGTTGTGCAAAAGCTGGGCAAAGCCGCTGACCTTCGCTGCTACCGCAATTACATCATAGGGCAGCTCTTGCTCTCATGAATATTAATATAATTTCTGGAGGCATCTCCCGACACCTCTGATTGCCAGGGATCTGAGCTTCCCTCTGCATGACAAGTGCATCTGTCACATAAAGTGCATGTAATGGTTTTCTGCTTCGGGAGAGATGCAGAACACAGGCAGGACCGGATCAAAGCTCCACAGTTTTTATGCTGCAGGTGGATGAGAGAGATACTGCGTGTGAGTTGTTTCTTTTATTATTTATTAGGGGAAAAGGAGACGATGAGCACAAGAATGGGTCAGAAGGAGAAGTCGGTTTGGTAGTTAATAGCAGATAAATAATCTTGCAACCTTCTGGGGCTCTGCTGAACCAAAAGCCAAACATAATAAATCCTCTTTTGTTTTGTATTGCAGTGCAACTAATTTTCAGTGATAGTTATTTTTACACATTATAAAGTGTTTCCTTTCGGACCAGAGTTGAATGAGTGTTGTGCATTGTGAAAGTATTCATACAGCCTTTAAATTCATACATTTTGTCGCCTTTAAATAGCAAGCTTTATAATATTTTTCTAGGAATTTATGTGATAGATCAGGACAAAATAGTGCATTATTGTAAAAGGGGATGAAAGGTTTTAAATGTCAGAATCTGAAAAGTGTGACATGTATTTAGATTGAGCCTCTTTTATTATAATACCCCTAAATAAAATGTTCAGAAGTCACCTAATTATTAAATACAGTTCAGCTTCAGATATTTGATCTCAGTATGTCACAGTGCACACAATTGGAAGATGGTACTGTGCAGCATAATGCTATGGGATCTTTTCTTTTCAGCAGGGAGGGGAGAAGGATCGATGGAGCTTTCTAAGCAGCACGATGGGAAACATGCAATCAGAACTGCAATGTTTGTTCTTTGGATCAAAACATAATCATGCGTTAGTCAAAGTCCAAAACTAAATTTAATTGAAAATCTTTGCAAAGAATAGAGAAGTGATGTTAACACATGTGTTTTGTGTAATCTGCATCAATTTGATATATTTTACAAAGGGAAATTTAGTTGTGTGTGCAAAATAACACAACATGCCACATTTTGCAGATTTTGATTTATAAAAATATATTGTTTTTGCAAAGCAATGCTGCTATGGCTGGATTGGACCAGGCATTGTCTCATCCTAACAGCCACAAATGGCATAGTTTGATATACGTGCATTCAGGAAAGTAGGATAAGGTTAAAACTAATAATAATAAAAATACTTTTCTGAGTATTCTAGTTCTCATAATTACCGGTAAGATGGTTAGTCTGAAAAGAAAAATGTGCAGAGCATGTGCAGTTTCACTACTTACCAGCAGAGGGCCTCCTGTTACAATTTAAAACTAAGACAGTCAGTTATTTTCCTGTTTTACCCTCCTAAAACATAACTAGATACATTACTGATTGTTGCATAATTTGTCTAAATAAACTCTGTGAAGATACTCACATAGCTGACAAAAGTCATAAACTCATCAAATAATCAAAATTAAATGCTTCAGAAAAAAAAAAACACCAACAAACGTGGCTGTTTTGTGTTAGTAACGTCTGATTAACCAAATTCCTGCTGGAAAATAAATTACTTGGACAACTGACTGGATTTATCACTGGAGAGCTCAACAGAACATTCTGCTGTCTTGTAACCTGACTGAATTAGTAAATAGATCTTTATTCACACCAAGCCAAACTGCTGTCTTTCCCCAGGATGCCATAAAGGGTCTGAAGCAGCGTTAACTCCTCAGAGCTGTGAAAGAGCTCCGCTCACCAGGGAGCCAATAGAAAACTAACCATCGTGTGAATGAGCTCCACTTGCTGCTGTTTGCTGCTGCTGCACCGATGGAGTCAAGCTCCAGCATGAAGAAAATGAATATGTGCAAATAGTGATAATTTAAAAAAAAAAAAGGGGAATCACTTAATTTTCCATGTGTAAAATGGAAGAGGGCGGATGGATCTGAGCTGCAGCTGAATGAAGAACTGACACACACACAGGGGGACGATGTTACGTGGTCACATTTGCAGTGTTCTCCCATATTAAATCTCCATAATGAGTAAATTAGTGGGTCTCCATCTGCGGTACTGAAAACTTAGAGTCACACATGCTGGCTATATTCGCAGGCTCCTGCTGAGTGTGTTGGTGGGGAATAAACATACACAGATTATTTCCACACACACATGTTACAGAGGCAACCACACAGTGCACAAAACAGTGCACTGTAGCATGCAGTTTCACTGCTATCTGTGCAGGTTTTGGTGAGAACATGTTGGCATGGAGGAGGTTTAATGTATAGTTCGGATGCAGAAGACAGATTTTTTTTCCATGCAGTTCTATTGATCTGTGTGGTTACATGCCTCCCTGTGTCACTGAGTTCACTGTAACATTAATCTGTGATCCAGTACAGATTCAACAAGCATTAACTTTGCAAATAAATGTAAGTCAAAGACAACTTTCTATATTTTCTGTCTTTCCTGCACAGAAAAATAAACCAAGGTTGTCAGTCAATCCCAGCTGTTTGAAGCTTTTTTATTCTTCATCTGTTAAGTGAAACAGACCCATTTAGGGACATTTTGTGACGTCTAAAGATCAGAATGCATCTCACCTCAGTTGAATGAAATCTTCTGTTGTTTTTCCCATTTTGAAGAGTGGCTAAACAAAATTCGTCCTTATTTAAATACGAATTTGTTTTCAAATAAATAAAAACCTGTGCTATACCGAATTTATACCCCCGGGCAACCAAAATTCCTAGACAATCCAAACATTTCAAAATGTAAATTTAAAAAAAGAGTGCAATAGTTTGCTTATGGTTTTGAAAGGCTTTTTTTGGACACTATGCAGAAACATGCGCATCGGTTTTCCTCATGCATATTTTGTTGCTTTTAGAATCTTAAAAAAAAATTAAATTTAATTGAAATAAAATAGAATTGGTAAATGCAAGTTTTTTGTGTGGTTTATCTTTCCTGTGTAGGTTGTTCTATATATTTGTTTCCCAAATTACCAGAAAAATCCCTTGTCAGTGTCTCATTTTAATAAACCTGATTCTTATTGTGACACAGATAGATTTAAAAAAAGTCCCCAGTTATTTCTTATCATAAAAAAGAAATATCAAATTAATGGTTGGATTACCAATGAATGTGGAAGGCGTTGTAACTTTTGCAAGTTTCCCGCAGTAGAAAACATTTCTGTTTTCTCTGTCTAGAACATGTCAAAGATCAAAGCATGAATCTCTCCACTGACTCATATGGCCTAGATTCAAGTTGTTTTGTGTGACAGATTAAATCCAAATTCTTTTTTTTCTTTTAACATACACGAAAGGAGCTCTTTTAAACTGAATAAAAACACAACGTGCGGTTTTATTCTTAATAAGTTAACAGGCTGCTGAGCACAAATGAACATGCAGGAACCCTAAAACAAAACCTGCAATTATGATTTCAGTCATTAACGCGTCTTGATGGAGCAAAACAATTCGCATCATCATTTTAATTGCAAAACTTCTTCACACCATTTTAATGGTTTTTGCTAAGCAAATCTGAAAACACATATGCAGTCAAATAAACAATCGCATAAGCACACACTTGCAGACAAACACACACACGCAGATGCACACACACACATTTACATATCGTCTGCAGCCATCTGCTCTAAATGATAGGTAATTAACTGCGGCCTGTCTTTGTCTCCCTTGCTGCCGGCCTGACGTATAGGAGCTCTTCAGTAGAATATACGTGAATCAAGGACTTCGGAGGAATAAAAGGGCAGGAGGATGAGTGAGGGGGAAGGACGACAGCGAGGAGCAGAACTGCAGGGTGTGTGTGAATGATGCAGCATGAAACCGTCGAGATTCCTCTCAGAGAACCGTTATGATGATGGAAGAAGGGGGGGAGAAGAGATGATAGAAAGAAGAGATGCTGGGTCACAGTCGTTTTGTGTGTGTATGTGTGTGTGTGTGTGGGGTGTGGGTGTGTGCGTGTGTGTGTGTGTGTGTGTGTGTGTGTGTGTGTGTGTGTGTGTGTGTGTGTGTGTGTGTGTGTGTTTGTGAATGTGGAGCTCACCTACAGTTTCCATATCAAGGTCAATCTGTGTTGAACCTAGCCGTGTAGGCTGGAGTAATGTTAGTATAATACTGTCAATCTCGGAAATAAAAACCTCCAGTTAGTGCAACAGTAAAGTAGTTCAGACTCAAATATCATCCCGCATTTCCAGTCCTGACAAAAGAAAATAAGCAAAGATGGATTAAAGCAGAAATATGGCTTTTAAATATCTAACAATAAACTCCTCCTCCCCCCTCACTGCGTGCTCCATGATCCTGGTGAGTCTGTGCCTGTTTCAGCAGCGAGGGGCTATAATTAGCCAGGTAGATCTCATGCTCCAACAACGAATAAGAGAGAGAAAGCCCTGCTTTTACACCCGCTGGCGCTGGAGATGGCTGTAGAGCAGGAGCAGGAGCAGGAGCTGCCGTGGGATAATTAGACGCATGCAGGAATGAGTCTTGGTAAGAGGTGACAGAAAAGCTCACAAGAGGACGTTTGTCTCCTCTCGAGAGGTGCCAGGGCTGCAGGTGAGGAATAAGACCTTCAGACAAATACAGGGACTCAGGAGCAAGAGAAGGCTTTGATGCCAAAGAAACACAGACACATAAAGATTTGTCAGTGTTATTTTTAGGTCAATCTAAAAAGGTGATAGCAGAAAATATAAGCTTAGTCAGATCGAAGGGAGAACATTTGTGAACATCAATATATAAGACACTTAATTGGACTGAGATCTGAACTCTGGGTCATTTTAATACATGAATATGCTTGTTTCTACACCAGTCCATGATACTGTAGCTCTGGCTTTATGCTCAGGGTCGCTGTCCTGCAGGAGGTGAATCTCTGGCTCAGTTCCAACATTTTTTCAACCTTTAGAATTTTTGTTCTACAATTTTTCTGGATTCTCATCCCTCCTGCCCAGTTTCCAAGCATCCCACAGCGTTATGCTCCCACCACCTTGTTTCACTATAGGGATGATGTGTGCAGAGTGATGTGCAGTGTTAGCTTTCTGACACACAATGTTCAGCATTTATGCCACAAAAACCAAAGACTCTTCTTCCACATGTCTGGTTGCAGCTATGGTTTTAGGGAATTGAGTAAAGAGAGACGATTACAAAAGCAGGCTACATTTATTTATTTATTTTTTTTAATCTAACAGAATTTGAAAACCAAATTCCTTATACACAACTTAATTTTATCTGTCAAATAAAATCACGACAATAGACATTAAAGCTGGTGATTACACCACTCTGTCTGTCTGTCCCTCCATCCATCCATCCATCCATCCATCCATCCATCTATCTATCTATCTATCTATCTATCTATCTATCTATCTATCTATCTATCTATCTATCTATCTATCTATCTATCTATCTATCTATCTATCTATCTATCTATCTATCTATCTATCTATCTATCTATCTATCTATCTATCTATCTATCTATCTATCTATCTATCTATCTATCTATCTATCTATCTATCTATCTATCTATCTATCTATCTATCTATCTATCTATCTATCTATCTATCTATCTATCTATCTATCTATCTATCTATCTATCTATCTATCTATCTATCTATCTATCTATCTATCTATCTATCTATCTATCTATCTATCTATCTATCTATCTATCTATCTATCTATCTATCTATCTATCTATCTATCTATCTATCTATCTATCTATCTATCTATCTATCTATCTATCTATCTATCTATCTATCTATCTATCTATCTATCTATCTATCTATCTATCTATCTATCTATCTATCTATCTATCTATCTATCTATCTATCTATCTATCTATCTATCTATCTATCTATCTATCTATCTATCTATCTATCTATCTATCTATCTATCTATCTATCTATCTATCTATCTATCTATCTATCTACTGAAGGTAAGATAGCATATATCTGCAGTGAGAATGCCTTCCAGCTGCAATGTCCCTCCCCAGACGCCCGCTGACATGTCTGCAGCGGTCAGCAGGATACAAACGCTCTAATGCACCAGTCCAGTGAGCAAACAAACAAACAAACCGTGATAATTGCTGTGATTAGGAGATAAGCGTCGGGCAGAAAACCACTCTTTATGGTGGCAGCACCCCCGAGTGACCTTTTTTTGCAGAGGCAGCACAGCCACAGCAACCATATTGTAGACAAGAGTGACTAGTAGCATGTACATCCAACGGACGGGTCAGTGGAATGTGAAGAGCATCTGTGGACAATGGCTACCGAAGGCACATTCAAAATCTATTTTCACAGTAAAGTGGTATGATCAACAGAATGATTAGCAGAAGGTGATATGTTATTCTGTGGAGGGGGGTCACAAAGTTCTGCGTGGGTGTTTTTCACCTCCTCCTGGAACCTTTTCTATAAATCACGTCTGTTCTTTGTGAAGTCTCTTGGCTTGGATTTTTAACATACCTCCTACAATTCTCTATTTTGTATACTAATTAATTTCGCTGCTGTGAAAAACACGCATTTCTTATTTTGTAATCCATTGTTTAATAGCTCCACATACATTCGGATTGTGCAACTGTGGACACAGCATGGCATTGATGTACTAATATTGATGTTAGAAGATTTAGCATTTAATTTACATAGATTGTCAAGGTTTGCGCAGAAAAAAAGGTGTAAATGTATTATTCAGTTCGAAATTTACACTATAAAAAAACTGCTTAACTCTCCCTTTTGTGAATAGAAAACTGTTTTGTTTTTAAATTAGCTAAACCACGCAGCATGCAGCTATAATTTAGTCACTAGTAATTTCTTTTTTTTTTACTTTCTAACCCAGATGGTCAAGTAAAACTGGATGAATTGTGATGCATATTCTACAAAATTTAACAAAGAAATCTATCATTGTTCCAAAGTCACAATCTTTATTTAAAATTACAGCAGACAGAAAGAAAAAAGGGTGAAATATGTAAGTGTTTCACAGCAATGTTAGAGCCAGTAAAACTGACTCAGTCATAGACAGAAAGCTGAAATGTGTTAAAAGAAAAATCAATGCTTGGACTACAGCGTAAGCTCCTCTGGGTGAGGCAGCACAAAAAGCCACAGAAGAAGAGAAAACGTGCCCAACTGTACACACAAGAAGAAGCACACATGTACATACATGCAAATAATGGAGCATATTCCTGACATTGGGACAACTGCAATTCTACTGCGTCTTATTGTTTGAAAGGTATCTAATGTCTGAGCTCATGTGACCTCCATCTCCACCCCTCAAGGCCCTAAACTCCACAACGGCACACACACACACACACACACACACACACACACACACACACACACACACACACACACACACACGGGCACGCACACACACCTAGACACAAGGTGTCTAGGTGTGTGCAGTGAAGCAGCTGGGGAGCTGCTTCACTGCAGCTCCCCAGCTCTCAGGCTATGAAATGTACATCACACCTCCGATCTGAGGGAATTTCACCCAAATCCTTTTCTTGAATTATTGACGAGGACCCGAGCCAGCTCGACCCTGATTATCCTCCGATCAATATTCCTCGCCTCGCCTCCTATAACATCAAATGCCTCCGACGATCGATCGAGCCAATCAGAGGGAGCTCCTGCTGGAAATGCAGAGTGTATTATTCTGGGGTGTTTACACTGACACAACTTGGCGGGTATAACAGGCATGTTTATAAAAATAAAAAATAAAAACACGCCTATGAAAAAAAAAAAGAAAAATGCTGATTGACTGAGATGCTTCTGTGTGAGTTTTTATTTTCTGTGCTGCAGATAACACCTGTTTGTGTTAAAACAGCTTAATGGAGATATGAAGGGAGGCAGTTTGTTACAATTGAAGGCAGATTTGCTCAATAATTTACAAAGTGAGAGGATTTATGAAGCCGATAAATGCAAAAGGAGTTAAATAAAAAAGTAGGAAAGGAAAATAGGTGTAGGAAACAGAACCCTTTACTGATCCCAGATCAAATGTGTGTTGTTGCAGCTGCACAGACTAAATGTGCATTTTAGAAACAGAATAACAGAAATTGAAAAAAAGTAAGGCAAAAAATAAATCTGCAAACAGAAAGTGAGAAATAAGTTGCTCCAATCGGAGTTAAGAGGAAAAAACACTGTTAAATAAATATCACTCTTCATATTTCAAGGCAAGGAAAGTTCATTTGTGATTCACAAGGGAGATCAGAGTGCTTCACAGGATTAGGAACAAAGGTGGAAAAACCACAACAGTGAAATGAGTGCAAGCTGGAAAGAAAGAAAGAAACATAAGAATGCTAATTTATAACAGATGAAGTGCTGTGAAAAAGTATTTGCAGATCATCTAACAATTTAATTAGTTTAATTTATTGGAAGTCAAATCATTCGTATCAATTAATCTGGAGGGGAAGATATGAAGACAGAAGGCTTTGGGAATCACAGTGGAAGCCATTATCCACAGATGTAGAAATCATGGATCAGTGGGGAAGATTCCCGGGTTGCTGAGCAAAATTACTCCAAGATGAATCAACGATTCATTTAGAAGGTCACAGAAAATAACAACAACAAAAAATCTGAACAATGTCTAAATTACTAGAGGCTTCACTTTCCCAACTTTTTCCTCAGTTTTTATGATTCAATAACAGGAAAATGTAAAACGATTGAGCATAAACTGTGTCCGTGGAGCACAGGATTTTGTGAAGTCCACCTGTGAATGGGAGTGGCTCTCTCTTGTGGAGAAATGATTGGTTCCTGGAGATGTGGACTGTGTTGAAGTTTTAAATTTTACCCAATTGCTAATGTTTCACCGTGACAATCGTAACGTGCCTGTTCTACAGGAAATTGGCTGCTCTGTAAGCAACCATCGTCCACTGTGTAGAGAGAAGTGGCGATCTGAACGAGGCGGCTGGTAATGTTAATTAAATATCTGGCTGACATGGACTGAACAGCTTCATTTGCTTCCTCCGCTGCTATTGCTAAAACTACAGGCAGACTACAGAAACAGCACAGAAACTCGACATCATCATTCACAACTTCATCTGTTCACTGATTGGCCCGGACAAAAATTTACTTGAGAAAATCCAAGTCAAGGGGAGAAACTCTTGACTTGGATTTTCATGAGTGGAAAAGTTTCTGTGCTGGCAGAGGAATTGTGACAGGAAGGCAATGACAACAAGAATGCTCATCTTAAACACAGCAATGAACAGATAAAACAACGTTGCATTACCTCACAATCACATCAGTGATGTTCAAATGTGGCTGTTATGTTTGTGGTCACAGGGAGACATTTTTTAGTTTATGTCCAGGAATGGAAAAGATTTCCTGTGGAGCATCTTGGAGTCGTTTTGTAACTAAACAATCTCCTGCGACCGACTAGGGATTTTTTTTCTGAATAATTCTCAAATTGTCTTTCTCAAGTGTTTCTGCTAGAAACTGTGTTTGTTGTGTGAGAGAGACATTTCTTGAGTTCAATTGCTCAAGAAAACTCCATGTTGGACACCAGCCTGAGCTGATTAATTTCTCCCTCCTTTCGAAAGCACGCGAGTGTAAGGGAGTTGTAACAATTTTTTTTTCTTCAATTAAAAGTAAATCTGCACCTCTCAACCTTTTAACAATAAGCCGAATGAACACAAACACACGCCTGTAACCCTGCTATTATACGACAAGGCACACAAACACACTATCAGCTGGTCTGAGGCCTGAATGATGATTGCAGACAGACGCTGCTCTGTTATTTAGAAAAAGAAAAAAAGTTGACATGTTATTGTTGCTTCAATAACAATAACATGTTATTGAAGCATGTTATTGTGCTTCTGCCTTTTCTCCTCAATTCATTTTATACACATTGACACACCTTTTCTGCCGATTTCACAGACTGGACCTCGCTGCATATTGACTTGTCCATCGTACCTTTAAGATGAGAGCGTTCGCACTGAGTCCAGCAGACATAGATTTGCTGCTGCATCTCTCCGCTCCCAGGTGCTGCGCAGCAGGAAGGATGTATCAGCAGGGGCCAGATGATGGCACTCTTCTCTCTGCACCAGCCTGTCCCTCCTCCTCTGCCGCCGCCGTCGTGTGTGCATGATGCAGCTGGCCTCATTTTAATGATTTAAATCACTTGAGGTCCTCCGCCACACGTTTCAGAGGCTTGACTGAATTTATCCTCGTTGATAGAGATCAGCGCCCTCAGCCCCGGACGTTGCCAGACTACAGTGTAGGGAGAGACCTATTCGACTGACATGATTGGATACAGCTCTCCGCTCTGATTTTACTTTTGATCCCGCTCTGGCCCCGGGGACTGATGAGTGGAACGGAGTGGTACCGATAGAGCAAGATGCCTCGCACGGCTTTTTTTTTTTATCTCGTTGGTCATCCTTTAGTTTATACAGATGCATGTCAAGATTCAGCTCTGGCGCAATTTAGACTCATGTTCTGTTATGTAAATATGAGGAAATTTTATGCTGTCAGTCCCACACATGCACATGTGGAAAATGGCTCCAGTGTTATTACGATTTGAAGCCCAAACTAATAATTCAGATTACAGGATGTAATCACAAATGAAACGGAGGTTGCTTTGAAGCCTTATGTTTGGATTATTCCTGCATTTAATGTGGGCAGAGGCAAACTTACAGGGTCATAGGTGCTCCTCTTCAGCAGTGAGATGGAGGAGGATGAGGAGGATAGAAGTATTAACTCTATAGGTTCAGGCTCCTAGAGGATCAAACATCTCCAATCCTGCAGGGCATCATTGGAATACCACGTTTACTACATGCACCCCACTCCTCGCTGAAAACTCCCCCACATCCCAGCACATGTGTGACCAACCCAATGGATTTTCTCAGAGGGCCTCTCCATGTGATTGGGCATGCTCAGTAAATTCCCTGCTGTTGACCTGCAGCCTGACATACTATTGATTTGCAGGATGACAGTGTGTGTATGTGGTGTGTATTTTGCACAGCCCCGTGGGTGGGGTGGATGGGTACTAAGAGGTTAGCGGCAGGGAGAAAGAGGGCACTGTGGAGCGGCAAGGTCACCCGAAGGACGTGGGCGAGCGCAAGCTAGTCAGAGCGGAGAGCCGCAGCTCGCCTGACGGATGGCCGCGCCACCCAGAGAGAGAAGGAGAGAGTGAGAGAGGGGGGATGGGGTGGGAGCAGAAAATAGCTCAGCTCATAAAAAAAAAAAATCCAACACATAAATATCACGGACAGGAAGTAACCGTGCAGTGGTAGAGTTCATTACGACGAGCAAACACAAATTTGTGTCATCTGAGATCGTTTGGGTCCAACAAATGAGGAAGCACTTTCTGATAAGGCCACAGTGAGAAGAAGCTTGTCATGATGAGATATGTAGCAGCATTACATGGTATTACTGCCATCCAAATCCTCTCATTATTGATTAGATTGGAATATTTTGTATCCTAACATTTGTTTTTCAAATAAACTGTGAGTCTACGCAATAGCAGATGGTTCGGGTCAATGTGGCATTCAACCTCAAGTTTTTACTTACGCAAGATTTTTTTGAAGTTGGCGTGTTTTCTGACAGTCTTACAAGAATCAGAAGTTCACACTGTAAAAAGATCAGATAGTGGCTCTCCATGTTTCCTCCAAAAACAAAGCCGTCCCGTATCTTTGTCTGGTTGGTATCACAGCATGTGCTAATTACATGTTTTGACAGTGAACAGACCTTTTTACCACATAGTGTTGCAGCACCACAAGAGCTTCATTTCTCACTGTGATATTAAGCAAAAGACAAATTTATTTGCTCGTGTAGAGATCAAAGAAAATACACCCTTTGCCATTTTAAATACATTTTATTTAATCTGAACCTAAGTAAAACCTTTGCACTTATATAATTGCCTATCAATTTGTTTTAGTAGCTGAGTATTTTATGAATCATGGGGATGAATAGTCATAAAACTGCTAAAATAAAAACTATACTGTTTTCTGAAGACTTTATAATGCACCTTTAAACAACAAGTGGTGTTTTGTCACTTTGGTTTTGAGATTTATCTTGAGTAATTAGGTATTTATAATAATCTCTGTATTGGCTACATGTGTTTGTTTTGATTTTGACTAATTTTTGTACCTAATGAGAAAAAATACATGACAATATGGTTCTACAGGTTACAGGTCTTCCTAGAGTCCTTTAATCTCCCGTTGCAATTAGGGGGGCTAAACATTTGCTCCTGGCATGACTATGATTTAATGACACTCCCTGACTATCCAGTGGGCAAAGAGTTGGTTGGTGCAGTTAGAGAAAAAAAAAAAACAAGGGTAAAATCTAGTGATTTCTCTCTTTTAAGACTTGTTAAACATATATTGTTTTTGCTCTTCTCACTGGTTTATCACCTCATAGTTAGGTCTCAAAGTATTTAGAAATTGCATTTGTCTGAAATAAATCATCGCACAAAAATAAATCACTGCATTCACTGTTTTTAGAGTGCACTAGGTACATTTTTTTCTTAACAAATAGCAGATTTTGCTGCTATCTTGGGAGACATCTTGTCCTACATAGAAGCAACATATCCCTGACATTGCTTCTTTGAAATCAATGCTCTCAACATCCCTTTTAGATGCCAAAAGCTCAGACAGGATTAATTAAATGTTCATTTTAAAATATTCTGGAGAAGCATTTTCATACTTTTTACATAACCTTAACTTCAAAACTCTTTTGCCAAAATATGTGAATAAATGAACATGTTTTTCCAATGTTTCTCAGCTTTGTGAGCTTTTCAAAATTTTGCCTCCCTTCTATATTGTTCCCAGCCTTGTTTTTCACATTATCATCTGTCATGGGAAATTTGACCTACGTTGTGTAATTAAGCGATCGATAGCTCTGTAATAGTGAAGGATGTGTCGGGGCCAGAAGGCCAGCCACCATGACCGATTGAGACCTGCCGTCTTCGATGTGTGGATGGAAGTTGTGTCCTCTGCGGGCTCAGAGGCAGAAAAATGAGTTGAAACCCGACAGAAAGTCCTGAAAGTGGAGGAAACGCCTGGGAACAACACAGTCTGTCTGCTGAAAGTTATGAAACTCTGGCAATTATAACACTGTGTGTGAGATATATTTTCAATTTAACCACTTCAATGACTTACTGCTTTTTTATGAAAAAGGTTTTTAATCGGAAACTCTGTTCACTCAATCATTTTTTACTTCTTTCAGAAGAAAACTCGGTGCCTTTATGGTCAGGGTTATATGAGCAACAAAACATAAAAAAGACTCATTCTTAAATTGACCACAAAATGGCCCTGATTTTTATTTTTTCAATTTAAAACCCACAAGTTTCCAGCTTTAGGTCAGCCAATTAGTTCATTCTCACGTTCTGTATTTACAAACTTTTCATTTTGCATATTTATCAAGTTGTTTTCTGTATCTTATTTGTTCCTTTGCAGCGAGAGAGAGAAAAATATCAGCATTTTCTGGGGTACAGCTGCATTAAATACAAACATACTTTGAAAAGCCAGCTGACCATGTGTTCTTATCTCAGATCACAGCAATTAAAACTGCCAAGGAGTTAAAACAAAACAAATCAAACCTTTAGTTGAGGTTTCTATAGTAACTTGTGTAATTATGGTAATTAGACTATTGTGAGAAATCCATTATGTCCACATGAAGTAAATATCTGAAGTGACCTTACTGCTTCCTGGCTTGAATGTGTAGAGACAACCTTGTTCTTGACATTAAAAGCAAATTGGAAACTTCAAACTGCTTCAGGCGTAATGACATTTATTAAAATATACAACTGAAAGTCTCTTTTTTTTTCCCCTGACAACTTGAAAAATTAGAAAACTAACAATAGGGAAGGTTATTTTAAATACCACAATTTGCATCTTCATATCATTGTGTCTTAAACCACTTTGAAATAAAAGTGAATTTGACAAAAGAAACAAATCAAAAAAAAAAAAAAAAAATTACAATCTCAGTCTAAATTCCTCTGCAGGCTCTGAGATGCTGTTTAGATCAAGTAGTCCTGTGTAAGAACAACGATTCACAGCTGAATGAAATGCAATCAGCTTCCAATACAATAAGAAATAAACATTTTTTGACAAAATATTCACCTTTATCTGCTCAGAATTTTGTTCTTTCAGTCACAATTCAAATGCCAAGAATTATACGAGCGCTGGAAGAGCCTGGTGAATGGTTGCTTTTTGGTTCCGCTCTTTCTTCTCCACATCGGACCGGATCATTGCCCTTATTACTGCAGACGAGGCCCCACTCTGCCTGTTCATATCCCTTTCTATCTGACCATCACCTGTTACCGCGACACCAAGACTCCTCCAACCTAGAGGGAGCCGACTCTCACTCAGGTCGCTTCACACGTGGCTGCGAATTGTTCCAGAGGGTCGTCACGTACAGACACGAACAGAATCACGTCACCTGCAAAAAACAAAAATGAGACCCGAAGGTTATTAAACAGCAGACGCTGCTCTCTGTGACTACGACTTGAGATCCTGTCCATGAACACAGCAGACAGGATTTGGGACAGTCCAATTCATTCTAAGCAGAAGAATAGAAAGAATACTCATTCTTTCTTGTGTCCCTAATTTACACCTTCCTTTAAACAGTTTTATTTTTATTTTAGGGCGTTTACTGCATTGGTCAGCTGTATCGTTTATGTGCCTTATGAATAACGTTGCTCTGATTTTGATTTGATGTAGACCACGTTATGCTATTTAAATGAAGTGTGTTGACCTGACTTGGTAGGCAGTATGAAAAACGCTTGATTAGAATAGCCTTAATAAATCATGCACACTGATGGAAAATTTAAAAAATGCAAAAGTTAATGCATCTAATTGAGTAGATTAACCTCAGTTTTACTTGTTAATTTTATATTGTCACTTTGTTTCATTGGGATGTCAACCCAACGTTAATTCACACACCTCTCACACTCCTAAGTCACTTCAAATCTGTGTGAAGCGTTAATGTTAGAGAAGGTTAGCATCTCTTTTAAAGATTTATGCCACATCTCTAGAAACCAGGCTTTCAAACAAAACATCAGAAGTCAACAGTAAAGTGTCAAGGTGAGGCACAGCCTGTCACACTGGGCCAGTAGATGGTGACCCCGAGGGTTAGATACCATCACCAGCAGGTCATCGTGTTCTTAGCTGCATGACACCAGAGGTCTTTGCATGCTGATGTGCAAAGCCACTCCACATGAGACATGAACTGCAGCTGCCGTGAGACAGGAAAACACGGCCAGTGTGCAAAGACTAACTTCTGACTTCACATGTTGTCGAACTGACTTTCCAAAGTCCAAGTCTGGTGGTGATGAATGGCTGACTAGACAGAATGCACGGATGTTACAGCCCTCGTTTTCTAATTCTTTACCATGGATTCTTCACTTTCACCACTCATAATATCGATCCTTCTTCATCATACATCTTCCGTGTAAATTGTCCGCACCATCTTTTAAATTGATCGAGCTGCATGGTAAAATAAATGTAAGCAGAGCAACAGTGAGGTCATTGATCTGTGTAGTGATAGATGAAAGGCATTTATCAGCTTGGAGTACCCGTGATAATTAATTGATATTGATTAAAACCAAGCTGTAAAGCGAAATGACCGTCCAACGCTCACGTTGCTCTTGTCTTTGCCAACTCCTCCAATTTTTAATTCTTCTCTTTTGGGTTTTCACAAGAAAATCCATAAATGCAGATATCTTGTATAATTGAGGGCGATAATTGTAACACACTCTCTGTGTATTATTCATATTTAAATGGATAAGTTTCTGTTGAATATATTTCATGACCTCTCAGCACGTTTGATTGCACATCGAGAGTCGGAACTGGCAGCTGCTGATTTAAATTACACATGTGAAGAGGCAGGATGAGGACTTGTCTTCTCGCTCCACCGAGAAATTTGTGCAATTTAAATATCAAATCCTTAAGTTCAATTTTTGATGTTTCCACCGTTGAGGTTAAGAGGGGCATCCACTTGCACTTTATGTTAAAATGATGATTTCACCGTGGATGATGCTCTCCCCTATTGTCTGCTGTGGCCCAGCTCTAACAAGTCCCTCTACTGATGGCAAGGCAGAATTTGCAAAAGCAGTTGTAAGTGTCATTTAAGTTGAGGGAATAATGTAACTCCTGAAGTAATAAGGGCTTCCTTTTAGTGCAGGACATGTGAGCTGAATATTATATCACCACTAAGCTATTTTGGATGCTGCAAAGCAATTTGCTTCATTTGTCAAACATTTGGTCACATAGCGGTTACTGCTAGTTTTGGTTAAACCAAGAGGAACACATTTCAACTATTCTCTTTGATTTTTTTATTTTTTTCATGTCTCCCAGTTTCACAGATCTGTAATTGTCTCAACTCTCCCGGGCTTATGCTAACTTTAAAATGCAGGCCTGATCTTTGTTAATCTCATGGAAATGGTCACACCTCTTAGTTATATTTATTTCTCTAGCAAATATCAAGAACCTTAAACCTTGCTCTGGCTGACCCTTGTTGCGCAGCAATCACACTCTGCAAAGCCCCCTGTAATTACCAGCACCGTTTACTATTCATCAGCAGACGGAATGGAAATGCCTGTGAGCATAATGGATTTCTATGTCATGCTCTAAGCAATGGCCATAAAAGTGTGGGGTATGGGAAGTTAAAATTTCATGGAGAGAAGGAAAAGAATACATACTAAAACAACAACAAAAAAATGTAGTAATAATTAAGAAATAATAATATGTCAGGTATGCTTTTTTATACCTTTTCATTTACTGCAGGCCATACGAAGAGAGGGGAGTTTAGCTGTGGGACGAAACGCGTTGATTTTGTTAGCTTATCAGGTTAGCATCGATGCATTGTACCAAACTTAACTTGCTCCTAGTTTTTAAAACCTTCTACCTTCAAGATTAAATAAAAACATTTATTTTTCCAAAGTGCGCACTCAGTTCTTGTTTTGACCATTTCGGCGAATGACGCTGCATCACCTCCACCAGAAGCTGGCTGTTTACTTTGGGATGCTGCACAATACATATTGTGTTAATCCATAATTTATAATTCAGTGATTACTCACATGCCTGTCTGTCTCAACTTGATCTAATTTATTTCCTCTCTTTTTATTGTTTCTATATATGTTAAGCTTCAGCTTCAAAAACGTCCTTTTGCTTCATGCGTCATCACATTTACACTGCATGGTTATTCGGACACAAAGATATTTATTCTGGAAATAGAAGAAGGAGGTGGTGTGTTAACACTGATCTTCATGTGTAGAAAAATGTTGTGAAAACAGAATAATTAAGTAATAAAGAAAAATACAACAGTGCACAAATATAAAATTACATTCTCTTATGTCCGTAAGCTGCAATATAGTTTTGGCTTTTTGACAGTTTCATTGTCGTTGCAGGCGGTACTCAATCTGAACATTTTTACTATAAATTCAGACAGTAAAATAAATAGTATATGACAGTATGAAACAGAAAGAAAATTTGTCCTTTCTTTAACCCGTTTATCTTGCTATCTTTATCTGGTGTCAGTGTATTTTATCATCTACCATAACCCCCAAATTCTCCTGCTTCTTTTTTTAGTTTAAAGGTGAGGCCTGTATGTTTTTTTGTGTGAATTGCAACTTTGTACCTTCAAACCTTCACCTCCTCAGAATAAGACCTAAAGTTAAATGTAAACTTCCAGCCAATATTTATTATGGGGACACATTGTGCAACATTTGTCTGATTTCGCTACAGATTTCCTGCCAGGAAAAGTCAGTGTCAGTTTTTACCAGTCAGGGACATTTGGGAGGGTGTGTTGGCATTAAGATCTGTTAGTGAGACGGAGTGAAGAATCAATACAATCAATGATTAAAAACAGAGGTTTTTATTATGCTCAGCTGAAAAGCAACACTTTCTGTTATGCTTCACATGAATCAGTCTTTGTTTGCGTCGGTTTTTGATGAAGAAGTCAACTTTATTCTTGGCTGCTTTCTGACCAGCCATTCGCTTCGACCTCTGGAGCCGAATAACTGAAGTCCATCGCTTTTTATAACTTCTGTTAGTGAAGGAACAGACAGGGCAGCACACAGTAATCATGAGTGTAAACTTCAAGAGATAATAGTCTTAAATTCCTTCTCAGGCTATAACTACTTGTTTAGGAGCTAAAGCTACAATAAGCAGAAATATTCCAATAAATCTGGTCACACATACCCTCGCATACTTCATGGTCATTCAAAGTGACCCAGATATAACAATACATAATTCAAAAAGATTGATCTTAAATAAATGTCCATGAGTAGATGTTTTTACCATCTTTTTGAATCTAACATTAGGCTACATATTTACAATAAAATAAAAAAACATCACTTTTTGAGTATAACTGTCAAGATGTCATTACAGATTGCCATTTGGAAATATAAGGCATAATACATGGCGCATAGGTTCAGATGTCAATGAAAGAAAACATTGCTGTGGAGGCAAACAGAAGAGAAGCACAAACTAAACTGTGATGAGGCTGCAGAGCAGAGCGATGGCATATCTTCACATAGATTTCTGTGCTAAAATGTGTCCTCTTCTCTTTCCCACGTTCGGAATATCTTCCCTGCATCTATTATCCTGCGCACCAAACCGACTTCCCTTTTTATTTCCTAACTGCGCGGCTTCTTATCACGCTGGAAGTCTTGCGCAGCGCCGACGCGGGGCTCTCCTTTGACTCACCGGCAGCAACAACGGCAGCCGATAAACACCTCCGTTTGCTTCTCCGCTCCTTTTCATCCTTCGCCGTTTTCCGGCTTTGATTCGAGCTCCTGCGGTGACCAAATACAGACGAACGCAACAGCACAGCGTGGTGGGCCGCGCTGCTAAATATACAGTGTTTCACTCATCTTGTGTTATATTTTTAATGGTTTCCATGCACTTGTGCCTCAGAGTCTCCCTAGGCCAGATTTTTTGTGTTTTTTTTCTTCTTCGTGCCCTTCGTGCCTCTGCGGCTCTTATCCCTGTCGCCTCAGGGCATTCACAGGCCTGCCGAAAGAAATCAACCCCGCTTCACCGGAGACAAGCAGACACAGACCCCTCGCCCCCACCGCCAGCGCTGAAATAAACTGCACACCTTCCTATTGCATTGTTCGCCCACGAGTCTTGCTTTTAGGTGAGCGGGCTGCTTCTCGTGGTAACTTCATGGGTTATTCAAAAATCAGCGTAGCTCAGACTTGAGTGCGGAAATGACTGAAATGTTGCTGCAATGGCTGCGTTCACCTGGGAGGAAAAGCAGAGCGCATCGCAGGCACAAACAGACACGGATTTGGTGCAGCGCGTTTCTTCTGCGGCGACCCATGCAGGGCTCCATTGCGTAAAGTTCTATAGAGCTGTTCCAAAATGGCTGCCTCTGCGTTTCTTCCTGGTGGCAAAGAATTGGACAAATATAGATTAGGATAGAGTGTTTGCTCCAATAGCAGGGTGTAATCAGGGTGTGTGTCATGGCTCTGCTGCTTGTTTTAGGAAAACTACAATTCTTGGAGCTGAAGAGGAGAAAAGAGAAGGATACAGGAAGAAGACAAAGATAAGGAGATGGGTGAGAGTGAGAATCATTGTGTAAAAATGGGAGGAATCCTGGATGTGCTGCTGCATTTCAGCAACACAGCTGGGAAGGTGGCTGCAGGATGTGCATTGCATTTCATTATGCTTTCTCGATCTGCCATTGATTTTACTCCAGCCTGGAGTCTCTGTGTTATTTGTATGTTAAGATTTCAGCGCTGGTAACCACCAGCTCCATTAAAGGCAGGCAGGCAGGCAGGGCGACTGCAGCCGGAGGAGCCCAGGAAGGAGGATGAATTATTAAGGAGAGAATGAGGTGGTGGGACATTTCCACCGTTGCCCTAGTGAATGTCATCCCACTCAGTCAGGAGATGTGCAGGCACAGGCTGGGTTGACAAAAATCGACAGTGACTTTCACCTCCCCCACCCGGAACCGGTTTGATCCTGATTGCAGACACTGCAACTGGCAATTTCCAGAATAATCTGCGGCTCCAGCCCTGAGCGCCCGCCCGCCTGCGTGCCCTGCCCCCGACGGATCCGCCGGCTCTTTCCGCCCCCAGCAGCCTCGTGTGCCGACATCCTCCACGGCCCTCCGGCAGCGTCAATAATATGGACGGGAGGAGAAACCTGCGATTTGCTGAATCAGAGGATCTGACCTCCCCTGTGCAGGTGAACATGTAGATGAGCTGGACCCAGGGAGGATACCTGCAAGCTAATAGATGCTTAAAAAGTCGATAAAGATGCAACATTTTTCAGATCCAGATAATTAGTACAATGAGGTCAGACACACACAATAAACTTTAAAAAATTATTAGTAAGTTAGAATACTTGATTCCATATGTTTGCTCATGGGTGAACATAACATAAATACATTAACAGATTTTCTTTGCAGTAGCATGATCTCATACTGAAATATCTTGGATTTTAAATTGAGTGCATTTATTCAAGCAAGAATCTGCTGATGTATAGAAATGAATCAAACCAATTGAAGATTGGATATGTTTGACCTTGTGATTCAGTGGCTTGTTATTTGTTCCTTTAGCCTTTAGAAGTCAACTCGGCCCACAGCATCACAGATCCTCGAGCATACTAACAGTGGGAAAGAGGTGCTTTTTGACACAATGTAGCAATTGTTTACTAAAGTGTTTGTCGTCTAAAAGTAACATTTTTGTATCATCTGATCAGACTAAATAACTGCGGCTAGGAGGAGAACAGAAAATACTTTCGCCTTGCAGGTCTTTCGCCAAGAAGTTGTCATGCAGCATCAAACGTTACGGAGATGTAGTGACCCCTAGATGCCACCGTTTACAGCTCGATTATAAACTTGCCTGGAACGTTTTTGCATACAGACACCATGTTCTTCCTGTGAGTATGTGAGTTTTCTATATGTACTTTGATTTCCTTCCTGAGTTCAAATACCTGCATGTCAGGTTATGTGTGAGTCTGAGTCCGTAGCTTATTTGTGTGTGTTGGTGTTGACCTTACGATGGATTGACCTTTTCAGGAAGTAACGGCTTCAGAAAATGGCTCTTATGAAGTCTGCACTCTAACACAGTTGCATAACCACAAGTCAGAGAGTAGAGTTTTCATAGTGCTACATGTTTGTGGTTTTATAATTTGTGAGCCATTAAAACTCAATTAAAACTCAAGCAAGAATTACTGGATTGGCTTAGAGCCTCAAAGTTTTGAAACATTTCCGACAAGTTAAAGTTTCTCAAAGTGATGCAGTGTAAATCACAAATTAGCAATGAGAAACATTGTTTTTTCTTCACCTGGTTAAAAATATTAAACTTGTATTTATAATAAAGACTTAGGTGTGACGTCCTACCACTTTTCTTTGCAGAGTATCAGATTATAGTTTAAACCATAGGAAATTGCCGTAAAATATAGTTTTTATCAAATAAGACACGAAAATCAGAAGCACAGTAGTCCTCCAATTTCCTACTTTGGTCTGTCGTTTTTTAAAAAGCTATGATTGTTTTCATAGTTTATTTTGTTTGAAAGTGTGAAAGCTTCATCATGTCAGAGAGCATTTATGACTCATTAGTGGCACATATCTCGTGTCAGAAGCAGGAATAAACAGGGCTTCATGCTGCTCTCTGCTGCTGATTGTTTGAGCTCTATGAAGGGACGTAAATTACAATTTCTCTGGACTTGTGAATATCTTGCCCTTTACTCCTGAATCTCCTTCTGGTGAAATTATATCCAGATTGGATCATTCTCAACATTGTGTTGACCTTATTTGTGTCAGTGAGGGAACTTTATCGCAAAAATGGTCATACCACACAACCATTTTTAGTCTGTGTGTCATATTTTGACACACAGAGGAGAGAGTAGTCTTGAGATTTAAGAAATGGGAAATCTTTCTCCTGTAACCTTCTTGGTCTACCCCTTCCATGAGATCCAGCTTGGTAGAGAGCACAACAATTGAGAAATTACCCTAAGCTAACCGGTGGCTCCCTGCAGCTGTCCCAGATTGATCATAATCTTCTTGGATTATGAATACTTTTCTAACCTCCAAATCTGCAACCCTGACCTGTTGGCAACGTGCCCTTTGTCCACTAGTGCTCTCTTAAGCAAAGAAAAAATTAAAAACTGCACCTCTGAGGATAATTTACACAAAGGAGAATGCTAGAACTAGACAATTTCTGATAGAAAATTATTACCCATGATTTTGTTCTTGGGAATCCAAGTAAAAGGGGTTTAACAACAAGGCAGGCTATTCTTTTGATAGTATTGAAGAAAAAGAAAATCTGATGTCCTTTTCCCTACACTCTATAATTGCATCAGACTGAAGTTTGTCATTGTAATATGACAAAAGGTGAAATGGTTTAATCGGTACTTTTGCAAATTGTATAATTTTGCTCTAAGGTTTACAAGTGTGTCCCCTCGCAGCCATCGACCATACCAGTTCACGGTCTGCCTTCCCAGCTCTTAGACTTCATGCTGGAAGTTGTGCTAGTCTGTATAGGAGCTGTCAAACATATATACGTCCTGAGAGTAAACACAGCTCCCTGCACACATGCTGAGTGTCAGGACTTCAGGAAACTCACTGAGATGTGCTGTCATGGAGGAGGTTTCTCTTCAGCGTGACTGGAGGAAAGCAGTTGCTCCATAGTACCTTTTTTGACTGCTCCTGAGAGGTTTAATGTCATCTCTCCAGCATGTCTCAGTTTGTCACCCATGCATCACATCAAGTCACCTCTGTGCTGCATCAAGTCAAACATTTCATCCCCCTGATTTCACATTGTGGTTCGGTTTTTGTTTTTCTAATTTAGGTGATGCGTGTCTATGAATATTTAACATTCAAACTAATTCAATTAGTATCATTAAATCTCTGCAGTCCCAGTGTACAGTAGAGTAATGTAAGAAGTGCTTGACAATCTCTGTCACAATGAATATGTCATACAGTAAGTTGCTAAAGTAAATAAAGGGAGGGGTGTCAGTTTTATATGAAGAATTGTGTTCTTTTTAGCAACAGCAAGTGGATCAATCATGAACCTGAGTACGGTTCCAGCAGTCTTCGAAGACGAGCTTTGTCACTCAGTGCCTGTAACCTAGGAAGCTGAGCTGTCCTCCCACTCACAGACCGCCTGGAAGAAAAATAATTGTCCCTTCAAATGGTTTTTCCTCTCTCACTTACGTTATTATTACAGCTCTTCATCACTGAAGCTCATAGTCTAATACTTAATACATAGATTTAACTAATATCCAACAGCATTTTGTTCTTTTTTCATTTCAACTTTATTCTTTATTACATTTTCTGTGACCCTCTTGTTTTATAAAGTATTTGGGAAACATATTTTCTCCCACTTCTCAGTTGCACACATAAAATCCCATTAAAATATATTGAAAGTCTAAAAGTGACCAAATATGCAGACATTTAGAGTGCACAGCCACCTCCTAATCTTGCCCGTCAGAGCAATAATAATTCGGGTAAGACTTTTAATACAAGTCGAACTACAACAAGCCTGGCTGCACGAGGAGTGAGAAGAATGGAGAAGGAAGCAAAATGATCTCCAAAGCTGCAGTGACTTTGGAGAAAAAAATGTTTGGAGTCTCCACTCCAACCATTTTGTTTTAAAGTATTCAATTTTGTCAAAGAATAAAATTTAATGCATGTTCTGTTTCAGACATTTTAATTAAATGCAAATGCAACAATATGTATAACTAATAAAACGAGCAAACACAGAAAAATACAGCAGAATCCATTTAAAACATCCTGCGTTTTTCAAACAAAAACTCAATTCAAGCAGAATCTCACCATCATTTACTTAGTTGCATAAGTTTGGATTAAACAGAGTAAAACGATTTTACATTAAATATTTACACAGATTTACTCAAGGTTTTGGAAGCAGGAGAATGGTTCAGCTTGCATCCTTCCCTTATTTATTCATGCTCTTGTTAATGGCTGTATGGTTTTAATAATGGAGTGAAACTATGGAACAATGCTTGCACTTCTTGTCCAGAAGTCGAACAATAAACCGCCGGCACCTCTGACTCCGTTACGGAGCGCTTCAATGTTGAGCCGTCTGCGGACGAGTCACTATTTCCCTCCAGAAATGGAGAGTAATTTTCTCTCCATTCCACATGCTAGGACTCGGCATAGATAAGCATGATAAGATGGAAATTGGTTTAGGGCTAATATAAAGGGAGGGTTGCCTTACTTGGAGTAACATGCACAGCAATTAACCAGAAGAGAGATGAGTGTGCTTTGTCTCTTTGGATGTGAGCTGGAGCAACTCAACCAGCTGCAACATTATCATGATAATATAGATACAGCAGGACCAGGAGAGCCAGACTTAGAGACAGTAAATCATTCACTGATATTACTCGCAGAGAAGGTTTTTAATGTGATTTATACTTCAGTTTGTGAATTATTGTATGGCGTGCTTCTACAGGTACACCTCAATATACTGCTAGAAAATCATGGAAAAGTTGGTTAATTTCAGAAATTCAGTTTAAGAACTGAAATTCAAAGATCACATAGATCCACACACAGAGCGATCTTTAATTTCTGTTGTAAGACTTTTAAGTAAATCACTAAACTTAAATATTACATACAACCAGTGAAAGTGTTGATGTGTGTTGTAATGTCAAAGCATTGTTGATGTAAATGGGCTAAAAAGAGGGAGAAATTCCAAGCTGCTATAGGTTTTGATTGGTTCACTGCTTTTTATTAAGTTCATAGTCAGAGCACTTCATAGTCAGAGCACTTATCTTCCAGAAAACTTTTGGGCATTTGACGCTTCCCTCTGATGGGAGGCTTTTTACAGATTTTATTTTGAGTCTTTGGTACCAGCCCACACTGCAAAAAGTACTACTACCCACTTTAATGACTGTGGTATCACTATGTCTGACTGGCCAGAAAACAGTCGTGGCCTAATCTCCACAAACAGTCTGTGGTGTATTGCCAGATGATGCATCTTCAGACATCAAGATGAGATCCCAGACCCAAAACTGCAGATCAGCTAAACGTCATTATCAAAGCAACCTGGGCTTCCTGAGCACCTTGGCAGAGTCAAAGGCTGAATGCCTCCATGCCGACCACATTCATACAGTAATTCATACTAAATTCATACCTGAGGTGGATATACCTTTCATTACCCTGATATTTTTGTATTAGAAATCGTCCACCCTCCCCATCTCCATCCAGAAGTTTGTCTGACTAACTAAGCATGTTTATAAAAGTCTTAATGGAACTTTGAAGAATCACTTGTATGACTACCAAGTGCGCACATTAGGGCCATGTACACGTGCATGGGTGTATATTGTGTTTGTTTATTTTGTAGCTTTTGTTATGCGGGGTAATTGGCAGCGGTCCTGGCAGGGCAACCCTTCAACTGTGCGGCCCGTCACTGAAGGAGGTTCCCTATTACCGCTTTAACTGCATGACTGGGTGGGAGTCAGTCAGAAATCCTGATGAGGTTTCAGTTTCTCAAAGCACACAATAAAACATAACGTGTCCAGGATGGAAGTGAAACAATTTACAGTGATTAGTAACATTTATTTAATTTCCTCCTCTGGTTCTCTTCATCAAACAAGTGGTGCTGCCTGTAACTTATGTAACGTCTCTGGTGGATCGACTGCGCTGAGGCCATATAACTGGAGCAATTCAACAAGGGAGCCATGTCTGAAAAACGGTGTCTCTTTAACACTGGGGGCTGAGCGCCATGGCGCAGCGGGGCCACCATGACAGTCAATAAAACACCAACCCATTCCTGGAAGGCAAGTGAAGGTCAGCTGAAACTCACAGGCACAAACTATGACACAGATGCGACTTCAGAATCGAACAATGAAAATAATAATATACAAAGTAGTTGCTCATTTAACACTGGCCACTAATGTTTTCCCTTGATGTAATTTAAATGTTCTTCAAGTGTATCCAAAATAAAGCTGCTTCTACTTCTAAATGCTGTTAAATCATCAATTGCTGCATAAATAGCAAATTAAACTCACTTGTTTGCACAGGATTTTATTTTCACGTCGGCCATTTGGATTCCCTCTTACATTAAGCAGTGGTAACTTAAGCAAAACGGTTAAAATGAAGAGGGATTAACATCAAATATAAGGCGAAACTGTGTCCCTCATGTGGCAGTGTGTGTACACAAGCTTTGTAATTTAGTTCTTGTAAATTTACAATTTGGTTAGTCCAGCCGCTCTCAGGGTGTGCTGGAATGCTGCCAGCCCACTGCTTTGAGTGTGCGTGCTTGAGTGTGCAAACTCATTGCCTCTACTTCCACTACTCTGAGCCCACTCTTCCTAATCCTCCCCCTTGCTTGTCACAATGACACACCACAACCTTCAAGCCCAAGGTTTCAGCTCACTAGTCTCACTCTGCTCGCAACATGACAGCATCATATCAGTCCTTTCTGCAACTCAGCGGCCTTCCTTGCTTCCAGTGTGACAGCAAGGTGTGTGCCCCCCCTCCAAAAACACACACAAAAGAAAACATTGTGTCTGCAGCTTCCATAGTGATGTGATTGTGGATTGCGTGTGTGTGTGTGCACAGAGCTGTGGTAGCAAACTAACCGAGATGGATGGAGAGCAGCGCGCAGTGCTTGGCTTAGGTAATCAGCTGGAATGCTGGCACAACACCTGCTGCTGAGGGGAGTAGCCAGAGCTAATTGCGGGAGAGTGATGGGGGTCTATAGCCACTGCAAACTCTGCAGACAGCTCAGCCTAATGCAATTAGCCGCCATGTTCTCCTGCAGCAATATTGCATTATGTTTTTTTTTTTTTTACATTTAATTTAGCTGGCGCAAAATGAAACGGTATCAGAGAAAAGAGATAATGAGAGCAAACTGATATTGAAATCTGCCCAGTGTTGGGAGGCTAATAATGAGACAATGAAACACAGTAGCTGACAACATGGTGGGCTGTAGTAAAACATCTTAATAGTATCATTAGGAAGATGCTTCTTTGTGTTACCGCTCCGAGCCGAGAAGACTGCAGCGGATCCCTGACTTGCGGCTCTATTCTAAATCACATTAGAAAATGACCGGAAAGTGAATTTCTTTTCCGATTTTTATCAGCATTTACTTTTTTGCTGTTGTTGCCTACCATGCAATAATAAAACACCGCAATATTTCTTATCCAGAAGGGAAACACAGACATTCCTCTCTGTGTTAACCAAGACTCCCAGGTTATTCTGGCAGATTTCAAAGTGTTCCTGTTCAGAACAGGTGTATTGTCCTTTGAGCAAATTACACTGAAAACCTCCAAAGGGAGACGAATGGAGGGCAAAGAGATACAGCCACTTGTCTCTCGTTGTTTTCTGTCCTGATTCATGTTCCATAACCGTAGGTGAGAGTTTGAATATAGACAGACCACTTGATCAAAAGCTTTGCTTTTTGGCTCATCACTTTGTTCTCCGTGACAGACAGGCTGCGTGGTGTTTTGGCACCAGAGTGACGATGTCAAAGCACCACTGAAGGAGCAGCTGCAGAGGAAGACATGAGGCAATGATTCAGGAAACAGCGTCGGAGGAAGACTTCTGGTGAGCTAGTGCGGCTATCGAGAAAGATGTTTCATGAAGAAACACAATTAATAGTAAGCGTTCTCCACATCCAAAATCACATACAGACTGGATGTCACTCCCATTGATCTATTTGTAGTGTTCCGTGTGGTTAACAAATGATTTTTTTTGTGGCAAAGTAAGTGTAAGCTTTTTCACAAACAATTTCTGTGTTTTCTTTAGCTTGACACTCTGTATGTTAACATGCTCACATGCTATCCTTTCTAATCTAAAGAGGGTATTACATTTTTTAGAAGTCAGGAGTGAATTTAATCGTCTCTAGTTCCAAACGTAAAATACTTTGACTAGTAAAACATTAAGTAAAGACATGGAACCTTTATTCCATTTAAGAAAGCACTAAAACTGGAACCTTTGCTGGAACTACAACATGTCAACTAATTAAACTTGGATTACATTATTCTATAATGATGCTTTGGGAAGCTTTTTGTCTGTTTTCTGAACATTTAGGTGTTTCATAATAATTGATAATAATTATATGATCCCTAATAATGTTTCTGATCGTTTCTAATCAATTCTGTAAGTTTATTATATTTTTCTGAGTAAAATGACACAAACATGGTAGCAAATGTCTTGCATTTTTAAAAATAATTTTAAAAAGTCACGTTAATGTTTTTTTTATTTCTTTTTCAAATTATTCTAACATATTGTAGAAATGCTTATTATAAATACACAAGTGTGACCTTAAACCAGTTTTATCAGCTATGAATACATATAACATTATAGTTTAAACAATAGGATGTTACTCTAAAGCTTTAGTAAAAAGATACGCTGAAATTAGAAGTAAAGTGATCATACAATTTACTACAGCTGGTCTGAAAAGTGCAGTTCATCAGATCTCTCTGCCTCATCAGAATCAGTACTGCAGGCATATCATTGTCCTCTTCAGAAGCTGCAACCATGAGAGCACCAGCTGCAATTTATTGTATCTATAATATATTATGTTTGAAGCACAGTGTGAAATACTGGATATAAATGCCAGCGGTCACTACAAAAACTAAATTAAATAGATACAATTCTGCAGCATGTGAGCAAGTTGTCCTGCATGTTTCAAAGATGCCTGCCTGTTTGGTGGACATAGCTCCAAAGTTTTTGGAAACACTGACACGCATCCACAAAAAGGATTTCTAAGGACCAGAAATTCAGTGATAATCTTGTTTTGTATCATTCTTGTGAACCTATAATCCCATTTCATCTTCTTTAGTTGTCTAGAAGAATCATTTCACTTCTAACCTTCAGCCAGTTGTATTTGAAAAAAGAAATGCTAATGCTTGGTAAAGGAGTTTTGTTTTTCGCCTGCTTTTTGAACCTGCAATAAATATCATACTGAAGAGAATTTGCCGTTTGGTGCTTGGTGGTTGAGGACGTGATAGTCGGGCCTATTAGAGAAAGCCTCCTCCAGGCTTCAAACATCATGCTCTACTAAAGCAGTGCAGCTCGAAAAGCTGCTGCAGTGTGACTTTGCTCCTCTCTCATGCTTTGATTCATTATTCAGCACCAGAGAAGTAATCCTGCATTCCCACAGCAGCGGAGAAACATGCAAACACAGACCTGCTCTCAGCCCCGCAGAGAGCAAATGCAAGGGCACAAATCTGAAAAACAATTGTGAAAAAGAAATGAAACACACACACACACATGCACACACAGACAATCTAACTTCATTCTGCACATTTAAGGCATCAGGAAAATAAACATGAGACATGATGAAAAGTGCATGCGCACACACACAAATAAAAACACTGCCCCCTTCTGCCTACCCAGACGGCCTGCACGCTACAAGAAAATGTTTGTTTTTTTCCTAATGACGCTGTAATGACAGCGACTTATGTCCTTACCATAGTTGATTTGTTTCCTGGGTTTTAAGAGTAGATTATTTCCATGGTACAGACTTAACGTAAGCTGTTCAGAAACCACAAGCACTGCACTTCAGTCCCGGTTTGGGATTTTAGCCAGATCTAATCAGATTAAAGCACTGTTACTCCCCCTGCTCTTCACCCCTCTCCACCCTTCTTTTTATTTTTTTCATACAGCATGCCACAGCGCTCTTTCCGTCCTGCTGCATGAGCCAGAAGAAGGGAGCCAAAAACAAATTGCTTTTAGTAGAAGCTGACAAGTAGTTGTGTAGAGAAAATAAAAGGTTGTTTGGAGCAGATTAATTCTCCTTCACAGGAGGGGGTGGCTGCGAGGCTGCTGTATGCTGTTGCACATTAGAGATGAGGAGAATATTCTCAGTCAGGAGGCGATCCGTGTTGTAGACTTAGTGAATAAGCTACCTACATCCTTTTAGTGGCTGTTGTGGTTGACTTTGAGCTTCTCAGGTTTGAAAGATCCTCATCCCCCGTAAGAATGGCTAAGTAAAATAAAACAGCGCTGAACGGATTCCAAACCAGCTCCTAGGGCAAAGTCCTTCCAACCAATAACTGCTTTGGATGTTCTTATTCAAACTCATATCAGTCTCTTTTCCTGCAAACTCTACTGAGCAAATATAATTTCAGCCATATTCAATTTTTATTAGTTTCGTAGTTGCATTAGAAATTGAAGAGAGCTTTGGAATTATATTACTAATGCGTAATAACACTTCTCGCCTGTGTGCTTCTGTTTCTTCGCTCATGCCTGTGGTTGATGGGAGAGAAGTCTCGACTTCTGACCTATGAAGGGTTTTTTTGTGGCCTGACCTGGATCCTTCAGCACAAATTAAACGAACAATGAAAAGCGCCGTGCTGAATGATGGCTCCACGCGCCTTTGTGCCTCTGTTACAAAACCACTTCTGAAAGGGCGGCCTGGATGACACACTCTGTAGAAATCGATCACATTTACTCAAGCCCCTGGGCCGTCCAAAAAGCTGGATTTAGAGCAAAAAAATAAAAAAAAATAAATTGCTGAAAAAAGAAGAAAGAAAAAGAAGCAAAATCCCTTTTGCATTTGAAAACAGAATGGAACAAAAGTGAATACGGGTGGAGTGCATAGAAACACCTCGGTTCAGGACTGCTTTCCAGACCCCGGCGTGCACTCATGCGGCAAATTTCATCAGCAGTGGCTCTATTGATTTTTAAACCTTGGAAATATAAGACCAGGGAAGTCGGCCACGGAGATATCCATGGATGTTTGGGTTAGTTATCTGCGCCTCTCCCTTGTCTCTGCCGCCTTCCAGGGAGCATGAGCAAGCCAATGCTCTCTGAATTGCTTGACAATGCTTGGCTAACCCAAGGCTGAGCTTCATGGACAAGCTACCAGATTGAAAAGATAGACTTTGAATCCGACACTGGAGAGAGTAAATAACTCTTCTGTGTGTGTTGAGGACAGAAACCCTGCTAAGCTCATGCTAACTCCGCTGCTAAATCTTCTAGTTTACCTCAAAGGCATTGTTTAGATTCTTAAAATAACATTGTTATTGGTAGTAACTGTACCTCATTTGTAGAAAAAAGATTCAATATTGCTGTGAATGTACAAAATGGAAGTAAAAGGCTAAGAAATGAAAAATATTCATATCTCTGGCACTACAAGACCTGGAAAAGCCCATTAATGCACCATCTTCAATCCCCTTGGACAGCTGACAGCCTGATGTACAATCCATACCTCCTTTTTGGGTAGAATGACAGAGCCGGTAGAACTCGCTATCATCTGATTGGACAACCATTTGCAGAGAAAATATTCCCACACCTCTACAACACCAGTATCTTGAGTCAGGGCAGGGAGGATCCGTTCATTGTGTGGTTTATGCCAAATTGGGACTCTAACCCTACCTCGCCATAATCAAGACGTTTTCCAGCTATGCTGTCTAATTTCAGTGGTGTTTAAAATCACAGCCTTAGTTTTCTTCTTGCTCAATGTGGACTTCTACTGACGTACCCCGACCACTTTATAGTAGAATGTGTTGTGAAGTCACAAATGGTTTTCCACATGCCCTCAGTGGAAAGAACTGCAATTTGTTCACTTTGTTATCCGATGTAGTTCCTAGTTGGACCTAAAAACAAGCAAAAATAAAGATACACAGTATTGCCGTTTCCAGGCCCTGGAACAAGAAAATTAGAAGAATCTGGCAATGGACAATGATAATCAAATGCAAATGCACAAGGAAGACAACACAAAAAATGAACTAAGTAACTAAACTAAATGATATGACAACATATTTTTGACAATAATATGTCAAAAATATGTTGTCATATTTTTGAAGGGGCAAGATTTTTCAAACATAAATAAAAAAAACAAGGAAGTAATCAAAATACAAACACCAATAAGAATAAAAAACAAACAAACACAAATCCTCATTTGCATCGGACAAAACCAAAGCCAAACAATAGAGCTTCTCTTATTTCAAAGAGAAGGTCGTGGGTGAAACATGCAGACAAGTCTGTATAGTACCAACACCACTCAACGTTCAAAGTCACTTTAATTTCCTTCCCCATTTTGATACATAGTTTGGGATCTTAAGTCTAACAAAAGAAAATGCATATGTAGACCTTAGGTCCAGTACACAGTACCCCACATACCTTACAAAAGGATTTTTTAGGTGTCAAAAACTTAGTTTATGAGACTTTTAAAGGCAGAGATTTAAAATAATAATTTAAAAAAACTCATCTATAATCTTTACGTGGATTACATGTCCATGATTAAATCTCTCACTGTATTCTCAAGCATGTTAGCTAAAATCAGTCTAATCGCTGCTCTGACGATTTGTTGACTTCTCTACAAACTCACCACAATACCACATCTTCCCGCTTCTGGTAAGGGACCCATTGCCCAATAATAGTGTCAAAAAACATCACAAACAACCAAACTATAATTTCAAACACAATCATGTCAAATCATGTTAGTCTATGACTAATAGAGGAAGCGAAAAGCTCACAAACCAAGGATGAGCAGCTTTTAGCTCTACTGTTTATTTCCAGGCTAATAGCATGTCCTGGTGTTTAAAAGCCTTAAGGCCCTATTTCTGTGACAGGCCCGTCACCTGCTAACATCCTACAACCATTAAATTGCAAAGGGGATAAATGTGGCAGCTGAGTCGCTCTGCACAGTTTGGATTGCTTTGCAGCTGTTTTTGGATGCTTCCCAGTTGTCTGTGAGGCTCAGCGGTGAGGATGTTGAGGGCTGGTGTCAGGCAGGTCTGTTCGTCATGATAGCAATGAGAACCGCATTCGAGTCACTGCTCGGAAACGGATTAGAAGATAGGTAACCGTTAAGGTCCCCTTCTGCTACGGCTACTGCTTTTCTTCTAACGTTACAGAAATTAACAACCTCTGGTCAGCTCCCTCTAGGGTTTCCTCAGGGTCAAGGTTGAGCAAAAACGGTGTCCGGTTATATTGTTTTGACTTTCACACACGGCCTCATCCATCTGCGTTACTCTGACCTTGCTTTCCATCGCAAATGCACCGAGAGCGGCGAGTCAAGGAGCAATGTGAGCGATGGCGCCCCTGCAAACACAGCGAAGTGATTTCCTATCAGACCTCCACGTGTCGAGGTTATCTGTATGACAAAGCAACTTTCTCCTTTTTGCATTTTCATGAGTCAACCGGCAAGAGGTGGATGAAAGAGAAGTGTAGCGGTTGGTGACCTCGGGGTCAGAGGGCAGAGGGCTCCAGCTGGTCGCACTGCCTGCTCCCTGACTGATTCTCCATCCGCCCCATTGTGTTCAGCGTGTGCCTATTGTTCTGCTGCTGCATTAAAATGCATAAATTTCTGTCAGCCATTTCACTGCTAGTTGACCTTATTAGCTAAGGTGAATGCATAAAACATGAAGTTTTAGGATCATTAACTGTATCAGATTCGCTTAAAGAGAAGATGCTTGACAGGGAAAATAGCTGCTCTATATCTGTGGCGATAGTCGCCGTTTCCAGTGAAATCATTGAAACATACAGACCCTTTGCGATGAGCAGATACATCCACACGAGCAACCAGGCAATGAATGTGTATGATATTTGTCTTGCACTATAGAATCGTCCTATTGTAGGTGCTTAACGCCCCGCCCCCCACTCTCCCGTCCTTATTTTTCCTTCCCTGCATGCTTGTCTCACAGAAACACCGGCCATCTGCAGCGAGAGAGAGGAGGAGAGGGGAGGCGAGAAGAGGTGCTGATACTTGGTAATTGAGGGGCAACCCTGTCACAGTTGACCCGGAGGAGGCTGAGGATAAAATGCATTCCATTTTCCCTTCGCTGTCCTGGGACTGACAGCTTGCTGAGTCGTGGTTCTGATGGACCTAACTGAGGGCTGTCACCCTCTGCTTGCAGCCCTTAAAGCCACTTCATGCATGAGTTCTCTCTGCAAAAATATTGCTCCATGTGACTTGCTTCTCCCTAAAGGTTGCAACTGGATTAGATGTAAAATGCCTTGCAAAGCATTCATGCCCCTTGAACTCTGGGACATTTTTGTCCAGGCAAAATGTATTTTCTTGAGATTTTAATCTACATTTAAAGCTCTGTAAAAAAAAAAAAAAAAAAAAAAAATTAAGAGACCACTGCAAGATTATTAGTTTCTCTGATTTTACTCTTCAGAAATATATTTTTGAGCAAAATGAACAAAATGAGCAAAATTACTTAAGTTTTTTTATTATTCTATGAGTTACTGACATGTCTGAAATTCCAAGCAAACATTTTGTATTTATTTGCAGAAGATGAGAAATTGTCAAAATAACAAAAAAGATGCAGCGCTTCCAGATCCAAATATTGCAGAGAAACCAAGTTCACATTCATTTAGAAACAACAATACTAATGTTTTAACTCAGTAAGATTTTAGAAATAAATATTTGGTGCAATATTTGATTTTCAATGGGGTTCAGTGCAGTGGGCTCTTTATTTTTTCCAGAGCGGTAATTGTGAAAATTAATTAAAAGATACTTGTTTGTTTTTTATAAATAAAAATCTTAAGTGAGGTCTGTATATGTGTTTAGGGCCTATTGCCCATAAATAAAACCCAGTGCAACCAATTACCTTCTGTCGTCGCCTAATTAGTAAAACGAGTTCATCTGTGTGTCACATCATTTCAGATTAAATCTGTTTGTTCTGTGAAAGCCTTATAGGTTTCTTATAAAAACAATAGTAAACAACATTCCTTAAAGTCTCATTATAACATGTCAGGGTTTGTGAGTTTGGCAAAGTGTAGAAAAGTTCAAAGCGCACACCTCAGAAGTCATTGTGTATCCAATGTGTTTCTCCGTTTCAGATGTTTTATCTCAATATGGTAACGAGGCTCTCGTGTATCTCCACTAAAAACAAAAGCCCTCATCATTTGAAGCACATCTTCCTAAAAACTGGGGCTGATGTTGCGGTGGATAAAGAGCGTGTATTTTTAGACCTCCGAGTCGCTGCCCCTTTGTGTTCTTCCCGATTTGTTCTAATGTGGAATACTAATCCAGCAAAAGCAGATTATGCATGTATTAAATTACTTAAAATTGCAATATTCTTAATACCACATTTGCAGTCGAAATGCAGTGGAAGCAGCTTACAATTGTAAAACCTTCCAAAAGTGTTTTTTTTTCTCTGCGGGTAAAAACGAACCATGTAAACAATGTTTACAGAAAAGAGATTGTTCCACTGATGAGGACTGTATTTGTGAGACAGAACAAAGAAAAGACTCACCAAACAGCTGCCATACCTCTGTGTTTGCGTGTGTGTGGTGTGTGTGTGTGTGTGTGTGTGGGTGTGTGTGTGTGTGTGTGTGTGTGTGTGTGTGTGCGTGTGCGTGTGTGTGGGGGGGGTGTGTGTTTGTGTGGGGGTGTTATTGATTGTACAGTCTGACCCAAACAGTTGCACTAAAATGATTTTTTAACTTATGTTACTGTACTAAATCAATATAATACTTTGCCACTTTCAGTGGGTTCTGTACTGAAACTGATTTCTGTGTTTCATCAAAACTCTCCAGTGGATTACAGCAAAAATGAGAACATGAACAAAGAGGAACAATTCAGCTGAATTACTGCTTTACACCCAAAAAGCAAAGATAGACAGGATTGAAGAAAGCCAGACCAACAATAAGAGTGTTGTAGAGATGTATAAAAAGCTTTGAAATAACTTCATCTGCTATTGTAACCTCATAATCCTACGCTGAAACATGGATTATAAATCCAATCCGCAGAATAATTTTTAACTGGTTGTAGAATTGCTGCTTGAAAATGTAAAATTCGCTACGGGAGATTGAGGTTTTTCACCTCAAATATCCAAGGTGGATGGAGATAAATATGTAGAAAAGCAAAAAATCAAAAACAGAACATAGAAATGAAAAATCTAAATGGTGCCCGACTGGTTTTCGGGAGGGTGAGAAAACAAGAGTCTCCTCATGAACTAGTTGTTCCCCTCTGTAAGCCTGACCCACTGAGTGTCCTCTCAATGACAATATGGCCGCCCCCAATAGCCGCAGCTATGATGAAACAATGCACCCATCTGCCCTTCAAACCAACCCGGCGGCGCGAGGCCGACCTGTGTGTGTGTCCATCCACGCTTGTGTGTGTCCCATCTGCCCTTTTAACCAGCCACGCAGCATGCAGCTGACCTCTGACCCTTTGGATTATGGTTCCACCATGTGCCAGTGAGCAGGGGAATGAGACTAACCCATGAGCGGCTGTATATTAATGACGAGATCCAGCAATCAACACGCACATGCACAAATGAAACACCGCTTCTGCGCCAATGAGTTTATGGTATTTTGTGACTGGATTTGCAAGTTCGACCAGTAAAGAGCTTCTTGGTTTACATGCGTGTTCAACATCGTTTCCACATACTGTAGGTTTGTTTATACAAGTGAGAGATCTAATGCTCCTCTGAGGACAAGCACACATCTTGAGCTCTGACACAACCAATCATGGCAAAGCCAGCATGATCGCCCTGGCAACTCTTGTCACCGCATAGTTTATCCACCATCTCCACCAATCAGGGCCGCCCTTGGCTCCTCCCACAGGTGTTGGGGAGGCTGTGCCAGCCATTGCTGCAGAGGCTGCTGCATGAGCAGATGCTCTAATCAGGATCCAGAGAGGAGAGGATCACTAATCCCAGATTATGGCTCTCTGGGATTAAGACATGCTGATGCACAGGTTTGCACTCACCTCCAATCCCCACAGCTCTCAATCTGGCGCCCTGCTCCCATTTTCAAACCTTGGCCAGAGGAATCCATCAGTCATATCTCTGCTCGGGGCCCAAATGGCTAGAATGAGGCCTCGCTAAAAGTTGGCTTGTTGATCTGAACGATCTAGGGCGCACCTGCCGTCTGGCTTTCCGTGTCTCTTTAGTATCTGGTGTTTCAGTGCAGATAAACTGAATGGTTCCTCGTGTCCTGTTGGTGTGTCGATATGATGTGAGCGGAAATGAGAGATTCTGCCAATCTCAGAGAGCACAAGTGGCAGCTGTGAAAAGGAAGAAGGTAAATAAAGCAAAGCAGACCTTCCCCCACCGAGAAGCGTGCTGAAATGTGGAAACTGCAGGAAAAAAGCAAACATTTCAAACCAAAATAACGTTGACTTCATAAAGCCCACTGATAAACTCCTCAGTGAAGATGAAACACTTTAATTAAATCTCCTCTGACGACATTTCTCAGACACCCTTCAAATAAAATAAAAACATTTAGGCAAATGAATGAAACTTAACAGCCTGAAAAAGTGAAAGTATTCATACCACCCGAACTTCTTCGCTTTTCACATTCATGCAATAGTCTTTCAGCTGGAAGATTTTGAGGTGTGCACATGCACATTGAATTTTCTGGCACTGAATATTCTCCAAATTCTTAATTTCTGTCAGACTGGATGGAGAGCTTCAAAGTACAGCCATCTTCAAGTTTTACCAGAAAGTCTAAATTCAAAAGAGCTACACTTTGGGAAATCGCAAACCAAACTTCTTACGTTTTTTTTTTTTTTTTGTTGCCAACAATGGCTTTCTTCCTTCTTTGTTTTGACAACGTATTTGCAAGGTCAGAGAGGAAGGAGGACAGTCAACATGTCTGACAGTTTCAAGTTTTATGCATCATTGAAATGTGTTTTGAATATCCGACTATGTGACGTAGTTTCACAAACAGATTTTTGGAGTGCACAACCAATGGGTATCCTATTGACAAGCTGTGGATCTCTAAAGCTTCTTCAGAGATAACTTGGGTTTTTTTGCTGGTTTTGTAGTTAATATTCATATTGTCACTGTAGCAAGTGACAATATGTCTCGGAAGATGTGCGGTTCTGCCATTCTCCTTCCATTTTCAGCTGATGGATTGATCAGTGCTCTGGGAGATGTTCAAAATGGGAGACGTGACAAAACGTTGAAAAGTTGATTGGCCATGATAATTTTTGCAAAGCACGAACCTTTTAAGGATTGCCATCCATCTTAGTTGTTGGACTATCAACATTTTAGGTGCTAAATATGCTGTGATTTGCTGGGTACCTTTTAGCAAGTGCAGCCATTGCTTGCACATGCCAGAAAAATTAAGCAAGGAGCAAATAAAATTATGATTTGTGATGACAAATCTGCAATGCGTGTGTGCTATTCCAAAAAACAGCAACAACCGATGAATAATGCATGCCTGCCTGCTGTGGGCTATAGATTAAGTGTGAATATTCATTAATTTGCTTGCCCTTTGGGGGGGTGGTGGGATGCAAATTCACACAAGCTGCTGGCAGCTGAGTTATATGGGTAACTGTGAATGGCACTGGGCGTTTCTTCATAAATACATGAGCTGTGTGTAAACTGAAGGACGTTATTGACTCTCTTAAGAAGTTTTAACAGGGTTTTTCTAAAGTAGCGACACCCTCCCTCCTCCCTTCCTGCTCCCACCTCTTAAGTGCTAAGTCACTGAAGCAGGGAAAGCCCATTAGTGTAAAGAAGGTGGGGGGCAGGCAGGAGTTTGAGTGATTAAACTGATTGGATGTAGCAGCACTAGGTTGCTTAGGTCAGGCCTAATCAGCTTCAGAATAAAGGCGAAGATCCTTAATGAATAAAAGAGAAAAAAGCGCATCCGGTGTAAACAGGTGTCATGCCCTGCACAGAAATTACACCCGAGCAACAACAGTGTAGATAATGAGTGAACATGATCCACAGCTGCAAAAAATAAAATTACTAATATTAAGGTCTCCTCTAAGGTCATTTCTGTGTGGGCTTTTAGCTAAAACCTAAAATAAGAGCCCAAATGAGCTCCTCAAGTCCAATCCCTTGTTGAGAATAACAAAAAGCCTGAGCAGGGTGACTTAATTTTGTTTCGGGAAGGGGAGATTGTCTGCACATGTATCCACCCTATATGGAAGATCCTGTCAGGTTAAACTTTTCTTGCAGCATGAACTGGCAAGAGAAAGAAGAGGAGGGATTGGGCTGAGATAAATGACTCATTAACCCCAAATTGATCACAAGCTGCACATTTGTGTGGACGCTCCAGTCATTAATATTTCAACTTAATTATTTGTGCGCACATTGAGTCCACGGTCCTGATTTGTACATCGCCCCATGTGATGTACGAGTTATTGTACTGGACAAGAGCAGTTATTTTTCCCTCCTCTGCAATTTTTCTTTAGCTCTCCTCCTTCAATGCCTTGTATGTTAGTCTGTATAATAAAACTATTTGTTGTTGGTATCGTTTCATATACCGGGACGTACAGAGGATACACTGTGTCTCATGCGTTCACATTCACTTTTTTCTTTACTTTTTCTTATTGTATAAATTCAAAACTGTATTTGTAAGAGTGTATTTAATTGATAATATATGTGACAGACGGTCACTTACTTTTAATTTCATTTTTATTAATTTTTTTTACAAATTCAAATCTCAAAATTGTGGTATGCATGTCTATTCAGTCACATTTTATTATTCAGTGCATTAATTCTAATAATTATTAGTGTAACCCACATGAGGGTAAATTAATTCTAATATAAATCCAATAGTTCTGTGAAGGAATCAGATGTTTCTTGGAGAACATTACAAAAGAACAGCATAATGAAGGAACCCAGAAAAAAGTTATGGAGACAATTAAAGATGCATTATAATATGACCCAGTATCCTAACCTTTAAACTGCATAACCTGCCAGCTGAATTCTATCTAAGGAGAAAATTAATTAGAGAAGCACCCAAGAAGCTTGTAGTAACTGGAGGAACTGTAGAGATCCATGTCTCTCCTATCTGATCCATGTCAGGTAGGAGAATCAAGTCACTGATGCAAATCTCATGTTCTGGAAGAATGCAAAGAAGAAAGACACAAGACATCGTGTTTTCAGTTTTGCACAAGCTCAGCAAGGCACACAGACAATTTTTTGAAGATGTGCTCTGGCCACGTTTATCATTTGGAGCTGCATGTGGAGTATTATGTGGAGACGACCGCCTACCAATATGCGTAATGGTTTAGAAATGTGTGCGAGTTTGTGAGTGCAAGTGTCTGATTCTGAATGTAAAATGCAGTCAATTAACCACTTATTTGTGGTGAAAAACTAACAGTCACATCACCCTGAACACAACATAGTGAGGGCAGCATTATGCTGTGGGGTGACTTTCTTCACCAAGGACAGGAAAGTTGATCAGAGCTTATGGGAAAATGTGTGCAGTTTAACTCCAGGGATCACTGGGAGAAAATCTGCTACAGGCTGCAAAAGTGGGAGTTTACTGCCCAGCAGGCTTGAAAACAAAGTCAAAGTCTAAACCAAATGTAAAATTTGACACCTTCACAAAAGCTCTTTATCTAATCCTACTTTAGATATTTTGCACAGAAAAGAGAGCAACATTTCCAGGCTCTTGACATACAAAGCTGTAGCTGCAGAAGATGATTCTGCAAGTCTCAAGGGCGCTGAATACAAATGCAGTCATGCTTGTCTGGGTTTTTATGTTAAAAGAAGAGAAACCTTTCTTTCAGTTCACAGTTATGCACTGCTTCGCCTTTGTCTGTCACATTCAATTCCAGCTAATTATATTAATTTGTGATGATAACATGAACATTTGTGGAAAAGTTCAACGACTATGAATAGCCTTTGGAAGATGGTGTAGATCCTAATATTCTGCCTCAAAATGTTGCTCAATGCTCAAAGCAGAAACAGCAACGACATCAGCAAGACAAGTGCTATCTGAATCAGTAGCCTGTCAACAAGCCAAACAAGGTTTAGATTGCTGCTACGAGATGACTGCATACTCACAACCCTGCACAATTACATCAACTGTGGCCACTCATGTACATAACATCCTCAAAAGCATGCAAGCTGTCTGAAAGGCTATCAGTCACCAATCTACCAAACGTCTCAGTGGCAACACCTTGGACTGGAAAACTACGAGGATGCGTCATCGTCCGAGCCGGAGAAGAAGACCTCTAAAAGGTTTGTGTATGAGCGAAGAGAAAAAAGGCGGGGTGACATTTTAAAAGCCTCGTCTGACACTCAGGGAAATTGGCCTATCTTCTTCCACGCAATTGGACCAGTGCATCAAATTGCATTAGTGATGCACATGTTTTTTTTTTTTGTGTGTGTGTGTCTTTTGCCAGAAAACAAAGTCAGAATGTTGCTGCCATATGCAGCAGAGTCGGAGCTCAGAGGGTGTTCCTCCAGCAAAAACTGGTTACATGCTTAAATTTTTTGACTTTTTAAATTTTTACCTCCATAACCTGAAACTTTTAACCTCAAGAGGCTCGTGTCGATTCTCAAGAGCTTCAGGAGTTTGCTCAAAACATTTTAATCTGAAGAAAAATGCTTCTTTTTGAATAAAATGACAATAATAATAATGATGTCGCTCCAACATCACAGCAAAGGGAAAATAATTGCACTAGTTTTTGGTCATACATGAATATTCAGAACTCCTCCCATTAAAAATCTGCTGTGAGAAAATAATTAGGAGTTTATTAGCATTTGTTTATTTGTTCATGCATGAAAACGCCTAATGAGAATATAACTACAAGCTCTTGACTCTGGGGAGGTAAATCCTGAGTGTTGAGATTGCCTCTTGTCTTTAGAAAGCTCCTTCAGAAAATGCTGCGTTACTGGAGGAAATGGAAATGAAAAACAAAACAAAAAATCATGTGAACAGCTAAATTACCAGAACCCGTCTCATGTGGCATCTTGTCTCCTGAACCAACCTCGACTGGCAGAATTTGGCCTCCATGCATTGATACGTAAAGAAGAGGAAAATACCAACTCGGGGTAATTATAACACACACAGTGACTTGACATTTGGGGCACAGAGTAGAGAGGCGAGATAGTTGGCCTTATCAGGAGCCATAATGAAAGGTCAATGGCCTCCTCAGTGTTTACTTCCAGTCATGTGTTTGGAAGAAGCTTCTTTAGTCTCTATTGAGATAGAGACGGCCTGGGTCAGAGATAACAGCATCGCGAGCTGCTGCTGTACTAGCATGAATACATCGTTACACCTGAGACGGCGGAGCTGTAGGTTGACAATTTTGATTTAATGTAGCTGTTTAGCAAAAACAAAAATTAAACAGGAAGCTTAGAAGCAAACAAACGGTACAGACGGTATTCCTCGACTTCATCTCTAAATTCAATCTGCTTTTGTGGAACTATCACTTCTTCTGCTTGTGTCTTTCGGGTTCCGTCTCAGTCAGAGGAAAGGAGAAAGGCTGCGCTCATAAATAGGTCAGAGAGCTTTTCCACCCCCCAATGGTTTCAGGCCCAGCTTGGCAAATTGAACATAATTAAGGCCCAAGGCAAAGGTTGCACTTTCCTTGAATCAGCATGAGGAGCAGTGCAGAAGGTATCCTGCTGCAGGAGGATACACGCTGCAATGCATGTTGAGTACAGCATACTGCTTGTAAGCAGAGGATCTGCGGAGGAGGAGGAGGATGAAGGCTGGAGGATAGCTGCCATTACAAAGCTGAGAATGCATAAAAACCTGTCATATTTTTGATACAACGGTGTAGCTTAGCATTTTTCTGAAATTTGGCTTTATAGTCAGTCAGAAAGATAAACCCTGAACTGACTGATAAATGCACTGCTTTCCAAACAAATTATTAAACCTTGACTTCAATAGCCACATACTCCAATGTACTTTGTAAAAAAAAAAAAAATATTTAGAGGAACACTTTGAAAACAAATCAGATCTGGAAGACAAACTATGGACAATGTCAAGAGGTATTAATTGTATCTTACCTTTAGATGCACCTGGTAGATGTTCCTAAAAATTACTAAAACTAGATAATAAAGAGAGCAGGTAAAGCTAGAACTGATGCTTTACATGGCATTGAACTCAAAACAGCTCTAAACAGAGTCTCACCAATAAATCAGTCTGGATTGTCATCCACCTAATGACACACCCATAATGGCTGCATCTTCATGCATGAGTTTTATGTCATCTTTTACCGTGGCTATGGTCTGCTTATGGGCTCCTAAAGTTTGATAAAAATATCCTATAAAACCAAACCTGACACAACAGATGGCTTGTAACTCAATGCCATGCGGCAAATAATGTGTGGAAACTAATGCGAAAAGGGCACACATCACAGACACAGGCAAACTTTGATGAGCCAACGTTTATGAAACTCCAGTGAGCAGGAAATAAAAATGACTAGTGGCATTTTTATTTCATTTTTTTTCAATGAAAAGACAATCATTCAAGGTGTAAGCTCTTACATTTTGATAAGAATGTTAAATCTGCAAAATTATGCCACTGTCATTTCAGATGCCACTTTGTCACATCAATGAGAATCTGGAAGCTTGTCCTGTCTCTCTTTAACTTCTCTGATTATTTAGCAATTTTCCTTTTAGTTTTTGTTTTTAAGATATGCCCAATAATGTCAGGATACATTTAAACATCGTTTATACTCTTCTTGGCTAATTTCACAATTTTTCATGTTTGTTTTCATTTTATACACAATAATATGAGGTGCCTCTTCATATTAGTGAGCTAGGTATTGCTGTAAACAACTTTTATTGCACATACTGCCTACGTCTTGCACAGACAGCAGCCCTAACCACTATACTACTACTGCTTGTTCTGTCATTGTGAATCCATTTAGTTTCTCATTACTCTTCACAGTGGTATTCTGAATAATGACCAGACAGCTGAGCTTGGAAACCGACCGTCATTAGTGTCTCAGCATCCACTGCGAGTCTGTGACAACAGCTTCACCTCCGTCGCTGGTGGTGGGGAGCGTCAATGCCAAGCCAAGCAGAACTACATGCGGACTGGACAAGGAGGTGCAGTCCTAGACAGCAGTAAAGTTTTCAGCCACATTGTCAAGCTGCACAGGTGAAAGTGAGAGTGTATTAACGGTCAGCATTGTTTCACACTGCAGAGCATAATGAGGTTTTACTAATGAGGCCTTGTGGAGAGTGAGGACTCCCCGCAGGAGCTCCACATGGACTTTCTCTTTGGCCACTTCTTTCAGACATTTCTCTCCTAGCAGGCATTACCATTAGTTTTTACTGGATGTCCACGCATCCTCCACAATTCATTTGTTTTCTGTTATCCTACATGATGCGCACCTCCTGAATAAAGTGTAAATGCGAGTGTTGTGGGTAATATTTCACCTTTCATGAAAACATACCTACCCAGGTCTTAAACGGATGAGTAGCAGCATCACACCAGGCTCTCCCAACACATCCATCCTCCATCACAGAGCCCCGGCTTGGCCATACGCCATATGGCTGCAGATTGACCATGGCGACTCAGCCAGGAGGCTCTAACTCAAACCCTCATAATGTCAAGGAATGCCAGGCAACGTGAGGAGGAGCAGGGAGGAGCGCGGTGATGCAGAGGCATTGTTCTGTCAGCCCAGCAGGCTCAGCGGGCCTAAACAGCCCCTCGTAAAACTAATGCCGGAAAATCACAACCTTGGGGGTTTGATTCTCTACGGGGCTTTTATTAATATGCTGCTTTTATTTTTTTTTTTATGCGTCACGTGTGCTCAGATTAACACACAAGCACATCAGGGAAAACATTCAGTGCACATTCTGGTAAGCATTACATGCCTCTCTGAGCACTAAGACATGCCCTCAGAGAAAAAAAATTAAAAGACATGCCCTCGTACACATACAGTAAATCCTCAGCAACAAGAGAGACAAAAAGAAAAAGAAAAGCTGCAGAAATATTTGGCAGCTCACTTTTTAAAGTGAGAAAAACTGGGCCAATCCCATCTCCCATGCTTTGGTCGGTACATCTCAATGTGCTGTGCAGGCATTTTTGCCATCTCAGGTCTCAACATATGGCGTCTCCTCCCCCCGACCCTTTCCATCATACTGTATCCCCCCACCCCCACCCAGCCTCGCCATCGCCTTGCCCCTTGGGGGAAGATGGAGAAACTGCAGAGAAATTAATTGAAATTTAAACCGCAGTGCAGGATTAACTAAGTAGGCGAATTCCAGTTGTCACATAATCAGGGCCAGTGTACTATTTGACTTTCATCAAACGGGGGGGCTTTCTGAAACAGCAACTGGGGATAATGACAGGGAAAAACGAGCCAGCTGCTGCATCCCTCCACCGCGTTCTCCCATCCCCCTCCTCCTCCTCAGCATCTCTCTATCCATCCTTCCAATCTTCACATATAAATCTGGGATGCTTCCAATGAGCTGTTGGTGTACACAGAGGTAACAGCAGGGGTAAAAAAAATAAAAAAAATTGCAAATTGCTGCTGAAGAGAGCGATAACTGATGTCAACCAACAAATTTGTCTTTAACATCACCTCTAAAGGAAGCGTTTTATCACTCTAAAGTGGCTTTACCTGTGGGGAATTCGCAGTTTCTTCCATGTACATTCAAACGGCGTCATTTTGCAATCTATAATGTAACTGCTGCATTTGCTGCACAAGCATTTGAGCGATTCGCTTTCATTTTTCCAACGACCATAAAGGCATCGAGTTATAGCGTTTCCTTCGAAGACAGAGGAGGATGAAATGTTGAAGCAAAGTGGGTCAAACAGCGCACTGCTCTGATGAAGCATGACTTGCTGTAAAAAAATAGAAAAAAAAAATTAAAGCATGCCAGAAGATTTTTTTCCTCCGCTTTGAGATGATGTAGATAGGAGCCACTCAAAGCATCATTCAGCAAAGGGGCTTGATCTACTTTAAATGTTGAAAATGTCCTTAGTTGAATTTCTCTGGATTGTGTTCAGTGCAGGAAAACATAAATGCTGCTTCTCTGAATGAAGGTGAAGATGATTTAAATTTGGCCGGTAAAATGAGCACTCTCTGATGCATAAACTTAGAGACCTAAAAAGTCAGTCTATTACATTTCTATTCAACAGGGCAATAAATAAATCTATCCTTAAGCGAAAATTTTATTAAACCATCTTTTGAAAAGATTTCAGCTTTCTTTGGATGAAGTCCATCTGGATCCCAAATTTTGACCTCAAGCTAAATTTTTTTATTGTGTATTCATGTGTTTTTTAATATATTAGCAACTTGTGTGTGTGTATCTAAGACAGCAGTAGGTTTGGAGATAAACATCATTGTCGCAGTGTGTGCTGACAGATACGGTGTTGACAATACAGCTTGGGCTCCTGCCTCGCGACGTCGACCTCTGCCTCCTCGCTCCCAGTGTCAGTCACCACCTGCCACACCAGAACACCACCGCTGCATCTTTGCCTCAATTCCACTTCTGCGCGTCTCGGTCTGACTCACATTTAGAAAAGTGAGTCTGAAGGTGGATGTGTTTGAAGGAGACAAAATATTAAAAATAGGGGAGATAGATTTTCTTAAGGGATTTTGGAGTTTGTTGAAGCTCCATTGGTTTGTGTTTCTGAGAGAAGAGAGCAATGAGAGCTAAAAATAAACCTTAACAGACGCCCACACACACACTGACATAGACACAGCTAAACCAAATTCAGACACCTAAAAAGAGCTGTGAGGCGAAAGCGTGCGGAGAGGAATACCTGGACAGATGGCAGGCAGTCATCCCGTTGGACCTGCCATCAGATCTCCGCCTGAGAGGAAGAGCAGAACAGAAACAGACTCATCTGTTCTCCACACACAAACACACCCGTTATGTCTTTCCATCTTCATTGGGGCATTACATCGACTTCCACTCATTTACGTTCATTTCTGTGGCTTAACACTTACCCTAAATCTAACCACTATCAGTACATGCCTAACCCGGAAACCCCAAAACAGGTCTTCTTCATATGTGGTTTTGGTTACCATAAAGACAAGTTGTTTCACAACATAGTGTTTGTCGGAAATCTGGGCCTTATAAGGTGAGAAATGCTCAAACATACACACACTCACGAATACACAATGGTTACCCATTAGCATGGATGATGCTTCAAATGCTGGTAAAGTTGTGCAAAAAACCTCAAAATAAATATATTTGCTACTGCAGTAGCATAATCTCTCAGAACCACCTTTATGTTTGTTTGTAAGGGTAAAAATCTCATTTAAAAAACTATTGTAAAAAAAAAAAAATAACCCACAGCTCCATTTTCAGTTGGATTTAGGTCTGGAGATTTGACCTGTAAGAATATTTTTTTGTCTTATGACATATTTCTGTGCTTATTTGGTCATATTTTGTTATTATTCTCCAGGAAATTTGGTGATTTTAAAGGAGCCATTAGAGTTTTATTCAAAATCTGGTAAATTACATTCATAGTGATTTAGTTTGATGATTATGTCTTACAGCTGGTGGAGAAATATTTCAGCGTCTTAGTGAAAACACTTATTGCATAATAAAAAGCAAACGTATTTTTAACACAGAAATTATGTTTTAAGACCCAGATATGGCATTTATAGGAAGATTGTTGACTCAAAATCAAAGTTGGAGGAAAACGTCTGCAGAAAGAATTAGTTTTTTATTATTGTGTCACATTTTTACTGTGCAAGCAATAAAATCAAGTTTTCAATTCACTTTAAAACATCATCATTAAACAAGAAATAGACACTTTAAATATAAAGCTACATGAGTTTCACTTGTTTAGTTGAAGTACCAACGTGGCAAAGTTTGCTTATACTTTAGGTTAGTCTGGATATCAATAATGAAAATCAGTGGTTTCGTAAAAAAGCAGAAGTTTTCTGAGCCAGTATGGGGAATATTTGTTTATGTGTTTCCTGTGTGTTAAAATTAAAGGTTAAATTTTTCTCATTTGTAAATAACGTTACCACAAGGAAAGGATTTTACACACCTTTACTGGTACACATAAAATGTGGGCTGTGTATATATTGTTATAACAAACAAAAGACTCCGAGATTTTTGAATTATTGTTTTAGTTTGCATTTTTTTACATTGTTTTTTTCAGTTGAATGTTGCTTTTTTTTTCTTTGTTTCTTTTTCAGACAGCATGTTTTGTGTGTGTGTGTGCGTGCGTGCGTGCGTGCGTGCGTGTGTGTGTGTATGTGTGTGTGTGTGTGTGTGTGTGTGTGTGTGCGTGTGTGTGCGTGTGTGTGCGTGTGTGGGTGTGTGTGCATGTGCGTGTGTATGCGTGCGTGGGTGTGTGTGTGTGCCTGGTAAAAACCTGCCTGTGACTTCACTTCTCTCCATTACGGAGAAGAGCAATAGACAGAGAGGCTAACAGACCACTGAAACCCACCACTCCAGCCTAAATCACATTTCAAAGGATAGAGGAGTCTATTATAGGAAATTAGAACGGCCTTAGATCTCAACAAGCCTATCCTTCAATTTTATTGAGTCTTCTCAGTAGCCCTCGGTGGATTGTGCGCACTTGTCAATAGCAATTCGTCTACATTTGTTGTGTTGACAAACAGTGCCAAGCGTGTATGAGCAGCTCGTAAAATAAAGCGTGCGTGTGCATAAACGCGTGCAGACACGATCAGGTTAGATTTGTCTCCTTGATGGGAATTTTCTGGATTCCGGCAAGAAATTCCCTGCAGTCACTGCAGTAAATACATTTCAGACCTTTAGTGAACTGTTGGAGGAGATATGAGTCTCTGCCATTGAACTGAATGCAGCAGACTGCATGTGCGTTTAAAGCCTGTGGTTGCCGAGAAGGCAATAACGTTGTACATTTAGATCCAATGGTGGGTTATTATCTAAGGAATGTTGCTCACTGCCCAGGGAGCCATTCTTTCTGTGGGTGGTGCAGGAACTTCAAAAAAGATGTGGACTGGAATTGTAACTCTTGCTTCTGTGCTACCGGTTCTCCATGATGTGCCAAACAGAAGCACCTTGACTGAATGATGCCCATGTTGGTTTTGAAGGAGACAAAATATTATGACCAACTCGACTGAAAACTAAAGGTCTTTTTCATTGTTTTTAAAGCTATCTGACTTGCTTTTCATCATGTTTAGTTAAATGTCAAAAGCTGCCTGGGCTGTTAAAACTTAAATTGGATTGTTCTACACTGAACAGAGAGATAAAAAATAAATGGTTTGAAAACTACGGCTCCAACAGAAAGTATTCACACACCGTCACTTTTTGTTTTGCTACGGTACAGAATCCTTCTAGAGTAAGCAAATTTCCTGTCAATTTTTGTTTGCATCATTTAATATAATAATTATAACAACTAAGTAGACATGAATTAGAGGGAAAGGGATTTGTAATTGATCAAATATCAAAAACAAAAGGATTTTTCATTTGTTTTATTTAAAGGAAGTCTCTGATAAGAAAATAATTTGGGTGTTTTCTTTTTAATTCTAGACCAGATCTTCTCATTTGATTCCCAGAATCAGAACCAGATATGGAGATGCAGCATTCGGTTTTTATGTTTCACTAATCTGGAACTAACCTCCAGAAGACTACAAAAATGTGGAAAGACTGAGCTCCTGCTTTAGATGTTTCTGAAGTCTGGAATGCATTTCAAGTATATTCCACTGGATTAAACAACTGTATTTATAGTGCACATTTATTCTTTTAACAATTGACAGTAGATAGCTGTGTAGAAACCAACAAATGAAGTCAAGAGAATTGTCTGCAAACCTCAAAGACCGGATTATGTTGAAGAACAAATCTGGGAAGGGAGACAACATTTCTGCCCCACTGAACGTCATGCACAGCACAGTGATTTCCATTATTTGGAAAGGGATAAAGTCTTCCAACTGGCTGCCTGACCCTGAATAATCAGGGATGAAGGACCTTGGACAAAGATGTTACCAAGAACCCAACAGTCACTAAGTGGACGTCCAGTCTTTCTTTCTGGAAGAAGAAGCGGTTTATTGATCAGCTCTTTGGTGCAGTGAGTGGACAGCTCTCTCCGATTTTGCCAAAATTTGCTTTAAAGATTGTGAAACCAGGAGAAATTAAATTAAACTAAACTGGCCTGAATTTCATGTCTGGACAAAAATAGGATCTGATCGTCAGCTGTCTCCTGTGAAGCATGGTGTTCGCAGCATCATGCTGTGGAGTGATTTTCTGTCAAAGACAGCTGTATTCTGCACTGCAGAGGGTAAGGTTAATCTTCTAGCACAACAATGACTCAAAACAGATCATTAGTGGACCTCCATAAGTTAAAACAGGTGGTATAACTGCAATTTATTGACTGGTGTACATGATTCTTAAGTGAAAGCAAATTCTTAAAACACACAGTATTTAGGCAGGGGGTCGCCCAGGACATCTTTCATGTTACTCAGAACATCTATACAGACAAATTTGACTTTCTAGCACTAAGAACATCCCCCATGATTCTTCCTCCTTCATATTTCTGTCCCTGCCCCCACATCCACAGCCTCACAGAGCGTCGCACTGCTCAGATTCTCTGTGTGCTTTGTGTCAGATCAATAATGCAACCATAAATTTCATTTAAATAAACATTAGTGGCCTACTTAATTAATGAAACCTCATCTGCAATTTGTCAGTGTCAGAAGTGGTAACCCCTTTGATGTTGGTATGAATATTCCTTTTCAGAAAATGAAGCACTTGCACGATTAGCTCCTTTTGTGCCGTTAGCCTCTTCCTGCCTTTTCGCAGCTCTGCCTGGATCTGCGCGCGGCTTATCAAGGGTACACAGCATCGGCAGATTAAAATCATTTACTGAGCCGAGAGGACAATGGGAGGATGTAAAATGAGTGTGGGGAAACATGATGAAAAATAGTGGGGCTGAATATCTAATGAATCTAATCTACATACAAGCAATCTGACCAAATGCCGGAGCAATTTCAGGGCCCATACATCAAATAGTACACGACATTAATGTTGAATCAGTTTCAGAGGGGTTCACACCCATGAGCCATAATACTTGATAACCAGCAGGGTTATGAGAGATAAATAAAAATGAGAAATATAAAACAAACCATCATAATGTGAGATGAGTCTCTGACCCGTCCTTGTCAGTGCGCAAGAAGCAGCTGCTCATGACCCACTTTCACTCGGATACATAATTCAGCGGTGAGCTACACGACTTCCACGCCACCATAAAAATATTCATCAAGACGAGCGAGCAAATCTTCTTTAGCAGACTCGCTAACAATCCAGCATCAGCTGGGGAAACAAGTCATAAAAAGCCTCCCTGACCTAAATAAGTCAAGTTTATCAACTCGCTGCATGATTTACCGAGTTTAAAACATTCAAACAGGACTCATCAATGATTAAATAAAAAAATCAGACTGACAGCAGTTCAGTGCACTACGAAAAGAGGTGCAATAATGCTTGAGAAAGATCAGGCATTATGTTGGTCAAAACATGTTGGTATGAAAGAACAAAGATCAAAACAGCAACAGAAAACAGCATGGATAGGAAAGATCTGTTAAAATTGTGTAGCTTCATCTAATATTTACATAGGTTGAAACATGACAGTGAAGGGAATAAGCAAAGTGTGCTCTGCAAAACACTGCAGAATGCAGCAATTTGTAAAATAAAACACAACAAAGCAAACTAAAAATATTCCACATACATTTGAACCTTTTTCACACAAAATGGTGCATTACTGTAAAGTGGAATGAAAAAGATCCATGGTTTTAAAAATGTTTTACATGTTAAAATCTGGCAATCATGGCATGTTCACCCCCTTTTACTCTGACGCCATTAAATATTTTGAAGTGTAGCCTTCCAAACTCACAGAAATGGTAGTCAGGGTTATAAAAACATTGACAAAGACTAAAGAAAGAGATTAATTATAAGTTTAAAAGGTTACCAGTCTTCCAAGAAGTGGACACCCCAAAAAATCCCCACCAGATCAGGCTGTGAAATGCAGAGAGAAACTAACAAAACAAGAGTTAAACCTCAGACACTAAGGTTTTTTACATTGAAGCTGCAGAAAAAGACAACATATTCTCTTTGAAAGGGAGTCTCTGTTCTCTAAACTAAAGTAAAACATCCCAAAGGTTATGAACCACACGTCTTGGGTAAAATTAATACAAATACCCCAAAACAACTCCCAAGGTTGGTGGAAGAGGAGTGATGATGTGTGCTTAATGCGATGCTTGTCTTTATGAGAAGATGCTGATGATTCATTGATATTTGTCAAAACGTTGTATTTTCTTTTTAAAGATGCATTTCAGTGGAAAGCGTAAAAATAAATGATTGCAATAGCTTTGCATTTCTCCCCTATCAACCATGCAATGATTCTCCAGCCTCTGGTTGGACTTATAGACAAATGTCTTAAAAATCTATTTTTACAAAAATATGTGGATTTGTAGAAAATCCACAAATACCAAAAGCAAATTATTCACTCACTGACATTATTCAGGCTGTTAATGACTTAAATCCATCAAACTTGAGCCTTGAACTGTGCTGGTCAGACATGCAGTAAAGTTACAGAGATGAGGAGTTGAACCCCAGACACTACACATGCAAGTCTGCTTCATTCATATATTATAGTAAAAAAAAAAAAGGTTATAGTATTAAGAGTCAAGCTGATTAAAGTTCAAGGTGTGAAGGAGACTGGATAAAAAAGGAGGAAATCACTCCCCATCCCTCTTTGGGACACCTGAAATAGGCCAGAGGCTGGATTCCTCCTATCAGAGGAGTCCTGGGATGCCTGAGAGACTGCAGGGAAAAGAGGACAGGGAGGAGGTGTTGGGAAGGGGGATTCAGCTGGGCCTTAAGTGTGCTATCATAGGCACCTCTTGTGCCTGCCTGCTTTATTTGCAGTAGTCAGGTTAATGAGTCCACCAGCCCACTTGATGTTGAGAGGCCCACCACAAAGAGCTGCCTCATTAGAGCTAGCCTGGCATGCTGCTCTGAGACAAAGCGACATTCACGCCACTGAATGCCTTTATGGTGCTCACTGCTGCCAGCCTGCGAGGGCCAACGCCATGGCATGTCCCCCTCCGTCCCCCCACCATACTGCACGCGTTCTGGCACCTGGCCAGCCACACCACGACCCCGAGGCTGAGCAGTCTGCACGGGTGCAGACTGCTCAGCAGGAAAACGTTCGACTGAATTGTCTCCAAACTCTTCTCTGATTTTTCTCTGTTTTTACCCTTTCCTTTATATCCAAGTCTTACCTAAAGCCTTTTAAGTTCCCGAGCCATCCATCAAATTACAAAATGAAAAAAAAAGTTCCTGAAATTGTTATTCTAAATATATTCTCAACTCATCTTGAAATCACAATCGCTGCCCTCACTGTATCTAATTAGTTTGACATAATGACTGAAGTGCAGTTAGAGCGTCGTGACAGGAGCGCAGTTTCTGTCTGTGATACAAGGCGCTTTATCAGCCCAGGTGCAGGTATGACCTACTTAATGAGAGCTGTAACAAGGTAATTCAAATGTCACAGCTACGTGTAATTTCATGGTTTGCAGCTGGGGGTGGCAAACTCCGTTTCAGTGAGACATTGAGCATAACAACCAACATAAAGTAATGAAACGTGGACGTTGAGCTGAAAGATAAGAGCAAGCGTTTGAATAAAATCACCCTGAAATGGCGGAGAAACAGGAAACGTCATAACAATTCTATATGTGTTGAATGTGTCTAACATCACTGGCCAAATAACACAGTGCCTTGCCAAAGAATTTATATCCTTCACATTTTTTCCCATTTTGTCCTGCCACAACCCCATACTTTAAAGTATTTTGTTTAAGTCGTAGACCAACATAAAGTAGTGCAGAATTGTGATGTGGATGGCAATTGACACAACCTCAAATATTATTCACAGGCTTGCATTTTCATTCAAATCTCAGTACTTTAATACCCATAAATAAAATCCATTGTAACCAGTTGCTTTCAAAGTAAGTATATTCAAGTCTTTGGATCTATCAGAGGTCAGTTAGATAATATAAGAGAATAAATAGCATTATGAAGATGCACAGCAGAGAGATTAGGGAGGAAAAAAAGCAGAATTGGGTTATGACACAATATTTCAAACTATGAAAATCTCACTGAACTATGTTCAATCCATGACCTGAAAAAGAAAAACATGGCAAAGTTTTAAAAATTTACCAAGAAATGGCAGTCCACTAAAACTAAAGACCCAAACAAGGAGAGCATTAAACAGATAAGGAGAAAGTAACTGAAGAAGCTGCAAAGATCCACAGCTCATGTGGGAATAGATCAAACCAAATAGGTTCGATAGATCGAACCGTGCACTTGACAAATAGCGACTGTCGATTGGTCAGTTGCTGACAAACCTGCAAGAACGATTGACAGGTGGAATTGTCAATTATGTTGGGAGGATAACTATCAGAGGTGCCCCTATAAATCTGATCTTTACTAAAATATGGCAAAAAGAAAATAAAAAGAAACAAGCCGCTTGTTTTGCATCAATAGGTTTGGTTTAACAAAACAAAATTTAATTCATGGCAAAGCCAGATATAAGGATTTCTGATTCTGATATTAACAAAATTGGTAAAAAGCATGTACTGTATTAAATATGATCTATCACATACAATTATAATTAAATCCAGTGTTGGATTTGTGACAAAATGTAAAATACGTTCAATAGTAGTGGCTTATCTGGTATAATTTATTCTACATGGCAGCTTTGTAGCTTCGAGTTGTTGAACATTCCTCGGCATGGACAATCTTGTGCATCAAGCATCTTGCTCTACAAATTGTATTCAAATCTCACATTAAAATCAAGATGACTGTTGTTGTTTTTTTTAGGTTTCCACAATCCTTGACTGATAGTTTTATAAAGTAATGTGCAAACTCCACCTATGTTTCACAGCTGTTGTAATAGAGCAGATTAGGCAATATTTAAAAAAAGAAAAAAAAACAAATCTCTCCCGGCTTCAGGTCAGGAGTCAAATATTTTATGCATAGGCAATATGCTGTCTCCACCACACTATTTATAGCAGCAGGCAGAAACAGCTGAGCTGACTGCAGTGATGTCACTGGCGCTGATGGAATGCTTTGTTCCTCGGCGCGTGCGCATAACACCCGCGTGTGCGAGAGCTGCAGCGAAGGACCAGGATGCAGGAGCCAAAATGGCTGAATATACATACATACACACACAAAGACATATATATATATATATATATATATATATATATATATATATATATATATATATATATATATATATATATATATATATATATATATATATATATATATATATATATATATATATATATATATATATATATATATATTTTTTTTTTTTATTTTTTTTGTGTGTGTGTGTGTTTGCAAAAGCATCCCTATCACTGAAAGTCAGGTTTCTAATAAGCGTCGTAACCTTATGAAAGTATGCAGGCCTCAGTCGAGGATGTCCGTGTTAATGCCACGGAGGGAATCAGTGTTTGTGGATGCCATTTGAAACTGGGAGCAAAATAACATCAAGCTGCAGCTGAAAGCAGGAAAACATCTCCTGTACGGTCTGAAGCGCTTAATGGTTCCGAGTCACCGCCACCACCCACCACCCCCCCCCCCCCCCCCCCCCTCTCAGCATTCAGCCGTGGCGTTCAAGAAGCACCGTACCCACGTATATATTTTTAGTAATCCTTTGGGCTTCTTTCAGTGTCCCTAAAAGAGCATGGTTGCCCGGCAACCGTTATTGTTGCCATGGAGATTCATGTGTTGGCAGCTGCTGCAATCAGCATCAACTCGAGGCTGCAGGTTCCCATTCCGATAGTCAGGCAGGCGACGAGGAAGGCAGCGAGGACACACAGCCAGACAGAGAGAGAGAGAGAGACAGAGAGAGAGAGAGAGAGAGAGAGAGAGAGGTTAGTGATCAGTGTGAAACATGCATTCATCCGTTGTCCTGCTGCATTTATACAATTACAGCAAGAAGAAATTTATGGCAGCGCTTCGGTGAGATGATCACACTGCAGACGGAGGAATAAAACTTCACCTCGGAGCCTAACTGATCTCCTAGTTGCACTGAAAGCAGCGGGACGATGCTGATTAGCTTCTGACACAAGCAAAATAAATACATAAAAAAAAAAAAAAAACGATAAAATTCTTCATTTCGGACTGCTGTTGAAATGTGATGTGGATTCAACTTGTTAGCAAGGATAAGTGATATTTTACCCCCTTCTGACGTTTGGGTATGCATCTGTGTTCAAAGCAAGAATTGTAAACCCTGCTGAGAGTAAAAGTGCATTGAATTCATAATAGCTGTTATTTCCTCTTTGGGCATTCCCCCCTTTCTTCTTCCTTTTCAGCTCCACCGTCGTTTCATTGTTGACATCACAGACCAATGTGGGGATAAAGAGGCAGAGAGAAACAATAACAGACCCATTGACCCCCATTTCACAAACCTTGGGGGCATGAGAAAGGGGGAGAAAAAAGTCCACTTACAATGTTGGAACAGACCTGCTCATTGGGCATCAATGGGTTCTCCATTAGGGAAGAGGGAAAGTGCAGCTCCAGGTCCTGACTCCGGTCCAGTCCTGAACACACATGTTCCTACAGCACGAGTAGTACTTCTTCTTCTTAGCCCAGATATGGGATGTCGATTCAGGCTCAGGAATCAAACAGTTGTAGCTCACGTCTTAACTTTGTTTTACAATCCTCTCAAGCTCATGATTAACCTTGTTACTTGTGCATCGGGGTTGGTGATAAAAAAAATCATGACATATTTATCACGACAGTCACGTGATCAGTATTAATTGATTTGATAAATGTCAATAAATTCTGATCCAGGACTCCAGATAGGAAAGCTTCGTGTAATCAACTAACTCATCCACTCGAACAGCTTAAGAAACATGGGCAGGAGCAGTTTAGCTCTTTGTGGTGTCAGTGAGGCTGTTAAGGTAGCAGTCTTCTCCATGCCTGTGTGGGCAATAATCCACCTATAAAACTACATTTCTGAGTCAGTCATGATTTGTTTATTGGTCTCATGCAATATGCAAATTTTCTGAGAAAGCTGTATTTTCTGTTTTAAAGACAATTGCTAAAATGAACGGAAATAAATTATCTGTATGCTCATTTGTATATATGAAATACGGGTTTCTCTTTTTTTAAGTAAATTGCTGAAGTGAATTACCTCTCCCGTGTTCTCGTAATTCATTGAGAGGTATCTACATGTAGATGCTGCTCTGAGCACTCCTTAAAATAACTGTGACCAAGAAAGCACTCCAATAAAAGCCATTAGAAGTGAGTAATTTCCAGGGAGACGAGCACCTGTGTCCAAATCGAATTCACTTGTTTAATTCGATTTCATTTTATAGGCACACAGGTCAGATAAAAGAAAAAAAAAACAACAACTGTTTTTGCATATACTGCTGTAAACACCTCTCTTTCTGAAACAAATCAAGACAAGGCAGCTCATTTTGGATTGACATTAAAGACTGTGTTCACAATAAATTTTCCTTCCTTTACAGCTTTAATTGCCTCACACGCAGCAGAAACGTATCTTTAGGATTTGGACATGAGGGGCTCCTGGCATAAGCATGAAAATAGAGGCTCACCTCGCTTTCTGTGGATGCTGCTGGTTGACATTTAACATCACAGAGAGAAGGGAGGTGGAGAGCCCGGTGCCCTACATGCACATTTGACCCCCTGCTAATGTCAGAGGGGGAAGGTCCCAAACACACTCATCCGTACTTCACTCACACAAAGCACAACCAGAGTACAAAGTATCTACCTCTGAAATTGCAGAGGCTTTACTAACTTGGTAATGCTTATTTAGAGAAAGGTATAATTTAATCCAAGATTAAAATAATTTACACTGTGCTTCATCAGCAGATTCTTTTGCCTTTGCGTCCCAACCAAAATGTGTTGCTTTTTTTTTTTAAAGAAAAATATCTATAGTTAACCTTAAGTTTGTGATGCTTTAAAAGGCCAGTTATTTCCTACCTGGGGAATTGTGCAAACATCTTCATCATACACTGTTTTATGGAGGATGTTACAAACACAGCCAGCAGGCCTGCAACCCGGTGCAGCTGACCTGATTCTGCTTGCACGCAACCATGAAATAACAACTGCTCTTTGGAGTCTGGTGCTCGCTCGGGGAACGTACCGTCCCCACTCGGGTGGAGCATGTGGGTAAACCTCACCATCAGGATTTCGTAAGAAGTAGAGAGAGGAAAAAAAGGAGAGGAAGAAATCACACAATGAGGTCACATTCTGAAATACAAAAGCAGACATTTGCTGGGCAGCCCTTTAAATGTGTCTGTTTCTTACATGCATTTATCTTCCTATCCAAAAATCTATATCCTTCATATATATGTGTATATATATATATATATATATATATATCTATCTATATCAATATATATATATATATATATATATATATATATATATATATATATATATATATATATATATATATATAGATATATAGATATAGATATATAGATATAGATATATATATAGATATATAGATATATATATACACTCTAAAGTCAGAGCTCTATAATGCTATAGGAGCTAGCATGTGTGATGTCTGTTGCTGGGTGGATGAGGCCTTTGCTGTACGACGGAAAACATAAGGAGGGAGTGAAATAAGCTCTTCTCTTCCCGGCAGCTCATAGAGCTGCAGAGCGCAAATCAACCATTATCTGCCTGCACACAGTTTTTTTTTTTATGTGCATCTTTCTGCTACGGGGTGCATTATTATTTGTTTCGTCGCAAAAAGTCCCAAGCAGATCAACATCGACGCTTAATTATGTATTTAAATGCGCACCAGCAAAAGTAAACTACTTCTTGTCGTCAAATTTAATCTTGAATAAAAAGAATATATGTGGAAAAATAGAGTAGGCTATTTTTGGGGTGACGTGGTCAAGTTGAATAATAAGGCCTTTAGAAAAGAAAAAAAAATGTAGTCCAGGTTGGAAATTCTTCTGCGCGTTTTCACACCGGAGAGAAAGCGGCGCATATTCAGCGCTGCCTCGGTGACGCTTTTGCTATTGTCTTTAAATAGATATTTATATTTCTATGCATAAAGTGTCTTCTTTTCTGTCCTTTGTAGAGGATAAACTCTCTCTTTGCGACAGAAATCGTGCTCCGGGAAACGTGCAGCGAGTATCCAGCAGAAGCGCAAATCAAATCCAAAACCGTTTCCAGTCGTCGCTCCAACTTTTCCAAACTTCTCTGCCCAAATGATGGAATGTGCTACTGCAGCCGGTGGTCATTTCTTCCTCCTTCCCTCCCTTTTACGCCCCTCTTCTCTCCCATGAAGTTTTTTTTTTTTTTCTCCAGCAAAGAGGGCTCAGTCCCTGGCTCTTGATTAATAAATGTTTATGTGTTTTGAAGTGCGGCACAAAAGCGGGGTTGGCCTGTGACCCCTGGTAGCCCCGACCTTACGCGGGGTTCATTGTGAGGCGCTGGGAACGGAGACCCTGGGGGCCACGAACCCCCCCACATCCTCCCTCCATGCACGCACGCACACACACGCACTCTTGCAGCCATTCATGTGCGCGCCGCTGCTTGTCGCCCCGCAGCTTCCATTGTTTCAGTGGGAACAATGGCATCACCTCCCCGCCTCCTATTCCTCCATCTCTCTCTCTCTCTCTCTGCAAGAGAAAACGCAGCTTTCAAACTTCCCTCTATGTGGAGCCTGACGCAAGCCCGGGCAGAGTTTCCCTCGTACCCTTCAAAATAAAGAAGACAAAAAATGTTGACAAAACGTTAACACTCTTAGTGGTGTGATCGCTCATGTTGCATCACACGCAAAGGTTGCATCACTGCATAGTGGATTCTTTCAAAGTCCATCAGTGAAGCAGAGTGAAACTGGGGGACGGAGGGCTGGATGCTGACGCAAAACCTGCATGTTCATTTTAAATGCATAATTTGAGCAAGTTAGAAGTAACTACACATTGGAGCGGACCCCCTGGTGCTTCACCTTGGCTACAGGACTGGTGAGGTTACTCAAATGACATCTTGTAGTCTATGGGCTCGACTGGATCTTTGGCTGGTGGTCAATCACTCTAGGAAGTAAAGAGGGGAGAAATAAATATTGCAGTCAATTACTGTCCTGAATACATAAGCAAGAATTTGTTACAACCTGTTCTAAGTACATACTGCAAGTTGTTGTTTTTACAAACAATGGATAGATAGATAGATAGATAGATAGATAGATAGATAGATAGATAGATAGATAGATAGATAGATAGATAGATAGACAGACAGACAGACAGACAGACAGACAGACAGACAGACAGACAGACAGACAGACAGACAGACAGACAGACAGACAATTATTCAAATTAGTTTAAAAAACGTTCTAAGGAAACTCAGCTGATTGCACTGAGTCATTGATTCACAGCATTCCCTCTTTCTAGACGAACAGAAAGAGTTTGTCCGCCAAGAGTTGCAATGTGCCATTGATTTTACAGCAATCCCTTATGCCAAGTATGCATGTAGCGACAGTGGAGAGGAAAAACTTCCATTTAACAGGGAGAAATCTCAGGCAGAACCTGGCACTACGAGTGGCCATCTGCCACGACGGACTGGGGGTTTTGAGAAGAACTGATGTAGGAGTAATTTCTATGTTAATGAAAAGTAAAAAAGTTAATAGCAGGAGAGGGACACATTTAATTGCTGGCAGCCAGCATTATCCACAGCCAAAACAGAACACCAGACCAGCTGTAGCTTCTGTGGAGAGAAAAATACTGAGAGAAAGCATAAAATTAACAGCTGCAATAGCAGCAAATAATGCAAATTGGAAAGTATTGGCAGAAGAAATTGGGATAGGGGGGCAGTGGTCAGTTTGCTGTAACATAACTACATAGACAGCTCAGGATAACTTAATCTCTAAGAATGGGGCATGAGAGAAGACATGAGAGTGCACCCTACCTCCCTCCATTCACCCCCTTGACTTGGAAAACATTTGTTATAACAATATGTTTTATAAAAATATATATATATATTTTAATTTTCAGCTGAACATGTCAGAGAGCACACATCAGTCTGTCATCTAAAAGTGCAGAGTATGGCACAGAAACATATAACTTGACATGGTTATTCACCTAAACTGACACTATACTTATGGTGAACTTTGATTAGAGAAATAGCCGAGAGGCCTGTGGTTTCTCTGGAGGAGCTGTAGTGATAGAAAGTCATGTGAAAGAATCTGTACCACAAAAGTCCAGTTTTCCGTTTGCCACAATCCATGTAGCAAAGCAACTTGTGGCCAACATGCAAAATGGTATGAACACACATGTGCCAACCACAAAAACGAGTCTTATTGTTGGTGGTGAAAAGAAAGAGAGAGCAAAATTCATACAAAATATTGAGACGGGAGGGTTGAAAACAAATGTATTCCACACTTTTGAGATTATTTGTGCAAAGTTTTTACAACCATGTTTCTTTGTTTCTTCCACTTCAGAATTAGTCATCTTACAATCTCAGTAAAATACACTGAAGTTAACAATTTTGCAAGGCACTGTACGTGGACCCAATAAAGATTTCTACTCAGCTCAGATAGTTATTGAATCCAGTAGGCCTGGTTCCATGCTAAATACAGGACCGAGTGCCAGGAAGGGACTCAATGAAGGTCTAATATCTCATATTAAAATTTAGGAAAAAAAGCACATTTCAAGAGTTGTCCTGCACCAGTTCTACCTAGGCATTCCAGATGAGATGATTGTCAATGTGTACATTTGTCTAGACCTGCAAATTGTATGATGCAAAAACACATTAAAAATCTGGATTGAAAATATGATTCAAAGCATGCAAATATCCCATGAAAATCACAAAAAACACGACTTCTACAACATTGCGAAAATACATCAAATTTCTCAAGGCTAAAACGCAAAAACTGCATGCATGAGGATTCTTATCTAAAGCAACCTCATAATAACATAAAAACCCCAAATGTTATTTTTTTAGAGCAATTAGAGCAACGCGTCAAATATTTCAGGAGAAGCTGAAAATCTGTTCTGCATGCATTGATATTTTAAAGCAATAAAGAGGGGGAAATAATCCCAAAAAAGGACTGAATACAGGACTTACAGAGCACGCATTTCAGTGTATAAACGCGTGAGCGGTACGCGCTTGCGTGTGGGGAGCAAGAGAGAGAGAGATTTAACTCATTGTAATGCACACAACGACCTGCCCTCTTTTGAAAAAAAAAAAAAAGAAGACGAAGCGAGGAGGGAGAAAGCGCAGCCATGCTTTGCAGGGGCGACAGCGTCGCTCTCATTGGTAGTATAAGCCTCCTTGCCAAACGGAGTGTGTGCTTTGCTCGCCCGCTCGCCGCTGCACCGACGCAAACCGGGGATTTAAGGCTCCACGATGAACCGGTGAAGTAATCACAGTAACGCTGAAAACCAACAGGACGCGGATACATATGAGCTCAATGTGCTGGGATCCACCATATGGCGCGGACCGCTTCACGGTGAGTATCTCACTGGGTTGCGTTAATCAATTATTTATGAGTCAAATCTGCGTTTTTTATTTATTTTTTGTTTTTGTTTTTGTGGGGCTTTAAATGTCCCTTTATTCATCTGCGAACTGAAAGGGGAAAAAAGCTGCTATGTGGAGATGTTTCGAGACGTAACGGTGCTGTCCTCTCCACTGCACGTTGCACTTGCCATTGTTATTGCGGGCTTTCGCGAATGAAGCGGTTCATGTGCTATAAAAAAAAATAATAATAATAAAAATCGCTAAAACATGTGCAAACCGGCGCAGGCTGCAACCTGCTCATCATTTCATGTCGACAATTGCATAATCTATAAGAAGGGCTAAAAGAGGACGGTGTGTTTCTGAGCTGCAGCGCGGCGCTTCAGGACAATAGGGTCGGGGTTTTTTCCCCCCCATCTCCTCCTTTCTCTTACTTCGCCTTTGGTGGTCAGAGACCCCAAAATCCAGAGCAGGGATAACCGATATGATTTGCCGTCTCTCAGAGTGACAACCGGTGATCTCCTTTGTTTCTCTATCCATCTCCTCTCCGGAACAGCGAGTGTATTGAACGCAATTAACATACGTGCTATGCCTGCGCCTCTTTATTCCCAGTTCTGTCAGTTATCGCTCCTCAGTTGGAATAGAAGGAGCCTTTTTTTGTTGTTGCCCGGATTAGATGCGTTCAGGGTCTTAAGCACGTACAGTCAGTCCTGACTTCAATGGAATTTGATTGGTGTTTAATGCGAATTGTGCGAATTTGAGCGTCTAGTGTTAGACCCGAGCAGGTCTTTATGACATTCACTAAATGGGACAGGCAATAGAACCTTTGCATTGCGTTTTTCTAGTTCTATGTCCTCCTGATGACAGCTGGGAAAACAGTGCTAAGGTTTGACTAAATGTGACTGATTGCACAGCTCGTCACATCAAAGCCAAAAATGCAGCATTCGCTCCCCTCCAGCTTCCCTCCCTCCATCACTGTATGCGAGGGAGTGCACGGACGTGTGCGTGTGCGCATGCTCAAAGCGATCCCGTATTAGTGTGAGCTTTGCTTCACAAGTGTTCCCATTTTTTTTTCTTCCTCCAATAGTGCAATGTTGCATAACTGTTCGCAGCCCAACGCCAGATTTGGGACTTCGCAGCACACACACTGAGGCTGAGCTGTCCGAGCCGCCGTAGAGCCGGTAACACGCATCCCGTCCTACATATTCCCACACGAATTGGGATAGTCGGAGAAAAATGTCCCCTCTGGTTTCAAGGACGCAGGTTAGGCGATGAAGAGGGGACTCTGGGTAATATAGAGAAACATCTGTTTGCCTAGTGACGTCACCAACTGCCCCCACCCTCCACCCCCCTACTCTCCCCGCCCGTCATCTCAATCCTCTTCTGCTGAAGGCAGATTCCTCATTTGTTTGGCTGGAGCATCGTTAATCCCAAAGTCAGATTGGGGGGTGAATCTAGAGGAGGGGGGTGGGGGCAGACCGGACGGGGAGACTATCAGTCCCATTTAGCAGGTGTCGGTGCTCACATTTCGGTCTCTGCGTCTCCGTTCATTTGCACTAAAAAGAACAAAAAAAAAAATCGAAGATGAGGATTCCGCAGTTATTGCCCCGTTTTGAGATTTGCGGCATTTTCTAGGAATATGCAGAAAAGCGAATTCTTTGAAAGTGTTTTTTTTTTTTTTTTTTTTTTTTTGGACTTTTGTTGTTTCTAAGTTGTGAATGTGGAATACTTACTCTTCATTTTCGAGGCTCACGGCGCATTTTGATTTTTTGTTTTGTTTTTTGTCTTCATCCCGTAGGTTACATTATGGAATAATGGAGGACGTCTGTGCTGTCTGCTGCTTTGGACACTACAAACGGAGTCCTTTGCTCTGCTCACCTGCAAAAGCTGCCTGGGACGGTTAATAATTTTCCCTCAAAGCTTGTCTTATGTGTAACCTCAGGTAAACGCATGAATACAGGCAGATCTTTGCTAAAAGAAGAAGAAAAAAGAGCTTCTCCCCTCGTTTTCGGTCTGCAGGCCAGGGCGGCTGCAGAATAATAAGATTACAGGCGCAAAAAGAGGTTTCTTCCAGTTGTCTCTTCTTCTTTTTTTTTTTTTTTCCTAAACAGAGTGCCAGCACTCGTATGTTTCCGTGCAAACCTCTCTCCGAGCAGCGGGTTGCGTCTCTCCGTGTTCACAGCGGACCTTGATTTAATGTCTTACAATTAAGGCACGCGGTGAATGCCAAGAGATGATCCTCCTCTCTTCGAAAAGACATCACGGACACCGTGAAATCATTGAACTGTATTGTTTTATTAGTTTATAATTTATGTATTGCCCGTGTGTGTGTGTGTGTGGTTTTTTTTAACAATAAAGTGATTGCATATGAGAAAGTTCTGGTTCCATCTGAGCATACATGCTCCTAGTGTGTGTGCGTGCGTGTGTGTGTGTGTGTGTGTGTGTGTGTGTGTGTGTGTGTGTGTGTGTGTGTGTGTGTGTGTGTGTGTCCAATAGGAGCAATAGGAGCTTTCCATCCCAGCACAGGCTGCCAGCAGCGCTGTCCACCTTCTGTGGTGCTGAAATCTGCAGCCTTTTGTTTCAGTCGCCTGCAGCCGGCGTGGAAGCGGAAATCATGCAGTGCGGGATTCAGACTGCGCAAAGCCCACACATCGGCGTTCGTTCGCATACCAAATCAGAATAACAAACTGCGCGAACACGAAGACAGCAGGGGTGAACACGTTCCAGCTCAAATTTGTGAAAAAATTCCCCAGAATTTACGACGTAACTATAAATGCCGGTCGATTCCGTTTCTTAGAAATGTGATTATTTTTACGTCATTTTTTTCATAATTTCCGCCCTGTAATATGTCCCTAAAATTCAAGTGCCTCAAAGCAGTAATGATGTACATACAGGGAGCATACCTGAGCAGAGCTGCTCAAGACCAATGTCACATTAAATTGATATTGAGAGGTCGGAAAACGTGCTTGCCTCGACTAAATGTTCTCCCACAGCAGGCGGCCGGCAGAGAGCTGAACGTCACCCTGAGGAAATATAATTCTGCATGAGTTCGAGGACCAGATTTGAAAAGTAGCGAAGACATTTAAAATGCATCTAATGTGTAACAGTTTCAATTCGGAGTGACAGAATCAAATCATTTCACGAGTCTGTGAAATTTTGTCATGTGATGAGTGGATGGATGGATGGATGGATGGATGGATGGATGGATGGATGGATGGATGGATGGATGGATGGATGGATGGATGGATGGATGGATGGATGGATGGATGAGCCATCCATCCATTCATTTTCAAGAAGCTGTTCTCTTAAAATGTGTTCAAAATAAGCACTCACTTCTCCTTTTATGTTCAAAAACACTTTAAATTTAAGATCATTTCACCACCAAACAGGCTGGAAGAGATGTGACAAAGAAACAGTTTGTTGTTGTGTCTCTGTAGGAAGTCATAACCACCATCTGCATCTGCATCATTTCTTTAAACGGCAGTTGTTAGTGTAGCCAAAAAGAGCGCCTCCTATGTTTGTCATATCATGGTTATTACACCTCGCTCCGTGTTGCAAACCCGATTCAAATCCAAACTCAACAGCATGAGAGTCTGGCCTCTGCTGATAGCAAGAAAAAAAAATCTTTAAGTTGAATGAAATCCATAAAGCTGCCATCGAGCATGTTCATGGATGTACTGCTCCCCCTGGAGAGCCGTCTGGGTCCATCTCCTGTCTTCTTCTGGAGGCTCTCCTGCCCTCTTGTGGCAGAAATCAGAACTATTGTCAAACATTCAGATACAAAGTAGGTTATTTTTGACATATATCACAACAAATGTCATCTTACAAATCAAAGACACTTTACAAGTCTAAAAGAACGAATTAATATCACATTTTATAGAAATATATATAGCTAAATTAAAAGTCCTACATTTAATATTTTATGTGGCATTTATTGTAACAATAATAGTGATTGTTATATTTATTTAGTTAAGCATTTTTAGCTGATTGTTGAGTGCTCTGTGCAGTTTTTTTCATGTTTTAATTTGTGCAGGGACACTTTAAGATTGCATAAAAAATTAAAATCTAAAATCTGACAGACTGAAAAACAACAGTGCAACCTGGTTTGATAGCGTGTCTGTTTTTTCTCTGTAAGATAACCATTTGTTTGTTTTTTACTTTGAATACTTTAATTCAATTCTCATGTCATTGTGTAATTAACAGCAAATTAATAAAATTCAAAATAATCACAGAAGTTCCCATCTCCTCTGACTGTTCTGTTCTAGATGTGGAACTGTTCACAGGATGGCAGCAGAACAAAACCTTCATAAGGAAAGTGTAAAGAGTCTCTGAGCATCTTCGCTGTTCCTGCAGCGGCTCTGAAGAAGACTCCCTCTTTGTGCCCTGCAGAGGACCTCTTATCTGTTATTTTGCAGCCAGAGCAGCACCCACAGATTATGTCAGCACAATCTCAACCACACCTCTGTAGAATGTGGTGACGAGCTACAAGCGTTGTTTGTTTCCTCAGATAGCGATAAGATGAAGTGGCTGGTTCTCTGTCCAGGTAATGTCACTGGAGATCTTTGCTCTGACGCTTGATGCCACCCACTCTCTGTCTCTGTTAATCCACACAAAAGATGAAGAAAATCAAATAAATGAATTATTGGAAATCACACGATAATCATTTGACCAATCCACAATAACATTAAACGTAATCAGCTTTCTGACGTATTGCCACAGGATGATGCTGCCACTGAGTTGCAAACATGCTTTTCACAGTGACCCCTATAATGCAAACTCCAGGACATCCACAGCTTCCTGTTTCAGAAATATTTGTGCAGGATTAATCAACAGATTCTCTATCCTGAGTTTTGAATCTTTGAAGCTCTGCCCAGGTTATCATGGGTCTCTTGGCTTTTTTTTTTTCTTTGCCTGATCAATACTCTCCAATCAAGAGGGGGTGCCAAAAAAGAAGAAAAAAAAAAAAGGAAGCAAAGGTCAAAAACTCAAAAATCACAAGATTGAAGAGAAAGACTAGAATGCAGACAGAAGCCAAGACAAACTAGCAAAGACGGGAGAAAACCTGAAGGCTTAAATACGAGACAGATGATTATTCTGATGTAGAACAGTTTTGAGATTGATCTGAAACAAGATGGACACAGAACTTTCCAAAATCATTTGAATTCCTGCTGAACGTGACATCCATTAGCTAATTTCTCAAATATCTCCTATTGTTCTCATGTTATTCCTCCATGTTTTAAAGAAGGATCATAATTTGTGCACAAAATTCTTTGGTGGAAAACTCAGTTGTGTCTCTGGTGGGTGACTCACAGGAGGCAAAAAAAGCAGCCCCCCCTTTTTTTTTTCTTGCCCACATCATTCCTCTTTCACAATATGTAGCTGCCAAGGCGTCAAACAAGGATAAGGAAAAAATCTGTGGCATATTCACAATGGTTTCAATTGGCAGGGGTCAGTCGTAATCACTGCTAAAGGTACCTTGCATGTGTGTGCAGAAACATGCCATGGTAACAAGCCGCGGCACCTTGTTAGGACGTGGAGACCGATTTTGTCCATTAACGCATTTCACCGAGCATCTACAAATGGCTTCTTGGGGAGAGTAATTGCAAAATTGGCTCTTTGCGTTCCAATATGTGAGGCAAGGAAGAATGTTTAAAGAGTTGGTCGCATTGAATGAGCGCACTGTGGGGATCGCAGGGCTACGGAGAACGTCAGCGACACCTGCGGAGTTCAGGTGAGACTTGTGAAATTAAAATTATGGAGCTGTCCAAAGTCCTGAACATTCAGAGAAATCATGCCGTTCCTATGAAACACAAACTAATTATTCTGTCAGAGAGTGAGGCTTGAGTGCTAAAGGGACAGCTGGAAAGTTTTTCAGCCAGTTGAAAACTTTGAGCATTTCTTTCTTATTTTGTCACATTACAAAATAATGTGACAAAAATGTACATTTAAAATCCTGAATAATGTATTTTATTTGGGATTTTGAGTGATATTTCTAAATAAATCTCAGTTCAACCAATTGGCTGCAGACTTCACCTCATAAGAATAAAGCTCTGTCTTTTCTAGTAAAAACATCTACTGTGTTAGGAAACATTTGGGGAACAAACAAACAGTTTGCTCTACTGTAAACCCTCCAAGACATTTCCATCAATGCAGGCCAGCAAAGAAGAGAAATAATCATCCACCTGGACACGCCGATCTTCTCAGTGGAGCATCTTGGTGGCAGCATACGGTGTGGGGATGCTTTTCTACAAACAATAAAACCCAACAAAAGTTGTGGTAAAAACATGACAGAATTTGAAATGGGTTTACATTGCTTTAAAAGGCACTGTGAATATGAAGAGTGTGATGCAAAACAAAAGCAGGAATATTGTAGTTTTATAGGAGACATTTTTCTTAATTTTGTGTAATGGTGGATTCAGAGTTTCCAACCACTTGGGAATAGTTTACCTTTTTAACATCACAGAGCTTAAGATTTTACAGCTTTTCTCTGCAAGAAACCTGAATAATTTGTTTCAATCTGAGGCCTTTATGCAAAATAAAATCTGGTTTTGACATGACACATGCAACGCCACCTTTCTGTGAACAGACGGTAGCAGTACACCTTCAATTTAAACCAAAAAATTTGCAACATCTGGAATAGGAAATAGAGCTTTTTTGGTTCACATTGACTTTTATTTAATTGCAAACAGTATAGATCCAAGACATTTTATTTGCCTGGTTACCTGGGCTGCCGTTGTGGCTCAGGGATGCCAATGTGGAGGTAATCACTCTAGCTTCTCCAAACCATACCAAGTTGTCCTTTGGCAACACTGCCCCCTTTCTGCAATTTAAACAAGGAAAAAGTGTGACTGGAATAATAAAAGTGCTATAAATGGTGAGTGTGACTAGAAAAGGGCGACAGTGCATGCACCATAGTTTGTCATGTTACAACCACAGACTTTAATGTAATTTAGTGGGATTTTGTGTTGCAGACCAAAACAAAGTAGTATGAAAGGAAATCAATTGTTTCACAAATATGAAAAGTGCATTTGTATTCAGCATACAGACTTTATGGTGCTTTGCCAAGGAAGAACCTGAAATAATCGCCCATTCTTCTTTGTCAAACAGCTCGGATTGTTTGGTGGATGTAAAATTTTCCAAACACATCCAGAGTCATGTGAAGGCAGCACTGTAAATCATTACTACATTTTCAGTAACATATATATAAATATATAAAATAAAAGTTTAGTCTTTTTTGTTCATTTGAACTTAATCCAACCTCCTACTTTTTTTTCCCTTTAACATATTAGTGTTTTGCAAAAGGTAGTTTAGAAAATACCACAAGTTTGTCATTTTTTGCTGCTTTACGCAACAACTCAGTTGCAAACATGCTTTAAAAATTATAAGAATTTTGTCATTTGTGGCTCAGAAAGAAGAAGGTTTATCTTCTTCTTTCTTTTGATTGACTGATTGATTTTTTTAATCTCCAAACACACGTTATCTAGTTATTTTAAATACATAAATTGAGTAAATAAATCAATATTTCTTTACTTTTATTTGCCCTTGTCCTGTGATTTTCTTAGCTGCTTTTTGCACTGGTGGAAGCACCAGGAGGTGTGCGCTCAATAAAAGATCATCGCTCTTCTTTAACAGATGCGATTTGCGGTTTTATCCAGAAGATGGCAGAATGAGCACAATTAATTTCCACTGAGCGGCATAAAAACAGACTGGTGGATGTTCAAGACAATTGACTTTGAATAAATAAATCAAATTAAAAGCTGATAATTAATAAAGAAAAATGTATCATTGACACTTCTTCTCAAAAGTGAAAGTCAAAAATATTGTTTTTAGAAAACAATTGAACAGCAAAAAAAAGAGAGAAATTCGCCGATAAATCAGACAATGAATCGTCTTTCTTTTATGAACAATAAATCATCGAAGAAAAAAAAGGTTTGTGTTTGGCTTCGATGAAGTATCTAAATTTTTATGATACGGATTACAATTTTTTTTTATTCAGGCCATTTCATGAAGCGGATGGTGCCTGAAAACTGTTGTAAAGTCTTGAATAGATGCACACTCGCAGGATGCGCTGGTGCGCACGCTGTCGTGTTTGTTCCAGTTTAAACCGCGTTAATTAAAACGTTAACCTGATTGGGTGGAGAGTGTTGGGGAGGGAGGCTGTCTCGGCCCCAATAGGCGAATCCTTTTTAATAACCCGCCTCGAGATAATGATGTAAAAAGACTGAAGCGTCTTGTGCGTAACGAGGGTGATGGTGGTGATCAGCCGAAGGTGAATCCAACACAGACACAGAAAGAGAGAGAGAAAGAGAGAGAGAGTGACACTTTTACACAAGTCTCTTCTTCATCACCGCACCTCAGCTGACAAGAGAAGCTCCAAACTTCGCCGCTGACGCGCAAACAGAGGGAGAAACTCACTGCGAGGCGTCAGGAGTTCCTGGAACCCACCAGGCCATGGACCGGAGGATGAACCTGAACGGCGGCGCGGCAGGGGACATTTTCCACAAAACTCTCAGCGCCGTGTCCGGCAAAAAGATGGACCCGTTCAGAGCGTCTGCCGGCATGGAGCTGCCGCCCAGAGACCGCCAGTCTCCAATTAGCTGCTTTGACCAAGTCGATCCTGACCCGATCCAGCCCGGTGGACTGGCTGGAAGCAGAGGGGGCACTCTGGGTCTGCCGACCGGATCTTTGTGCGTCAAGTACGGGGAGAGCGCCAACAGGACCTCTGCGGCGGAAAGTAGCGGCGGAGAGCAGAGCCCCGACGACGACAGCGACGGGCGGTGCGACATGGTCCTCCTAACCGACGTGCGGACAGCAGGCGGGGGGAAAGCTGAAGGAGGAGGTAAGAAAACCAAAGAGCAGAAAATGCTGCGGCTCAACATCAACGCCAGGGAGAGACGGCGGATGCACGACCTGAACGACGCGCTGGATGAGCTCCGGGCGGTAATCCCCTACGCGCACAGCCCATCGGTGCGCAAACTCTCCAAAATCGCCACCCTGCTGCTCGCCAAGAACTACATCCTCATGCAGGCGCAGGCGCTGGAGGAGATGAGGAGGCTGGTTGCGTACCTTAACCAGGGCCAGGCCATCTCGGCGGCTTCCATACCGGCTACCACCGCGCTGGCAGCTCCTCCACCCGGCCTGGGCGCGTACGAGCAACCGCCCGGATACCCGTTCCCCGCCGGGGTGACTGCGCCCTCCTGTCCGGACAAATGCGCCCTATTCAACAATGCCGCGTCCAGCCTCTGCAAACAGTGCACTGACAAGCCTTAAAACTGCACAGAGACTACAAAGAAGCACACAAGAAGGAGAAAAATCTGACAGAAGATCGAGTAGAGACAAAAAAAATTAACATTTTTATAATATTTACTAAACGCATTAAACCTCGCTTCTGTTTTTTTTTTTTTTTTTTTCCTGTTCGAACAACACTTGATTGTGTACATAAATCATCTTTAAAGTGCTGGTGTGAATGAAGGCCGAATAGAAGCTGAATTAAAGGCCTGTTGCTCTGTGATGGACCCTCTGTGGAAAAGTCTGGGTGACCTGACAACCTGCGCGACTTTTTTTTGCTTTTTTTGTTTTTTGTTTTTTATATCCGGAGCGCAACAGCACCGACCTCACTCTGCTGCTTTCTCACGCGTTTACTTTGACTCATAAATCAAAGGCCCAGTTTTCAAAAGAACCTTCCAAGTGAATGTTTCGGACGAGGAGAGTTAAATAAAAAAAAAGAAAAGAAAACAAGTGAAGCACTCGGTTAATTGCGAAAGATTTACTTTCAACTCAGTGAAGAAGAAAAAAATCTGAAAGAGTAGAAAAGCATACATTTAGGTCTACAAGGTGGTTTTATGTGTCTTTTGTAATTTATTAATTTGAGATATTTATGGTATTTATGCTTGCATTGCACATTGTCGTCTGAGTTGATGTGTTTTCTGCATTTTTTTCATAATTTTTCGTTCTGATGAATCGCGCTGTCAGGTCAAGTCTTTGGTTTATTGTTGTAGATACTTTGGTTGTTCTAAGATCAAAGGGGGCCGTTTGTATGTATTTGAGTGTGGAAAAGCTTTATTAAAATATTTTGAACAACAGCAGAAATATATATATATATATATCTGGTTATTTATCCAAGGCAGTCAGTGCAACTTGAAGCAGAGAAAGGTTTGAATGTTGTGCGCATTGACGTGTCATATTTCACGGTTTGATCGTTTCGTTTTAATTCACAACAAATTCCACCTGAATGCACTTTGGGAGCCAAAACGTTTCAATTCATACTGAGCTCCATGGACATATTCCATCAAGCACAAGCCATTCCGATCAGACTAATTCAGATTTTAGCGTGTTTTGTTACACATTCAGGTTGTTTCTGTGCGTAAAGAATCTCCAGTTTCTCAAGTTTCTTGGCTCTCATCGGGTGTCAATAATTTTCCCCTCCATCAAAACGGCTTCCTTTCTTTTACAGCTAATTTGCGCCAAATCCTTGGAGAGAATAGCCTACCAGAAGTGATAGTTGAAAACAGATCAATCATTCTTAAAAAGGGAGATCAGATGGCAGTTAAATTAATAATATTAGATCAACTTGCATTACGATGCGTAAGAGAATGTTAATGAAAAACACAGGTGATGAGAGTTGTCGCCGTAATACCTGCTTGCAGATAATCAAACTCCTCGTTTAAGGGCGATTACACCCTCACGATGTGATTAAGACATGTAATTACATCGCTGTTCAATCATTGTCGCAGTTTTGCGTCTTTAATGAGAACGCAGCTGCAGTCGCAGCGACTTTGGCCCTTTGGCCCTCCTTTTATTTTAAAAGCCAAACGACACAATATTTCTCCAACGAGATTATTACAAACATTATGGGAATTATTTTAATAGGAATCATTAAACAGTTTGAATCAGGTCTTTTTTTTTTTTTTAAAAAAAGAGAATATCAGACAGATAATCGTTTCTTATAAAAATGGAAACAATTATCCAGCAAAATGACAAATCAGCCAACTCAGGACATCAGTATTGTACAGCTCTGACTGATTTACTGTAAATACAAAAAATACTTATTATCGGCTTTAAAATCTTACTGTAACTCCTGCTCCACTTCCATTACTGAGGATGCAATGTAAAGCTACAGAAACACGATGTAAACTGATTCTACTGTCTGGCTGTGAAAGCATTACCTGTGAAAGCTGAGGTACTGTACTTTGTTTGAACACAGAAGAACTGTTGGGGAACACAGTAGTTTTTCTGTGAACAAAACAAAAGTTGTTTACAACAAGTAATATCAAAGTGATATCTATGTTTGAAATACAATTCTGAAAAATTGTCTTATATGCTGTGGGAACAAAAGTTTGTTTGCAACTTATAAATAAGGAGCACAAAAAAAAAACATATTTTACAATCCCTTTCTCCAGATTTTATGAGATTTTCTTAAGGAAAATGTTTGTTAACTTTTTGTAAAACCATATTAGTATTTTTAGTTCAAACATATATTGGCTAATTTACACCTTCATACTCTGCAGGATTTCTTTAAATGTTCGAAACTTCTTTGCTCATAACAATCTCTTTTCTACAAACAGAAAATATTGAATTTTGATAGCTCCAATAGTTTCCCATGAAGCTGTGAAACTTCACGGGAAACTATATTTTAATTTTTAAAAGCAGATTCTTTTGTTGTTTGACGTCAATAACTTTTTGTTGAATTTTGATTGGGAAGTTTTACCCACACAGAAGCGGCATCCTGGGTCATTTGCCTACATTTTAAGCTAACGCTTAAAATATCAGTTCATTCCACTATATGTTCTTACTATCTGACTTTACTATCATATGCATTCAAGCACAAGAAAAATTTTATCATTTGTTTTTATACCAGAGGCAACAATTTTTCCAGTTTCTAATTAAAAATCTAATAACTTTTGAGCATTTCTTTTCAGGCAATGAGAAATAGTCCAAAGAGTGTTTTTAGAAGTCAAATGATGTCAACATTGTTTTAAAAAGATATGTAAATTTTCAATTTTTTTAACTTTTGAAACAACCAAGTGCAAAAGTTCTCAGAAATTAATACTTGGTGAAATAATCCTGATTTCCAGATACAGATTTTGATGGTTGTTGCTCCATCCATCCCTCCATCCATCCATCCATCCATCCATCCATCCATCCATCCCTCCATCCATCCATCCATCCATCCATCCATCCATCCATCCATTCATCCATCCATCCATCCATCCATCCATCCATCCATCCATCCATCCATCCATCCATCCATCCATCCATCCATCCATCCATCCATCCATCCATCCATCCATCCATTTCTTCAAATACTTTTCATCAAAAATTGTCTTCATCCATCTCTGTAATTATAAGAAATAAAAAACTTTATTGGCATTACAGGGATCAAATCATCCTGATAATTCCTGACCAGCTTTTGGATACATCCACTGAAATTTTGAGTAAGCTATTTGTTATTGATGATGACCTTCAAAATCATCAGATTCATGTTGGGACTCCAAAACATTGATATTGCATGTAGTGAGAGGAAACATTTTCGTAAAAGCACCAAAGACTCACATCTCCGTATGGACAATTTTGGGGATTGTGGACAGGAAACACTATAAGATTTCCTCCTATGATGTTAAAAGTCCCAAAACTTTTGAGGTCATTTTTTTCAGTTTTGAAAATTTATGGAGCTTTGGTGTAAAATGAATTCTCATTTTCTATTTCTTAAGCAGAGCTGAAAAATAAAATAAAATTCATTAAGGCATTTTGTCAAAACAAAAAGTGCATTTATGTCCAGCAGTTTCGGATCTAGATGAGCGTTAGATGCCTCAGATTCCCACCAGTCGGTTCTTTGATAAAGAGTGGAAGCAACTCCTGTTGCAGGATCATCAAGATGTTTATTATATTTCATTTGTTTCCCCCTCCTACTGTGTAGAAACTGAGACTTCACAAAAACCATCAATTATGCAATATGCATTAATGCACAAATGAGTAAAGCATTTAACCCATACTAATACTCGCATTAGGCCACAGGGAGGAAATTCCCCAGGGATGAGAAAGAGCCATATGTGTGGAGAAACAATCCCCAGCCTTTACCAGCACAACAAAATATGTGCAAAGGTAGAGTCCAGAAGTCTGAGACTCAGTATCAAAGAGTCACATTACTGGTGTTTTGGATGTCCACATGATGACCCTTGACATGCCGTTGAGAGGCGGTCTTGAGAAAGTAAAATTAAAGACACTTTTGTTTTATTTCACAGATGAAAAACATTGCTTTAAATCACAAGCCTATTAAATATGAATCTGTAATAAAGGTTTTTAAAACCAGAAGCCAAGACTCATGAATAGAAACAGAAGATAATAATAATAATAAAAAGAAAAAAACACTTAATAAACAAGAAAACGTCCAATTTACCATATCACACTCCAGCAGGGCGTCCCCTTCATAATAGGGCTGCCATATATGCTAAGGAGGGCGAACATTAAAGTCAAAATATACATAAATAGGCTGAATTGAATATGATATCAGTAACCACTCCAGCGGACTCATCCGCGCTGTGTCATACAGTAGATATATGTGCTGCACCGGCTGAGGTACCAAATCAACCTCTGGGTGGTAATTCATTGTTGTCAGGCCACTCGTAGCATGGCATAATGTTGCCTTGTTGTTGTGCACACACAATGCTTGCTAATAAATCTGCAGCTGAGGTGGTCACACTAAAACAGCCTCCTTTTTTATGGAGTTAGACCATCTCTTTTGGCAATTTTAGGAAGGCAGGAGCACAGACCTCTTCTGGTATTATGAAGAGATTTGCTTCTAAACTGGATCTTTGGAGCATTTTCATGTTTTTAGATTTTAGCAGGTCTATAATTTAGACTCCACTGGGAAATATTTCACACATCACAATTACTGGGCAAAGAAAGACCTAACGGCAGCCACACAATCACCAAATGTAAACTTCAGTAGTTTTACATGACTAAAAATCATGCAAATGATTCAAACCCAATAATGTAAGAAGTGTGGGACTTTTAAAAAAATAAAGCAAATCATAAAGTAGTACCATAATAACTGTCAGCAGTTCTCACTGTAAGCTTGTCTGTTTTTCAACCCGGAAGTGAGTGGAATATTTTACACAGTTTTGTGTATTAACAAGAAACATATCTGCAAAAACAACAGCGAGAACAAAATTGTTGAAAGTATTAATGTGATTGTATTAATGGGTTAATAATTTCAATTTCTTTTGCAATAAATATACTGATCTACAAAATACACATTCAAGCCAAATTCGCTAAAAAACTCAATGGCATATTCTGCACCAGTCAGGCTCATTCAGGCCGAGTTGACCACTTTTGACTTTGACCAATTGAGATTTTTCTTTTGAAAAGGACTATAACACACATGTAAAAGTATTCCAGCGTAATTCTCACTTTTGAAAAGCTTCTGTCTGTACCTTTCATTAGTTTTTTTAAAATGAAACTCATAAAAATGGCATTATGCTGCTGTCTTTTAGAGACCGGAAAAGGCAGCAATTGCAAACTACGATGCTTTTTGTGAATAGTGATTTTCAGAATTTGATTTCTTGTTCGTCAATCTGAGCTGATAGAATGAAAACTGGGCATTTCTCATCCCTAGGCAATTGAGGTGAATCCCTATTTATAGTGTTTTCCTTACTGACACATGTGCTCCTAATTCTTCACACCAGATATATATTTTTTTAATCTCACTAAAGATCCAGTAAACATATGGTGGTTTGCTTGGCACAGAAACTTCTAACAGAGGACAATAAATGACGTAGGAAAGTGTGATTATCTTCTCATCTAGAGTCCTACCATTGAGTAGCATCTCTGATATTCCAGATGCTGACATATTAATCAGATTAGAAAACCCAATCCCCTAATCCCTGTTTACCGATGGCTCTGTTTTTGTGCCGTAATCTGATGTTCTTTTATTCCCCCCTGATTAAACTTTGTGGACAAAGCGGGAAATGAAGCACCACAGATTGTTTACTCCACCCAAAAAAAGTAAAGATAAACAATTTTCCAGGGAGCTGAGCAAACAAAAACAGGTGCGATGACATTAAATGTTATTATTTTGCCAAAGAAGAAATCTTTTACAAATGAGGACGAGAAATTTGTCTGATTTTCTTTGCTTGTAGGACTGATGCCGATTAGAGCGTTTGCTATTGTTTTGATCCATGGAGCTCTTCACATTTATTGGCACACCCACCTGGTGAAGGTTTGTGAGAAGACTTAAGATAAATTAAGATTTTATTATCGCGGCATAATCTAATGCTGAAAAACAAGACACCGTCCTCTAACAGTGAGTTTTGTAGATTTGCAGAGATTTGCACGGATTTGAGATAAATCTATGTTTTCCTCCAGCCTGGTTTGTTACAGTTCCAGTTGTGTTAAACCGTTTAATTATGGCTCTGACTGTAGACATGGTAGATACAGGTGCATTTTAAAAATTTAGCATGTTTCATTTGTGGTTCATGTAACTCATTCATTACAAACTGAGTGAGATACCTGACACGTTATTTTTCGTTTATTTTGACGAATAAACAAAAGAATAAAACAAATTATTACTACAGACGGTTGACTTGACATATATACACAAAAACAACAGCGAGAACAAAATTGTTGAGAGTATTGTAAAACAAAACCTATTCTATTACAAAGTTGTTTCTTGACTAAATGTCAATGCCCTTAATTAACTGCCATGTTCTGTGGTCTTTCCGGTTTTGAATAACATCAGAGAGATACAAGCCTTTGTGTTACATGTTATTGAAAACCCAAAATGAAAGTCTTGGATTTCTATTGAAACCCCTTCAAATCTCACATTTAGCTTGTCAGAGTTGTTTGGGGTGCCGATCATTTTGTCAAAAACAATTTCTGCCCTAAAGTCACATTTTCTTCCCACTGAATGAAGGCGCTGGAATTAAAGTTTTGATTTTTTTTATGCACTTTCTGAGGAAGATTAACAAAGAAATGAATAATGCATTTATTTATAGGCTTTTTACCAAAGAGGCCAACAAACACAGAGGCTTCTGTGTCCTCAAAACCTCAAAACTAAAAAGTAGCAGTATGTACAAAGGCTGTAAAGTAGCTAAGACAGCTGTGATCTTTCCATTTGTGTGACCTTAACAATCAGATAATGTACTATAGTGTTTTTTTTAGAGTAGATATGACCAAACAGCCACACTGCATCATAAGAACAGGCAGAAGCAACAAGAAGCTCAATGCCATATCTATAAAAGGGAAGTAATATACACACAGTGATTGGATCTCTGTGAATGTTTTTGTGTGTTTTGAGTCTGTGCTCCAACATGGATCACTCGTCCCGATCAAAATGCAGATCCTGACCCTCTCAAGGTTCATTAGAGTCAAGGCGATGTGGATTTCATCTGCTCTCTGTGATATTCATTAACTCTGGCTTCCACATTAAAATAAAGACTTGAGGATGACACAGTAACAGCAAGAATTACTCACTGCTCAGTTCACCACACTCACACACGTCGTCTCCTTTGTTTCTTCCAAACACACGTGCAGCTTTCAAGAAGACATCATCTAATACGGCCTCAGATTTTATGTTTTGATAAAGACGACATTAAAAATATCTTGTTCAGACAAAAATTCATCACCTGATTGCTACGGGAGTGCATTCTCGATATTAAAATGTATTGTTAAACGTTAACAAAAGCCTCAAAGACTAGCAGAATCACGAGAGTAATTAAAACATTTTTAGGGAATTCATAAGAATCCACATGTTGGATTTGAGTTCATGATGTAAAAAAAAAGTATAATCCTCGTCACTGTATTGAAAATCTGTCACGTTACTGGAGCATGAAACCCTGGCGTTAGTGCAACACTTGCTTGGCTGATCTTCCTGATGTGCGGAGCGCCTACTCGAGGCTTTGGTGTGTCTGTCTGAGCGGAGGTCTTTAACAGCCATGAATGCCAAAGCATGGGGGGGTGGGAGGGAGGCAGGGCAGGCCAAGCGTAACTGCGACGGCCCGATGTCCTTGGCTCCTCGGCGGCCTTCACCTCGCACTCCCTGCACAGTGAATTTTATGGCTAATTTCCGGCAATTTATCCTGGCACTTTCAGAAGAGACATTCCTGCGGGAATAATGTGCATAATTTGCATAAATCATCCTGATAGAATGCATATCAGCATGTTACCCCCCAACCCCCATTTTTTTTTTTTTTTTGGTTGATACTCCAGCGTTTACTTTGTAATCAAAACTGACTTCTATCTACCCACAAATACATGAGAGTCAGGAGAAAAGGACTGTGAGTTTAAGTGAGTAATTAAGAAAGAATAAAACCCATGAAAAGCCTGATTTCTGTTTCTCAAGTGTTACATCTGAATCGTGAAAAACACAAACACAAATCAGTGCAGTTATTTCATCTCAAATTAACCCCTTTGGTTTGTTAACCATTTTAAATGCATCCCTGTTGTGGGTTAAACAACAGAGAGAAGCTAAAAACAGACTGAGATCAATGGGACTCAATGCCATGTATGCTCTTTGTATGATGTAAAAAGATGCCCAGAAAAAATTTACATTTCATCTTATATTTCCTTCTTTAAACTGACAAGCTGTGATAACATTGTTTTAATTGATCAAGTAGGCCTGAAAGAAAAGAACAAGCCACTACAATGTTTAGTATTAGGTATTAAACCAGTTTTAGCCAAGTTTGTAAAATTATTATTTAATCAAGGTTACATTTTACAAAATAAGCTAATTTAGAAAAAAAATACTCCCCAAACATGCTGGTCAGAAATGAACTGAAGAAGTTTGTTCCTGTTGGACTCTCCGTCCCAAACCTTTTCCACATGAGACTCGATCTGGAATAAGTGGAAGACAATTTGAAAGGATGAATGGGTATTTTTTCAGTCTGACATCTGACAAATGCTATATTTTGAATTGACTTATTTTTCTAGAAGTTAAAAATTGTCACAAGTTTCCATATTAGAGCAAGAACATAGTTTGCATCCAGCTTCTGCTCTCTAGCGTTGAGGCTAAGCTAAGCTAAGCTAGCTGGCAGGCTGAACAAATAAGTGACACATTTTAGCTGTTGGCTAAGAAACAGCTAGACTGGATTTAATAAGTTCATAAGTAGCTTGAGCTAGTTTAGCAACATCGCTAATGCTATGGCCATTAGCAATGTCCTACCAAGCAAAGTTTGTCTGCCTTGCAGCAGCTCTTCTGCAAAATGATTTACTTCCTCATTATAGTTTGAACGTTTTCAAAGTACTTGTTGCAATAGTTTTTTTTTTAAAAAGCTCCTTACAAATCTTCAGACTTTTACTGGTTTTACTAGATTGATGAAAATATGTGTTGTTCTTACTGTCTCTTAACAAGCAACAGGTGCTGTTCTGGAAGGTAAATACAAAATTATTATTAGCCACAGTTAAATCATTGCACTAAAGTAAAAACATATATTTTTTTTTATCTTTTGCTTTTGGTAATGAAGATTGTAAACAAATCTTTTCTTCCTGCCTTCCTTTAGTTGTCTTGCAGCATGGAGGCCCTGGGTTTGAGTCCCACAGATAAATCACCTAGGAAATCTTCACAGTACAATGTAATTCTGATTAATATTACATTTTTGTGGAAATTCAATATGAACAACCTCAATGTAGTCACTAGGGTCTTATAAATTATTCAATATAATGATTAATTCCCTAAAGTTTACATGGCACCTTGTCAGACGAGTGTTTAAAAAGTTTAAAATTATTTCAGAAACTTTCATTCACTGAAGAAAAAAGCTTTAACCAAACTGTTCACCATGCAGATGTTTTCTAACCGTTTTAATTGACAAAAGTTATGAATTGTATCTGAAGAACAACTTAACATAAAGTAGACTAGTTAGAACATGATTGTTTAGAATAATTACATTGATATGATCTTAGAAAATTTGTAGTAACACATTTTGTTCACTGAGTAAATTTTAATGACCGATTGGAATTTAACAATTGTATTTAAGCAGGCAAAAAACACAAAAAGAAAAACATGATATATACGAGGCAACACTTTAGTTAAACCAAAACCAAAATGTATGCAGCTTGTTATGACACTTTTATTGGGTGAATTTTAACACAGTGCATAGGACAATAAAAGGAGAGGATGTGGATATCACTGCATGTAGCGACAAGAGACATGTAGGCCAATGGGCATGCAATGCAACACAGCCTGCAAGCTGCAAAAAAGAGGAGGTGGGTCAACTAATCGGAGCAGACACACAGACAAAACAGAGCTGCACGGGAAAAGCGCTGCACACTTTGCATGCACACAGTTTTGTGACTGATGAAATGAGAAGAAACGTGTGTGTGTGTGTGTGCTCTGAACATCCAAAGTACCAGCTTCAACCCAGAGAGTCTCAAAATCAAAGACTGTATCGCTGGTGACAACAGGACAGTCGTCTGCTGGCTGGACGTTAATCACAATAATACAGGGCAGGCCAATCATGACTCACTGATCAACTGCTTAATGACACGCCCGCCGTGGCCACTGTAACCAGCCTGCTGCTGAGGGATTCACACACCAGGACTGGCATGGATGTGTGTGTGGGGGGTGGATGGTGGTTATGAGGCTGGTGCACAGCCATCCAGACAATAATTACTCGATGACTGTGGTCACATTAGGGATCAGTCAAAGAAGATTAATTTCGACTGATAGCATTGGTCTCTCCTAAATGCAGATTTTCTTAATAAGAGTGAAATTGTGTCCCTGAGATGGTTGCAGACTCTGAGGTCAGCTATATAGGGATAAATCGTCCAATTATTTATCTGGAGTGGCAATGTCTTCTCCTTCTTTACGTGAATCACACTGTACCACAAATTTCACACACAAATGTGTTTCTGCAAGTCCTCTGCTCTGGTGTGTGTCTGTGTGTTTTGTGTGCAGAGGTTGTGTGCACTGGCACAAATGACGCTGTGTGTTTGTGTGTGGTACGGGTGGGCCTTTCGGTAAATACCCAGAGACCACAAGAATTACCCAGAGCAGAGAGGACAGCATCTGTTTGTGTGCTTGTGCCGAGCAAACAAGGCAATTTAGAGAACACCAAGGGAGCTGCTAATAAACACAACCTTATTCCCCGTTCTTCCTGCACCTGGCTCTGACTACTGCAGCACCGCAGTGGGGAAGCCTGCCTGTCTTGTACGTTACTGCAACTGTCCGTCTATGTGATTGAGGCTGATAGTGGGCAAACAAAAAAAAACCTCAACAAAGCTCTGCTTTTTTTTGTCCATTATGGAATAAAACGTGGTCACTGGAACAGCAGTAGTATTTTATTTAAGAAAAAAATAATTTCTTATAGGAAAATATGTTTTTTTTATTTTTCGTCACTGGACTCAGCATGAATGCAAACAGTCTACAGTAACAGCAACAATCTTCTGTGCTGATGTTGTTACTGAGAAAAAGTATTAATGAGTCATTTAGAAATAAAATCAGGGGAAACTCAAATGAATTTATCATACTATCATTTTGAACATCTGTTTATGCTATAAAAAGACACTGATGTGCAATGATGAACATGCCAACTAGACATTTAGTACAAGGTAAATCCTGATTAATTGTAGAGAAACTATTACTTTTTCTCACCCTCTTCTATGCCCACAAACACAAAGGGTGTGGGATTGCCACTGGCCCTAACACAAATAATTGAGGACTGTCAAGATAGTTCAGTTTTTAACTAATTGAATAAGTAGCAAATAAAAAAGTTGTTTTTAACTGTACTTTAGAGACAAATCAGAATCAGCTATTTTCTGCACCAGCAGTTAAACTTTAAAATATCGGTGATCTGAAATTGGCCACAAATTGCATCTCCGTTTTTAATATTGGCAAGTAAAACTGTTGATTTAATTAAAATGCGTCATTCATGTAGGTGAAACATTATTTCAATGCCACGCCGTATGTTCTCCAAGCTTATCTATAAATTCATGCAGTCTTATTTTTTTGGGAGGGGTGGTATTTTCTGTGAACTTGCTCTAATGAGACCTGCAGCTTTGCCCGCCTCCACCACTGACTGTGATATGTAGCCAATGTGACACCCAGTGAAACCACGCATCAGACCAGACACAAAATGGCCGTCCAGTGCCAAACCCTGCCTTGGCTTTCACTTCACATCACACCACAGCGCCTGGCTGGAGAGCAAAAGCTTTACATGGCATTTAAAGGAAAAACTAAGGGGCCTTCTGTCTCTGTTTGTCCCCGACAGGTAACACCACTCAAATTACCGTCACTTATATCTGTATTGAAACTATTATATTTTGTAAATGTGTTTAAAGCCCGCATTTTAAGTGTAAAATCCACTCATTTATCCACTTTGTCCTTCCAACAGGAGCACTTCAAGGTCTCTTCACCTCTCATGTCACCAACCTGGCAGGCTGGCAGCCTCAGATGAGCCGTTGTCGTAACAGCCTTTGAGCCTTCGAGCCAAGCACATCATGAAATGAAAGGGGAGAAAATAAGTGCAAGCGGGGTGGGGGGATTAATCTGAGTTATAACATTGATTAGATTTCCAGAAATATAATTAAAGGATGTTAAGACATGGGCCGAGCCAAGGATCAGTGGCCACTAATGAGGACCAATAGGCGCCTGTAATCTGTGCTGTAATGAGAGCAGCTTCAGTGTAAAGTTTGCTGGGAGACGAGTGGAGAGGAGGACAAAGAGATGTGGGAGTGGAGCAACCTGCCGGTGAAACCAATCATTTACTGTCACCGTGACTACTTATCGGAGCAAATTTAGAGTCTCAGAGTTGAAAAAAAGATGAGCTGAAGCAAATAAAAAAATACAATTACATTAAGAGGAGGCCTTGGCAGTACAAATACTTCATTAAGGTATTTAAAAGGGTGAAGGTGACGTATCGCCAAGTTGTTTTATGAGAGAAATCGCACTTTCTGAGGTTCTAGTCATGATCTGATGTAGAAACGGCACCAGACTCGATACTGATGTCAGTCTGGGATTACAGCTCCATCCAACGACTCAGAATCCATGAGCCTGCATTTCTGCAGGTCTGACTTTGGCTTATTTTACCCTAAATATTTAAACCGATATCTAAATAATAACAATATACGAACAGCAATCTTATAAACTGCATCTAAACAGAGATTTTAAGGTAATTCTGTTATTATAGCTAGATTTAACAAATTAAAAGCGTCACACTAGCTGTCAGTGAACAGCATTACTCTTGTTTTTTTGCATTTATTTTAAAATTAAGGTAGAAAACAAAAAAACTTGACTATTTGGGATTTATATTTTATTGTTATAGCAATAAAAAAAGGAGAAAACGGCAAACTAAAGACATCAAAAACAATTTAAGGACATTGTTCAGAAGTGGCAATCACAAAATCCAGATCTCAGTCTCACACAAAAAAATTTCAGTTGTTAAAAAAAATGTCCACAAATAGAAACAATGTTGTAATCCTAAGTGATCTAAAACCGCACGTTTAGTTTGAACTGATGTCAAACAGTGAGAGAAAAGATCATGTCTCTTTCTACAGTGAGTGTAAAAATCTGGTTTCAACTTTGTCTTAAGTTCTCCAATACTACTACCAGAAAAACAGAAGTAAAATTAAATCAAATGCTGAAGTGAAGTCATTCTGTTGTGAGATACTCGTTAGATTTGACGCTGAACAGAACCTGAGGAGGGGGAAGAAAATGGCAGAGTAATACAAAGCAGACGGCAAAGGAGTGAGCTGAAATTAGAGAGGATGTTACTTATTCAGTGGATCCTTGTTATTAGCAAATGAGTCTCACTGACAGGTGCACCACGCTCATTTACAAATGACAACATATCACCATAATCAGCCCGCTAATTCATCTCAAATAATGAGTTGTGGTAAAAACAGGCTGGTAAATACTTGAGGGGAAGATCACCCTAATGGGGCTCACCTGTCACACTGTTTACGGCTGCTGGTTCGCTGCATGTTGGAGGGAGTTTGAACAAACATAGTTTTATTAAATGTGTCTTCACACGACTGAAGACTCATCCCTGAAGTTTAACCCTCAGTGCATTTTAAAGTTATATAAGAAAAAAGAGATTATGTTGAAATGAATGCAAATATGCTCATAATAACCGTGTCTGAGTCGCATTAATGTGAGCTCATCTGCTTCGCTTAGCGCTGAAGAACAGGGCTTGCTGGCTTAACGATATCTGTAGGTTTCTAGAAACTATAGATTCAGGAAGACTGAACATAACATCAGCCTACGCTTCTCTGTTTTTTATTTGGAAAATATCTTGTAAACCATTTGTCTTTTTTCTTCAACTTTACTATAAAAACTGTTGGTCTGTCACATTAAATCTTAACCAAATACACTGAAGTTTGAGGTTGAAAAGTGACTAAATTTGCTGAAAGTTAAAAGAGTCTTAATATTTTTCCAAAGTGTTGAATTTGCAGGATCATGTATAACAACCACAAAAGTCCAGTTCCAGACTGGATGATTACTATATGGCCAAGCTGGTGTCTCCCTGTGGGATCCTAGAGTGATCTTGACACAGCATACCTTCAGGAATCAACAATTATTAACTAGAAGTTACACCTACGACGGAACCAGCTTGGATCTTCACAAAAACATTTCACATTTCATTTAGAAGTGCTTGTAAGTATTGTAAGCTTATAAAATGTAACACAAAAAGTCTCCTTTTCGTCTTAGATAAATATAGTCATAAAGTCTCCAGGCAGCCTTCCTTACTGGTGGTGACACACGGCAGCAAGAGGCAGCATTTGTAAATGTGTTTAACCAAGCTTAGTGCCTAATATCCAGCCCGCCTTATGGTGCAGAAAAAAAATTACAGCAGCAGTATGACAATGCTGATAGGCTATAAAACCATGCCGTTTAATACCCGCACTCTCTCCTCCCTCTGTGTGCTCCACCCACCATTAAGCCAATTCATCACCTCTTAAGAGAAGGCCATAAGACAGATCCAGTCTATCAGTCACTCTGCTCAGGATGTGGTTACTGCTCTGATGATCACGGATGTGAACAGTGAAGCCATGTAAACAGCGATTTTAGAGAGCATCGAAAAACTTACTTTTGGAAAGATATTTGAATTTGATCAGACAGAGAATGAATTAATTTTCTCTGTCGTTATGACTCAGTTGTTTGAGATATCACTTCTCTAATGACCTCATGAGGGAGGACCACAGATTTGCATTTTCTGTCCCTGCTCCTACAATGAATAAAGGGTCGAGCATGGCATATTTCACTGAGCCTGTCAAATTCACTCACACCCCTTTGCAAAGCTTTCAGAAACTTCATCCCAAAGCCTCCCACTCTCAGGGTCTGGCTTTAAAATCCACTGTGACAAAATTAGCAAACCTAGACTGTTTGGACACTTTCCCAAGTAGCTTTTCTTTCTCCCCCCCCCGAAATGCAATCAAGCTCCAGAACATCAAACATGAAGTCTCCTTGAAAGTTGTTCAGTCTCGAGGGTGCCTCAAGGGTGCCAGAGTGGCTATAGATTTATGTAATCGCAAGCTTGTTAGGAAGATTTCTCCAGGTTATTGACAGTGATGTGCGCTGGGATTTGGCAGATTTGACACGTGGGAAGCACAGTTCTGCGGCACCACCTCACAAAAGCAATTAGAGATCTATATTCCCAGACAGGTCTGGACTTGTTCTGCGGTTGAAGGGTCTGTACTCTTAAGAGCTTTTATTAACATGACATGCATGTCTCAAAGATCGACTTCGGATGACAGTGAATGGGGACATCAGCGAATGGGTGCAACAATTGCTTAAATTGTGGTTTTTGAACAACATCAGAATGCATTTTCCAACTGAATTCTTATAGAGGGCTGATTGTCAAAGAAAGTATTCCTCCTCCCATTCAGGTAGGAAAAATAAGACATTTCTAACACACAAGGCTGCCGGAAACACAGCAGAATGGTTAATTAGAAAAGATTTGATACGGGCTGGACAAGCTCAGGATTAAGCACTGAACGTCAACTGGCTAAAGTAATTAGTTCAGTCTATTAATTACTGTAATCACCCATGATCATGTTAGCCTTTGGTTGAACATGCTTCATGGATGTAAAGAGGTTGTGCAGACAGTGTTACCAGGGGATATCGTCAATGCTGGGAGCTAATTATGCTGCACATGAAGGATAAAGATTGTTTTATATTCAGTAATTTGAGCTTTAAGCCTGCTTGTTTGAACTGATAGTGCTGCTGTATATTCAGTGCTTCGATAAATCATTAATAGCCTCTGAGATGTTTCAAATTTGACTATGTTATGACAATAAAACGTCTGCGTCATATTTTCACTGTTTTCTTGCAAATGTAAAATGCTCAACTCATTCTTCTTTTAAAAATAGATGAAACTCAGATTGGATGTTGAACAGGAAGATGTAAATCTGCCTTGATCTCACTACTTTTGCAGCCTCTAACAGATTTTCTTCCACGATTATCCTGTGATGTCTCTCCTGAAGAACGCATCCTCACAGTACGATGCTGCCACTGCCATTTTTCACTGTGAAATGGCGTTTTCAAGCAATGCTAATTTTCTTCTGCAAAGTATTTTGCATGTAGCCCAAAAGTTATTTTGAGCTCATTGAGACCAGAGCAGGATATTGCAGGTGTTTGCTCCATTCTCTACAAAGAGAATAAATTATAGTCTTTAATAAATTATAGTTCTTAAAGGTGGGAAATTATTTCCTCAAAAAAATAAGTGTTGGAGTGTTGCTTTGATTCTTGTATGCCCCTCCAGACTAGCAGCAGCAGCAACATTATCAGTTTTAGTACACCTGAGTTAAGGAGGATTCAAATTTTTCAAACATTAATCTCACATTTCAAGAAATATAAATATTTCTGCCACTGTATCTGTGTGTAGCTAGAGTTTATTTTATGTGAGATTTGAGCTGCTGTGGGCTGGTCCAGTTTTTATTTCCCAAGGGTTACTTATTTTTGAAAACTTTATTATAATTTAACAAGAAAATGGATTCAATATTAATCATAAGAAATGTCCCATAGTGTCTCTGTACAAGGTAGACGTTTTCAACCAAAAGACAATAACAAGACTATTAGAAAATCTCCAAAGACTTATCCAACAAACATTCTGTTTTATGTTGCATTTGGAGACTATAAAAAGTGAGAATGTTCTGTTTTCGTGCATTTTACTAAGAAATAAATATTATTTTCTGTACTTTGAGATCACCATTCAGAGGTGATAAACTAAATCTGTTCAGCCTGATTGATTGATAACTACATAACTAAAGGATTGAATACACAACATATATATTAATTACAGATGAAGTTCATTGCTTTCTTTGTGACCAAAATCACTCACATATTCCAACTTTTTTCATGGATTTTTTGTTTTGCTTTGTGGGATCCTTTACATCCCCCCTCTGTGAGCTGTGATGAAATAAGGTTGGGGCCTGAAGAGATAGAAGTGGGGTAAACAAGGCGGCCCTGCTCCCTGACTGTGAAGGTGACACGGAGACGCTACACGCAGAACAAGCCCTTTTGATTAATCACAGGATATTTACTAGCTCAGATCTAATCAAGGACCACAGGATCAGGGAGCTACATCATACACGGCCCAGAAATTTACGCAGCAGAGTTAACCTGTCACCTGCCACTGTCCTTTCCTTACATCTATAAACACCGTGTGCACGGGTCGGCCTGGTACTACACACACCACAGGCAGGCGCTTTGTTAACGGCGCTGAAAGTGATTGTTTTATTTCAGCAGCAACAATATAACCTGCAGTCAGATAGTCAACACATGTCGCTTGATATAAAACCTTATGGCAGCAGGGAGAAAGAGCCATTTATCTCAAGGTGGTCATGGTAATGGGACACAGGGACGTGAGCTGCTTTACTTCTAAGTAAACCACAGCACTGTGTGGAGCAAAATATCATCCGCCTGTGGATGTGGGACTGTAATGCTGCAAGGAGGACATGTAAATCAAGGCCTAATCCGTGATTACAAGCACAAAGGGATCGCGAGACTGTTCTCTGATAGGTTAAGACTTCTTGACAATAAGGTTTTTTTTTTTCAACTTTCAGTGAATGAACCATGACACTTTGGAGACTATTATGTTAGTTAAAAAAGCTGCATGTATTTTCAGGATGGGAAAGAGTTTGAGCTGTTACTACAACTAAACATGACTTAGTAAGAAAAAGTTATTCAATAGAACTGGTCACCCTCCAAAAGTCCAGCCAGCTTATGACTGTTCTTGCTCAACAAATAAGATTTGTTAAAACATTCCATCATTTAACACCATCACAGTAAGTATAGATAATGAGAGTGGCTTATAGACTGAATTTGAAAAGAATTACAGACAGAATTTTTTCACATTTTGTAAGATTGCATGCAAAAAGTTCAATGTACATCAAATGACGCAACAATGGTGTGTTTGTGTTGAATCTCCTTCAGGTCAAAGGTCCCTTGGCGTTCTCTTGAAACACCAAGGGACTGGAAACCGTTGGCATTTCAATAGGTTCTCTTCTCTGAAGGCTCAGATAACATTAGAGAACAAGCAGAACCGTGAAGGTCAAGCAGATTCACACATCAGACCCATCAAGGAGAAGGCTGCGGAGAAGGTAAAAGCAGGGGAAGGGCGTTAAACAATATCCCAAGCTTTGAACATTTCTTGGAGCTCTGCTAAATTTGACAATCTGAAAGTTGGAGAATGTTACAGAACAACAAAGCTAAACTAACAGACTGGGGATGGAGAACATTAATCAGAAAATCAGCAAAGAGATCTCTTGGTAACTTTGAAGAAGCTGCAGCTCACACAGGAGAATCTGTTGGTCTTTACTGCCATAAATTTGGCCTTTGCTGTAAGGAAGCCATGTTTTCTGTTTAGAACAAGAATCTATGAGGACAAAAATGCTGTGATCAAATGAGACCATGATTACAGTTTTTATTGCACATGCAAAAAAACTGTTGGAAAACTAATATTATCCTGAACATATGATCTCCTGGTGGTGGCAGCACAGTGCAAACTTGTTTTAACTATTACTTTCAGATATTTTTGCCAATCAAAATAATTATTTTTAATTTATAAAGAGCAGTAACCCTCGACTGTATGAAATGGGAAAAGACATAACCTTTAGTGTGACCTGAGTCCTGTCCTTTGCTATTAGCATTTTGTTCAAAGAGACAACTGCAGAGTAAAGGAAGTGCTGCAGCCCCGCCGCGTTCAGGAAAGTGTTGGAGTGTGGGTTGTGCCATTGTGTTGCCTGGAAAATGTCACTCTGTAGGGGGGAAGAGTCTCAGTTCGACCAGGTTTACGGAAAAACACTGGCAGAGAAAAAAAATTCAGATAATTTATGTTTTTTTTTTTTTTTTTCCCCCAGGAAGATGAGACTATATTGCATCTCTCCCGCATCTACAGATCCAATAAATTACAAGCAATCTGAGATTTATGAGTAATAGATCGCTTGGTGATCTTCTGCCACAATCTCACCACTTGAGCTCCTTACAAAAAGTCTATTAGATGAGAGTGTTTTTGTCAGCCTCTCCGTCTCGCTGATATTTCCTCAGAGTGACGAGACACATTTGAAGCCTGGGAGGGAGAGTAATTTCTGTGTCACATCCCTTTAGCCCGACCTCCCTGACAATTGCCAACACAAGAGCTTTCCACTAAAAATTAATCACATTTGCCTTTTTAATGGTGTCCCTCATCCCTCTGCCAAGAATTCACAATGATCTCGCTGCGGTTGTGTCCCCAATTGCTCCGTTTCTCACAAAGAGATATGAAGGAGTGAATAAATACTTACATGACCCCTTCGGTTTGTTCTCTGCAGTTTTCAGAGCTGGACTCCACTGGAAATGCTCAGAGTTCCTTTTATTTATTATTGTCATGGACTCAATTTAAATATGAAAAGCTGGATTTTTCTTGAAATAAAGAACAGAGAGATTGGTAAATTTTAGGTTGAAAAAAATCAATAAAAGCTAAATATGATAAAAGTAGGACAGTGGCTTTTTATAAATTTCAAAGGCTTTTTATAAATTTTAAACTTATGATGTGTGATTTTATCAACTTTTGCAGCAGAGTGAAATAGGGGATAGTGGTTATTTGATGGATAATGGTGAGTTCCTAGATAAAAGCAGGAGGTGATTGTTTGAAAAACAGCCCACAAATTGTTCCAGAATGGATGGCTATGGTTTCAAGCTAAACAAGCAGACAGAGATATTTCAGACTCATTTGCCCCCTTTGATATCTATTATTTAAAAAAAAAAAAAAAAAAAAAATTCTTTTCTTGTCAAAAAAGAATAAATATAAGATTTTTTCCCACAATCTATTTTGGTTTCATAAGAAGAATATTATCTAAGGGTCCAACCGTGGATGGATGGATGGATGGATGGTTGGATGGATGGTTGGACTGTGCAAATATTTCAGAATAAAAAATATTTGCACGTTGGAGTCATTTTAGTATTCAGATAATCCCGTGTACAGGATGTACTTGAATGCACCAAGAAAACCTCCTCCAGTCAAACGGACACAGATTCAGTCTATTGTTGTGTCTCCAATGCAGTGTTTTGGACTGATTGAATGCTCCAGGCAGCTGGATTTAGACTTGAGCTGTTTTGATGTGAATAATCCAGATAAGTGAAGAGCAAAATGAATACCACACTGTTGAAAGTCGAGTGGACTGACATAAAGTTTTGGTTCTGTTCAAGGTGACACATTTGTTTATTCCATAGGCTAAACAGTCGTATTTTGTTTTGTTGTGTCTAACAAGAGTTTGCTTTGTTCTTTTCATTGTTTGTGGCAAACTACAAATAGTTGCTTGCGTAAAGGACTAATATTTGTCCTGTTGACAGATTCTCCCACCTGAGTTGTGGATTTCTGGAGCTGTTTTATATTATATTATATTAAAATCTGCAATTATCTGGAAGCCATATTCAATTTCCAATTTATCTGAAGGAAAAAAATGTATTCGTCTCAGTAAAACCAAGCCTTGGCTGGCATCAAATATTCAGACAGACCCATGATTTCTTTTGAGTGAGACTGTCTGTAAAAATGACGGAAAAACAAAATACCCTCAGTAAAACAATGTTCAGAGGACATTCTGTCAGATTCCTCTCTTTTTTACAGATTTCATCGCTGAGCCGTTGTGGCATAAATGCCTTAAAACACTTTGACATAACCGTGCCGCGTCCAGAGACCCCTGTTCCTGAATAATGAATCTGCAGTATGTCCCGAACAGCTGTCTACATGCAAAATGCTTTTAAAGGCTTTCTTAAAATTTCATTTTCAGACAGCTGCATAATTTAAGAATTATTCACCTGGTTCTCACTTGGCAACCATTAATCTAATGGCTCATTTTCAAAATTAAGAAAAAGTGCTGCCCTTTATGAAACAGAAGAGACAAAGTCCAGACCATCGTCGATTCATGCTCTGCTCTCTTCATATTTAATTCAGAGGTTGTGTTTTTCTTTATGATTGCAACATCTGTTTGGTCCCAGTGCCAGCTCCCTCTGTCAGCCACCCTCTGTTCAATAATTCCTGTCCTGACCCCTAAGAGCCCCGGACATCACAGCGCCGGCTGCTGCTCAAACTTCCCTGGGACCAGACACAAAGGGACAGACGCTCACATGCGACTAAATCGTCCTGCTCACATACTTGGTTCACCTACACTGTTTACATCCTTGACTTTGTTGTGTTAGAGAAAGAAACCAAAGACTGTTTTCGGCATTTTCTGCAAACTACAGCACTCTGCAAAAGCACTTATGCTGCTGTGGGACTTTACAAAGTTGTGCAGAACTATAAAGTGAAAGAAAAAGGACACAGTTTTGAAACTGCGATACCAATTATTTCATGAACATTTGAGAGATTTTTAAAATTTCTGGGTTTGCCTAAACGCTTGAAAGAGAAGGAGCTTCTTAAAGAGACAGAGGCCAATTTCAAGGCATCAAATTGGGAAAGTCAAATTTGTTTGATATATGCAGGATTTTCATAGCAATTGAAGGTAACCCGAGTTATTTGATTATGCAATAAAATAGCTTTATGTGCCTGGGAAACATATTATACTCCCCCATGAAGTAAAGCCATTCCAGAAGAACAGAAAAGTGGAACTGTGACAAACTAAATTTTAGCCTTTGAAAAAAAAGCACAGTAGATAGATCTCGGAAGTTCAGCAGTCATAAGTTGTGACCTTTGCACACTCACTGGGAAACTGTATTATAATCGCTTCGAAGGAAGTCTGTAACATTCAAAGATATTTCATAAATAAGGCATGAGCGAACAGCTGTGGCAGCGCCTCAGCTGCTTCAGTTTGTAAAGGAGCGACAAGCATTGTGCTTGTTTTTATTTATGTCTCAGAACATAAACCATTTAAAACCCTAAACCATAACTTTAGTTGAAGGAATAACTCATGTTTTGGCTTTTTAAACAAATGTTCACAATATAAAACTTATTTTGTTAAAGTGAACAAAAATAAACATATTTTATTTTAATCTGGTATGATTAAAATCAAAATGCTTAGCACTCTTGCTACATTAAACTCCATCAAATAAGTACTCCCTTCTGACCAAAGACATTTTCTGGAGTACGGAGTAAAATGGTTTTACCATTAGAAATGCAGAGGAAGTCATTCTGGGGCCATTATTATTGCCCCCAGAATGATATTCTAGTACCTGAAAAAGGTTCCGTACCGAAAACACACACCTGTTTATTAATGAATCAGAAATATGAATGGGAGAGAAGTTTAAAAGTTTAAACTGGAAGATGACTAAAACAAATGCACCTTTAAAAATTAGATTGAAACGAATCAAGTTTCATTGCCAAAAAGAGTTATATTTTGTATATTATAAGACAAATTCACTTCCATAAACTGATAAACTGATCTAAACTGATCATAGTGTTTTGTCTGGTTTTCGTAGTCAGAGACACGGAAAGTGGTGGTGTCTGTGACAGATGCTACCCACCGACCTCATAAACATGGCGGAGGGGCCAGATGTTTGGACGACCTCACAACCTTGGTACCAGCTGATGTGGCAGTGATGGAGATGGGTTCTGGCAGACAAAACAGATCCAGTGACATCTAAGGTTCCCGTTTTTCCCACTTTTTCTGCGCTGGTCTTTACCCCCCCTCCATGCAGGGCAATCCTAGAAGGCAGGGAAAGATGGAGGATGGAGAAGGAGAAACATGTAAACACAAAAGAGAGAAAGAGGCAGAGGGAGAGAACTGGTCAGTGGTGCTGACGGTTGTCACAGATGTTGAGTTCAGCACATAACTCTGCCAGAAGCCATCATGTCAGAGCTAAGTTCGCCGAACGAACAAGAACAACTCCAGGCCCTGCCACTTTATATCTTGCTCAAAGTTCAACAGCTGTTTCTTGAACGAATGCAGATGCAAAATAATGATAATAATGATTACTTACAGCTCCTGCTTAGACGTAAAAACTCCTTCTAGACCACACCCAGCGCACATGGGTTCTCATTAGATCTTTACTGCAGCAGCTCTTTTGGTAGACCTAATTTTAGAGGCGGAAGGGGGTTTTTGGCAGTCACTGTCACAGAGCGAAAACAAAGAGTTGTTATTTTCTATTTGCACAATTAACTACAGTACTTAATCATCCAGCTGTTTTTAAATGATACACATTTAACATTTCTTTAGTTTTCAATGGGTATTTAAAGTAAACAGTGAGTTAGACAGTTGTCAAAACCATGCAGAGCCTCTTTGTAACATGCATCTATAGTGTTGGAGTTGCTTCAACATCATTTCTTCTCAAATCAACGCTTGTGCTTGTCGATTCTGGCATGTGAAATTTGTAACATTTTGACTGGGCGCATCTTGGCTCCGAGCATCTTCACTCAGCTCAGAGAACGTCTTTGTGCCAAGGCCGCAGCCTGTGGCGGTTTTCCGAGTGACAGATGAGTATGTCAACATAGTTGTGCATGTCTATGTGTGTGTGTGTGTGTGTGCGTGTGTCTGTGTGTCTGTGTGTGTGATGAAACAATAGGTTTGATAAAGTGTGAACTGCACAATTTTGGCCTCTCTATAACTAACCAGAAAGCTTCTCAGATAAAATGAACGCACAAGCTTTACTTTAACACACAAACCCACATGAATTTGGTGAAGGTACTGATTGTCATGAACTATAGTTAGAAGAGCAAACACATCAGAGAATTAGAAATAAACTTGCCAAGCAACCACACAAAATATTGAATAGGGAATGGAACGACGACATGAAGATCTAAATCTATCCGTCCTGTCTTCAGGCCTGTTGGCAAAGGGCAGCTCAGCTGTAGCAGACAGATTGTGTGAACAGCAGACTATGAACATCTCTCCACAGGCCATACCAAGGTGTCTAATCCAGGAAACACTGTGAACACACGCCCTTTGGGCTCCCACAGTGCATCACATAGCCTGGATCAGTGGACCGCTGCAAGTAGCTTCCGTCTCAAGTTTGTTTATTCCTTCGGCCACAGAAACTAAACCTTTAGAGGAGGAGACAGCGCAACAATACTTGTTTCCTTTGTTTCCTAGGAGAATCGGATTTGATGACTGGATGTGAGATTAAAATAAGACTTTTAATTGGGTGAGTTTGCAGTAGATTATCTATCTTTAATGAACTTTACATACATCATAATACTTAAACAAATATCACAAAATTCTCCTTCTGTTCTTGTAGTTTTTTGAAAACGCTACAATTTGATATATGTCATGAAGTTTGATATTAAAACAAATTAGTGAGAAAAGATTAGTTTTTGCAGCTCTGATGTTGACCTTTATTTCCTTTCTCTGTTTTTCTTTTCATTGAATGTATATCTGTGTTTATATCTGGAGATTTTGAAAAAGGAATTGGTGCCATTAACTTTATGCACTTTTTGGATTGCATACATTAGATCTTTTTTAAAACAATGCTTTGTTTTTCTTCCCAGAAAAAGCACTCCAAGTTGCATTATTCTGTGCTATTTAAGACTTTGATATAAAAAGTCATATAAAAAGCATTGTGGACTCTATGCTATTCTTTTCCATAGACAGTACTCCTGCCTCAGTATTTCCATGAATTGGGTAAGTTTGTCTTTTAAAGCATCTTGAAGTGTAAATTTCCCTTTTTGACCATTTTGTGATAAATGTTTTTTATAATATATGAGACTATCAGAATGGGACAAACTCATTGATAATGCCCGGACACATTTCGACACCTTACCTGGAGAAATGTTGCCATCTCACTAAACCAGTGGGTCTGCTCTCCAGCACCTGTCATAACAGCTGAGCGTCACTAACATCAGAAAGCGCTGCGAGATGACAGCACCCAATGTTGGCAAAGATAAAGCCTCGGGAAGAGGGGAAAGCAGGATAGATCTAAATTTCATTCTCCAGAGTATATCAAAGTGACTCCTGTCAGCATTGCATCAAAGCAGAGAAATAGGAACTGTTCACTTTTACAGCTGAGAGTTGTTCAGTGGAGGGACTGGATGTGCAGGGGGCTGTCAATTTATGAGCACCATAAATTAAATTGGGTGAAAAACAGAAAAAGGGATAAGAATAAAAGGGACCTTGTGAACTATCACTAGTTCAGATTTATGAGGAGAGAGTAAAAATAAGGTTGTGTCAGAGAGTAAAGCTGAAGTGGGACTTTTAAGAAAACATGTATGTAAAGCTACTGGTGCAAATCAAGTTAGTTGAATTTATTTTTATAGCACATATCAGCAAGAAAGAAAAAGAAACATAACATTTCAGTGGCAGAGAAATAATGAAAAGTTGTAATAAAGAACAGAATAAATTTATTCTCCAACTCTAAGCAAATTTCACCAGTTTTGTGGTTTTCTAGAACTTTGTTCCTAGTTTGATTTTAAGAAAATAAATTGTCTTAAAAATATATTTTGGTAGTGTCATCAAATGCCAGTTTTCTTAGTGGTACTGCACCACTACCAGAGGTAAACTAATTTGAATATTTGCATAAAAAATAATTTGAACTTTATTCACTTTAGGCCCAGAGTATTTGCAAATGCTATTTCTGTGGTGGAGAAATTAAGTGCAGAAGGAAAACCCCAGATCAGCACTCAACATAAAACAGCATTGACAGTTACCATGGGGCAGGCCTTTTTACCTAAGCAGCCTGAATAACAACTGAGTGGTTTTGCTACAGTACAGTCCTACAGCATACAGGAATAGTGGTGCACAGATGACAAATATTAGATGCTTACGGCTTAGAAAAAAAATCAAGGCAAGACAAATCTTTTTTTTTGTCCCTGGGCCAAACCCTGCACTGCTCTGTGGGCCATTTCTGATTTCTGCAGTAGCTGGTGTAACGCAACCAGCCATGCATTAGCATTGGCCCTGCAGTTAGAGCAGACTCTTAGGATCCTGTCACCCAAACTTATCATACACTCCTACGCTAACACACACACAGCCAGACGTGCAAGCAAACACTGAAATATGGCTTGCTGGCTGCAGCATGTTCTATTTTCAGAAGACCCATCTTAGTTTCCTCTAATATCTGAAGCAAACAAATCTACTTATGTGTCTCGCTGTAGAAAGCTGACCTCTGCTCTTTTGGCTGGAATTTGCACCGCTTCGCAGTTGTTCATGTTGGGGTTTTCTACATAACATGATTTTTTTTAAAAAGGACATAACTTTTTGAAGTGAGGTCATTTGAAAGGTATGAATAGCTAATATCTTTCTCGCAATTACAATTTCTTTCACAGTCTTCATTTAGGCTCAAGCTAAAGGCTAGTCAGAGAAGGTCCAAAACATTTCTACCATTTTATATCAAGACAGCAGAAAGCTCCAGTCTATGTAATTTATAGTAAATGAGGGAACCAACAGAGTTATCTACTGGCGGTAAGATAATAAATACATATAACCTTTTACTAGAACTCTACTTCAAACATCCAGGTTTACCCCTTCCTCCTCCCTGCCAAAGCTGGCTCATGAACAGAGGCTCAAGCCAGCACACAAAGTTCAACAACTGTGAAGAAGGAACTATTAAAAAGGACACACAAAGCAGTGACCTTGACTGACAAGTGCTCTTCATTCTGGCCATAAACAGCAGCGGGCCCTGATAAGTGTTCAGCGATGCAGGGAGTAATGACCTATCCGTCAGCAGTGGTCGGGCCGTGTGAGCTAGTATAAATGGAACATACATAATGTACAGCAATAATACCAGCACACTCCCAGCCTAATGTATTATCATTATTCTTGAAGACCAGGACCCTTCTTTTTTTTCCCCACCTCATGTAACGCCGTCCAATGTGACTCAACAAGGAGGGTAAATGTCTTCGGGCCACGATAATTTAATTTTAATCTTTCTTCCATATTCTAATTTTCATGGTCAGAAATACGCCGGGCAGCGATGGCACGTTTTTCTCAAAGGCTAAACAGAACACAGACCATAACCAGAGATTTTATGTGAGGGTATAACAGCCCGCTCACAGGCACCAGGTCAATTTATGATAAGACAGAGAGAGCTGTAAATTTACATGTGATGGCCCATCTCCTCATCTCAAACAACATCATTATGTTCCCAACTAGCCTCTGATTATGAAGCTGGTTCTGCTTAAACAGGACCAGTATAATTCCTCTTTCACAATACCACGTAAATATAGTAAATGAAATCTAACTTGTGAAAAGAAAACCCAAAATCAACACATTTTTAACCTACAACACAGGACCTTGCAACAGTATTCATGCCCGGTGAATTTTTTCATACTTTGTCATATTACAAATACAAACACTGATGTATGTTTATGTAGATTTCCAGTGACACAAAGTCATAAATAACTGTGAAGTGAAAGCAAAAAATAGAAACATTTTCCAACGTTTTTTGTTTCAGAGTCAACATTAATGACATCTAAACCTGCAGGCCTTTTTGACATATTTCTGTAAGAGCTTTGCACATCTAGAGATTCAAATTTTGCCATTCCTTTCTCAGGTCTTTTGTAATTTGTAACAGGTTTTCCTGCAGCAACTGGTGTGTTTAACATGATGTGCAGTTTGAAAACTCACAATAAAATGTCACTTTCAGCATCAAAGTTAGTTCAAGCATGAATCCAAATCAAACTAGACCGGAAGACAAAGTTAATACGTAAATCTCATAGAAACAGGATGTGATGTTAACATTAACAGAGAAGAAGGAAGACTGGACAAATGGGGCGAGCTATGAGACTCCTTCATTACTGAAAATTGATGCAAAAAATATTACCTGCAAATTGTAGTGTTAGTTCAACAGTGTACTTGTGCAATCAGTTATATTCTTAGATTTCCTTCTACAGTAGATTTGTAGAAGAAATTAAGAAACAGTGTGTTCCTTTCTGAGATGCACATTAGATATCATATATCAAACTAACTTTAATCAAGTGTTGGTTTATTATAAACAATAAATCGTGATCCGGTTATCCGCAGTTTTAATAATTTGAGCAGTTAAGACTTAAAGAGAAGCTTTAGCTTCTGTTTAAGTTTAAAACCTGAGTCGATGCACCACTTTAACCATGAGTTAAATGAGGTTTTGATACACTGAAGCACATTTACAGAATTTTTTAACTTAATTTTCTGGTCCTTTGCAGTACTTTGACTCATGTGATTCTGTTGTTGAATACTTCCCTTATATCTCATGGCTTAAAACACTCATGCAATAAATATCATCTCCCAAAATATAACCAGTGATGGCTTATTTAGTCTTGTCTCTGTACTAGTTGTGCTGAGAGTTATTGTGTTACGGCATTAATTAACAGGCGTCTCTAAAGCCTCCCACTCACATATTGCATCAAAGTCACAGCCAGTGTCCTTGTCCAAAAACTCAACTCTGTCAAATCAAGAATATGCAGCGCTACTATGCAACACAACATTCTCACAATGCCGCATACAATGGAGAGATATTTCAAATAACATAATGAGTGCAAAAATGAAAGTGAAGTTTTCAAATTACAACTTTATCACAAGCAGTTTTATTGAAAAACAGCAGCACTGATCAGGCTGATCAGGCTGAATCAGGGTGAAAATTGCTTACATTTCTGTCTCGTCCCACAAAGGTATCTCTTTATAGTAGAGTAAAAATGAGGAAAGCCTCCAAATCTTGGACAGTAATCTCTCCTCTGGAGGTCAAATCTAACATGGCAGGTTAGTGTCTGTGGAGATTGACAGCCTGGAGAAATACGGCTGCCAGGCTCTAGCAATGCACAGTGACAGTGAACACCTCCCAGGAAAAAGGCTGGTTACCAAGCCTTATAGAGCGACTGTCAGAGGGCGCCCGCCGTCAGAGCTGCTGCCGACTCCGCGCTGACAGACTCTGTCAACCCGTCTCTATCATATCGAAGCCATCTCAGTCATGTAAACACCAGCTTGTCTGAGAAGTGGACAGATCTGAGTGGTACGCATCTCAATCTGAGGCATTTCCAGGCAACACATTAAAACTCCTTTTTTTTTTTTGCCGTTTACATATTTTTAAGGCTATGAAATGAACGACTGAAACAAAATGATGGTTTATTTTTTTATTTACTGTAAAGAAAATAAATTAGTTCCGCAATAATAAATATTTCATTAACACGTAATTTCATGCACTTGCCATCTTATTTTGATTTAACTAAAAAAAATTCTTTACATTTTCAGTGTTATGCTTCCACATCACTTCTTTTTTTGGGAAGGAATTATAGTTATCATGTTTTTGAAATATCTATTCACCTGAATACATCTAAAGAAATATATTATTTGCTGTAGAATCAAGAAAACTCACTTAAGGAGAACCTTCCTAGCTACATGAAGTAGATAAAAAGAGCTTAAAAAGAAAACTGAAATTAATTTAAAATGGGCATCCATTACTTTAGAAAGGGTTTAATTGCAGTTTTTTTAAAGCAAGCCTTAACCTGCACATTCCTAAAGAAATGTTACAATACAATGTTATTTACTGTGGTGCTGTGTGTAAAAATAAAGTACAGCACACCACTAATTGCATGAAATATGTTATCTTACAGGCTTGTGCTGTCTGCATTTCATAAACAAAGGCTGACAGATCATGCCCTCAACCAGTGACCCTGCTGTGAGCATATGCACTAATGCAAGGTCACACTGGAGACTGGCCACATGAGGGGAAAACAGCCATCCAATTTGCCTCGTGAACCCAGTAGACACAAACTCCTAATGCAGACATCGTGCCCTACAATAAAATGTCAGTTTGTTTAACAGGAGCCTTTTCCCCCATTAGCAGCTCCAATAAAGAGCTCTTGTGCTGAACAGAGGATTCCCTTTAATGTGTGGGAGAGGATAAAAAAATTATAAGAGGATATCGTTGCCAAAAATCTGTTGCATACTCAGTTTTGAGGAGGCTTTGTTGGCTCCCACAGGGCTCAGCTGTGCGCAAAAGCGTGGCAGCCTTTGATTTTCATGATGACAGGTGGCCATATTTAAATCAGAGATCCAGTTAATACCAGCTATAAACCACAGAGGCTGGTATTCAGTGGGATCTGCAAGTATTTTGACAGAGATACAATTTCTTTAAATATGAGTCTGTACATCACTGTGAATATAAAATTAAGATGCAAATGACCATTCCTAGAAATTTCCCACGCTTTGAATTTTTAAAAAAAGTTGTTTGCATGCATCCAAACATAAAAATAATAATTGAGATAAATATTTATTTAGTTGAAAGTCTTGTCTCTCTAAAAGCCAAAGTGGAAAAAAGTAAATGCAAGTTTAATCACTCAATAATTTTTAAATCTTGTTTGCATTGACCATTAATTCAACCTTTTGATTTAGGTATTTATGGATCTAAAAGCAGCAATATAATGTCCCTCAAGGGCTAGAATTACAGACTCCTAGATAAAAAAAAAGAAAAGTCAAAGTTTTCACATTTTTTGATCCAATAAAAATGTCTTCCTTCTACAGATTTCTTCTTTTTAATTAAAAGTACTAGATTCTTCAATGTTTTTATATAGGATAAAATTACCTTGATTCAATACAAAAAGCAGTTTTGAAAATATAATGTCATTTATAGGGAAGAGAATATGAATGTCCAAAACCAAAATTAGATTATCAAAAAATACCAGCAACACAACTCTGAATGATTGTTTTTATCATGAATCACCTCGTTTCATTATTGACGAGTCTTACTGAGTGCTGAAAAGCTGGTTTTATATTTGCATTTTGCAGTTCTTATATAATCAAAAGACCCAACTAAGGACGTCCCACTCAAATTGGTTATACTTTTAGATCAAATGTAAATGCTTTTTGGTAATTACCTGCTTGTCTGTATAAACATAACACGTCTTTATTAATGAAAAGATTAAGCTAAATTATAAAAGTTTGTGAAAACTTTTGCTTATTGCCAAAGAAGAAAGTCACATCTGCCTTTTAACATGATCATTAGTCAAAGTGCCAAGTCACAGGTGAACATGTTCAGAACAGAAGCACTTTGTAAAAAAAATAAAATAAAATAAAAATTAGCCTTTAACAAGAAGATTGGAGATCAATAGAAATGGAATATCAAGTAATAGAACTGAGACTTGCTTCATCATGAGCATGATGTGATGAGGTTTCTAGGTGGCAGGAAGCTAAACGAGGAGGCCAGCAGAGGTTACTGTGAGTTTTGTGGGTACAAGGCGTCGTCGTGTTCTCCCCTCATCCTCTGCTTGCCCTTTGTCATGCATCCTCACCTCCAGAGCTGTCACTGACTTGTCAGAACCAATCAAAGGATGCCATGCTGTCTGCCAGCCATGTACCAGTTTGGACAGGATGACATCAAATTTCTGGTGCTACGTGTCAAGGACCATATGAAAACAGATGTCCTCATTACTGCCTCATGCCACCGCAGAAGAAATTATCTGTACTGAACTTTTCATTATTAGAAAAAAAAAAGAATCATCTCAATGTTTTTCTTTATGGTTTCATCTTTAACCCTGAGGGACGTCTTAAAGAAATCAGTCGTTTTGGAAGTCAGCCATATAATCTGCATTTTAGTAAAATAGCACCATTAAGGTCCAATAAGTAAAGTAAGCAAGCTAGAATCTGATCCATGTCCGCGCACGGTGCTGTAAACAGGCGACATGTCAAAGCTCAGTGTTATCCATATATGAGGCCCTGTGAGATCCAGCATGACAAAAGTAACTTTATTGAATGGGACAGATCGCCGCTTGTCTGACTGACTTAATCTGTTTGATTGAGCAACGGGACGCCTTCGGCTTCACAAGTCCTTCAAAGGCCGCAGATTCTGCAAGTGTGAAAAAAAGAGGGAGGGGAAAAAGGCAAGAGGAAAAAAAAAATCTACCAACACCCCTTGCTCCCCATATGACATCCACACAGAGTGCAGTAGCAATCAGAAGATTTGTTTATCAGATTATTCATTGTCTTACAATTTAAAATATTATGAATCAAAGGGGCAGAAAAGTAAATAAATTTAAAAAAAAAACTTGGAGGATGAAGCGGTTCTGTTGAAGTAATATAAAGCTCAGTTTGTATAACTACTAAACTTTCAAGCTACACCTTAAAAATGCCTCCTCTATCAGCAAACCCTGCATTCATTTGCTCATGCTTGGCCGTCTTATTAAGGGGGGAGCTAACTTTCCTCCCCGCCCCCTTTTCACTCGCCTGTCCAAACACAAAGCAAACCTCAGCTATCATTGTGCTTGATCTGAATTTTATTTGGAGCTCCATATGCTTCCACAGACTCGCTCTTAAAAGGCTGGTGTTGATGCTCAGCCCCTCTTGGCCTATTGAGCATTAAAAAGAGGCTCCGTTCTGGCACCACACCGCCTATTGTCGGCTCCCAAAGTGGACAGACAAAAGTGGGAGATCATGAATGAGTGCCTGAGAGTCCATTAAATGGTTTTTCAAACGACTTAGACAAGAATCCTGGTCTTATTCAAAGCAAAGTACTTTTTTCTTTTGCTGGATTTCTATTAACTTTTGGTGCCTTAATGAATAACTATTTGTAAATGGAAAACAGGTAGTTAAATGACAAATGTTATGACTTCTTTCACAAGAAAAAGTTGATCACACAAAACTATATAAATGTTCCACATCTCTTCCCTCTCTGAACAATTTTCCCCACTTAAAATACACAAAACTCTTGTCTCTCATTCTCCAAGTTCCCCAGTTAGTGACAATTTGTCCACATCAGAGAGCCGTCATGCCTAACGAGATCTGACTTGTGACACGCAGATGGGGAGGGGCTGAGGACGGGCGGCGGCACTGCTGGGTGCTCAGATGCCCGGGGGCTACGGAAAAACGCCGGACTCAGACTGTCGTGTGAGAGGCCACAACTGCTTTCTGCTAAACTCTGCTTTACCACCATGAGCTCTACCAGCCCACAGCCTACATCACTGAACCATTACAAAGAAAAGATTCAAAAGGATCACTGAAGGAAGTCCCCATTTGTAACCTGTAACAGACCTGGTTGTTTACACATAAATCAGATCAATCTAGACCTTTAAATGTGACCAGGTTTAGACGGAGCCTTGTCTAAAAGTGGTCTGAGCTTAGACGTAGAAATAGAAATGATCAAGGACCAGAAAAATGTTTGTAAATCAGGCATAAACTAAGATAGAGCTTTATTTAAATCAGGTATCATGATTCTTTATTTTAGCCATAAAAGTCTATTGGTAAATATAATGACGTATTTACAGTTTAGTACTGTGCAGACTAATGAAATCATGTATTTGGATCTAAGATGTTTTTTAACATCTCATCTATGGACAAAAAAAAAACACCTTTTCTGTTTCATCAGAAAACACATTAAATATGATTTCACAAAACAAAAAAACAGCAGATGTTTAGTATGAATAATAATGTCCAAACAGAGGTGACAAGGCAATTTGTACATAAATTTTCTTAATAGTAGCATGACTGGAAAAAATTGTAATCAATTTTCTGAGTGCCCAGTTCTTGACACTTTTCATTTTTGTAGAATCCTTGCTGGACCACTCAGTGGTCCAACAAGGATTCTCCAGCGGCCATCAGGTGAGCAGTGGAGAACACTCTGGTCAGGTGATCAGTCTATTACAGGGCAACGCAGAGAGACACGGGTCAAACACTGACACACACATTAGGTCAATTTAGAGGGATCAATAAACCTAACAGTTATGTTTCAGGATTTTTTTTGGGAAGAAACTGGGGTACCCAGGCATTCAGGGTGAACATGCAAAATCCATGTAGATATTTTTCCTGCAAGACAATAGTGCTACCAACTGTGCAGCTTTACTATATCCAAGTTCATGATTACATTTATTCACACAACAAAGAAACGTATGCTACTCAATAACGCTTTGTGAGAAACTTGTAATGTTTTGATTGGACCGTGTTACAGGGGAGGACTGAGGCAGTAACCACTGCAATTATTCACTTGGTAAAATACCATTAAAACAAACCGCTCAGCAAATATCACTTTGGTTCACTTTTTTTCATGATTTTTGTAATGAATCTGCAATTTTTTGAAAGTTAAACTCGCCACTGATGTTTTTATAACAGATCCAATATCCACAGCATGTTGACTTTCGCAATGATCGTTTTTTAACTTTCTGTTTCAAGAATTCCTCTTTATTGAGGTAATTTATATGTCTTTTAAAGTTTGTCCTTCAATTATTCACCTTCGTGCCTGGTGGTTTACTGTCATGTTACATATGGACAGGGATGCGCTGCCTGTTTTAAACCCCCACACATTCTGTACTCTTAAAATCACAGCGTGTCGTTTCCGGTCAAGTGCATCAGCCCGGCCAATATATGAAATTAGGTCAGGATGGCCATATAGGGGATAACAGTCACTCTCAATTCCAAATAAAAAGTTGAATCCTATCAGAGTGGAAAGAGAAAGTATCTATGGGGAGTTCAATTAGAAAAAGGAAATAGTAGACTGAAACTGTGTACTATTATACTATACTATTATACCAGGTTTTAAGATATTAAACAGAATCAAAATGTGAATTTGGTTCCGTTTTTCTCAAAATAAAGCAGAACCAAGACAAAGTTGACTTTGAGCTAATAGACAAGGTATCGATCTGCCATTGACAGACCAATGGTAGATTGATCGTCTGTCTCTCTGTCCATCAGAGAAACAGCCTGGGGAAAGAAACTGAATCTGTGGCAGCTGATTTTTGTAAACAGCGCTAAAATCTAAACGGTTCATGTCCAGGATGTATGGTTTCTGCAAAGATGCTCAGCTTCAGGTAATTTCTGTCTCGAGAGTCGATTCTTTATTGGGTTTTACTTGATGTGCATTTGCCTAACCCACAGAACAAAAGTGACTTAAAGTTTATGTCCTTTAAGAATAATAACCTTGTTTCTATTTAGATTGATTCTACTGAGCAATCCATTATTAGCTTACAGAAATTTTGCTCAGTCTTCACAGGGCAAAATGAGGTGTTTGAGATTGATCAGATGTTTTTTGTTGAATAATCATGCATATGTTTAATCTCTTGTTTCTTTAAAATTTTATGAAAATACTTTACTCTGGAACTACTTCTATTTATTCCAGACATTTTAACTGTTCCAGCTATGGTTCTGTTTCTTTGCTCTCATGCGTTTTATTTTTTCTTACTCGCAGTGAGTCCTGCAGCATCCTCGGCCCTGCTGGTTGCTCTCACCTCTCTCTTGTGGCCCTCTGGCTTTCATCCTTGGCTCAGGCTCCTGACAACCTCACCCACTGAGCTACAGATTGGCCAGCACACAATGCCCCAGATCCTCATTCACCAACACAATGCACTCCCTGGCCATACACCTTCCTCTCCTCCTTACTGTCCTCACCACATCTTTTCTGTCCATTTCCCAGTTTTATTTTCCTTCTTATTCATTTCATTTGCTCGGATAATTTCTTGTTCCTCCCTCCAAGTCGACGTCTTCTGCTCCGATTGTGTCTTCCTGGCAGCTTGGTGACTGGTGGTGCAACAACAGAAACCATCTCCTGCCTTGTTCGGTTGCAGGGCTGCAAGACCAGGATGAGCCAGCGCTCACAAAGCCTCTACCGAGAGAAACAATGGTTGTGTGCTCCATCATTCAAACCGAGGGACACTCCGACAGCTGCCTCCGCCACGCTCACACTGACAAACGGCCAGAAAAACAGATGGTTTGTGCATTCATGACCAGTTTAGTGGAAGCCCAGGAGTCACCCTCCATTCAAGGGGAGGGTTTGTGTCAGCCATTCCATGATAAAGCTTTTCAGTCTGGTAGAAAATTAGAAATGCATTTTAAAATTGTCCCTTAATTATCGAGGTCATCCCGAGCCCCGTGGAGGAGAGGGGAGGAAAGAGTCTGGGCTCTGGCTTTGTGACACATGACTGATCTGAGAAGATGGGCTGCCTCATTTCACTTTTTAAATCATGCCAACGCATTAACATACGTTTGTCAGTTGCTTCTAAAAAGCATTGAATTTCTGAAGCCAATGTAATCAACTCATCTTCTGATCAGTACTGGCACTGGAAGACTAAACTTCACCAAAACAGAGTTATGAACACACATTGGCTTGCAAACATGCTCACACTCCTCCAAATTTGTCACATTTTTTTCATTATAATCTAAAACTTATATTTATTTTATTAGTTTTTTTTTTTTTTTTTTTTCCAAGAAATCCACCTTTAAACTGATATCCCAAATAAAATAAAATCCAGACACCAGGCTGGTGGGGAATACATTTGTAGAGATGTTTAAAGCTCTGCTCGGTTATAAAACAACACCTCAGGCTTTAAACATCCCGAGATAAATCTAAGGAAATTCAGATTAAACCTACCAAGTAATGTTGTCTACCTGAACCAATAAGCTAGGAAAGAGGAGTGTTGATCAGAGAAGTAGCCTGTGACCCACTGGAACCCTTCGTAACGAGAATCAGTTGACAGCAATCAATATAGACCTACACAAATAAGACCATCATCAGAATAAAGCTTGCTGAAAGCCAGCCATCCTAAGTCCTATTTGAAAGTTCCACATCTTTGGGACTCAGCAAATGCTTGTGAGAAAGTGCTCTAATCACATGAAGTACATAGATGTTGAAAACTAACAGCCTCCCATCACTTTGAACACACCACGGTGGTGGTTGTGTCATGCTGTGGAGATGCTTTTCTTCAACAGAGATGGAAAAAGCTGCTTAGAGTTGATAGGGAGATAAAAGCACAGGAAAGTCCTGGAAGAAAACATCTTAGAGGCAACAAACAATTCAGACTGAGATGAAGGGCAAAGTTGCAACCTATCTAACAGAAAATATGTAGCAAGTTCATAAACACTCAGATCAGGCAAAAATATCCATATTGTCAGCAGGCCATTCCTTTCAGATCTTTATTTAAAACATGCACTGATAAAAATCTATTCTGCACTGGTTCATCCCAAAATGTCCAACAAATTGTAGTTGTACTTTTACAAAATATTAAAACTTCACAGCTTCACACTTTTGCAAGGCACCATTTACTGAGGCTAAATCTAGACCAAAATAAATCCTTGTTCATTTCAACATTTAAAACCTGAAAACTATAGTCTGATCTTCTGTTACTTACACTGAAACAGCAGCATCTACATACTGATAGCAGAATATTAGACATCTTTTCTCTTTGTATTCCAAATATATAACAAATGCACGGTGAATGGTTAGCTTATCATAAGAAGGTCTAGAAATCCCACGTGCCAAAATAAAGGTTAAAAATGCTTGATATTTTTGTTTTATTCGATAAATACAAAGCAGGCAATGTCACAAGACGTAAACAGGTATGTGAGACTAAGTCGACCACAATAACGGTGCGTGTCATGTCATTAAAAAGAGCTTAGCGATTGCTATGACTCAGTGAGGCGTGAACCATACTGGGCTTCTGAGCATCATCATCAAGCTGCTGGCAACACATCCCAAAAAAGTCATTTCCAATTGTAAGAGAAAGCTTGCACCAAGTTGCACTGTATCATAAGCAACACTATTTACACAAATTAGTAAAAGTGCCAGCCAAAGTGACACTGACGGAACTTTGTTCTTCCGTAATAAATTAGTTGCGAGTCTCGTGGCGCCTGAGAGACGGAGCCTAACGGCTGAACATATATGAATTAAAGATAATGCCAAGCCACTGCACGTCTGTCTCTGCCTGGAAACCATCTGGACGTTCAATATTACATCCTTGTCTACACTTTTCACACTGATTGGATCACAGTTTTTTTTTGTTGTTGTTGTTTTTGAAGGGCCTTCGTGACGCATCACACCCAGATGTGGTTGCTGACTGAACACATTTGTCTGAGGTTCACTCTCGCTCTCTTTAGCCGTCACATTGTGACGGCTAAAGAGCACAGAGAAAATGCACAGCTGGAGGAAGAGATCCCAAATGCACCAATCAGGATCTTGTATTAAACATTAAAGAAATTCATGTCATCATTTAGAAAGTGATGAAAATTAACATAAAGCAGACAAGTTTGATATAAAGAAAAACACAAGCATATCATAAGCAGTTTGTGATCTAACATGTTGTGATCCTATTAATAATCATGGTGGCTCAGCATCATTGCATCGGACTGGTGGAGTCAAATTAACATAATTATTGCCATGATTAGCATAATCTCTGCACTAGTTTGTCTGTGTTACTTACTGTAACACACAGCACAGCAGAGACACCCAACAGCATGTTACACGCTGCAGATAATGGCAAACTAAGTTCTCTTACTGACCTGCAGGAGACCCACACTGCATAAGGAACATAAACAAGAATGTGCACAGCTCCTCCGTGCAAACACACACAGCTTCTCATGACACCATTTCTGTTTTTGTTCCCACTTAAGCACTGCCCTCCTCTGACTGTCTGAGGTAGTGCACAGCAGAGAAGTGACTCCTCAGGCATCACTTTTTTTTCACAACAAAATGACTCCCAGGTTAAGTTTACTGCTTGCCCATAGGGTGTATCAGGCAGATGACTAGAGTTCTCTCTGTTCTAGCGTTTTTTTTTCTTTCTCAAAACCATTTGTTGTTGCGCTGCACCCCTTTGGCACCAGACAGGAATCACTTCCTCAGAATATGATGTGGGAGGCGTTCAAAGATAGACTCTGGCAGAAATGTGCATCTGTTGCCAAAAGCACTGGCATTGCAATGACACAAGTGATGACTCTAAGATGGATGTGATTTGATAAGAAAAAAAAAAAGATAAATGCGTGAATTTGGGCAAGAAATAGCAACTGGATTAAAAATAAAGCACAAACTAGAAAGCAGTGTAAGCAACTTGGAAAACAAGTCATATAATGTTGCTATGATACAAACAAAATTTTTCAACTATAAAACTGTAAAAAAAAAAAAATAAATAAAATAGTACATTTTTCTTGCCAGGCTGGCCTTTCGGTAAGGTTTTTGTTTGCGTTGTTGTAATTTTAAGCTCAACCATCTGGTTACATGATGAAAACCAGCCTCGTTTTCATCCAAATCTTTCCCAAAGAAAAGAACAAACTGCTCCTCAGCACTTAAAGGGATAGCTCACAATTTCTGAAGGAAAGTTCTGCTTAAAAATGTTAAATGCAGTCGATCGTGACCACTATCAAAACAGGTATTGCCAACATTTTTTATTTATTTATTTATTTTTTGCTTTTATTCAAATTGTTTCGTTTCTAAGTTCACTTTTGAGACAATAAAAGAATTTTTATCTTATATCCAGAATATTTGTCGAGGTTTTCAAAGACATATCTATTCATTTAAATGACAATTAGAGAGGCATTCCACAAGGATCTAATCTCTTTTTGATTTGTGACCTTTGTTACACTGTTCTGCAAAACATCTCAACTTCATACAGATGATGCAGTTATACACACAGACAACAGGGAAGAATGCTATCATGCAACATATTAGAAAATGTATGCTTAAAACCCAGGAGTGGCTCATTCATTGTCACCAGCGGGTGTATTTTAAGTGCAATTCTCTACATGCTACGTTCTGAGAGAGTTTCACTTAGGTAGACCACTAGTGATGCACCACCTCCTACCTCCATTTCCTGTGTAAATAATGATCAGCCTCTCTGCCAAGACCAAAGAAGACAGTAGAAATCCACTTCATGGACCAGTCATTAGCTTCAGCCTGCTGGTCCATCCAATCTGTTGTGTTTATTCTAAACGGAGACTCCGAGTGAGTTATTGATGGTGGGTAAACTACTGAATGCATGAAACCTTTCACCAGAACCTCAGTTCAGACACCATAAAATATCTCTACTAAGTAGAACATAATTATCAAACTCCCTGCAGGGTCTAATCAGCATTTGTGAATGTCATCAGCACTAAGTATGATATACACTACAAAGCCTGTCAAGGTGATTTCTCACCACTCACCATGGCTGTCCCACTTTCACAGATTTAGACACACACACTCACACAAAATTAATATCCACAAGTGAATCCGTGACCTGCAGAAGGCAGCCCCGACCCACTATCCCACAGCTCCTGGAGGGATACACCCCCTGAGCACATTGCTCTCCTCGTCCTCCCTCAATCTCACAGCCCTGAACACTGAGCAAGGACAAAACCTTAATGAGAAGAAAGAGATGAGTCATATCTTAAAATATAAGTCAGTATCCTATCTAAACATATGCAAGGTAAGTTAATTAAGAACTCTAAGGTGTAATTTTGTTGTGGATTGTATGAGACATAAGATGCTGTGATGTTTAAATGCTCCAATATCACAGTAAGGAAGTGTGTCTAACAACGTGTTATCTGATTCCTGTACTACTGTCTTTAGCAAGGTAACTCAAAACTACCCTGACAAGATGATGATTCTTTCCATGATGCTTTTATTTTGAAGGGAGAAGGAAATTGTTTCTGAGTTTCCTTACTGCGGACAGTGATAGTGACTGCAGGTCAGTTTCAGTGACATCTGCTAATAGAAATATTCTGTGACACACAGCAGACTAGATCCAAATAATTTGTAAGCACTGTACTGTGGCAGGCTAATTGTTTACTCTTAACAATGCTAACGTTAGCATCTGCCACTGAGCTCAATGCTGTCATCCGCACTAATGAAACTAGATATTTCTTGGACACCTGTAAATAAAAACAAAAGTTTGACCCAATAGTTTTCTTCACAATACTCCTTTAAAAAGCATGACAAGAATATTAAAATATATAAAGATAATAAACACAAACCTCATTTACGTTGTCTGCTGGAACCTGTTTGTTTTCTCTGCACATATTTGCTTTGCATCAAGAGGATGCAGGATTGGACAGAAGCTGGACGAAAGTAAATGAGGACACTCAAGGCCACAGGAACAATCATGGACCTTGTCTGTACAGTCACCAAATGGCTACTGCTTGGTTAGCTGTAAGCTCCATTTTGGGACCTTTGGTTCCCACATTTAATTAAAAATCCATTATCACCTCTCAGCGTTGCGAGCAGCACTTTAGCCCATAGTATTCCGATCTGAATTCCTAATTGGTCCTAAATGGCTAAATAGCCTTTTAATGCAATCAGTCTTTGAGTTTTCCAAAAGGAAGAGAAAAATATTCAAGTAGTTTTAATCCATGTTAAAACTAATCCTTCCCTTTGCAAAATGAAAAAAAAACATGTCCAACATTTAACTTCCAGAGAATACCAACTCACACAGCAGAGGCAGACCTTGTGGCAGACCTTGCAGGCAAACTGTTTGGATGACAAATTAAAATTCAAAAGGTGATGCTGCCAAAGTACCTTGAACAAACGCACACGGACACGCCCTGATTGGCTGAATGACTGAAGGAACGAAAGGAGAGAATGCCTGGAACAAGTAAGACTGAGGCGAAAACAAGTGTTTCATCTAAAGTAAAGAGAACAGAAAGAAAAGGTGAAGTCCCCTTCACATCCCAGCACCACTCTCCTTTCATCATTACCTCGATGAGTGCGGCCAGGCTCCAGCTCCCCTGGCAGAAACTAAGTGGCTTGCTGGCATATGGTGTAACCTCCATTTGAGTGCTAAAAGCTGGATATTGTTTTTGTGGAGCAGATGTTGGTGGGCCTGGCAAACGGCACAGCTGACTGGGCGACACAGCTGGGAACGGTGTGTGTGTGACCCACATACAGGGGGACCGATTGTCAACTGAGAGCAACAACCTTAATGGGGAATGACAAAACATAGCGCAACGCTGGTTCCTTCATTGTCTCTACAAGCTGTAAAGACTGTTTTAGGTGTGATAGCTCGGGTTCTTCTGCCTTATCCTATGTTACAACAAGCGGAATTTCTTGATGTGAACAATGAGGCACACCACCCAGGGTGTTACCAGTTTAGGGTGCATTATATACATTAAATGGAAAAACAAGGTTATATCAGTTGTCCTCTAAATGGGTTTCGTATTACCTGTTTGATTTTCCAGTTAGACTTACCATTGTGGTGACAAGAGTAAGCTAGCTATCGAGACAGACAGACAGACAGACAGATAGATAAAGAGAGAGAGTGGTTCCATCTGTGGTTGTTCATAGTGGCCCAGTGATGTATGAGGGTCTGATTTTAATCTAATATTTTGTTCTTAAAATACCAAATCCTTGTTAGAGAGCCGCCCCCCGTCAGGATGGCATCCCACTTTGATCCGATTTATAGAACGATGAGGCTTTATTCCCAATGACGACTTTAATTTGCTGAGGTTTATTGGAGCTAATAACAGCTGCTCCAGTCCTGTGTCTGTGCACCTCTTGAAAACAAAAAACCTTCATGTTTTAAACTGGAATTAAATGAGCTTTTGTGAGCTAATGAAAACGAACCGAGGACATTTAAGAGTCTTGACTGATTTTTCTAAACCCAGAAGTGTCCTGATGCCAAAAGTGGACAAATGAAGATTATGCTGAGATTATAATAAGGATGCCAAAGCCATTATCCAGTCTACTTTGACAAATGTTGTGCATCTCTGTGAGCAGATGGGACCAAGAGTTTGGGTGGGGAAACAGGCAGAATATCCTTCACCCAGTTGGCGAGAAAACACAGGAATAAATGGCAAGCCAAGGTTCTGTCCAGAATTACCAAAATTACATGTAAGTTTATGTGCAAATATTTGTAACAATCTATGCTTGATTAAAACTTTGATTGGAATAGAACAAATATGAATAAAGTGTAATTACCCACAGACTGGATTTGTGACACGCTAAAAATAGAGTATTTTAAATGAAACAACATCACTAACTTCTTGATGAATTCTCTAATACCTCACTTGTACCTTAACATTTGACACTTGGGCTTCTTCATAATGAGAGTGTTAAATGCCATATGTTGTGGGCTGAGGCAAAACAAACTGGCCAGAGGTTGCTGCGATTGTTGTTTCCCCTTGTGACCAAGGATTAGAGAGGCCTGTCACTCATCAGGGTCATATAGAACCCAGACTCCACTTAAAAAGTCATTTAGTGAATTAAAATGTCCCCTGTTAGCCTCCAATCAGGACAAACAAACATAAACAGCATTTTATAATAATCAATGAAAAGTATTCACCAAAAGCTCTTAATTTGTTTGCTTTTAAGTTGTTCTTTACTGTGTCTTTGAAAAGAGGTCTGAGTGTGAAAATAGAAAGAAACTGATTTTTTCCTCATTTTTTAGAAGATGTTTCTGTCTTTTTTCAAAGACTTTCAGTTCTGAAGAAGAAGAGGCGTCTTCAGAAAAGAAGAGAAGAATTTCAGTTGCCTTCTGCTTAGATAGCCAAGGATTATTATGTATCAAATGACTGAGGTCCAAATATAAGAAGAGGCTTTTTTTTTTATCCACAATGTTTTACAAATACTTGAACTTCACATTTTGTCTCAGTACCAACACAAACCAACAAAATAAGAAAGTAGAAATGAATATGGTTTTCATTTTTAGTAAAGAAAAATTTTAATAGTTTTACATTTATATAAAACTCCCTGAAGGAGAAAAAGTTTTTTGAAAGTCACCTGTCAAAAATCTGTAAATCATTTCTGCTTGTCTTTTAAAATGAACGGAAAGGATCTGATAATGAGACAATGTATAACCCATAAAATTATGGCTGTGTGTCATATCACGCCATATTTAATGACATAGATAATACTTTTAAATCAGTGAGGTCATACCCACACACACACAGGGTAGTTATTAAGCCAAGGGAGCAATTAGTGAGTGGCCACCACAGGTCATGTCTCAAAGAATATCCCCATTAGCTGTGTTGTGGGGATCAGTCCCATTTAGAGTATGATAGGCTGAATCACAGGGAAACAAAACAAGCTGTAAGCAGGTCCTTTCAGGTGTCACAGAGTGAGAAAAAACAGACACCATGGAGCATGTCAACTGAAGAGGCAACAGGGTGGATCTGACATAGAATGAATAAAAATGGAGAAGTTTTCATACGAGGGAGGGTGGGTATTGTATTTGATAAAGATACATGACCACAAGTAGGCTGCAGCTTAAAATGTCAACTTTGTAGTAATTTTTTATTATAAAATAGTAAAAAAAACAGTTTTGAAGCATTTGTGGCATGACACCACCCCTGCTCATAATTTAAATATTTACTAATGCTAATTAGTATTGCTGCAAAACAAAAACAATCTATCTTGAATGGTGTTTTATTACCGTTCTGGAGGAGAAATCTGCACGGTCTAAACTCTGCTTTGGCTGGTCAAATTTATAAAAGTGAAGATGGAAAATAGACCAGAATTTTTTTATGTGCGTGTGCATGTGTGGGTGAGTGTGTGCGTGCAAATATTATTAAAAGAGCCTCTGTAGTCAATTAATTATGCACCATGCAGTATTTGTTTGACAGATATGATAAATGAAGTAATCTGGTACTCATAAAAACATTGAAAGAAGCTAAATATGGTAATTAAAGGTAAAAATAGAATGATAAAACAATTTAAGAAACACTTCCTTAAATGCATAAATAGCAATACTCTGACTGGTGCAGCACATCAAACACATGGAAACTCAGACAAGTTGAGAAGGGGCTACAACGGCACTTTCAAGATTTGTAACCAAGAGTGTCATTTCTTTTTTGCATTCTATAATTTCTTTCCAAATATGTTTCAGGGTTCTAAAAAGTCATTAACTCTGCAGATGCAAGGCTAACACTATAAAAAAGACTTCAAGCTTTTCCACTGTGGATGTTATTCCTTTAATTTATTGTACATAACTTTAAAGGATGCTTTAAAGGCGTTAGATCACGGCTTTTCTTCACAAACCAAAGAAGAGACCAAATTCTGTGCAGGTTACAGCGATTAAATCCAGATTACTGAACACTGCCTATCCGTGAAGCTTCTGCAAGGACGGATTGAATGATACCGCTTTGACAGAAGTTATGAATACTGATCAGACCTCATCACTGACAGGCCTCTGATAGACGCTCTGGGCCTCTGGGACTGAGCAAATGATTTGACAGGAAGATATGAAGAGCTGCTACTGAACAAGATGGGATGGGTAAGAACCACAAAGGAAGATAGTTGTACATTTTGTGTTTCGTGAAAATATGTGTGAAGATTTAGTTTAAGAACCAAAACAGTTGATAGCTTCAAAACATAATTTGGATAACTTTAAATTTAGTTACTAAACCAGAATAAAGACTCAAAGCAAATGTATTTACAGTCAACATCAAACACAATAATGTGTGAACATAATTAAAGAAAAAAACATGTTGAATCTAAAACAAAAATTCAGGTTTTGATTTTTTTCTGTTTTGTAATACATTTAATTGAATCCTATAGAATTATATTTCCTCAAGTAAATGTTTGTCTTAAAACATATGAAACTGATGCCTTTTCTGGTTCAGCTCCTAAAAGAGTTTTTGTTTTGATTTTATGAAAAGTAAAACTTATGACCACAGGTGCCAAGTGGTAGAGAAAACACAGAAGTGTGAGTCTAGAAGTGTTTTAATAAGAAGACTGAAGTGGGTTGAAAGATGACACAAATTCACTTTTCCGTCCATAGATGAGAGTAAGAACATAGATCGACCTGTAAATTGAAGGCTTTGTCTTTCTGCTCAGCTCTCTTCACCTCAACAACCTGGAACAACTTAGTTGTTGCTCTGCAGATTGTTGTTTTTGTCAACTAACACTTTTCATGCTTGCCACTCGATTACCTTCCATACTGTCTTCGACAGTGGTCCAGAAGTTTTTTCCACAGACTCTGTGTCGGCTGATGTACAGTGGCAGCTCGTTGTGCTGAGAGTGACAGTCTGATTCCTGAGCCTGTGCATGAGTCAGTGCCACCCTTCCATCTCTACAGCAGGCTTCAGCCCTCATGCCTCGTATCAGCCTGACTTTGATGGACACGTGCTCCAGCTGTGCTTGGCAGGACGGTCTTTTTCTGAAACTCAACCAAAATGGCAACCATGGGGATTGGGTCGACACACTCCGTTGCCCCCAGACCACGTCTAACAAAATCATAGACATGCTCTCATTCGCTCAAGCATTCAGTTGATGGTTCGAAATGCAGTTTGGCAAGTCACAAGAGCTGCAAGATATCTGTACTTAAAAGCTTGAGATGGTTTTATGTTATTTAGTTGACACTGGTGGTGAAATGAGACATCAATCTAAACATTAAATGAGAGAACTAAATGTCCATTTTTTCCCATTTGAATAATTATTTGTCATTACACTTGAATCACCTGAGTTCTTAGGTCAAAACTGCCAACACATCATTCACAGTGCTAATACTCTCCACCGTCTTTATTCAGCAAGGGGGCACACTTGACTGAAGCAAGGTCTACTCCTTCTCTAACAGACAAAGGGAGTCCAGTGCTACGTCTATGTCAGTCTGCTCATCCCATTATATCCACTCTGCTGCTCCCAGTCGTCAGCTATGACGAGTCTTCACCTGAGTTGACAGGTGACTGTCCCGAGGCAACGCGGCACCCAACAGGGAAGCCTTAACCTGCCAACTTTCTGTCAGTCCCCCAAAACCAGCTCTGTCATGTCATCTCCCCCACGCCAATCACGGTGACACATCAAGTTTGTGTCAGGAAACAGTGTTGGAGATTACAATCTAATACAACACTGCCCCGGGCAAGCGGAAGGATTGGGCCATCATTATAAGACGGAAATGATTGTGTAAATGTTGCAGGGTCACAGAAAAATAACATTTTAAATAGATTGTTGTAGCTATAGGCTAAAACATTGTAATGTGATTGCTTGTGGAGTATGAATTGCCCAGGAGACAGTAGCGATATGAAAATTGATAGTCAGGAGAAGTAAATTATGCATAAAGTAAATTTAGTAAAGCATTGCAATTTAGTAAAAGTTATAAGAAAGATGATTTTCATACAGCTTAGTTAAATCTAATCTGATGGGGGAGGGAGGTTCCCCATAAGCAGTACAATAAATAGTCTACTGATGTAATTTATACAAGGTAGTGACATCTAGTGGAACAACTGGAAAATTGCAATTAAACAAATTAATCCCTCGCTTGCCTATAGCTAAAATCTACAGTCACGCTCAAAAAAATGAAAAAGCCTTTTCAAACATCACGTTTTAGTGAAATAAGACTGTTGTTGAGACCAAAACTTCTGCTTTGAAAGGTTCCATTTCCAGGCAAATATTAATTGAAGTACAACAGTAAGACATTTTGCTAAATCAGCCAGTTGCTCCCTCAACCATTCCCACAATAACACGCACTGAAAGAAAAGGAGACAAACTAAAATCACAAAAATAAAACAGTTCATGTACAACTCTCAAAATTGACTGCCAATCAAACAACTAAAAATTCTGCAAATAAATGTATCCATACTCTCTTTTTATTCCAAAAACATATATATGTTTTTATGTACAACTAGATGGAAGATAATTTGTGCATCTGAAGAGATTATAGTGGCAGAACAGTGCAGTCAAAGATTTTTGAATGTTTATAGGGCGAGAAGCAGCCGGTGCCATATGGCTAACCATCACAATAATAAATCAATTTCAAACGGCCCATCATAATTTATCTGAGATTTTTTTTTTAATTCAGCTGATCAGAGATAGTTACTGTGGTATTCTTGGGCCTCAGTTGAAAAGTAGCGTGAAGGTAAAGCGAGACGAGATTCAACCTGCTGCTGCTGCAACATTATAAGGGACTGATATGAAAGTATTCACAATCAGCTGACAGATTTCCTAATATGTAAATGAGTAACCTTTAACAGGGCGCTGGGTGGCAGAGGTGGCAGATGGGCAGTAGCCATAATGGAGTGAAGGGCGACTTGAATAAATATCCCATGTTTTGAACTTCAGCTAGTTTAGGATCACAAATCCAAGAGACAAAGTAGCGCACCTCCATGTTGAGGGCCAAACAAGAAATACCTCCTGTGTAAGAAGACTTTGGTGGATCAATACTTTAAGATTTATGTGCACATAGATATAGGGTCCGGGAATTAACAAAGGTTTTTCTCAGGTAGATCCTGGAGAAGTGAACAAATGGTAAAAATGTATCACTTCAACTTTATGGAGGGAAATTCTCAATAGCATTCACACCAAGCATCTTATTTGCTGTGCAGGTAACCTCTACCACTATATTGCATAGTTTCTAAACTCCACTAAAACGATAAACTAACAATAATGCATGTCCCATCTATATTACTTCATTTGATAGTTAATGTGCTCTGCAAGAGGACATGAGCCAGCCATCTATTGCTCAAAGGAAACTGAAAAAAATGCATCAAAACCATTGCTATAGAAATTCAGCTTTTATTTTTATTGAAACTAGTATAAAGTCTTGTAAAATAAATGTGGCAAGAGAGACTTCACATTAAGTACAAGAGAAACTAACTTAAAAAGCAAAGAAATACCAAAACATTGCATTTCCCTATTGCAGCCTGGAATTACCATGACAGTGGCTTCCTCAATAACACAAAAGTGAGTGATTAGTATTATCGCTCAAATTGTAATTTGGCAGTTAATTAAACTGACCTTGGTTGCTATTGCTGCATCTGTAAATGGGCACCCAGAGTGCAGTTCTGACTCTCGGCCGTCTGTGAAGACCTTTGTCATCCGTGCCCGCTACAGGATTAAGTCACCCCAGTGACAAAATCAAATTAAGCAGCTGCCACTGCCTACCTGCAGCTCCAAACCTAAAATGATCAACTTATGAGTAGCAGGGGAGCAGAGATGTAGCTCTGTCTCCTTCCTCCTTTTTGGTTTAAGGCTTTTCTAATGATTAGTTTTATGGCTCTTTTTTTTTTAATTAGAAAAAGCGAGACATTATGAGTGAACTACATGAAATCTTTGTTAACAATTTCATAATAGCGGGTGAAAAACTGTGACAAACCATTTGAAAAGCAACTGAGTGTGTTTAGCAATTAGATTTTTGGGTGTGAGAGTGGAAAATTGTTTGCTGCGCTCTAACGTAGATTTAAGCATGCAAAACTGAGAATTTAACAAAAATGCAAGTAACTGAGATCTCTGGAGCAGAACGCTCCTGAAACATTCTTGGAGAAACGAGATGATGTCAGTGAAGTGGGAAATGTAGAATTTCATTTATAAACGTCATATATAGACCTCTGGATGATGCAAAGAAAGATGTCACACACACACAAGGAATAGCTTTCTATCAGTAAAATTATATTTGAAGTAGTGCAATTTGTGCATGTCCTTTCTCAGTACATGTTTTTAATGTAATCTTACGACCTACTACGAAAAGAAATTATTATCTCTACAACAATAAACCAGTTAATTTAAATAAATTGCCAGAAATGAGTTAAATAGGTTAAGTATTTCCGTTAGGCACAGATGGAAATAATAATATTAATAAAACCTCTTCTGCATACAGACTAAATCAAAGTGAACCGTTTTTGGATTATTACCAGTGTGAGTCTGTGGGATCTGGTCATCCTCTGGACCACAACTTGTCTGTCTGTGTATTTCCCAGCTCCAACTAACTGAGTCAGTCATGTGACATGGGTGGCCATTTATCTGCTTTGTGAATTGTGTCAGGTAATAAACTGTGACTCCAGAGAGTATTTAGCCTGATAAGAAAAGCTGATTGGGACGAAAGGCCTCTGAATCTCATTTCTGCTCCCACAGCGTCAGGTGACTATTGAGGTAAACATACTCCAGTGGCAAAGTTTGGATGCTATCATGGCAACAGTTTCTAAGTAAATGCTTGAGAAAGAAGGAAATGAGGCAGAGTGGAAGATGTGGTGATGGTGTTTACCTCTTCAACAGCAGAAAAGGAATGTGATTGCAGGTTAATGCATGGGAGCAATCTTTGTTCAACATAAAAAGTGATAAACTTGCAGCCAAACAATTCAGATGATGTAGATATGACACAAAACCGATGAAAGCTCACAGGGACGCTGTCTTGTTTGGCTTTGTTTTCTTGAGCCTGAGAGAAACAGAGAAGGGAAGTCAGCATGGTCAGAGCAGGCAGCAGCTGTATCCACAGATGCTCATGTAAAAACATCCGTATTCACATGTTCCCCTCCACTTGTTTGTTTCCTGGTAATTTAGCCCTTCAGCACAAGAAAAAAAAAGAAAAAGGAAAATGCCGCTTTGTTTTCATACTAACAAGGCAATTAGCAATCATTACAAATTTACACACTGGGCTGGCCTACAGGCAGATAGCAGTAATAATTAACCAATGTAGTTCATGTCAATTTTATGCATGTTCATTATTTAAACAATGAGATGCAGGAAAGCTAAAAATCTTTAACTGTAACCAAGTACATACAGGAATCTTTTTTGCATATTCTCTGTTGCAAAATAGATCAAGGTCAGCCTGATAGGATGGAGATCATATGTGACATTCAGTGTTTGTGTTTTGCTACAGTTTCTCCATTGACCTAATATTTCCATTGATATATTTAGCAATTTTATCTTTCTGCATTTCTTGCAGGATTGCCCTTTATTTACCTAGATAAACAGGGTCTTGAAAGCAGGTAGTAGTACTTTTGGCAGTGGGAAAAGGTGCCACTCCCTTTTGAAAAATAAAATAAAGATGTCCATAAATCTTGTCAAGAGAGGGAAACATGAAGTGGTCTAAAATTTTAAATATGGCGTCATTGACTTTGGACTTCATAAAACACAGTGGATCAACACTGTGTTTTTTCATGGCTCCCAGAATCACCCATGAAATAAACTAATTTTATGTTTTGGATTTATTGAGTTGTGCCACATGACAACCTTATTTTAATGACTGCAGTTTTAAAAGTCAACAAGCACTTGTTCTACTATGATAAATCAACAAATGCAGAAATTATATTAGTTTGCATTTTAATATTTTGATTCCCCATTGTCTAATTACACTAGGACAAGGTAACTGAAGGCATAAAACCTTTGAGAGGATGAGATTTTATCATAGATTAGACAGGCTAAAGAAACATAAGTGCATCCAAGCAGCAGCTGTAAGTACTTCATTGTGAGTCTAATTTTTTATGTTTTTGTGTCTTGCTCCAGCAGCTTAGACAATCTGTACATGAGGTCTGGACTAGACAGGTTGCTCTGTAATGCCAGTGGCAAATAATTTGCTCAAAAATTGGGGCAAAGTAAGTTTCCTCTGTGGCAAAAGACTTTGGTATGATAGGTTCTTGCATTACTGTTCTTAAATTTATCAGTTCAAGAGATGCAACAGCTGTGTAAAACCACCATGTAACCATACAGTTCCAGTAAGCATTTCCTTTCTTAGCAGACACACAAAAGATGAGAGGTATTGTACATGTTTGTCATGTTCATGGTCGCCAGCTCTGTGTGGCCTCATTTCATATGCAGATTCATCTGGCTCGGAGCAGCAGTGGCCCTTGCTACAGAGTGCCCCTGACCATCCCCAGGGTCAGGCCCTCTGTTTAGTGTCCCCATGGGCCAACCTCCCCCTTTTCCCCGTTTTACCTGCTTCAGCTCAAGTGAGCAACTATGGCTGCCATATGTGAGGCCACAGGAAAGCAGATGCTGTTTTTCCATTTGTGAAATCAAGCTTTTGGAAAGTGCGCAGAATTTTGATGGTCCAAGAGAAGTCACTAAGAGGGCGCAAAGGGGAGAGGGCAGTAGAGAGACAGTAGTCACGTCCATGTGGTGCTAACATGGACGTTCAGAACTGATCAGAACTGTGAGGGTGTTGTTCTGACCAATCTGGAGCATGGATGTAGTTTTGTACATGGTACTGTCATCCATGTAAGTACTGAGACTTCCAAGACAGTCATGCACTAATGTCTGTCCGAGTATGAGTAGTTCCTGCTGATACTTACAGACAATACAGGGGTGAGGGTGTGGGTCATGAAAGGAAAAGCCTGAATGAAATGACAGACTCTCTTGCCATTCCCCGCAATCGTCCATCTCTCACTGTCTCCAAACGTCCACCATCACCCAGAGCAGCCGGAGAAGCTATGACAAGCCTGACACCCGTCAGTCATGCACTCAAGAGACAGGATGGGGAGGACAGCAGCAGTCACTGTTCCACATGTTACAGCAGAAGCACTCACACTCATTTAGTCCAGTTTCAACATCAGACTTAAAGGTTGTATCATCATTTTCACTGCTCTGTGAAGGCCTCAGAAGCTCGCTATAGAACATTAGTAAACAAACAGGATCACGAACATGAAGGAATGCAGGAGGCTAGTTCAAGAAATTTAAAGCAGGTTTAGGTTATAAAACAATATCCCATTCAAGAACACTGTTCAATCAATAATCTGAAAATGGAAAGAGCATTGGGCAGCTGTAAACTTACCAAAACCACCTAAACCTACAGGCCAGCATAGCAGGTTTTGGAGAGATCCTGCAATAAAACCTATCAGAGAAAGTTGGTCCAACAAAGTAGTGGCTCAGGGAGGCTTTTTCTTCTTCTGAGAAGTTTGAAAAGTTTTTAATTTTGATTTTTGCTCTATTATTTGACTCTGAATTAGCTGAGTGAAAATCAGCCCCTTGGTCTCTGCTGAAGAATTAAATTTAACCTAATCGTGACATATACAAGGCTTCAGTTAGCTTACCGGAAATGACCTGCATTGTAAACAACCATCCTGCATTCCAAAGAGAGACGTACCGAGCTGAACAACATGGCTGTTAATATTAATTTAATATTTGGAAGAGTTGCCTACACAGATTGAATGGCTTCGTTCACTTCCTCTGCTACCATTGCTAAAACAATCCTAAAACAGAAATGAAAATCATCGTGGTTCACAACTTTTCCTTCTGTTTGCAGATTCAAGAGGAAGTGGACAGGGAGGATATGACCAGGATACGCCGCCATGGTTAACCACATAGAATCTCAAATAAATACATTCAAGTTTGTTGCTGCAAAGTGACAAAACGTGAAACAGTGAACCACTGCTTTCCATTCAGATTTTAATTTCAAGGAACTTCAATATAACATGAGCTGTTTTGTTTTACATATTTTTCAACAGTTTGAAAGCAATGGACCATCAAGTTTTACATGGCTGAATGTTTTGATGTGGATGACATTAACGGCACAATTAAAGTTGTGCTGACTCGAAGTTTGAAAGGTTAGATTTCCCACAATTACGTGTCAAAGCATTGAACGACTTGCAGCCGCCCACTCCCTCCTGGCGACAAATTTCATTACCAAACCTGATGTATACAGCAAACGCAGCCACAGTTCAAATGGAGGACATAAATTTCAGCCTGTGGGGTACAGCAGTCACATTACAACCAATCAACTTTGCTCTCCCTGTACCCGTCGTCCATTCACATGAGTGAGGGGAGATGAAAGGAATATACAGTGTGAGGTGTTATTTCTAATCAGCATAAATTACCAGCATACATCAGGTGAGGCTCAAATTAAAATCCTCATCTGACAAAGCAAGGGGAAATGTGCAACTTCAATCATGGATCTGTTGATTTAATGCAGTCACGTGAGCCCCCAAAGAAAAAGAGTCCACACCCAGTGGCCCTAATGCAGATTTTTCCATTAAAAAGGGAGGGTCATATGATGAGGGTCAGCCGAGTAGATACACAATCCTGGGATTGAAAAGAAAAGTCTTTGCATAGATTGGCAAATGCAGACGTTATTGATTCTGTGAGGGACATTGTGTCAGTATAAAATCTTTATCATTATTTACGAGTAGGAAAAAGAAGCATTTTCCAGTAGAGACTTGGATTCTGAGTTAGATCAAATTTGCATCTAAACATCAATGGATGACATCGCTTTCCACACTTTTCTTGAGAAAGAGACCCATCTTATCTTCTTCCCCCCCAAATTTAGTGCCTGATCCACTGCCAGCAAGAACTCAGTCACAACTTCCTAATCATCTGATTATCCGATCAGCTGTCCATCTGTTCAATCTGCTGCCAAAAGAAGGACAAATGTCCAGCCTTGATAGTTACCAGACAGAATGATATTACTTCCTCTTCCCCTCAATCTGGATATTACAGATCCTGTCCTAACTGGTTTTAATTTATAATGACATCATATCCTGTTAGTCTTTCACTATAGATGTAGACACAGCACTCTTTTTCCACAAAATTAGCACCCCTTTTTTGTTGTAGCGGCATGACTTCACACTAGTGAGGACCAAAACTGACATCTTTAATCCACTGGAACATGCTGGAAAACGAGTGTTGCGGACAATAAAGTCAGTTTTACATTACCTTGAACTGAGAGGAAGTTGTCCCAGAAAGAGGTATCTGCCCAGAACAAACACCATCTAGCATGAGTAAGGTTTATGGCTTCCTACATTAATTAATCAGCTGTCCTCTGAAGAAAAATATCATGGCTGGAGGAGACAAAGATCGAACTGTTTGGCCATATTATAAGAAGTGTGTTTGAATGGGACAAGATGACGTTTCCAAACCTAAGATCACTGAAAGGCATAGTAGTGGTACCATTATACTGGGGTTGTTTAGGTCCTAATGGAAGAGTTGTATTGCAAAAGTAGGATCACTTTAAATCAATGACTGGTTCAAACTTGAACATAACTGAGTGTTTTACGATGGTATTATCAAAATGCACTGGTTTACTGCTTTGTTGGCACTAACTCATGGTTGCAAATCCAATTAATTCTATTGGGCAAACACTACATACTAATATTACAACCTTTTATTTGAGAAGAAGACCCTAAGAGTGCCAGGAAGTCCAAAGACCCAGTCATCACAAATTTATGACAGATGGAGGCACAAGGGAAAGAACTGTCAAGATATCAGCTGAAAGCCACCAGATCTTTTTTTGACAGCTGAACTCATGAAGTTGATTGGTATAATTAATCTAATTATTAATAAAAGGTCACATAGTTAACATTTGTATAATGTTTAAAAGTGGATGATTAAGAGTTCTTGGAAATATCCCAATAAAACATGGAGGTAAAAGGAGACAATGGGATGTCCAATTATTCAAAGTGTGGCAATTACCTAAGTGAGAGCTGAAGGGCTGCAGTGAATGAGAGCGCAGGGGATTTTTTTTTTTAAAGTACTTACGATCACTTATTTTGAAAATGGGTAAGAGGCTAAACTCAGAAGTTCAGTGTGAAGTAAAAATGCTTGCAACTAAATTTACAATGTTAAGGATGTTTACTGTAGGAAGAATGCAAAGAGACACATTTGTGACTTTTCAACCAACAACGTTAATTTATTTTGTATAGTTTAGTATAGTTTCAATAGTGAGATTGGACAGAAAAAGAAAAACTGTTTTCTTGCTCTTGCCAGCTTTGTACATCCAGAAACTGACATTTTAGTCCATCCTCTATGCAAATGATCTCAAGCTCAGTTGAATGAAAATTGTCTGCATCCAACTTTTAAGTCTTGCCACAGAGTTCAGGATTTTCTTGCCACACATACTGCTTTGTTTGTAAGCCAAGAAGTTCAAGTCTGGCCTCATTTGATCAGACCAACTTCTTCAGTTCATGTTAAAATAATTGTTTTACAATCTAATCCTAGTTTAGATCTTTGAACAGTTGTATCCCTGACTTGTTTGACATGTTCCTTGCACTTATGTTTAAGTTTCATACACATGGATTCTACTTAGGAAACCCCAGAAGTCCATCAGCTACTCTGGATTTATGGCAATCACAGTAAATGGGGTTGAGTAAAAATCTAAGGCACTTTGAAAAGCAGATAACCTTTTAACAATGTGATGCTATCCCATCTTAATATATTCTATAAAGAAAATGCACTACAATTGGGCTTGTAATTAAGCAAGATGTGTCAAATTTTAAAGCGTTTGAAAATTTTTGCATGATAGATATGATCAGAAAACTTCCTATTTTTTGTAAATGAAAAACAATACTATTTCTGAAACCTTGTGATACAGAGTTCAGGGATGAGAAATAAATGCAATGAGGACAGTCTTGGAAACCAGCTCTCGGTGCCTAGATTAGTTTTATTGAACAGATGGCATTTCAATTTTGAACTTTTGCACTGGTGCAAAAAAAAGCTTGGAGAGTCAGGCTGTTTTTCTCACATCACTGACAGAAGCTGCGCATCAGATGAAGGGGATGTGTGAAATAGCGTTCCCAAGCATTTGTGTCTCCATGCTCAGGACACAAACACTCAGACAGAGACGGTGCGGAGGCTGGACCATGCTGCTCTATCAGATGTTAAATGAAAAAATCCATCAAAGGCAGGAAAATCAAGACAAACTTTCCTCGAATGCTGCTGCCGTTTCATTGTCATACATTGTACTATTGAAAGGAAATGATGTTATATACAGGATGTGAGGGTTTTGTGAGGTTGTATGTAGTTATGTAAATGTGTAATGAAATAAACAGAGAGCCAAATCATTTGGGTTCCTGTCACATCAAAAACTGCTAACCAGTAGCTGATTTAATGTCTTTTCTCCACCATCCACTAATTTTGCCCCACATTAGCAGCATCATGTTCTCAATTTTCCCCCAGCAGCATTGCCCGTCCTGGCAGCCAGCTTGCCCAGGCAGGCACGAGTCGAGAGGACAACTGGAGAAAGATCACAGTTCAGGCGCAGTCAGATGGAAAATATGGAAATCAGGCGGCGGATGGACGGACCGCTGTGTGTTCCCCCCTGTTTCAGCAAGCTGCCTCAGTTTGACTGACAAACTGACTTTTTGAGGGTCCTGTGCCCATTCCAGTCAGAGTTTATTGAAGGTGATTTTGATCTCCTCCATGAGGCCACAGCAGTGGTGCCGCCATCTGTCACCTTGATTGCATGGCGGCCTCTCTGGGGGGAGCGCCATGGCTCCTGATCGTTTACAGATTGTGCTGCTTTCGCCTCCATAAGGGCCACATGCACAGGGCCAGATGGTGAGCATACACGCTTATTATGAGTCTTTATCTCTGTGCAGGAAGGAGTGGAACCATTAGGCCTCCCTCAGGATCTCCGCTCCTCTCTACAGCCATGCTGTTCTTCCACAAATACAGTCCTCGTCCTCAGCTGTCACTGGCCCGCGACAATACGCGGGCCAGCGCATAACACACAGGACCACTTGTCAAAGAAAGCAAACATAGATCTACTCAAGACACGTGAGAGCTGTGTTAATCCAACAGCACACACAAAAACAGACACCTGTTTAAAATGCTAAATAATGGGAGTATATGACATATAGTGAGGCGGTGGAGGGGTGAATGTTGGCGTCATGACACATGTGACATGTCGGACTCTTGACATATGCTGGGAATGTCGCACCTCTACGTGTTACGTTATGGCATCCTGCTGGATCATCGGACACAGAAGCTGGGGTCAGGTGTGACTAAAGACACATCAGTGAATGTCAGGAAACCAGGAAGAATGGGTGTTGCGTGATGGCCGAGATCTTACGTCAGTGTCACTGCCATGTTGACAGTTTCATTTAGACACATGCAAAGAGCTGTGCAAGCCAGTTCTGTTCCAAGAGTTTCAAGTCAAACTGTGTGACCTCATGGTCAGCTGTGATATTATTGCATAATATAATACAAAATAAAAAAGAGGGTGTCTTGAAACTTTCCTCAGTTTCAGAAGCTTACATACATTTACATAGTATTTAGTGGAATTACTTTATGACTTGTGTTCGTTATCAATCCAGCAGATTGATTTGCACACTTCCAACCAAAACTTGTTCATCTCTGGGACACAGAATTTGTCTCCTTCCTGAGCAGCATGACGATTGGACATGTCTATACTTGCATATAATTATTTGAACAGATGAATGGCACACCTTCAAGCATCTGCAAATTGTTCCCAAGAATGAACCAGACTCTTGAACTCTCTTACTTTCTTTTCACTTTCCCATCGTGTCAAAGAAGATGTGACAGGAAGCTGGAAATGAACTTACAACCTGTAGAAATCATTCTGTATGTAAACTTCTGATATTCAAGACATCAATAAATGAATCTTTGGTGTATTCTTTCTGTCATTGTTGTATTGAGCAAATAGACATAATTCTGGCGAGTCTATCATGTCTTCTCGCTCTTTATGGTGGGTTATCTGATGTATTATTTCTGTTGGGCAATGAAGCAAATCCATCTTCCACTCTTCCATGTCTATCTCTGGAAATTATCACCAGGCACTGAGCGCACTTTGCTGCGCAACTGTGTTGTGTTAGAGTGCACAAATGTCCATTCATGTGTGATTGTGATTCACAAAGATCAGGCCTGGTATGAGACTCTGGCAGGAGGCTGCTGTCCCTGACATATGTACAGGATGACCAGGAGGGTAAGAAGTATGTTCAAGATTTAAAACCGACATGTGTGACGTCTACATGCATTTGTTATGCTCCTGTGCAGGCCCAAAGTTTATATACTTTAATGGCATTCACTGTTTACTAAACTGGGGGATTTTACTGCTACATGGTTTACTCAATGCCTTAATGAGCATTACTAACATCTTCAAATTTCAATTGCTCCTAGATAACAAAAATCATTTTAGTGCGCAATGTGGCATTAAAGGCTCAACTGCTCACAGATTAGTTTAATTTCTCTCAATTATATCTAATCCACTGTTTGAAATGCCTCAGCAAAGATCCACCATTCAAGCGAAGACATAATCTAATGTGAAGAAGTACTCAGCCCCAAAACAAAACCTTCTCAAAGTCTTCACAGATGCAAAAATATATTATTTTTTTTGTGAGAACAATGGATAGTTGTTTGTTTGTTAAACAGGGATGGACATTAACCGTGCGCTCCATTGTCCTTTGCTGTCCCTGATTTTCTTCCCTCTGGCGATGCGGCAGAGTGTTGCACTTTTAGGACAACAGCCGGCTTTCTGTAAGGGTAAGCCCCCTCGTCAGTCTCCTACATGCTGCACAAACTGACATACTGTTTGCCAGCCTGTGGTCATATTTTTGCTCTGAGCAAAGCAGAAATACGCTCTGCGTCCGCAGACTGCACCATGACTTTGGTCAGTCAGAGGAATGAAAACCTTAAAATATGTTACAAGTACAATCCCTGATTCATCATCTGGTTTATTTGATAGCGCAATCCTAAATTTAATGGTTGGTTTAATGACACCTGGACAACATTTAAACACGCTCCATAAATATTCAGTAGCGTTGAGGTGAGGGTCTTCCTAGAAGCTTAATGTTAGCCTGCTTTATTCTTTAAAAAAAAAAGTTTCGATAAGTTTAAGATCATTATCTTGTTTCAATCATCTCACTCAAGCTGTGATGCTCAGATGAATATAAATTTGTCAGGTTATCCAAAGTCATGTACCAAACCACCAAGGCTCAAACCAATCCTAAACCGGACAATACTGAGACACCAAAGAGACTTTCACATCAACATGAACTGAGAGGTTTGAAACAAGAAAAAGGTGTCTCCTTTAAAATCAACACCTTTGAACTCATTTTAAATTCATACCTATGTGGTAATTTATGAGGAGACCAAGACTGAGCTCTTTGGCTCTAAAGAGAAAAAATATATTGGGAAATTTAAAAACGTAAAAATTACCAAACATAGAGTTGAGTATGAAGGACAAGCTCCAAATTCTTCAACTTAACCTCATATCAACAAGGATCACCTTGTATGCAATTGAGTCATTCAGCAGGATATGGTACACAAAAGTAAATATGCCTGAACAGGGTGTGTATACTTTGTATATCTACATTGAATTCTGAAAAACTTACATTTAATGACAATCAGTGATGGTGGGTGTATGCAAAATGTTTAACACACTGATTCATCTTATTGCATTTATCACAAAATATGGCTAAACATAAGCTGCATAGTTACAAAAAGCTGATAAGAGAAATGTGTATCTGACTATCAAAGAAGGTCAACTGAGCCTTTAGGGTTGCTGGACTGTTCTAAGCAGCACCTGAACAGGACCCAAGCGCATATCAGTCGGGTATCGTTGGGAAGTGCCACAAGCAGTTGACCCTTGCCGTCCTATCACCCACTGATGGTTTTAACCCAGGAAACAGCAGTTAAATTAACCTCTGCGAGCTGCGACTCAACACAGCCTGCAGCATGCCAGCAAAATCCAACAGAGCTCTTTCTCAATCACCGCCTGGTCCCCGGAAGCAAGGGACGCAGGGTGTCAGTCCCAAAAACAGAATTTTCTTTGACAGTAATCAAAATTTTTCTAAATATAAAGGTTCAGCACAAAGTTTAACATCCAGATTTAAAAAATGGTTTGATTTGGTAAATATACAGAACAGTGCTGTTGCACTAGAACCGGACAATACTGAGACACCAAAGAGACTTTCACATCAACATGAACTGAGAGGTTTGAAACAAGAAAAAAGTGTCTCCTTTAAAATCAACACCTTTGAACTCATTTTAAATTCAGACCTATGTGGTAATTTATGAGGAGACCAAGACTGAGCTCTTTGGCTCTAAAGAGAAGAAATATATTGGGAAATTTAAAAACGTGACAACAAGTCTTTGGCTTTCCAATCAAATGTGAGCATGAAGAGTCTGTTTACACTGAACACACAGTAATGTCATATGGATTTTAGTTCATGTAAAGTTGGACAAAGAAATAAATTACAACTGATGATAATTGAAGAAGGAAGTTGATTATTTTCTCACATAGGAAGAGGTTGGTTTTGTTTGTTTTGTTCACTTAAATTAAATTACAACTTGAAAACTATGCATTTTGTATTTAGTCAGGTTGTCTATTTCTAATGCAAAGTTTTGTTTGACAATCAGTTCGGTAAAGTTTTAAAAGCTTAATATTGTTGGTAAGAGTACTACTTTTAGGAGAGAACATGTTCTGCACTGGGATTCAGTGAAAACAAATGTCCTCAGTGTTGAAATCAGTTAGTAAATGAAGGTTCTCAGAGTCCATAACAGTTGCTATTTGGATATATTAATTGGATTCTTTATGCAGAGGTTATAAAAATTATAAATAAGCAACAGCAGTCAAGCAGGTAAAGGTAACTGCAGCAACATTTGTTCCCTGCAGGACCTGTGGAAGTGTTTTTAGACACAAAAGTCTTGATTCAGATAGAGAGAGATCCAGTTACTTTTTTTTAAAAAATGATGCTACTCATATATACTGCCTGTGATTTGTAGAGGATTTGGTGGCCAAACGACTATGTAACTGAGGAATCTTTTTTAGACACTAGTGAAGACATACCATTGGACAACAGCAGATCTGAGTTGCTCAGAGAAAGCTTCCTCTTGTTTGCGTTGGCATTGGCTCAGGGAGCAAATCCACACATACCCACAAATTCAGTACACACACTTGCTCTCAGCCTTTTTCACCCCTCTGCATCAATCTGTTCCCAAGCTGTTCCCACATTTTGGTGAAATTCCCAGGCTTATTCCTTGGCAGACAGGGACACTGGGGCTGATTACTTTAGCATGAACCCACCAAGACTGCCCAGTCTGCGTGCTCAAAAATTAAAAAAAGCAGCAACCTTGAGCTTTTTAAAGCAATCTAAATGTTATGAATGCAAAATCACAAAGAACAACATCGTTTAATTTTAGCACAAACACTTAAACGCTATAGTTTCCATGCTTTACGTTGATGCAGAAAGGCAAATTCAGACCTCACTGAGCAACAGAAATTCAAAATCTGATCTGGCACCAAATCAAATGCATATTTTCTCCCCATCTTTATGTCTCATAAATTACAGTTCTGGTGTGCTGCGCAAATATTACCAAGCTGTAAGACAGCTGTGCCCCATTAAAATGTGTTATGGTTGCTGATTTCCTACAGCTCACGGTCATCTCGCCAAATCTACTGCTAGTAATTAGAGGAGATGAAATGTTTAATTGTGCCTTAATTTTGATAAAATTTGACTGTCATCCATCCTATAATCAGGCATTATGCTTGCAAATCAACTTCAGCAGATGTAGGCAGGGAGACATGTGCTGACCTGACAGACATGTCTAGATGTCACAGCCACACTTAGACTGCATAGACCCCTGGAAACAGGTTGGTGCATTAATACTGATTAGCACACTGAGAGGTTCTAATGATTTACAATCACAGATAATAAGACTGTTTGCTAGTCAACAGTCCTCGTTAACACTCTGTGCAATCTGATGTTGACAAGTGTCTTGCAAAGCATTTTGTAACAATTTTATTAGCTTTTATGACAAGTAAGTGTATGATTTGGAAATATAAGAAAAAAGAAATCTTTCTTATGAATAATAATCTGAAAAGTGTGGTGTACATGTCAAGCCCACCCCACTATTTAGGTTATTTCTATATTTAGTTGCACTTCTCTATCAACTCTAACCAGCTGATCTTTCCCTGCTGAACGAAAGTCTCCCCACAGCATGATGCTGCCACCGCCGTGTTTCACAGCAGGGATGTGCTGTGTAAGATATATGGGGTTTGTTTTCACAAGAACTTCGCATTTAATTAAAAAAAAATTTTTTGGCCTCATCTGACCTTGACCCACATGTTTGCTGTGTTCCCGACATGACTCGTTGCAAATTGCAAATATATCTTATGGTTTTGTTTTGTTTTCACCACTGTTAAATAAAGGCCCAATTTTCAGAATATGCCTGATAAGAAAAAGCAACCCCCATAGCATGATACTGCCACCACCATACCACATTTCATCTTGTTTTTTTATCTGTTTGTTTTAATAAAAGAAATTGAAAAACGCATGCAGAAAAATTGAGTTTGCTTCTGTTAGTGAAAATGGAAAAAAAAAACTTTGAGCAATTCTCCGAGGCGCAGAGACGGTTGAGGTGCTAATAATCTGATTACTTCGCAGCTTTGCGAACGATCGCTGCCCCAACAAGAGCGGCGCATGCGGGTGATCTTGTCAGAATCGCAGGACGACAGGAAGGAAGCATGCTCTGACAGATGGATGACAGGAGAGCAGGAGTGGGAGAAGGTCAAGATGGGAGAGACACACAAAGCCTTTCTCACTGGCGGCCAGAGAGCGTGTGATTTCTCAGGGTGCTAAAGCGCGCAGCTCTGCCAAAGCACGACGCAGGCGAGCTGACAAGGGCCGCCTGTGGGGATGAAAGGACTCAAGATGACGCGGAGGAGAAGAGCCACGATAATGGCATAATGCAACAAAAGGCTGGACTGTGAGGTCAATATCCGACTGCTGTCGGAAACACTGAGAAAGAGCGTGTTTCTTCTTTTTATTTATGAAAGAGTCGACCTGTGAAGGAAATCTGCATATTTATGATCAACGTCCTCTGTCGAGAGAGTCCGCCCCCTCCCCTCGGGACATTAGGGGTGATTATTGTCATCTCAGAGCAAGTCAGTTTCCCCCAACATCACAGCATAAAACATATCATTACAAAGGGCCACGACAGGAAATGAGGCGCAGGGCAGGGCTCCAGCAGCAGCCCATCCTGATCGCAACGACCAACTGTCAGCCCTTCCTCCCCTCCATCCATATCGGCTCGTCTGCCACAGCTTTAAGCTGCAAGCGTGGAAGGATTTCACTGCAAACTTCTGAGTGTCTCTGCAGTGGTAGGACATCCTGCCTAACATGTGGCACCCACGATAATTACGGCAGAATTAACACAGGCGGGTTTATAGCCCTTCTGCCGCCGGGAGACGGCTGCCAGAGAGACACAGGCCTCATGTTTGAGCAGCCGCACTCGGGTCCAGACGCCCACCCGCCTCCAACACTTCTCACAGCAACAACTGTTCCGCAGGAGAGGACCACTTTCAGCGGAGCTGCCTGTCACAAGCCCTCTCATCCTCGCTGCAGAGGCTGCATGAAACGAGGAAAATGGCGAACTGCGAAGTGAGAGGAGCCAAAAATGAACTTATTCTCTGCATCTCAACCACCTGCCTCGATTGTTGTCAATCCCTCACACTACTGCCATCTTGACAGAGGCCATGTTGCTTTTGAATATGGAATAATACTTAATAGTTACTAACCACATTAACAGAACATGTTGCTGATAACGTCCACTGTTCATCTTCTACCTTTTTGATTTGAAGATTTAAACCAGTGACGTCCAAACTTTTACCATGTCGACTGAAAAACGTTGTGTTGAAAGTACGCAAAAATAAGTTTCTAGTGAAAGGATTATTTTTTTACCTGCTAAAAAATAAGCTAAACAGGCAATATTTGAATAAAATATTGTCAAAAAGAGGTCTGTACATCATCGCTGATTTGAACATCTGGCCTTTTAAAGAGAAATGTCCTCCATTATTTTATTTTGGGATGGAAATTATGTTTTCTTTATCCTTTTCAGCAATAAAAAAATAATAGAAATGTTGTTTATTGTCCCACAGTGGGGAAATTGAGGCGTCACAGCAGCAAAGTGACAGGAAATCGAGGCATGTTGTTTCATACATAGATAAGTCTACATAGTATAGAAAGAAGAAGAGTCATTTTTCCATAAAAGTGCTCCATTTTGTCAAATTTAATCAACGGGTGCTTTGAGCAAAAGCTGCTATGTTATGCTCACACGTTTACTGTTTCAGATCATTTTACTTTCTAAGTGAAAACATTAATATAAAATTAAAAACAAAACTGTCCATCAAATGGTCCACTGGCCTCATTGGTTTAAACTTACTGAGGAATTAAGTCATGCAATAACTTTAATGGAATCAGATTTTCTTGTTAGAGGAGTTTGTTTTGTAGATAACAGAACAAACTCTTGTGTATATGGTGAGTGAATCTGGTATCTAAAGCCTTTGAGTTCCCCTGTCCACAAGGGATGGGACATCAATAAAAAAGAGGCAACCACCCTCTTGTCCTTGATTTCCTTTTTTTTGTTGTTGCTCCAGGATTAAAGAAGAACATTTGCATTTTGAAATGCCATGATCAAAAACAATTACCCTCCTCCATCTGTATTTTTCTCACAGCAAATGAAGCGGATTACCAGCTTTGTGGAGCACTGGTTTCTTCCCTGCCTCTTCTCGCCGACGATATTTGAAGTTTCCCGCAGTAACTTCATTAGCTGTATTTTGTCCAGAATTAGTGGAGCGTGCTGAAAATTGCTAATGACAGATGTTTCTCCACACTGTCACACTCCTTGTATCATTTGATTTGGAAAGCAGCATACGGTGTTCAGCTCCATCAGTATGTCACAGACTGTCTGCAAACAGCTGGTCATAACTCAGTTCAGTGAAAACCATTACTTTCCAATGAGGAGCTGGACGGCATCCAAATTGGGGTTTTGGCATGGCCCCGGCGGCGCCCTGCATATCGCAGGTATACATGAAGGAGTGGCGAAGAGGTTTTCTAAGAGCGCGCTGTCTGCTCTGAAGATAACAGGGTCCCTTAGAGACGGGTTTTATGAGAGCTGCCAAAGGGGATGAAACCCGGATCAAATTTAAGATGCAAAGAGCCTTATATTTACACCTGTTGTACCTTTACACATTTTGGTTTGCTACCACTACAAACTTCAGTGCATGTGAAAGACCAACGCAAAGCGGCAGAGGAATAGTTGGGATTGGATTCATGTTGCAAAAACACAAAATCTTGCCAAGAATTTTGCTCCAATTTTTAGTGGACACCTCTTAGTACACTTGAAATAAGACAAAACTAACTTACAAGTAACTTTTTAGCAAGAAAAACAAGCTTGATTTGAGTAAATATTAATCTTGATGAAAAAGTATTAGTTCCATTGGCACATTATTTCACTTGTAACATGGGAAAATGTCTTCTCATAAGTGAAATAAGCCTGGACTTTAACTAGACCATTCAACCACATTAGTATGTTTTGATCTTAACCATTCTGTGGTATTTTTGGCTTTGTGTTTTAGGTTGTGTTCTTCCTCTCTCAACCAGTATCACCATTCATCTTCCCATCAACTGACCAGCTTCTATGGAATCGCCTCAGTCTGATGCTGCCATCACCATATTTCACCTTTGAAATGGTGTTTTAAAGGTAAAACAGCACCTTCTACATATGTCAAAACATTTCATTTGGTCTTATCTGACCAGAGCTCTGATAAGGTCAAAGTTTGCTGGAAAAGCAAAGTAAAACCTTGACACTTGTGGCTCAAAATGCATTAAATACAACCCCAGAAATTGAATGGTAATCCAGTCCTTTATTTTACATCAAAATACCTCCAATTTAATCAATTGATTTTACTTTAAAGCCTGTTTCATGTCATTGCTGTAGGAAAAATATCTCCATATTGCGTCATTCTTGACTCTTCATCCTGAGGCTTCATTTGCAATGAACAGTATTAAAAAGAGCATGCCACTTTCACCAAACATCATTATATTACACTCTGTAGCAACATGAGGCTTTTTTTATTTGCCAAAGGCAGCAATATATGTTGTTTTGTATGGTTGAAAGTTTCGCACTATTTTGTGTAAATATGCTGATGATTAATGATCATGGCGAGACAATTTTCCATCCTAAGGCTTAAAATAATGCTCTTTTTGAACCAGATGGAACGTTTCCCTTTGCTAACTGTAAATCTCATTTCTTTCATTATAAAGGTAGCCTTTAAATTTTATACATTTAGTTGTTGTATTTTGTGTTGTTGTTGTTTTTTTACAGAAATCAAAAATGCAGAAATTCTAAAACATAAATTTGATGCAATTAATGTAAAAACCATTGCAAAGTTGCAGTATAATTGACACATTTTTATTGAGATTTTTATTTTTATTTTTTTGTGAGGCTAAAAGCGCTGGCCAGCAAGCGCGGACTGTGTGCCAGGACATCTCACAGCTCAGCTGCTGCCTGCATTCAGCAGAAGTGTCATTGACACCTCGCTCCATCTCTAAAGATAAGGCAGCTATGATGTTCAGTGTTCCCAGGCTCTGTGTGTGTTAGTCATTATTGGGTCCAAGTGGTAAAGAGCTCTGCAGCAGATTAGCATGCTGACAGCATATGGCAAAATAATCAAAAATCATTCGTTTTAGATACAGCTTCCTCTTTTTCAAAGGACTATATTGTTAAAAATGTGTCTTAAATTGTTTCAAAAAGTCCACTAGTCAGTGATTCATTCATGACAGTGTAACTAATGTAACCATATTTATAGTCATTTTTTTTAAATTAGTTCTGTTTCAGTCATAAAATTCAATTAGTTTTATTGTCACTTATTTCATAAAGCAATAGAGATCCAAATGAAAACAACTTAACATTATTTACTAATAAAAATCTGAAAAATGGGATATGCTGATACAATCGTTCCTCTTCAATGCTTTATAGAAATTAACCTTTTTTTGTTTAAATTAGTCCTCCAAACCTCAAAAACTGAAAAGTCAGGTTGCCTCGAGATCAACATCTTGACGAGAAATTCCAATTGGATTTAGAGATGGACTTTGACTAAGCCATTCTAATACATAAATGGACTTTGATCCAAACCATTTCACTGCTGCTTTGGTTCTATTTTTTGGTTTCTATATTTGCATATGAATGTCTTCTGCAGCCACAACCAGGTTTTCTTCTAAGACTTGACCTGCTTCTTGTCGCCATTAACTCTTACAAATGCCACATCCTGTAAAAAAGAAGTATGCCCACAGGAGTGGGCATACCAGCATCACCAGTGCTGGCTTCTTTCGTTTTCTTTTTTTTCTTTCCCGTTTGTTTTGCACTCAAACCTGGCTGAAAAGACAGAGGAGCGCGGGGGCATAAATCGGCTCGACTCATAATGTAGAATTTTATTTTATTTTACTTTTTTTAAAAGATTTTACTCTTCTTTTCTTCATCTCACTGAATAAAGCTGTCTTTGCCTTTTAATTTACGAGGACGGACATATTTTGGTGGTTTTGTTGTTGCTGTTGCCCCGTACTTTTTCCATCTTTTGATTTGCTATCAGCTTCTACAAAACTTTATTCCTGGCCTGTTCAATATGTTCCTTGTTTGTCATGAGGCTATTTTTGTTCACTAATGGTCTCTATCAAACCTGTGAGGAACTAATATATTCACAATGAGATGCGTTGACACATATGTGATCTCTATTTGACAGTTTATATAGTCCCAAATTACAAGTTATGTCAAAATTGTGCCGAAAAAAGTGCTTTAAACGTGTTGCATTTCCATTATGTTGATGAAAAAATGCAACCACAACATAACCCAAGAGATCATTGGGCGCTAACAACACAGAGAAGTTCTGCTTACAATATCAATCAATATCAGGTTGTTTTGTCTCTTCTGTTGATGAACAAACTGACAAAAAGGGAGAAGCATTGAAATAACGAAGACAAATGTGTCGACTCGGTTCTGTGAACGCCATCCTTTCCGGTCCCTGTGGGTCAAATCTGCGCTGCAGAAGCTCGTCCTTTCAATCACGGTAATAAGGCTGATCCCAGTCGGAGCTGTGACGGCTCAGGGATGAGGATGTCCTCGTTTTGGTTTGCACAAAGTGATTCTGCTAACAAACTGGAATCCTTCCATTACTGCCCAGTAAACTGTATACAGACAATTTAAGGAAACAGTAATGTAAGCTTTGAGTTGTTGACGATTTATTTGAAAAGGGACTGTAGTTCTGAATCAGAGAATCTGCCAACAGGCTAATGGTATCTCTGGAGGAGCAGCAAAGATCCAGAGCTCAGGTCAAAGACTCTGTTGATATGTCAATTCAACAACAATCCTAATAACTACTTTGCAATTCTTTATAGTAAATATATTCATGTATTATAATGGCCCAAGTAAATCTAGACCTAAACTTGAAATCTGGCGCTTACAGCTTCTCCTTTTGTATATGAAGCTTAAATTGTTCTCCTATAAAAAGAGAAACAGAGAATAATTAGTGGGAAAATCAAGATAAATTTTTAAGAAAGAAATAATTCACATAAAAGTTTTGGGTAACACTTTATTTGAAGGGCCGTGCATAAGACTGACAAGACAGTGTCATAAGATTTACATAACAGCTTTCATGAAAAGTTTACTGTTTTAATTGACTTTTTATGCACATTTTATTAGAACTTTTCATTAGAATGATCATTATTGACTAAATAAAATAAAGCTTAAACTTTTAATGGACTTTTAATGCAACTTTTAGAGCAAATTTGCTTTAAAAGTGTCATTATTTACCAAGTGGTACTTCATGACAACATACCAACACAGTCATGAAGTCTCCTTCATTTTCAAGACCGTTGCTATGTCATGTTTACGACAGCGTCATGTCAGTCTTATCCACACCCCTTCAAATGACTTACCAAGTTTTGTCAACTAAAATGTGAATAAGTTGTTTCATGAGTTTCTTACATTTTTCACCCACAAGAAAAAAAAAGTTGTTGTGTTCCCTCTTTACCTCGTTTACTTCTCACATCCATGTTGCTTTCTGTGCAGAACAGTGAAGCAGCGCTATTTAGTCATGAACTTTATTTGTGCTTTCATGGTCACATGAGCAGTGAGCGCACTTCACAACGCTTGGGATGTCCCCGCTTTTAATGGGATGTTTTCTTTTTAAGTGAGCTGTAAAGAGGCATGTCTAATGAAGTCTTACCTCACATTCTTCTTGTTGTGGTGCAGCGATGCGGTCAGCCTCTCGTGCTTTATACAGTAAGTGTCAAATTAAGGCAAAAGTGACAGCATTAATACCTTTAACACAACTAATTGCTGTTAATAAATGAGATATCTTACCGTTTTTCTTCGCTGATCGTTGTCTTCAATCCCCTGACCCAAAACTGACAATTGTGTTAATTACGTCTGATGAGGTTAGGTGACACAAATTTACATTTAACTATGTTACAGTGAGAGGAAGAGGATGTCGCACCCTTTGCGTCATCAGCTCAGTCAGCACTAATGACAGTAATGCTTCCTTGAATTTAGTATTTAGCACAAATCTACTTGAGGTTCAGAAAAATAAGACTGGAGAAAATTATGTAAAAGACACAAGATAATGATGTTTTACCATGTTTTCACCAAACATATGGTAAGTTAAAATGTAACATGTCATAACCACTACAGGAGAAAATACAGAAATGTATCCATAGGAATTTAAATGTGTCACTTTTTGATTGTATTCATGAATAATTAATTATGAAACATTAAAACCTTTTTTTTGACATTTTGAATTTAGGATACATTGGTAATGGATTATTTTACAGTTTCTTTGTCCCCACTCACTGACACCGATGGGTAAAGCATAGAAATAAATTTTCCTAAGCACAGTACGACAACAGATTCAAAAGTAATTATAATTTTGGGAGGTAAAAGCAAAACAATATGTATTTTTAAATTTAAATGTAATATTTATTATATTTTGATTATATTTTACCTATATTTTCCCCCACAACCCTGTAAAGATAAACGTGTATATACAAAGGGTGAACAGACAGACAGATAGATTGACCTATTTGCTTATTGAAGAAAATTTGCATGTATTTATCTGTTATTTATATTATTTACTGACACAGTAAGTGATTATTTAATTATTTACAGCAAGTGAAATTAATTTTGAACATGTTTTATATGTATAATGTCCATATTGCATCAAACATTTACATTTAACTTTATTGTGTATTTACTTTCTGTTTTTTTTAGCATCTAACTTTCTCTGTGTGTTCAGTATTTATTATCTGTGTTATTTTTCTTAAATACACATAAATTATGAACAAGTGTGTTTTCTTTTCTTGAGTTGCAACCAATGTATTGTGTAAAATTTGTGCAAACAGTCAAATTATAAACACATTCACCTAGAAATGTTCAATCTAAATTTACTCCCACCTGCCCCGCACACACATTCGCATTTAAGTGAATCTGTGAATAATTCAGATACTTTTATCACTGAATTACATTTATAATTAATATATACATATACACTGCTATTTACTCATTGATTTATTGTCCATTTTTTAAAAACTTTATCACTTTATAAAACACTTATTTGTTGAATGGAAGCATCGTTATCACTTAATTCTATGACATCTTCTTAAAATATTTTGTTTTTTAATATTGGAAAAAAAATCTAATGCGGTAAAAACTAAAATGAGTCGTATAGTTTTTACATAAGTGGAGATTTTTTAAATAATCTTTCCTGTTTTATTGTGTTTGTCTGTATCTTCTGACCTCTAATACGTGTCTGTTGAAGACTCCCTTGTTGTGTCTCAGACATTGTTTCAATAAACTGCATCTCCCAGCTCAATCCAGCATGCCCTGAAGCTCCACTTCGATTTCTTCAAGAATCCCCTTCCAAACAAAAGCTCACATTTATCTCCATAATTGGTCGCAGCATTTAGGTGGATAAAGTGGTTATTACTGCATTCCATCGTTCACTTCTTCCTCTCCACTGCTCATTTCATCCTTTCTCTATTTATTTTTTTTATTTTTTATTTTTTATGAAACTGTTGAGCTGGTAAGTTCAATGCAGAGGCACGTATGCACTCTGGAAAGGTAATCTAGCAGCCAGTTGAGCCATGACAAATAGGGACAGCTGGCCTAATTGAATCATTTGAGCTAAGACAGCTCAACTTGGTTATCCCCTCTGCAGCCCGCGCTGATATTAGTGCGGGAATCATTAGCCATGAAATCATGTCTGCTCTCTTCGACTGCATCTTTTATGACATGACAGCCAGCCCGGCTTGTCTCTTTCGCTCTTGCACAGAGAGGAGCCGTTCATCATAAACAGGCAGAGGAGAAGGCAACCGGGGCTGAGTGGGATGTCTTTTTGTCTATTTCTGGGTGCTTGTGCTTATTAGGCTGTTTCGCCAGATGACAAGAGCAGTGCATTGTAGTTACAGCAGAGCCTGAGTGCAAGCAAATGATATTTTCCTCTCTGTTGGATTCAGAATATTTCTTTAGAAGATACTGTCTTTCTTTTTCAGTTAACCCTTTTTATTCGTTTTCTGTCAGCCTTTAATGAGACACAATTACATCGATTGAGGCCATTTAAGAGTAATGCAATCAGGTTGAGCATGATGGGCTCCGGCGGAGGATTAGTGGGCCCCTAGGTGGAGGAAAACAGGGGTACCGCGTGTTCTGAGAGCCCTCTGGAGTCACAGCCTGTTTGCTGTGCTTCTCACTGCAGGTGCTCACAAAGCATCCCGGGCAACATTAGAGATGAGAGGGAGAGAAAAAAAAACCAACAAGGAGAACAAGGGAGCAAATGTGTATGAAACAAATGGAAAATTATTCAATTATTTGAATTTCATATAGATAGAGCAATGGCTTCTTATAGCATTTGTTGCAATGAGATCAAATGTGAGAAAAGTTCAATGGTACAGTGAGATTATTCCCTCAATGGATGGTCCTTGTGCTCTACCTAATAATGGACATCCATTCCAGAGAGATCATGCCTGGTTTAATGGAGCTCATACTGGGGATACTGTGCAATGTTCAGGCCCATTTCCTTTTGACTCACATTGCAAAGGGGGTGGCATGACCCCAATGAGACGCCTGCTTTCCCCAGGTGGCAGTGAGCGATGCTCTTCTGCAGAAGAGGAGCAGGCGACCGAGGAGACCCCTCTTCACCCGCTGGGATGGGCTGAAGAAATAGACGTCCACACGGGCTTACCAAGGCTCAGCAGCACCCTTCAGCCCCCTCGGGGTCTCATGCCCACTTTCAAGGAAATTTTGACATAAGCAATTATTGAGCGTTAGGAAGTGACAGGTCTGTTCTAGGTTTCAAGCAGGCATGCAGAGTGGAAGCGGACTGGCGACTACCACTCCAGTTAAGCCAGTCCACCGAACTAACTGAGCTGTGCCTGTTTTCTTCCCCTCAGGGTTTTTTAGATGAGGCTCCTTCCCCCCTCTCTCTCTCTGGATGCTTACACATCATTAGGGTGTCTGTCTCATCCCCACTCCTTGTAGTTCCTGGTGATACAAACAATAATACAAATAGACAAAGTGATATGAAAGAAAACAATGCTGCAAAACATTTTCTGCAGAACAGATAAACTAGAAGTTCCACCCTATTATTGTGATTTTAAATAATTTTGTTTTGCAAACAATATGTATATCTGCATACATACAATATGTATGCAGATACTGCAAATATCTCTATCGAGAAATCTTCAATGAAAGTCTAAAAAATATAGGCCGTATTTGTATTCGGTGAGGTCTATTACCTCTATAAAAAAAATCCAGCCCATCTAAATGCCTTCATAAGTCACATAATTAACAAATAGAGCCCATCTGTGAGCAATTTAATCTAAGTATGAATCCAGCTGTTCTGTGAAGGCTACAGAGCTTTGTTAGAGCACATTAGCGAGCAAATAGTTTGAAGACCAGGCAGATGGGTCAGGGATAAACTGGTGCAAATGTTTAAAGCGGTGACAGGTTATAAAAGAATATTTCAAGCTTTGAATGTATCACAGAGCAATGCCATGCCAAAATGGCAAGGGTATTACACAATGCAAACTTAAAGATATGGCCGTCCATCCAAACTGGCCGGCTGCTGGCAGACCTTTCAGACCCATCATAGCTCTGGAGATGGGAGGATCAACCTTAAAGACAACCAGTAGTCATGTTCTCCACAAATCTCACTTTAATCAAACTCGTAAGTACAACAACCACACAATCCTCACTGTAAAGTTGAGTGATGCAGTTTCTTCAACAGATACAAGACAAATTGTAAGAGCTAAAAATAAAAATAAAAACTGTTGTGGTACCGAATACTCGAGACTGGAGTCGAAGGTCATGGTCCAGTAAGAAAACGACCCAAAACATGCAGTTAGTGACACAATCCAACTATTTTTAGAATAAAGTGTGGCTGTGTGTTAGGATTAACCTTCCCTTACAATCTGACTGACATGCAGTTATTTACCCAATAAAAACTAAACATTTTACATCTCCAGAAATGTAAAGCTGGGAGAGACATTTTCCAGAAGAACTGCACCCCTGCATGCAGTGAAAGCCGGATGTATTTATAGGCAAAAAGATTTTTGAATGTGTTCTGAAGGTATGTCTTTTTTACTTCCCTACTTTGTGTGGGTCACACAATTTCAAAAAAACCACCGCAACAAAACCAAAAGAGCTATACATACTTTAACAAGATATTGTATTTCGTGAGTATCATATGTGAATTCCCACTAACAGTTTTAGAAAATTATGCATTTTATATGTTTTAATTCCATTAACCTGGACCTCATTCCAAAGTACTTCTGCTGGTTTTGCTGAGATTTTCTTTAGACTTTGTCTATTTGAAAGGAAAGTCTATCTCCTTAAAAAGAAGCTGAAGCATCTTAAAAGAAACATGAAAATCTGACTTCTGAAAGGAAAAAAGTAGCAGCAGGAAAAGTGTGTTGTGTGGCAGACACGATAGACAACGCTGGTAATGAAGCATTGGCAGAAAGCGATAATTATTTTAATTAATGATAATGATTTTAATGATTCAACATTTTGGCTAATTGATTATGATTGATTGCACATTACCAAACAAGGAAAGTGAATCAGGGAGGTAATCAGGGAGATGACAGCACGGGTCAACACTACAGCGTGACGGAACATACACTACACATGCTAATCAGACCCAGAGAGACGGAGAGAGGGAGCAGCAGAGACGGGCAGATGGAGGCAGGGAGGATGAGAGGAGCAGGAAAGTGTATTAAACGAACTTAAAGATAAAAATGCCAGATAACAGGAAACATTTGAAAAACTTTCTCTGCTTTGTGTTTGTCGGTTATTTATGCAGGATTTTAGGCGCTCTTCAAATGTTGAAGTACCTCAGAGTCGGGAAGATGGTCCTCCATCTCCTGCTTCCTCATCATATCATACAGGACTGACCTCTGACCCAGACAGTGATTAACATTTGAGGCTGGAGTTCCTCTTCTCCGTCTCCTCTTCCTGTACTTGTCACAAGGATTTTATCACTTCTCAGGCTCACCACTCCACCTCTGTCATCAGCTCCTATTGTCTGAACCTTTAAGCCTCTCTTACAGCCAGTGGAGTTTGTAACATGCAAATTTCATGCAGAGGTGGTGCATGGCATGGTGGAGTGTCCTGGCCTATGAACTTCCACACCCACCCCCACACGGTTTTCTGTCCATGGGTGGACAGGGTTTGAGTTTAATTAATGAAATGTATGATAATGTGATTTCTTTAATAGAATGACAAAGTCTAATGGTGTTTTGTGATTATGATTAATATGGCTCTCTGGTGGGAGAGAGCATCAGCCAGCCGCTAAATGAGGACCTCAGCTCCCTCGGTTCCTGTGCTGGACACATTTCAGCTTCGCTTTGGATTTCTTGGCTCAGACAGTGCAGAGTGTCTTGCAGCTCAGTGTTTTGTAAAGACAGTTTAAGATTTTGGAGAGTACCTGTTCTGATAACTCACAATAGATGGATCTCAGTGCAATGGCACTTTAACAGAGAGATTCCTCTTATTGGACAAGAAAAACTGGCTCATGGGGAAGATTGTAGAGCAATGTTGAGTTTTTAATCACCTTCACTTTTTGGTTATATTAGCTTCCTGTAGTTGTGTGTTTTTTTTTTCCTGCCTATTTGTCTCACCTTTCACTGAACTGGCACTTGTACGTCACATTAATAATCCATCCATCCATCCATCCATCGTCCTGCTTACCTAGTTAGGTGAGTATGAGGTCACTGAAAAAAAAACAGACCTCTTTTTCCACTGTTACTCTTTGCATCTCATTCTGGTTGATCCCTTAGCCCATGAGATGTTTTCCAGTGAAACCCTAACCCAAAGAGCTACTCTGAGATTTCCAGATCAGAGTTCCTCTTCTCCATGACAATTACCTTAAGATCCTGTGTGTGAAGAATAAAAGCAAAATCCAAGCAAATCTGTAATTTTTTCATGGCACAGTTTGTGTGTTCTCTCCTGAAAAACCTAAGCTTCAGCTTTATAACCAAGAAGTGACTCGTGTCTTTATCAGGTAATGAGACGTTCTAGATCAAAACACTCGTCTCCTGACTCTTTAAATCACCACCTGTCTGAAGGTTGCTTGAAGGACTCATGTGCAGCCATTGTCTGGAGAAACAGTAGGCCTAAAGGAAGCGATTCACCACAATCGTTTGTCACACTGATATTTGGTAAATGTGATAATTAATACTGTAATTTCGCTAAACCCACTCTGTGAGGTCCGTAATTAAAACTGATGTACCTACTTAGCGCACCAAGCATCACAGGTGGGCCCAAATTAATCTGCAAATAGAGCTAAATTGCCTGTGCTTAGCGTTTTCGTCAACATCCCTCACTTTGGGGGGAAGAATCGGTAATTAATTTTTATATAACAAAGCCATAAATTTGAGGTTAAACGCAGCCTTGACAACAGACGCGATGACAGCAAGAGACCTCATCTAGACATCCCAGATGGGATCCAAGAGTCCGCTTTCTCCCAAGAACTTGGCTGAGACTTCTTTTGACAACTGTTAGCTACAGTAAACACAGGAGCAGACATTCAGAGGCAGAATCTCTTCTACTTCCCTGTTCGAGTCTTTTGGGGAACATTTACATAAATTAAATTGAAAGCCACCTTTGGGGACGCAGAATAAAAACTGAAATGATTGCGTCCGGATGGAAGCCAAATGAATGAGTGGATTTTTAATTTCAGCATGCAGGGAAGTGAAGTTGCATTCATACAGTGGTGGAAAAGTACATGCAGTTCACACTTCTGCAGTACCTCAACAATAAGCCAAAGGTTTTTTGATAGATTTACAATAAAAAGTTCCCTTTTCTATTCAAACGTTTGTCCTGCTGAAACTATATGATTATTGCTCAAGTGGATAGTTTGCATTTGGTAGAAGAAAATGGAAATGAGTTTCATTTTGGGGAGGTAAATTACACAATAGTCATTGTTATGAACTCAAAGCCACTGAAAATGTGAAAAGGTGTCAAATGATAAACAAAAGTAGGTAGCATGCATCAATGTTAATTACATGGGCCTAAAATGATGTACATTTCATTTTATCTACATCTGCATCTGATGGTCTATTGAATTCTGATCCTTAGCAGACAATCCTGAAGGAGATTCAGTTTGTGACTTCAATCTTAACCACACTGTAGGAGGACGTAGAAGGACAATAACCTGAAACACAATAGCAACTCTGAATGGCTAAGAAAATAAACAACGGTCTTGGACTGGACTAGATAAAGTCTGGACTTAAATCTGATCCAATCAGGGATTAAAGTTAAACAAAACCTCCAGTGTGACTATCATAGAAACTTCCTTCACAGTGAGATAAAAGTGCCAGTTACTGCAAATGCTTGGTGAATGTTGTTGCTGTCCAGGGTGGTTGAAGTTAGGAAGCAATTACTTTTTCACAAATTACCAGGATAGTGTGGGTAGATTTTTTCTTCAATAAATAAATAATACAATAAATATGTATCTGATATTCTACATGTTTGATTATGTGAAACATTTTAATGAGACAACAAAAAGAATTGCATTTTTTTTCACATAACTGTTTTTAGTTTTGCAAATTACCCAAATAAATGTATAAATGAAGAGCACAAAGACAATACAAAGTTAAACTAAACTGAAAAACTATCACTATCAGAGATTTCTTGTATTTGTTTTGGACAGAGCAAAAACCGGCCCCAGGGTTATTGTTGAGGGAAAACGGCGAATTAAACTAAACGACAGTCAAATCAAAGTAATAATCACATATTTATGAATATTTAATGCGGTCATGGCAAATAAGGCGAGTAATTAGGACTTTCCATGATTTAGTAAATTGTTATTTCATGTTAATGAGAGATCTTCAGCTTTTTCCCAATGAATAATTCATAAAAGAAGCCCAGAAAGTTTTTTTTTTGTGTGTGTGCATGTGTGTGTGTGGAACGAATCAGGAAGTTTTCTGTTGATCAGTCGTGCACACGTGTGCAGAGACGCACGACTGCACAGCTTTGTTTCACTTCTTATTGCTTTTGTTCAGCTTGATCCTTGATTCTTCTGGAAATGGCAACATTTTTTTATGTACAAGGCAGCCGGCTCCGAGTAGTTTTGGAAGAAGAGGTGATACTGGCATCACACACAAGCGCCTGTTCATGGCCATATTTGCTCAACAAGTATCCAAAGAGGAATAGTTTAGAAATTCAAAAAAAAAAAAAGGGGGGGGGAATAAACTGGTGAGATGGAAGACAAATGTGCCACTGGCTGTCGAACGTTTCCGGAGCGCCAGGATTTTGTTAGTGATCGGTGGACAGAGGAGATCCTGGCTTACTCGAGGGGAATTGGGTGGGGGGGGATCTCCTTCTAAAGGGGTTAATGTGAAGGCGGGGGGAGAGGATGTGGGTGGGGCAGGAAGGGCAGCGAGTCAGAAAACAAGAGCAAAACAAATCTGTGATCTGGAACTCTGAGAGCAGCCACTCAGGAGGGATTAATGAGAAGTAGGAGGCTGTGAAATTATGTGCCCTTTGAGTGGGGAGAATGGCCCTACCGGAGCGTGGCCCTGAAATGAGGTGAGACAAACTTCACCTGATCCACAATTAATGGCATCATGCGGATGGGTGACACTGAGGAAGGAGGAGGGGGAAGAAACGCACAGTTCACTTTGTGGAAATTATCACCCCTCAAAAAGAAGCAGCCATTGGAAACTAGGGGTTTAGCAAGGAGGGGAAAGAATTCTACGCGTGTTTTTTTGTTTGTTTTTTTTTTCTAGAGATGTACACAGTGAATAAAGCGTGGAAAGATTTAGGCAAAACGAGGGCAGAATATAGTTTTAAGACAAATAACAGAATGGAAAAATATAAATAAGGAGCAAAGAAGTGAGAGACAGAAGGGGGGGAAATGAGGTAGAGTTGATTGCACACAGGGTGAAGAGCAATAACAGGAGCCCGAATGATTAAGTGGTGTTAGGGACCAGGAACACTTGTTTGCAAGGACAATCTTTGTGTGCTTTTGTTGTCTGCCGGCCGCCTTTATCTTTGTGTAATTCTTCGTCTGATGAAATGTGTTTAAAGAGATGAATTGGGATCGGAGGAGCCGTCCTGACATGATTATGAGGGATTCATCTGCAGCCATCTGCCACCGTTATGAAGGGAGGGTTGGGTGGGGGGGAGGCTTGTGGAGAGATAGAAAGGGAGGGAGGGAAGTGCAGACCTTCTGTTCGGGAGTCTTGCCACAGAACCACCATTAGACAAGCCTCTGGCTTCCAGTTTATCATGGAGACTTCCTTTATCCTAGTATGTGAAGGTGAGCTTCATATCAAATAAAAAACAGGAAGTCCTCCATTTGGCAGTAGAGCACATTAAACCACAAGCTTTAATATAGAGAGGCATTGTAAGTCCTTGTATGAAATGCTGTCTTTTTGTCATATTGTGTATTATAGCTGGTGCTCAGTCTGCAACATGGAAATCAAAAGTGCCCTGCAGAGGACAGTGAGGGGAACTGAGTTAATAGTCTTGTCTTTGTGACTACTATTACCACAGCTAAATGTAAAATTAAGTATCCTTCGATAATCATATTTAATATTGACTTGATAGACAAAAAGAGCCTTCGAGAAGACAGTCAGGGAAGCCAAACATCGATGCTCCCCCCAAAAATTCCAACTTTAAAAAAAAAATTCCATCTACTTATTGTGTTTTACATGTATGTCTTGATTTCAGAAGATGATTCTGTGTGCCTTTGTATGAACTGAACATGATTTGCTGGGGGGCAGTGGTGTGGCCAGCAGCTTTGCAGGAGGGGTCACGGTCATACCTGACCTCCCATTGGAGGTGCCATTGAAAACGAATCTTGCTTTATATTGTCACTTTATTTAAAATATGTTTGTGGCGCTTGGCATCACCGTTGTTATCAGCTGGAGTGGAGTGTACTAGTGATGTTATTCTGTGTTCTTCTGTCATACTCTTCCACAATTTTGCATATTATTATTGGATAGCATAGCATATTGGCACATCCGGTCCAGTTGCTAAATGGTAGACAAGAAGTCGTACAGAGCATTGTGAGGGAAACTGTGATTATTAGCTTTAGCATTAGCTTTATGGTTCTAATTAGCTCAGAAGAATCAAACAATGTCCCTTTTTTCATATTGCATATCATCTTATACTGTTCTGCAGCTGGTATTCCAGCTGCAATAAACAAAAGGGCCCTGCAGAGGGTAGTGGGGGAGTAGAAATTATTAGCATAATAATTAGCATTATGGGTGCTAACCCTTAAATCAGTGCATATCATTGTGTATTTTGCAGCTACTACACCAAATCCAACACAATTAGACAAATCATGTTGTCTAATCATGATTTGTCTGAAATCATGATTAGTTTTCAGACAAAAGCTACATTTCTGTCAAATTAAATGTTGTTTTTTCTCCATTAGTAAGGTGAACTGAGAGGGAGCCGTCAATATGATGAACTGACGTATTTTACATCATCTATATATCTGAAGGCTTCACTAATATGTTATCCACTTTTGCAGTGTATAATAAGCAATGAAACATGAAACTGATTTGAGTCGATATTTTCCAGGTACTACTTGTATTAACCGTGATAAAAATAGCACCTTCAGATTCAGTCTTGTTCACACACCAGTTGGAGAAGAGGGCACAGCAGATGGGTCCGTTGCTCATCACAATGTCCACTTGTTCTAAAGGGGGAAGCGGGGGCCTCGGACAGCATGTCTTAAGTTGTGTAATCAGCTCTTGGTGTCACAAATAAAAATCACGCGTTTGCTTTTTTTCTCAGGTTGTTTTTTTTTTTTTTTTGCCATCTTGTTTAAACTGAGACATTTTCTGGCACCACTGAATGTAAAAGATTTTTTTTTAAATTGCATTTCACAGACCGGTGTGGTGTCATGAGAAAATAAATCACTTCTTCTTACAAAGTGTTGCTGCTTTAACAGCATCTGGCTCCCAGTTTTTCATAGAATCGTCTTTGTGAATTGACAGCTGTTCTGATTTTTTTTTTCCTCTCCCCCCAAAAAATCAAGTAGTTCTCCTGTGTTTTAACAAAGCAGCCTCATTTCATTCTCTCCCACTTTACAACTCAACCATCTCTTCATATTACAGGTCAGCGCTGCGGTGCTTAATTATGTGCCGGCTGCTTGGGGGCCTCTAATAACCTGTCATTGAGGGGAATTTGAATGTCACACCATTTTGTTGGGCCCTAATGGCAGCAGGCAGATCCACTGATGAGCCGTTTTGGGACAATTACAGAGGATATTCAAATCACAGGTCCTGGGTGTGTGGCGAAGAAACAGTCGCGCGCACAGCCTTGATAGAGGCTCAGTCCGAACCCAGTACATGCAAGAACACGTGCACGTCCACACTTGTTGTATCTTGACCCTGCAATCCACATCCTTTGACACACATAGACGCAATCTCTCTGCCCCCTCATTGCTGCAGCTCAAACTGTTTCACTGTAGCCTGAAAGCTTTTATTATCCATCTAATCCAGCGATGTCATCAAGCCGGGAAGATATGCATATCATGAATTATTTTGACACTGGGACCTTTTAATTTTCACCGGCAATATTTCATCCCACCAATCAGCGCCTGGAGTGGTTGTCGCCAGGCGGACATAGTGGTGTCAGAGGACGAGACCCCCCACCCCACACCCATCCTCCTCCTTTCCATCACTGCCAGAGAGAGGATCCAAATCTTCCAGGGGACTGTAATGAGTTAGGGCCACAATGGTGTGAGTGTGTGTGCATCTCATCAAGGCCCCGTGCAAACTGCAGGAGGCAACGCACAATATGAGGAATGACATGTTATGATAAAGACTCAAATACTTTGACATAATTTTAAAAAGGAAGACAGCCAAACTCATAAGCTACTGGCTCAAGTTGCACTTCAATATTTCAAAGTCAACCTATATCAAGTCGTTGGACATTAAATATGCTGAGTTATAAGTCAGTGCCAGACTCTACAGACGTTCGCCTCTGCACGATTTTGTTATCCAGAGTTGAACTCTGTGAACTTTAAAAATGGCCAAAGAGTTAATCTCACAGCTTCAGTCTGTGCTGCTTGAAATTGAGTAGAAAGGTTATGGTGATGAGTTTGATTCTGGCCGCTGTAGGTGATTCTTCAAAAATCATTGTTGGAATAAAGAGGTTCCTCTGAAAAAAAAAACAGAGGACTGGTTCATATTTGTATTTTCAATAGGTTAGATCATCCCCACAGTGATTTTTCTTATCTCTAAAAAAAATTGACATCAGCAGCAGCAGCAGCAGATTATTCAAAATGTTGCTGCCAGAATCCTGACCAACACCAGGAAAAATTTATCAAAGCACACCGGTTCTTACATAATTTCAATGGCTTCATGTTTGTTGAAGGATAAACTTTTAAATTCTTCTATTTAAAACTCTTTTGCACCAAAAAGTTTTGGGGGCAAAATATGTTTTATGAATTTTAATTTTGGACTTAATTTACTGAATAGCTTGAATTGTTTGGTGATATTCTAATTTATTGCACTCCATTTGTATTTAATGCTAAGGCTAAGGCTATCTAGCTGTAAACTCAGAGGCATGGCATTCCCTCACCGCTGCCTGCAGTGTGAATGTGCGGAGTGCTCTGTGTAACTCACCCAGCTCCCAGTAGAGCGGGTATTATGTGAGCAAATTGGATGCTTAAACAGTAAGTCCATGACCTTCCCTCATCCTGGATGTTGACCCCCGTATAAAGAGAGACATTACATCTCGTTACACAACAACACGGCCCCGGCGCCTTACCGGAGATAAAGAAAAATGTCTCAATTAAATCTTCACCGGGGCCTCTCTGTCGAAGAGTTATCACTGCTCTGGCAGGGCTGATCGCTTACACTCACACATCCTCAAAAGTTATTTGACATAAATTGCAGGAGTCACATCATTTCCTGCCACAGTCTGAGCGGGATTTACGGCTGATCCCATTGACTGGGAGCTGAACCTTCAATAAAACTCCTCAGGAGACTCACCTTATCTCCTCTGCATCAGGGCCCCATCTTCCCCGAGTGCAGATTAAACATGCAAATATACGCAGGTGGGAGGGTGATACCGAAAACACGTTTATGCACATGGAGCTTTCTGCAGGCAAGTGGCCTGATATGAGGTGGAGGCATGAGGCTGATTGAGTTTTATCAGCAGGAGGAAGAGTGAAAAGGAGACTCTGTATTGCTGCTTATCTGAGTCGGAGAGGGAAATTATATGAAGGTTTTATTTGAAAATAAGAGGCGAGGGCTGCATGTGCCTTGTGTGAACATCGCTGGAAATCTTTGAGAGAGAATGAAGGACTGAAACAAAGTACTGAGAACACTAACTACTGAAGCATTGTGATTGAGAACAAAGTCAGAAAATGGCTACAACTTGACAATTCTTTTAATGGCGTTTCAACCCAACATGTCAAAAACCTACAGCTAAGCATCCTGAGTTTGGTCTGGACGGCTCACTTTCTCCTCTGCCATCTTTCTGTCTCTCTCTAGTGGTGGAGTGCAGGAAATAAATTTCAGAAAAGTGTTTGAGTCCACTGGCCCATTTATGCTTCATGCTAATAAATACCTTCAGGATTCTGAAGGTATTGTCAGTGGCACTGCTGTGTGTAAAGTCTTCTAATACATTCATCTTTTATTGCATATACTGAACATTCACATTTATTTTGAATGTAAAAAGTAGCCAAATTCTTAAGTTTTGGTTGAACTTCCCAATTAAACCTAAAGTTTTAGGAAAAAAAAACACTCTTCTGGAAGTCCAGAGGGGTCAGAATTGAAACTAAACAAACATCCAGATGATGCAGAAACTGAGTAAAGGCCTTCTCCACAGCTTGGCACAGGATTTTATTGGAGCCTCAGCATCAGCAGCATCAGTGGCTCCAGGGCTTCCAGCTGGACTTGGCGCCTACCTCTGCCTGCCTACCAGCACCTCGGCTTTGTGGTGTGTGTGGCGGGGGGTTTAGAGGGAGTGGTAGGCAGGCCACAGGATTGCCCCAAGGCAATACGATTATGCACCAGCAAAGAAAACAGAATTTTCTCTCCTCTCTCTCTCTCTGCGTGGGGAACGCTCGCCACCCTCAGCAGTCTTATTTGAGACGTAGAGGACGACTGAATGGCAGCGATGTGAGGTAAAAGTATGCCAAACAAACGAAACAAGAGAACAACAGCGACAACAGAAATTAAAAGCCGGCACCATTTCTCTTATTTCAATGTTTATCGTCGTTCGCGTTAACAGTGTACAGGAATCTACAGCTTTTAAAATCTGCACAGGTTATATTACATCTGCCAAGTTTGTACACAAGAGATTACATTTTTGAGGGTTTTGTCAGAGGCTCTTTCTCGATATTACCGCTGAGGCAGACAAAAAAGAAAAAAATCTGAACAGGTTTCAAGTATTTTCTTTGCAAAATGAGCTGAAATACTAAAAACAAACATGCAACAAAGATTAACTGCAACGTGGACAAATAAAGAAGAGAGTAATACTGCTGACATATGCGCGTCCCGCTGACGTCAGTCTGCAAAGTGTTGTTGACATATGATGACATTAAACAGAAAAAAATTATTGCTTTTCAAACCATGGCCACCACCAGTTTTGCTTTTCTCTGCCGTTTTCTCAGTTTGAACCCAACCAAACGTGACGTCTCCGTACCATGAAAGACGGAAAGTGGCCCGGTCAGCACTGGATGTAATAACTGTTAATGACACAAGTCAGAATAATTAAACCTGAGGTGAAATTCAGGAGTTTAAAAAGAAACACCAGCTGCTACGAGCTCTTGTTGTAATTTGTGACCTATAATAAAAGCCAGAATTATTCAAACTAAAAGCAAAACAAACAAAAAGATCCTTCACGTCAGGGAATGAGGCACCATTTACAAAATATACATCTCCTCCACAGCGTTTGTGTGAGTCCTTCGAATGTGAGAGTGTGCTCCAACATGATCGCTGCTTTAAGGACACTGCTGGCTAAGCTGTCATGACAATACTGCGTAAAAATGGCCGAGGAATTCAGGGAGACACGCGGAAATATTTACCAAGCAGGCAGCTTCATCATGCAGAGCTGTGGTGTTACTGACAGATCACAACCCAGGTTGATGTGAAGGGGGAGGCTGAGAGCAGAGGTAGCATCGTCAATGAAGGACCACTAACAGAGGAGCTCACCTTCAGAGGTTACCTGCATACGGTTACGTTGGATAGATTTAAATTTTCTAAAGAAATCAAACACATTAAAAGGGTGTAACAAGCGGCATCTAAATACTTTAAAAAATCATCCAAAAGTTTCATTATTTCAGTAATTCAATTTAAAAAGTGAAATACATTGTATAGTATCTGGATTCATCACACCTCATTTTGATGACTATGGCTTACAGGTAATTAAAACAAAAAAATTGAGTTTGTCTGACAATTTTTACAGCACATAGGACCAATAAAGCATTCATTTCGATGCAGAAATCAAATGCTACAACCAAAACCAGCCGAATGCCCTCAGTCAAGTGAAATAAAATTTGTCTCGAGCCGCAAATATGAAATAGAAGACGTTGCAGGGAAAACCACAGTCTGGAGAGGACTGTAAAGTAAACCCATTCCTTAGATTTTAATATCTACAAGGTCTGGACTGAAGAGGAGTCAGAACTTTACACAGATGTATCCAGGACTTGAGCTACGACTGACTGTTTTGAAGTCATGTGCTGATGTTGGTCCCCTGAGTTTCATGAAGTCCAAACTCAGCACAGACATCTACCAGAAATGTTACAGCAGTTCATGCTTCCACTTCTAAGTTTTGTATCGTTAATTTAATTTTAAAACAGAACTTTCATGCTGTAATTCACACAAGAATGAGCCAAACTGAGAGAATGACATTTCCGTTCTAAAACCTTTTTTTTTAAATTAATCTAATGTAATATTACAATATTTCACAGAACTGAATTTTGGGTTTTTGTTAGCTGTAAGCCAGAGTCACCAAAACTAACAGAAATAAACGTTTGAAATACAGCCAGGTGAAAGGAAGCTTCACTTTTTAAACTGAATTACTTCATTAAATAAACTCACAGATGACATTTGTGAGACAAGCCCTGCACCATTCAGCCAAAACACTCATAAGTTGTGATTTAAAAATCACAATTCAGTCCAACGCATGGCTATGACTGAATCACAATTCAGGCGCTACTCGCTGCTCATTTAGCCGCCGGCTGAAGGAGCAGCGGTTTCTGCTGGTGTCTACCTTTTTCTGCGAACTGACAGCCTTTGCTCAGAGCTCTCAAATCATTTAATTATGAATAAATAATTACAACCAACTCAAAAACCACACAAAATATTTGCAGACGTAGGCAACGGGCGAGATTGGCACGTGGCTTGCTGAAAAGAACAAACAAAACGTGACTGAAAATGTGACAAATTTAAAGGCTAAAGACTCTAATGAGGAAATATTGGAATAGATGGAAGGAAATGAAGAGCTGAACTCATGCACAGAAAGAGATGAAACTGAACCTCCCATTTATCTACTAGTTCAACATAGCATTACTCATTTCCAGGAAGCTATTTGGTTCTGCTGGATATAGAGTCCTTTGGCTATGTCCTATAGATATCTGCAGTTAGTTTATAGTTGTGAACAAACAGCTTTGTTGTGGGATTTGTAGCCTAATATTTGCACATGTTAAAGTTATTGCATGTTCCAACTGGCAGTCCAGCACATGTGCTGTTGAGAGGGGAACCTAAAACTAGTGATGCAGGGTGAAAACCGACACTACGCTGAGTGAGACGCGGGAAGATGTCACCAGTAGAATGAGCGTGTCAGGAAGTTGGCGGCCGTGCTGAGCCAGCCCAGGCCGTCTGTGACCGACCCAACCCGGGTGACGGCCTTGTCCTGCTCCTGCGATGGACTCTCGTCTTCAGGTAGGTAGTCTGGGATGTCTGTGTTCTCTTCCACCAGCACCGAGGCGTCCTCCTGGAATGGTACCATCAGCTGCAGCAAAGACATAGAGTGAAACGCACCGAACATGAAGAGTGTTTTGTTTACAATAATCGATGCGATTTATCTAAAAATAATATCAGCTAAAGAAAACAGTTAATAACTTAATAGGGTCACAATGAAGCCAAGAATCCTCAACTGTATTTACAAGACATGACTGAGATTTGACTGACCCCTGCTGGCCACATGATGCATAGTTACAAATGTTTTCTCTGTGTTTAAACTGCAAGAACCAGCAACAAATCAGTTTATCAAAACGTTATGTTATCACTTATATTTTTAATATCATTGTGGACAATATTAATACCATAAAGGACTAATTGTAATACAGTTTGTTGCTTATTATACTGGATGGATAGAGTTTAACTGCGATAGATAATGAAGTAATCAACTAATCAGGTGAAAAGTTCAAATGAGAATTTAATTTTCATTCTGACGATCGATATTTTTTGAAGTACAATTTTGTTTACAAAAACATCAATTGATTTTATTTATGGTTTCGGTTACGTGTAATTTTTATTTAAATTATTTAAATTATATTTATTGCTTTTGGCTGTTGTGTTTTAGTTTGAGTATTTAAAATATCTTCCAGTTCTGCTGTTAAATTAAAGTTGATTAGTCTTAGGGATGGAAAACTTGCATTGTTATGCCATTATCTTTATATTTCTTTAAAATGTTCTCAAATCAATTTCACTGGTTAACTCAATAATTTCTGGGATAATTTATCACCCAGAAACATTTGTTAAATGCCCACCAGTGACACTAAGTCACAAAGTGGCGTGGAAGCCCATAAGTGGCAATATTTCCCAGTCATAAAGCCATCTCATGATTTTCATGAAGCAAAAATGTCCACAGATACACACCACATCTAACACACTGACCTATCATCTGACTTCCTCTGTGGGGGGGTAACTTTTTGTAAAGCAGTTTGAGTAAACAGTGCAACTTCCCAGCTGTCCTTACCTCTCCGCCATCCTCTGTCTTCACCACCTGCTGAGCCTTCATCACTTTGGTAGAGTTAATTGCTGTTCCCAATGCCTGAGAGAAGACATTCAACGTCATAAAATTAATCTATCCAATGATATTACACAGAGAATCGGTTCCCGCTGCCCCCCATAAATCGAGGGTAAACGTGAGTGGTTATCTATTTCAAAGGGAATACCTCGGCTTTAAGGTCGGAACGGATACGGACAACGCATCGCTTCACGGCCATCTGGAAGGTGAAACTGATGACTCCTCGTATCTTTAGCAAAGCCTCCTCACACAGGCTCCTTCGAGTCTGACGAGACAAAGGACACAGATAAAGAGATCCCAAAGGCATGTAAAACTATCATTTTGTTTGCATGAGCTATTAAATATGGAAACAGCTTTCAAATGCTGCACAAACATTGAGCACAGAGTTTTGAGCCTCTGCAGCGTTGTGCGTTAGTGCAGCCCACCGGAGGCCGTCTGTCTGCAGTAATGTAATCAGGCTCGATGCAGGCTTCCTGCTGAGCAACATTCAAGTTCAATCTCAGCATCCTGCTGTTCAATGGCTGACATTTACAACCTGTGCCCTTAACCTTCTTATAAGCCGCGCAGACGCACCTAAGATGATGTGTTCATATCTGTGATTATGACAGCAGCAAACATGTTGATCTAAAAGGGATATTTGCACATCAACCGACACCGGGTGTGTGTGTCAATGTGACAGGGGCAGGGTACAGTCCTGACGCGCCGTGTGAACACTTACAGAGTCATCCAGTCCGTCGATGTGCAAAACTACAGTTTTGGCCCTCTTGTTGTTGGAGCCGAGGAAGAAGTGGGCTTTACGGCGGCAGGACGCAGCAGCTGCCTCGGCCTGCTCAGCCTCTTCTTTACCAGCCGACTGCAGAATCTCATATATCTCGGACGCCAGCAGTTTGGTCTCCCCGGGCGACGTGCTCCTTCAAGGTCAGAGAGAACCAAAGAAAAACAATTTGGAAAAGTAGTCATGTGAAAATGTAGCAAAGTGATCGGTGTCAATCAAATGAATGGAGGTGTGGATCGATAAATATAAGAGTCAGGCTAAGAGTGATTTTTTTTACAAAATGAAGTCATAATGATAAAGAAGCCCTAGATTTTCTTTTAACAAATCCAGATTGCAGCATTTAACCAGGCATCAAAAATTTTGAATTTTGCTGAAGTTGTTCTTGATACATCCCATTAAATCTTGACTAAATAAAAGGACTGTCGCCACAGACCCTTAAATAAAGCTGTTGTTATGTCTTTCACTTCAACAGGCTACACTTCCATTTAACAACAAACGACTGGCCATCATTTGTATTTGTATTGTTTTATTATTTTTTGGCTTGTTTATAATTTAAATTTAAAATAATTACATTCATCTTCACATCAGTTAAGAGTGAGAATCATGTATGTTGACTGTGTGCGCAATCAGCATTTTGTATTACTGCCACTCTCCAGTAATTCAGCTTTAATAACACTCAGCCTGAAATGACAAGTGAAAACCAACATTGTGTCCAGAAATACTACAGAAACTGCCCAAGCAAAACGAAAAAAAAAATCTAAGGTTTATAAAACGAAGTGCATCATAAGCATGCATTTCTGACATGCTGCAGACAGAGACTTACTTCTGCATGACATTCTGCAAGCTCAGCATCATGCCCAACTCGCCCTTCAGCTTCTCTCTGTTGGCCCGACATTCTGCCAGGTACCGCACAGCCTGCAAGGGAGAGGGGCAGCTTTTATCTGTCTGCGGTTAAACGTCAGAGAAGTGTTTTAAACGAGGCACTCATGGTCAGCTGCACATACATTACCAAAACTCTGATTTCATAATTAATAAGTTCTTACATCAAACCACCAAAATGCGTAGCAGCACTAACATGTGGTGCTGCACAAAAGTGTTTCAGTGAATTAAAATAGGAGGATGAGAGAAAGGCTGGGCTGTATTTGCATCACAAAAAACGAAATAAGCTTACAGCTGCAAATAAAATCTGCTTCTATGCAGTAAATGTGGGAAAGAACAAAAAAACCCACAAATTTAAACCACTCATTCACCAACTGAATGAATACACTTTATTAATACGAAAGAGATATTTGCATATTTCAGAAAACACAAGAAAACATAGTTAGGACAGATTTTGTGTAACACTGTTTATGTCGCTATTTTTTTCATATAAATCTCAACAATCTCCGTCTTACGGCATAAAGGTAGAAAAAAACTTTAAAGGTTTCAGGTAATGCTTACCAACAGTGCAGAGTAGACAACCTGTGGGTTAGGATGGTCGAAAAAAAGGATGAGTCCCGGCAGGCAACCCTGGTCCTCAACTATGGCTCTTCGATTCAGAGGGTCCGCAGCGAGATCTCTCAGCTGGTTTACCACAGTCAGTGCATCCACCTCTGCACTCATGGTGCCTCCGGCTTTAATGGTACGTGCATCAAACCAACCTGTTCTCTTTGCTGAAAAAAGAACAATGGGATAAAATTTGAAATCCGACTTTCTGAAATTAAGGTGAACGGAAAATATAATTTTTCTTGTGCCAATTATTATGCTACGAATTGTCAAAGCTGAAGTCTTAAAAACAGTCAGATGACTTTAGCAAAATTTAAAATCCCTATTACTTGCAAAAAAAAGTAATATTAGAAACCCCATAGTAGACTTTATCTTTTTTTCTAACAAATTTGATAATTTTACACAAAATTCAGCTCAGGTGTATCAATTTTCCACTGATTATTCAGATATTTCTACAACTTAGTTGGATTAAAACGGTGGTAACTTGAACATGACTTGGAATGCAACAAAATTGTCTTTATTAAGTTTGTTGCACACAGTAGACAGTGATTATTAGAGCACAAACCAAACACTGAATTTAAAGGAAATCATAAAACAGATCAAGAATTATAACTAAGGGTAACAAAAGCATGCGGTTTCCATTATTTGTAAAAAGTTTGGAGCCATTTCTACCTGGATAAGGAGTAAGAGAACTGAAACCAAATACACAAATACGCCAAAGAAGAATTTAGATTGTGAAATGAAATACATAAAAAATATATTGCATAAAAATAAACCTGTATGCAATTTATGTTATCAAATATACATGAACATCAAGCTAAAACAGGTCATAATTCATGCTTTATTCTACATGACATGCTATAATAATTCGCTAATAGTTATATATGTTGTATTATACTTTCGTATTAAATTGAATTAGAGTTAACCACCACCTAAAAAATGTTAATAAATATACTTAGCTTGTTGTTTAAAACCTACAGATAGAATATATGTGAGCCCTAATCTTTGTGATATTACACCAGCTGACAGAACATAGATTGATTTTATTGATACACTAAAAAAAACCGCAGCTGTCATATGCAACAAAATATATTTTTGTATGTGGTTAGAAGAATATTTCAAAAACAAATCCGTTCGCGACAGCACATTAAGGCTTACGTATTAAAGGGTTTGTAACGGTGAACGTGAAGGCTCGTTTTTTGTGTCCCCAGGCTCACCTTAAATCACGCCCTGTTGTACACAGCCGATTCAGCGGCGGCTAGGCTAAGCTAACTATCCGTACTCCTAAGCTAACTTTATGTCAGTTGGTCATGAAAGTCCCAAGCCAAATCCGGATCGACTCAGCCACTATGAATACAAAACTGAGACCTGAACCAATAACTATGTTACGAAACTACTTAAAATAAATAGTAGCAAAAACAATTTCACCACCCCTTGGCCTGTGTCCCCTTTCTTCCCCTGCGCTTCTTTAGCTAGCAGCTGTGCACAGTGTTTGGGTTTGGAAGCACACCGACAGGGTGCAGTTGTTTTGTCATCAAGGACATTCCAGTGCCACCGACGTGATGTCAGTCATTTTAAGTGCCATTTTTCCACCGGGATGTGCGGGAATATAAAACAAACGTTGAAAGCTTCCCTGAAATCTGATTGGACGGGGAAACATGATCGACTACAGTGTTGACGTACATGCCGTGCGATACGTCATAGCGTTAGCCATGTTGTGTGTGGCAGTTTTACTTTTGGAAAAAGTTTTGCTAACGGAATATGTATCTGAGCCAAAGCCAGAAAGTGACCGGTTAATAACCAAATGACGAAAACACAAGCAGTGCTTTTCATTTCAATCACTTTCACTGATCATACTTCTTCTTTCTACTTCCCACTTACTATTTCTTACCTCCAAATGTTAAACAGGTGAGCCCCACAAACTACACAGTCACAAACCTTAAGCTAAATAGAATCCAATGCCACACAAAGTATAGAAGTGATTTAGTTGTCTGTCCATCTCACGGTAAAGTAGGAGGATGCGCTAGCACTGATTGGTGAAGTGGTTAGTCACTCAACACAAACAACCAATCCGTGCTCTGTAAATCCAATAATCCGATTGGTTAAAAACACAATCCTAAAGTTCTTCCCACATTATTTATCCCTTGTGCTCGGCGTCGTGTTGGGAAGGTGCCGAAACTAGAGATAGCGGCTTTCAGTAAGTTTAACTTTTATGCAGCTGATTTTTGGCTACATATATAGCGGTAAAAGTCAAATGGTCAATAACACTCCCACATTTAGCTTAATTAAGACTTTAAGCTTAAATCTTGAGAACCGTAAAGTTTGGATTCGCTAAGCACCGCTGCTATCGTTAGCATTAGTTAGCATTGTGACCCGCTAATCGAAGGTCTAACTAAAGAATAATGTCGATAAAAGACTGGCCACTTTGAACCGGGGTGTTTTTGTTGATTTTAAAGTGGCCAACTATCGAAACAAGCGTCAGTGTAAGGTAACTTTCACCATGTAGTTTTGCCCTACGTGTTTATTTCCACGGATACAGTTAAGGATAGACAAGGTTACAACGTGGAGATAGAGAAACGAACACAAGCTGTGCTATCAGAAGCATGTTTGCTCTCCTTTCTTTGTTAGACCCATTTTGTCCTTTCACGATTTTACGACTTGTACCAATTCTTGGAATGATTCACTAAGAAATGCTTTTTTTGGATCAAAATGTACTTTAATGATAGCATTGGGTGACAAAAACAACATTATAGCAAGGGTTGGCATGTAGTATATTGCATAAAGCATTTTTAGTTTGTTTATTCTGTTTTTTTTTCTCTTCCAGCTCCTCTTTTCAGGCTCTTTCTGTGGATCATGTTGATCTGGAGACATGTTCCCTATGTGTTTTTGAATCTGATCAAAAGAAATGAGTAAAGAACATGCAAAGATTGAAATGGATCTGGTGGGTAACTGCTTTATTGTTCTTTATTTATGTATTTTTTTTTTAGTGTCGTGAAATTGCAATGGTGAGATTCGTAACATCTCTGCAGCACAGGACAAAGATTTGGAAGCCTGACTAAATTCATATTGTTATCAATATACTTTGTTCAAAAAACACTTGGGGACGGAGAGGTCTCATGTATTCTGCTACTAGAATACATGAGACATTTGACAATGGAACTAGAAGACATTTTAAACATCCAAAACAAATAAACAAAACAGAAAGAAGTGGTCTAGTTCATTGTTTGTTTCAATGAACATGTAAAGTGTTGTTTTGATGTCAGGTTGGTGGGAATAGTTGTCTTGTGTCCCCTAAGAGAACAGAAGTCCCTGTAACAGACATGTTGATGCATGCTTGTATTTTATTTTCCCCTTGTAGGCGTTTGGTTCAGGAAAGCCTTATGGTTCTTCCAGAAGTTTGGTAAGGAGAATCGCGTCCAGTCTTCCCATTAAGCCATGCCCCCGGGTTCATTTTCAGGTAAGGTGCAACTTCCTTTTTATTTTTATCCAAATCTAACATTTCTTTCAAGTCGCTAATGGCTTCTTCAGCTATGTTTATCACCCTTTTTCCATCCATTTCTCCAAACTAATGTCAAGTCCGTGTACAAACAAAGCTCACACCCTCATCAGTGTTTATTTTTTCTTTCTTTTTCCTTCTTTGGCTGTTGTCACTTATGAACTATCAACAGAGAGCGTCACTTATAATCACACGTAGGATTTTACCAATGAGAATGCTGACTGTTTCGGTACAAGACTGGAGATTTGATTGACATTTGATTTCCTTTCATTTCTGCTTTTTCGCTTTTCAAAACTGTGCCCTTTCTTCTTTTTCTCTTCTTTCTGCAGCTGCCCTCCCTTTCTCTGAGGAATGCAGTCTGTCTGCTTTAGGTCAGTCTTGCTCAGCAACCGTCAACAACCTTAAGCTTATTGAAGACTCACTGAGTCACTGATGCATGTAGTCAGGCTGTAGACCTCCTTCTTCACTTTCTCTATTTAACCATATGTATGAGACTGAATAGCACACAAATGGACTAGGTTTTCTAATTCATTGACTTTTATGTGGAATCTGTTGCACAGGGGCTTTTTTTAGGGACACCAAAACAATGGAAGCTGAAAATAAATGCGTGCAACATGCCAAACTGTAACAATTTTACTTATTTATAGAAAAGAAAGCAAAAAGTGTTTCACGGTGTATTTACTACTTTGTAGGTTTGTCACTACAAATATCTAACAAATGCATTAAAGGTTGTGGTTCTTGTGAGATAAAATATGGAAAAGTTCACATGTTCTGAATACTTTTGATATTTGTTTTTAATATTTGTGATTTGATCCCAGAAGCATGCTTTTAAAAAAGTTCAAGTTTCTCCTCTTGCTCATCACTTCTAATATTATATTTAATAAAATGTTTGAAGTATTTGTGATTTTATTCTTGGGAGTGTGTGATTTTAATTCTTGCAGTTCAGGCTGTATCTGCTAAGCGGTGTGACGTGTTTGCCCATGTCTGGTTGCTCTGATCATTTTAATAATATGAGGCAGGGCTATATAAATGTGGTGCACTGTGGAGCACATCACACAATTTTGATGTGACAGGTTATTAAATTAGTGACCTGCTTCATGAAAAGAGGCTGTTTATATTGGAGTTGTGAGGCGACAAGATGTATCCTTTATCTAGTAACTGAAAAGGTATGTCTTATAAGCACTTTTTGAATTTAGAGTCTTTGTTTCTGTTTGCTCTACTCAGTAAAAGAGCATCAGCAACACAGCATTATCTTAAGGGCTATTGAACTTCAAATATGCAGAGGTACAGCTTGCCTCACATTTTGCCATTCCAGTGTAACTTAATGACACTGGATTTAACCACAGGGTGGTTAAATCTGACATAACCAGAAAATACCTGTTATCATGAGTGAAGAAATAAACAAATGTATTGATTACACAGTGAAATAGTGATGTTTTTTCTTTAGCATTTGGTTTGTTGCCTTTGTGCAATGTTGGAGTTGCATTGATTTCCAAATACTTCATTTTGTTTTCATATTTACTTGAAAGCCATCCATGATTGTATGGACGGTCACTGCTGAAGTGTTAAACGGTTTTCCTCATCCCTGCAGCTTTATCCATACAGTGAGGAGGCTGGAGTTCTCATCAGAGCCAAGAGGCAGACCAACCTGGTCGCCTCCCTCGCTGACGTCGCCTGGATCGAAGGGGGTGAAGAGGATGATGAAGGCTACTTTGGCAAATCCAGGTGAAAGCACCGAACAAAAAGTCTTCCTATGTTTGCATATTTCCAGAGACATGTAGGGACAAAGACGCTGTTTATTTTAGAAAACGCAGAGCCCACCATCCTTGAAGTGGAACATGGTAGTGGCAGTGTCATGCTGTGCAGGGACAGGGAAGCTTATTTTTTGTGAAGACGGGTGGAGGGCAATCCTGCAAGAAGACTTCAAGGTTGAAAAAGATTTGCAGGTGCTGTTGCAGGGAAAGTGTTGTGGAAAAACCAGTTAGAATTTTTCCTCCACTTCCCAGTGTGCACTGCTTCATGTTAGTCCATCTCACACAAGTCTAATAAAGTCCATCCTAATTTGTGACAAAATGTGAAGTTTGTGAAGCTCTGTATTTAAGCGGTGGAACTTCCTGACCAATAGTCTGGTTGAAGCAGGCCAGAAATCCTACCGGGCTTCATGTTTCGGGCCCAGCAGCCTCGTCCTCAGAGCAAACGGGTCGCCCGCCGGCGCTCCCTGCCCAGTCTGCACGAGGACACACCTGACCCACGTGGACCAACTGCTGCAAACGACGAGGCGATCCAGAAGATCAGTGCGCTGGAGACTGAACTTGCCAAACTCAGAGCGCAGATAGCTCAGATTGTCTTGGCTCAGGAAAAGACAGCGCAGTCGGGTAACATATTTATTTCTGGCCAATTTGATCATTTGTTTTCAACTCTAATTCACTGTTCTTTCCACTAGATGGCAGCAGATCACTACATCACTTAAAGCTTTTATTCTATTCTTCCCATTTCACGCCAGCTGTTGTTGGGGCTCCTCCACCTTTTGGTAGCATCCCTCCTCCGCCACCACCACCTCCTCCTCCTCCTGCACCAACACTACTGCGAACATTTTCAGCCATCGAGCTGATAAAAGAAAGACGGGGGAAGAAGAAAGATGAGCAGGCCGCTGAGGATTCAAAGCCAGCAGAAATCCCCAGCATGCTGGACATCCTGAAGGACATAGACAAAGTTAAGCTGCGGTCGGTCAAAAGGTTCGTCTCACACTTTCAGGCTCAGTTTTGATGCACAGAGTGGTTTATTCATTGATTCAAAATGTATAATTTTTATAACTTTTTATAGTCGCTTAGAGAAAGTTGAAGACAAATCGAAGTCCAGCGAGCCGGCTGACCCTGCAGGTCTCATCGCTGAAGCTCTCAAACGCAAGTTCGCCCATCGGTTTCGAAAAGACAGCGGACAAGAAGGAAGCGACAGAGAAGATGTGAAGGTCCCCTACCCAGAAGCCAAACCTCAAAGTGAAACTCCTCTGGTAAGGCGGATAAATTTATCCATCAGATTAACAACGAGACGATCCGGAAGGGAATTAGCACCACTGGGAATAAAAAAAAAAATACTTAAAATTGTTACTTTAATCTCAGAATTCTGACTTTCATTCACAGAATTGGCTTTTTCTCCTGCCCACATTATTTTTCTATATAATTCTGACATTAAACTCAGAATTTTAACTCTGTTAACATCAAAAATCCAAATAACCAAACACACTTACGTGGATGTCAATTGTGTTAGCATGTAAGAATAAGAATAATTGCAGTAGGATTTGTGAACCTGCACTTTAACCACACTAAAATTTATGATGGATTTGAATTTTAACATTACATTTGTCAGATTTTTTCCCCTTTTTTTCTGAGGGGGAAAAAAAGGCCAAATTTTTCTATCTTTTTTTCAGTGGCCCTAATCCTCTTGTGTAAGAAGGTGAACATTTTGAAGCTTTGTAGATGAGCTGATTCCTGATCTGTCTTGTCTCATCAGTTTGGGCAGCACATGCTGAAACCAACTGGAAAGAAAAAGCTGCTTTGACCAGAGGAACCTGAACTGCTCATCCAAAGAATCTGTAGCTTCTCTCTGCTGACCTGGCTGGACCAAGTTTTAATCATCTCAGTCCAAAGTTGTGGATTTTTTTTTGTTGTTGTTGCACTTTTATAACTTATATCAGCTTTATATTTTAAGCCATGGTTTCCATGTGAACACAAACACTAGACAATTATTATTATTAACCTTATTTTGTAATTATTTGTTTTAACTTGTTGCACATGGAAGAGGAGTGAAGCTCATTTAACATGGATGGGGGGGGGGAAATGCACTTTCAGACATTTGGTGCAGTATTGTTGAAGAACATGTGTAAATTGTTGTTTAATTTGATTGGGAGGAGGTTATTTATGTTGCAGTCCAGGTAGATGCTGTAGTTTGTTTTTAACAGTGAATGATGCGACGCATTCGTCCGTTATTCATTTCCAGGTACTCGACCAAATGTGGATTGACATCTGAAAGAATTTTATCTTCTGACGGGTTCACCAGTTCCAGTAAAATGTGTTTTTAGTTTATAGCATTTGTTTTATCTCCTGAAAGCCAAAGACATTCCAATGATGTCCTGCAGGATTCTGCATCTTGTTCCTGTTTTATTAAACTGCGAGGAAAGTTGATATCTCTTTAAAATTGCTGCTGTAGTTGCATGAGCAGTGTTCAGTTTCAAGAAAATAATCTTATGTTATGATTCTTGTGGTCTAAACTGAAGTTTTGAGCCGTTGTAAGTCTCTCCTTATCATTTCACTTCATAGCTGCTTATTTAAAAGGGAAGTCAGACAAGTTGTCAGTAATGTTTTTGTTTTCGCAGAAGAGTTCTCTAAGAAACTGTAAATCATTTTAATAAAAGTTGGTCTCTCTTGACGTTTTGGTGTTGATTCAACATTCCTTGCAAATGTTTGACCTAGAAATGATTTCCATCGAACGGTTTCTAATAAGACTAATGAATAATTAATAATTTCACATATGGGGCCTTGAAAAAGCTACTACCCATTTTATACATTTTCCTGTTTACATCAATTTGTATTTTACTAGGATTTTAAAGCTGCAATTTAAATTTGTAGAAGCGGCATAAAAGTGATCAGAGAAATTTCTAAAAATGGAGAAAACCGGCCCATTGGATTCCCTCACTGCGTCCAATCCAAGAATATTTCTGCAACAATTTGTACAAATGCACCTGGAAGTGACATGGTTGCATGGCAAAATAAGTACTTATTTTACAACTATTAAATTGAAAATAAGTGAAAAGCTGTGCCAATAAAAATAGAGAAATGTAATGATGGGTAAATGAGGCATTGTGAAGCGCTTCGATCCATAGCAAATTTTCATTCAAAAACAAGTTTTTCCAAAATAGTCTGTTACACTTTTTTGACTACTTCTGCTGTAGAAAAAAATTAAGTAAACAATACATTTATATGAAATGTATAAAAAGCAACTGAGTAACTTGTAGAATGGCTACATACCGGAGCTTTTCCGTAGTGTATCTGGGACTTCATTGTGACGCCTGGCCCTATAATGCCTCAGTATTGAGGAGATGGATTTATTTAAATGAGACAGTTCTGTTAAACATATGCAACACTTAACCTGCAGAACATATGAAAGCAAAGCTAAGTCAATTTCAGCTGAATTTGGATTCAGATCAAGTAGAAACTGAAAAGAACCAAATGAAACGACAAAGTGATAACCAATACCTTATTTTCTGATGTAAGATCAAAATAGCCTCAAACTGCAAAACCTTTTGCCTTGAGGCTCCATAGTTGACTGTATCGTAAAAGATGAAGCATTATTCGGCAAATGCATTTCGTTGACATTCAAGCATTAGTGTTGCCGGACCCATCACCAGAGAAATGTTGCATCAAAACCATGAAGCACTTCATAAAAACTGTCCACAGGACCCATCCAGTTTGGAGGTTCAATTTAACTATTTTTGTCGAGGTACCATCATACTTAAAAATATATTTTAAAGCCGAAAGCAGGTTGCAAAAGTTAGCTTCATCTGTAAGATCACTTGTGTTTATTAAACTTGGTAAAATATCTTTGTTCTCTCCTGGTTTGGAAGAACCTGCAGAATGACTGAAAAATGAGAGAATGAATGTCTTTGAGGCCAATTCTATGACATGAAACTAATAATTTAGACTGCTTGCAGTCTTAATCAAATTTTAAATCCATTTTGTTAATGGTTTGATTGTGTTTAACTTTGTAACTGATACTTGCATGTCTTTCTTGGCCAAATTTTCCTCAAAAAGGAGTTTTCTAGTCTGGGATCTTGCTGCATAAATAAAGGTTACATAAAACAGCTCAAGTCAGAGTGAGGGAGGAAAAAAAACAAAGTTGGTTTAAAAAATATATAAAAAATTAGAGGGGTCTATTAATACCTCTGTAAGGCAGAAATATTAAATTGAATACTCAAGGAAAATTCATCAACAGGATTTATTATTCAAATCGTAACTGCAACAGGCATGTATCAAAAAGGTCAATACAGCAAAGCCTTTAAAAAAAATCTGGCTCGACACTGAAGTCTTCCCAAAAATGGCTGTCGCAACAAATTGTAAACAGTTGTATCAACAGTCTTACAGCACTTTACAGCAAAATACAAATCAGCTAAAGTAAGAAAAGCACCTGTTATCGTTCCAAACGTTTCAACACAAACACAACCTGTGCCACTGTACAGAATCAAAACGGACAAACCCAAAACAAACAAAAAAAAAAAAAGGAATGGAATGTTTTTGATTCACTCGACTGGTTCTGTGTCCGTACAAAAAGGAGAAAAAGCTGGAGTTGTTCCTCACAACAGGAAAAAGAGAAAAAGGCAAAGGGGGTCGGACAGTGCATTCAGAAACAAGCACACCATGCACTTGATGGGAACAGGAGTTGGTTTGGTCACTTAGCATAGTTTGTGCATAGTAATAAGGCATCAGTCGAGCAGTCCGTCAGGTTTCATGTGGCTGTGAGAGACATTCTGCGCCGAGGGAGTCTCCTTCGGTTTATCCAAACCAACAGGGGAAAGAAAAGAAACATAACAGAAACAACCCTGTATCGTCTGTAGCCACCTCCGTCTCCCCCGCCCTCATTCGCTGGATAAAATAAAAGACTGGTAAAAACCCTGAGCGAGTGGAGTTGCATGGAGTGGCGATCCAGGTGAGATCTGGGAGAGTCTGACCCCTCTCCAGTCGGCAAGGGGGGTTGGGATGGGGGGGGCTGGGTCAATGCAGAAACACGGCCGGCGCCTCGCTTTCACCAGGAGAAGGTCAGGGAGACGACGTGCAGGAACACACGCTAGCACAGGTGGAGTTAATATGGCATCTGGTTTGTTTTGAATAAAGTTCAGCTCATGGCTTCAACAGTGGGACGACAGTTCAATAGAGTGGTTCTCTTTTTTTCGTATGCCTGTGCTTCGAAGGCAAACTGTGGAGCCGACGGGAGTCGCTTCAGTTCAAAAGGGGAAAAAAAGAAAAGAGAGCAACAAACATGGAGAGGCGTAAACAGTCTTCTCAGAGGCAGCAGAAGGACTGGGCTTGTCACATTTCTTTTTTTTTCTCTCTTTTTTTTTGGACATAAGGAAGAATCTTCAGTACAAATGCAACACGGCAAACTGAAAAAGTCTCAGGAGGGTCTCCGAATACTCCAGTTGTCAATTTTTTTTATTTTTGTTTTCAAATGGCACTTCAAAAATACCCCCCCAAAAAAGAAATTAAGTTTTCAGTTCATACGGCTTTCACCTTAACGTTCTGTGACAACAAAAAAAGTGGCATATTTAGTCGTTAATGCCTCAAATACAGTCCCCAAATAAATAAAACAAAGCAAATAAGAGAAAATACAGCAGTTGCCAAATGAGGTATCTATGTATTGCTCTATGCCAAAAAAAACTTTCTTTAATTAAATAAATTAAATAAAAAGAAAAATCAGTGGTTTTTTGTGATGAGAGGCCAAAGCAACAACATATCAACAAGGTGTTCAAATTAGGCTGGGCCAGTGGTGGGAGCTCCACTTGCCCTCAGTGTGTGGATGAGGCCCTGGGGCCAGGGGTCAGGAGGTCGAAGTGATGGGGCGAACGAGGAGTGTCAGGATTCTCTGCTTCCCTGAGGTATTTCTTTGGAGCGGCTTCCTCCTGCGCTCGGCTCCGTCTCCTCGGAGATGGCGGTTTGCTCCGGTTGCAGGCCGCCCCAGCTGGCCTTGTTCAGCCCCATGTGACCCAACATGGTCTGAGACAGGCGCGTGTCCGAGAACCGGGCCCACTCTCCGAACAGCGGCTCTGCCACGTATGTCATGAAGCCTGGAGGCGATAGATCAGCAGAGGTTTAGCTAGGACCCCCGTCAAGATGTTTATACGCACTCATCATCAGAACGGAAATTAGGCTTTTGAAGATGCATTTGACCTCTCACCTCATGACAGCTGGATGGATTTGAGCAGGTATTTTATAGGGGAATTATTTTAAATAAAGAAAATTCAAATTCCAATTTTGAGAAATAACTGATTCAAAATGCATCATTGAAATCCCTAAATTAATATGACATGCTGGTTACACATTCTAAGGGGTTTCCCTGAGCTATTTTTGACTTTATGCTGCTGGAGAACAACCAATTTTCCTCACTTTCTTTTTTCTGCTGCTTTCTAATTTGCATTATTTGCTGTTCTCTCTCCTCTAAAGCTGCATCTCGTCTGGCATTCTGTCTGTTTAATGCCTTCCTGGAGGTGGGGCATCGGCTGAGATAATGCTGCCAATTAATAAACGTCTCCCCTCTCCTGACATTAACTTTCTTTAAAGTGCCTTAAAATGACATTTGTTGTGGATTGACGTGACATAAATAAACTTAATTGGATTAAATATCACTCGTATCTACCACCCTCACCTATCTGGATGTTGCCAACGGTGTTGGTCTCTCTGTCACAGAGTGGGCTGACTTGAAGTTTGTGTTTCTTCTCGATGTCTCCTGTATGAGTCAATCCAAAAGTCAAAGTCAAATCATTTATGTGTTAACAGTTTTAGAGTCGGAACCACTTTTAAGCTAAAAGCACAACGTGGCCAAACAACACATGCAACAGATACCCTGTTCAAAGAACTCCTCAGTCACTTTCTCGCTCCACTGTTTGCTCAGCTCCCAGGGTCTGCAGGGGTTACAGATGTCTGCACACTTTAGAGCCATCTGCACAGGAAACAGAGAGAAAAACGGGATGAGAACTCACCAGTCTACTGACAGGCTGAGGTCTGATAGTAAAAACCGTGTGTGTGTGTGTGCGTGCGTGCGTGCATGCGTGTGTGTGTGCGTGACGTGTCTCCAACCTGCAGGACGAAGTGACGATGGCTGGCGTTGCTCAAGCACAGGCTCTCCTGGTCCAGGTGGGTGCGAAACCTGGACAGGTAGTCATTCTGTCTGCTGATGTCCGTAGCCAGGATTAAAGAGCCCAGTTCCCTCTCCATGTTCATGCTGTGGTTAAAGAGACGCGATCAGCCTCATCTTAGTGCTACAGCCAAGAGGCCTGAGTATTTGTTGCCTAGATTACCTGTCCTCAGGCGGCAGGTGAGAGAACAGTCCGGTCTCTCTGAGGAGACCCACTGCCGACTTCCAGTGGTGGTTTTCCAGAACTGAGGTATTCTGTAAAACCAAGAGAAAAAAAATGGAAAGTTGCAGCCATTTTAGTTCCCACTTCCTGAACGGCAACTATGGTGGGTTAGTGCGTAACATTTTTGGCATCTTACTCTATAGAGTGTGGCTAAATAGTGGTCAGTCTTAATGAGAAAAGGCTGGTTGACCCCAGGATGGTCCAAGTCATGTGTGGCAGCCGCAAGAAGTCCCAGCAGGATGTCGTACGACGTTAGAGACTTTGACAGCTGATGGGACAACAGTAACACAGGCATCTTTGTTTTAGCGCGTTTTCCTTAACAAATAAAATGTGAAAGGCTTCGCCTGTTCGTCTCACCATGGGCTCCTGCAGGTAGCAGTACATGGCTTGTGTCACATCTGCAGCATGAACGGAGTTGTGATATGGGTTGTCATTGTGGTAGTCTTCCTGCACCAGGACCAGAAACCTCCAAAGCTTGACCATGTCCAGCTGAAAGAGATCCACCAGGCCATACTGGTTGAGCAGGTGGAGGGTCAGGGTGATCAGGCTGTTTCCTGTGTGGGAAGAGTTGGACTGTTAGCTTCTGGTTTCTGTGAGCATTCAGTCTTTATTTGATTAACTCTTAGATTTAATGCATCTGTAAGTAATTCCCCTCTTACTTCTGTGGAAATGCTTGTGGTATTCTAGTTTTTTTTTTTTTTAATTCATGTCCGAAGCTGAAATATGGGACATGCTTTCAGTGCTTTTTTGGATTTTACGTGACTGACACAAAGTAAAGTAAATTGCAAAGAAAGTAAAAATTGTAAAAAAAAAAAAAGTTGGACTTTGTATTATATACAATATGCATATTATACAAAAAAAAAGAAAAGAAAAGAATAAAAAAGCTGTTTTGCTTAAGCCATGTAAACCTTAGCTTTTAGACCAGAATCCAAAAGTGAAATTCAGTTTCCCTTGGTAACAAATTACCTTAAAAAATTGTTAAAGATTTTTTAAAATGTTTTTCCATGTTCAATCTGGGACTTTTATCATATATGGAGGTTAATCTTAAAACAATTGTCTTTTCAGATAGATGTCCACGAGATGGCAGCATTGGTAGCGTTTGGCGTGTAAAGCTGAGGAGCCGGTGCAGAACTTTAAGCGCCAACACACCTTAAACAGCCTCTTTATTTTTATGCAACTTCACATCTTCTACTCACCATTTGTCAGCTTGTCAAAGAGGAAAATGTCAAAATTCCAGCTGCCAACTTTTTCCAACATGCACTGAAAGACAAAGAGAAGGCATAACGTTAAAGATGCAGGAAGAAAATATATTTCTTTAAGGTGTAGTGAGGAAAACGGTTGGCATCGTACTCTAGCCTGTCCGCTGTAGTCTTCGTCGAGGATGTGGAGGGGGATCTGCTGGGGGATTCCCCGCAGCAGGCGGGACGAGTGCAGGTATCTCTGGAAACTGAGTAGTCTGTGGACCCTCTTTTCAGTACCAGAGTCAGCTGGCGAGGATCCGTAGCTCAGCCGTGCTGCGCACAGAAATATCATTCAAACGATGCAACATGTAAATGAAACTGTTGGTGTGTTTTCCCCTCTGCCCCCAACCCTCCAGAAGCTCATTAGGCTTGGGGAAGCATTTGGCTGGGCACGGCCTCGGTGGGGATCCGACACCAACACAGCGATATCCAAACAGTCGCTGCTGACACAGCCGCCTACTCATAAGCCTTACGTCTGGGATCACATAGTAGACATGCTTTGTCAGTGGTCTCTCTCTTTTCATCAACATACAAACACACACTGTGCAAAGGCAAAGGGTCTGTACAAACTGTGGCTGTGCTCCGGAAATACGTCAGGGGGAGGTGGGATTATTTTGGGGTCAATATGTCAACAAGAGAAAACAAAAAATAAATACAAATGAGGGGGGAATTTTAATAACTCATCTATTTGTGAAGAGGTTTGACAAAAATTCTTGATCACATTAAACAAAGACACACCTAACTAAGACTTCCAGAAGAGGAACCTATTGTCAGAGGCTGGCATGTTCAGTCAATATGCCATAATGGACCTAATGCTTGGTTATGCTTGGATGACCAGTTGAAAGGCTTGGATCATTGAAAGCAACATGCATTGAAGACATATAGGTCAGTTGGAAGCTTATATACACTAATCTGATTTCAATGATTTTGTCAGAATGAGTTTGGATTTATCTTCTCTAATCCAAATAGGGTCAAAATTAAGCATACTGCCTTCAATGTAGATGTTCACCTCACCCATGTTTGGTTAAGCATGTGCTTTTTATAGAAATTAATACCCAATGTTAACCTGATGTGTGTTTGGGATTATTTTTCCACTAGAAAAATCCTGCAATATGTAAGTTTCACCTATCAGACCAAAACTATTACCTCAGAAGAAAAGGAATTTGAGCTGCAACTGACAGTTTAGAAATCAATTATTCTTTCAATTCTTCTTACGATTAATCAATTTTTTTTTTTAAATAGTACATTCTGCTGGTATTTCTTTGACCACCAATATTATGCAATATTAGAAATGTTAAAAGATGCAAATAAACAAATAATTCAGTTTCTTTTTGAAAGAAAAACTAAACATTTTGCTGCCTAAAATGCAATAACAGCATTCCTTTAGTGTACTAGCGTCATCCTCCACACAGATACTCAAGATTCAAATCACTGTGGACTGAGAGTAGCACCTCCTCCACAACCAAAACCGTAAAGCCTGACTCACGTTTGTAGAGAAAAAGATTGCTTAGTAACAAGAATGTCAGGAGAAGTCAAGGTGACACTTTAAAACCTGAAAAAGTTACACCAACTCCAAAGCACGGTGGAAGTAGCATCATGCTGAGTGGATATTTTGGCACACAGGAAAGAGGACTAACTCCTTTCCCTCCAATCAGCAGCTTGAGGAACTTGTGTTTAACTGGACAGTGGTGCTTAGCACATCAATGTTGGTTTTAATGTGAGTCTATTGGTGTGACCCAGACCTGCACGTATATTTATGACCTTGTGTGCATCAAAGAACATTAATAATTCAAACCTGTACACAAATCATTTTTCACAAAAAGTGCTGAAGTTCATCGCGTATTAGTAATTCTGCCTGACAATGTTTACATTTATCTCCAAAAACCGAAATAATTCCAGCATCCAAGGCAACGAAGAGTGCAAGTAAACTGGTCCTAAATGGTTTAGCTGGTTAAATGCATGGGAAACATATTTTATAGGTGTCGAGTCATGGGTTTGAATCTAGTGGGAATGATTTAAAGACACTGGACTTGGGGTCCATACTCACTGTGAAGAGTTCGGAAGTCTATGCAAAGGTACGGGTGGGAGCTTCGGCGTTCCGGTTCAAATCCAACCTGACTTCGTACTCTCACATCTCCTAGAAGAAATTAACACTCATTTCCTCAAGATTCGTACCGTGCAAAAATTAAAGAAATAAAAGCATCATTGTCCTAACAAAATAAATAAATAACTACTTATAAGTTATTTTTCAAGACTGATCTGATTTACATGATTTTATTCTTCTTTTTTTCTTTTTTTTTTTTTAAGTGCCATGAGGACGGGCTTTACCACATGATGATGTACGGAGCAGGAGAACAAACCAAGCGCACACTAAATTCAAACGACAAAAATCAGTGGGATGTTAAAACTTTTTACTGTCATTGAAAGAGCTTGTGAAGGAAAGCCAAACTAAATGGTCCTGGGTTTCTGGCAACGTCCAAAGAAAAGCTCATAATTGTCTAATAACTACATTTGTCTGTTTTATTTGATTTTAGAATATGCATACGGCAGTTTACAAAAACCTAAAAATAAATACGATAACCATCCCCTCACTATTTTTGTTGCATTTTGCTCTGATAAACTCGACTCCATTTTGTCACAGTTTGTTTTCCCTTGTGCAAGTGTGGCAAGAAAAACTGTGGGATGCACTGCAGTTGAGTGTACATAGTAAGTTTGAGTATTTTAGCAGTCATAATTATTGTTTTAATTTAGAATTGAGGAGGAATATAAGAAAGCGGGTAAGATCTTTGACATTCTGCAGAGCTAGGCTGCAGTCTGGGGCTGCGACAATGTGTTTTATGATGAAGTTGAAATTTCTACTGAATGGTGTTTTTTTTTTCAAAACCGCACTCCACACACAAATAAGCTTTGTTATTCTGCAAATGTTTTCATTCAAATGTCTATTGAATGTGTTAAAAAAGGAAAAATGTGTGAATAGCTTAATTTGTTTGATGGAAAATGCAAATAAAAATGTATTAAAATGTTGCCTTTCGGTTCTTGTCGGAAAACACAGTTTTCCTTTACTTCGGAGATTTGACAGAAAGCCCTTCGAATGAGAAGAATGATTTGAATAACTATAACCAGGTCAGTAACTAATATGGTAAAACCCATCACGCTGGCATTCTCAGAAAACTAGGAAACAAGCAGAAGCTGCGATTTCAGAAAGTCCGATTTGACCCAGGTTCTAGTGTGTGCTATTCATATGCAGGAACAGTCGCACACAAACGCACACTCCCATGTCCCAGAAGAGGAAACAGACAGAGAAGTGAACAGCTGAGCATGCAGTGCCATGTCAGGACAGTCTGCTCTACTATTAGTACCCAGAGCCACGATCTAGAGTCGAACTACGACAGTTTTTAGTAGTCAGGCAGAGGAGCGGGCTCCAAAGCTGGACCCCACGGACGGCGGACGGATCAGCATGTAGACTGCAGTCAGGAGCGAGATCATAGTGAGGCGACAGAACGATGCTGTGACGCTGATGCAGCAAAATGCCAGAGTGTGATTCCAGGCAAGGCTCTACAGAGCCTCCCAAAAGTGTCCATGCCCCTAAACCTTTCCACATGTTGTCAGGTTAATAAACCACCAATTGAAGTTTTGTGCGATAGACCAACACAAAGAAGCACATACTTGTAAACAAGTGTAAGAAAAATCATTTTATAAAACGGCCATGTACTGTCGATATTTACTTTAATAACAGATGCAAGTGTTTTGAGGTATATCTCTTCCAGCTTTACTCATTTTGAGATGGAATTGACTCAATTATTTGCAAAATAGCTCAGATTCAGTCAGATAGCATAAGGGTGAGTAACAAGTTTCAAGTCTTGCTATGAACTGGGATAAAATTAAGTTTCAATGAATTCGAATTCTGTCTTGATCAATTGTCAATACTCGATTACGTTATTGGCTCATGAGCTAATTTTGAGAAAACCAGAAGGTGGAAATCAGAAGCAAACTTTCAGTAAGGACATAAGGTCATGTGTACCACATCCTGTGCCCTCTGTGCCAAAGGAAAAGTGAGTCGGAAAGGAGCCACACCGTATGCAAGCTCGGTAAGATAGAGAGGAAATATGTCAAAATTAGAAAAATATGAAGAACTGTACAAGACATTTCAACTAGAACCTGCAGAGAATCAAGATAGTGCTGTCAAATCTTCGCCTTAGCTCTGAGTCTCTGACTTTTACTGTGGGAGATCTGCGGCTCTCGAGACTCATTAAGAATCAGGGCTTTTGCGCTCTGGTGCTCTCTGTGGATTTAATATCCTACTTGAAGGTTTGTCACTGCTTTGCAATCTACTGACCAACTTCCTTGCAGTACAAAGCATTCCCTCAGCCTGATGGTGCTAACCCCCATGTTTCACCATGAGGATGGTGCACAATGAGCAGAGTCAAACCTTTTGCCTGAAGGTCAAAAGGTAAAATTTAGTTGTCATCTGATGGAGGAATCGTTTTCCATATTTGCCATGTCTTGTACACAAACAAGAGTATTTTTATGTCACTCCTCCCTTAAAAAGAAATAGCCAACAGATTCACCCACCTGAGTTGCGGATCTCTGCAACTCCTGAGTCCTTCACTGTTCCTCTAATTAATGTTATCCATTTTAGGTTTGTGCCATACTTTTATCATCTTCATATGGTCAATAAAAAATGCTTTGGGAGACGTTTAAAGCTTGACACATCGTTTTATAGGAAGAGATTAAATACTTACTCGTAAAACAGTTTACAATCTCGCATCTTTTTTCTTCACTGTCAGTAATTTACCGGTGTGTGTTGGTCTATCACAACAAACCCCAATAAAAACATTGATGTTTTGTGGTTGTGACTAATTGTGGAAATAGCTTCAGGGATATTTCTTTTTACAAGGCTCTGTACATGGAAGTTAACTGATCAAGGAGCTAAACATTGAAATGTTACGTTTCCAGAATGGCACGTCAGATTGTATCGTGTGCATCGAAATTAAAGAGCAAAGTCGCACGCATGTGAACCCACAACCAGCACGTTACTTACTTGCAAACAGCTGTTTGAACACTACACAAGCTCCTATCAAAAATACCAAAAACTAAGAATTACAATTCAAGGCACAACAATGCACAATTTGTTGAGAAGGATTTTGATCTGGGCAAAAAAAAGAAAGAAAAAAAAAAGGAACAATAGATGACTAAAAACACAAGAGTGCATGCATTCCTGGGCACTGAGTGTGTGCTTATATGTATAAACATCTGTCACATGTGCAGATACATGTGCTTCGGGTCAACATCGAGTGTGTGTGTGTGTGTGTGTGTGTGTGTGATTGGTGTGTTTTTGAGAGTCACAGAGTCCATGTTTCCCTCAATGGTGCATTAGTGTCGGTACTCTGGGGTGGATGTAGGTCAGGTCATTATTACTGATGTGGCAAAAGCTCTGAGTGCTGCTATTTGAAAGCACATCAGCATTAAGTTAGCCGACTAAAGCCGGGCACAGGCAAACACCAGTCTGCATTAGCGTGCTTCTCCTGCTCATACTTCGCTTAATCTAAAAAAAATAAAACAAATCCTGCAGACACAGATGCTTTATGCCAATGACGTATGAGACTGCCGTCATACTTGGCCAAGGAAAATGATTAAAAAGCTCCTTCAGTCAGCTCAGCCAAAGCTCTGAGTAGCCATTTCGTGCATGAATTATGATAGACTCACTAGGATTAAGTGGATTAAATCATCTACAGGAATAAGTTTTATTTTATTTCTTTTTTATAATGTTTGCTTTTCAAAGAGTTTTTCCACACGTCTACCAAGGTGGTCAACTTATACTTGAAATATAAATTGATATCAGGGATATTTTATATAGAGTGATCAGAAAACGAGCCCAAATCATCTTCTCTTATTTGGTGTTTTGTTGCTCAACTGTGTATTTCAACAATGTACATTCCCTACAAAAACAACAGTAATGCTGCTGAGCGTCATCCGTAAACTCAATTGGAGGTAAACAAATCGAGGGTGCACACACCAGACCACGTTTACTGTACTGTCTGGTTTTGAAACACCCTAAGAATCCACTTACAACTCAAATATTACAGTTTTTTCTTTCTTGAGGAACATTCAGAGGCCCCGTCGAACATCATTTCTATTTAGATATTAGCTCCACTAAACTATATGACGGTCTCTATGATCTATATCAGTTCAGCCTTTCAAAATAAAATGACACAAGCTGTGTCAAAAGCTTTTACACTTTTTAATATGTAAATTCAGTACTTTAATTGATCCACTGGTTTTTGTTATAATATTCTGGTCATTTGAGTAAAATATTAGTATTCTTATTAACATAGTCCACAAAGCAGAATCCTTAAAATAAGATTCTGATTTGCTTTTTTAGGATGTAGGCTAACTTGATTACAACTTAAAATGCTAAATCTGTTTTTTTTTTTTTCCAGTAAGGACTGAAGTATTCTACATTAAATGTCGATGGTTTATATGTTTTCTAAAACTGAAAAAAAATAAATTAATTTAAAAAAAAAGTGTATATATATATAATATATATATATATATATAATATAATATATATATATATATATATGTGTCAGAGTTTTAAAGCATTTTTAGTGCATTTTAAAATCAAATAAATGTTGATGCAACCTCTATATTATGTTGTCTTGAGACCAAAAACAGTTGTGAAATTTTTGCTTTTTTAGTTTTTGAATAAGTGTTCGAAAAAAAAACCCAAATACTGATGGGTGAAATGCTAGAATTAAATTGTGATCAGATGAATCAAAGACAGGGCACATAATTGATGACCTTTTAGCCTAACATGGATTCAGGTTCAGACAGAGAGAGGACCTGAATCCTCTCTGTTTCTGAGAGATGAAGCTGGAGTGCCCAGAAAAAATAATATAAAAAACAGAGAAATGCCTTGGTCAGGATTCAAAGAGCTTCCAGGTTAAAGATTGCATTAGGGTCTCTTTCTATTAAAGGCCTGTGAGATATTTACATAATATTCAACATTTACAAAAGACCACTGGTAGGGCATATTTGAAGAAGTATACCTTGCCAGTATGTGCAGCTACACTGGTCAGCTAGAAGGGGGCAGAGAATAGGGTAACACACTACAAACCAGTGAAGTGGCTTTAATTATACAGACACACACGTAAACAGCTTTTCAATAGCCATCTACGGTAGTGACCACTGTGCAAGAAGAAGGCGTTTGACATACAAGGAAGTAGTTAAATCACGATGGAGCCGGAGGAGAATAAAAGTATAAAAGTATATGGATCTTATGATTAAATAAAAAAGTTAAACAGTTTTCAATTTTATTGTTTCCCGGTAAGATCCTTTTACAGTTTGAACTTCACAGGTCAGCATTCGAGCAGCTCTACTCCAATATTTCCTTCCTTCCACTCAAAAAAGTGTTTGTACTAAGTGACAAAAAGCTGCCTTTACACTCCCACATCCACAATAAATAGACAGCATGCAGTGGTATAACCAGACTCTAATCACATCCATCCCCAATAACCTTATTGATTAGGAAGCAGCTGCTGATCCAGCTCCTTCCGAGACGCATTTCGCTCCATCTGACTGGCAGATCTATCCGTCCTCTATCCTCTCTTCCATTTTCTAAACTGCTTACTCTGTTTGAAGTCACTCAGGGCAAATGGATGGTGCTACACTCATACAGCTTGTACACAAAGGCATGTGGAAAAACACTAAATGCCCCAGGTACACACCAGCTAACTCTGGTTAGGGCAGAAAGTCTGTACTTTGAATCTGATAAAACCCAAAAGACTCCCAGCATTGCAAAACAAACTTGGTGTGACTGAGATAAAAGCAAAAGCGGGAATCAAGTTATTTAAAATATAAACTGTATAAACTGCCATTAGCCTTTGAGAATACACAATGACCATGAGGAACTAAACATGTCTAATATCTGTAAAGTGTGCAAGTGTGTGTCTGAGGGTGAGGACAGGGAAACACTTACCTAGCATACGAATGTACAGCGCTGTCTGATCAGAGCTGTCATAGGAGATGGCCCCTCGTCTCTGCAAAGAGAGAGATGTAATCAGTGGCAGGTCATGAAAAAAGATAATACTTTGCATGTTTTCTCCATTAGAAATGACTTTATGGCCCTTTTCAAACCGACTCATGTCAGAGCCACATTGTCTATTGCCTTTTGAGATACTTCAGCCTACTTCATGCTGTCATGAAGGTTCTATTAAAATGACTTCTAGCCTTGTGGCTGGCGAAACTGCTTTATTACTGTTAATTTTCAAGTCAATATAGCAAAAATAATTTAAAAATAATTTGTTTTTACTCAAGTTATCTTTCACGTTAACATTTTTAATGATTTGAAAATATTTGGGGAAAAAAACAGAATAAATGTAAAGCACTTTTTCACAGAATGATAGACAAATACAGGCATCATTTTCAGAGTTGAATGTACTTAGCATCTGCTCCGTTTGCTCCTAATCTGTGTGCAGATGAGTGTGCGCATACATCACTGCTACACTGATAAACATGCTCCTGCTTCATATCACCAGCCTGATACAGCGCTGCTATCAGTCATGCGAAAAACACATGTGCAATGAGGAAACACACACACGCACAAATGCGACCACAAACACGCGGTGTCGTACATGAAGGTAATTATAAACACCGGTCCCAATTGGACCCCACCCATGAGGCTTGGATTTACTTCCCTTTGGAAGCCTGTCAAAAAGCTCTGCTGTAAATGCCCAGATGGTAACGTGTAGATTGAAAAAGGAATAAAGAAATAACTATTCCCTTTTCCCGGGACTATTCCCGGTGATGCAAGATAGTCAGGAAAATTAGCCTGTGGCTACAATCATGAATATTTGCATTCACATTGTAAATGTTCCTCAACACACGCCATTCCTGTTTTAATGTAAACGAAACTGAGATTAATAGTTAAATGCATCTAAGCTTGTTTACATCGAGTCTTTGAAGTGAATTATCAACCAGACTTGATCAAACCGGAGAGTATGTAGCATCAGTCTTCTGCAAACTAATCCATGTGAAAATAAAGTCAGTGGAAGAAAGACACGAGCTAACTGACAACTGCAGCTCAGTGTGGTGAGTTTTATCTTTAGAAACAATCAATTAAGACTATACGGGTTTTAGGTGACATAGTTTTCTTTACCTCACTAACCTCAATAGCAGCTTAGTAAGGCTGGGATGCAAACACTGCTGGTGTGATAAATTCTCTTTTGCTTTTAAAGAAGAAAAAAAACAAACAAACACTGGCAACAGAGCTATGGGAAATTTTACCCTGAACACATTTTAAAAATCAAACAAAATGGTACATTTACAAACATAGAAATGGAAGCTTGTATTCTACCTTTCTCAGTCTAATTTCATTTAGATTATTCAAACATGGTTTAAAAAGATTTTTGTCTTTCCTTCACAACTACCAAGAGAAATGCTTATAATGGTGTAAAGTTTTTCTGTTCATTTTAAATGCCAATGTTTGGAATTGCTGTGTTTTCTTGGTTAAACGTTAAAAAAAACAAAAGAATAATCAACAGTCAAAGTTTTTAGGTCGTATCCCTTCACAACTAAGACTCCATCCAGGTTTGTTTGATTTTCTGTCAAACAAGACAGATTCCAGCTAAAAAAATAAATGGAAGTTCAACTAGAAATGCTGTATCTGTGTTATGGACTTTATACATGTGCAAGAAATGTTTTAATGATGTAGATCATTGCTTTATGACAATCGATCCCCTTTTGTGCCAAATGCACTGTTATGTCTTCTCATAATTAAAAAAAAAGTGATTTTTCAGCCATATTTCTCACCCCTACTCTTTATTTAAACCATTATCTAGAGCCAGCTGGTCCTTCCAGGCCAGAGGCTTCTGCAGGAGAGTCACAATCAGAGTGGGTCTCTGATTGGCTTCACTGCTCTAAATGTATATTTGCTCTGTCGACAACCAGCTGCTTGGAGCTGCACTGAGGTGTTGGCTCACCTCATTTTGCACTCTGCATATGCTGGCGGCCCTCCAGGCCACCACTTCACTCTTCTTTCTGGGGCGTCCCTTGTATACAGTTAAGAGGAATGACATGTTTAATGGATGCCTGAGTTAATGGATGTTTGAGTGAACGACGAGAGCCTAAATGCACACGCAGCTCTTAGAAAAGGTCTGCTAACTTCAAAACAAAGTTAGCTTTAAACTTGTATTTTTTGCTAAAAGTTAAAAAAAAAAAAGCGATAAAACCTGACAGCACAGTGACGTATTGTTCATTCTGTCTGTTTACTATGATAATTTGAAGTCAACTGTCTGGTCAAAACTCAAGCACAGACGAACACAAATAATCCTGCTCGTATGCTCATGACTTCATTTCCTTGGGCTTAACCGTGGATCCACTTCACACACATACACGCCTAACAGCGTCTGTCCGATGAGCTCATGACAGCCGCCAATCCAAAGCTAATATTTTACCGGCTAGCAAACACCTCAAGTCAGGGTGTGCAAAGCTGTATTTTAGTGTCAACAAGACTGTATTTACACACAGTACAAGTGTTTAGTTTTGGCATTATATATTGTGTGCATGTATGCGTGGGTTTGTGTGTGCATGAGTGCATGAAGGTGGTAAATGTAAAGTGTGGGAACTATATGATGCAGTCTCCAGGGATTAGAGTTGAGAATGATCTGTGTGGAAAACCAAAAGTTTTCATCAGAATTTGAACAGACACACAATTCTAAACAATGAGTAGGTGCAGTCATAGTGTTGTGAACAGATTTATGTCCTGAACAAACAGGAAGGTTTAGTTTTTCTGTCAAAGTGGCAGAAAGCAGACACCCCTTTCACCCGCCCATCACGCTGTCTGGGTTCAGCAGGAAATAGTGCTGATTTGTAGGAGCAGCGCACTAGAGCGGAAGGTTTCATGTTTATCAGCTAAACACAAAGGAAACTTCTTCACAGCTCCTATTTGGGGCCCACTGCTGTGCACATTTCAGCTAAGATGATGCACACCTCATACATGTGTAATGTATGACATGTTTGCACCAAGTGTAGCAACAGACACTCTTATACAAAGTCATACATAAGCATATTATTGGAAAGGTTCGTGGAAGGAAAAAGTGTGGCACAAGCAACATAGAAAGCCAACCTAAGTTTTAAACTAGAATTGTAAAGCAAAGAGTTTGTAGTAGATTCAGTAAACGTCCTTCTCCGTCTGAAAAGATTTCAGAAAATCTTTTTGTTGCGTGATCTGCACATTTTTATTACATCTCATAATCGAAGAGAACATACCCAGCAAAGATCAGAGGTTTGAAGCAAAAAAATAAGAGTTTTTCAAAAGAAATGTACACTTTACACAACTAGTACCTGGAAAAGCCATTTATTGCCAACATCAGATATTTAATGTTTTCATTATGACGCATCTAGAATGTTTTTCTTTCATAATTGCTTTCTCTTAAAGCTCAAGCTTCTTCCTCAGGCTTGTCTTGGGAGGAAATCTGGGTGGTAGAGTCCCTATATCTCGGCGTTTGATCGGTGACGCTAACTGGAGTGTCATAGCAAAGCTAATCTGCTGGGTGATCACAGACTGAGAAACAAAAACAGATAGGGGCTTTCTGTTAACTTTTATTTCATCACAACCTTTGTTAGTCAATTAGCAAACAAAGACAGGGCTTCACTCACTGAAGAAAGAGAAATTTAAAACTATTCAATATTTTTTTGACCTGGTTTTATTACACTTGGTTGGATTAAAGAGATCATCAGAGAAAGAGTAAAGTGATAGACCAGCAGAGAGCAAAACAAAGCAAATGTGGCAGGCAAATTGTGTTGATGCTGTTGCGGTTTTTAAAAATAAAGTCACATGAAAGCACAAAAGATGAAGGAAGCCATTTTAAAAGTGTTTTCTACAGAGATAATTAACGGCTCAGCACAATTTCATCACTATTTTCTAAATGCATTACGTCTAAAGATTAAAAAAAGAAAATGTTTGACTACTAAAAGAGAAAACAATTAAAAACATAAACTTAGCCTTTTATAAAGTTGGAATAAGTAAGACTAGGTGAAAAATTGGAATTTAAACAAGAAAAATTTGTAAATATATTATATAATTTTAATAATTTTAACTTTTCAGGCCCCCAAATCAGAATCAAAACATTAATCTGACAGAAATCCGCAGAGTGAGCTAAAGATAATATCAATTCATAATACCAGTGTATACATGCAGAAAGGTAACCAAATACAAAGACCTACATCATTGCTTTCATATCACAAATAATGTACATCTACTATAAAAGGCACGACTGTGTGCAACTAACTACACACCAGATATTTCAAACACTGAAGCCCAGTTTTAAAATAACCACCAGGAAATCAGCACATCTGTTCATTTGTATTTTTATGTAACGAGTGTGAGAGTTTACAGACAACACGGGAAAACAAAAGACTAAATAGTTACCGCTCTGCATTCAATACTTCCCGTTACAGTCTTCAAGTTCAGCATTTTTGATATGTCAAACCTCCCTGGTATATTTATTATGAGTTAAATCAGCTGACTGGACCACTTTGTCGTTTTGAAAAATAGCATCATTCTGACTCTTACCTAAAGAAATGCAAAGCCTATCCATCTCTCTTCTACATTGGAAAAGTAATTACATGCAATCAAATGACTAATGTATACAGTTTATAAATGCAAAATTAAAACTGATTGTTTAAACACTAAAGCTGTGCTCCAGGTGACCTAATTCACCTTTGTAGACAAAGTGCTGTAAAAATGTCATGTGACATTTGCTCCACTTTCCCTGAGAATTTCAGTGAAACTACAAATCTCCACAACTGCAGAGTCCAAAACCGCTTGTAATAGACAATGTTCTCATGTGAGAAGACGACTGAATTCAGGGCGGACCTGCATGAACATGCAGCTATAGGAGCTGAAATATGTCCTGCATACATCCCTAAGCAGAAACAAGAATGTCAGTTTCTGGTTTCGCGTGCATTTTCCCTTGCAGTCCTCAGTGTACTCCACGTTTGATTTCGTCTGGCCCCCAGAGTTGCACTTAGTTGGTGTTCGCCTGCAGCACTTCGAACACGAACTAAACACCGTTTTGTTTGGAGTGTGCTGCGAGCGTAACAGTCTCCTCATTGTGCTCTGCAATTCCATGTAAGCTCGTTTACATATGTCTCCGCTCCTTATCTCAGCTTAGTCCAACAGCCTGAGGTCAGAACACTCAGGTTTCTGAGGTCAGGACCTGATGTCAAAATTCCTGATAGAGTAAATAACCTCGGGCTTCAGTGTCTGTCATTTTCTGACTCCTACAGTCCCAGAGATAGTAGGGGAAAAAAGGAACAAAAGGTTCATGTATATGAACTCAAATTGACCTTGCAGGAATTTGGTGAGATTTTAACGGTTTTATTTCAGAAGAAAAAAAAACAGACTGGAGGAGTTTAAACTAAATAGAAGAATAAAAACGTGGAGCTTTGCTTTGTTTGATCTCCTGTTTCAGTCCACTGCCTTTCAAATGATATCAGAGCCATACAGCTTCCTTGTATCAAAGACAGGTGTAAGACCAGCTTTTATTGTGTTACACTTTAAACATGGGGTGTAACCAACGGTAGAATGACTACAGACAGCCAGCGGAGGCAAAGCAAACGAGCCCTAGCAGTAACCTCATAAACCGACGTATCACAAACAAAGGAAAACACAAACAAAATCCTCCCTCTGACATAAAAGCAACAGACTCAATGCCGTTTCATAAACTAAACGTTTCCTTCCGAGTTATGTCTTTGCTGTGTGGGACTGCACATTCCAGCAACCGAGTGCTAAGCCATAAACACGGGCAGACTTGGAGAGAGGGGAGTGACTGTCTATATGTTTGAGCTTCAGCAGCTACATGCACAGGAAGTCCTCAAGGAGTCTACCTGGTGGAGGAGTGGTTTAAAAGCACTGCGATCAGGGTGACACTTCGGCTGCTGGATGGTGAAGTGGGGATTGAGCCTCGATGTCTCTGCAAACCAAGTGACAATGCTGCAGAACAAAGCTGCACGCTCGTAAGGCAACTTATGATTTTTTTTTTTTTTTAATGGCAGGGAAAGTGCCATAAAATAATTCAGGCCGCTTTATACTTTACACAGAGTGCTCTAACTGCTCTTTGTGTACCCGGGCTTTTAGCGCTGCTGTATGAAACAAGCAGAGTAACGAGGTGGTGCTTCAGATTCTCTCCGGTCGTCTAACACTGTGCAGGAATTTCATTCACTTAAATACCATCCCCTGACTAATTGCCTCTCAGGGTCAACTAATTGCCCCCCTTTTTGACCTTCTGAGGAAAGCAACCAAAACCGTGGTTCTCAGTGTTGAGGAAAGCTGCAACAATAGGACTTATGATCAATAAACATAATTAAAAGGATACATTGTTTTTCTTGTTTGGATTCAGTGGTTCAAATGTATACTGGATAAATATGGGTAATATTTACATCTGTGCTATATTATTTTATCAAAAATAAATAAACAGCTGTTTTAGCAAATGAGCAGCCTTGTTGCATTGCAGTAGAGTTTCTTATTGATTTTACCAAAATATCCCCATGCCATTAAAAAAACAATTCACAATACATGTACACTAGCAGCATTTCATGACCCTCTAATGGCTGAGGTTATCCCTGCTGTTTGTGCACTTTTCCACATTTTTTTTCCCCCTTCCACTAAACTTTTCATTAACTTGCACTCTAAATAGTTAAGATCTTTTTGGCTTACCCTTCTTGTGGAGGATGAGTCACCACTGTGCTCCATTTCATTTTTGTTTTAAAAATATTTTCTTATTATTGTTGTATTTAATTGTTGTTGGAGTGAATTTTAAATTTTCATTAGTAACAAACACTTGAAATGTTTCACTGTGTGCATTTAATCTGTAAAGGTTTGATTTTATGAACCGAATTACTGAAATAAATCAAATTTTTTTCAATTATAGCTTAATTTAACACATATTTCTGTGCATTAATTATGTGACCACAAGCAATTTTATGATAATGTGTATCACTGAAGCTGCTTGTGTAAAATAGTTGCTTTTACGCAAGAAATGTGAAAATTTTTCTAAGTCACATGTCAACAGCTATTTAACAAAATTTTATTTTAGCAGTTTTTACAACACTAAGAGTCATAAATATAAAAGTGGCATGCACCTTTTGGTATATTGTGATAAATGCAAGATATTTTTAGGGTCAATGATGGGATGTAAAAGAAAATAAAGGGTTAAAAAAATCAAACCAATAGTTTTTCTGTTTTTTTTTTTTAAAAGCTACAAAAGATTTTAAGATGTGCATTACACATTAGTCAGCATGAGTAGTTATTATGTGTCTGAAAGTGTGCCAATGTGTAAAGCCCCTTTTTCATGGTTGATTGCACTCAACGTTGCAGCACAAAAACATCGCGGTCACGTGACATCACCTCCCCATCCCCTCACAGAAAGAGATGAACGTGATGTGAATCATGAAAAGATGTTGTCCATTTCACACAAAATAAACATTCTGAAAAGCCCTCCAGTGCAACTCCCGGTCATTTCTGCAAAGCAGGTTTAAAAACTTATGTTGTAGTGCAGCAGGGGTTAAAAGTTTGCGAACGATTGTGAAACGCTCGGCTCAGAGTCTGAGCAGCTCCTCTAGCATTCTTACCACATCCTGAAACGACGTCAATCTGATGGCAGTTTGAATCAACAAAGTAACTCCCAGAAGAAGAAACCGCTGCCTCGTGTTCCCTTATCAAATTTGAGCAGAGACGCATCTACACTGCATGGAACAAACACACCCATCTCTTACCCTCATGCACAAGCTTATCATCTCTTTAAGCATCTCAAATTTGAAGGGGGTTATCTGCAATCAGATGACAAAACAATCTTGACGGCCTGTCTGACAGTGACGTAACAAGACTGAGTAGATCACAGCGTACAGCCTGAGCTGCTTTCCTCCCATTATCACCCAAAACAACGTGACAACACAGAGCAAATCAATGCCATTTGTTTACCAGCGTTTTCACCAGAATTGTTGGTATGTGGATGTGAATGAATGCAGCTATTGAAACTGGGAAGCAAAATGTCTTTTCATCAAGTTGTTGAATTTATATTTTACAATTTTGTCTCGCAAAAGTACTGAAATGGCTTATACTTTTAACATTTGGTCATGAATTTATTCACATTTTATACGAGAGTAACAATAAATGGCATACAGCCGTGAATACCGCAGTGGCCTCACTGTATTTCTGGAAGATAGAGACCACAGCCGCTAATGAAAAAGTAAAAATCCACAAATACTTGAGAACCACCTCTAAAACTGCTTATGAACTGTCTATTTCAATAGTTCAAATACCAAATACAACTTAACATTTATTAACTCGCCCAGTGGAAATCATCTTAGCTCAACTGCAGAAGTTCACATCTACAGTTTCCTTATCTCTGTTCTTAAAGGTACAGCCAATCAGTGCCAAGGAAAATGAACAGCACTCCTGGATAGTATAAAAATAAGCAGCTAGGTATTGCAGCTTTCACAAAATGCAATTTCTTTCAACTATTTTAGAGAAAAAAATCTGAAAAGATAAATTTGACACAAATTTCTTGGACCTAATTTCCACAGAAAAATAGCAATTTTTTTTCCCTTTCTTCAGCTTCGTAAAAAAGTCGGATATGGGTTGCAAATGAGAAGAAGAAAAAAATTGGATTTGTGACGCCTGCTCTGTGAGCGTTGCCTAAGTAATTCTTTAAATACTTTGTTTTTACACAAAATTACTTGTTACTTTGAGTTGGTAGGTAACATAAAATCCAAGTAATACGCTTGATTTTTTGGTTACATTTTGACAAAATTGCAAAAAGATCAATGGTTCTAGATACTTTTTCAAGTAACCGTCAATAAAAATGTGTGCAGCAATGCCAAGCAGAGCAGAAGCATCACCGTTTCATAGTTTATATGAGAACCACATGACCTGTTCATGCATCCTTATCTCTGCACGTTACTTCTAGACTTTCCAAATTGCACCAATTTAATTAGTCACTGGCTCGTGTCTACCTAAGAAAAAAATATTTGAGGGGAACCAGCTTCCCTAAATGCATTCCAGCAAAAACCTCACTTTGTCTTCCAACAATTCAGGGCCAACATGTGACGCATGCATACAAAGACAACAGAAGAAGAAAAATCCATTCATTTTTTTTTTGCCCCTTTGACCAAATCATAAGCATTCCAGTCACTAAGGGAGATATCCTTCTGAGACAGAGTTGTGTCTTCAACCAAACTCTTTTGTCCACTGTTTACAAGAGGAAATGTCTTCATCTGGGGGGAAAAGGGTGGCGGGAGGGGGTAGAGGAGGAAGAAAGAGAGGGAGATTGTGAGTGAGCGGAACAAGATAGCCGGAGAAAGAAAAGAGACTGAGACTCCGGCCATCTGTGAATGTGGAAGCGAGCCAAACCACTGCCCACAGAGCACAGGCACATGCCTAACTGCCTCTTTCTGCCATGGCAGTCCAGCCCTGCTTCCACAAACAACAGGCTTGTTGAACCACATACAAAAACACAGCAGCCACCAAGGACAAACGCACCCTTATGGTCATAAATAAGGCCTAAACATAATATTTGTGGAAGTGTAATTGCTCTGTAGCAACGGCTGAATGACACCGCCACATGCATTCATGCAGGTTCATCCATTTTTATCAATATTTGCAAGAGGAGAGGTGAAGCATTTCAGCTGCAGGTCTTAAGGTTTCCTTTTTTTTATTATCATTATTATTTTTTAATGCCAAAAAAGGGGGCAAAATGCCAGAACTGCAACAAAAACAACCTAGAAAGAAAAAAAGAACTTCCAGTGTAGCTCGTACTGAAAGGTTAGTGTTACAACTTGTGTTTTTTACCAGATGAGCAGCACAGAAATCAAAACCACAATGTCAACTCAGAGGCGTCGCAACCTTTCCAGAGAGCTCTCCCTGATTTTGGTCCGAGTTCCAAGAATCACTGGGAAAAAAAAAAGCTATTTAAGGTCTTATAACTGCTGGAGGCAGAGTATTAAGACAGAGCAAAGGGAGAATTTTACCATACTGACTGAAACTATTTCACCAGAAACCCTGCTAACTGTCTAAATGCATGCAAAAGAGCTTAAGAACAGTAACTGGCCTCTCCACTTGCAAGTTGTTTAAATTCTCCTAAACACATCAAATCTTTAAGCTTTTAGTGGTCTCTGAAGGTTATTCTATGGCCAACATATAGTTAAAATAAAGTTCTCCAAGTTCAGAAACAAATCTGGGTACACCAAGAAAAAGCAAACCCAAGAACCAGAAATCCTGCAAAGTGTCTGAAGGTGTTAAATGTTATTAAATAAGAGAAGTTTACTCAATACAGGTTTGTGCAAACAAATCATACCAGCGTGGTTGTCTCGTTTGGCTCAGTTACAGTTTAGATTATAAAGTACAACAGTGGAAATCTACACACCAGAATCAGATATTAAAGTTAAAAAAGGAGTGTTACACTGAATCTAATCTGAAGATTCTGGGAAATAAGTCAAATGTGTTCAATTTATCACAATGTTGTTCCATGCAAATCCAAAATGGAAACCATTTTCATTTTGTGGAAACCCAATTTCTTATTCTGGATGCATCTTTCTCCTGAAACAAATTCTTGACCAAATGAGATGAGTTTGTGGGAAAAGTAAAACGGGCACCGAGAGTTGAAGAGTTTTCAGTGTCGTAAATGTTAAATTAATACTTTCCTTGAAATGGAAAGTAATGGCTCAATTACTGGTTTTGAGGAAGAAATGGTAAATGAAGTCAGACATTTTATGCATCAGCTTTGCTTAGATTTTGTGTCAGCTACACTGAAATTTTGAAAACCAAGTAGGCTACTGCTGAAAGACTCATGAAGGTGTACAGAAAAGTCCATCACCGTGCAGATAAATATTTAGCATAGCTAAAAAGTTTCCTGCAGTGACTGCTTTCTCTAACAGACCAAAGTTCAAGGTCACAGGCTGTATAGTCATTCCTCACTAAACTTAGTTCCAGTGTATCATTGTTTGGTTTCTTTCTGTGCCACACACCATGTTCCAAATTATTGAGCAAGTGATATTTTCTCAGATTTTCTTTAATGGTCGATGCAAATGATGGTCATGAACTATTACAGTATGAATAAAATTTTACTGAACAAAGCTCACAATGAAAACAGTATTTCTTTCAAAAATAAAAAAAAACTCAAAATGCACTATTCCAAATTATTATGCAAAGCAGATTTTCTAAACATTTTATGGATTAAAAAGAACTGCAAACAGTCATTATATGAATGTGCAGCATTAAGTGGTCACATGTACTAAAATCAAAAGCCATTTCAATTAAAAACATCTTAACAGACAGTTACACGTTAACATAGGACCCTTTCTTTTGAAAATCATCAAATCCAATTTTCATCAGCAGAGAGATCCTTTCTTTTTCCCATTCTGCTTGAAACCTGTGGCCTGCCTAATAATATGGAACATCCTAAGTAGATTTCCTTTAATTGAGCTCACCGTTCAAATTAACCAACCCAGCTCTCTGAAATTTATTATAGTGGAAAAAAATGTATCTTCCTGACACTTAAATCCAATTTGCATAATAATTTGGAACACGGTGTATTTCTGTCAGATGTGATGATGTTTTAGGGCCTGTGTGACATTATTACTATAAGTCAGATAGGTATGCAGTTTTTCCTCATATCATCACCTTCCTAAAGTAATGGCTCAACTAATTTTCATCAGCATTTTCTGAAATATGAAAGCATGGCGTCATCTACATAAAGGTGCATTTCACCTACTGACGTGGTCTTCTAACAGTTTTTATTTCATAATTGAAGCTAAAATATGATGGCTGAACTGTTTGAAAGTGCTGTTAAACCAACTTTTACGACATTTCACAACATCAGCCGGTAGATGTCATTAGAGACACGAATACATGCTTCATTTCTCAACACCTTACATTGGGTCTTGGCAGGTCTGCCTGTGAGCATGAATAAAAACATCAGTAGGATTTGCTGCACATAACTTAAGTAGACATCCATCTAAAATGGTCACACATACACAGTAGAGGTTTGACCAAAAGCTAGTAGTCAAAAATGACAGACAAAACTTGCAATGCAATTGTAAGACGGCAAGAAAACCAACAAAATCAAAATAAATCCTGTGCATTAATATAAGCATATAAATACCTGATGACTTGTCTCGAAAACATCTTTCCTGAGCACACAGGGAATTCCTAGCACCCATTATTCTTCTGCACAAAGAACTAATGGGTGTCACGTTAACAACAAACACTTCAAATGACTCAGTGCAAGCTAATGCAAGGAAGACTTCATAAAAGGCAGAAATGTGACCTTACAACTTGAAGACGGTTGTTTCTGCCTACACTTTTTTATCTTTACCCACACAGCAGGTGAAATAAATAGAGGCATGCAAGCCAGAGGGATATTTTCAATGCGCTACAAAAAAAAAAGGAAGTTCACGTCTTACTCGAAAATTTATGCTATGTCAATGTGTCAGTGTATGATAACATGAATAACAGAGTGGCACGTTCCTTCTGATAAATCCCAGGAGGAAACTCGAGCACCGTGTTAGCGCTCGCTGAAAGAGGGGCCTTTTATCTGAGGTCAACATGCACAAATACAAAGTTGGGAGTCAGCTTCTTGTCTGTTCTACAGGGTCCAACTGATAAGAACATGGTGAGGACTTCTGTGCAACTGAATGCTCATTTTATGAGTTTGCATGTGTGTGTTTGTATGGACTAGTACCACTACTACAATACAAAGGCTCTAAAAAGTCAAAAATGTTCATTATTTATCACACCATCCCTTTTTAAATGAGCTTGAAACTCAAACTACAGTTTCAAGCGTTTTTCACAGCTTTTAATGGCTAAATGTTTGCATTTTAAACTACATTTAACACACATTTAATGTACGGATTAGTGGTAAGAAGTGAACTTAGCATTGACAAGGTGTAGCCTACCCAACTTTGTCAATTTAATGTTCTAGTAGTAACAGAAATACAAACTTTTGTGTGTGCAACAACGTTAATACCCAGCAACCACCTGCAAGATTTTTGCAGATTATGCATTCTGTGGAAAGATGTTTATTATGGGCTTGTGAGAGCGCAAACATGACCGTATAGTTGTCAGAAGATATTTAGATTCACTGTGACACCCGTTATGGATCCTGGGCCCCAAAACGTTACGCGTTTAATATAAACATTCAACCACATTAGTAATATTTGATTAAATCGCTTTTTTGCAACAGTATTTTCTTTTTAAACAAGATTCTGGCATACTTTTGGACATATACATGGCCTCTCCTCTAAATGCAGACTGACTAGAGCTTATTAGATTCCACCGACAGACTCTGTTTTCAGGCATTAACCAAACATTTGATATTTGATTTGGGTAACCTTCCAAAAGCTTAATATTTGTGATATTTGATCTGCCCACTGATGTGTTTGGAATGGACACTCCCATTTGTGTCCACTTTTCAAGCACCTAGCCAAAATGTTGTGACACCAACTCTGCATGATCTGCAGCATGATCCTGCCACCACCATGCTTCACAGGTAGAATGTGCCTGAAAGCTTCCCATTTGAGTACAACAAAAAAAATCGGATTCAACTAAATGTCCTAAAACTAATTAGTTTCGCGTGTGTGTGCAGAAACCTCCAACAACCACCTGCACGATTCCTGCAAATTATTAATGCACATGTGAGATTCCTCATTGCAGACTCGTGCATGCCCTATTGTTGAAGTAAAATTTAAATATATATATAGGCTATATAAATATTTGTATTTTTTTTACCTGTGACAGCTGTCTTGGATCAGGAGCCCCGAACAGGGAAGAGCTGGAGCTGAAACTAATGGCTCCTCTCCGGCTGAGGACATGCTTGGGAACCGGCCTGTCTAGAGGCAAAACCGGCAGCTGATAACATACTTCCATTGAACAGTCAGGGCTGGTTCCGCATCAAAAATATAAAAGAAAAAATATATAAAACATGCGATGCAAAAAAAAAAAAAATAGAAAGAGAGAGAGAGAAAGAGGTGACTGATGGATTGGAAAAATTTCCAAAAAAGGCGAAAGGAAATATCTTTCAGTATGGTGAAAACGATCTGAGACGAAGCTGTGAAACGTTTCTGTTCATCATGAGCGACTCAAAACTTGTCCAGATCGCCTTCATCGACGCTCCGCCGTTTTACATCCCTCGGCGTCATTCTGAGAGAAACTATTCATGCCGTCTCGTTCGCCCCTTTCTTTCTCATTCTGCTCAAATCCGGGCCCACGGACGACGAGACCTTCTTGCCATTTTCTGGGTCTTTATGAAATCGCTTCCTCATTTCTCAAAGCAGAGCACAAACGTCCGCTCGCCCGGGCTCCGTGGCGTCCCCGCATGTCGCAAACCCCGAGAGGAAAACAAAAGGCACGACCGCTTCCAGAAAATATCACCAGCATATCATTTTCTGGTGCCAAGACCGGCGGGCGAAGGAGAGCAGCGGCAGCTGCGGGGACGGAGGGATCCTGGCGGCGGCCGGGAGGGAGGAGGACTCCTCGCTCATTCAGGACTCGGCCGGCGGTGAGAGAGATTCAACATGTAGGGGCTTTTCCGTCTTTTTTTTCCGCCGCTGCGTGATGAAAGGAGCTGGTTGTGAAACAAAGTGTCTGGCTCAGGGAGAGCGGAGAGGGGAACCCCGACGGTCCTCTCAGTCACCGCCGCTCCGCTGGGGTCCGCAGCGACTTCAATGGCACTAACATAAACGCGTAAAACAAAAAGAGAACAAAAAAAAAGAACCTAAAGAGAGCTTAGTTCTCTACAACTACCTGCCTATCGTCATAATAATTACCCTACTGTGTGGTTTTAAAGCGCACAACACCTGCCAGAGATGGTGCTGTTGGAGCGAGCACCCCCCAAAACGCCCTTGTTTACGGTTAGCCAATAGCGTGAAGGCCGTGTTTGTTAAACGAACAGTGATTGGATAATGGTTTCAGGGTTGTATGCAACGACACATGTGAGTGGCTGTGGAGCCAGGGCGATCCCAAGAATTATATGAGCAGTCATTTGCAGACGGCGTGGACTTTCTCAAGGGTATTCCTCCACAACGGGGCTTGCCCTGCTGCGGTCCACATTATTTCCTGTGATTGCCTTTCTCTCATGAGTCATACTACTTGGGAGCTGAAATACAATTTAGCAAACGTTTCAAAATGTTCCATCTCTGTTAAGCTATGGCAATTTCGTTGTATGTGTGTGGATTTCTAAAAATGTCAAATTTAACCATAAAGACACATTTAGAAGGAAGAATATCATCGAAATGTTCACTACCTTTTCAGTCAACCAAACCTCACATGTTGCATACATTCATTCCACATAGAGAGAAACATTTCAAGCCTTAATATTTAGACATTTTAATAATTATGGCTCACAGGAAATGAATACCTCAAATTCAGTGTCTCTGAAAATATGAATATAATATGGGATACATTTCTAAAAGGATATTTTAAACTGAAATGTCAGGCTTCTTAACAACATTTCCATTTCTATTCTCTCCTTTTGTAAAATTACTGCTTTAATGCAGCATGCCACGGTTCTTCTGAGGTGTGATGAAAGCCCAGATTTTTTCACGGTGGCCTTCAGGTCATCTGCACCTTTAGATCTGGTGTTTCTTCTCTTCTTCTCCAAAACCTTCTAAGTTCTGTGTGGGGTGTATGTCAGGCGGGTTTGCTGACCAATCAAGCTCAGTAATACCATGATCATTGAACCAGCTTTTAGTACCTTTGGCAGTGCTTGAAGGTGCCTGCTGGAAAGTTAAATCAACCCCTCCATAATTTTTTTCTGCAAAGGATAACACCTCGTGCTATAAAATGTGCAAGTAGAGAGCTGCTCTGACTGTGGTCTCCAGTAGATGACATGGCAGCCAAATCATCACTCACTGTGGAAACTTTACACAGGACTTCAAGCAAAGTGAATTTTTTGCCTCTCCACTCTTTCTCCAGATTACATAGATTTCCCAATTAAATGCAAACTTTACTTTCGTCAGGAAAGAGAACTTTGGATCACTGAGCAACAGGCCAGTTCTTTTTCCTTCTCAAGCCAGATAAGAAGCTTCTGTAATATCTTATTGTCTTAAAATTAAGATATCAACTGGTAAACATTACAGTGTTTTCGCACACCAAAATGTTTTGAAGACACATTAGAATCATTGTGTTTAATGTCTAACGTTTTTAATCATGTTTTTTATTGCTATTGTTCTCATGATTTGATCAAAAGCATTTTATTTGGCAGAGTAATGCAATGTGCACAATTATGACATGGAATAAAATGATCCCACATTGTTTTCAGGACACTGATGGTGTTGATGAGAAAACCTTTGGAACACCATCTATCATTCTTTTTGATGTAATTATGTTTTAAAAATGCAGCTTGAATGCTATGAGTCTGTTGTTTTTTTTCTCATTAGGAGCTGCAACTCAGCTGCCTAACACACTTTTCTTTTACTTAAATGAAAAACATATTCTGCTGTTTGTAAATAACTCCAGTCACAAAAACTGAACCAGAAGAAAAATGCAAAATCAAGTCATATTAAACCCTTTTTTTTGTTTAAAATTGTTGTGTAAATGCAATGGTACTGTACTATTTTTACTGATTTATTTTCATACCTACCTATACTTTTTACATGCACCCTTTTGATTTCAATAATTATCTGTTTCACCAGAGAAATAGCTGCCTTCCTGTACCATCCAAGTGTCACCAGTATTGCATTAGTCATTCAGAATATGACCATTTTCACTCAAGGTTTCTCCTGCCATATCCATGTGTTTGGGGACAATGAGTGCACCATGGCAACAGCCATCCAGGGCCAATGTCAGCACAAGCATGAGCCTCATGCTCCCTATTTTCATGGCCCTGAATATGGCTGTCGGCCATCATCCTCCCAAGTGAACTGCACTCCACATTTAAGGGCAAGTAATGTAAAATAATGTATTTGTCCATTTTTGTATGATTTTATTTTTAAAGTATCTTGTCTTTGCAGCATCCACCAACAATTACTTCTACAATAAAGTTTTTTGTTTCTTTTTTTTTTGGCTTTTTTCTTTACGCAAAACATGTTTGTTGCTAAAAAATATATTGTTTTGTCAAACAAATGATCCTAATTTTAAAAATGAAATCATTTATCTAGGTTTAAAAAAATGAATAAAGTTGAGTAAAATACTCAATTTACACAAATACTTGAACATGCTGACCATTTTCCTTTTTGTGAAGCTAACAGTTTGGTAAAATGCATGAAAAGTTGGTGAATTTCAATAAAATCAGGCTAAAATTATGTTTCTGGAACTTCCTCAGATTCTCTAAAAGTCTATGAACCATGTCTAAAAGCTGAGTACGTTCTGGAAAACCAGGCAATTAAGGTGAAGTCCCAGACCTGGCGGGCAGCTACAGAAAGGTGCAACTTACTGAGGAACGTTTATGCAATTGTTATGATGATTAGGAATATTTGTAGATTTGAGAAAATCCAGTAAAAACGTTGAAGTTGTGGAACAATATTTTTGTTAAAAACAAAAATATAAAATTAAAATTGCATGCAAAGTAAGGTTGCTGCAGTGGAAAAAGAGAGGATTAAGCGCATCATTAAAGCTCAAAATTAAAGGACATTTATGCTGACGATGAAGTGTAATTTTTTTTTCATTAAGAAAAAGATTTTTAAATTCTAAAGCTTGACCTCTTAAACCATTCTCACATGTCATATGACAAAAGCAAGTTTTTATTTGTATTAGATGAATAAGTAGTACTACAAAAAAGAAGCATATACGGAAGTAACAAAGGGTTTTGCATGCCTAACTGTTCATTTGCTGCATACCTTGTAAAAGTGGAATAGCCTTGAATTGTTAAAATGGAACAAAATAATTAAAAAGGAACTCTCTAGCAGGGGTTTTCACTCAGACAACACTTTATTAATTTCTTTTAAGATGGAGAATAACAAACAGTGTTTGTTCTGTCTGTCTGTTCTAACTAGACAGCGAGTCACTACCTTCTTGAGGTTTCTCACTGGGAGTTTGGGAACCAGCCTGTCTGGCTCCAATCAGCAGCAGTGTAACTCTTAGGATGTTGATAAGACCTTCAAAACCTTGAAAGTAGAGGAGCGCTTCATTCTTATCTCTAAACCCTCCCTAAGTTCCAGCAGAGTGAAAAGACAGTAAATACTTCTTTTCAGGTTATACAAACAGCTAAGAAGAAGCTATTTTCAAAATTCCTGGAAAAATTATGAAATCCTTAAATCCAATGTTAACGAGCCTAATCTGAAGTTGCACTTTCAGATATCTGTTGGGTAATCAGTATTACGCCTGCCTCGGAGCGTGCACACAGCAGTGTATATTTTACACGTTCTACATCAAGCTCTCATGGGGGAAATTGTTTAGGAAGCTGTTGAGTTAATTAATTTACCCCACTATCTCTTTTGCCATTCACAGTAGTGCAAACACACAGAACATGCCAAGGGAAACACATTTGCAGCAGGTATGATGAACTCTTGAGTAATGGTCTCCAGAGGTTAAATGCAGGTGAGCTGCTGATTTCCTTCACAGGTTCAGTACCTGTTTACCCTGCTCCCCAGTGCAACCCTCACAATGGCTCCACTTCTACTTACAAGTAATTGATTCATGCTATGGTTATTCACAAAATTATAGTTCTCCCTAATTTGCCATATTTCTCATGGAGAAGCACATTTATGTGTGCACATTGATAGTCTCAATATTTGTTCTTTAAACCGTGCCACATCATTTCTTTAGTCTATTTTTGCCATATTGTCAGGTTTTATTTGAAGCAAAAATAGAAGAAAAAGAGTCCGTGGTTACTCTTTGCTTGCAGAGCCATCTAGTGGGAAAAAGGCCCAATTACAGTAGCAGTCTCTGTCACATAAACTACGTATGCCATGAGTGTCAAGCTAATATTCATTCTTAGGTCATGAAGTCACTCATCATTGGGCGGCTCTCTTTGCATCATCAATAAGTTTTTTATTTTTAATGGTGATGTGTGCCTCAAGTTACTGTTGTTACCATTTTTAATAATTTCTATGTCCCATAAAAATGATTGAAAGCAAACTTTGACTTTGACTAGATCTTAATTTTGCCTGCTGGCATGATTCTGCCAGCACCCTGTGTCACCTCGGCGAGGTTGTATTTTGTGGCAAACCAGCAGTTGTGATTTCCTAAAACTGTTTTTAAATGATAGCTTTCTTCTTTCCACTCTTCAATTAAGGGCAGACTAGCTACCTGCATGATTTACAGTAGTGACAGTAGATTTTCCCATCTGAGCTGCCGATGTGTGCTCCCTTTACTTCCCTGGTTCATGTTCTTCCTCCCCACAGATTGAATTTATTTAGATAACTAAGGGCCACAAAGAAACAACCAGGACTCCCCTCATGATGTAAGGTTAACCGACCTATTTCAACACAAACCTATGGATGACAAACAAAAACCCGGGACGATAATAAGGAGGTGAAAACTGCCATTAAGTCAGTTGTGACCCTGCTTGACAAAGCTTGCTCTTTTTCTACCACTAGATGGAATCCTTTTCACATATTAAAACCTTTTGAAGTTTTAAGTTTGACTTGCCTAATAATTTTTTTCTTCTGCAAAACCAGAAGTTTATTTTTTGAACCACTCTTAATTGAGATTTAGCTTACACATTTTCTAATTAATTTTGCTTTACTGTAGATATCTGATCATCTGGAACCGTTCTTTGATAGGAAAAGGAAACAACATCACTTCCTACCACATCCCGATTTTCTGCAGGTTGCTCCAGTTAAAATATTGAAATACAGCATTCCAGTGCAGTACTCTAGCTGCCAAAGGACCCTGTAGAGGACAGTGAGGGGAGCTGAGAAGGTGATTCGATTATCCCAACCCTCTATTCAAATTCAAAAACACTTTATTAATCCCAAAGGGAAATTAAATAAAATCAAATTCAAGGTCTGTTTCAGAGTTGCTGCAGAAACGCGGCTCTGCGCACAAAAAAATTCTCAAAAGTTTGATATAGGTTTGCATTCAGTCCCATTTACTCTGATAACAAAAAATGAATTTCAGTACAACCATTTGCTTTCAGAGGTAAACGGAGTCCACATGTGTGTAATTTAACTTTACTGTAGCTGTTGTGTGCACTGTAGCCATCCTGTTAACTGTAGCTTCAGCCCATTGGAAGCAAATATCAGGCTGAATAGTGATAAAATCCCTCTATCACTTTCCTGTGAAGTAAAGAACCAAACATCTTGTGGTTTAAATGAAGTTAAGTTTAAGGCGATCTGCTGAGTGCATCTCAGTTTTCTCCCAGGAGTTGGACTGGTGCCCTTTAAAGGAGAATGACGTCTTTTTTACGTCATCCTCATTGTCCATACGTCATGGACAATGGGGTTACATAAAGTACCATGTAGGAGTTCAACTTTGTTAAAGTCAAGTTTTCATATGTTAAATATGATGTTGGCTATCCAACAGAACTCAGGGTTCATGTATTATTCATAGTACAACTCAGTCTGAATATCCATCTGTAGTTGAGCTGTATCAAATCTGATTCATTTGGGAAGCAAAGTGGCAGGATTTCCACTTTGCTGTTAGAAAAATGTGATGTTTTCTCAATCCACTGTATTAGCATAATATAGATACATATATGCAATTGGTTTAATATATTATATAAAACAACAAGAATAAAATAATAGCTTAGTGCACTGCACTTTTTAGTAAACGAACAATCATCAAGTAACGTAGAGTTTTCACTGCATTTACTTCAAATAAAATGTGGCTGATTTAAAACTAGCATTTACAGTACTTCCCTTTTTATTTGTATTTTGCTTTTATTGTTGTTTTATCCACTCGGTTCCTTCATATTTCAAATTTTAACACAAAACTATTCAATATACATTTCTCATCCAGATGCATAAATCGAATGCTATGCTGTATAAGATCTCTGTGTATGAGTCTATTTGAAAAGAAGACCAAAAAACATAGTCGAGGAGGAAGTTGTGGAGAAGTTTAAAACAAGATTAGATTTTAAAACAATATCTAGAGCTTCACTCCCACGCTGCTCTGTTCAGTCCATCATTTGATAATGCAAAAGTACAAATAAGGTGGCGGCTGTCTACCTCAACATTAATCAGAGCAGCAGAAAGAAACTCCATGGTGAATCTGGAAGAGAAGCAGAGACATAGTTCAGGTGGGATAATCTGTTGACATGAGAACAAGTAGTCATGTGTTTCACTCATTGAACTTCTCTGGAAGAGTGGCAAGAAGAAATTCATTGTTGACGACACCATAAGTTCAGTTTATAGTTTGCTGCAAGCAATGTGTCTCTGCAGACCGAAAGGGAGGAAGGTACTCCTATTCTATGTGACCACATTTAACTTTTGAAAGTGGTACGTATGAAGGGAAACAAACATCTCACATCACAGCATTCCCGATGTCAAACTGGAAGAAACCCTGTATCCAGTATCCAGAGGACTAAAAAGTGGAGCGGATGATCACCTCCCAGCAAGAGAGTGAACCTAACCACTAATGTTGCACATGTTACACACAAGTGGATTCTACTTATTCACTTTGAAGGGAATTTAATTTTGGGGGTATTCAAATAAAAAAGAGCCTAAATACAACGAGTTCGAAAATGTGCACAGATCTCACATATCTCTAATATCTGCGTGGAAAACATGTAGAGATCCAGGTTTAATTCAAAGCCAATTTCCAGAATCAAAACTGAGCTTCTGCAAATTCGGACAGAAAGATCCTGTTTCTCTCTGTCTCTTGTACAAAGACTTTTTAAATTGCTTGCCATCTGACTTCCTCTTAACTGAAATATTCAGACAAGAGAACAGATGGCACCCTTTGCTTTTGCTTCCTTTTCTCGTCCCGTGTGCACTTTTATGTTGTGAGCAAGTTTCTTGTGCGCCGCTACATGTGTGTAACCTCCACTTGTGTAACTTGGAGGTGCCTGCAGACCCTTTTGCTATGCATCCTCAAATTACCGCTGAGCAAGGAGTTTCACACTGCGCTCTTTAAAGCGCCATCTTTCAGCTTCAAAGGCAGCAGTGTCTGGCTTTTATATTAGCCTTTCATCTTTTAAAGAAATCTCCATACTGCTCTTAATTTGTCAATCTTTATTGGAGTTTTGCCAGCCGGCGCTGCAATATTATGAGTCAGTCAGTAATGGCTTTAGAATTATGAATTCACTTTAGTCACACAAACACAACCCAGAACATCTCCCTAATTGATCTCATCCGAATTCCCTTTTAGGCGTCAGCTAAATGGTGAGGACCGGAGCAGTCCTCGCTTGTTAATGAATACGTAATCAGACCAGTTCAGGCTTTTTAAAGATTAATGATTAAAGCTGAATAAACTGGCGTTCCCAACGCTTCACAAAAATAACACAAAAAGAAACTTAATGTGTAATCGTGCATCATATGAGAAGCACTCAAACTGAAGAGAGGACTTAGATGAAATGGCAAGCATTAAGAAGACAGCATTTAAAAAAAAAACTAAAAAAAACAACATTTCAACAGATTTACAGATCAGATGAGACAGTGCTAGCTTTTGCGTTCAAGAGCTGCATCTAAAAGTGGTGGGGTTTTTTTCTGTTTTTCTGTGCTTTCCCACCTTTGAGGCATTAACTGGGTACATGCTTGGAGCTGTGGTTCCACACCTGCGTTCTGGTGTCCCTGGATGAATTCATGAAAACAAAGGGAAATAAATTAGAGGGAGTGAGCGAAAGAGGGGGGGGGGAGAAAAAGACATTCATTATTTTCAACAACATCTGTCTAAAATGGTTAAACATGATTCACTGACTCTGATGCGTCTGTGTGAAAAGCACTGCATGCATTTCCACGCGGCCTTACTATAAAGGGAACAGAGGTGCAACATGCGGATGTCCTATTACATTAGTCAGAGGAAAATGGCATGTTAGGTATGCACCGATGGGTCAAAAGCAGGGGAACAAAATCAGCCTTTCATGTGAGGTGATTAATCTTCGTTATAAAAGATTTGAAAAACAATATCTGACATGATTTGCTGAACAAAGGTCAACAAAAAAAAATAGCTAAAAACACTGAAGACGATCAGTAAACATACATAATTAAAATGATCAAGAATTTGTCATGAATTCTCAAATGGATTTAGCTCAGAACTTTAATTAGGCAACTCTAACAACTGTATTTGGTTTGATCTACACTGATTCACTGTAGCTCTAATATATGTCAGTCATTATATTTAAGCAAAGATGTATTACTTTAAGCACTCACTTACAATTCTGAGCATGTATCTACACAGAAATGACAAATAACAATAAGCAAACTACAAATACCTCCGAACAACTGTGATGCATGCTGTCCTCTCCACAACTGGTAATTATCACCACTGAGACGTCCATCAAATAATGATAATGTGTGTTGTCAGCTCAAGTAGCAAGCAAATCAGGCAACAACTTTCGTTAATTTAGATTTTTGTAGGGGTGCTTACAGCAGGGATCATTTATAAGTTAGCACGCTGATCAACAACGCAGAACATGTTACATGTTACATAATTACATGCTGTAATTATCCAGGTTAGTGTTAGCAATAAAAGTTGGTTTGCAGATTAAAAATGTTTACTTTGCTCCCTTACTGAAGGCTGCAGAGTTGAAATGTTGTACATTATTGCAAGGTTTAAAAGGAGAGTTATTGTGTGAAGACACCCTGTTATTGACAGGAGGAGAGAAGTTTTTAAAATAAGGTAAATGGGAGCAGAATTACCGCTTTGGCTCTAAAAGGAAAACATTTTCAGTGGAGATATTTTTGATCTTCTGAACAGTGAGCTACATGTGAGAAAATATTTGGAAGAAAATATAATATGACAGAAAAGGTTTTGTGTTTATAGTTTAGATTAGTAAAAATCTAAGCCATAATGGGACATCCTGGACGTGGAAATGTGTCTCATCCTTAAAAAAAACTACTCTGCAGGAAATACATCTTGCACTTTATTCGCATTGCTAGCAGTGCCTGGCCTATTGTCGGGGTTATTAGAAATAAATCATGAATTTTCTTATAAAACATTGACACTAAACTAATTTTAAAAAAAAGTTTTGCTTCACAGTAAACAAACAACACCAAAGTACCCAATCCTGGTTTGTAAAACTTTACATTCGTTTAAAATACGTACCACAGCATTTTAAACAAATGTAAAGTATTGTAAGAAAAGAATGCCCTCTCCTTCGAGCCGGATTCGAACCAGCGACCTAAGGATTTCCGTGAAACCACTACAGTCCTCCGCTCTACCAACTGAGCTATCGAAGGGAGATGTCAGCACTAAAAGGTTTAAAATATTGGAAGTGTGAATGGTGGTCCCAGTGGTTCACATGGCTTTTAAGACTTATTGGTTTATCGCTCTCGTTATAATACTACATTTCAAAGAGATAATTACGGAGTCAGTGCGCTTTTCCTAATAGGTCTTCCGTGTCGCTAACATAAGTTAGCATAAGCTAATTCGCTGCCTAAATCTTCACGAATCCCGCGGACAGCTAACACAGGTCCTTTGAGGATTATTGTCAGGAAACTGTTCACATTTAAACAGCTCGAAATGCCCATTTTATGATTTTATTCATAAAGGGAAAGCAGCTATAGCTAGCTCTTGCTATTTTGTTAACCCCTGTATTATAAATAAAGATTTTTTTCTTCAAATAGGTCAAATAGGTAGCGGAATCGATGCCCGCATTCTGCAAGCTTTTTTTATTATCAAAATTCAATGTTCACGGCAACATGAAATGCAACAATAACCTACTAACAGCTAAGACACGTTTTAGACTTTAACTGGATGCTTAACTTAAATTGCCAACATTTAAGTCATCTTTACCCAGCACTTAGAGAAAGACCAGTGGTGTCATTCCTTAAATTTTCCATGCTGTAAGACATATTTTAATCCAGATTTTTTGGTATATATAAATATTTTAAATGTGCTAACTTATTTGAGTTTAAATAGCTTTTTATAACAATTGAATGACCTTTTGCCCTCTGACTGAATCAAGCATATAAAGACAACAAACCAATATAACTAAATATCAACTTTTACTGTTGTCTTCATCTGCTCCAACTTATTGTTTTGAGATACTCTCTTTGTGAAAACTAGTCATCTAATATGAACCTTGCGTATATAGTTTTTCGCTTCTTTTTAAACTTTACCACGGTTTCTGAGCAAGACTTGGCCAGTCCCTCTTCTTTTCTACTCTTGAGATTTGCAGCTACTTCATCTGAATTAACTTGTTTTCTGAAAAACCTGTTTCTCCAACACCACCGATCATCTTGTGTGACCTGTTTATTTATATGCTCCAATATTCACAACCAAAGTTTTTATATAACCAAAAAAAAGGCAATATGGAGATTAAATCTTGATTTGTGGGTTTAGAGATTGGGCAAAGTTGTCATTCTATGGTGAAGAAAGTTAACTTCAACATCACTTTGTCACCCTCTACAGGGCGGGTTTAGAAGCTGTTAGACAGCTGTTGAATACTGACCTGCTCTGTTTCAAATATGGACAAGGTAAAAATGGCAAGCCAAACTAAAAAAAGAACTGACACCAACTGGGTTGGACCGAACACCCTCTTCTCTTGATCGTGTGACTCAGCGTCTGACCGGGTTTTCTTTGTTGCGCAAACCTTTACCAAAGCTGTGGTTTGATTGTGTTTAGGTGCAGTTTAAAATTGTTTAAAAAGCTAGATCCATGGACAACTTGGAGAAGCAGCTGATATGTCCCATATGCTTGGAAATGTTTTCAAAGCCTGTGGTCATCCTACCCTGCCAGCACAACCTGTGCAGAAAATGTGCCAATGATGTTTTTCAGGTAAGCAAACAAATACAATCTATTTATTTTTGCTTTAAATCAGTCTAAAAGACAACTATGGGGCATTGTTATTCATGTCTGCCATCTGAATATTAATATTTTGAAGTTCTTCCCTAAAATCTTTAAGACAAGCTAGTGTCTACTTGACAAATGAACTGCCAGTTTGAGAGCACTTAAATATTTATATGCTTTGTTGAAACCTTATTAATGTAATAAATTAAAGGTACAAGTTCTTTAAAATTGTTCCAAAGTATTATTTGTTTGCATTTGCTCTTCTCAAAGCGTATGAAGGAATTAGCAGTTTTACACAGCATGGATTCCACATCAGTATTGCTTTCCTGTTAATCTCTGAGATTAACATTTCATAGCTGTTCATTGAAGAGATCTATTTATCCATCGCATCCCTGTTAAGACACTAAAATTAAATTCTGAATTGCTTTTGCTTCCAGGCTGCAAACCCATATCTCCCAACCAGAAGTGGTTCGCTGACGTCTGGAGGCCGTTTCAGATGCCCGTCCTGCAGACACGAGGTGGTTCTGGACAGGCATGGTGTCTACGGCCTGCAGAGAAACCTGCTGGTGGAGAATATTATTGATATGTTCAAGCAGGAGTCAAGCAGGTGAGCCCAAGCAGATACAAGGCCTGTCGTCATGCAAGAGCCACAAATTTGAGTGTATTTTACTATGATTTTATGATAGTTTTACACAAGTTTGCACTTAAAATAAATGGAAAATGTTTTATTGTTTTCTACTGTCGAACAGTTTATATGTGAAAGTTGTGCATTCATCTTCAACCGCCTTTACTTTTGTATCTCTAAGTAAAAATAAGTCCAACCGATTCCCTTCTAAAGTCAATTAACTGATAAATAAATTACACAGGAGTTTAACTGAATCACAGGATAACTACAGCTGCTCTGTCAGTGACTAGCTGACTTTACATCAACTGTTGTTTTTTTAAAGAAGAATCACATAAGAAAAGGTTGATGGAAACAGTAAAAAAAATAAAAAAAATTTTTTGATTTGAGCTAGTTTGCAACCTCTACATTTTATTTATTATGTCAAACTCTGTTGATATCATGCTCTGTGTAGCCTGGTTGATTCACTCCAAACTAGAAGATTAAAACAACCCTAATTCATATTTTCCTTTCTTTTCTAATTTATAACATTTCAAAAGTTTGCTTAACATTTGCTACTGAATAGCCAAAAGGTGTAAATGGCATAAAACCTACAAAACTCTAATTCATAGATTCCAGATGTTTCACTTAAGACAAAGTAAAGAGATTGTGACCTAGTTTTAGAAAATAAAATCTTTGATCGTTTTATGGTATCATAGGAATGAGCTTTCTTATTACAGTAGAAATGCTCTCACATCCACTCCTGTGCACTGATCAGCATCCAGCTATATCGATTACCTTGTTGACATTGCATGCGTTAACGGCGGGAAAAAAAGTGGCTGACGGCTCGTCGATAATCTGCCGAGGTGTGTAACAGTGACATTATCAAAACAATGTCACATGTCACATCAGTATGCAGTGAAATGACAGAAAGGTGTTGCTGTTTTCCTCACACCTCAGCAGCAGCAGCAGGCCAACACAGGAGAGGAAGGAGGAAACGCCCATGTGCGACGTTCACGAGGACGAAAAGATCAACATTTTCTGTGTAACCCACGGCGTGCCCACATGCTCCATGTGTAAGGTGTTCGGAGCCCACAAAGACTGCGAGGTGGCGCCCCTGGGTACTGTCTACGAGACAAAGAGGGTGAGAGCTTGGAGGTTTTTGATCATCTAAAAACCTTCGTCACAATAATTTTTATGAGTACAGTTGAAACCAGAAATGTACACACACGCTGTGAAGCTACACACAATATTTAATGGATATTTATGACTTTCTTCAAATTCTGAAGATTACATCGCCTCAATATTTGCTAAAGTTACCTGTAATACTTGGGTGAAAGTAACAGAACTCTGTGAATTCACATCGCTCTGGGCTCACCTGGTCGCACCAAAACATTAACTTTGCTGTTCTAGGTTACTTTCTAACTAATTTGGAGCAATATTTAGGGTCACCCTCCATTTTGAGGATCAATTTTGATACCTATGTTATATACAGGGTAGGAGAGTCACAGGTGAGCCTCCATTGTGAACATCTTTGGCTTTAGGAAATTATTTACAGACATAGCAACCCAAATTTGTGTAAGCCATTTTATGTCGCGTGTATCAGCATCTGGTTTTAAGTGTCCCCGATTTCAGTCGACAATCCCTCCCGTCTTGCCTTTGTCTCCAGTCCGAGCTGAGTGACGGGATAGCCATGATGGTTGGGAACAACGACAGGATCCAAGGCATCATTAGCCAGCTCGATGAAGCCTGTCGTGTCATAGAGGTCAGTGTGGAGCGAATGCAGCGTCCAGCTGCTCACAGTGGGCTTCAACCTGTGCATGCACTAACCCACCTGTAGAGACTTACAAACTGGTGTAATGTGCCCTTGTCACTGGCACTCTTTTCGCTTTTTTCAGCATGCCTCTGTGGAATTTACACAAAAGGAGAGAGAGGAAAATTGGTATTTTCAGTGCCACTGTGTTCTGTTCCCTCCCTGCATTCATTCATTTTCCTTTTTTTCCCCTGTGCCTCAAACACCTGATTTCTGGTCTGCCCCTGTAGCACGGACAACAAAACAAGCAGGCTAATAGATGGAGAGGACAGGCAGCTTTCCTCTGATTTATATGTGACAATCAGATTTAGCTCAGAGAAAGCTGGATTGGTTCCAGTTTCCCATGTGTCATCTTTCGCGTTCAGATATCGCGTAAGGAAGGAGGTTTACTGTCTTTTCAGTGCCTTACAAAACTAATCGCACTGCTTAAACCCTTCCACATTTCGTCATAAGAGAAACAGCCTTCATTTTGTTTTACTGGGATTTGATGTAATAAACCACCGTAAACTTCTGGTTAAGCTAATAAAAATCTGAAATGTATGATGTGCATTTGTATTCAGCCCATTTCACTCTAATATTATGAAGTCAGAGCCAGTAGAGCTTCAGGTTGTTGAATGAATAAAAAGAGTGGTCGTCTTCCATTCATAAACTTGTCATCTTAAATTTCATCGTTTTCGTCTGCAACATGTTGATGTGCCCCTCGGCAAGGCTCTTAACCTCAAATTGCCTTTTACTCTGCAGATTTGGCTGCAGAGTTTTGAAAAGTGCTTTGAGGGTTTAGTCTGAGTTCAAAAGCACAGTCTGAATTTATTCAATTTACCATTCAGAAATCATTTAATGAGGAAAAAAAGAGTCCACCTGTTAAAAATGTGTTATCTGTACAAATACATATGTTCCTTAAAGGCTTTAGATGTGTGTTAGAGAACATTAGTCAACGTGTCACTGAGTAACATTCAATCCATCATCCATAAATAGAAAGAGTATTACACAACTGCAAACTTACCAAGACATGGAGAAATTCAAAGTTGTGTCATCAAATGCATGTTATTAGGAATACAACATGTAAAAAAATAAATAAAATAAGGCATAAAATTATGTACTTTGAACACATTTAATGAGCCAAATGTATTCATAATGTTAAAGGTTCTGCAGTTTATGCAAAATAACAGTTTGTTTGTGTCAGTGGCATTACTAAGTGATCACATTTGCTTTTAAATTTATGTTTAAAATAAATTAAAAAACCAAATAATGCACAAAGTTGTGTATTATTTGTATTATATATACAGTAAAAACCATGTTCTAATCCTAGTTTGTTAAGTTAACTCTGACTAAATAGTTGCCTGGAGCAGTTGGTAATAAAACTAGTACTTTAGATCAAAATTACGATTTTCAGGAAAACAGTAGCCAAACCAACAAGAAATTATTAAAGTAAATTTAGCCTTGCACTTAAGAACTTTAATCAGCAAACTAACTCAGCTAGTAAAATCCAAATTACTGTGAAAAAACTAACATGACTTGCTCTACAGGAAGCAACATTTTAGTCTCTAGGCATGTAAAAAATAAATAAATGAAACATTAATGCTGGGCAAACTATACCAAGGTTGAAAGAGAATAAATACTTTTCCAAGGAAATGTAAATAAAAACAAAAAACTCAAAATATTTAAAATAAACCTAGCTGCAAGTGTCTTTGATTTTCAATATTTAAAGCTGTTTTCTCCCACAAATTACATTTGCATACACTCTCTCAGCTAACCTGAATTATTAATATGGATTGAATTTTCCATCGCACATGTTCCTATGTCTCTTTTTTTTCTCCCCCTGTCTCTCTCTCCCAACCCCAGGAGAACGGACGGAGGCAGAAAATGAAGGTGTGCGAGAAGTTTGACCATCTCTACTCCGTGCTGGAGGAGAAGAAGAGGCAGATGAGTCAGAAAGTGACGGCCGAGCAGGAAGAGAAGGTAAATTACATCCAGAGCCTCACAAAGAAGTACGGAGACCATCTTGAGGAGAGCTGCAAGACCGTGGAGAGGGGGATTCAGACTATGGAGGAGACAGAAATGGCTCTTTTCCTTCAGGTCAGGACAATGAGTTGACTTCAAACTTGGCCCGTTCAAAATAAACTCTGCCTTTATCATCTAACAATGTGAATTTTTTTGTCTCTTCCAGAATGTAAGGGATCTCCTTAAAAAGTGAGTACTTGCTTACATTAGTATTGTTATACAACTGCAAGGCCAACGACTTCATTTCGTGTGCTCCTGTGGTTTTAAAACTTTTCCATTGATTTTCTCGTGAATGATTCACCACATTCACATCTGCTCTTGCACCCAAACGCAGCTAATTCACACCTTCTCTCTGATGTGAAAAATAATTCTGCGAAATGTTGCAAATCCCTATCTAGAGCTGAGGCATCCTGAAATAATCCACAGAAAGTGCAGAAATTCACAAATGTATAAATACACTTCGAGACATGTTACTTTGAGCGTTTGACGCTGGAATCTAGTCAATGGGTGTGCTATTTTAAATAACTGCCCTCAGAATCGAAGACGCTTCCAGTACGGCACACTTGGACAAAGTTGAGCGCGGCTATGAGAAAATGGATCACTACAAAGTCGACTTCAGAAGAGAACGCAAGGCTCTCAGCAGCCTCGACTTCATCCGAGGTGAAGGGATGTAGATTATTCACGAGGTGCATCTCTTCTCCTTTGCTTACCTGCGTTTTGTCTGAACCTCACTCACTTTGTTTTCACAGACGACGACGACGAGACCGAAGAGGAAGGAGACGGAGAGGCGGGAGAAGGAGCACGGACTGTTTCTGGAGGGGCTGCGGTTTCAGCCCCCCCTGCACAGCCCAACGCTCCCCCACAAATAAACCCCTCCGTGAGCCCAACCAGGAGCACTCCTTCCACCTAACTGGTACAAAACATCCACCTTAACGAGCAGCTGGAGAGCTGCTGCTGCTGCTTCATGTTGATTTCTGATCAGTTGTGATTGGGCGAAAAAATGCAAGAGCAATTTTTAGGTCTGGAAGAAAGGAAACGTCTGATTTGAAGCTAAAGGAGGAAGACAATCAGAAAAATTAGTCTTATTTCTTTGCATCATATTTATATGTTTTAATTCCTCTGTTCAGCTCATTTTTGATAGGCGTTGGGTTGCTACTGGCAATGTCCAGAAATGAGATACGTTTTTAAAGCCGCTGACCTTTAACAAATCACTGTTAAAGTACATAATTAGGCGCAAGAAGAAAATTGGTTCGCTCTCTTTTTTGCTCCTTCCGTGTTGTTTTTATGGCAGATATGTGGGCAGCAGAAAAGTGAAGAAAAATACATTTCAGTGTTGTACTGCCCATTTATTTGTTTTTGGTCACATAGCACATGGATGTTTTCAAATATTTAATGTCATTTTTGCCATTTTGTTATTCATATGTTGTGAAATTAAAATGTATTTAACACTTTACTACTGACACTGTACTTCAAATTTCTTATTGTAGCATTTACATGTGCATCTAATTACATGAGAATATACTTTCGTAATTCACTTCAAAACAAATTTGCACTCATTACACACAGAGTGATATATTTCAAGTTATTTGTGTCAATTTTGATGATTGTAGCATTCAGCAAAAAAATAAAAAAACAAAAAATCTTTTTTAAGGCCAAAAGAGAAAATTATTACATAAGAATGAGGTTGTTCAGAGTCTTGCTTCCAAAGAAATTAATGGAAAACTGAGTAAAAGGAAAAAGTGTGGAAGAAAAAGTTGCATAAGCAACAAGAATAACTGCAGTTTTAACTGTGAAGAAAAGCCCATACTCAGACGTACCCATGATATGATCTGCAGCTTAACAAATTTCTTTAAGCCCCCAGAAAGAAATGAGGGTTCAGGAGTTTTGTGGAAGATTAAAGCGGCACAAAATCTAAATTGCTTGAGGTTCAGTGTGGTGTTTCCACAATCAGTGATGATTTGGTATTTGTTCACCGCATCACAAAATCAGGAATTTTTTTTTGAGTTCATATTTTCCTCTGCTGATAAGCTATAGATGCTGATTTCATTTTCCAGCAGGATTTGGAACCTACAAGTACCAAGTGGCTCAGCTAATCTTCACCCCAATGCATGCTAATGCAGACGCAACCAAATACTGATGATTTATAATGTGCAGCACGTTACTTTCAGCAGGCCAACATTTATGTGTTAAAAATTCTTCATTTTGCTCCAATTTTGACATTTTCCAATTTTACGAGAAACTAAATGCTGCGTTTTAGTTAGCTGTGAGCCTCAATAAGCAATTTAGCAAAATAGACACTTTTTATATTTCACTCTTCATAATAAGTTAAACTTTTTGAATTGCAATATTAAAAGAACTTTTTCACAATGTTCTGATTTATTGAGCTACACCTGCATTACTTATTTGATTGTTTTGTCTGTCACTAAGTAACCTTGTTCAGCTGGAATTTCTGTCTGAATTTTCTCGTGACCCACCTCCAAGCCAGCTCAAGGGATTATACGGCAGTCCAGCTTGTGCTCGCGTCTCAAGACTGCAAAGGCTCTTTGTGGTCTCACCTTGACATAGCTTCACTTCCGAGATAGTCCATTAGATGCGCTGCATCTAATCACTGCACAGCATCAGTCAGTGAGTTGGATCCTTTACAAATGGGCCCAGTGCAGCGGATACGTGAGCTGTAAGGGATGAGTCACTCAGTGCACAGACCTTGTTCAGTGTATCCTGCCTCTTTAAGGTCAGAGATCACCATAGAGGCACACATATTGTGCTTAGCATTCATTAGTGGTACATATCTGAGCTAAGGTTGCTTCTTGATGGTATAATGAGAAGTGCCTCTTGAGGTTGCAGAGGGAATTACCCTACTGTTTCCACCTGCAGGAGCTCCCACGCATCTGAAAATGTGTTGCCTTTTTGCTTGTGTCTTGGTTTTACTTTTTAATCCGTATAATTTAGTTTTACCATTCAAGCTGCACATGTCTAAAATCTTGACAATTGGTTGGAGCTTCAGTTTACTCCTGCAAGGATGTTGACAGAGAAGTGTAAGCTTTGCATTTGTTTATTTTTTATTTAAAAAATATAAATATAAGACGTGTCGTTGCACAACAGAAAAAAAAATGTCTGGTTGCACGTAAGTTTATTAACAAACATAAATATCATAAATACAGCGGTTCATAATCTAAAACAAAATACAAATTTATATTTGAACGAAAAGAAAAGTGCGTCTTCTGAAACTCTACAAATTTGACACCAACATCAAAATGGCAAGGTATAACCGGACCAGTCCAGCCCGTTTACGCTTCATCATTTTTAGGTGAAAGCTATAAATTATAGCGTGATAAAGCAGCACTATATTGCACACAGCATGTTTTTGTGCTAATAAATGCAGAACACAAAAAAAATCAAATCAAATAAAAGATAAACAGAGGGAACTGAGATCTTTGGCGGGCTGGAGAGATGGTTTCATTTCCCAAACAGCTCCATCATCCTTCTGTTGTTCTGCGCCTGCTGGGCCAGCTGTTCCGCCTTGGACATCTCCATCATCTCCCGCAGCAGGTGGAAGGTCAGGTCCAGGGATATCGGTGGGTCTTCGGACCTCCTCCCCCTCTCCATCGACTCGTCCCCGCGGTCGGCGAAGCCACCTATGAGCGCTCTGATGTTGCCAACTTTCCCCTGCAAGAGGCGCCGCGTCAGCTGGAGCTGCTGCGCTCTGTTGAAGATGGATGGGGATCCGCCGGGATAGTACAAGGATGGGAAAGAGTTAGAGTCCCCGTTTCCCAGCCGGATGAAGTACTCCTCTCCGAGGCGCTCCAGAATGGGACCAGACTGCTGCTGCTGCTCCTGCTGCTGCCGCTGCTGCTGTTCGGAGTTTTGGCTTTGGAGAGCGGGGATGCGCAGGGGACCGCCTGGGCTTTCAATAGCCCGACATTCGTAGCGCGGTAAGAAGGCAACGAGCAGAATAACGGTGGTGCCGAATAAATTGAGCTTCATGTCAGGATTTCAGCTGGAAATCTGGAAAGAGGGAAAAGGGGGAAAAAACACACTTAGGATTCCTGTTTGCTGCGTAAAGAGACAATTACGCACGGAAAACACACCTGAAAACAGCCATTGGAGTCCCAATTAACGTGTCTATCATTTTTGAATAATTTCTACCTAAATAAGAATCATACATTCTCATGTTAAAGTAAATAAATAATCAAGTTTTTTTTTAAATCTATGCGTAACCTCGATTGGTTAAGATTTTCTACTGTTAAAAATTCAAAAAGAATCAAACAAATTCAGAAGTAATGAGTTGACAGGCATCTATCTTTGTTTTAAGCAAGAATATAAAACATACCAAGTTAAGTATTAAGCAGAAGAAAAAAAAACTCATAAGAATTTCTTTACCTTCAGTACAGGTAGTCCAGAAGTCTACAGCCTCGAAGGTTGCCAGGTATTGTTGGCGAAATGCCGCCCTCCTTCACTTCTCCGAAGAGACAAGTATATAGTTACTTAAAGGGAGAAGAGATGCTGAATGGACTTATATATAGCCGCCGTCACTACAAGCGCGTTGCTGCGAGCCCCACATTGATTCTGCGCGTCCTCGCAGGGGTTGAACGTGAATGGACGCCTCTGACAAAGTGCTTTAGTTCGGATGGGATGAGTCATACATGAGCTTGCGCTCGCGCGCGCGCGCATCTACCTCCCCCCTCTGCGCGTGAAGATCAGGCCTAAATAGGTGCCACACCTACCGGCATTTTTCACTGGAAAGGGTTAGTTGAAAATCCTGAGAGCACTTCGCTTAGAAGTTAATGGAAATGTTGGATCTATAGAAGCTCTAAATTGGGTATGATGTTTTTTAATAACCATCTAATTAATTCAACGTTTAGTTAACTGGTTGCTGCTTCTTTTTTTTTTAATCGAACGTTTTTGCATGGATGGAAATATCCTGAAAGCGAACACCTGCTATATAACAGGTGCGTTCAAACTGAGTTATTTCTCACTAAAATAATGACTCTAAAGCAGTTCCTCAATTGACCTGAGCTGCAATTAATGAATGTGCATTTGCAAACACCTCAGGCTCACAGAGAGACATTGGCTCCAGTGATTCATTGCTGCTGCACATATGTACGTCACCACCTCTCCACCTTGTTTTAGAGGGGGGGCCCTGCCACCAAAAATCGCTTTTAAAATGTGGAGCTTCGCCTTGCATGTTAAATATTTTCATTCTGAAGTGTTGCTGTGTAACACTTATGTGTTATACTTATGTTGTAACACTTCTGCTGATTCGACCCGGTTGCTAATGGTAGAGTGTGCAAAGAGTTGGAAAAAGTTGGCACTTTTTTTCTTCAGCAAAAAGTAATCCTTTTTGCAAGTCACCTTAACAATGTGATGTAACTTTTCCCATTATTTCTAAAGAATAACCCAGACATTTTGATCAGGAAAATTATGTTCCAGACATATATGCAGGGGTTAAAGTGATTCAATGGACTCTGTGCTTTCAAGGAGAAACAGCCAATCTGTGACAGAATTGTGGAGAAACTATGATTTTTTTTTTTTTTTTTTTTTTTGTACGTGTAGCACAAGTCAAGATTTCCATATGACAGATCAACACAAAGTACTGCACAAATTTGCATTATGCTGTGGAGAAAGTTAGAGTTTATGGGAAGCTGAAATAGGCTTAAGGCAGGGCAATGTCTTAAGTCTAGGCTTCAGATTAAAGTTTGTTCATTGATTTGAATGGTCTAGTCAAAGTGCTGACCTAAATTTAATTTTGGCTGTATTTTGTTGTTTTCCCGGTGCTGACCTATTGCTCACCTGTAAATACAATCAAACAAACCCAGAACTGAACTGAGACTCACTTTCTGATGTCTGCTTACAGATGAACTCTGTTCGCTTCTGGAGTGAATACAGACCAGCCTTGATCTGAACCAATTACAGGATGTGGGCGTCTTTTTGGAGCTTCATGAACCACCATCGCTGGGAATTATGGGTAAAAAGAGGTGTTCGGTGTTGCTATCACAGCTTATGCAAGTACTGATTATACAGAAATTATTCTGTGCAATCCACCACTTTCTACTTAGCAGAGCATCTTGCTGCTCTGTTTCGTCCAGAATTAGAAATATCACGTCACTAAACCTCCATTGAATTAGCTGCTTTTGACCAATTGTAATAATAGTTTCCCTTCCTGGGTTTGTGATCATTTCTGTCCAATAGGAGCAATGGTTGTCACCTGGGTAGCTTGTTTTATTTACAGATAACAAACTGCTTCCAAAAAATGCACAATGTAAAAGAATAAAGTCCGCTTTCACCAAACTATAAAACTGATTTTTACTGATGTTGTTTCGTCCAATCTGACTGAGCATGAGCTGTTTGTAAAAGGAGAAATGCACGTAAATGTCGGGCTCTAGTCTGGTAAAAGACATGCAACTAGATTTGATTGAATTCATATTCACTCTATATTTTTCAATTTTTTTCCAAATCACACCCCACAAGCATGTACTAATGTAACTAATAATAATCTCCTGGCAGATTTACTGGGACGTTAATTCCTGATGACATCCAAAAAGTTTCCTGATTGTAAATAATGTTTCTCTTCATGAAGTGACTAATTTGGGATTGTTTAGAAATTGGCTTTCAGTGCTTCAGAGATTAATTAATAATAATCTCCTGGCAGCCGAGCAAAACTTGCTCAGCTAACATCATTCCTGTTGTTTTTCCTTGTTAGATTTGTTTACTCAGACCTCTCTGTTTCAGTCCGGCAAATAGCGAAACCCCTGCTTTTATGTAAAACTGTTTTTCATACAGTTTCCTCACTTTGTCAATCTACATGCTCAAGGGGTTGTTGTCAAGTCCCATCAGGAAAAAAAACACATGTTCCCTGACACAAATAAAACACTGAAAGATGAGGGAGGGGCTGCTTGTGGACATCTCATGTCACCTCATTTTCAAATCACTGTCCATGGACTGATCACTGCGACAAAAATCCTCTCCTGTCACACCCTGTGCCGGAAACTCAGGATTAAATTTTTATCCCTTTGTTTCCTCAGTTAGAGGGAGTCTCTTAGATGATTGTGTTAGAAAAATGCTTTGGTGATCCAAGGGAGGAATAGGGTAAATAGGAATGTTTTTTGGGGTTTTTTTCTTCTTTTTTAGCTTAATTTATTCCTAACAATCAAATTTACAAAGGAAAATCTCCAAATTTAGTTTCTGAAAGCGACTTTTTTATTAATCTGTCATTTGCCTTTCTGTGTCTGATTTAATGCAAGAACAAGTGCTATTCACTTCGGATGCATTCCCACCTGAATTCAGTCGTGTTTTACTGAATATTTCCAACGCCGTGCTTGGCTTTTTGTAATAACACTTTAGTTAACCAGCCACTCTTTGTGCTGAAGTGCATATAGTGACTGTGAAAGGGGAGTTGATACTTGACATTACCTGAGCTCAGGTGTCCCTCTGGTTTATAGACCAGTCATATAACTTTTAGCACAACACTTGACCTTTTTTTATTACAAAAAAAACACATGGAGCATTTTCCTGAAATATAATTTACCTGTTATAAAGGTTTGGTAATAAACCAAACCTTTATCTTGTCATGTACAGCTTGTGACTGATTTAATTCATATTAAACTACGGTCATTCTAGTGAAGAATGAACGAATCACTGACGATTAAAAATCGAACCAGTCTCATAATCTGTCAATAAAGACATTAATTGATTTATAGAAAGATGAGTTATTGACCTTTCCAGGATGTTTAGCATAACATTCATCAAGCAGATGTAGTTTTCTAAAAATCTGAGGGAAATTAACAATTTACTAAAAATTTAAATGAAGCAAAATCCCACACCATGCTTGTCTATATCTACCTGTTCCTAATTGACCAAATTAAAAAAGTACATTAAAAGAGAAGGTCAGACAAAGCAAAGCAAGCTTGTGAGTGGGGAAAAGGACGAGGCTCGGTTGTTGAGAAATCACTCTGACATACGGGGTGAACAGTAAAAAGTTAGTGCCTACATAACTTAGGCACTAACTTGCCAGTGGTTCTTTTCTAGAAACCACTTGCATTCCTGATTTATGGTTTTTCCTCCACAGTCAATCTCTGTTCAGCTCTAAAGGTGTTTCTGTCTGAACAGAGCTCACATCTAAACCAGAAACCAGGAAATCTGCTGGAAAACAGCAAATGTGAAGCTTTAAGGGAATTTTAAAAAAGCCCTTTAAAGAAACCTCATCCCAAAATTAGACTAAGATTAAATATGACTATCCCCAGGCAATAATTAACGAAAAGATACTAGTTGATGCTTTATGAATTAAATTCTTCAAGACAAATGTCTTGATTCTTCTTTCAGTAATGATAATAACAACATAACAAAAATACATTAAGACGTTCTTAAGACTGATTAAGTTATTAAACTGATGGATTTTTTTTTACATATTATGTTGTTACAGAGCTTAACAGTGCAAAGAGGATTTCAAACTAAATAGTTTTGCAGCAGCGCGTTTTCTTTTGTTCCTGTTGTAAATTTGCACACAGCTCAGCAGTTTGTGCACATCCCTTATCAGAACCAGAACTGTCTGTAGCGAGTCAGTGTTACTGCAGGCTATCCAGCCTCTAACAGCCTATCATGTAGGTCAGATGTCTGAAGTTTCCTTGATATTTTGTCAATACCAACTGCCTATCCTGTTGCACAAAGGTTGTAAAAGGAAAATTAATGCCTGGGGGGGAAAAAAACAATACTTTGTTTCCACTTAAAACCACAATTTCTAGTCTAATTATAAGATTTTGAATTATTTCACATTAATACTCAGAGGAGGCATTGAGCTAAAACAAAAAAACATATGTATTTTATTTTTGAAAATGTAAGGACAGCAAGAATTGTTTCGTTTTACAATCTAAATGAAAGTTATTTAAAACTAAACATCAATCTTAAGTTTAAATAAAAAGGGATTTAAAAAAGCGATTGTAAGCGAGGACACTCATTGTCATTTTTCAGGGCCGTTTTTAAAATAAAAAACCAAGCAAAGACAATGCCTTTTGTCTTTACTTTACCATTTTGCTACATGTGTTTTGGTGTTTTTCACCTTCCGGCTCCCAAAAAGACAACAATCAATTTTTTTAAAAAAGCCTTTAAAATGGTGGTTTTTATTTTATAAAGGTTGCAGTAATTTTGAGACCATATGTGTCAGTTTTATAAAAGGTTACCGAAAAAGGATTAAATGTTGGAGTCTTTCGGGACCAGTTTTATTGTGTACAACACAAGGATGATATCTGTGGTAAATGTGGTCGCTTTAACGAGGGAACATGCTGCACAGGGAAACAGTGTATCCTCGTCATGTTCCAGGTAATTTCCTCAACAAGAGCTATGCAGGTATTGGATACAGGTACATCTAAAAAATTTACTTCAGAGTTAAAGAAATAGATTACAAGTGTTCTGCTACAATCATTTTGCCTGGAAACCGATGAAAACCCCTAATTCAGTCTTTAAGAACAATATGCAAGATGAATTATAGATTCTTTACATGGAAATGTGCTGGTAACGTCTATAAGGTCACGGGAAAGACTTAAGACAGACGAAAAAAATTGTTGCTAAGCAAACTGGCTGTTATGAGAGCTGTCTATGTTAAAGGAATGTTGAGTGGATGGAAAAACTGTCTGAAAGAGGTAACAAATTTACAGCTTTAAGAGAATTTCTCAGCAAAGCCCATTTAGAAATTCCATGTATTAAACCACTTCTGAAACATCTGAGGAGTGAACAAATAGGACTGTTTGTCAGTGGTCCAAAATTCTCTTTTTAGATGAATATGAATTTAGCATTTCAGTTTTAAATCAAGATCTCCGCGTCTGCAAGAAGCATGGAGAGACACAGAATCCTTGTAGGTAAAAAGTGCTATTTCCACAGTTAATGGAGCACTGAGTTATCAGCACAGCCAAAGGTTAGAGTGCTTCATGCTTTCCTCTGTTAACCACTTTAATGACAACCTGAAGACCTGATTTTAATTTCCATCAACACCCAGTTTGTTACCCAGCATCATCAAAAGGACAATGAGAAACATCGGACCCAATGACGCACACGAGCTGAAGGCTGGACGTCCTGAACACCTCAGCAGCCCGAAACAAGCAAGGCATCGCCTCCTGCACATTTTATCAATTTATTTTACAGGTTTAGCTTTGGAAATGAAATTATTGAATAAATTGTTGATGAAGTTCAATTGTATTGTGGTCATATTCAGCACCTTGGAAAAACATTGGAAACTTTGTTTACGTTTGCAACTCAAGTCCCTCGGTGAAATACAGATTAATGACACACAGAAGGATGTTTCCAAGCGTTTATTAATGTAACTCATGATGATCTTCAGATTACAGCTAATGAAAACACAACATTTAAGATTATTACAACCAATAAAATAAGCATTTTTACCTTTTAATACCTGCTTAAACACTCATAGATATCAATATTCTAATTTATTGCACATTGCACTTTTGATTCATAAATTATATCTATAATGATTTTTTTATTGTTAAGAAAAATTGAAAATGCAGAATATATTTCAACCTGATCATTAAAAACCGGTTATTTTTATCCAATAATAATTGCATCGCTCAAACATGGGTCAAGTTTTAAATTAGAGGCATTTTTTCTTGCTCTGTACTGCTGTAATGCAGCCTAACAATGTCAAATCAGATTTGCATGATCACAGTTTTGTGTGCTGGCTCTTTAATGAACTCCATTTTGCTCTAATAAAGGGATAGAATGTGAAAATTTTGCTCACCGTGTGCAAAAGTCCTTTTCCTCTGCTATATTTTCCTTGCTTAAGATCCTTTAAAACAGGATTCTTATGAATCAAACATTCCCATATGATCCATGCATGATTTCATTAGAAATATATCATAACTTCTAGGAAATATAAACAAAGCCCGTCAGTGAGATGTCTCTTTTTTTTGGGTTGTTTTTAAACTGGTCTATTGTGGGGGGGGAAATTCAGTCTACATAAAAATCTAGGTCAAAGCCATTCTACCAAGATTGAAACCTAGTTTTCTTCTTCATAAAAACCATAACTGTGTAATTGTGGATGCCTAAATAGCCTTCTTGGTTCCCCATCTTCATATCATTATCCTTATTCATAGTGAATAATTCAGTCAAATGTATCCAGCCCTACATAGAGAAAAAGAGGAAGGAAAAAAGGAAAAACTTTTGTACTCCTTTCAAAATTAAATAAAAATATATTTATCGACAGGGACAACCATGTGGTTCAAAATGACAGAAAATTGCCAGAGAACAAGAAATCTTTTCAAACAACTTTATTCTAAACTTAGCTTTCTCCGAGCATCGGTGACCTTAAAGACGCTGGCTTCCCTTCAACACGCCGATCATCGTTCACGTAACAGACGTGTGAAGGCTGAAATGACTGAGTGGGTTTTCTCCTGTCTTTGTGAATGTTTGTCACACTGATCTGTCTTACAGCAATCTACGGCCCGCTCCGTAGGAGAAGTTATGTAAGGGCAAACAAGATCAGCAGACAACATACGGCTGTGTCTGCAACTAGTACTTTTCTTCAGTGAAATTCAAGTTTCGACGCCAATGTTGGCACTTTTAAGATTCATTTATTCTTGGGAAATAGAGGATATATGTAATTCTACCAAGTGTAATTCATAAGATTTCCCTTATGTCAAGGGAAATCCTAACATAAAGTTACAGTAGGGATTTAACATTTTTAAGTTGCATTGCTCAAAGATGAGGATGTACCTAAAGTTATAAGCTTTAGCCCAAAACCTGGACGAGCTTTCCTCACTTAAGCCGAGATGGTCATAAGACTGTCATAGGTCGCCCTGGCAGCGTTACAGAGCAGGCAGTAAATAGAAACACTAAACATAAAACTTAATTTTCTCAATTGTTTCTGTTCATGCTAGCATTAGCACCACATCTCAGCTCGTGTCTCAGTGTAAGTTTGTATTGTGTGATTATAATGAATGCTGGTCATCTTCAAAGACCAGCATCCATTATTGTGTAGCATTGTTTTAAATAAAAATAATAGACTCTCTGTTTTGTTTTATATTAAAGTGTGTTAGCGCTACAGCACAGATAGCTTATGGAGGAAGCTAGAAAAGTCACAAATTATTACCACCACGAGATTAATTTATTAATTGTTAATGACTTGTGACTGGTTCTAGCCGCATGCACATGGCAAATAATTATTATAGTCATTGTGTTCATAGTCTTTCACACTGACGTGGCTTTGATATTAATCATTATCTGCCATTCTAAATATTTTTTATAGAAGTATTATTTTCTGTTTAAAGAGGAAGCTAAGCACCAAGAAATCTGAGAAAAATGTTCTTTTTCCTGCCAGTGTGGATTAATTTACCTTTTATTAAACCAAATATTCTTTTTGATTTTTTCGCAGTTAGCTTTCTGGTTTAGAAAGCTAAAATATCTCACAAACCATTGACTAGTTTGGTCAAAACATTAAAAAACGAGAACCGCCTCAGCTTTCAATGACAAAAAAAATCAAAGCAATCTTTATAACCTTATGAATTGACTGAAAGTTTACAGGGTTCTCATTCAATGTGTGTGCATGAGCAGAAGGGTTCGCTTCCTCGTTTTTATGTCGTGCACCAAAACATTAAGACTTCTAAGACGATCTCGGTGAGCATTTGCCTCATTGCCTTTTAAATTAATGCATGTCCATCGCAGTGTAACACAGGATGCAGCCCAGTGAAGATGCAGTGGCCTCTGCAATGACTGTGATGAATTAGATGCACTCTGGTTATTGTATTTTTACAATAGCATAATGAGGATGAAACCACGGAGCGGTGGAGTAGGTTGAAAGTCATTTTTTGAGAGCTGAAGTGCAGATAATACACTCTTTATTTTGCCGTTTATGACATTAGAGGGTAATTGGGATGGCGCCTGTCCAGTGAAGAGACACTGTACATAACTAACGTCCTCATCTGTGCATGTTTCAATCATGAGTAAAGCGAATGACTCACACTTTGCCAGCTTTTTTGGGTCTGTTTATCTGGTTGAGATCAGATGATGGGTGAGAGTCTTCCACTGTAAGCTGAGAAGTATATTTCTCTTCTATAATTGCTTGTGTAGGTGTCATTCTTCCCCGCTTTGTTTTGTCTCTGATCCTACATAAGGTGCTAGCAGGCACTGATCGCACAACAGCAGTGGGCCAAAATCAAAGATGAGAAGATTGCACTTGACAAGCAGCAGTCTGAGGCGGATCTTCCCGTTCTTTTGCAGAAACCAAGCAAAGCACCATCAAAACTCTCTAAAGGAATTATTGCCAGGAAACATGATTTACAGTGAAGGCAAAATGTGCTTGAAGTAATCTTGTGCAAAAAAATCTGTTTTTATTTTCTTTATCAACGTACTCAGGTGCTGAGAGCATTAACTGCGTCGGAGCGCACCTTGTTCTTTGCGATTAATTCAATTGAGTGGCTGTAATTTAAAAGCTTCGAGGGCTCTGCGTCAATCTACTGAACCAGCTGAAAAAAACTAATGTAATGAATCAATCATCGGGTTGTCTCTGTCAGAAACCTTTAAGCGACAGGTTAGGCCCTCCAGGGGATCGGAGGAGTGTGGATGCAGCAAGCGGCCGTGTGATTTGAGGCAGAAAAGACGCAGAAAGACATCAAGCTGGTGTGGGAAGTACATCAGGGGAAGGGATTGGCTGACTGAAGATGACATCGTTTATTGGGATGAACAGATGCAACTAGCATATATAGGTGATGTGCCAGGAGCTCCAGCGTCCTTCACTCCCCACCCCGCTTCACCCACCTTCATCAAGCAGTGATGAAAGGTCGTCCAAGCATTTAGCAGCACACCACATCTGATGTGTTTGTAGCACCAGTAATGTAGACAGAAGGCACAACCTGATGTCGTCAGGAGGCAGAAACAAGCGAAACGAGACCAATTTAAAGGAAACAGGCATTTTAAGCAAATATTTATAAGCATTCTTACCAGGAGATGTGTGAAAGTTTGGCATTATCAGGGTCAAATTAGTCATCTGCTTTTTAGGGAACACATTTCCACTTTTACACAATTCCCAGTACGGTACCGTTAAACATTTTCCAATGTGGAAAATGAGTTTATATGTTACAAAAGACATAAATCTGCTGAAAGTCATTTTTTTCTGCCCATGAACCCATTTGCAGTTAACCAAGAACAATCTGCTCCCCTCTATTTCCAGCCTTTATGCACTTCTTGTTTATTGTTCACTCCATAAGTCTGGTCTTTTTAGAAGAGGACTTTTAGGAGAAGAAAGGCATCACTGAATGCAAGCCCAGAAGTCCTGTTAATAGTTTTTCTCAAGAATAGCATAGCAAAGATGTGGGAGAAGGCTTTTTTGTTAGGTGAGAGGTAAACTGAACTTTTTGACTACATGCAAAAATGCAATGTGTGGGAAAAAAAAACCAAAAAATTAATCACTCTGAAAATTTCCCTCTGTTCAGTGAAACATGGTGGTGGTAGCATCATGCTGAAAGAAAAAGAAAGGTTCGCAGACACAACCCATATTGCAAAGAGACATGGGTAAAAACATTGATCTCTGGTTGTGTAAAGATATTATTAGAGATGTAAAACAAGTTCGTGCAGCTGTAGTTAGTTCTTATATGACTCAGGAAATTAAATGGATTTTTGCAATGTGATTTTTTTAAATTAATTAATTAGCCATGAATAATTTTGAAACCTCTTGTAACATAATAAGGTGAAGCTCTTTCATCACTCTGCAAATGAAACGAATCCTCATGAATAAGTGTTTGTGGAGAGCGGTTGCTTCTTAAACTGAGAAATACTGTTACTAAGCAGAAAAAAATATTTGAAAAGACGTAAAATAAAAATAATAAATTGACATGAAGGCATTGCAAGCTTCAATAACCGTGTTCAGCTTAATGAAGCTCTTCTTTCCGCATCCTGTCTCCACTTCGTCACTCATCTCTGCTTCAGCTGCGTTTGCAGATGCGGTGACGTCATGTTGGTGATGCGCCGATGTTTTTCTGCATACATTAGCTCCTCTGCAGCCCTTTGCTCCACAGGCTGCATCTTTCTGCTAAATTTGTCTATTTTTATATCTACTCACCCTACTTTTGGCTTTTCATCAACGGGTTTTGCACTTTTGAATCATATGCTGAATAAATTAAGTAACCTCGAATCTCTTCATTTAACAGTTTCACTTAGCTTGCGAACACTGACCTCTGTGTGCGACATAAGCTGCTTAGTGCATCCTGCCTCAACATCTAAATCTGCTTTTTGTTGTAAGATCCTTCAACATTCCTAATCTTTGAAAATGCCTCTCCAGTTTCTCTGCAGTAAGTTTGCTTTTAATATTTTCTAAAAATTCCTCTCATCACTTTAAGTGCCTTAACTTTTCCAGGATATTTTCTGTTAATATTGATCTCAAATTGCAAAGTAAACTAAGTTTTTTTGCCACTTCTTCCATTTTAATGGCAATTTTTACACTCTGCAGGCAGAGACGTCATTTGCCTTATTAGTTCTTTTGAAAATAAAAACGGAAATAATATATGTCAGATGGGCTAAAGGTTGCCTTTGTTGTCTCGCCCCGTAGAGACAGCAATTTACATTACCTTTCATGAGTCCCTGCAATTAAAATTACAGTGCTGCTTTCAAAAAAACTCACTAAGTGCTTGACTGGGAGATTTTATGTTCTCATGCTAGAGCCTCTAAAAAACCCTACAAAATTAATATTGGATCATTATATTAGAGTACCTGCTAATTATTGTTCCAACTTACTAATGCCTGGTTAATTATATTTTAAAACTTTTTATATATATACATATGTGTTTTTACAAAATTAGTGTTTTAATTGCTACTTAAATTGATCAAGATGCAGCATGCATACATTCAGTGATCAATAGTAGAAGTTTTTATATAGAATAAAACAACTTGTAATTTGATTAGTGAGCAGCATTTTGTAATTAGATTGTTTTTTCCCCTCTCATTGCCTCCTGATGTGTTCGGCTCACTGGGCCGTACACATCACTCCCACAGAGGCGACAGTCCACTCAGATGGGCTTCCCCAAGCTCCTTGACCCCTTTCAGCATCGCAGAGCATGAATTTCATTACCTGCACTTATGTAAATGTTAATTAGATGAGGGAATTGGAAACTGGCAACACCGATCTTTTATTCCTCAACAAGCTGGAAGTCATCATCCCCTCTGTGATTTTCAAGTTTTGCAAACCGCACAAGAGTTGGGAGCTTTTTAAGAGGAAAGAAATCTCTTTAATTTAATGCTCGCTGAAAAGTGCATCCCAACAATGCATTACATGTTAGTCACATTTATTTTCTCTTTTATTAAATACACAATGCCTTCGAAAAGTATATTACTGAATCCTCCTCACGTTTTATCATTTACAACCACAAAGCTCACTAAATTTTACTGGGATTTTATGTAGCATACCAACACAAAGTGGTTCAAAATTGTAATGCAGAAAAAAAGATATATGGTTTCATGCCTTCATCTGACTAATCTGATTAATAAACAGGGCATCTGTATGTAATTTAATCTTGGTATAAACATATAATTGAGTTACTTTGTAAATCTGGTATAAATTTTACACTCTAGATGTGAAAAGCATCTCCTCAGAGACTTTTCCATACAAGTATGTTGAAATGTTTTTTTTTTTTTTTTTTTTACATATTGACTTTAGTGGGCTGGATGCAAATGCTTTTCAGATTTTCATTTAGAAAGTTGCTTCAAAATCATGTTTCGTTTTTTTTTTTTTTACTTTTGCTGTGCTACTTAGCATTGGTCCATCACCCAAAATACAGAATGGAAGACAACTAAAGATGTAATTCCCAACATGAGTTGCAAAACAGTTAGTTTTCTAGGATTTAAAGCTGTAGGAATAGATAAAACATGACAAAAATTTGAAAACTGTGTTTTCATTTTATGAGTCAAACTTTTTCCACCCTGTTTCTTCTGCATTGACTCAATAGCTTTTTAGCGTATCGTGTAACAGCCAGCCATCTATAATGAAGTTGGTGTGAATTTTATACGTCTAAATGCACCGCTGGTGCAGAACAGTTTGTTCACATATGCTGCCAGATAGTTACTTACACATAACACGTTAGCTTCGCTAAAGAATCCCAGGGTTAAAATATAACTTAAAACAGAAATATTTAAACCCTCCTTACACAACCCTGGATACTTTTTAGATCAATATTTCTCCTCCTTCTTGTACAAAGATCTCTTTCTCTGCGAGGGCTTTAACGGCGCCTTCAAAAACACAAACAAATCAATGCAGCACAAGCAGGAAGCCCTCACATGGACAAGCTATGGTTGGTTAAGCAGTCTGGGTTTCAAGATTATCCCAAAACAACTGCTGCGCATGTTTCCTTTGACATTATTTGCCAGTTCCAGTCAGTCATTATCTTTTTCAGCCCACTTTTTAAAGGAACCAGAGACACAGTCAGTCTTTTTGACAATGTCTTGCAGATGTATTCACAACCCCTGGAACTGGGTCACATTTTTGCCACGTTACAACCACCAACCTTGGAGTACTTTATTGGGAACCAGCGACATGGTATTCAAAAGGGGTACAAATCTGAAAAGTGTGGCATGCTTTTGTATTTACCTCCTGAAGGGTCAACCTTGCTTAGAGTAAAAAGAACAAAATGGAAAGTCTTTACTCTCTTGTTGTTTGTTTTCTACCAAAACAAAACAAAACAGTCTGTCTGTTTACTTGATTTGATTTTATGTATTTAACTTTAATGATACTTTTGACTTGATGATTTGGCCCAAGTAACAAAAAGTTTGGACACCAAATTGCTCCACTTCATCTCTATGCAAATGTTTGAGGCTGCTTTCCTTCTGGAAGCAAACTGAAGTCCTCTGCACCCTCTTCCAAGTTTCCATCCAAGACTGGAGAAACACATTCCCACAGCATCATGCAGCCACCACCATGTTTCACTGAGAGGATAGTGCTTTCCCTCACAAAAGGTGTCTTGATTGTTGGCCAAAAGAGTGAACTTGTGTTTTTTTTTTCTGTACAGATCTGGCAACTCTTCAAAAAAAAAAAAACGGGCCAGATTTTTTCTGTTTCTTATGGCGTCCCATTGTTTTTCTTTTTTTGTCGGTTTTATCTCCTAAAATCCAAACAGAATACGTCAAAGTTTGCCGTCACACCATTAAAAAAAAAACTTTTAAGTGATGTGAATCCTTTTTGCAAGGCAAACTGCCTGACTGAGCTTTGCAGCATGACAAACATCCGCAGGGTGGACAGTGCTCACTGTAACCTGGTTAGGCAATGACTTCCAAACAGTGCAGATGGAGCAGGAGCCCAACCAACCACAAGTAGAGACTGTAGCCTGAGGTGTTTCACACAAATGCATCAGGAAGCTACTTTGTTGCGCTACTTTTCCCTGGCTTCAACAAAACGTAAAGAATCGTGAAACGATCCGCTGCAAGTTTGAAATCTTGTGAAATTGACTCGTCTTGTTTTATTTTGAAGTAGCTGTGGGTTTTCGCTCCACATAACTCTCTGCCAAGAGGGAAAATGAAACAGGTGTAAATTACCCAAAAAATAACTCGGAGAATTAACACAACCGCTTTGACTTTTGCTTTATTTGTTGAAGTGTAAAATAAACCTTGGGGGAGCCGCCGAGTAGATTGTCGGGGCGATCAAAGTCGAGTGTTGTGACTTTTCCTCACTTCTTCCTGGTGGATCCGAAATGGGAGCAGAACAGCAGGAGAGGCACCTTCTGAAACGTCACGTCCTACCTGGCAGACGTGCGCAGGATGAGACCCAGTAAAACGGGGAGTGCTTTTTAAAGACCGATTCAAGCCTTTTTGAGATTCTGTATCAGTCTGAAATTGTGTTATCCGCTGGAAGAAATGCTGCCTTTGAAGGATAAAGGTGTTGGAAATCTGCTTTGCACGCCGAGATCCAAAGCTCCAAAAGAAAGGCCTATTGACAGCCACTGCTTGAAGGGCCGATTTTGAGCTTCTTACGCCTGGTTCCTCTCCTTTGTCCACAACTTTCGAAATACTTCCTGAAAGGCCTCCCTCCTATACAGCGGATCTTTGAGTGTAAGAAGGTCACAACCTGCATTTCTCTGGAGAATGACTGACAGAGGAGCAGGATCCACTCAGCGACTTCACACAAGTCAGCATATTCGAGGCACACGACCACTTACCTTTAATGGTTTCTCTCTGCTAATGCGCCTTGTTCATGCAGGTCACTTGCTATTGTGATTTTCTAAGACACCTGGGAGTCGTCTCGCACGGCGAAGCAAAGCATAAATCGCAATTTTAACAGCAGAGACGCTTAAACTTAAGTCCCAACGGGATCTAAAGGAACACTGAGTGTTTTTCACCTGGATTCTTTTATAAGACTCCAATGCACTCTGGGGGAAAGCGAGGAGATGAGATCTGCACATCAAAGCAGCCACTCTCAGAGAAATGTGACCCGGATTATTTATATCGTAGGAACATCCCCAATGAGATCAAGACGCAGTTCGGCCTCTGTCAAGCTCCAAGTGAGGACAAGTGGGAGGAACGCTGCTTGCAATCACAAGCTGTTGCGGGGAGTCAAGGCAGCGGGGGCAAGCGGTGCGTGAGCAACATTTAATCAGAAACGTTTTCTGGAGAACAAAGCAAACGGTCTGTCAAATTTCTCTTTGAGGGACACACGAAGAAGAGTTCAGATCATCCTGGTTGCGGACTCGCTGTTCCGTCGTGAATCGGATCGTGATCCAGGGACGCTTAGCATGCCGGTGACACTGCGAGAAATGTGTGACAGTGGCCCTGAGGGCGAGTGGAGCAAGGTGACTTCTGCCCTTTAGCTAATGAGGAGTTTCCGTCTGCCTTGTTCAGCCCCGTTGACTGATCTGTGAGTTGTTCTGCTGAACGGCAGGGGAACAAAGTTACTTCCCCCCTCATAGATCTCTTCAAAATCTATTCAGGGTGCATGAAGTGCTCTACATCAGATGGAAACCGGTGCTTCAGTCAATGAAAGCCAAACAGTGCAAAAGCATTTCCTGCTGGAGACGGCAAGTGTAATCATCTGTGAATTTTATTATTTATTTTATTTTATTTCTTTTTTTTGGGCACACATTCCCGGCTAAGTTTAGGTCTGGGGTTTGAGTTTTCCAGCAGACTTTGTTCCTCACATGTCCACATTTTAAAGTTCAAAGTTGTCCTGGATTGTAAATTTAAAAAAGAAAACGCACAACTAAATTTATTGTATATCTTTTACTTTTACCTTTTCAACAAGGTGTGGTTACTTTTCAAAGTTCACCCAAGCTGCTTTGTTCAAATTAAATATCTTCACAAGCTCTGATTGACTCTCAATGAGCCTCAGGTAAAAAAAATAATAATAATTAAAAAAATAGATTTACCTAATACTAAATAAATCCTTAAGCATATTATGTTGTTTCCCCTCTCTCAAATATTCTTTAAAGGGAATCCCACATCCTCCCTGAAGGGAAATTTCACTCATGGGATTAGTGACTTTCCACTTTCATTAAGCTGCTGCTTGGTCTCATTATGCACCAATGTGCATCTACAGACTAATTAACAGCAGATCAATAGGGGCCCTGGATGCTCCTTGCACAAGGGGCCCAGTCCTCAGACAAACCAGCCCTCATTATTGAAGCCTTCAAAGAGGATTTCTCAGGATCTACCGGAGGGACCAGATGACACATCAACCTGCAGGCTTAGCGAAAGTTTGAGAGTTTCCCTGTTCTTCTTGCCTTTTTCTCTCTGTGTGCACATATAAGGCTGATGATTGTATAAGGAAAACAAATATTTATTTCGAGTAAGTACAAGATTATGTATTATTTATGCACTTGTCCTGATACATCTGTTGCAAATGTACCAGCATTTCAGAAAACCACATGAGGCCATCGGACATCAGGTGGTTGTGCAATGGTCTGGGGCCACGTTGCCTCTCCAGAACCTGGATGTCTTGGCATAATTAATTGAACCATTGAATCCTGCTCTCTATCAGGAAATCCTAAAGATGAATGTCCGGCTGTCAGCTCACTACCTCACACTGATGCAAACTTGGGTTTTGCAGAATGACAAAACTCCAAAGCACACAGGAAGCCCACAGAGTGAAAATTTTAGAGTGGCATAGTCAAAGTTTGGACCTAAATCCAATTAAGATTTTGTGGTGAAATCCTAAAACATGCAGTCCATGCTTAAAAACCCTGCAAGGTGGCTGAATTACAACAATTATCAGAATAAAACGGGACAACATTCCTGCTTACAGATACAAAACATTCACTGCAACTATCGGAAACACCCAACAGCAACCGTTTGCATTATTTAAATGCTGAAGCACTAAACTGATGTCTTCATTTATGTCCTGTATGTTCCTGTACTTTGATAATGCCTGCACATCTTTTTTCTTTTTTTTTCCCCAGGTTCCGGAGCTGTGATAAACTTTATTACAGGATTGCCGTAGGTGTCGTTGTGAGAGATTAAATTACCTGAATTATTAATATCCCAGCCCCTACCACACATCTTGCATTGTGCATGGGTTTCTCCCAAAGATCCGGAGCCATAACGACTATTTTTATCCTCGTCTTCTCTAATTTGGAGGAGGAAGGGCAGCGACGTGGGGCGGTGGGGGGGGAGGCTCTATAACAATTGGTCTGCATGGCGACTGGTGGCTCGGAGACGTCGATGTTATTATTTTGGGCTCCAATAATCACATTCATCGCCACTCTTGCCATGTGAATGCTAACACTCTGCCGGACACAGAGATAAGGTCACAACTGATGTTCGGCTTGGAGATTCGAGGAGGAAAAGCGTAATTAGTGGCCCAAAGCCCCGGGTGTGATTAAGTGAGGTCTATAAGGTCCTCAGTGACGCGGACAGATATCGTCACCCAATTTAAACATGGTCCTCTTGTTAGCCAGCCGCCCTCGTCTGGTGGTGTCATCTCTCTCTGGCTTTTTTATCCAGGGTGAATTCAGCTAAGCAGGATTAGTTCTCCGCGGTTTTTCTTGTAGGAACGGATGCACGGCAACACCCCGGATGAAGTTCAGTGTGAGCCGTGATCGTAGAGTGAAGATGTTCTCCAGAGCTTTAGAGGATAAGGCTCATAACGAGTCCATTTTTATGATATTTTACGGCTTTCAACAAGCAAGCACATGCAGCTGTTAGATTAGCTCGATTCAGCGTGAGGAGTTCAAAGTTCTTTGTATCGTTATTTACTTAAAAGTAGCTCATTTGAACTGAGGACAATTTTCAGTGCAGTAAAAGAAAGATGTTAGTGTCTTGCGAAAGCACTCACATCACCATTTGCGACTGTAAGTCACTGTATTTCAATGCTACTTTATGTCCTGTAACATCAAAAGGAGCATAGCTTTCTAAAGTGGAAGGAAAATGATGCATCTTTAAAAACCATTCACAAAAGTCTGAGAGGTGCATGTCCATATGTGGCCTTGTGGTCTTGAATTGTAGAGCCACTTTGCGCTTCTTCTCTCAGGGTTTGTTTCTACCAAGCTTGCAGATCTCAAGACTGACATTTTTATCCATTCTGTTTTGCAAAATTGCTCTTTCGGAGTCAGCCTGGATTGAGTTCGCCACAGGTTGTCGGTTGTGTTCAGACCTTTCTTGTGTTTCTTAAATCAAATGCCTCATTCGCGGCTCTGGCTGGGTGTTTAGGGTCATTGTCCTACAGGAAAGTGAATCTCCACCCCAGACTCCAGTCTATTGCAGTTTCTAACAAGTTTGTTTTTTCATAATAGTCCCATAAGACCTCCTCTCGTTCTTTCTATTCACTCTGATCTTCCAGAGAGATGCATCCCTACATCATCATGATGTTTTGAGAGTTACATGTTCATGACGATGACTGCGTCTTCCACACAGACCAGTGAGTTCCTTTTTGGTCTTATTTCATGAGACCTCCTTCCATTTGACTCCAGCGCATCGTCTATGACTTGTGGTCAAATTTGTGACACACTGCAAACTGAACTTCTTTCTTTTCCATTTGTGAACTGCATGACTAACACTTGACCTGTATTCACCTTGGCTGCTTCTCTGATTCATTCTCTCCAGTTTTGGGCATACAACCCTGTCCAGTTATGTTTGGATACGCTTTCCATTTTCAGATGATGGGTTGAAAGTGTCCAAAACATGGGAAACCCTGGTTCAAACTTCTTAACAACTTGACATGTCTGCTGTTTTCCATGTTCTTCATGTTGTGGTTATTCACTAACGTTCTCTAATAAACCTTGAAGGCCTTCGCAGAACAGCATGTACTGTATGTGGACTCTATTTACTAATTAGGGGACATCTGAACGCAGTTAGTTGAATGGAAAAAAACAGAAATAAAGAGACCGAAAGGAGAAAGGAAACCTGAACAATAAACAGAGATGCTAATTTAATGAAGCGAATCCAAAACACAAACAATCAGAATCGCTGAACCAACACAAGGAGCAAACTGAAATGGCAAGAAATAAGAAAAAGAAAACATTAAAGAAATGATCAAAGGAGACAACAACTCCTTTGACAACATGACTTTTTAACAAAAGATCATGACAAAAATGTGGAAAAGTTCAAGGTGCATGCACAGTTTTCCAAGGCTGTGAAGTTGTCAAATTTTAATACTCAGAGATAGAAAAGGAAAATTCTTGTTATATTTGGCAAGTAAAGCATGGAAAGAGTTTTAGCAAGCAAGTGCTTCATTGTCCTTTACTGTGAAATTGAAGTTTGGCTTGCAAGTAAATGTACTTTTTCCTTTTCCACCAACTATAATAGGAAATTGGGAACATATTCGTTGACTGTGGGAGCTTTGGGAACCTCGCATAGTTGTTAAGTGGGAGGTTTCTGGGAAGCATCGTCTTCACTGACAGGATGTTTGTTTTAGTTTTGGTTTGCTTTTATTTTGACGACCACTGAATAAAGTTTATTTGGGTGAATATTAAATGTCTCTTTATGTATGGGTTGCCTTCTGATTGACTGACAACCTGTCCAGGATGTACCCAGCTAGTGATGGTTTGAAAAAAATTTAAAAATTAAACCGGTGCCAGAGCAGAATCGGGGAAACAGAGACGGAACAAGATCTGGCTCTCAATAGGCTGACAGGAGGCCAGGACAGACAGAGGAATGAGGAGGATCTGGCATGCTGCAAGTGAAAAGGAGACTAATTACCAAAGTAATGAATGACAAACACTGGACAGGTGTAACGATTAGCAAGCAAGGACCTGCAGCACAGAGGGAGGGGAGCAAAAGACAAAACTAACAGAAAGGAAATCCGGGACCAGATTACAGAATCAAGAGGAGAACAGAAAAACGGCAGCACTCATCATGAATAATGATTACACAAAAACTTACAGAGTTCACAGTTCAACGTCTTTGCCCCGTTTTTGACAGCTCTCAGGCAGATAATCGTTAGAGACTGCAGAGCTGAAAGGCACATTAATTTTATTATGTATTTTTCCCTCCAGTTGTCTTTTTTTCTGGATTTTAAATGTCATTTTCCTGTTTCGAAAGAAGCTTAGCATCTTTTAAAAATGTGTCCTTAGCCAAATTCATTTATTGACCACCTTTAGTTCTTGTCTGGGTGCTAATGTTGTGCTTTTCTTGTCTTGTCTGTCACTTCCATGTGTTCACAGCTCAAAATCAGCACCTGTGATATTTATATAAACTCTGACTACAGAATTATAAATGGAGAAAGCATTCACACATCTGAAGATATATCCCTCCATGCAGCCAAAGGATAACCTGAAGCAAGTGCAATCTAGGAAACAGGACTTGATCGCTATCATCCATCTCCATTGTGAAAGATTCTCTGCCGTGAAGCAGAATGACTGAGATATAAATAAAGTCGGTAAGCCGCTTTGCACATTTATGGTTTTTATGAATGAATACAACTGGTGAATGGTTCACCAAGCAGGGACAAACCCCTAACAGGATCAGTGGTTTGCTATATTCAGAGGGCTGCAGAGCCCGTTCCAGCTGCACCTTGTGGCACATTACATCAAAAACATCCACAGATTAAACATTACATTTTTCCACTTTCATGCAATGCCTTTGATTTGGATTTGAAGCTACAATGCCTGTTGTTTGCAAACAAAATGTGAGTGCTACAGCAGTTACCGGCAGATAACAGGACTCCCGTTTTACATGGGTGGAAAAATAAAAGAAATGCAGCCATGCAAAAACTAGCTTGAGGCTTGAAACTTTCTTCCCATTTCCAAAAGTTGACCTGTTAGCATCAAAGAGGAGCTGAGAGCGCCGCGGGCCCACACACAGAGGAGCAAAATAATCTCATCAGCACCATCCTGGCATAAATCAGACATGATTAGCTGCTGACAGTTTGCTTGTGTATTTTTAGTTGTTCCCTTATTACATAAAATTGTTTGACCTACTTGGCTTGAGGACAGAGAAAGTATTTTTATGCATTTTGTCAAGAGGAATACATATCTGTCTCTTATCTTCACAAACACCTTGTGTTATTGGAAGTTATATCTTAATGTGTCACAGATGCATAAAATGAAAGTTTTATGGACTTTTGAAAGCGTTGTGGTGAAAATGTATGTAAAACTAGAATTAAATGCCCTGCAGATCTACACTTTAGCAACAACACCTGGCAACAAGAGGAAATTTGATTTACTTCACTGTCTGCCCGACTGTCCGTCTCACAATAATTTAAGTGGGCGGAGGCATGGATTGTATCAGAGCAGGAAGATGGGAATGATGGGTGACGATGCTGTCTAATCTGTAGGATCAATAAGTCATTTAAATTGACCCTGTCTGACAACCTAAAACCATGTTTATGAAACCCACCGGACAACTCACCCGTCATATTTTGATATTGTTGAATGAAAATGATTTATAGTCGGAGCATTTTGACCAACCCGCTTCTGCTCTAACTTTACAGAAACACTAATATTTTGTATTGTGTCTAATCAATTCTTGCTTTCTAAAGTTTTGACATTTTTCTGAGGTGAGTGGGCCAAAATGAATTTACAGTGATGTTTAATACTCACTGCCACTGTTTGCAGAAGTTGCCATTAAGGATGGTGGTTATTAGGTTCACTCTTTCACATCAGGTCAGGTTGTTTTGGATAGCTTTGCTCCTTAGTAAATGAAAGTAGCCTCTTTTCCAGATACACAGTTTGTCTTTGTCATTCAAGACTGAAGAAAGTGCACACCGTAAATAAAATGGTTAAGAAGTCAAATGTTTTTTAATAGCACTTTAAATGTATTTCCATGGTAAATATCACAACAAAAGCCAGTTTTGTTCCTCCTGCCTCTGCTTCCTGTTTCCATACCACTCAGTGTCCCATCCTGAACAGAGTTTAGTTGGCTGACAGTTGAGGTCAGAGCCTTTATTGATCTGAAGTTGGGACAGAAATATCATTTGGCAAAGAGCAGCACCTCACAGATACCTGCTGCTTCCACTCTGACAGATCAGAGAATTAACTTGATCATCCACTTCGAAGGGAATGCTTGTTAACAATGGCTTCGCCTTTCATTTAAAACTCCAAAAGAGGCTAGAATGTAAACCTGCACCCCTTGTTGTGAGCAAGCGTTACCCAGTCTTGTGAAGCCAGGAGACGGCAGGGGTAATGTTTGCAGATGACTGAGCAGGAAACAGAGCTCTCATCTCCTGGAAGCGCCGCCCTTCTCCGTCCAGTTCAGCCCTACCCCCAAAAACCTGGCCGGCTGCCTGGACCCAGCATGGCATGGAGAGTCCTTGAGATATCATTCCAACAACATTATGTCCAAGTGTGTGTGTGTGTGTGTGTGTGTATAGGAGAGAGGGGGTCTGACCATGCAAGCAGAAGCATTGCGTATGTGTTCGTGTGAGGGTGTGCTGAAGTGGCTCCATGCTGGACGCTGGACGCAGGCAGAGCGCGGTCGAGCTTGGTGATGTGGGAAGTTGCAGAGGTCGTCCCTCAGTTTGGTAATCTGCAGCACAGTGGAGGCATTTTTTTTTACATTGATGTCATCACTTACACCCTATGATCTTTTGAGTCATGGTCTCCACCAAGCTGCAGTAGGTCACAATTTTGTCAAAACAAAAACGAGTATTTGATTAGCAAAGCTTTTATCCTCCTCCTCAGTTTCCGCTTGAGGTCCTTTAAGGCCTTACTCATTGTGTAAAGTGTAGAGTTAGTATAGAAAGTGTGTGATAATTTGAAGTTCGATCCATGTGACAACTTTGTCTTTCAAACTTATCATTGCAAATTTGCTCCTCTGAAGTTTCCACTTTCACATCCAACTTCAAAGTTATCATTAGGATTTTATGAGACAGATGTACATAAAGTAGAGTATATTGTTAAATGGAAAGAAACTTAAAAATTGACCAACTAGCCCAATCAAGAACCAAGGGGCTAGAATAAAATGTTCAGAACAAAAAATACAAACAAATTAATTAAAATACCCTAAATAACAAGGGGGAAAAAACTAGCACAAAGTGGTTCAGTAAAGGCACTCAAAAAGCTTGGTTAATAGGTATACTGTGGAAATGGTTATGGGTAATTTCACGTTGGCCCATAAGACGGTACATAATCCTTTAGGAATTCCTAAAGTGAGTAATTTGCTTTCCCAGATTTGTTAGGATAAAATTATCACACCAAATAAACAGATTTTCCTAAATGAAAACATTTCTTGAAAAGGTGATAATTGGCAAATAACAGTCTCATATGTGCAAGACAACTGGTCCAAGAAGAACCACTCCAATAAATCCACAAAATGTGAAGCATCAGAAATGAGAAGGAGTCCATGCTTGTCCAGACATTTACCGGTTCTTATCCAGACCACTCAGCGGTTGCTTAGGATCTTTGCAGCTGCTCCAGCTCCTTGGGTGTCTTGGCTTCTTCTCTGATTAATGTTCTCCAGTTTAGGTGGACAATCATGTTTCGCAGTTGATTGGATTTATACTTGTTCAAACTACTCTCTCAGAATAACTACTGAATTTAAAGACTTTACTCCATAGGAATCTATCCATCTGTCCAGTCACTTCAAGCTATTGATAAGGCAAAGCGTGTTGTGGTGAGTGAATATATTCATCTGCATAGATTATCAAGAGATAAAGTCACCTGATCATCGGGTCATTGCTGTAATTTTTGAGTAGAATATTAACCAAATTGTGTTTTTTAAAACTCCTTTAAGTTGGCCATTTGAGCTTGGCTCCTACCTTTTATGGAGATCAAATTACAGGGGCAACAAAAGCATGAAAACCCTCTGCTGAAATAATTCGTACTTAATGCTACACAATGCAAATCATCTGTCAAGCTCAGAGCTCTACAGTACAATCTTTGCAGCTGCTCCAGCTCCTTGGGTGTCTTTGCTTCTTCTCTGATTAATGTTCTCCAGGTTAGGTGGAGAACATAAATCAGAGAATGTTCTGACTAATGTAATGTAATGTTCTGATTGATTGTAAAGAGACAATGTTTCTTGGATTGTCAAAATGACTCTACAATCCGAAGAGCCATTTTTTTCAGGTTCCATATTCATAGCATGACCACTGTCAAAATATGTGCCATAAATTTAAAATAGAAACATGCATTTATTGTTGTGAGCTAAAGAAATGTATTTAGCTTTTAGACATTTTGTTTAGAATATGAAAGATTAAAATCCTGTATTTGGCTATCTTTATGACATTCTGTGCTCTAAGGATGAAAACCCTTTTTTCAGTTTTTCTAAAGTTCCCAACCCAAACCCAACTCTGTCCAATGTAAGTAAATATTTACCTACAAAAGGGTTGTTCTAAACCCAAACTTTTGGATCTACCTGTGTCATGTGGTGCCGTGCTATTGTGCTGATGAGGCTCTCAGGATTTCCACAACTCAACGCGCTGCCTGAAGACATCCTGTGAAGATGATGCACTGCTGCTGCTGCTCTGCAAAAGTGCTGTACCACCTTCTGTGTTTGCCGTCATTGTGCCACCAAAGTAGATTTTCTCGCCTAATAATAGAACAGCTTTTTCTTCCTCTCCGTTTCATCTTGTTCTTATTCTTCTTTATTTATTGTGTGGTTTAAATAAAAGAATTTTGTGGGTTAATAATCTGCAGACAAAATTAATGACGAATCGCTTCCTTTTTGGATTTTCTATCTTTGGAGATGTTACAAAAACATGGATTATATTTTCTCGACTAGGTTTAAATTCAGAAAATGTATTTATTGATCTCCACTCCTACAACTAGAAAAAAAATAATAATCTTGCTATGGGTAACAATTGTAAGCTTTCTTACAACATCCCAATGTTTTGTCATTACAAGCGTTGTTGCTCTATAATTTACTTTCTTCTCCCCAAAGGAGCCAAAACAACCAATTATCTTTAACATAATTAAGATTTGGTTTCAGTTTGAAAACAATACAGTAGAGAGCAAGCTTCAGTCTACACATCAATCCTAGACAATGGCTTTCTCCAAACTAATGCTTTTTTTGTTTTTGTTTGTGTTTTTTTTGGGGGGGTGACGATTCTATTTTCCTTCCCTTTTCATCCCTTTCAGCTTAACAGCTTTTGGGAGTTGTCATCTCAAATCAGTACTTCAGTGACATCCACAGCCTGATGTGCTGCTCCTCCATATGTTGCCAGTGCTTCAAAAAGCTCCTCGCATCAACAGACAAAGCCAGGAGAATATAAATGAACTTACACTAGGCAGTGCAGCAGCAAGTGTCTTTAAAAGGCTGGTTATAAACATGGGAATTAGTTATTTTATGCAGCCTGTTTATCGTTCCTGAACAATTAGCAACACAGTTTATATCAAGAGTTCAGTGCGTCTTTAACTTTATAGCGATTTTGATCTCGTCTTCAGGTGTCCCGCATCTTTTAGATGTGAATCTGCCTCAACACACCCGAATTAAAAAGTGTGGTTGTTTCCAACCCCATATCAACTTTTTCTCCTTCCATTCTTTTGTTCCTTTATTTGCTCCAATCTTGAGTGAATAAAGATTGGACTTCCTTTGTTTGTTCTTTCCTGATTTTTTTCCCTTCTTTCATCCATCTCTTCTCTCATTCTTTTTTCCCTTCTTCATTCCCTCATCCTTCTCTTACTTCCATCCTACCCTCACTCCACCCTTTCTTCTCTTGTTCTTTTTCTACTTTCTTCCTTCATTCATCCAGTCATTTCCTTCCTCTCGTTCCTTCCTTCATGACCTTTATTCTTCCCTCACTGTCAGTCTCTTTCCTCCTTTTTTGCCACATTCCTCCAATCCTCTATGCCATCAATAATGAATGAAACTCCTTCCCTCCTCTTACTTCCATTCTTTAACATTTGTCCTCTCTTTCACTCCTTTCTTCCATTCGTTCTTCCGTTCCCCTTTATATCGTCTTCCTGCCATCATTTCTTCCCTTTTGCATCCTTACATCAAACTTTTTTCTTAAAATTGTTCCTTCTTTTCTTCCATCCTTCCTTCCCAGTCAGTTATTTCCATGTTGCACATTCAAAACATGGAAACACTGAAGCTTTGTGTTTGAACCTGCTCAACAGGACAGGGGATATTTGATGAAACACTGCCACCACGTGGTCATAATGGGAACACACTCCGTCCGCACATGACCCGGAAATAAATGTTCGTGTCTTTTTGTTTTTTTTCCTGCTCCTCACGTGCTCTACTGCGAACCGACCAACATGGCCGCGTGCAGCGTGGAGGAGCTGTTGGCCAAAGCGGACCAGGAGGAGGCCGAGAGGCTGAAGAGCGTCTCGGTCCAGAAGGAGCTGGACCTGGAGTTTGACGTCGGGAACCTCCTGGCTTGCGACAAGAACCGCGTCGAGCCCTGTGACTTCAGGGAGAAGAAGAGAGACGAGTTCCTGCGGGCCTTGGCCCGCGACAACACGCAGCTTCTCATCAACGAGATATGGAAACTGCCCACGGAGAGGGTGGAAGAGGTTATCGTGGCCAAACTCCCGGAGCAGACCACCCGGCTGCCCAGAGAAAAGCCCCCGCCGAAGCCCAAAGCCCCGACCAAGTGGGAGCAGTTCGCCAAGCTGAAAGGCATCCAGAAGAAGAAGAAGACTAATTTGGTGTGGGATGAAACCGCCAAGGAGTGGAGGAGGCGCTGGGGCTACAAGCGGGCCAAAGACGACACCAAAGACTGGCTGATCGAGGTCCCGGAAACCGCGGACCCCAACGAGGACCAGTTCGCCAAGCGGATAAAGGCCAAGAAGGAGCGGGTGGCCAAAAACGAGTTGAACCGCCTGAGGAACATCGCCAGAGCGCAGAAAGTCAAAACCCCCGGAGAGGGACTGCTGCCCAAAGCCCAGCAGTCCAAAGACGAGCTGGTCAAAGCCGTGAGCGTGGCCAAGACCTCCACAGCGTCCGTGGGGAGGTTCCAGGACCGCCTGCCCAAAGAGAAACCCCCCAAGAACTCCGGCAAGAAGAGGAAGTTCGAGCCCCTGATCGGCGACTTCTCCAGCGAGAAGCAGAAGCAGCTGGAGCTGCTGAAGGTCATGGGCACCAAGACCTCCAAGCTGGATATCACCAAGGCGGTGAACACACAGATGAGGGAGGAGGACAGAGAGGAGGCTGCGGCCCGGCGGAGGAAGGGCGCTGGGGGAAAAGGGGGAAAGGGGCGCAAAGGCAACATGGCGGGGAGAGGCAAGGGGAAAGGGAAGGGGCCCAAAGGGAAAGGGGGGAAAGCTGGAGGAGGAGGAGGGAAGAGAAGAGGAAAACCAGGGAAGCACTGAGGATTCCCTGCTTCATCTGGAGTTATTCTGCAGCAGAATGAACTGATTTACTGATGTTGATGAATAAATCTGCAATCTGATCCAAGCATTCTTGGATACTTGTAGACAAAACATGTAATCTGAGTATAAACATACCCAGACGCTGCAGATTAAATTCATATGGACTATTTGTTTTCTTCAGAATATGCTCAAACCACTGCAGAGGCTTGATGTGAAAACTTTATCAATATTATAATGTTGATAATATGTTTGGTTTATTTAGAGAAAGATGTATTGCAAAAGAGGAGGCTACTATCACAACTGTTTGATTAAAGGAACATTTGTAATATTGATCTGTGTCACTTTGATTCAATACAGCTGAATTATTCAGGTTTCTATATTGTTACATACTCTGGCTTAAATACCACGGATTAAATATTTATAATATTAAAATTAGTTGTAGCTCAGCAAAAACCTAGTAGTTTTTGAGTCGTGTTTTTATGATTATTTAAATAATCAGTATGTCAGATTTTGTAACGTGTCAATTTACATTTTCCTTTATTCATTTCGTTTAAGATCAAGACCAAAAGCACAGATTTTCTTCCTGCTTGACCTCTTAATCTGTTAGCTGAAGTAATCAGATTACTACTGCCTGTAGTCTGTCCCAGTTTGTATGCAACACTGAGAACTGATAAAATGGCACATTTTTATTAATGTTGTAAGTCACTTCGAAATAACTAGTGACTATTGCAGTAAATAATTGGATTTGTGCTTTTTTTATTTGATAAATACAGATTGTATTTGCATAACAGCAAGAAGAATAGGTGTATCTCCTATTCTGATAATTAAGTCTTATTTGCAGCCATAATGAGTCGCACTTTTGTTTTAGGCAGAAGTTCATTTTTTAATTGAACCCATTAAAAATGATTCTTTTGATTCTGGTTTTGGTGAAAACACTGGGCTGTCTGCAAACCAAAGCTGCACATCAAAGATATTACTAATACAAATATTAGCAAATTTAAAAGGTGCCAGGCATGTAAACTAACAGAATACATTTCATTAAAATGGTAGATAAAACTAACATTTTCTTAAATAATTTTCTACCATTTAACATTTTCAGCCACTGAGCATAAAACCACTGCTATTTAGTGGTGATCGGTGGCTCCTTCATTGAAATGCAGTAAATGTATCCGATCATAAACGTGACTGAACAATTATCTAGAACATAATGCAGAGTAAAGGATTCTGTGTTGGTTTGAGATCTGTGTCAAACTCCTTTCAGGTCTGAAAACTGGCCAAAGCAACAAAACGATGCCCACCAAAAATGCAAGAAAACACTTTGTTACCGTTTCACAGCAAAATGTGAATTTAACCATCAGCAGAAGAGAGAGTCTCCCTGATCAGAGCCACCCAGGTTTTAAATCATTAGCTTATACCAGATCTAATCGACTCAAATCTGTTTCCAGAAACACATTTGCATAATTACAATTAACCTTAATAAATTCAAAACAAAAACACAATCTGTGCCCAAACCAAATCCAAAGCATCTCCGCTTCCCTCTCAAACAATGTAGATTTTCCCAAGCGAGGTTGATTGAAAACACCAGGTCCTGCTGATCATGGGTGTGTTTCCATGGCAACACGTGACCCGGTGACCTCAAAGAGAAGGAGAGAATGATCAGGACAAAACAAAACCAATACATCTACCAGTTAAATGAGTTAGGATACAGAAAGTACAAAATACAGCACCTGTTAGTGAAATCCCTCACAGTAAGGAAAGAGAAATAATCCCAAAACCAGAGATTAAGACGTGTTGATACCAAAGGGGGGTTCAGTACACAGGCATTTTATACATTTAAGAGTAGCACTACTGTCTGATAGAGACAGACTCTTATAATTGCAGCCAAATCTAGTTGTACTTTAAATGCACATCCTGCTTTTTAAAACGCTGAAACCTTTCTCTAATTCCCTGACATTTCACATTTACACAACACTCTCTGTCGGCGCATTGGATAAAATCCTAATAAAACACAGGAGCATCTGTGGTTGTAATGTGACACACGCTGATCTAACCACATTTAACGTACAATTAACTGAGCTTCACAAAGTACCAAAGTTTAAATGATTTAACCGCTTTCTTTTTCCTGGAAGTGATCATGAGGGAGGTTTTTCCTATAAAAGGCTTAGCTGCGGTTTTATTTAAAGGCTTGGCGTCGGGTTTAGTGCTTAGATTGGGAACATCATCCTGAATTAGGAGCAGTGAGGAAAGTGAGTGACAGACAGCTCACCAAGCCAGGATTTGTACTTTCAGCATTTGCGAACGACATAAACCAATAAGCAACCCTTGAATGAAGTTTTTGTTTTGGTTCGAAGCGCCTTTCATTCACATATGATCGTCTGGCGGAGCGACTGCTCCAGTGTGTGATTGATGGATGGTTTTTAACCGCTGACACAAGCACAGGGGAGCAGGAGGAGCAGGAGGAGGAGGGTTTCCATCGCCATCTGTTGAGCAGCCCATCACCAGGCAGCCGCTGCTCTTTGTTCCTGCTCAGCCATGCCACAGGAAAGTGGGACGCCGTCGATAACTCTCAATCAGTTGAGCTCTGATTTGATGAAATGATTCATGATCGGCCTCTGCTCTGCACCTGCGACGAGACGCTCAAAGAGAAACAAATCCCTAAAGCATAAAAGATCATTAAAACCTTCTGGTTAGGATCTGCCACACTATATCACTGACTTCCTTCCTTCCTTTTTCCCTTCCTTCCTTCTTTCTCTTTTTCTTTCCTTCCTACTTTCCATCCTTCACACCTTCCTGTCTTATCGTCCATCCTTCCCTCCTTGATCACTTTCATCTTTCCTTTCTCTTTCTCTCTTCCTTCTCTGTGTCCTACCTCACTTTTTTTACCCCTCAAGTTGTTTGTGTCCTTCCTGGTGCCTTTTTTCTTTCTTTCTTTACTTCCTGTCTTTTCTTCCTTATGGTGTAGTTTCTGATGAACATTCAAAGCCTGTTCACTGTAGAACTTTATCTAATAGACCTTTTTCACGGCAACCGGAAGCTGTATCTGAAAGGGCTGCGGCACGAACTGTTTTGGTGACTGTAATTCAAGTACTCTGAAAAGTGACTCTCCTCCTCCGGTCCTTTTCATCGTCCTGACTTAATTTGCCAGCCCTTACTTTCGCTGATGCGGAGGAAATCGCAGCGGCTAATTCATCCACCAACAAACATGTGGAAGGATTCAAGCTCTTCCACGATGTCAATGCAATAACAATTATAAAATGTGTAACTAACCCTTTTGTTCCTTTGCATTTCAAATATCCAATCTCAAGCTGGTCACTGTAAATGGTTGTTACTCATGAAACATACAGAGATGTGCAAATGTCTTGAAAAGGCAGTTGGATAGTTTATAAAAAATTTGTTTTCTTAAATGCAGTTGTCTTGAAACTTATGTTTTAAAATTTTTCTCCTTGAGGTTGTCTTAAGTATTTTGTTAAATCAATGTATGGTGTACAATTATAAAATATGAAATAGTTATGGATTTTTTTCGTTTTTACTAGATATTGTAAATTGTACTTGATTTGTTTTCTTTGCAATTCAACTTAATACAGAAAGAAAGTCAAGTGTGCTGCCAAAGTGTGTTTTAATTCAATATCTTTTTGCAAAAGTCTAGACATTTAACTTTTTACATAGAATTACAACAATTAACATACAGAAATAATTTAGTTTGCAACACAAAATGAGCCTTGATGATTTGCCAAAACACAACAGTTGTGCCAGATTTGATTGACAGTTCCTATTAAAGTGAGAGGCACCGGGGAATCCCAGATGTGGTAGCACTTTACTCTAGCGATTGCTCGCTCTACAATGATCCGCAGCCGAGCAATGGTCTGGGTCTCCTCTGTCTCTTCCTTGCTGAACTGACCAGGATGCCTAAATGGTGGAATGATGAGTTTGGCTCCAACTTCATGAAGGAGGTCTTGAATGAGGAAGCCTTTATCTGCCATGACTTCATCTCCCAGCTCAAGCAGAGGAAGGATTCCACTGACCTTCGTTATTCTTTGTCGGAGATGCAGCCTGTGTACAACGCTGAAATAAATGTCACCAACCCACAGGGAGCAACTCCAATCAGCCCTTTCAGAGTGGTGTGGTTCTTGTAGGCAGAGAACGTTTCAGACTGTAAGGTGAGGGATGATGGCGTTTCCAGAGCAACTTCTGTGCAGTCCAAGATGACACGGAGAGAACTTCAGAAATTTCTGAGGCATACTGGCTTTTACCTTCTCACGACTAATCCACAGGTTGATGGAAGAAAACACAATGAAGAGGTAGTTGGCCCAGGTGATGGTCACTCGGCTGACAGTAGCTATGCTGACTTGAAACATGTCAGCAATGAGCTGCTCCTTCATGCCCACTGCTGCCCTGAATGAGTACATCAGGAACTCATCAATCAGAGGCATGCAGCGGGCAGGGCTGGCTTCAGCACATGCTTCCTCTCCAAGTTTCTGTGCTCTGGTCCAGAACACCAGGCATGATGTAGAGGGTGCAATGGACTTCCAAAAGATCCGGAACACACATTCAGATGGAAATTTGGTGTAGAACTTGATCTGGTCATCAGAGGCACAGAAGCAGCTAAAAAGTGTGGCAGACAAATCCACTTTTTGAAGTCTGGCCTCCAACTCCTTGATATAATCCAGAGCTTCATCAAGTGCACCTGTAAAACCACAAAATAAATTATCAAAACATACGGTTAGTAATACGTTTTAATTATATATTTGAAACATTACTTCTGTGACGATCAATACATGTTGTGAGTCAGAGCATGCCATTGACTTAATCTCTCCACAAAATACATAACCACATAATCTCATAATTTCATTATTATGCGATCATAATAATAATATTATTATTATAGCAACAGTTATATTTTACTGAAATTATCTTACATGGAAAATATATACAACGTACTATCTTTTACCTGCGGGGTGGATGTCATATAATCATGGTCCGCAGTATCATCTTCAGCCTGACTAGTTTTCTGAGAGGACAAACTGCCGTTTCTTAGCCCTCTCGAAAGCAGACTCTCTCATTGCCGGTGCAGTGAAGTTATTCCAGGCAAAAAGGAAAGGAACAGCTCCACTTCTAAGGCGGCTGGTGGTGGATCCGCTAACAAAATCCTCCCGTGTGAAGTGGCGGCTACATACGAAAGTGCTCCCCGTGTTTATGCAAAAGTCCGGACCTTCATCTCTTCGGATCACCTGGATCCACTGCCTCCGTTGGTCCGTGTCCGTCGGGAACGCATCATATGACAGATAAGGCTGTTTTCTTGCCCCACATGAACAACCAGGGACAGAACAAAAACAATTGCTCCGAGACCGAGCCATTTTTCTAGCCCTTTAATGCTAACACTATAGCGACCGGAAGTTGTCCAACCACACATCCGGTTTAAAATTCGGCCCCGCGCATGCGCACAACTGACCCGGCCCCGCGCATGCGCACAACCGGCAGGGCCCGCGCATGCGCACAACCGGCCGGGCCCCGCGCATGCGCACAACCGACCCGGCCCCGCGCATGCGCACAACCGACCCGGCCCCGCGCATGCGCACAACCGGCCGGGCCCCGCGCATGCGCACAACCGCCCGGCCCCGCGCATGTGCACAACCGGCCGGGCCCCGCGCATGCGCACAACCGACCGGGCCCCGCGCATGCGCACAACCGGCCGGGCCCCGCGCATGCGCACAACCGTCCAGGCCCTGCGCACCCCCCACCCCCCTACCCTGCCCGACCCTGCGGGTGGATGTGCCGTGTAGTCATGGTCCGCAGTATCATCTTCAGCCTGGATAGCTTTCTGAGAGGACAAACTGCCGTTTCTTAGCCCTCTCGAAAGCAGACTCTCTCATTGCCGGTGCAGTGAAGTTATTCCAGGCAAACAGGGAAGGAACAGCTCCACTTCTAAGGCGGCTGGTAGTGGATCCGCAAACAAAATCCTCCCGTGTGAAGTGGCGGCTACATACGAAAGTGCTCCCCGTCTTTATGCAAAAGTCCGGACCTTCATCTCTTCGGATCACCTGGATCCACTGCCTCCGTTGGTCCGGGTCCGTCGGGAACGCATCATATGACAGATAAGGCTGTTTTCTTGCCCCATTTTCCTAGCCTTTTAATGCTAACGCTATAGCGACCGGAAGTTGTCCAACCCCACATCCGCTTTCAAACCCAGAAGCGTGAAAAAGGTTTTTACCTTCATTCAAAACTTGTTATATGTAAAAATGGACCTGAATTAGAACTCTGGAAAAATGAAAACTGCATTTTCACATGAAAAACCCGATAAGGTCTTAATCGTGCTCCGCATGTTTCAGAGAAACTCCCTGCTGGAAAGAAGGAAGGAAGGAAGGAAGCTCAAGGCGGTGCTGCAGTGGATTAGTCAGCTGCATTTAGTTAGTCAGCTGAAGCTCCTGAGAGCAGGAGCTTCAGTCGGGGTCAGGTCTGCAAGATGCAGCACATCTACATGCAGAGCAATGAACACTTTGAGGTGTTCACCACCGTCCTGGCTCCACAAGGTGAGTGGAAGTACATCTTCACTGAAGTTTGGTTTAGCGTGATATTATTTGGTGTTGTTATTATTATTGGATCAGAGTCGACTCTCTCATTTCTCTTCTGGTTGACTTGATCAACTGAAGGATGCAGCTGCATGGATGCCGACGCTCCTGCATTTATGTGATTTTTGTTATGCATTCTTGGTTAAATTGATAATCTTCTTTCCTTTCTTATTTTTGCTGATTCATCTCCACTCTCACTGGACTACAGGGAGATGTAGATACAAAGCTGAAGCTGAAAAGGCAAGTTCATGTTTTTCTTCACACAAACAGCTCTAAATCAAAATCATTGCATGTTGATTCAATCAACATCTCTAAATCATATACATATGCACATGAAAATAGAAACCAGATTGCCAGGTTTCTATTTTACTGCACAGCAGTTAATCTCTGAGCTTTGACTCTTAATCCTCTCCATTCACACGGTCCTGCCTGTTATCCTGCACGCATTAACGTTACTATCCCTCACCGACCACTTTCAGCAGCGAAACCTGATGTTTTATTTAATTGGCAAAAAAATAAAACTCAAAAATCAAAAAAAATTATCCTATTTAAAAGCGTAGTTCTCTCTGTGTCCGCTAGATGGTGGTGGTGCGCAGCTACACACCCCACTGGCCAGATGAGCTGGCGCTGTCTCCAGGTGACGTCATCCTGGTTCCGTCCAAGCAGGAGGAGGGGAGATGGTTCGGGCGGCTGCAGCAGGGCCAGTGGGGCTACTTCCCCGCCTCGTGCGTGATGGAGATGAGCCAGGTGTGTTCAGTGACGCTGCAAAAGAGAGCTGCTCATGTTGCACACCTCTTGAAAGTCTTGAGAGTTATAGCAACAAACTGGTAATTATTTTAGATTTGTCTCCACTGACTTTCAGCTCCAGAGGTTGAAATATTGTTCATGATTAAAATAGATAGTTTATTTGGATTTTTTTAAGCCTCATTTCAACTGTCTTTATGTCTGGACTTTTACTGGATCATTCTAATTATATTCTTGAATATGCTTTGATATAGACAGGGTGCCAAACTTGTTTATATGCAGTTCTTTCTCCGACACATCTGAATCAAATGACCGACTCTAGGCCTCTGTGGAGCTCAATGAGAGCTGGTGAGGGACTGCAAACATTTGATTCAGGTTTGTTGGAGCAGAGATGCAAAGAAAGTTTTCAGGATGGCAGCTCTCAAGGACTGGAGTTGGGCTAAAAGCCACGCTTTATTCCTCTTTCAGCTACTTTAGGCAGCATTTTCACATATGACTTAGATCAAATTAACAAAAAAAATTTGGCTCTGAAATGAGAACAATTTTAAAAAGTTCAAAATGCGGAGGCTTTAGAGCAAAAGCATCTAAATAATGTTTTTGCCTAGACTAAATAACTAAACAACATGTGTCCATTTTCGTGTTCCTGCAGAAAGAAAATCTTCAGAGCAAAACAAAACAGAGTTTGAACTAAAGCAGAGATTTTTGTGGGGTCTGGAGATTAACTTTAAAAAATCAAGGAACATCTATTTATGCCTCAATTTGTCATTCCGCGTTTCTTTTCAGACCAACCTGCCGACTAAGGGCTTGCGGAGAAGCTCATCTCTGAGAGTCAACACCGAACACTGCAGGTATGGGATGAAAGAATAAGCACTTGAAGCAACTGCGTAAACAATTTCACGCATCCCCCACCTTCAGTCAGTCCGCACATCGCACTTCACGCTCCGTATCCAGCAGATGTTCCCCACATCCCCCCATGTCCAGATCCGATCCCGCTGCTCTCCTCCCAGCGCCCCTGAACAGGTGGCCCTCTCTCCTCTCATTAGATAACAAAGCGCAATGATTGCCGAGCCCCCCAAACACGCACACAACAGCACACACACACGCATACACAGAAGCCAATCTCCTCTTATTTGAGGAGTGAGAGGGAAATGTTTGAGTGTGGGGGTCATTTTTCTTCTCCAAACCTTTTTTTTTTAAATCATAAAAAGGATAAGTAAAAGCTGCTCTGCACAAACTTCTGTAAATCCAGATTCAAGCCCTCTGCTAGGCTTCTTGTAACCTCTTGTCTGCTAGCAGCTTAATTTAGGTCACGGAATAAACAGGGCCTTTGTGTTTGTTATTTCCTCTTTGTCCCCCAGTGGACACATTCTGCAGGCGCCGAGGAGGGGGAGCAGTAGAGGAGGGCTGGATGTGAGCCAGGTTAAGCACGACGGCCCCTTCCCGGTGCGGAGGCCCCAAAGTCCTCCGCAGGAGCCCGTGGCCTCCCAACCTCAGCTTCACAGATCTCCAAGTTTGCTCCACAGGATCTTGTCCAAGCGCTGGAAAAAAAGTGAATGCCAAGGAGCCTCCAATGGGGCCTTCGAGGGTGACTAAGAAGAAACCTTTCCGTGTCCATGGTGACTGAGAGGAGTTGACTTTGTAGGTGGTGTTTTTGAGATTAGGTGGGTTTCAGAAACTTTCTCTGTTTAAAAAAAAAGAAAAAAAGGTCTGAACCTCTTTGTTCTGTGCCAGAAGTTGAACATTCTTGTCTTTGCTAAATTTCAACAAGCAAGAAGCTGTAATGAATGCTGTCATCATGCTGCACTTTATACACGACGGAGAACGCTGTGGCACAAAGCAGGAACCAAGGCAAGATAAGTCCACTTGGTTGCACTAAAATATTCATTCCCTTGTTTCTGCCAGCTTTGCACATCATGCAAATGACTGGACCATTATTGCACACAAATTTGCATGGATCGAAACCAAGGCTCCTCTATAACTGAGGATAAGGTGTTGCTGAATATTGTTTATCAATTGAGAGTAATTCACAATTTTCAGAGATTTTTCCATTACCTGTCCTTACTTACCTTGTCTTTAAGTAAGCTTATTTTATCTGCAAAGGCTCTGGTAGTATATTTATATATATATAGATATATATATATATCTATATATCTATATATATATACATATAAATAACCCATAAATGAACTAAGTTGACTTATCTTGTTTTATATTTACTGATTTGTGCCAGCTGAGTCTGTAGACTGAGCAGAGATTTTCTGATATATTTTTTTTATAATGTAACTGTAGTTACAGTGACAGCAATGAACTGTTTTAGCCGTAAGAAGTGTTTTGCTTGAGAACTGTATCCCCATCATGCGATGTTTTGTATGTATGCACATATACTCTTTGCTTATTACATAAGCCAGTACAAGGACAATAAAAACATATGACGACTCCCTGGTTTAATCATTATTCTACTTTTTTTTTTTTAACGTCTCTGTTCATTTTGCTTCAAACGCTGTGAGCCTCCATTTTCTTTGCGATTAAAAATAAAACCCAGAAGGCAAAGGGAAGAGTGAGCTAGTTTTGCCGAAAGCCTTGCCAGAGGAGCAGGAAAGGTGCCCGTTGTGCCGGCAACACAAAAGCAGCTCTCAGAGGCCGTCTTCTTCTGTGGTGCGTCTCAGAACGCCCCTGTGGCTGTTTATCACACCTCCTTTCAGTGGAAGCAAACTCAACCCCAACCCTGGCCTTGACATCCATGCAGGAAACTCCTCCACCCTCCCCTCTGCGTTGTCGTTTGATCTTCTCTGTTGTGTAATCTTTTGTTGTGGGAGGCAGTCTCTCTGTGGACAGAGTGGGGAGGCATGTTTTGCACAGGAAAGGGTGTACAAGTTGCGCAGAGACGACGACTCCGGTCAACTGAAGCCGATCTGAGGGGATTTCTGTGACTTTTATGCAGCTTACAAAATCGGTCATGCTCCTTGATTTCTTTCCCATTTTGTCTACAAAACGCTAACCTCAAGATGGTGTGCAGTAAGTGGAAGGAAATAAATCTTGTTACAAGTAAAAATCTGAAAAGTGTGGCTTGCATTTACATGCATCTCAGTCAGTACGTTGGAGATTTGCTGAAGTTACAGCTGCAACTCTTTTTAGGGGGAGGGTTCAGAAGGCCTCAGCCACTTTTAGACTGTTTTCTTTTGGAAATAGGTCAAGCTCAGTCAGATTAGTTGGGTTTAGCTTGGTTTGAACACCAGATTTCAGGTCTTCACTCACGCTTCTGCAGATTTTCCGCCTAAACATGCTCTGATCTGAACCAGTTTATGACTGTTGTACTGCAGGAAGGTGAACCTTTGCCCCAGTTCCAAGTCTCTTTCTGCCTCTAACGGAGATTTCTTCCGAGGCAGTTTCACCCATATTTACATAAAAACTGAAAATTGTTCTAACGCTGCCAAAACTGCACCTCAAACCTGTTCAATAGTGGATGCTTGTTTCCCACCATAAATGCCGCTTTGCATGTAGACCAAAAATTCAAAAATGGTTCCATCAGACCGGAGCACCTTCTTCCACTTTTGCTGAGTGGCTTGTGACAGTCTGCAAACAGCACTTCAACCTAATCTCTGATGTAACGATTAACTGATCAGCTGACCTCTGAAGGCCACTGGATTTGATTTCTGAGAGAGCCTGGATACAAAAGCACCTTACACTTTCAAATATATATTTGCACTAAAATATATATATATCCAAAAATAAAAACCACAGTTTTCAACTTTTACCTTATAAAATAAACTTCTGTCTAGATCTTTCTCACAGGGGCTAACACATATGCGGCAGTAGAAACGGTGACCTAATTTGGCCCGCAAACACCACAGTCCAATTTTAAAACATAACACTGTGGAGGGGCTGTGGAGTCTCCCGCCTAAAAGGCCGTCCTCTCCCTGCTGCGTTGCATTGGGTGTCTGCTGGGGGGAAAGGGGCGGAGGAGGGGGAACGGGTTGCCTGCCAGATGACTGCGCCGTCATCCTTATAATGGGCTCCCATCTGCTGTCTCGCACACATAAAGCCAAAGTGTGTTCATGGGAGTTTGTGCACATGCCTACAAGTGTGTGGGGGATATTCCTCTAAGCCTCTCTGTCATTTCCTCAGTGCAAAAAGCATTTCTAAGCAGAATTAAACACATTTTTAAAAAAAAAGGCTGTGGAGTCACTTACTGATCAAGATTTCAGTCGTGTTGAATGTTTTTCTAAAAATAAACCCACCTGTGATTCAGATTGATGTAAAAATGTTTCCCTTTTTTTAAAAGCAAGGCTCTATTAAAAAGCTACGAAACCAGTTAGGTACCTACTGCCAGTTAGATGTTGACCGCTTCTTTAGGTTTGTGATTAACTGAACCTAAAGAACTCTGAATGATCTCTTTCTAATTCTGCATAAAACTTGAGATTGAAGGATTGCTGGACATCTCTGGTTAGGACCAAGAAGTGTGTCGATTGTTTACATGAACGCGTGCTGCTGCTCCTGCAGCACAGAACAGGTTGGCATGTTGTCTGGCTCACGCCATTCGTGCAAGGAAAGGGGGGGCAGGGTGACTGAGTGAATGGGCCTGTAAAACCAACAGCCTTAAGGACAAAGGACCCTGGGGGCATTAAGTCATGGGTGAGTGGGCCCCTTTAGGGCCAGCAGCTGACCCTGTGGAGAGGCGTCTTGTTCTGGTGGGGAGGGGGGCTCGTGTCGCTGGACCTTCAGGCCAAGATGACAACATTCCCAAACATATATTGATTCTGAAGAGTGAGTCATCTTTAACCACTTTATTGATGCTCAACTTTCAGCGCCAATTAGGGAACAATACTTGAATAAATCATGAAAGGAGTTTCACAGTTTCAAATCTCCCCTCTCTTGCTTTTGGCAAAGGCTTCGGATGTTTTCCACCCCTGCTGTGACCATATCAGAAACCCTAAGGAATCATAACAACTCTTCATTACAGAGCTGAAGAATTTGGACTTGGCAGAGAAAGAAAGACACAAAAAGTGATGCAACAAGATGCATTTATTTTTCACAAATAAAGTACAAGGTTACAAAATAGAGCTGGCAGGACATCTAAGGTAACTTGGTTATGACAGTTACTGAAATTGCTACATTAAACAGCACGTTTTATAAAAGCGATTCATCCAGCATCTTGTGTTTATTGCTCATGCAGAACTACAGTAGTAAACAGAGCTGCTAGCATCTTGTGCTTGTACTTAATTCCCTCAACACCTATAATTTGTATTTGTCAAGAATTGTTAACTTCACAACAAACGAACTTTGATTTAATGGATGTAATGTACAACGATGAGTCAAACCGACCCGCAGGAACAGATCACACAAATATGAACAGATTAGACCCATCTAAGTATAAATCACTTATATAGATGTTAGTCTACCGTCTGTACCAAACTCTCCTGATTTCTCCTCTTGATCTCTCTGACAAGATTTCCTTCTTATTCTCACTCAGAGGTCTAAATGGAGGATAATCCAGATTAGAGGCAATGCTAGAGCCACTAAACGCTGACAATACAAGATTCACAGCTGTAGTGCAGATTACAGGAAGTTTCAGTAAGATTACAAATAATCACGAGTCGGGCTACTAAAATGGAAGACAAGCCGTTCAGCACTTATTAAATGTAATTGGATTTTACTCTATTGCTCTAACTTACAATCCAGAGTGTATAAAGTGCAGGATCTGTAGTTGTCATCTAGGGGTTTTGCAACTGAAGTGCTGGTTCAAAAACAATATGCTCAGATCAGTCCCAGCAGTGCTTTTTTTCCCTCAATAAAATGACTTTAAATTGATTTTTTTAAATTTAAAAATGTAAATTTGAAATCGAATGTGGTATGAAAATGATCAGGAAATGTAATTTTTAAGCCATATTGCCTAGCATTCGTTATTGTCTTCTACTCATACCAGTTTTCACCATAATTGACTTTTGAAGCAAATGCAACCCAGCATGAAACATAAATAACAATTACAGATCAGCAAAAAAAAAAAAAAATGTGTGGAAGTTAGGATTTGATCAGGGAATATCAGCTTCATACAAGGACGCACCGGCGGCTCCACTCAGAACCATCGGCCTACAAAAACAGCTTATTGCAAGGTTTTCTTTTCTTAGTGTAGTTAAAGTACACACTTCTGCAGCCAAACAGGAGAAACAAAAGGTGACAAACCAAGCAGCAGATTCTTTATGTCAGCCTTCATAACAAACTAACCCACACACCCAAAACAAAAAGCTATATCATGATAATTAACAAACAAAAGTTTAAATTTGTACATATAAAAAGTGCAGTTTGTCTATGATTAGATTTCAGAGATAGAGTCCTGCTACCTAATTGCAAAACACATTTGATTTAAAGGGGGGGAAATTTTATCTAAATGTTACAAAGTCATGCAAACATCTATAAAATTATTATTTTCTAAGATCTTACCAAATTATTTCATAAAGAGTTAAAGTCAGGGGCAGTGCATGTTGTTTTTACCTTGGTGATATAAAACTGGATGGCAGCCCAGTCCTGTTTTCTTTTTTTTTTAAAGAGAAAAGATAATAAAATTCTTCAATAGTTTCTCTTAAAGGTTTCCTTTTCAAAGAAATAAATAAATTAGTAGACATTAAATAAATAAAAATCTGCAGCCTTCACATAAAAATCTGGTCCTTCTCAGCCAAATGTTTGACGCTTGTGATGTGAAACCGTGTCAGTATCAACCGTCACAATGAAACATCTGACAAAGGGGATTTTGTTTTATTTATTTAAACAGTGACATGCTTAGAGCAAATATGATTTTAGGCTGTTATTGTCAGCAAACTAAAAAAATAAAAATAAAAAAAGAAGAAGAAGAAAAAAAAGTGAAACCTTCATGACTTCATGGTGTCCAATTTATATTAACATCTAAGTCTCAGAAGAGTCAGAAAATAAATAAAATAATTAGAGATAAACAATAAAAGGTACCCTTCCACGTTTGAGGTTCTTTCACATGTACATTGCAATGAAATACATTCAACTGATGTCTCCACGGACTCCATTGTCTCGGATTGGAAACGCTGTGTTGTCAGACAGATACCATCTCAAGTGCTATCCAGTTTGCCCTTTCAAAAATAAAATAACAAAAATAAAACTGAAGAAACACACTGCTCCTTTCACAGCAGCAAAAATCCTCTCAGTAGTGCAATTTTGACTGACAGTTTCTCATTTTCTTCCTCAAACCTCACACCAGCTTGGACTAGCAACTCAAATGATTGCTATTACAAAAACACACAGCTGCATTTTGTTGTTTTAGCTTAAAGTAAAGGGAATTTTATTATTGGGCATCTTGTTAAAAACCTGTAGTGTGATTCTAAAGTTTATGTTAAGCCAGTAAAAAGCTAGGCATGTGGCATGTGCGTGATTTTTATCAAATAACAGCAATCAGACTAGGGTGGCAAAATAAGCTGAGGGAGATACATCATAACCTGTGTTTCCTGGCATCTAAAATTGTATATTAAGAATATATCACTCAGAAGCAGCCACTGCTAGTAATACAGACTACATTTGTATAGTTTCTACTGTAGGCAAAGATGTAGGTAAGAAAAAAAGACTAGGTGACCTAGAAATGTGTTATAAACTGTACCGGCAGTCAGGGCCTCGGCAGTGTTGATCTGTGTCACTAGATTGTCTCCTTCAGGACTCAGTGGACAGTTTCAGGTGCTGGACGGATGTAGTGCTGCTTGCTTGGGAGTGGAGGATGGCTTTAAAGGACGAGAGCCCTTGAGGTAGAGCCGGACGACGGGTAGGGAGTCAGATACTGTCGAGCCTGTTCTGTCATAATGAGCTGGTCCTCTGTCTTCCCATAAACCACTGCTTCCCATTCGCTCACCTGCAGGGAGGGGAACCGCTGGTCAGTAATCGGTTTCTATGCTCTGCTGATCTGGAACAAACTTCCAGAAAATGCATGCTGGAACACTTATTTTCCAGAACCTTCAGTGTTTGTTTACATAAATACTGATCTGTATTAGACTGAAAAGCCATCACTTCTAGTAATAAAGTTAGAACTGATTTTTCTTTTACAGTGGTTACATTTTATAATTGTCATTGTGTAACTGCTTTACGTAAAGCGAGAATAACCCTACATCTATCTGAATGCACAGTCTATTTTTGTTGATTGTGATTATACTGCTTTTAATTCCAAAAATAAATGTAAAACCAGCTAATACTATTGGTTTAAATCCATAAAAATGAGTTTATTATATTGTTTAGAACACTGAGTGCACAGATTACTAAGGTTAGTTGAGTTTATTAGTGTACTTTAATGCAAGCAGTGCAATTTACAGCTAAACAAATAAAGAGTCGGACACAAAATGCAGGAAATATTCAAAAGCAAACTGCATTGGCAGGCAGGTTGGTCTCACATACCTGTGCAGTAGATAATTTTGGTTCTTTGTGTGAGGAGGGATCGTTTTTCACATCAGGCCTGGAGAAGCAGTGAGTGTGACAATGGACTCCTAATAAGGACTTGTCTTTCTCAGAGGCTGACTGCCTACCCTCCTCTTCCTCAGTGATCGGGGTGACCAGCAAAGAGTTTGCCTGCAGACTTTCTTCTGAAATCTGGAAAATGACAAGAGGTAAAGGCTGTTGTTGGAAACAGGGTTTTCTGAAAGAGAACAGTCTCGACCTTCCTTACAGTCCTCCATTTTGGATGTGAGATAAACCAGGCTGAAGGTTTATCGTACATGCAAGCTTTGTAAGATATGCCTTGTTTTGGCGCAAAAACAGTTGCAGAAAATATTTTAGCTAAAGCTCTGACTCTAGTTATCATAGCAGCTATTTTCGACCTGCCAGTTTCCATTTCCTAAATGCAGTGTTTCATTATATCCTGATGGTGTCAACCAGGACATGTTATAGCGGAATATCGTCTCTGCTGTATGAAAATTGAACTGTTAGCGTCTCATGACAGTCATAAACCTTTCATACGGCAACAGTCTTCAGGCAGAATGTTTCCTGCCCACGGCATCATCGTCAACGATTCTTTGAAGATTCTTGTATTATATTAAAAATTACAACATTTCATTTCACTTTGGGATAAACAAAGTATTTTTGAACTGACTTTCAAAGGCTTGGCACAAATCCCATAAAACAGCAGCAAACTGTGACGTTTTGGAGTATAGCCACACCTAATTACTACAAGACGTTTGGTGTAAGAATAGAAGAATCAAATTATAGGGTGAGATGGTGGCAGGTGATTTGCTCAGAGGCTCACAGGTGAAAGAAAAAGTCAGACTGACTCACCTGTGCATCGTTGAGCTGCTCTTGGAAGACGGTAAGGCTATCTTCAACCCAAGGGTCAAGTACAAGAGACTTGCGCACTTTTCTCGCTGGACCATCCATCTAAATGTGTAAGTCAAACATTTATTTATCACTTTTTATTTATTAGAGAACATAAAACAGCCATATCAAACATTTTCTATAACAAACAAAACAGCTAAAAAGGTCGGAGTATGACATACATTATGTTTCCACGCTCTGTGGTCGGACTGGAAGTCTGTTTTGTTGAAGATGTCTCTTCCTGTCTCCTGCTTCAGGACTTCTAGGATGTCCTCTTCCAGGAACGCCAAAGGCTGTGGCTACAAAACACAGCAAGAAGAAGAATATAAACGACTGCTCTTGGAGAGAAAAGTAGCAATCAGCTTTATGATCAGTGTCTCACCTCCATCCTCAATGGGCCGTGCATTTTTTCCTGGGCAGCCAAAGCTTTTTTAAATGGGGTTGGGGTTCTTGGGGTTGGGGCAGCAGCATTTTTAACAAGTTTAGGGGTCCTGGAACTAAAAAAATGAAAAAAATGTGTCACTGCAATATTTTTTCCTGAAAAATTGACATTTTGAAATGTTTTCGTCACACTTTATTTACCCATCGTTTTCTTTCTGTTGTTTGGGTGTATTTTCCTTGAGAAGGCATCTTTGACCGCACACAGGAGTTGAGGTCAAGGCGGGATCCTCCAGGTTCAGATGCTCCGTCGCTGATGTGTTGCAGAACTGGCATGACAGACGTGGCATTTTATACAAATTCCTAAAGCAACATGTCTGTATTAGCTATAAGAGGACAAAAAGGCAGTGAGACAAACATCTTACTGCTGACGTGGTGCATGAGTGTGACTTTGTAGGTGTCTTCTTGGGAGAGTTTGACATGTTTTCCAAGAACGAAGAGCAAGTCCTGTCACACAGAGGCTGTCTTCTGTCTCTCCTTTTCTTCCTCCCGCTGGAATCCTTGCCGGGTTTCAGTGAGTTGATGCATGTCTGGGAGGCGATGGCGGCCAAGCCAAATGGCGGGCAGTTCCCATCGTGGCCTGGTATGGCGGTGTGATTGTTGACGGTGTAGCCTATCGGTTCATAAACTGTCCTCTCCTGCAACAGATTGGTGAAGTCTGCGTGGTTATGTCTGGGTGGCGTCGCTGCATTCGACACATCAAAACTGGCCACACTGTTCCAGGTTCCAGGCTCCTGACGGGAGGAAGAAATATTGTGTAGATAAATCCATTACATCTAATCATAATAATGATTCTGTTTTTGCTTTTGTAACTCACTGAATCGAGTAGCTCCATGGTTTCCGCAAACTCTGGGATGGTGTGAAGGCTGGAGAGCACAGCGCTAGCCTCTGCGGTCAGGAACTTGCTTGGAGAGACTTGAGGGGGTGGCGCTGGGATGTCCGGCCCTCTCCAGGACCCCCTCTCCGCCTGCTCCTCCAGGCTGCTGTTGGTGGTCATCGAGTCTTCAGACAGACTGTCTGACCAGGCTGGATACGGCTCCACACTCTGAGGGTCAGGAAAAACAGGGAAGCTACGACAAAGATTTTATGTTGCAGAACAAAGTTGCTAGCAAAAGATTTAAATCGCAAAAACATAAATCCTTATGCACCGTACTGCAAAGGTATCCATACCACTTGAACGTTTTGTTTTCTTTTTTTTTTAATTTTTCATATGTTGTAAGATTACAAACTTAAATCTATATTGAGATTTTATGTGAAGGTGATGTGTAATAATAATAAAAAAAATCACTTAAAGTTGTTTGAAATAGTATTTTTACACAAAAATCTGAAAAGTGTGGCATGTATTTGTATCCAGGCTGCCGGTGTCAATACTGTTCAGAACCACATTTTGCTGTAATGCATGTTTTTTTGGAAATGTTTCTTCCAGTTCTCTAGAAAGAGAAATTTGACGCAAATTTTCTTTCTTTCAGGAATTTGACTGGGTCATTTTAATACGTAGTATTGCTGGTGTTGTCCAGCTAGAAGGTGGAATCTGGTTCAGTCTCAAGCTTTTTCAACAAATTGGTTTTCAGGATTGTCCTGCATTTAGCTCCACCAATAAACTAACTGCATCCCCATTGAATGATGCTGCCTCCACCATGCTTCTATGAGGATGATATGTTCAGTGTTACTTTTCTGAAAGCAATATTTCCTCTTGGATAGCATGTGGAGGGACATTATACATGTCACATTTTTACAGTTGTTTTGTGTAAAACAACTGTCATTGTCATTGAAATATTAATTCCACTTCACATATCTATGCTACTTTGTGCTGATCACATAAAATCCCTTTTTTGTCAGGGGGTTTGAAAACTTTTGTGCACATAAATGCTATAAATAGTCGCAGAGGTTCAGTTTTGACAGTAGAGACAGACTAAAGGGGCGTAAAAACAAGTGCTTGACAGATGAGGGGAGGATGGAGCAGCTTCACAGGTGCAACCGTAGTGAGGTGACTACCAAGCACAGCTTCAGCCTAATCCAGAGGAAAATATGAAATGGAATATGTTTTAATATAGCAGGACTACAAGCACGCATAAATGTGCTCAAATCTGGTGCTATACATAGAAAAAAAGCTCATTCAGGAATGTCAACCACTGGCGGGGTGATTTATCAGACAACTTAAAAATGATCAAGTTTTGTATTTCATTGTTCATCAAATTTTTAACTATTATTTTAAAATGAGCTTTTCTTCAGCGTATGACAGCTGCAAACCCACACAGGATGCTAGCTAGCTAAGTCTGCTAAAACACACACACGGAGTGTGTTCTTACACGTGAACCTCTGCACTGCATGTGTCGCTGGACTTCGCTCTCTGCTGACATAAGCAGCAGCTCAAGCTCCTTAATTCTCTGTTCTCTGTCAGGATCATCCAGGCAGGATGGCTGCAGTGTACGAACATCAGGGAGGAGAGTTTGACAAGAAGAGAGGAAAGAATTAAGAGTTAAGATAATCAAAGAAAGGGGACAAAACATAAATTCACAAACATTGATTATTCAGGGTTAGGTGAGGGAAAAAAACAGGACAGTCAAGTGTTTGATTGGCTTGATTTGTCCAAAGTTAGCAAACAACAAGCAAGTGTAACAATAAAGGTAAGAAAATAAAGAGAAATGTTTTTGTAATGTACATTAACTTAAACTCAAAGACTCACTGATACAAAGCTGCAGTTTTCAGGAAGGCTGTCTATAATGTGTCTGCTGGCAGGATCGTAAGAAAAATTCCCCACCTGCAACACAGAGCACCAAGCTGAAAGGAGCTCAAGTTAAAGACTTTAGATGAGTTGCGAAGCGGAGGCTGAAACGGACCTGGCTGGAAGCCGTCACAGGCAGAGGACTGGGACCGCAGTGCTGGGGGTCCGTCGGAGTCAGAGGACAGGAACTGCTGTTCCGTCTTTTCCCGTTTCCAGAGGAGGTGAAAGACTTGCAGCCATCCTGCAGGTAACCCTCGTGCTCCACTTTCCTCCTCATGGTGGAATTCCAGTGGTTCTTGATGGAGTTGTCTGTACTGTGAGGGAAATGACTGATGGCATTAAACTTCCAGATGCTGGCTAGAAGAAGGAACCTGTATTTGAGACAACATTACCGGCCAGGAAGCAGCTTCGAAATCTCTGCCCAGCGGTTGCCGAGCCGCTTGTGGGCTTCATAGATGATCCGATCCTCCTCCTGCGTCCACGACGACTTCTTCACCTCTGGGTTCAGGTGGTTGTGCCAACGCTCGCGGCACTGCTTTCCAATCCTCCCTTGCAGGTGCTTTGCGATCACCGACCAGCGCTTTGGACCGTACTTGTGCACCAGGTCGATCACCTGCACAAACACCCAAAACAGGAAACATCGAGACACTTCATAGAAAAATACGGAAAATGTAAAGAAACTGTGTATTGCTATACAGCAGAATCCTCATGCTCAAAAGAACGAGTTATTCAGCTGTGGGTGGATGTAGCTGCAGCCCGTTTTGTCAGAACTGAGCAATGCTGTGATGTCATAGTTGGCAGGCCAAATTTAAGCAATAGTTCTGATTAGATGAAGCTGGTTTGTAATGTTTGGATTCAGTCAGGCATGATTCATGATCATTTTTAGCAACAGTAGTTTGCAAAGTGATACAAAAAGGTGATAAAGCAAGCGAGCATTGCACTACACAAGCACTGATTTCAATGGGATTTATGTGATTGACCTGCATTAATGTTTGGTTCTAACACTGTCGCAAAAAAGTAATTAATAATCGATCACATAATAAATTAAAATTAGCTCAATAATTTCCATTCTGATGATGATTAATATTTATTCAAGGGCAATTTTGCTTCATTTACATAATCAATTTTATGTATGGTTTAGATTATTTTCTTTACATTTATTGTTTTGGTTACTGTGTTTTACTTTGGATATTTAAAATGTCTTCCAGGTCCGCCAAGTTTATTTGTCTTTGAAAGAGTGAAGTTAATTTATTATGCCATTAAGATATTACTTGAAAATAGTCTCAAAACAATTATATTATTGTTTATTGCAATATTTTTTGGGAACTGTTTAACATGTGCAGAGGGTAGTTAGATAAATAATAGATTGCACTTTGTGGTATTTGTGTTTGTGGTGTGTTCTTTCACAGCTTTCCTCTTTCTCCCATATAATCTCCAGCAACTCCCAGCTCTACTTACCTTTTGATCCTCTTCCTTTGTCCAGGGTCCTTTTACCAGCTCTGGGTTGAGGACCTTCTGCCAGCGGTGCTGACACTGACCATCTGTCCTCCCCTGTGGCAGCAGACACAGAAAGTTCAGAACCAGCTCATCACTCTGGACCAGCTGCTAAACTGGCCCCCAAAACTGTAACTCACTACGACTTTCCAGCCACACGGTGCCCTAATGCAATTGGTAAATGACTTTGACAGTCAAAGAGTGAATAAAATGTTCTTTTGTGATACTTACTGGAAAGAAGGTCGCTATTGATTTCCAGGATTCAGTTCCATGCTGCTCTACAAGTTTTTTAAGTTTTTCATCCTTAAAGAAATTAGCAGAAAGAAAAAAAAATTAAATACTTAATATTTTTTGCCTCTGACATTTTTCTTTTGACTTTTATCCCTCTTTCACTTCAGTGTTTTAGATTAAAAAAAAAAAAAAAACATTAGACAGAGCATGTATTCAGACCTGCCACTTTTTGTCCGCTTTAAAAGAATCAGAGTTTATTTTCCCATTGGTCCAGACCGTTTGTTCAGGTGTGAATACACTCAGCCAAACCAAGAGACCCAGTCCACTTCTACAGGAGCTCTGGTGTGAACACAGACAGGGCTCGATCTGCACCAACTACAGGAAATATACGTCTTTTTGGGTCTTATAAGCCACCATTGCTGGACGTTCTGGTAATAATTAGCCCTTCGGTGTTGCTAATGCTACAACTGCATGGATGCTAAAAAGGACGAGGCGTGTTCACTCCAGAAGCTCCGAGGAGACAGTGCATTCGTCCCTGGCATTTGGGCAGACGCACACAAGAATGCAGTCATGTTCAGCATGTTTAACAAGAAGTGTTTGTTTTCTTTCCGGGTTTGTGCTCTGCCACATTTCTGTCCAATGGAAGCAAAGATCGTTACCTGCCTGGCTTTATTTAAAAATTATTGCCCGCTTGCAAAAAAGCTCAATACGAAATCAAACTGCATCAAATAAAAAACTATAAAGCCTACTTTAGGTTTGGGCCAAACAACTTTAATAGTGTGAAAACACCCAGAGATAATTTTATTAAATTAAAAAAAAAATGCAAGTGAGTTTGTTCATTTAGGGAAAAACTCACTGAGGAGGGATTTGGTCATGTTTCTTTGCAGACTGTTTTATTTCAACAATGGTGAATGGTTTTTAGTATTGAATGGTTGGACCAACCTTACATCACAGCATCTGGATGCCATTTTTGCTCATTTTCTCTCTTTCTTATAGTTGAATCATGAACATTGACCATAACTGCAGCAAATGAGATCTGCAAAACTTTATATTTGTTCTGGATTATTTTATGACATCCTGGATGAGCCATTCCTGGAAAGGCTCATTGCTGTTCCAATATTTGTCCATCTGTGGAAAACGTCTCTCTGTGGTTTGCTGGAAACTCACACCTACAGAGATGACTTTGGTACCCTGATATATGTCACAGACTTCGTTTCTCATCTGTTCTTAAGCCTTCAGCTTGAGCTTTTTACAATCTTATATTTCACTTTAAGTTGCCAAAGAGGCCTGATCAGATGGGTCAGGCAGTAATTGGGCCTGGAATTGTTTACTAACAGTTAATTAATAATTTAATAAAAGGGTGGTTGCTTTTTCCAAAGTCAGGTTGGTTTTGATTTCAAAACTCCATTTGATATTTACATAATTAAAATCTGTTAGATGATCAGAAACATGCAAGAGGAAGAAACCTATAAGCAGACAAAGACTAACTTCACTTTTTAAGCATGCTACGATTTACCACAGGTCACCATGTAAACACTATGAAGTCTGTTTCAGTTTCGGCCACTTCTCAGGCCACACCCAACATGCGAAAGTCCATCATCCTCTTACCTCATCTCGGGACCATTTCACTTTACACAGCAGCTTTTTGTCTTTGCTTTTCTCTTTACTCTCTGGGTCTGTGGAGTGGAGCTCTTCATCTTCATCAAGGCTAGAAATACTACAATAACAAAGCAGCAGAAAGATTGTAAAACGGAGACCCTAGAAATAAAAATGACATATAAAAGTCCCACCTAACCAGCCAGATCTCTCCTAATTAGTATCACCTTTAGCTTTGCTTGGGGACTCCCAAGTTTGATTTATTGACGGATGAAAGAGAGGAAAAAAGTACTACAGTTTTGCAGAATGGGTTAATCTGATTACCAATGAGACTGGAGGTTATTACTGGACAGGCGGTAGAAAATGACATTATTTCTCGCACAGTTTTTCAATCAACGAGTGGGTGAGTGAGTGGGTGTGTTGATGGAAGCAGGATTAAAGGTGCAGTTGTTCAAAAAGCAACGAAAGCAAACATAACCTGGCTCTTAAACCACCGCAACCATTTGTTAAAATCATCAGATTACTCACACTTTACTCACTTAAGTGTTTTCTTTGCTTTTAATAATCCAAAACAGATCATTTTTATTTATATAGTTTATGTTTTGGCTTTAACTCTTTTGAATATTTGAATTTATGAACAAATCCAGTTACTTTCGACATGCCTTCATTTGTTGTTGAAATAAACACAAATGTGTACAATTAAACACAAGTCTAGTTGGACCTTTCTCCTCACATTTTCTGATTAACATCAAAGCATATTATCAGCTAAAAATAACGCATTTTAACATAACTCCCAGGAATTTTTGCATTTTAGCCATTTTTTTGGCATTTACTGCTTTGCACTTTTGTTTGATTATTTTATTCTTATTCGTTTGTATATGTGGAATTATTAACTATATTTATATTTTTTTCTATCAGTATTAATTGCAGGTTAATAACTTGTACTTTTATTTTTTAATGTATTGCATAAGAGGTTCTACAGAAATAAAGTATGAATTTATGGTATTATTGAGAAGGTTCATGCAGCACAAGGTTAAAGATTTTCTGAATTGGCAGAAAACCTTATTGTGTGCTTAAGGGCTGGACTGACTTGTGACCAATAACCCTGCAGATATCATACAACATATGGCAAATGGTAAGCATTTATAAATTACTATAAAAAAAAGTGCCCTGCTTATCACAGTTATTATGACTTGGCTAGTTATTGTCTGTGTTGACATAAGAGTTAATAAAATATGCCTTTGTGACAAATAGGTTATAACATACCTATTACTAGTGACCTTTAACACTAGCCATTTTATGATGCTAAGCCAAAAGAAGGTTCTTTGTTAAAGGTTCATTTAAATAATTATGGGGGATCTGCAATTATTTTTTCTACTTTCAACCAGACTCTTAGCTTTTGATCTATATCTGCTTGTAAATGCATTTGTTTACTATAATTTATGCATGTATTACAGATTATAACTAGTGCTGGGGCTGTTTACTAGCTATTTATTGCACTCTAGAGCTTCTATGTGCAGGTAGACTTGGTAAGTTGACGCCCTCGCCTGCAGGACAATGACACCAAACCTATCTACGGCAGATGGCAGGCGAACCAAACAGTGACATGACTCTATTATGGAACCTTATGGCACCTACCTGCGTGTTTTCGCGTTGTCCATGACAGCCGGTGGGACGGTTGAACCTCTTCAAAGACAAACCTGTGTTTGGCAACGCTCTCAAACCCCGCAGTAATAACTGTCTATCCATAGAAATCGCTTTCAGTCATCACTGAGAGGCTGTTGCATTCAGTTGGCGGAGAATGGCTAGCCAGCGAGCTAACTGGATGCGACGTTACATCAAATTTGCAGGGTAACAAAAAACGCTGTTCACCCTCGATAACATCGTTGCTATGAAAAATGCGTCACTCTATTTTCTTCTGGTTTTTGTCGCTTAAAATGCGACGTCGCAACGTAAAGAGCTCGTCTGCAGACGGAGGACCTAACAGGGCTTTCCTCGCTTTCATTCAGAGATGTTTCTAGCAGAGTCTCCCCCCCGTCTGTACCTCTGTGTAACGCTATAATTTTTGTCCATCCCGCCGATTCTCGCGCCCAGCCCTCTGTGCAGGCGGCCTCACCGCTGATTGGACACAGTCGCCCAGCGCTCTAAACTAACAGGTTACTGCTGTGGAGGTGCTCATCGTTCATTGGCTGGATTCTCCACAGGCTTTTCTTTGATTGGTTGAGGATTTGAAGAGGCGGGTGTTCAATTAGACCACTGCGCTGTCATCTTCTCCAGCAGAATGGACCTTTTCATTAAGAGTGGAGGCTCATAGTTGGGTGGGCAGGGGCCCTTTGCGGGGAAGAGGATGTTTGTCAGGGCAAGGGTTTCTAGCAGAAAGTTTTTACTGCTGTTGATGCATATCTGTAAATTATAATATTATAGAAAAATTTATTTACTTCAGCAACATATCTCTAGAGTGAAACTTTTGAATTGATTCATTATACTGATTGACCTATTTCAGTTGTTTATTTCTGTGAAGTCCACTCGAAATTGCCACGTCTCATTTAGAAATCAGGGAAAATTTAAAAAAAAGACACATTAAAAAATATAATTAGCCCTAAATTCTAAACAAAATATGATTGTGTTGATGCATTAATTGTGCACACTTTAGGCAAAGACCTACATCAGTCTGACTAAAATTCTGAGTTAATAAAAACTTCTGGATTTCAGGGATTCATTTTCCAATACTTAAAAGCTAATGTATTCATTTTCTGTAAAACAGTGCAAAAATATCAGTATTTCGCTATAGTTGGCATTAAAACATTTTGTTAGCAAGGCAGCCATGTTGGATTTTTATGTCAGGGTTGGTGATAAATATCAGTCTTTTCAACTCACAAACAGTGCCCAGAAACCTAAGTTACTTTCCTCAAATTTGAACTTGGTCATTTCAGCTTCTGTGTAAAACAGAACACACTATTCCAACTGATCCTTCAAACAAGATATAATTATTTACTAGTTTATTGGCATCAATTATCTGTCAGTTGGATGGTGCTTGGAAACGTGGTATTTACTGAAATAGTACATGTTATACAAAAGTTTGAGAACCCATCAGTTCCTCAATGAATGTACTGCATTGTCACGCTTGCAACTTGTGTTTTGCTGCCATCGTGTGGACACATCCTCAGAGTTTGGATATGCTGGATGTTTCCTGATGACAATTTTCTTTTCTGTTTTTATTTTGTCAACATGCTAACAGTTTTATAAACACTATGAATAATATTAAAAATAGATCACGTATTTAATAAAAAGTTAATATAACTGAACAATAACAAAAAGTCAGGTGAACAGTTTGGATAGGCACAAATTTTGTGTTGTAATGGGCCCACAGAAAATTTATTATATTGTAAGAGAATTTCAAATGACATTAATTATTCAATATAAATATGCTGCAGAATTATTTTAGTTCATTATTAATTTTATTCCTCTCTCTTGTTGGAATAAATTGTTAGACATTAAAATACATGTGTGTCTTAAAATCTGCATGTATGTATGTATGAATTATTATTATTATTATTATTATTATTATAGTAAGGATCTATATATTAGTTCACTATTTTACAAAGTTGAGACTTTCATCCTGCAGTACATGTTGTGCCACCTTTCTGCCTGTAGGTGACACTATTGGTTCCTACAAAACTTCTGCCAAAGTTGCGCTTCTTAAAAGTAGAGAGCGGAAATGAACTAACCTGTTAGCCGAAAATAAAAGTTTTCGGCTCAGGTTGTACTTTTACAGGACAATCTGAAAAAGTACTAAAGTAAGAAACAGAAAAAAGTAAGTCGATGTGCAAAAGTTATTTCTCATTGAAATCTTACTTTACAAAATAATATGTGAGACAATATATATTTTTAGCAGAAGTGGAATAACAGCTTACTCAAAGTTTCTGTCACACTGGACCCTCAAGGAGCACTGGTCCGCATTCCCCCTTCAACCAAGTAAAAAATGACCTGATGAGACGCTGGAAAAGAATATTGTTGTGAAAAAAGAAGCTTGCCTATCACTAAAACTATTCAAGCCTTAAATATCATCTCAATACAAACACCTGTGGTTATACCTGTCTAAGTGTGTAAGTAAATTTCTTGAAGTAGGAATAAATATGAACGTAAATATTTAAATATGTAAAATGCACAAAAGCAACGCTATACGCAATACCTAATTTTATTTTGAAAAACCTCACCGGATGTCCAGTCACTGCCTGTTTGGTAGTAGCGGTGGGCTGTCGCTGCGCGCTCCCGTGACTAATTTCATTGGAACTTTCTGCTGCAGGAAAAGCCCGATGTTTCCTGCTTCTCTCGTTTGCGAGGCGTTCATGGACAACCACCAAAACACACCTTTGGTTTAAGAGTCCTTCGAGGAGCTTTAGCCTCTCGTCTCACGGACAAATGTCACCTGTTCGGACATTTTGAAGGCTTCAGTTCGAAACATCACCATTGAACATAAAGAGGAGAAACGGACGCAGCATCAAAATACTGTAAGGTACGTGATGTTCACGTTCAACAGTTACCTTGCTCTAGTTTTTTAGAGCCTACTTTCGGCTAACTCTCTTGAGGTAACAGAGTTTACTGCTACTTTATGGAATCGTACAGCTTCGAAATATTACATTACATGGCGAAACTGTGTATTTTAACGGACTCAAACAATGTAAAAGCGGCCGAATTAGCTGCTTTTCTGTCTTAGCTTTGACAGCCCACCGTGGATCATACGAGATTTTTTTCTGAATGGGTTGTTATACACACGAAATCTTACTACAGCCTGTTGAATCTCTCATCTACTGCATGTCTTCATTTTCTCTGTCCGTCTTTCTGTTTGTGTGGTCAGCTCCTCCCTTCACTGGCTCATTTTTCCTCCCCTGATCTCTGCTGGAGAGACTTTTTCCTGTAATACACGTGATGTGTGTTTAGATTTAAAATTAAGCACCAGGAACAAGTGCAAAATACTGAAACCCTGCCAAACAAGTGTCCTACAGAAAAGCTGGAGTAGCTGACTGCTCTTGAGCCACATCCTCTGACTGTGCAAATTATGTTTTAGATGGATTGGATAAACCAGCAACATGTTTCCTTACTAAGATTGTTGTTGCAGCTGTGTCAGCCTTGTATGTCAGCCCTTCTGTTTAACTGCATAACCACAAACCACAATACTCTAAATTGGGAAATTACCTTGCAGCCCTACACAAAGGTTCGTTCAAGCTCAGGTGGATGGATGACTCCTGCGAATGTTCATAATTTGCCTGTTTTAGTTGATCAATTTTCCCCTCCAGATAATGATGTGCAGATTCATCACATTTAACTATGCAGAAGATGTGTGTAGGAGGGTATGCTGTGCTGTTTTAGTGAAAGTTCAATTTTTGCTATGGTTATCAAACCATAGCACATGCTCCCTACCAAAGAAGATACTCTTCCTCTGATTATCTGTCCCTTTACAGCTGCAATTTCTCTGTTGTTTTGTTTTTGTTTACATGGTTTTAGAAATCTGTCTCTTTATTTTTCAAGTACTTCTGGATCCTCACAGCTTATTTCTTGATTTTAACAGGTGCCACAATTTCAATTAATCCAAGTTCACTGATGCCTCTTGTGGTCTAATTAGAAGAAAAATAAAAAATATATTAATGTGACCCATTAGTTTCTTTTTTTTTTCAATCTGTATTTGTGAATCTGTTGTCTATGAACTCTATTTGTAGATCTATTAACTATATTGTAATTAAATGAAGAAAAAAATTGTAGTTGCAGATGCCCATTAACAGATACATTTGTACATCTACAACTATTTACTAATTAGTTGCACTATTTTTTTATTTCAGTGCATCAGAATGATGCTGAAAATATGACACACCACATTTTTTCATATTTTTTCTGTTAATTTTGATTAGTCAAATGAATGAAATTCCAGAAGAAACCATAGTAGTTTGTGGTTGAAACCTCACAAATGGGATGAAAAGTTCGAGGCATATGAATAATTTTGCATACCGTTAAATAATTACAAACTAGCTGCTCTGTGGAGAAGTTAAATTATCTCCCTGGAACCTGATGTCCGTTTCGGATTTTTGATCGCTGGTGCACAAAGCAAGCCGTCACCTCCGGGTGCAGCCTGTTGGTATTTACGTGTCGTCGGAGACATAACGTCAGGTTCAGGGTCAACGTTAATGGAGAGGACGGCTGCTTGCATCATGGTTGACCGAGTTCATGCCAGGCAAGCCGCCCAGCTGCACTTCCGCTAATAGAGATCTGTCTCTGCTGCATTTGAATTAGATTCCAACATGAGAACGTAGTAATGACTGTCATCCGTTAAACACAAAGGCTTTTTAATCAAGCTAGTTGGATTTGGATTGTTGTCAGTGACACTTTGATGAATAAAAACGTTGAGCGGTAATCGATTGTTTATTTCTGAAACAGGTTTTCATCCTGCTCATGCAACAGGTTCCTCCCTTGATTCTGCTCAGCTTGCATGCTCACAGCTTTGTTTATCCGAAGCCACATGCCTCGCCGAGCATTCAAGTCAGGCCTCCCACCCTACTGTCTCCTCAGCTTTGGTTTTGTGGCTCAAATTCCTCAACATGTGTGATACAGAAAATACCTTTAACGTCTCCACAGGGTATTCACTGATGCTATTTCTGATTCTCTGTTGTAGTCGAGCCTCTCTTGAGCCTGTCACCACAACTTAACTCATGTAGCGCTTGAAGAAATTTGGTTCAAACAACCTGGTCTGTTTCCATTTGTTGTCATTTACCCCTTTTAATATTTTGGGAGTGTTTGTGCAAATGGATCAGATTTATATAAGTTACACAAGGCACAAGCTCAGGTTATCTGAGACAGTAGGATTTCTGGAATGTTAAGAAGCGGGTCTTACCCCTTTGTTCAGAGCCATTTCACCATGAAAACAGGAGCAGATGTGAAACAGTCCAGGGAAGTGCCAACCTTTTTTTCTATTTTTTTTTTTTCGTGTACCAGCCTCTGTTGCATAAACTTAAAGGGTTTCATAACAGAAAACAGCCTTGGCTTGTCCACTTTAGCTGAATTGCTGACCTGTGTAGCAGTTCAGCTTTCAAGGGCAAGATACTTTGAATATCACACATCTGTTTCTGTACACAAATGTGAGTCAAAGTGAAACTAAAAGGCGAGGTTTACCAGCTCTGTATGAAGAGGGATTGTTTAAAGACATTTGCCTTCAGGATGTGTTCAGGAGCGTTCTGAGAGGGAGACAGAACGTAAACAAAGACTTTTCGTGTGTTCTTAAACAAACTGAGGCTGACCTCACTGACATCAAACAATGGACAAGTTAGAGCCGTTAACAAAAGGCTTTGTTGCGACGTAGATGTTATACAACTCCAAGGATGTTCTTCTGTGGTTAGGTTACACAGTGCTAAGAGTCTACAGTACGGCTGAAATCCAATTAGACATGTTCTGTCATTATGTGCCGCTGCTTTTCCTCCTGTGTGTTTTTGTTTTTTTCTGGAGGCTAATTATTCATGCCACAGCAGAGTTAGGTTAGTTAGGTGTTATCAATGTTTTGCATGGACTCATCCCGAGTCGAATCTGATGACGAATCCTCCTTTACGTTGTTTTAGCATTTTTAGAAAGATGCCCGTCCATTGAAACAGACTTCTTGTTATGAATGACGTTGGGGGCCTAACTGTATGCATTCTGGAGTCAAAGTTTATTACACCTCCACAATGAGCTTTATAGTGCATGGCAAATCTATTTATACACTTCACATTTTATGTCGGGAACAAACCTAAATTTATTTCAGTTAGATTTTACGTGCTAACTGCTGAGCCATGTTAAAATTAGGTATAAATTTGAAGAAGAAATAACTGAAAAACTATTCCTGTTCATCTCCACAGCATAATCCTGCCATTAACATGCTAAAAGTGGGGAGAACGTGTTAGATCTTCAGAGATCTGTGCGTATTTGATTGCGGTTTCTGTTTAACAAATAGATGGCCACTAAACTCAGTGAGTTGCACAGGATTTTATTTTACTGGAATCGCATTGAAAGGGGCAGCAGTGAGAAACAATGCGAAAAAGTTCAAGGGTTCAAAGGGTTCAACAAGGCATTGTATTGAACAGATGAGTATATCAGAGACCACATGTGTGAGAGGGGTGTGGGCGAGGATGAGTGAATGACAGAGGAGGGAGGTTTTCAGAAATGGACTCTAACCTCTCTGCCACATGCAAACAGGAAAACAAAATAAACTACAATAATACATTAGCAGTGAAAACGTGGAAGGAATTATAGGCTTTAACTGTGGAAGGAGTGCCTTGCTGCTGAAATGTGCTATACAAATAAAATTTGATTTGATTTTAAACATTTGTCTACTATAATGAGCTCATCGACTCATTTGTTGCCACCAGTGTGGGCTCATGTTGTTCTTGCTCGGGAAACTGAAAGGACTGCTGGCCCAGGCTGTTTCTAATACAGGCTAAACTTCAAGCAAGCAGTAGATAAATAGCATTTTTAACAACTGAAAAACTGAAAACGCTCACAATCTGACCTTAAAATATCTCAAACATCTCTACCATGATTTCAAAATTTTTTCACTGTATATAAAGGTGTAAACGGATTGGCTTTAGTTGTGGTAAATTCAAGTAAAATACACATATATTCCAACTGATCCAAGTTATCAAATAGTACAACAACCTCATTTATTATTATTATTATTATTATTATTGTTATTATTATTATTATCATTATTATTATTATTATTCAAATTAGCTCGAAGAGTTTCTGCCTAAGAAAAGTCAGCAGATTGCATTGAGTCGTTGATTTATGAGCAGGCAAAAACTCAGAGCGCCTATCAATGGCAAAATTAGTCAATTTTGCTGTTGACTAACAGAAAATTAAATGCATAAATGAGATGGTCTTTTAAAAAAAATTACTGAGATGACCTTAAGATTAATAAAAAAAATGCAATATTAAAAATTCAATAGGAGTTCTATTGCGATTATCTTTAAAAAAAAAATCTCTCAAACTTAAGCAGTATACCAAACCCATAAAAGAAAAACCCCATTAGCTTCAGTTTATTTTCATTGGGATTTTTATGTGGCTCACACAATATAAAGTAGAGTATTACTGTAAAGTGAAGAGAGCTGCAATGGATTAACCATCTTTTTAAACTTCTTAGTTCAAGTCCAGACTTAAATCCATTTGTAATTTTAAAGGTAAAAAGTTTGAATGTTATTTTTTTTCCGTTTAATTTTGTACATGAGGGATCTTTTGCTGTGTTAAAAATAAATTAACCAAAGTGCAAGCGTGTACATGCACAGGAGGCCTGCAGCAGCAGTAGACGATGACTGAATAATAAGTCAAACTGATTTCAGTTTTCAAACCCTTTTTTAGACCAAGCGGGACTCAACAAACAACATGCTGACATATATAGAGATCAGATGAACACCGGTTTCACTTCCTGGATTTCAGAGTGGTCTATTTTCTTTTCTTCTATGCAGCAAAGTCTCAGCATGAGGGTTGGCCACTTGCACACTTGAAGTCTTACCCAGGAGAGCTTATTACTTTACGACTCGGTGCCTCTGAACGCCGACAAACCCCAAGATGGAGGAGCAGTCCAGTTTCCCTAATGTCAGCATTCCCTGCCACAATGAGCAGAGGGACAAGAAGAAGCGCTACACAGTGGGTTGTTTCCATTCATGTATATATGTTTTTATTGGAAATGTCAAAGTGGATCTTTGAGGTTTAGGGTCTCACAGTTTTGAAGCAAACACATGAGCACACTCTGCCATTTGTTCAACTGAAAACCTTTTCCGTTTTTTTTTTATTTTTCAGGTTTACAAAGTGATGGTGTCTGTTGGAAGACATGAGTGGTTTGTCTTCAGGCGATACGCAGAGTTTGATAAACTATATAACACAGTGAGTCCAATCTTCTCCACAAATAAATGTGGTGCTGTGTAAATTTGAGTCTTTGATTGAATTGTTTGCATTTTATCTTAATAATAGCAGCGGTGCTTTATGCTTTTCTTTCCAACTCAGTTAAGAAAACAGTTTCCATCTATGAACTTGAAAATACCAGCAAAAAGGATATTTGGGGACAATTTTGACCCAGGTGAGTGAGCGCTAATAAATGAAAGCTCCAATAATAATCAAATTGATGCATTTTGTGTCTATTTTATTGTTTCTGTTCTAACATGCATCCTACTTACAGAATTCATCAAGCAAAGGAGAGCGGGGCTGCATGAGTTCATCAAGCGAATTGTCTCAAATCCTCAGCTTTCCAGCCAGTAAGTGCTGCACATATATTGGAGGAAATAATAATTTGATGAAATTTTTGTATGGTGGATGTTATATGATGTGGAGAGATGGAGTACCAGGCAAAACTCCAGGTCAAGCCTAAAATTGAGTTTTACAATCGTCTGACTGGTTTCGGGCTATTTTTTGCAAATATGTATTGCGCTAAATGATGTGCAAAGTTGGATTGGACTTTTCCCTGGTGTGATTGCTGCTCATTTAAAATCAATCTACAGTCTACTCAAATGAAGTATTTCTCTTCTCCTGTGTACACTGCTAACATTTAAAATATTTTTTGGGTGATACAATATATATTGAACAAACATTAAGTATTACAGTATTATTATCCAGTTCTGCTTTATCTAGATTTTCTCACTGATGTTTTATTCATTTCTTTGTTCAAAATTAAACCCGACAGTCCAGATGTAAGGAGCTTTCTTCTAATGGATAGGAAGCACCAACTTTCAGATGCCTCTGAGGATGAGGATGATAAAGTAAGCAAAGACTCATGTGAACAGCTGTATGAAATGTTTGCTTCTAAAACATCCTGGTTAGCTTGATAGAATCTCAACATGTTTGTTAAAAGTGTGTGGCTTCTGTCACAGCTCTCTTCCTTGGTTAGTTATGTCCTGGTAGTTAATTTAGATAATGTTTGTCTGGTGTTTAACAGAACAGCTCTACCTCCAGAAACATTAACCTGGGACCCTCTGGAAATCCACAGTAAGTATCCTTCTTTGGGTGATTTCTGTGTGAAACATTTGTGCCCTTTAGTCCTCCATGAAGTAGTGACAAACATTAATGTTGTATCTTTCAGGGCAAAGCCTACAGATTTTGACTTTTTAAAAGTTATAGGAAAAGGGAGTTTTGGAAAGGTAGGAAAACCCTGCATATGCAGTCCTTTCAAAAGTCTTCATACACTTTAAACTTTGTCACATTTTGTCACATTGAAACCAAAAACGTCAGACAAACGTACCCTACTAATATACATTGAACCCCCTTTAAAATCTAGGAAGATGTATTACCGAATTAGTACACTTTAAATGTGTGTGGGTGTGTGTTGGTGTATGTGTAGGTGTGTTAAGGCTTCTTTTGGTCTGATACCTCTAAGTATGATCCAGTGCTAAAAATGCCTCTTGTTGTTCAGAGTTAGTGAACAGAAGGACCTCTGAAGGCGATGGGTTGAATTAGAGTTTATTTCGAGGTATCAGAGTCAAGGGGGCTGAATGCAAAAGCATGCCACACTTTTTAGATTTGTGTTTTATAAGAATATGTCAAAAACTGTTTTCTTTCACTTCACTACTAGACAGTAATTTGCTTGTCTACCAGTGATCCCAATAAAATACCCTGAAATATTAGACAACATGTTGAGTAATAAATAACAAGACACGTTTTTTTAGTAATATTTTGAGGCATCTATGTGTTAAAGTTTATTTAAACGAAAAGTGTTTCAGTTTTGTGCTGAGGAACAACTAAGTTTTAGTTCTGCATCTGTTGGCCTTTCCATTCAGGAAGTGAGAATCATTTCTGGAATTATTATGGTTACCTCTGAGTGCAACGTCTAACTTGCTTTGTTTCCTTGCGACACAGGTTTTCCTTGCGAAACGGAGACGCGATGGAAAGTATTATGCAGTCAAAGTTTTACAGAAAAAAGTCATTCTCAATAGAAAAGAGGTAACTTTTCAAATCAGCGGTGATCATATGAGCGCGTTGGTGTTGCTATATTGTAACCCTGCCTGTGAATTATTCTTCCAATCAGCAAAAACACATCATGGCAGAGCGCAACGTGCTGCTGAAGAATGTGAAACACCCCTTTCTGGTGGGGCTTCACTATTCCTTTCAGACCACAGACAAGTTGTACTTCGTCTTGGATTTCGTCAATGGAGGAGAAGTGAGTTGTTTCAGTTAGGAGGGAATGAGACTCATGCACAAGACTGACTCACATGATTCTGCTGTGGAATGAAGTAATACAGGATAAAAGTGCTGAGCAGCTTTGATTGGAATAACCTTGGAGGAGTTATTTTCTGGTTCAAATGTCTGTATGTTTGAAATGCTTCTCAGAAATTACAGCATTACTCAAAAAATGACTTGACTGTAACTTCCCCTGGAGATTGATGTCAAGTGTGATTCGCAGTCTATTTATTCAAGATGCGATTTGTGACTGTGAGAATGACGAACGGCAGCCTGCGTCTCTGTGAACCTGCCTCTTTTCTGCATGCACACAATCTTCTCAGATGTGTTAAATCACTACATTTTCAATCTGAATGATAACAAAACCCTGTATGTTGCTGTGTCCCTGGGAAAATTCACTGCAACGTTCTTGTTTCAGCTTTTTTTTCATCTTCAAAGAGAACGGACATTTCCAGAATCCAGAGCAAAGTTCTACATTGCTGAAATGGCAAGTGCACTCGGATATCTGCACTCTCTCTACATTGTTTACAGGTATGCCAAACCAGGCTTTGCTTAGGGCTAAGGTTTCTGTGACATATTTTGTAAATGTACTAAAACTATATTGTCAGTTGACTTGCATAGCTGAAGAGCAAAAGACATGACATGGGATTTCCTAATAAAAATATGAAAGGTCTTGCGCGCAATGGCATTTAGTCCCTATTACTTATATGCTTCTAAATAAAATCTAGTCAACCGGTTTACCGCCAGTGTAAATGCAGCTCTTCTGTGATGCTTTCGAGCTCTTTGTAGAGAACAAACAGGATCTTAAAGACCGAGGAGGACAGCCGACAGGTCATCGATAAAGTCCTGGCTAATCCAAAATGCAAAGACGTTGACAAATCTACCAAGAACTTGTCGTCGATCTAAACAGTCAGGCTTGAAAAGATTTACTCTTTTCAAGCCCATCCTGAGCCACAGCTCAGGATGGGCAAATTAGTTTACACCAAAACAATTGGTCGTACATTCTTCAAATCTGGGTTTTATGGAAGAGTAGCAAGAATAACTTATTAATCCCACCTTAAAACGAGGTCATGGTGGCATCATGTTCTGCGGGTGCTATTGTTCAGCAGAGACAAGGAAGCTAATCATGTTTAAGTGGAAGAAGCATGAAACTAAAGACTGGCTGAAGACTGGAACAAACGTTCACTTTTCAGCAGGACAACGACCCTAAACATACAGCCAGGGTACAATAGAATGATTTTATATCAAAATGCATCCATGTTGTTCAGTTTAGACGTAATTTAATTGATAATCTGCTGCAAGGCTTAAATGTTGATGTTTACCAATGCTCTCCATTCACTGTAATAGTACTTTGCGACTTTGAGAAGAACGATTCAGTTTCAGACAAACCCAGTTGGGCTGAATTTAAAATCAAAAAACAACTTTGTGTTGGTACATTGTGCAAAATTTTCTTATTCCTCTTTTGTTCTCATAAATAAGGTATTTTATATTAAAAAAATAACATATGTACTCTCTTTATTGTTATCTCTACTCAAAAAGATGCAAAATCAGCTCTCAAATGTGTAAACAGCCTGACCATTTGGTGCCCAGACAGAAGACAATTAGCACTCAGTGTTTTTCCAGTCCATAATTCCAATTTAAGACCGTGTATAGCAGATCAAGCTTGATCTAAAAATATTTACATTTCAAGCAGATATTTTGTTTCTAATCAGAATTGTTTATTATTATAATTTTTCCTCCAGAGACTTAAAGCCAGAAAATATCCTGCTTGATCATGAGGTGAGTGTTTGTTTTAATTTTTAATTTATGCCCTGAATTTGCTCAATTCTGTCGTTCTGTTGGACAGTTTTTTTCGTAGGTTTTTTTTTTTTTTACGTGCTCAGAGTTTGTACTCCAGTTTTCTAGGAATTTGTGCACCCCATCTTGTAATTTCCAACTGGAGGTGATTCATGTGATTGGATTAGGTCTTACTGTGTCATGCGAGGAAACGGTGAATGGGACTGATGGGGTTATGTTGCTGGCAGCGTTCCTGGCAACAATAGAGACCTCAGTGTCTGGGGATAATGAGGTGCTTGTTTGGCACGTTATCTAAAAATGTCCATGTCTTATCTTTGAAGGGACATATCGTGCTGACTGACTTTGGATTGTGCAAGGAGGGCATTTCCCAGACAGATACCACCTCTACATTTTGCGGAACTCCTGAGGTGGCGTGAATGTTTGCTACATATCCTGCAACCTTTACAGAAGCTTTGAGTTAAATACATAAAAATGATTTGCTTAAGTTGCTTTTTACAGGGAAAATAGATAGCATCCGCACAAACATTGTCAACTAAAACAAAATATCAAATTAAATGTCAAATTTATATTTTTGTTCTTCAGTATTTGGCTCCAGAAGTCCTGAGGAAGCAGCCGTATGATAACACTGTAGACTGGTGGTGTCTAGGATCTGTGCTGTATGAAATGCTCTTTGGTTTAGTGAGTTTCTCTTCAGTTGTTTTGATCATTCAAACGTGAAAATTTGTAGTCTTCACAAGCTGTTGAATCATCACAATGAGTCAGGCCTGCTAACGCTGCTCTTTTTTTTTTTCTTTTATGCTCTAGCCTCCATTTTACAGCAGGGACACACATGAGATGTATGACAACATTCTCCACAAACCGCTAGCAATGCGCCCTGGAGCTTCCAGCACAGCCTGGTCTCTCCTGCAGGGTCTACTGGAGAAAGATCGCACACACAGACTGGGCTCTAGAGACGACTTTGTGAGTGTTAATTCACATTTTCTTTTAACTTAAACTTTTTCAGATTTTCATGCTGTGACCACAAACGTAAATGTGTGATATTGCATTGTGTGTTATGGTATTTTATGCAAAAGAACCAACACAAAGTGGTGTATAAACATTTTACAAAGTTAGTTTTTCACAAATAAAAATCTGAAAAGTAGGACATGCTGTCGCATTCAGCTTCCTTAAATCCGATACCTCTTAATAAAATCCAGGGCAACCAATTGCCTTCAGAAAATGCCTATATAGGAACTACCAAGAAGGTCGGAGGTTAACTTGTGGATTGTGTCTATATTACTATCATAAGCTATTAGCACAAGTGTGAACCTACCAACACATGATGACCGCTCACCATAACTGACAGGCCCAATTTAAACTTTGAAGTTTGCTGCTGTAATGAGACAAAACTTACAAAGCAATTCAAGGGGTATGAATGATTATTTAAACCAGTTTTTTTTTTTAGTTCTTCGCTCCCTCTGCTGGCTGATATAGGAACAGAGTTTCTGCACAGTTTGGAAAAGTGTAAAATTTGATTAAAGTTTTTCCTAGAGAGCATGGGGGATGGGGGAGAGGATAGAAATATTTCTATTTCTTTTTCTATTGTCTGGAAGCTGTCCTTTTATCCATTTTGCAACCATTCATCCAAATGCTTGCCTTCCTTTTTTGTTGCTTTCTTTTCTGTTTTGTCCTCCATTCCTTCCCTTGTTCTCATCTTTCTTCTGTCCTTTAGTTCATTTATTCCTTCAATCCCTGCATCCTTCTATCCATCATCCACCCCTTATAAGCCTTCCCACTTATACAAGAAAAAGAGGCAGGTCTGGAAATGTGAGTTTGGAAAAGTATGAAATGTCAACCTCACAAATTTGTCATAATCTGGTTTATGTCTTTTTTTTTTTCTCAGAATGAGATCAAAACCCACAGTTTCTTCCTATCAATAAACTGGAAGGATCTTGAAGAGAAAAAGATCCCACCTCCATTTACACCTAATGTGGTAAATATATAATGTACATTTGCCTTGACTGTCTTGTCAATTTTATGCAACTTGGCAATCCAATGTAAGGATGATGTTTATATCAATTTATTTCTTTTCAATATAGAAGTAATCAATATCATATACTTACTTAAAATTAGTTGAGCAAAAAAATCCACTTACTGTGCTCATGCAGTGTTGTGTATTTCATAATGCAATGTAACTTACAGGACAATTTTTTCCATCATTACATTGTGTTTTGTGGTGTAATTTAACACATTATTTTTAAAATGTAATTGAACATTTTTGACACACTTTTTCCTACTGCCTATCATTACACCTACTGCATGTATTTTGTTGTTTTGAGCCATGCAATTTCTGAATGTTTTGACAGAGCTGTTCCAGCGATATTGCAAACTTTGATCCCGAGTTCACAGAGGAGATGGTTCCCAACTCCATCTGCTGGACGAAAGAACACTCCATTGTCAACGCCAGTGTTATGGAGGCTGACGATGCCTTTTTGGGCTTCTCCTACGCCCCGCCTTCTGATGATTCATTCCAGTGAAACATCCCCAGTGGGGTTCCTCGTTTGCCTTACCAATTGTAACATTTTTTTTTTGACTAAAGGGAAAAAAAGTTAGAACAAGAGGTTTATTTGTCCTGTGAAACCAAAGCAACCAACAGAAAATAACTTGCATTTTAAAACTGATGTTGATTGGAAGAAAGTCTTTATATTTTACCTGTTTTGTATTTATATAAATATATATGACAGATGATATATTTTAGAATTCAGCTAATTTGGTAAAGTGATTTCAGGTCTTTTCTAGAAGTGAGCCTTAAAATTATCCTTGGAATAAAATCAATAAGCAGGCGTTTGAAAACTTGAACAGTTCACTGTATCTACAAAGAAAGATCCTATTGAGTTTGTCCATATTCTTATCATAAAATAATAAACAAATGCTTGTTGTATGTAGGCTCTACTTGGGGAACAAGTGGATTATAAGCATTTTTGGTTCATTTGTCATGCTAGTTCAGTTGCCTATCAGTTTACTTTTTTCTTTTGTACTGGAATGTTTGTTTTTGATCTAATTTCTTTCAACACAAATGTTCGTATAATTAGAAGTTCACAATACTTGTCTTCAGCTGACCTGTACTTCTGCAGTAATGATTAATAAAACCAAAGGCAAAAGTTTCTATTGTGTGTTTATGATGTAATATTATTTAGTGCATATTCATACAAATGTAATTAAAAATAAGACACGGTCGGTGAAAAAGGGGATTCTGAAAAAAACATTTGTGAAAAGGAAAAAAAATATTGATACTGAAACAACTCAGATTTTAGAAGTATTTTACAGCGGAGTTGAGAAAAATCACATTTGGGATTCCTAAGGGTGCCTACCAGGAGTCCCTCCAATTTAATATCTACGTCCTCCCACCTGCTCAGATTACAGCAAATGCTAAGATAAGTAGCTATGCAGGGGACACACAACTCTAGTACCACCAAGGGACACTCAACCTATTCAAGCAGAGTACAGGCATGATTGCTAGCATTTCAAACAACTCAGTTAAAATTGGTACAAAGATATTATAATTAGCATAACTATCCAGTAAGCTATACTGGCCAAAATGTTGGTTTTATTTATTTTCTCTTTATTGTTTTGTTTTTCTTTTTACAACATCACTAAACTCAGTATGCTTTCTCATAATTATTATTGCTATTGGGTTAATTTCTGAAGAGACCTCTTACGACCCCAAGCTCTCACATTTGTGACCCCAGATGGGTTACCGAGCCCAACTTTGGACTCAGTGGAAGCCGCCAATCGGAAGCTAACTTCGTCGTCGTGTTGAACAAACATTCAATCTAGATTTTCTTTTTATATTTTAAACAAATGGCTGACATTTTATCATTGAAGGAATCAATTCTGGTTTATTTGGACAGAAGTGGTGGTCTTCAGAAACTTGCGGACGACTGCAGACCTCTTAACGGTAATAATTTAGCTGGAGGCTACATGAAGCTACTTAGGTTGCTAGCTAACTTTGGCTCCTCCTCGTCAGACCCCCAGCAGACCGAGGCAGTCTACAGGTTCAGGGTTCTTGTAAATCCTTCAGATTTAATAGAAATGGATCCTAGACTAGGGGACTGTGTCCTGCATGACCCCCTCAGAGCGACCGCTCTGTTTCAGTCAGTAAGTGAAAACTTCAAGATGACCTAGCTCAGGTGAGATTAAACCAGTGCAGTAAGGCTAACTTTATGCATTTATTCCTTCATTCAGGTGTGTTTTTTGGCCATAAAAACACTTTCACTTACTCACAAAATACATACAGCGAGTCAGGTATGAAGACAATGTCCTTATGTCTAATTGATAACCAAATTGTAATCACCACTACAGCTAATTGGAAATGTATTATTACTATTTTGACTTGTTTGCAATTTGTCTGATTATAACCACAAATCGTATTGGAAATTTTTACCGATACGATTTGGTCGATTTGCCAAATGAGACTCTGTTTTTACAAACCTGAAAATAAGACTGGATATTTAGTCATCCCCTATTACTCAAATACCGGTAAATAAAATTAAATAATTCAAATAACCTTAGAGGGCTTTCTCTGTATCCAATTAATTTTATCTCGGTTCCAAGATAAATTTATTTGAAGGCCTCAGAGGTTTATTTGAGAGCGTTTGTGAAGAAACAATATAATAAAGTCCAAGGGATGTTAGTTTATGAAATAATATCCTAAATCAATGCTCTTCTAAGTGAGGAGCCTGGCCCCTGGGGGACCACAAGGTGGCCCTAAGGAGGCCTCAAAAAGTTTAATGTAATATTGGAGGGTACAGGGGGGGATGCTAAATTAAAAACATGTAATACGTTTTTTAATGATAAGTACAGTTTGTATTTTTTTATACAATACAATCTGTTTTTCAGTCATTATTATAAAATATGAGTTAAAATTACTTTTTGAAATGTTAATTGTCGTGCTTATCTTTCTGATTGGCTTATTGTCAAATTTATAAAGCTACTTTGAACTTGATAAAGCAATTGGCAACTTTCTGTCTAGAAAAAGACAGAAGGAGCTATTCAGCATTTAAGCTAAACAATGTAATAATTAACTAAATACATAGAAACTCTAGATTTTAAGGTAACTAAATATATGAATGTTCAAGGGATAAAAATGTTTTAACAAAGTGCTGTGAATAAAGTAAAAGTGCTTAAGTAAGACTTTATTTCTCTTGTTATTTTCATTTGAGGTGAATGTTTCTCTGAATTTCACACATCTTCCTCCATTCCCTGAGTACACGTTGGACCTCAGTGGTTTTCATCAAGTGTACGGTCCTATGAGGCCCGTCTCCATGGAGGGGGCAGTCATTGCCATAACCAGGGTCACGAAATACACCCAGGGGGCAAGATTACTCTGTACTGATGATGACTGCCCCGGCTCTACAGGTGAACTTCAGAAAGAAATTATGAGCACATGTTTTATGATAAAGCTCTCCTCTGAAAAAGGGTGTTGATATATTTTTAGTCTGTGTGCTTTCTTTTAAAGGTTTCCACCACATCCGAGTTCACACACCTGGAGCCACTGAGTCAGCCACGGTGAGAAATGACTTCAGCTGCATGATCTGCAGCTCCCAGCTGAAGGAGGATGTGAAGTTTAGAGTGTTAGGAGGTGAGACACTCTCTTACCAATTTATACAATATGTGTCGCGTGTACATGTTTAATCTAATCAGTTTTCTGGAAACAGACAAACAGCTGGTGGAGCTGATCCATATTGGAGCGCTGGATGTTCTGAGAGGCCGACAGCAGAGCTCTTTCAGATACCAATCTGTCACTCTGTTTCTCAGAGGTAAGTCCTAAGTGACCTTGTTGTTGCCTGAACAATCCATACATATCTTTACAGAAGTATTCATACTGCTAAATCTGTCCACATTTCATAGTGTTGTTGCCACAGAGAATGTTTTTCTTTTATTTTGTGACATAGACCAATAGTAAAAAGGGGCATAATATCCTGGAGATAAATATGAAGAATGTGATTCTTATTTGTCAAAGCAATTAGCATTATATCAAGTCAAGCAGATTTTAGCCAATCAAATTATGTTTCTCTGATCTCTTGTCAAAGAGTTTTCTGGTTAGCGCAGCTAGCTATTAAGAGATACAGCTCTGACCCAGCCCATTGGCCTAGTGTCAGATAATCAAGGGGCCATAATTTGAATGCCAAAAAGCCACTCAGCTCCATCTCTGTGTACAAGACATTAGCTAAAAAACTAGATGAAATCATTCTGCAGCACAATAGTAGAAAGAGTGAGTTCATGTAAATAGGTTTTTGTGCAGCTAATCGTCCCATGCTGTGATGTTAAGTGTTTCTGCCCCTTCTAATAACATCGTCCTGCCAGAAGCCATGAGAGCTCAGCAGACCTCAGCAGAAGGATTAACATATTCTGTTGACCCAGTCATGTGGAGGAACCCAATACAGGCGGTTCCTATTACTAAACATATATGTTAAAAAGTGCAAGGAGCACTCATTAGCTGGCCATGCTGGTTGCTCACAGAGAAATCTTTGTCCTGAGCGCCTCACTTTGTTTCTCTTGGCAGGGGTTATTATTAGTGCGCGTCTTTTTAATGAAAACCCTGTTGAGTGATATTGCTTTGTTTTCCCTCTCCTCACACAGATGATCTGTGCCACTCGATGACAATCGGTCGACTCTACAGGGTGGTAGGCATCCCTGTGCTTGTGCATCAGTGGCCGAACATCACCTGGAGCGTGGAGGCAAACAGTGTTCAGCCATGGGAGCCACAATGTAAGGCTGAAAGAATCTCAAAATTAACCCAGAGTTAAAGCTCAGACCTGTAGATAATAGACATAATGAGAGAAATCTTCACAGATGTTGGGCATGAATCTGTAGAACGTTTTGTCATGGTTCAAACAGAGGTGGGCAGCAACTATGCTTAACATGAGTTTCTTCTGCCTTATTTTGTGTTTTATTCGCATTAGTTTATATTTTAGTCTTTGAATTTCAGAATTGGGAAACACTTTTTTCTCAGTCTATTTATGTTCATTTTTTGATTGGCGACTTTTTAGTTATACTTTACTTATTCTTGTGTAAAACTAAAGGTATGATACTCTGCCCACCTCTGTGTACAACCCCAAGCTTCCACAAAATGTTACGTTTTTCAAGCCGTTCTTTGTTCCTTACTGTTTGTATTTGAGATTATTTTTGGTTTTCTTCCTGCTGCTCTTCCATAATTGGTGGAGTTGTTGTTTATAGTTATTGACTTAACAAATTATCCAGCCTCAGCTGCTGAGAGGATGCTAAAACGTTTATGCGCTTTTTAGCACTGAGAATCAGTGTATTGCACTGATTCTCTATATTTGTCATGCATAGCTCTGCCTCCAGGCTGCCATAAAGTGTCTCCCAGATTCCTGGAGCTGTCGGAGAGCGTGTCTTCTTCTCCCTGGAGGTTCCCTGCCATCGTCGCTCACTGCTTTGGGCTGGACCTGACTCCTCCTGCCTTGTACAACACACTTAAACTGTGTCTGCTGCTCAGCTTGGTGCAGACCAGAACCGATGCAGACGATCCCAGTTTGGATCTCCTGGTGGTCACAGCTGACACACTCATATTAGACAGGTAAAAAAACAATGTCGATGAGCACCCGTAATATCATCAAATTTAAACAAAGCTCGACTCCAATAATTCTCCCCTCCTTTTTCTGCTAGACTAATGACATACAGTTTGAGTCTGGCATGTCGCGGGGTCAGACATCAGGCCTCCGCTGAGATGTTTGCCTCTCTGTCCCGAGACGAACATGGAGCAGGAACCGCCAACATCCATGCTGGCTCTGCACTACTCGCCTCTGGGGGCATTTGTATGCTGGGAGATCTTGGCTTTTACAGAAAGGACAAACTGGACTACATACAGTCAGGTTTGCACCCTCCTCCTGGTTTGGTAAGAGCAGCATTTTTTGATGAAGGTTTAGGAGTGCATGTCTTTATGTTGTCAGTTCTGGAGAGCCGCTCTGTGTCTGTGTTCATCCCTGGGAAGAAGTACGGAGAGGAAGGTGACCAGCAGCTTTCCTTTCCGGTTCAGTGCAACTTCTGGGCTCTCACAGACTCCTCTCAGCGATCTGGGAGGCCGGACTCAGCTGTACTGGGAACTGCAGTAAGTGCTATGACAACATAATGCCATGCAAGACAATGTCAAGGAGTTTTACTGAATTCAGAGGTTATTTTTATGACATGACAGCATGAAAGGAAACTTGAGCAGCTTAGTTATCTTAAAGAGTGAAGACTGGAAAAATATGAAAACAGCATTTATCATTTTCAAGGTCTAAGTATGGAGAAAAGCTTGAGTTTAAAGACTTTATTATTTGTTTAAAGTTGTAGAAAATCACTAGATTGTTTTCCTCTGGTTCTTACTGTATATTTAAACTAAATATTTCGCATTTGATTTATCACTGTAGTTTAGCATTTTATTCATTAACATTTTGTTAACTACTCGGAACTCATACATAAAATGGTCGCTTCACATCTAAATAACTATATTAGTTTTGATCCATATCTGTGATACTTACCTTTGGTTTTGCATAAATTCTCACCAAAGACTTAAATAAAATAATTTTTTCTTACAAACAATAAAAATAGTATGATCATCAACGTGTTATAAATTCTGATTAGTCTATGTTAATGTATAAATTTAAGTGATTAAAAATATAGATTTTTAAATTGAGCTATTCTTATTTGGTACAGATGTACAAAAAGCTATAATATTGCTTTTATTGCACTTATAAATAAGAAGCTGACTTGTTTTATGATTTGTAGAACATACAATTATTATTGTAAGCTTTTAATGCTTTTTATTATAAACTTAAAAAAATACAATTTGAGTCAGAGGAGAAGTAATCTTAAAAAGTCTGAAAATTAAGATGTGAAGAAATAAAGAAAATGTGCAAATTTTAGCTTTAAGATACAATTTCTTTGCTTCTGGATAAATTGTTGGTGATAATTAGTTTTCGACAACAGCACTGTTGAGATCTGATTCTGTCTTATTTTTATTGCGAGCAGGAAATGGGTCCCTTGCAAGCCCAGCTAGCGGAAGCTTTTGGCCTCGTCATTCAATGTGGAGACAGGGTGGGAGAGCGGGGCGCAGTCGCCCAGGCTGTCCACACCCTCCAGCAAGCTGTGCAGCCTGGACGTCACCCTCATCCATCCTGCTGGGAGTTTTCCACTGAAGACTACCAGGAGGTTTACAAACATCTTCTGTTGCAGTGCTCTTTTCATTGATTCATTGTTGATTTCATTTTTACTTTCAAACATTTGGTGTTTCAGCTGGTGGCTCATTCTCGTGGTTTGCAAGTGGAGCTCAGCCCTGAAGCAAAGAAACTGATCCATGGTTACTACATGGCGAGCCGTCGAGCTCGCACTCAGAGTCAGGGAGTCAAGATTTCTTTGGCCTCCATCAAACTGCTGTAAGCACTCGTTCAAAATGCCAGGCATCGTTTTACTCTTGATGTCACATTTTTCCCCAAGTAACGATGTTTTCCAGTGTAATTTTGCCACCATCCACTAGATGGCATCCAAGTTCAAACCTTTGCTCCTCCATTTTTCACTGGATTATGACAACTGTTTACAAATCTCTTCCACCGTGGTGACACTTTTATGTGGAACTAAAACTTATGAAAACAAATCTGTTTTCAGTAAGTAGACTTAGAAGCAAACCACACTCATAATCTGAGCATATTTGTAGCTCACACTCTCTATCAGCTTTGATTCATTCATTTAAATCCTAAGCTATACACTTTTAATTTTAAAACATCACCAAGCATAAATGCTGTCATTTAGCAGGTTTCATTCTTTCCTGTTGTTTGGTCACAGGATCTCTTTGGCCGAGGCTCACTGCAAGCTATGCCTCAGGACTAAAGTACTGGAGGAAGACGCAGTGATCGCTGTGCTGCTGTGTGAAAACTCAGTCACTCTCAAGCATGGTAATAGTTTTTTCATTAGCACCTCTACAGTTAGCACATTTGCAGTTTCGTATTTACATCATCATGTAGGTGTGAGTTATACCAGTTGATGGATTAGATTCAATGCACACACACTGTTTATGTCTGGTAATTTATATGATCATGGTTTACAGCTAAAAATTTATAAATTATGAAAAAAAATACTGGCAAAAGTGTTGCATACACAGATATGTTGGGATACAGTGCAGCATTTAGTCGGGGTTGCTTTAATAGCATTCCTCAGATCTTCTTCGTCTTACTTTCGACTGACAAATTGATTTACTGTCGGGTTTAGTTTGCTGGCCAATCAAGCTCATTGATCGTTTTAACAATATTAGAAGCATAACCTGCTTTAAAAATTGCTCGGCTGCTCTGACATTCAACAAAAGTAATCACAGAAACATCACAAAAAACTTCTGACTTGATCTTGAGGATTCTCCACTGTTCCTCCATAAACTGAAACTTAGATTTCTCATCTGAAAAAAAGGACATTTATTTGACAGTTAGTATTTGACAGTTGTACCTAAACTCCTGGACACATCTGTGCGGTGGCTCATGAAGATCAGTCACCTTGGTAAGGCCCTTAAGGCTTTGGTTTTCTCTGGAGCTTGCGCACTTTTACCAATAGAGGCAAGCGTTTTTGCAAAAGTAGAATATTCTTTAACTATATGACAATCTGCCATGTGGCAAAAAAAAAGTCTCCTGTGTGCTTCTGAGAGCTGAATCTGTGATCACAGAGACAGAAAAAAATGGAAACACAACGACCTCCGGAATGCTGCTGCACTAATTCCATCATTTTATTTACTCATCAACATCTTTAATCCTTTAGAAAGACATGTATTTCATTTTAAATTTGGTTCTGAAAAAGAAAGAGGCAAATTACTGAGTCTTGAAAACATTCAGTTTTCCTGGAGACAACCTTGAGGTTTGGTCCAGTGAACGTGCAGAGATTCTTGGTCCAGTGAGCTGAGGACCCAATCAGGTTAACTGAAAGGTGACAGGATGTCTTATCAGGATGTTTTCAGATATCAGAACCTGTTTTGTTTTTTTTTCTCTTAATCATCCTCAAAGTTAGACCAGGTATTTAGAAGACACCATTATGAGCAAAAATCTAATTTACATTTTCAGAGAACACTAGGTGCCATTAAATCTTTCATCAGCTAAATAAAGCCTGAACCTTTATTCTCCGAATTGCCTTTAAATGTCATGTACTGTACGTTTATCTTTGCAGTTGATAACATTTGTTTAATTACTAATAGTTTATTTTGACTAGATGCAACTTCACCATTTACACCATTAATATATATTTTTATGTTTAAGATGTACTTCAATTCTTTCAATGTAGGCTCCCTGAAAAATAATCGCCCTTCAGATGGATTATTTTTTTAAGATTTGAAACAAAAGTATTTTGAGACTGATAACTTATTGCACATTGATACATTATATCTTAGCTAATGTTGAACTTGTAGTTCAAAGCGTCTCTTTTTCTAACTAAACCAATGCATAGAACTAGCATGGAATATAAAAATTTTTTATATCCGCCAACTTTCCTCTGGTAATTAAGATTAACGTCATTACATCATCTGGTATACATCATACACACATTTAAATATTGTGAGAGTATTTCACTGACTTATTGTACATTTAGTCTTTCTCCTGTACTGGTGTCTCCTCCAGGGGCCTCTGCCCTTGTTATCCCCCCTGATGCAGTCTTTCCTTGTGACTTGGGAGACGTGGATGGTCTGCAGAGGAGAGACGCCGCTCTGGACGAGCTCCACCAGATTATCTTACGCTTTGTCTATACATTCGCACCGGGAGCCGATGAATATATCAGAGAGGAGTAACATCTCTCAAAATATTCAGTAAGGTAGGAAAAAAAAAGAAATGCAATTCAAAGTCACACATTCTGCAGCAATTTAGATTTAGAAAGTTTATTATTTATAACAGAAATGTGAGTTGAAAGACAAAAAAAATTTTTTTAGAAATATAATTTATTGTCCTGCAGTAGCAAAGTGAAAAGCAAATAGAAGCATGCATTTTCATACAAAGTATAAAATAAGAAATAACAAGAACAGATTTGAGTCAAGTATCAATTTAACAACAGCTTTAAATTAAACTTACATAATTGTAATACACTATATTGCCAAAACTATTGGCTCACCTGTCTTGACTCACATATGAGTTTAAGTGACATCCCATTCCTAATCCATAGGATTCATTGATGGTCCACCCTTTGCAACTAGAACAGCTTCACCTCTTCTGGGAAGGCTGTCCACAAGGTTTATGAGTGTGTTTTTGTAAATTTTTGACCATTACTTCAGAAGCACATTTGAACGAGAAGGTCTGGTGCTCATTCTCTGGTCCAATTCATCCCAAAGGTGTTAATACTATCGGGTTGGGTTGAGGACTTTGAGCAGGCCAGTCAAGTTCATCTACACCAGACTCTTCTATCCACTGATGGACTGACGCACAGTCATGTTGGAAGAGGAAGGAGCCAGCTCCAAACTGTTCCCACAAAGTTGGAATTGTCCAAAATGTCTTGGTATGCTGAAGCATTCAGCGTTCCTTTCACTGGAACTAAGTTTGGAGGTCTGTGGTGAAAGACAGAACGTTGGTGACCTCTTTGCACTATATGCTCCGGCATCTGCTGACCCCGCTCTGTCAGTTTACGTGACTTACCTCTTCATGGCAGAGTTGTTGTCATTCCCAAACACTTTCAGTTTCTTATAACACGGCTGGCAGTTGACTGTAACGTTAGGAGCGAGAAAATTTCAGGACTGGATTTGTTGCACCGATTCACTGAGCTCCCGAGAGCGACCCATTCTTTCACAAATGTTTTCTCACCCAACTGGTTCCAGACACCTACCAAAATAATCAGAAAGTTAGTTATAAATGAAAGTTCTTACCCAAGTAAAGGTAAGAACAGTACTAGTTCAGTTTGTCACATTTTCAGCATTCCGTTTAAGTCTGATGGGTAAACGGCGAAAAGGTGGAACTCATCATTACAACTCAAACTATAAGCCTGCCGAATAAATACAATATTGACTTACCAGCATTTACAAAAATCTGCAACCAATCACCTGCAACATTTAGAGAATATTTGAAAAATTACGCAACAAAAATATTAGTCGTCTTCCAAATAAAACACTGAAGGAAGACTACATGTAAAACTGAGACTGGAAATTCAGTCATCACCATCTCACCACTCTAAAAGTCTGATGGGTAAACGGCGAAAAGGCGAATTCATCACTGTTCCAGTTGAGAATTAACCCACCTTTTCAACATTTCTAACCTCACTATAGTGCTTTATAAGTTAGCCTGGTATATTTAATTACTTGTGTAGTTACATAAGATTACTCACCTCAATCTGGATGGAGATAAATGGCTGCGTCTCTGATCACCAACATGACAAATCTAAATTATTCGGGGAAAATGAAACAGTAATTATCTTTCTTTATAAATGAAAATGAACCCTCATCAGAAATGGCTTATTATGCTGGCATTTCAGTTTGTCACGTTATCACCATTTTATTGTCTGATGGGTAAACGGCGAAAAGGTGGAACTCATCATTACAACTTGAAATATGAGCCTGCCAAATAGACACAATGTGGACTTACCAGCATTTAGGGATGTTCTTTTAAAGAAACCTGCAGAATTTGGAGAATATTTGAAAAATTAAGAAACTAAACGATTTGTCTTTTTCCAAATAAAACACTGAAGCAAGACTACATGTAAGACTGAGACTGGAATTTCAGTCGTCACCATCTCACCACTCTGAAGTCTGATGGGTAAACGGCGAAAAGGTAAATTCATCACTGTTCCAGTTGAGAATGAACCTACTTTTTAAACTAACCCTCAACATTTCTGACCTCACGACAATGCTTTAAGGTTAGCCTGTTATATTTAATTCATATTTGTGTAATTATTAAAGGAAATTACATAAGATTACTCACCTGAACCTGGACGCAGATAAATAGTCGTGTCTCTGGTCAACATGACAAATCTGAATCATTGGGGGAAAATTAAACAGTAATTATCTTTCTTAATGAATAAAAATGCACCCTCATGATAAATGGCTTTTTAATATGCTGGCGTTTCAGTTTGTCACATTATCACCATTTTATTGTCAGATGGGTAAACGGCAAAAAGGTGAACTCATCACTACAGCACCAGTAGTCACTATTGTTTATGACAATAGAGAGCTGTTATAAACTCACCTTATGGTGAAGACTGACAGGATCTGAAATAACACCAGAAAGGAGAGGATTAGTGCACAAAGTTTTCCATTTTTCAAGAGTTATCTTTGTCAGGCGCATCATGTGCTTGGATGAATGAAATCTAGTGAATGAGGAGGCACTATAGTGAGGATAGATGACTGATCACCTGAAGGTCAGAGGGTACAGCCGGCCACAGCTTGGGAGCACAGCTAACATGGCTAATCTGAGGACAGGTTCAACAGCAGGTCATGACCTTTGAAATGACCTTATCTCCTCTGTTATGACTTCCTGACCAGTGGATCTCTGCTCTAATTAAGATATGGACAACAGGGGACATGTTTCCTCTTTTCAGGTGTCGAAAAGGATGATTTATTGTTGTCCTTCAGGGAAAGCCCTAGTTCTCTTATCAGGGCGCATGGACACGCTGGGAGGGATTAAGGTTAACTCCTTAAAGCTACAGGCGTAGCAACAAAAATATTCACAGTTGTCTTGATTTTAATGTACAGGGTCCAAAATAGCATTTTTGTTCGTCCGCATTCACAAACCACATGGACTTTGCAATCCAGACTAATACAAAAAAAAGTGTACATCGTACCGGATTACTGAAATAATCCAAGTTATCACATTTTTGTTTTAGATGAAACAAGAAAATCGACTTTTTACGTGCAGATGTGCAAGCAAAGAGGGAAAAACAATGCTGCGGTCCCTTCACCACGTGGATGACGTGCTAACTGTGCTAACTACACATTCAGGGGCTAACAGCACATAATAAACGACACCAGTCACCACATTTGACACGACTAAAGGCAGGCGCGCACACACACACACTCACTTCTGCTTACCTAAACGGATCAGCATTAGTACAAATAAACGGCGGTCTGCTGGTAGGAAGGCTTTGGTTGAATTCTCGGCGCTGAGTGGAACTTCTTCCGCTCTGCCTGTTCCGTCCTGCGCGCCAGAGCTGCGCACTGCATCCAGACGCGCAGCGGAAGGGACCGCCGCGGTTTTGGACCGCCGCGGACTGAAAACGCTGAACATTTAAACCTCCATCATAATACATAAAATACAGCTGCAGTTCAAATCTGGTACAGATGAATTCTCAACCAAGCAAACCCGAATAGTGTATTTGAACGGTAAAACGTCTGCTTCTGTCATTTTAGCCTGACTTTGTACACAACTGAAAACATCATTATGCAAAAACAAAACAAAATTGAATTAAACAATGAATCATGCGTTATTTTTTTTAAAAATGCATTGACGTCAATTATAGTCGATTCTTGTGCCGCAAGATTAATGATGATAATAATAAAAACAAAATATACAATCCAGACATTTGTTGCAATTATCTCCAAAATTATGTTTTCCAAAGTTTTTAAATTGCGACTTCAGAATAAATGTAGTTTATTCAGTTTGGTAATGTTTTAAACTCCAGCATAATTATTTATGCTCAATATCAAGTGATTATTTTATGAACAGTTTTTCTCTTCATGTACTTGGTGTTTAAAGCGGTTTTAATGTAGAGGACAAAATTGTTTTATTTTACATTTTCTTTTAATGTATTTCTGCTATTAATTACTGACGCTACTCTAAACATGGTTATGCTTACCTCTGGATGGCAGAATATATTATCTGGCATATCACCCAGGCTAAATTAGACTAAATTAAATAATTGCCTCTGCTGTAAAAAGAGCATTTGAAAAAAAAAAAAAAAAACGAAAGAAAGAAAGATTAACCGTACAAGTTAACATAATAAATTCTGGATCAAATTCGTCAACTTTGCTTTTCTTAAATTCTTCATAGACTTTTCTTCTTGCATTCTTTTGTAATTTATTCACAGAAACACACATTTACAACCATGCATGCAAAAAGAAGAAACATGAGATAAAGAGCCTCCATTGTCGGCCCTCTGACAGACCACTTCACATGACAGATGCTAAGTTATTCACACATGCATTTAGTGCAAATGTCTCAAGTCAAAGTGCACGCTCAAGCATGACGGGCTCCACGGAATTTCTACCGAGATCAGACGCGGGACATGCGTGGAGCTGCATGGTGCGCGCACAAACTAACAGGAAATGCGTATTTTGTTCGACAGTTATATACAGTAAAATTCACGCAATATATTAATTTACATCGTCTTCGAGCTGCAGTGGAAGGACAGTTTTTCGTTGTGTTTTTTTTTTTTTTTTTTTGAGCTCATGCAAATTTCATGTCGCTTTCATGGCTACAACTCATGTCGGCCTATTGAGTGGAGGAGGAGGACGGGCCTTGGTTCTCTGAGTCGGAAGGATTGTTCAGGAACTGTCCAGTTGCTCCGACGTACAATCTGGATCGCATTGGCCATTTCTGGAAAAGCAATTTTAATGTAATATAAGTTTAAGTTTTAACAGTAAAATAAATAAATAACAGACATAACACTGCTCACCAACTTGACTAAAACATCAGAGTTATTTTCCAGCTTTATGATGATGATGATTAATAACACTGACCTTTACAGGGTGCAGGTATCCTTCACCTTTCAGTGAGTGTAACGCTTCTGTTTGTTTTGTGCTCTCTCCTTCATCCGCGCCTTCCTCCTGCAGTGTTCGAGTCAAATGGGCAATATAGGTGGTGGCTAGTATCAACACGTCGAGTTTGGACAGCTTGGTGTCCGGCGGTACCGACGGTAAAGTCCTCTGGAGCTCCAAGAACGCGTTCCTCAGCGTCTGCACGCGGCTCCTCTCCCGCGCCGCGTTGGCCGCCGCCGGGCGTCCCCGGCCCCCGAGCGCGCCGGTCTGCAGCGCCCTGGGCCGGTGCAGCTCACCGCGGCGGCGGCCGTCCGGACTGGGGCTGGAGCTGGGACTGGAGACCGGGCTGTCATCCACATCCACCACCGAGCTGGAGCAATTACCACCGTCCATTTGAAGCGCCTCACTTCCAACCATGTGGTTGTTACAAATCTGTAGATTTAATAGGAGACAAATAATAGTATTTATTGATGTCAAGACACAACTTGGTTTATTTATTCTGACTATTTATTGACTGTTAAGTTGAGTTTCTGCAATAAACTAACTTAAAATGGAGTTCACATGTTTTTCTGATTTTGTTCGTGCAAATTTTTAAAGCAAATTAAATGGACGAACCTGAGAAATGAAATAGACACAGATATATTTTTTACAGACATCCAAATATTCTCTGATTACTTTTTGATCCCCCTTCAAGCGTGAATTTTTGACCACATAACCGGATGACTGTAGGTGGATTTTACCTCTGGTATTTATCCAAAGCGCTGCTCTGATAAACGTCATGAATAAAATCCGAAATGGCCTTCTGATTGCGCAGTCCTTCCTCAAGCTGTATCCCCCAAAATGCGCGCATCCAACTCCTCACCTGTGCGCGTAAAAGTCCCCCGGAGCTCCTAATTTATTGGAAACACGCGGCGCACGTTGTTCTCTCTGGCGCAATTAATCACTCTGCCCATAGCCTGTGGCGCTCCCCTCACAGCGGAGAAAGCTGCTCCTCGCTGAACTTTTTTCTCTGTCTGGGGGTCTTGTTTTCACCGCCAGAGGCAGGGCTCTCCTCCGCTTTTAACTCGGACGGACGCAACCCTCTGTAATTGGCTGCGAACTTGACGCTGCGGTTTATTTTCTGCTGGGGGGGGGGGAGCCTATCAAAAAGTTACATCGGGAAGAAATTTAGACCGTCACTCCAACGACAAATAAAAACAAAAAAGAAGAAGCTCCTCTTAGTCAGATTTAAATGCAGGTAAATTTGCAACTGTTCAGGAAAACAAACAGACAAGTGTGAGATGATATAAAATAAAGCTGTTTTTTTTTTTTTTTGACGAATTGCCAGGCTGTCTTGAGTTGCAAGCTCATTGGAACGACTAATAAATAAAGTCCGGCGCTGCAATCAACAGGCGGGCCTTTAGGAAACTCTTGCGAGACTCATAAATTAATCACTCTGATTTCCAGGGCTCCAAACGGAGATGTCGGCGAATTAATGAAAGGAATTATTCATATTATGTATATTCTCCGACTGGCCTCGGTAAACATTGTTTTTATAAGGATGGGGTAACAGCGCTGCTCCGGGCCACTAATTATGAGTTGGACTTTTAAAAGGTTAAGTAAGCTCGTTCCCCTAATTACCCCGCATCTTACAGGGGTTACCCGGCCACGTGGCTCCTAACACGCCGTTCAGATGACAATACATACATCCTCATTGTTTCAGATCATTCATCAGACTTGTTTGAATAGAAGCGTGTGTTGTTAGCTTTGGACTTGTAATAATAGGGCAGGCGAATCATTTAGATTGTGCCACATTTCATCCAACGGTTCACTCATTTAACCGAAAAGCATTTTGAAGAGAGAGGTGGGAAAACAAAATAGACACAACACAAGGAACAGCATGAGCTGCAAATGATTTATTTGCACAGAAACTAAAAGTCTAGAAGAAGAAGAACTGCTGTTTCTAGTCATTAGTTACTTCGGTCTGCTTTTGAAATCAAATCATTAGAGGTCATGCCATGAATTTCATCCACTGCAACTAGAATATCTGGCTTAAAGATGAAAGGTGTTCAGACAAAACAGGAAGATAGTAGGGATTCTCAGGACTTCAGACTGATGACCTCAGAAAATGGACTTCTAGATGGACTTTGAGCCGGGATAAAGGACCGAGGAGGCTCCTGTGGCTCCCCGCTGTGCATGTTGTTGGGCGGGTAGATCTGAAGAGGATGTGTACTCCCACTTGACTCTGACTCTGCGAACCCAAAGTCATCTGCAACACAAACAAACTCACATGGGCTGGAGAAATTCTGGCGTGTCCGAACACATGCAGGATAAAGATAGTAATGATGACTCTCTGCAATTTTCATTTGGGTTCTAAAGTACGTGAACAGCGTGGGTTAGGGAGATTGTTTTGGATTGTAGACACAAAAGAAAAAAAAAATTACATCAAATTCACAAAAAATAAAACAAAAAATCAGACTGATTGAACCCCGAAAATCCAATGATAAGTAAACAATAGTAACTGATTCAATAGGAAAAGGAAAGACTCACTTCTGGGAGGATGAGCAACCTCGGGCCACGTCAACATTGGATCCTTGTATTTTCTCTTTTTGCCTTCTTTTGCTGCTTTCCAGTTAACAAGAAATTGCCTGGTTATTTCGTTAATGTCTTTACCATCAAGAGTGCCTGTGTAAACAAATGCATGATTGAAAAAGAAAGCATTTATTGTTTATTGTACGTATTATATATTAAAACAGCTAGAGCAAAGGATTGAAGTGTATTTCTGTTGCTCAAGAAGACAATTAATATTTACCAAGCTTTTGGCACACAACTATAAGGCGATCTCTGTACTTTCGTTGTTTACACACAGGATTTCCACTCAAATCCAATATGAGCAGCTTAGACCAGAGCTCAAACACGTCCTCCAACTCCTTCAAAACAGAAAAATATCAAATTAAGGTGCAGTTTTTTAATCACTCCTGATTCAAATGGGAGTATCTGTGTCTTTACTGTGATGCCTGGAAACCAAAGAGGAAATCGTTTCAACTTTACTGTGAACAAGTTAATGCGTGTCTGCAATAGGACGGCAAATCAGAGACAAGCACATGATTAAGCGCCAAAGAAGTGGTAAAAGTGAAGGTTAGTGTGAGGTACAAGGGCCAATAGAAAAAGGCATAAACAACACATCAGTCTGTTTTAATAAACAGTGTCGCCGGTGTCATGTAACTCCTGGTTTTCTCCTGGGGGCGATGCAAGGCTGGCTCCTCCAGCGACTTGCCTGCAGTTGTATGTTTATCTAAAGGCACATTAATCCAAGCCTGGAAATATGAATACTCTCTGGACACGCTCTGATTGTTCATTGCCTTCCTGTCTTGGCCAAAGCGCTTCCACTTTTCCAGCCTGAGTTGCAATCAGTTCAGAGGGGACCCCTTGAGCACCGTGCGCTCCCAGGTTTTGATAAATGATCGTGTCAGGGCCGTCACTCAGAAGGTCCTCACTGAAGAGGAGCCCAGCGCCAAATTGCCCCCCAGCGCGGGGGCGTGTGGAGCAACTCAGGCTGGAGACTCGCTAAGCTTGATGGGCCAGTTATGAACCTGCATTTGACCAGCGCTTCGATTCCTCTGTCCTCTCTGCCCCGCGCCCGGCTAACAGCCTCCGAAGAGGCTCCCCATTTGTCACCCCGGCTGACTGCCTGTCATAATCTATTTTAAAAATCCATAATGTTTCCTCAGGATTTTCACCAAATGCTGCAGAAAAAGAAATTGATCCTTTAGAGGGCTGTCTTTGCAGGATCAATAGAGGGAGATGGGTTGCATAAATTATAGGAAATATTTTCTGGGAATGACATGTACACTAGAATTAGCTACGTCAATGGTCAAAAACAGGAACTTATTTGCATTAAAGAAGAATAAGTCAGTTATAAAATGCTTGCAAAGTGCTGTCAGAATTATGGAGTTTTTAATCAACCTCTTTGGTTTGCAAATCAATTCTGAGTTTCACCATATTAGACAAATCTTCATTAAGTGATATTCTCTGAGATCAGGATATCAAACACTGAATCCTCCAGTTGGGAAGAAAAAAAAAACACCCAGCCTTTCAAGGAAAGAGAGAAACTTGTGCTTGTTAAAAGCCGTCAGTGAGAAAAGTCTCTAGGGAGCAGCTTGCTGATTTGCTGCATAATTTTGATCCTTTGCACGTCGAGCAGACTGGGAACCTCTGGTAGGGTTTTTGCAGGATTTGGTTCCCTACATCCCTGCTCTCCATATCATTTCACACACCGCTGCAGAAAGCTGCCGAGCAATAACAGAGTCAACTTCATCAGCTAATGAGTGTGATTTTAATATACACCGTCTGCATACTTTACTATCATGTCATGCAAAGGATTTGAGCCCCAATGTGTCTTGGAGATTTTATGTGACAAGCGGTGACGGTTTGCCCCCTTCTCTCTGATTCCCCTATATACAATTCATAGCAAGCATTTCCATTCAAAAGAAAACAGAATCTCCTTGTGATTAAGATAGTATGAATCCAGCTGCTTTGTGAATACTTGAAGATTTGAAGCCATTTTTGCAAGAAAGTCATAAGTAGTTGTATTGAAAGTTTGCCAAATGCTATGTAGAGGATAGAATCTTCAAGACACAATTCCCAGAGTGAAACTTCCTGTGGGCAGCATCATGCTATGGGGATGTTTTTCTCTGGGAGGAGCAAGGAATCTGGTCAGAGGTAATCTGAAGATGCAAGAAACAATCGAAAAGAGGAGGTAACTCAACCATTTGAATCACTTGTGTCGGCAGAGACATTAAAATTAGGATTATTTTGGGACATTCCCATGGTATGAGTAGGTACAGAGTATTCGCTTGTTGGAATGACCTAGTCAAATCCAATTTCTAATCTGTGAGTTTGTGTTCTCCATTCAGTTTGGTTTACCTGGAGGTATTTTTTTTTAAAGAAGATTGAGCAAAAATGTCTCTACAAAGATGCAAAAAAATAAATAAATAAAAATAAATCATAAATTTTTTATTTTTTACATTTCACATTCACGCCTCCCTCAGTTTTGGTCTATCAGATAATCTCCCAATAGTCAAGGTGACTTACGTCAATATGAAGCAATTTGTTCTGAGCAGCAGAAAAATGTTCGAGTTCCTTCAGCACCGACAGGTCTTTGATGTCCTCAATGTTATTGTTATTAATATTCAGCACACAAAGAGATTCCTGTGCAAAGAATTCATGTCAGTGGGGAGAGAGGAGTTCACATTCCTGATACACTAAAACACGTTTAAAGTCAAATCATCCGACAGTTAGATATAAGAGAAAGAATGAAACAGCAAATTGAAACTGGCACGTAATTAGAGCTTTTCTTAAAAGAAACACATTGGAGGGCTATTACATGAGTTGGAAAATCACAGATTCATGACAATAAGTTTTCTGAAGCATCTAGATATGTTGCCATTTGTACATCGGAACTACTGCCGGCGCTAAATATGCATTTCTGTATTAGCTCCCAGAGTTTGCAGAGACTCACACTTATTTATTTAAGTCATCTAAACAACCAGGTGTAACAGGAGCCTCTTTGGTATCAATGTTAAAAAAAGACTCATTAAAAAAGCAGCAGACTTTGTGGCTATTTCTGCGCTGCGCGATGTGAAATGCAGGTCATACAGCAAGAGCGAGGACACTTATGGGGTCAAAGAGCAACTGGTCCCCTGGCTCCAGCTGTTGATTCTCCAAATGAAGCTCTTTGAGTCCGCTGAGCTCCTCCAAACCCTCCACCACTGAAATTTTGTTCCTACTCAGATACCTGGAAAAAAATATGGGCAGGAAAATCCCCCATATGCCTTTGAGCTCAAACTGAGGACACGACACAGAATATAAATCCATTAAAAGCGTCTGCACTCACAGTTTGGTGAGTTTCTTCAGGTTGGAGAGATTATTCATATGAGTGATGTTGTTGTTCTGCAGATACAGATGGGTGAGGTTGGAGGCAAAGTCCAGGCTGCAAATCTTTGTCAAGCGATTCTCAAACAGGTAAAGCACAGTGAGGTTCCTGCACATGGACAGATCTCCCTAAAAGTTTCAAAGAGTAACTGAAAACGAATAGTTGGGAGAACAAACAGAAGCGAAGGATAAGCGATGATGTCGGCTACTCACAATCTCCTCAATGTTCCTGTTGGAAAAGTGGAGATGGGTGAGGGTCTTCAGGTATTGCAGAAGAGAGATGCCCCTTCTCTTTTTGAAGTGTTTTTCAGATTTAGCTATGAGATCTATGGTCAGACATGCCATGTTGTGTTGGCTTCAGAAAGGGTCTTTCTTCAAGTCTCTTAGCAGAGCCCACAGCACTGACCTGGCCTGTTTATAAGAAAAACACATAGATTAGCTGAAATAACAAACAAATTCCTCATAAAAACTGCCTATTAGTCATAAATAGCTTCTATTTACATAAAAAAAATCAGATGTCTAAATCTCTATTTTTGCTGCAAATTTATAATTAAAAGTAACTTGTGAAAAAATAAAAAAGACTAAACCATACTCAAAGAGGTGAACGTTTTCTAAGAGGGCAAATGCTTCGGTGACCCCTCAGTTTGTGTTGTAACAATAGCGACCCCCCTCTATGTGCAGTCTGAGCTGCTTCCTCTGCTTCCTTGTGTTCAGATCCCAAGGGACGTTTTATGAGCTTGACCTTACACCGAGGTATTAAATTTTGCACTTTGATTTTACATTGCTTGTGGAATAGGTTTTACTATTTATCACCTCTCCACCTGCTAAATAAACAGCTGTCAGCATGTGTGGCTACTGACAGATTACTACACTGGCCTGTAGGCACACGCCAGAGGGCCCAAAAAGTGCAGGGAGGTCCTGGTGATATCAGAGACATATGATATACTCTAGAATTGGACTAAAAAAGAAAATCAAATAATTGAAAGCAAAAATAATTTGATTTAAAAAGGAAATAGATTAAATAATAATATAAGAAGTTGCACATAACCCACTATTACATAACATACAAATTAACAAATGAAAACGCAATTGATAATATTAAGAACATTAACGCAACACAAAATGCGTACTACGGCAACAAATAAGGGACAAAATGAAACCGAACAACATTAAGTTCTTGAAAATATCTGCAACACATTTCATCTCAAAAGTCCATGGAATACGTTTTATAAATAGAAACATTTTTCTGTATACTTTTTCTTTCCATTCCTATCCAAATCCTTAAAATAATAATAATATATAGCATATATTAGCTAAACAATCCCTGAATCGAAAAAAGAAATGCCGCCATAGCCTTTATTTCTCTCTTTTCTCATAAATGACGTGCAAAGCTCAGAGCTGCGCCTTTAAATGCGTTTTGTGAAGTGAAAATGTAATTAAAAAAATAAATTAAATTAAATTAAAAGCGCACCGCGACACGTTTTGTGTGAACCGAATAACAAAAACATTTAACGCAGCGCCTCCTCACAAAAGGGGGCAAAAACTTACAAATTTCTCCTTCCGGTCGAGTTCAGCAAACACCTTGAAACTGAAGTAAAAGGAAGCGGCAGCGGGGAAGTCAGAAAGCTGGAGTTAGGGTCGCAAACAAAGTTTGTTTCATACTAGCACGTGGTTGTTATGGAAACAACGCAATAGCAGCAACCAGAATACGGCGGAAATAGATGTCTTTGCTTTTTTTTGAATTTTAAATCGGTTTAACTCGAAACAAGCCACTAAACTATTTAAAATACAGAGACATATACTTTAAAGTTTTTACATTTTCTTATGTTAATTTATGTTATTAAGATCAAAAGATATTCTAGATGAACATCTGAAAAGGTATCCAGTCCTAATAGACATTTAGACACTTGTTTTTTACTCATTCTTCTCTGCAAAAAAGCTGAGGCAGATTGACTGGAGTGTCTGTGAATAGCAACTTATTGATTGCCAATTGGATTCAGGTTTGGACTTCACCTGAGCTATTGATTTCAAGTTCTATTGGGTATTTGGGGTCCCAGTTTGATTTAAAAGGAATAGTTAAAAAAAAAAAATCTCTTTCACACTGAATTGCGTGAAAGATAAAGCAGAGCAGACATTGATTTGGCAAATGTGAGTCTGACGACAAATAGTTATATTTTTATAATCTACCAACATTATACATACACTTTTTTTGTTTGAAGGATCTCTTTTGCAGTTTACCCTGTTGGCCTGTTATTGCTACATTACAGAGATAATATTTCAGTAAAACACACCAAGTCAGGAACCCACCACATGCAGTGACCCCTGCATTGTTAATCTACATCATGCCATGACCTGAGCTTCCTGAGGGAGGGACCGCCCTCTACTTATGCAGGAGCACATGGTGGAGAGGAAGTGTTGTGCCTCCACATTTTTGGGCTGCGTTCTCCATCTTCACACACATCGCTGCTTAATTCGTCACCGGCCCAAGGTAAACATCTCAACATCTTACCTGGGACATTTGAACACCAGGACCTTCTTTCGGCGTCTGTAATCGATATATACTAATCTCATTAATCATCTGCACTCATGGCAGTGTCAAACGTATGATACATTCGCCCTTTGAAGGAGTAGGGACGTACTGTGGAGTTAAAATACAAAGAAAACAAAATATATATATGGTTAATGGATTTTTGGCTTTTCCTAATGCAACTTTAGTCATGCATGCAAATGTCCATCTGGAGATAATCATTATGTTTACACACTGAACAAGTTCAGTATGTTTCGATGAATCTAAAATAATGAGGAAAGGGGAATAAGGGAAAACAATATTAGCTGTGCATATTTTAAATACTTCATCAGCACTGTGACAGACATCCACGAAATTCATTTGAATATCTGGCAAAAGCATGAGCTAATCAGTGAGTTTTTGCAGAAACCTTATTTAACGAGTTTACATAATTAAATTGAATATAACAGGATTCATTTTTCTACCTTGAACCTGAAGACAATTTAGATAATAGTTTAAGAAAATTATTACAGGCCGTTGTGCCACAGCAAATGTGCATGAGAAACACCAGGCATCTCCTCCACTGCCCCGCCGGGATTCTCTCCCCTGCGACACATGACATTACAAATACACATTAAACCATTACAATACCAGAAAAACAAGACACGACACGAACGCAAGTCAAAACAGCTGTCAGTGGAAAAGAGAGGCAGACGAGGTGGACGTTCGCCTCGATGAAGAGCAGACACGCCGGGGGTGAATGGACTCCTGTGTGCGCGGCTCGCGCCTCTGCGCTGCATCACCGCCTCCGCCGCAGCTGGCGGCATCGCCGGCGCGTCTGCCGCCGAGGGCCCAGCAGCGCGGAGCGTGTGAGCCCGCAGGGACGTCCCAGGCAGGGCGGGCGATCCCCGCTGAGCCTGTGCAGGAGCTGGAGTTCGTCATTCGGTTATGTAATGCTGCGACGTGGTGGGAGCCAAATGTGGCCACAGTGGGTTATTTCAATGTTTTGCTGGCGAGGGATTTGCCTTAAAACGCGTTTCATTTAGAGGCCTAAATATACACTGTGTGTTTAGAGTATTTGGACAGTAATGTTTACCTTGACTACATTATTCAAATGATCCACTTTATCAGATGCAATGTGACCGATCACATAAAAATATATTCACGCAGGATGGTGCCTTTAGTATTTTATTTTTTTACTGCAGTTTTGTTCAACAAAAACCTTCTCCAACAGAAATGGCGGTAATCTAAGCAGGAGTACAGCCAGCCATGCACAAGAAATAATTTCGAGATAAAACTGTGTTTTCGGTGTTAATTGGTGGATGTGTTGATTTGATTGAAGAGTTTATCTTTAATGACTTGGGACATCAGGCCGTGGATTGCCTCTATGGTCGTCTTGCAGCTGAAACAAAGCAGAGTGAAAAATAAAGATTAGCAGTCGCAGCGGCAAGAAAAAAAAAAGGAGGGAGGCAGAGAATCGCTCCAAAGGTGTCCATAAAAAATATATTGTTTAGTTTCTTACATGCACAGTTACAGAACAAATATATAATGACTACAATCTGTTTAAATATTTTGAAAAGCAGATGTATGGAGTTCAAATTTATTCCATCAAATTGATTTTAAGTTACAGGCCATGTAAAAATATAGTTAGTGTAAGGAGAAGGATACATTGTTTTTGACATTTCACACATAAAAATCTGAAAAATGAAGAATGCATTTTCTTTTTCAACTCACTACACTACGATAAATCTAAACGAACCAGAGTGCACACAGTCACCTACTTACTAAGACAAAATATTAACTTTTTGACATACAAGGAAAACATAAAACATACATAATGTTGGTGGCAACATAGTACTATGGGGTTGCTTTTGCTAGAGAAGCATTAATTGAAATACTCCAATAACTTTACTATAACTTTCATAATCTTACTTGCAAACACAGTAAAAACACTCTCCATTACTATATAGCTTATGTTACGAGTTTGACTACATTTGCAAGGCAAGGTAGGTAATTAAGTCAAACATAAGTGATTTAAAGTGTGACGAATTTTTTAAAAATGTAAAGATATCCACCTGTCTCGCGTTGCTTTGGCCAGCTTGTCCTCGGATTTCCTGTCATGCGTGTCGAGGCCGAGCATGAAGCTGCCTCTGCCCAGCTGGGCCTCCGACTGCTCCAGCTTCTCCGACAGGTCGAACACCTGGCCCGTGGTGTAGTCCGAGTTCTGAGCGTCCAGCACACAAACATTCACTTACACACAAAGAAACCAGCCCATGCAGAATTTGCCAACAAAAAAAACCCAGACAACAGATTTTTCCACATCAAGAACAGCAACTGCCCAACAAGCTGCTGAAAACACTTTGCGAGCCGTGGTGAATGACTGAACGTCGGCGAGACGTTTGCTTAAGGTGAGGTCTTGTTCATAGTAAAGAAGGTAATTAAAACACAATGACTCGGGGGGGGGGGGGGGGGGGGGGGGGGGGGGGGGGGGGGGGGGGGGGGGGGGGGGGGGGGGGGGGGGGGGGGGGGGAGACGGGCCTGGCGAGGGGGACAGTGCAGAAACTGACAAAGCCTGTCACCCGCAGAGCAGCTTGTTCTTGACATCTAGTCAATTCATCTTCCTCCACAACGTCAAAGAGCTCCCTGCTTAGATAAGCCTGATGTCTGTTCAAGGTATTTAGAGGAGCGCAGGACAGAGTTACAGCAACCATAATGTAAATTGGCATGATGGGTTTTCAATATTCAGACCAAACTGCAGAGGAGGAGGGGTGGGTGAATCTTGTCCAACTTTACTTCTAAACTGTGTTAAAAAGTTCACATACAGCTTATTACTAAAGCCAACAAACACGGGGACTTAGCTAATATGCCGTAATAAATCACAACATCACAAGCTGGCAACCACATGTCCAAATGAGTTATAGTCTAATAATTAACCATAAATCAAAATGCCAAACAATTAGCGCACATTTTGGTTCTTGAAGTTGCTTACATACCGTCAGCAGGCTGGAGGAACTTAAGGTATTGACCCAGTATTTATTCCAGAGGAGTTCCAGGAGCTTTCTATCAAGGGAAGACTTGAAGTAAGTCACCTCCAGGGCGTAATACCTAAATAGGACACAATTGAGGAAAAATATGAGCCGCGAGGGCAGAATCAGAATGCAAGAGCAACATTTTAAATGCAAATGTACTCACTGTTTACAGTGCACACCAAAATCCTCAATCTTATTCAGAGGGATTGTCTGATATTCTGACGGCCCCTCATCTGGAGGTTTGTAACCCTGAAAATCCAAGGTTGATTATTTACACTTATGAACAACAAAAATAATAAGAATTAAAAAAAAATCTAATAATTATTAAAAGAGAAAACGAACTGGATCAGGAAATGTCTTTGCTATACCTTTGGGTATGTCCTAAAGGCACCGAGATTGACCTTCCCTGCAGAAATAGTCCGAGTGGGGTCGATCTACAGTAGAAAAGGGGGAAACAAAGTCAGAGGTCGTGAGATCCTCCTGGGACCGCTCAAATCTGGCCCCCATGAGCCTCCCACTCTGGCTGTCAGTGTGCTGAAAATACACACTTCATTATACGACGCCGCCAGCATTTAAGTGCTGCTGTACCAAATGAGGTGTACAAAGGGTATATGTTTGCAACAACAACAGAAAATTTATCGAGCAACTTACAAAGCTGAACTGAGACATAAATAAATCTTTTCAGTGACACATGTTGTGTTTATTTTTTTAATCAGGGATTCTGAAAGTTTCAGGGACTTAAAAGTTAATACATAATTGGAATTTAAGAACTGCATAAGTGACTTAAAATAAAAATTTGTAGCTTATTTAGCAACTTCTTAGTCTATTTAAGAGCCACTCCATCACTTAAGTAAGTAAAATTCACTTTTCTAAATCATAAACTTGTGTATTTTGGCAATACCAAACTACCAGAATCAATCTTTTACAGTCAAATCTTTTTAGGTATAAACTTTCTTCTGAAGAAAGAGCTTAAATGAAAATGTAGATTTACTGCTACAATAAAGCAGATTGAGTTTTTGCAGGGAAAGCTGAATGTTTGATGTGAGAGGGCTTTTTGCCTTCCTGGATCTTGAGGTGCAAATAAATGTACAAATTTAAGACCAAAGAAAATATATTTCATGATTTCTTAAAGAAAATGCAATCATATTTAAGACTGAAAGTGCAACACTAAGACAACTAAGTTTTTAGAGATTTTATTAAGGCCGAATGTAAATAAAAGTTTTTTTTTTCTGGCTTACCACAACCGCCACAAAAGGTTCCTGAAACTGCTGGTTGAGCATCTGAGTGCTGACGTCTATGCCTGACAGCCAGCATCCGTAGCCTGGGTGACTGTGGTACCAGCCAATAGCATTTTCCAACCGACCGACCTAACAACAGATTATATGTATAATGTTGAAAAGTTAAACTTACAGCAACACTGATGGCAAGAAAATACTAAAACATGGTGTTTTTGATTGAAAATTACATCAGACAAAAAAAGTCAACCTTGGCATTATCATTGCTAGTTTAAGAGTTTATTTTTGTTTTTCATATAAAGGTAGAATATAAATATCATTGTTTTGAACCCTACAGATTTTTTCTGATGTCAAAGGCATGTTCCCTTGTCTTTCCCCTTTTAGAGTTCCAAATAAAAATTCACTAAAGTTTCACATAAAATCTGTACGACACAGGCAGGGAGACAAGAAGTAATTGATTACCATTCAAAAGTTTTGTAAAATCTATGAGATAGAAATTATTGATTTATTTGGGGGGGAAAATAATTTAAAAATATATTCTTATAATTACCAACATTCTGCTGTCTGACTAGAAGTACTAAAATTGACATTTGAATTGTTCTTAATGTTTTTCTTAGAGACTTTCTTTTGAAGATTTTTATACATCCTTAGGTACCAATAACTGCAACATACAGGAACATTTTAAAAGACCAAACCTTCCTATTAGGTTTGGGCTATTATGAAATAAGAATAATTAGCCCTTTACCTAGAAATGTCGCACATGGGAATAGGATAGAGAACTTTAAAATTATTTAAGTTCATGGTATTAAAATATTGACCATTTACAAAGGTTGATAGGAAAAGGGTGCAGCAACCCCATCATGTTAGCTTTTCTAAAACACAAGTATAAACTGCTGTACTAAAAGTCTGTAAGCTGCAGGGTTTATTAAATTATTAAGGCAATTTTTACCTTAAAGTGGCTAATTCTATAGTTTGGTTGTTCCATCTAAGACAAAGCACTCTGATCAAGAAGTTACTTCCGAAACTATTCTTGAATCACAATAACGAATTCATTCATTTATACACAGGATTCAAATGAACAGAAAATTCTGGAAGTAATCCACAGACAGTTTTAGTGCACTAGTTTTTTTTAAACTGCTTGTTATGAATTTTTCTAACCCTGAGGAAGCCAGTTTCTTACCTGTTTGGCATTTTCAATGTAGGCAGCCATGTATTCGTAGGCTGCAGCCTGGGCATTGACTCTGGTCTCTGTCCCCTCCACTGGCAGCGCAAAGCTGTCCATAATGATCATGGTTTCTCCGTCCACCTTCCCCAGCATGAGACCCATCACCTCCAGGTTTCCACCGGAGCGGGCGTGCATCACCATCTTCAGCAGGGCCAGGGCTGAGATCTTGCAGTACTTGAAGTAGTGGTGACTGGAGAGACAAATAATCAATCACAAATAAGCAGCAAAACTATCCACTTAAACTGTTTTTTGTTACAGTATATCTGGTTTAATGCATCACGTCTCTAAGTCGCACTCTCATTTTATAACGTAATCAAATACTTATAGTATTACATACACATTTTGGAGATAAATGGCTACAAAAATGCTCCATGTACAATGTTTTCTGTTTTTCCAAAAGTGAGATAAATATGATTATGATCTAAGTGATCTCTTGCCTCAGAATATGTTTACTGAAGCCACAACTCAAATGTAGACCTTTGTAAACAAACAACAAACTGCTGCTGCAGAGGACAGTTAGCATGTTAGCTTGTGACTAGCCAGGCTTTAACTTAACCAGAACCAACTGAACAAACACCACACAAAGTCGCCCAAACATCGATTTACGCTAATGCTCAGCAAAAACAGACAACACACTCAAACATACTCCTTCGTCCATGGCTTCGCGGCGAGGATTTCCTGTTGTTGTTTTTTGTCATATTTGTAAATTTCATCGATGCTCTGCACCTCTTGCATTCTGTTGGAGAGCTCCCATGTTTTCTGAGCCGTGCTGCTCCCGGCCATGGTGAAATTTAACGGCCAAAAACGACACCTGATGTGTAAACACCCCCCCTCAAATAAGAGGCGAAACCTGGTGTTTCTCCAAAGATTGTTGGGGCCTAGCGTCCACTCGCTCAGGAAGCCATGACAGTTGGACGAAACCAACATGCAATGCTAGAAAATGTGGCGTGACCTTTGGCCTTACTGCTTCAGAAACCTGCTGTTAATTCATCGGTGATATATTTTTTATTTAAACATGTAATATTTAAGATATTCACGTGATTTACTACGAGTTATAACAACTAGCGTATGGGTTACTCTTTTTAAATTACAGTCATCACCAACAGATGGTATAGTCCATAGAAGACCGCAACTGTCTGTTGAGGATACACTGCCATCTAGCGGCGGTTTTGCTCATACCTTGAAAAGTAAAAGATGAATCCCTTTGAATCTGCCAGCATTACTTTAATAAACAGCCGTGTTTTTATTGTCACTATGTACATGCATTAATGGAGAAAATTTTGGCAAATAGTATTAGGTGAAGATGAACAACACAATTGTACATAAAAAACAAATTTTCTCAATTTTCTTTTATAATGACGTCGTATAGTTTTTTTAAATTATTTATTTACTTATTTATCTTTAATTTTTACTTTATTTTAGTCTAATTTTTGTTTTGTTTACGGTTTCTTGCCAGTAACTGCAGAGAGTCTGTCGGGACATGGCGTCATGGTTGCCCGGAGCAACCAGTGACTCTTTCAAACTAAAGACGCTCGTTTCAGCTGGTTACTCTGAAGAAATACTCATTTCCTTTGTGTGCATAAACGACAGCGGGACATTCCTGGAGTACAATGACGCAGGAACAGACAAACAAACCCGAGGTATGTCCTTCATAGCAGCAGCGCTGAATACTCGGTTTGTGTTTGTCTCATACAGTCAAAGACTGACGCTGCGCAATAAAATAAGTCTCCAGCATGCCTCCATCCGCGTCAGCAGCTCAGGAAATAACCCACAATCTTGACACAGGTACTATACAAGTCTCTGAAAGTGTCCAAGCTGTATTAATTGTAGTGTTTTATGGTAGCCTGTGGTGCTACATAAGATGCATTTTCCAGATTCAGGAATAGCTGCTCTGGGAAGAGATTATGAAAAGAAGAAGAAGAAGTTGCTGCTGGAGCTGCAGCTGGAGTATAAAGATTATGCTGCCAAGGTCTCATCATTTTCTCTACTAATCATGTAGCAAGAAAGATAACTCCTATTCTTTCTTGCTCAGTGTTTGTGGATTGAACTGACTGTTTTGTTCTTCAGAAAAAGGTTTGTAAGAGTCATGTGCATGAGGAGCAGCAGGCTCTTTCCTTACCTATTGAGGAGAAGGTATCAGTAAAGGTGGGTGATTGTTCTGTACATTTTTCTTGTTTTCACTTGGAAAAAAAATGTTGAAAGCTTTTAAGCTTTTGCTACTTTTTTTTTTTGTTTTCCAATTTGTCATAGGAACGACTGAGAGAAGAGAGGCAGAGAGAATACAACCTTTTCCTCCAGGAGCAAGTTCAAAACGGAAGGGCAAAGAAGGGAGCACATCCGGTCACCTCTAAGGTATGAGTAGAGAAATACATCCTTAAGTGCCTACCTTAAGAAATGTAACCTAATTTCCATATAATTTATCATTTTCAGCCAGAACATCAAGCATCTGATGCTGTAAGCATAAGTAGTCCCGGCTCTGCTCCGTCCTTCATAAGTATCCAGACAAGCACTCCGCCCCATCAGAGGGAGAGTCCCAGGTCCGTGAAAAATGCTGCCACTCTGACCGAGGCAGGAGACTACAGAAGAAGCCCAGACATCAGGCGTCCCTGCTCCTGGAGGCGAAGGAGATGGGAAATTCATCAGCCGGGAAAGACGTACAGCTCTGAGGAGGAGCTGAACACAGAGGAAGAGGAGGAGTGTGACCTCATACGCCGGAGGAGGCGACGCAGAAGCACGAATGAGCAGGTCTGCAAAGAGGAATGGGGAACCCCTGATCATGGACAGAGGAGGTACAGCTTTTATGAACTTCAACAGGGTTTCATTAGGGATTGGTTCATGGTACCTTGACTAAATTCACTCTGTTTTGCATGGGCATATGGCAGAGATTTGCGAGACATAAAGGAAATGGAGGCCCTTGCCATTCGAGACCAAAACAGCAGCAACAGGATCTTGACGGCAGAGTAAGCAATCTTACCCTAACCCTAACCATACTTCTGTTGACGACTTGAGGATAAAAAGATTTTAGTTTCGAGTAAAATCAGAATTCCTTTTATTGTCATTGTCCAAGAAATAAAGCATGACAAAATACAAAAATTAGCAACTTATATCATTATGATAATAAGGTAACCACTTCATGGACTTATGTTGCTGGGTTACCACTTTCTGCTCCTGCAATGCACAGATTAGTTTTTCCGACATCCTGTTATCAAAAACACACTTCAGAAGGTTTCGTAGCCAATAAAGCACTTCTTTAAAAAAAAAACGGTAAATGCTCAAGAGTTTAAGCAAGTCGTAATTTGTATATCTTTGCGCAGCATTAGTCAAACACCACAAAACCTGAAGACAACAGCAAAATCCACACCTACTGCCAACAAAGTGGAGAAACAGCTCGCAACTGGACTAATGATCGGTATGATCCACTGTTGATAATCCCCATCAAGGGATATCCATTGATGGATGTATTGTTGATGGATTATCTGTTGTTGTCAATGCAGGGGCAGTTGAGGAACAGAGCGTTATTCAAATGAAGAAGGAGCTGTACAAGCAGGAACTGCTGAGACAAATGGCAGAGCAACAGAAAAACAAGAAAAGGTTATTAATGATACAGTTATAATTTCATCCTCTACTCCACTCCTAGTAAAACTGGATTCAAACAAACACAGGAGACCATCTAAAAAAGAAAATAATTTGTATGTTGCGTATTCTTTTGCAACGTATCTATGTTGCAACAGTTGTTGCAAAATGTTTATATTTTAACCCTAAAATGTGTCTGTGAGCATTTTAGGGTTAAGTGGATGCCTAATGAACTCGGGCTGAGTGTCAACATGTGACGGTTTCTAAATAAGCTTTTGTTATCAGGGAGAAGAAATGTGTGCTGAAGTTTGGTGCTGCCGAAGCTACAACTCCTGAGAAAGAGGTAGACGAGCTGCATTTATAGAAAAAGCTAAAACATTCATTTCAGGTTGACCGATTACGCAATCATGATGTATTATTCTCAAACTGCAGATTGGCGCTGCATCTCATCAGCACCAGAGCTTGGAACAGGATGTCCCTAAATGTGACAATCTCTTTGAAAGCTCACAACCCAGAACTCTTGGACACAATCCTCTGATGAACTTCAGTCCAAACTTCAATCAGCTGCCAGGGAACACGTTGCCTCTGTGTGGGATGGGAGCGGTGCAAGTGGTCCCGCCGTTTAATTATTACAATACCTTCCCTGGCATGCCAGGGCAGGTGGCCGTCCCATGGTAGCTAGCAGTTGCTTTATATCATTATGTCAGAGTAAAATGAATACCGAAGTGAACCGGTTGTACATTTTCGTGTGTGTGTGTTTTGCAGGGTCCCTGTTGTTCCTCCTGGATCTCAGATAGTTTCCAATGGTGACGCAAGCCGGTTTGAAGGACCCAGAAAGCAGGATCGTTATTCTAACCAATATCTGAGTAAAGTATCACAGTCACATCATTCAGTCATGCATGCGCTGTCGTGTAAGTGCGATTGGTGTGTTTGTCATGGTACCTTAAAGTCAGTTTTTACAGAATTCAATATTCTAATAGATTGTTGCAGCCCAGACCTCGAGGCCCAGAGTCCTGCAGCTCTTAGTTGTGTTCATGGCGCAACACATCTGAATCAGATGATTATCTGGACCGATAATCATCTGAGTGTTCAGTCCAGTTCTGTGAATGGCGTAATTATTTGCTTCAGTTGTGTTTGATTAGTGAAACTAACTGTGACTTTGATTGGAGGATAAGATGACTGACAATGTGTTCAGTTTTCCTGTTTTAATTATAATAACCTGCAAAACTATGCACCAATCTTGATATTTTTTTCACATTTTATCACCTTACAACGTATTTTATAGAGATTTTATGAGATTGACCAACACAATAATAGGTTGTAAAGTTGAACAAAAATTATAGACACTTTTTTTTGTTCTGTTGCCAGGAGACTGTGCTTTCAATGCTCAAGTCTTTTACATCCTCTAACAAGTTTTCTTCAGGTATTGTATTTAGAGCCATCCATTTTCCCCATCCCTGCGGAGGAACCTCCTCACCATGTTTCACCATGGAGATGGTGTGTTCAAAAACAACAGATCACTTTGAGGAAATGAAAAAAAAAACTGTACAAATAAGGCAAGGAGATAAAACACTTACTGCATTCAAGTTTGGAGCAGTGATGATTATGAATCCTAACACAACAGCTGCTGTGAGGAAGGATCTGTGATAACGCTCCTTTGTGCACCTGGGATGCCACAGAAGGAGCTCTCCAGTTCAGCAACACAGAACTGGAGACTTTATACTGGGATTAAATTACATGCAGACAGAGTATTTAATAACCTTGTAGCGTCTGAAGGCCGGAGTAGCTCTGCCTGGGTTTTTACTTCTATTAGACATATCAGGTGTCAGAGAAATGCACACCGTACTTTTCAGATTTTTTTATTGTAGATTTTTCCATTTTTAAAGAATGTTGGAAAACTATACGTCCTTTTCTTTCTGCCTCATTATTATTATGCACTACTTGGCACTAGTTTGTGTTGATCTACCACCAAAATCTTTATAAAAGACAAGTTATTATTTGCAGCGTGAAAACATAAAAAAGTCAGGGAGTATAAATAGTTTTGCAAGATGCAGGAAGTTGTGTTTAAAATGCTCATTTATCTACTGTTACAAAACCGGACTGTTCTCTTTTAATAAAGCAGGTTCTGTTTAGAAATATTTAATACTTTTCACTTTTTTCATCTTATATTAAAACAAATCTTGATTTTGGAGCAATATCACTCACAAAATCAGACTTTTGTCGTTATGTTATTTCAGTTGAATTATCTCCTCAGATTGGATGTTTGGAGGAGCTCAGCAGAAGGAGACATGCGAGACGTCCCAGAGGAGCGAGAGCACCGAGAGCTACAGAGAGGCACCAAGGCCACAGGTCAATAAACACTGTAACTCAAAAGGAGAAAAAACCCTGTGTTTGCTACACAGTACCGCAGCGGTGACTGGGACAGAACATCTCTGTTCAGGTTGCAGAAAAAGAAGGATGCACCAAAAGAGAGAAAGAGAAGAAGAGGAGAGAGGCTGCTCAGCTGGAGGGTGAACTGGTGGTGTACGACCCCTGGGGAAAAGGCGGAGGAGGAGCTCCAATTAGAGACAAACATGGAAACCTTGTCAGTAAGTCGACTGGAACCTGAAAAGCGTTTTGTTCATTATATTCATTCATTCATCATTTGTTTTAATAAATATTTTCTCTCTGCACGTTTTGCTTTACAAAATAGTAAGTCAGAACTTAGTGCATCTTCAGATCCTTAATTTTAATCTAATTAAAATGTGCTGAGATCTATTTTCTTTTTCTTCTTTTCTTGTATTGCACATAAGCCGTAGCTGAACATTTAGGTGTGGAACTCTTAATTGGTTAATTTTGCATCTATGTTTCCAGGTGACCTGTATCAAATGCGCAGCTTTAATAATAAGAGGATGACCTCTGTGGGAGCAGAATTAGAGTCTCCAATTTCTCTGCAAGGTCTCTGCTTAATCACTTCCGTCCACGTGTTTGTGTTTTGTCTGTTTTTTCCGTTTTTTCCGTTTTTTCCACGTTCTCGTGTCTTGTCTGATGTTGTAGAGTCGAGTCATCCGTCGCCTCTGCAGCAGGACAGGTACACAGAGGAACTGAGACAACAGGTAGGTTAGATACTTACTGGGACTTAGTTCATTCACAAAGCCTAGTGGAGCAAGCTTTGCAATGTTCCTCTGGAAAACCTTTAATTATGAAAGTTACTGCGTCAGGGTTTATTTCGCCAGCTTGTCAATTTATTCCAACAGATAGAGGAGAGGAAGAGAAAAAAGGCAGAGGAGCGAGAGCGTGTTCGGATTGCCGAGGAGAACGAGGAGAAGAAGCTGGCGATGGAGAGGCTCCGCATACAGCAGCAGTACGAGGAGGAGAAGAGGCGAGAAAAAGAGATGAGGGTGAGGGCCTCACACAATGTCACACCAACTTCGTTCTCACGCTGCATTCGTCAGAGAGTCACCTTTCTGTCTCGCCGCAGAGCAAAGGCAAACAGAGCAATCACGCTGAAACTCGTGACATCGAGAAGGTTCTCAGCAAGGAGCAGAAAAATCTGAATGCACCCAAGAGAGTCCGTCAAAATGAGGTACCAGATGTTTACAGAAAAAGGAAAACTGTTGATAGATTTGGCACAGCTCATTAAAAATTGATTGTTTTTTTTATTTTTACAGAGACGGGAATCTCCTTCCATCCCAACGTCGCACAGGAGGCGTACAAATGCTGTGACAAGTCCGTCATCTGCCGTGGGACCACTTACTCCAAGGACTGTGAGTTAGCAACCAGGAAAGTGTAGCAATTATATTTAATACATATATAATATATAAGGGACGTGAGACTGGGGTGAAGGTTTGATCCTCAGGCAGAAGCAACACTAGACGTGGAAGTTTGGGGTTTTATTAAACAGATCGTCAAAGATGCACTGTGTGTGGTTTTTTTTCAGGTGTTTTTGCAGAGGGAGCCATCTCCTCCGGTCCCAACTTTGCAGAGGAAGCAAACAAGTCTTTCGCCAAGTCCGTCATCTGATATGAGCTCACCTGCTTCAAGAATTGTAAGTCAGTTAGCAGTGCACACAAATATAGTCAAAGTCATCAGTTTATTGCACGCAACTTACGAATAAACAAATATTTTTTTTCGCCAGGAGCGTATTGTATCAGCACCAAGCATCCAACCAGTTACTGAGAGGAAGCCTTCAATACCTGGTGAGTCTGATGCAAACACCTGGATACAAATATTTAATCAAAAATTCCACATTTTGTCTGATACTATTGGATCTTTTGAGGATGTGCCCACAGTTTAAGGGTGCAAATCTTTGTAAATCACACTGGAATCACACACCATCCCTTTTCACACTCATGTTTTTAATCCTGATTCACTGTGTTCCCCAGCAGGTCAACAGGAAGTGATCAGAGAGCTGTCAACCCTCCGAAAGTTTCTGAGGAGAGAACAGAAACAGCTGGAGCTTCAGCTGAGGGAGGAGGCTCACAACCCTCACCTGCACAAGCATTGAAGTACGATCACATAGAGGATACTAGATATTCAAACCTGCATAATTCGGTCTTGTTAAAATACAGTAATGCTTTTTGTTCTCTGAATGGATAAAAGAACTTGACCAAAGCAGCTCGTCAGAGCAGTAGATTAGCAGTATGGACAAGTTGCAACTTCTAACTTCTTTTGCAGCTGTCCTAAAACCATGCGTAGTAAGTTTTTCCTACAAATTTATCAAATTTGTTTTACTCACATATAGAAGATGATCCAGAGCCGAGGCTTTCAAATCTGCAAACGTCAAATCTGCCGAAGTATTAACTGTGGGTCCTTCCCTTGCTCCCGGATTTCCTGAAAAGAAAAACTCATGGGATTTCAACTTCCTTAGAGGTACTTATATTTGCAGTCTGAATGCCTAAATTAACTTCATATATAGAATTAAGAATTAAATCTGAGCCTTGATTTCCTCACACTACCAACTTTCCAGAGCCTTTTCAGTTCGATATGTCTCTTTAGCCGAACACTTGCTTCTCATCTCTACGAGATGCAACAGATTAACTCTGCAAACTGAGAATAAAATGACAATGGCTTGGAATAGTACTTATGACTACAAGCTTTGAAATGAAGCTGTTAAAGATGCTATCCATCAGTGTAATTTTCATTTCAAGGGGAGGGAGTGAATTAGCAATGTTTGCCAGATTGGAACAGATTCTGAAGCAACGTTGTGATTGGTTCAGCATTTTGTGTTTTAGAGTTTGATTCCGACGGCTCCCTGATGAAGACATTGATCGTCTTCAGAACCAACCTGCACCAATCTGGTCACATTCATCTTTGAATATTTCCACCTGGCCAATTTTGATAGTAATCTTTGCCAAAACAAACGAATGCAGCATTCTGCTTTCACCACCCACAGTGGCTCCGACCTGAACAACCTCCATCTTTCCAACTGCTCAGCGACGGGGAAACTTTTCTTACTTCCCTCATTCTGGCGCTCATTTCATCTGCGATGAATAACATATAGATCTTGAAATCGCCAGTGTTCATAAGAATGAAGTATCCATTCTCCTAAGACGTTTTTACCTGTTTCACCAGAAAGTCCGTTCAGATATATTTATTTTGGTAGCAGTTTCCCATCAGACAGGGGGGGGGGATAAAGAAAGAGCTGCTTCCTGCATCCTCCAGTACTCTCCTCCAGCAGTTGAAGGGTCAGCTTAGCACTTTGTGTCTTTGCCAGAGAGATAGCAGCCAACAGCAGCTCATGGTTCCACTCAGCAGCTGGTGGCGAAACAGGGAGCCTGCTGGGCTCATCAGCTGCAGGGTGGAGATAGCAGCAAGCCAGGCAGTAAAAATCTACTTCTCATTTTTAAAGGTTTTCCTAAAGAGATCAGTATTTTTAAAAAAATATTATTTTAAGATTAAAAGAGCAGAGTCTATTAATCTGAACATTCAACTTCTTTTACTGTGCAGCCCCAGAAAACGTGAGCCGGACAAGCGCATGAACTGCAGCGTTAACGTGGAGGATCCGTCTCCGAGGACAGAAACCTGGCTGAAGCCCGGCTCAGATCCAAGAAAATAAACAAAAACGAGACAAATCAAAAACTCAGGATGCAGGTTGGATTCTTCACCCTGGCAGAAACGCCACATCATCCAGTTCACCATGAGTCGGACTCCACAGGCAATTTCCATTTATTGTGGCCTGCAATCTTAATGTTTCCACAGCTGCACATAAAAAAAAAACTGCAACCAAAGTCTAACTACATAGTAATTGCAAAACAATCTGAAAACGTATGTATATTCATCTTGCTTTTTTTTTTTTTAAATTCATGCATTAAAATGTACTTTTAAACTAAACCTGAAATGCGACTGATTATTGGCAAAGTTAAAACTCACTGATTCTTCGTTCAAATCAACCAAGTTCAAAAACTTTATTGACCTAGAACCTGATTAGAATGCCAGATGATGTATCGTACAGAAAGTTGTACATAATCGTTTGCAACATAGAAAACTTTACATTGCTGTATCATATACATTTAGTTTTCTACATCCATGAGCAGGAATGCATCCAATTTACACTTAAAGCACGGCTAACATTTGTAATTTTCTCTATACATATATCCTTCCCCAAACCAAAAAAAAAAAGAAAAAAAAAACCATGTCAAGTTTTCTGATTTTTGTACAGTAGAGCGATAACTAAACTCACATGAAAACAGAAATTAGAATAGACTTCATAAAGCAGCTAGCATCAGTTTGCTTCCTTGTCTTCCACCTCCAGAAGCCCAGTTGTCGCCTCATCTTTTGTTAAAATCTTAAGAACATATAAAACGGAAATAATTTAACCCTTCACTTTCCACAGTCTTGTTTAATTACAAATCATACCGTGTTGGACAATCAAGAGGAGGAGGTGATGCAGTCAAATAAATTATCACAAAAGTAAGATCTCCAGTGCATTCAAAAAAACAAAACAGAACAAAAAGAAGATCAAGTACAGCAAAAAAATCCAGGAGAAAAATAAACAAAATCTAGTGTTATTATTATTATCATAAGATTATTTTACAAAGCGGCAGATCTGTACAACTAGTTTCATCCAAGAGACTAACCAACGCTAATGTTAGCCGTCCGCAGTGCAGAGAGATCGTCAGCCATGTGTGAGAGATTAATTTCAGAGTTGCTGAGTATTTGCATGTAGCTGAAATCATTCATTCTTCTTTTTTTTAAACATACAGTAAGAAGCACACGTGTTGAGACGTAGATCAGAGTTATGGGTACATGTCAGTTGCTGATCAGTAGTTTTATCCAGTGGAGGCGTCGCTACACCCGGTGCAAGACATTATTGTTTTTACGATGAAGCGGACGACTCCGTCTGTGAGGGTCCAGAGTGTTGGGTGGGGCTTTCAACCTTCAACCAATCAGGTTAAATGTTTGTCGTACAACAGGAGGAAGAGAGGGAGAGGAGGTGAGAGGGGGGCCCTGAGGAGGCGCAGCACAACCGCACACTTCTGCGGTGGGTTGGTTTGTGTAGGCGGAGGGGTGGACGAGGGTGCAGCATCACTGGGCCTCCTCCCCAGCTTCCTCTCCCACCTCCATGTCCGTTTCTGGCTCTGCACGCCTCGGCTCGGGGTCCGGCTCTGGCTCAGGCAGCTGTGCAATGTTAAAGACAAGGCCGATGCGCAGGTAGAACTTCCTGAGAACGGCCCGCAGTTCAGGGATCAGGTCAAACTGCATGATCTCACACAGGAGGGGGTAATATCTGGACGCATGAGCCTTGAACTGTCCAGGGGGGAGGCAGAAAAACACAGAGGTCAGCATTTAGGTCGTCCAACAGTATCAATGTCTCAAAGCTTCTCTTATTTTGCTATAAAATAAGAGAGTGCAGGTTGTGTGTTGATGTTCTTATAGGCTACTTAGCTCAAAATATTCTAGATCCATGCAATGTTGAGCTTGTAAAAATGCAACAGTATCGTTAAAAGTCTCCATTTATTGAAATGCAGAATGTGTTTTGGTTTCCTACCCTTTCGTCGCTGATCTTCAGCACCTTGGTGAGGAAGAGCAGCAGCAGGTTAGTCCAGGCCTCTCTGTGGCTTTCTGAGGTCAGAGCCAGGAAGTACGCCACCGCCTCGCTGCAGACGCTGAACAAAACAGAAACATTTCACAGACATTAACACAACAGGGAACTAGCAGGATGATGATGATGATGATGATAAAGGCTCTTCATTTCTGCTCCAGTTTCCATCTGTATCTGGTGACTGAATCTCCACGTCCTCCTCCATCTTGACTCTGAACTGATCCAACTCACACACACGGCCACCATTTACACTAATTTCCTACCCGATATCATCTTCGTCTCTCTCAAAGTTAATCAGTGAAGCAGGAGAGATAAACCAGTGTTCTGCGCTGGATCACTATCAATATCAGCATCAAAACAGGAGGATGAGTCAGAAGGGAAAGACAAACAGGATGAGGATGGCTGCGAGGCTCTAAGTAGCGCTGATGCAATCACAGAAGTGCTGATCACAAGGAGCATTCTGGTTCCCTTGGATCTATAACGCTTTTCTTTACGAGAACAATGAAGCAGAGCTCCTGCTGGCTTTTTTTTTTTTTTACACTTTTCAACATCAAACACACATTTTAACCAGAAGAACAGATCTTAGCAGAGTAGGAAAACACCAGGGATTGAAATAATGACGTAAGATTTTATTAATACCTCATAACTAAAGTGTGACTAAAAACACTGCATCCGAAACTTATTTTATAAAAGTGACTAACTAGAAAAATGCAAAGAAACGTTTTTTTTTTTTTTTTTTTAAAGGAGCTAAAACACAAGCAAATACAATGAAAACTTTTCAGCCCATCTAATGGAAAGAAGGTTTTGTTGTTTCAAATGCAAAATGTATGTTTGTTGTACAGTTTTGGCTCATCTGTTGCTCTTACAACATATAGACTTTTTTGAGTCAGAGCTATAGTTAATGGTTAATCAATTTCTGAAAGAGTTGATTATTTTAACAATCGATTCGTTGCGATGAATCGTTTCAATGCAAAACTGAATGTGGTAAATGCTCAGCACAAGTTCCTCACTTGAGCAGTCGCCTCTGGACTTCCTCCCAGGCATCCTGTCGGCTCTCGTCCGTGTACATGCGGAACAGGATGCGCAGCCCACACGCCAGGCTGCTGGTCTCCTGCTTCAGCAGGTTGGGCTTCGACTTGCCTTTGAAACCTCCAAATACGCGCAAAGGAAAAACTCGTTAGAGATCCACAGCGCCAACCTAGAGTCCCAGACGCAGCCTTGGTCCGCCTACCTGCTTTCCACAGCAGCGTTCTCTGCTCGTTGTTGGAGTTGAAAGCCTTGGCGAAGCGATGCGACTCCAGAAGGCAGTCCAGCAGCTTGAAGAGCTGCTCCGAGGTCAGGTAGCGGAACATCCCCTGGTCCTGTGTCTCCACTCGGACGTCCGCAGCACACCCAGCATCCCGCTTCAAATTAAATAAAGGTTATAAAGCTACTCGCCTATATTTCCACCATGCTGTGCCTCATTGCCATGCGTGTCACTAAAACTCTGTACCTGAGCAGCTGCAAAGTTTTCTGCATCCTCCTTCTTACTGGTGGCGGGGAAAAACACGATGTTATCGATGGTCTGGATCAGCTCCAGCTGCACAACGCACTTTATGAGCAGGGCGGAGAACAAGCGCTGCTCCTGGATCTCTGCAGGACACGACAGGAAACATGCATCAGGAAACAAATTGATGGGAAAGGAAACAGAGAGAGAGAGAGAGAGAGAGAGAGAGAGAGAGAGGTTAGTACTTGTGGAAAATGGCCGACTCACTTGTTGAGGTCCTGCTTCTCGAGCCGTCCTCGAAGACGGCCGACGCCGAGCTGTGCTGACTCTGGCGGCGGCTCTCCATCGTGGCTCTGTCGCCGCTGCCGATGGAGTGCTGGTCGTCAGAGCGGGACTGAATGTCCACAGACTTCTGGGATACAGAGTCCTGAGATGAGATCAAAGCAGATTTTAGCGACTGCTATCCAACAAATATAAATAAACCCAAAATAATAGGAGGGTAGAAAAGAACAACGTCTGTATACCCTGGATAAACCGTATGGGAAATTTCCTCACCAACTGTTTGTCAGTCAGGCTGTGTGTTGCAAAGTGTTCTCCGTCTGCTCCTGCTGGTCGCCACGTCAACAACCTTGAAATCAGAGAACATTGATGAAGGAAATCACATCAGTTTTTGGTGAAAATGTCAAAACTGTCGATGGTGAAAACCAGGTTTAAACCGCTTTGATTACTAAAATATTCATTTAGCTGTTGGTATATTGTTGGTGCATTTGCAAGCAGAATATCTCAGCACCTATTATGATATGTACTGTACATCAGAATAACCCATTTCTTCAAAGGTGATAAAAATGACAGAAAGAAAGAACAAACAAAACAAGAAACAAAGAAAACACCAAACAAAGAAAGAGAATAACAAAAGAAAATAAAAAAAAAACCCCAAAGAACTTTAGATACAATATTTTCTTTTTCCATATTTATGGGAAATAATATATTTGAAACTATTTAAAAACAGGCAGAACTAACTGTGAATCACAGATTATTTCCCCCATTTGCAGACACAAAGCTGCACCAGTGCTGCCAGCCAGGATGTATGGAGCACCAATGATGCTGAAAATTATGACCACTGTTTTCAGTGGTGTTTCCAGCTTGCCACATAAACGTCCTTCAATGTCATTATTCATAGCTTCATCACATAAAAAAGTTATTCCATTATTCTAAACACCACTAGCTTTTAGCACTGCATTTTGATTTTGTTCTACAATCTAATTTTCAAGCAACAAATTGCCCAGTTGAACAGCTTTAGTTCAAATTCATTCCCACACTGTATTCCTGGTGAGTAAGAAACTCTTTGACAGCGCGTCAGCTTACGCGTGGGGGATGGTGGTCTTGAAGATGTCCAGCATGCAGTTACAAGTCTTGTCCCAGGTCTCGGCGGAGAACTTCTCCCCGTTGAGGATGACCACGTTCTCCAGGCAGTTGGTGCCTGAACGGGCCAGCTGCTCATTATCTGCAAGTGAAGAGGCAGAGACACAGGAAGTGGAATCTATTATTATTTCATTTATGATAAACATGATGTAGACTAATTTTGTTTGGAGAACAGGTTCATAAAACAGTTTAAACATTTACAAAAAAAATCCTCTTTTTCTGATCTGATGAAAATGCTAACACAGCCTGTAAAAGCCCGCCAACAAACACACTCACCTTGCTGCACACACCAGTAGAGCTGAGCCAGGATGTCATCCAACAGGAGTCCATTGAGGGACTCAAAGTATTGGGTGAAAACGTCACAGATGGCATAAAGTGCATGGTTGCATGTGGTGGTCATCCACTCTGCTTTCTGAAGTGTTTCACAACAAACGCCTCATTAGTGAGCACGCTTCACACACGAGAACTAAAACGAAGAAGCTGCAGAAAGAAAAGACTTGTCCGTTACCTCGGTCTGCTGCTCCGGCAGCTTCATGTTGTCAAAGATCCTGAAGACGATTCTGAACAGGTCCTGCCACCAGTGTTTCTCGAAGGTATGCCCATAGGTCTTCATCACTTCAAACATCACTGTGAGGCCCCTGCAAGAGCAACGCAAACGCACTAAAAACACACACACAACTTCTTTCTCTTGTTTTATATGAATTACAAACAGTTTTGCATTTAAAATCCCAGCAGCTTGTGGTTGTCAGGTGACAAAATTTGGAAAAGTCAAAACTTTGTGATTGGAAGGTTAAGCCCACTTACCTGGTCCTGACATCCAGTTTGCACCTGTTGATGATGCAGGAGAGCTCAAACAGGATGGGGAACCACCCTCGCACCCACACCCGGTCCTCGGGGGCTACATTCATGTCGTCACTGGTGTAGTCTTTGAAGGCCTGCCGGGGACGAAGGAACGAGTTCAAAATGAATCCTCGCATTTATTTATAGGTAGGATTCAGACTTCATCCGGCCGACGTTGACCTGGGGTCTCTCTGAGACGTATTTGGCGCAGTGGCGGATGAGGCGGATTGCTTCCATGCTGGTGTCTGGGAAAGAGGCATTGCAGGCGAACTCCGAGAGACACTTGACGGCGTCCTGGAAGGAGTCGATGGTGGCTGCAAAGTGCTTCTCGAATACATTCGCTGAGGGAGGTTTAAACAGCAAGCACACAAGTGGAGGAGAAGAGAAGTTAATAAAAACAGACTTTGGTTTAAAGATCAATCAGATCTTCTGACCAGCTGACAGATTTGTTCATAAGATAAGTCTAAGTCTTGCCTCTAACGATATAATCACATATAACTGAACTCTTTTGAAAAAAATATACTAAAAAACTAAAAATACAGCAACTAGTCTTAGTCAGAACTAGCGAGAAATGGCTTGACTTGCCATTTCTGCCGCATGATTGAAGGGACGACATGAAACAAGTTTGGACAAAGGAGTGTTGGACTCACTGACGATGTGGCCGGTGGTCTGGAAGGCCAGCTCCACGATGCTCTCGTCCTGGTCGGACGCTGCCAGGTGAAACACTGAGAAGATGTTCTTCCAGCCGGAACGGATGTTTGCAGCCTGGGAGTTCACCATCTGAGCTATGCAGCGCACCACCATGTCTCTGATGGTGGGAGACCTGGGTGGAGGCAGGTTCAGAAAAAGAGAAAAAAAATGGGGACGTGAATGTGTCAAATCAACTGAAGTGATGATAATTTGCCTGTTTATTGACGCAGATTAGCTGTAAAAGCGCTTGATGAAATCCCCAGGCTCATTTTAAGGTAAAGTGATTATTACAGCTTGAGATCAACTGGTTTGTTGCAGCAACTGTTTCCATAGTGACAAGCAATTGTAGCAGCTCAGGGAGCATGAATGGGAGGAAATCTGCCTCTTCTAACCATCTCTCTCTCACACACACAATCACACACACACGCGACTCTAATGGACTCCACGCTCTGCCCGGTTTACATGGCCACCAGCCGTGTCCTTCCCACTGCCATCTATCCTTCTGTGAGAGGATTCTTGTTTAAACTCCTGGTTCTTGTCAGAAATATGTTGTAGTGAAACAGCTGTTAGCATTTCACATGCCGCATGCACACTGTTGTGTGCTTAAAAATCATCTCAAACCAAACAGACAGGAGGGAAAGAGGGTTTCATGCGAAATCAGTGGAGAAGTAATGCAAGAAGACTGAAATAGGTCAGCTGAAATGTTGACAAGAGTCAGAGTGAAAAAAAAAAAATCCAGGGAGAAAAACACAGGAAAGATGACGTTGAAGAGGCTCGGCGCTGGTGGCTTTGGGTTTGTACCTGTTCTTCTTCATGATGTGCTCGAACGGCCTCAGAAAGTCCTTCTGGAAGCGGAAGTTCGCCAGCTCCCCTTTCTCCAGGAACTTCATGGACAGCTGCCTGAGAGAATCGACGGCAAAAATTGCTACATCTTCATTGGGATTACAGCCAACCTGCAGAGAGAAAAATAACGTCTTCGATTTCATATTACACATTTTCTGTTCAACAAATCATTAGGCTTCTCAGAACAAACTGGGGGAAAGAAGAGAAACTGTTCAACACGTGGGATGTATAAAATCATTAGAACAGAGGATGATTATTTAAAAAAGAACAACTGAATCACTGGACAAAAAAAAGCGAAATGTCTAACTTGGATTTGCAATTAAAATAAATGTTGATCGCTATTTCAATAGGAAAAAATTTTTTTTTCTTTAATCTTGTCAAACATATATATATTTTTAAAAAACTTTAAGGCATTGGATATTTTTATTTACACTACTTTATCCACTGAAAAAAAATTCTATCAAATCTACACTTCAGATTTTAGAAAATTATACATTTTAAAAATTGAAAACGATTATTTGTTTACTGCTGCCAAAATAAATAGATTAAAAACAAAAATTGTGATGTTCATTTTTCAACAGAAGCACTTTTCTTCCAGAGTTATGAAATAAATTCAGGAGCAGTATCTCGCTTAAACAAGAAAACTCTCCTTTTAGTAATATTTATCTCTCATTAAAACCAAAATATACTCTCTTTCATAGAAGAAAGGTAATAACAGCCAAACAACAACATCCTCTGGAAGAGTAACACAAGAACAAAAGGAAGAAAAGAGAACCTGAAGGGGTCGCTCTGTTTCGCACACCCACCTTATTGAAGTGGTCTCCGATCACCTCCCAGATCCTGGACCACTGCAGCCTGATGCGGCCCATGTTGTAGTAGGAGATCTCCACGATCTTTTGCAGGCTGAACATGCGTGGATGTGTGGGCGAGGCCAGCTCATCCATGGACACAGCACACAGCCAGCGCACAAAATCCACTGATAAACAGATAAAAATCACCCAGGTGAGGCAAAAAAAAAAGAAAAAGAAAGTGAATTGAACAGGAAGATGAGTCGCAACAACGCAAGAAATCCAACAGTCCTTGAAGCCCAAGAGAGAACGTCTTGACTCACCTATTGCGTTACCGTCCAATCTGGTGGAGCCTGTGAAGATCCTGAAAACATTGAAGAAGATGTGAAGTGTTGTGTCTACATAAGTGTACAGGAGGAGACCTGGAGGTAAATGAGTGGAGAAATATCAGATCCATACCTGTCCACAGCCACCACCACGCTCTGGGAGCTCGTCTCACCAATGGACTCCTGAATGCTGGCAATCTGCTTACGATCTACTGTTCCTCCAACTACAGAGAGAACCACATGGGAGTAGTTCTACTGTCAGATCTTTAGTAGTATTCTGTTTGTGACGGACTGAAACGTTTCTACTGACCTAGACCCAGGTACTCGTCGTTGTTCTGCTCCTTGGTGCTGGTGATGAAGCCCTCTTTCCCCCGCACCGTCCCCGAAATGTAGCGTGCCTTCACCCCCGTACCAATCAGCTGAGCCAGCTCCAGCTGACTGATGCACTTCATGATCTGAGAAGGAGGAAGTAAAACGGTCAAGAAAGGCCAAAGGAAGGAAAAACCAATCACACCTCTTACAGACACAAACTCCAATGCATCCTGTTGGATAGAACAACACAAAGTATTGCATAAGCGCAAAGTGGCTGACAAATATAAAGACCTCATAGGGTTTTTTTTTTTTCAGAGGATTAAAGCATAAACTCTCACAAAGAGGCAAAGAGAGCATCATTCAGAAAAGCAACCAAGAAGCTCATGGTGGTTTTCCATATCTGTGGCAGGTTAGCTGACCAGACTTGATGGAAAGACAAAGAAACTGTATGAAAGGTTTAGAATGGTCACCTTCGCTGCACGTTCTCCCTTCTCTCTCTCTTTGCCCATTTCCTGTCTAAATACAGCAAATAAATGCCACGAGTGCCACAAAAATCTTTTAAAAAAAACCCCAAAAAGTTATGCCAATTTTAGCAGTTATGACTCAAGTTATGTTTGATGACTGATCAATAAAGAACCAATTTGAATAGACGATGCTGGAATGTATTCTGCTGAATGGTTCTGAACGCTCTCATAAACTGATGCAGACCTCATGCCAGGAGTTGCCCAGGTAGTTGCCATCTGTATGTGCTACAGTAATCAGGGTCTTGATGGTGTCGATGTTCTTCTGCTTCATTTCTGCGATGCCGGAGCTGGCCGTCAGCAGGGTGAACCTGGCCAGAGCCTGAACGTAAGCATCCCTCTCCAGCTGTTCAAAAAGCAAAAACAATGTTTTTAATGGCAATTTTTGTACATTCTGGTCATTTAAGTACAAAACATTTATCTAAAATTCCAGAGAGCCATCTAACTAAACAATAACTTTAACATTTTATATGGAACACGTTTCACACTGAGACCAATTATTTTGATGATCATAGCTAGCAACTAATGAAAAAATCAATTTGACAAAACCTTAAAAATTATTACCTGACAAATGGAAAAAGAAGGTATTAATATAAATGCAACTCAAGATAAAAAAAGAAACTTTTATTAAAAACATAAAGAACAGAAACTCAAACATGTTTCCAAACTCAATTTATGGAAACTTTAAAAGTGATCAAATCCAGTTCTGTAAATGTTTTGTGCAAGAAGCCTGTATTGCAGTGATCCAGGGTGCAGTACCTGTATGGAAAAGATGCATGCTATCCTGATGGCGCAGCGTATTCCTTCGAGACAGAGCGAGGCCACTTCAGTGTCGTCACAGTCCTGCAGGCCGACGCTGAAGGCAGCCAGGAAAGGCGTCCACGCCAGCTGAGAAGCGTCACACACAGATGAGGCTTCCACGCTGGATTAAGCCTTCTTACTCCCAGCGGGGTGTGTGGAGTCTCATGTGAAATACCTTGAACATGGGCCTGACGTGCTCCAGATGCGTGGCGCTGGTGAAGGGGGCCTGGACGTGGCTGACGGCCTCCATCAGAGCTTTGGCCGTCTTGGCCATCTGCTCCATTTCCACGTTGTAGAGCAGACGCCTCTGCTTCTCGCTGGCCACACCTGCACACAATTCAGATTCAGAGATCAATTCAACCCAGATCAGCAGGGATAACATGTCGTTTGTCGATACGATGTTCAGTCTTACTTTGCTTGTTGGACTTCAAGGTGAGCTCTTTTGTTTCCTTCATGGCAATCTTCTTCCCTGCGATCTCATCGTATATGGCTGACAGATACTCCTCTGGCAGATCTTTACTGTCATTGATGCCACGGTTCATCTTGATGTACTGCTCTTTTGTCATTTTATTCTTCACCTTTGCAGATTACAACAATAAAAACAAAAGTCAAGACTGGCTTATGCTCAAGACGCTTCACTGATATTTAAAGGGACAGTTCTTGTCTAAACACCAAAACTCTGCAGCTTCCTTGAGGTGGACGTCTTACCTGCGGGCTGTGGAGGTCCGTTGTCAACATGATGATTGAGTAGGCGAGAACATATGCTGTGTCTGCACTGGCAAAAAGAGTTTGTCTGGAGCAATAAAAACAAAACGAGAATAACGGGTGAGCAGGATAAACGACCTGTAAAAGTAACCACATCCTTGACCTCTGGATTACTTTCTGTTTTGTGAAAAAAAAAAAGAGAGAGAATAAAACTCACCCCTGATTGCATTCCAGGTATCTTGCTGCAAATTTCTCCATAAGCCGGTCAATCTTCTGGGCCTCGCCGGGGAGCCGGAAGCCCTCCAAGAAAATCCTTAGAGCGGAAACAAAGTCTTTGCCCTGGAAGTCCATTTGATCCACGTAGGCGTACATGACCTCTTTATTGAAACGGTCATTATCGCCGAGGAATTCACCCACCTGAGTCTAAACAGAGCAACGACACAGAGGTCAGGCTGTGCACACAGTATAACGCACACTTTGCAAATGTGCATTATACCTGCACATTTACACACAATGCTCAGGTCTGCCACTGTGACTCTGCAGAGTGAAGCACAAGCTGTCTTAATGATTAGCAAATCAGGGCAGATTGTTTTGATTTGATGCAGTAATTAATGCAATTATTAATGCTGCACTAATAAGCTCATGATGGGGCCAATCAAAGGTTTTGCAATAAAAAATTTGTTCAATTAGTCATTGTATTAAATTACTTTTAATTCTGATTAACACATATACAATCACAATTTAATTACATCAATTTTAATCTAGCTTTATACATTAACTTTTTTTTTACCTGCTATAGGCAGCATTTGATGTGAGCTTAATTTTGTTTTGTCTAGAATCAAGATGGGTAACTGGAAGACTCGCAACATATTTTTATGTAATTTTAGGCAGATTTAAGGCAATATTTTCATTACTAATAATGAAAGTTCCAGCTTTCATTGTTAATATAATTGTTGAAATCTGCAGAGTACAAATGCAACTTGTCATAAATAACTGAATAAAATTACTATTTTATTCATACATAAATATATACATTCATGTTATTTTATTTGACCAACTTGTAAGTTTTCACTGCACAAGAAATTGTTCTCGGATTGTTATGATCATTAACAAGTAAAGATGATAGTATAATCAGAAAAAACTAATTTTCTACATCTCAAAGATTTCATCTGGTTAATAAACTATTTCTGCAACAAATTGTATTATTTTGAAAGTATTCTAGTGCCTACTTATCTTTGCTTTCTACTTTTACCTAAAACATTTTTATTTTTTTTACCGAGTCAAGCCTCTCCTCCTGGTGCAAGAACTGTGCAAGGTCCTCTGGGGTTGTACCCAGCATGCCTTGCTCTTGAAGGTACTGGATTCCTCTCTTTGGTTTCTTATTGAACCTGAGGAAAACACAAACATGCAAAGCTAAACTTAGCTACGGTTAACCCGTTCCATGTTCATCAGAATATAGTTATAAATTCTCTGGACTCACAGGTCAATCCCCTGTTCAATGATCTCCTTCTGCTGCTTGAGAACTTCAAACTGTTCGGGGTTGTCGGTGCCGGACATTTGTGTGCTGTAGCTACCGATGCCAGACGAAGCCGTGGAGTCCAGGGAGTTGATGCTGCCGTAGCGGTTTATGCTCTCGGTTGTCTTGGTCTCTGAGCTGTCCTGCTCTGAAGGTTTCTCCTGGCCTGACGAGCAAAAATAAAAAGGAAATAAAGCCAATGATTTAGAAAACAATAAAGATTGTTTTGTTGAGAAATCTCTCAATCTGACCAAGCTTTAGGCCAAAAAAACCCCACTCTGACTAACAGAACTGTGCAGAGGTTAAAAAAGAAAAAGTCAAGGTGGAAATAATTAAAAATGGTGAGTGGAAGGCTGAAAAGACAGATTGAGGAAGAACTGATGACTAAAGTGCTGGATGAAGGAATCATGAGTGAAAAAATGAACTGGTTGGTGGATGGTTGGTCAAATGGACGGATTATCGATCGATTTGTCAGATAAAATGTAATTATTTGTCCATTTTTTAATTTGCTTTTTCTTTATACTACACATTTCTTGTAGGAACCCTGAACACATGACCACAGCCTAATAACTCCCAGAAACACACACCTACCTAAACAGACACATAAAAGCTGTAACGCAAAGCAGCATTTGGGCTCTGAATGTTCTCTACATCACTGCAGGCAGGGAAAAGGGGAAAGAAATGTGAGCTGAAGGTCAAGAGAGTTGGTTTATTAATCCATGAGAGAGGAGCTCAAGGATGCAATGCTGCTGCTGGAACAGGTTCACCCTGTAACCCAGGCCGGGTCCAAATGAGGTGTCTGATTACCCAACGGAAACTCTTTAAAACATTCAGGACAGCCTCGCAGATATTAGGCACGCCTTGATGTTTGCCGTTCTTAAAACACGGACAGAACAGCAAAAGAAAGAGTATCGGGATGCGTTTCTTTCTTTTCCAGAGTAAAACTATGCTGAATATAACCTGGTTTGGATGTTACTTCAGGTCTCAACAGGTTAAGTCAAAACAAACATGGTTCTGGTTACAGCGTAACCTACACCACTCAAGTTGCATAACAAAACTAGACATAGGCTTGTATCTGATTTCAGAGTTTACTATGGTTTTAAAGAAATTCTTAATTTCAAGCAATTACTATTTCTTTTCCTCAAACTGTTTTGGTGTTATGAGACCATGTGAGAGAAATTTTCTACTAGAGTACACTGTCAGATCCCTGTAACTTACTTAAATAACTCAATGTTTTTTTAAGGCTGAACTTTGGGTCTGGGTTGTGATGTTTGACAGCAGAGTTTATCCCAGTATAGATACACTCCGAGTTATTCTGGAGTGAGGCATGCTGAATGTCATATTAAAAGCTGATGACAGACGGTCATGCTGAAACAGGCCTTACCGAGACAATGGAAAACTACCTAAATCACAATCACAAAGGGTTTAAATCGGAGCTATTTTAACACACATTCTACTAAACACTCACTACTGTTCCAGTTTACCTGCTCTTGCTTTGAAGTTATTCAGAAAGATGAGAGTAAAGACAAGAAACCATTACAAGCAAGGACCTGGCATGATGCTATAATAGAATTCAGTCTAAAATGTAAAACTTTCTAACCTCTACTAACACTGCCAGCAGGGGAAGTTCAGCATGCAGGATTTTAATGTGAGCTGTTGTTTGTATACTAATGAGCTGTCGTGGGTTTTTGGCAGAGTAATATCCCTGACAGTCACCAAAGCTGCCTCTGCCGCTTGGCTCTGACAGCTTAGCCCCAGGCTGGCCTGTGGATACTTCCAGAGGCTTAAGGGATATCTTTTCAGTCCTTTCTCAGAGTTTTAGCTTCATCTTAGTTCGGGTTCCTCCTTCAGCTAACGACAAATCCTCCTCTGCGCACAAGACCCAGCGGCCCGTCTCGCAGAGAGGATATGCTCTACGTGTCACAGATTGGTGCTTCATCACAGTTCAGTGAAAGGTATTGCTCTTTTTCAGGGTCTGAACCTCCTGGATTAGCCTCTATGTGCTGAAGCATTATCTCACCGCCTCCTGTGGCTGGAACCGAGCCGATGAGTGCTCGCTTTTCCTCTTCTTTCCTTCTTTCCAGTGGTCAATCCTACAGCTGACTGCAGCTATGCTGAAGGGTACAAGCCTTATCTCAAACTCCTGTTAGACTCTGAGGGGGAACTGAGACTGATCCAGATAGATTAGGGACAAAATCTGCTTTTAACCTTCCTTTTTTTTTTTACAGTCTATTGCAGGAAAGGAAGCAATATGGAGGGCTCTGCTCAATGTGAGCCAACTATAACATTGCAGTGAGAATTATTTAAGCCTTTATTAAGGTTACAAACAATCAAACTACATATGAAATGTCTGGATTCAGAGCCCTATTAATATGCACCAACTACATAATGTAGTTGTGTATCAACTTTTTTTTTACTGTACTCAAACCTTTAAATCCTCAGGACTGAATAGATTTGCACATCCTTCCATGCATGTATACTGGCACAAAAAATACTTAATCCCTTTCACTGTGCCAGTAGCTGCAGGCGCAGCACACATGCATCAAGTTTCAGTCACTACAGTAGCGTCTCCTGACCTGGAGAGGTTTGGTTCCAGTGTCTGCTGAAAGTATTATGGGAGCTGAAATGCTATAAGCATTTGGGATCCACTGTTAAAGCAAAGTGATGGTTCATGCAGCTCAGTTTGCCACACATTTGCAATATATTGTGCATAGTTTTCTACAGCAAACTCAGTGTGTATATTTGAAAGACCGTAGGTTGGACCCTCCCATGTCCAGCCTATTAGAAACAGGATTTCTGTCATTATTGAATCTGCAAGCTGATAATTAAAATGACCAAACCAAACAAAAAAAGTCACAAATTTTCTTGTTTTTTGGGTTTCACTGCAGCCAGTATTACATAAATGACTCACCTAGGCTGGTCTGGGAATTGGGGTTGACGTACTGGTCTTTGCTCCATTCTACCATACATTTTAGGATAGACACTAGACATTCAAGGCCTTTCTTTCTCAGCGTCAGCTCCTGGACAAGAATATAAAACACATTAATCAGTAAAACTTTTCTGCTGCCTTAATGGGATGGTTTGGAAATAAATTATGGTTCTGCTAAAAGGCTGGAAATAGTTAATATCTTTCCTTGATATAACCAACTCCGTTATGTCACTTAATTTTGTGCAAATTCTGATTAGTTGGTCCTGGAGGTTGAAGCCGAATGGCTAGTCTGAGAACGGCTAAAACCTTGAAAACCTCAGTGGGCTTTTGCACCACAGATGATGTTTCTGGGAAACATGAACTAAGAATCAACCATTTAACCCTTTCCAGTTACTAAATACCAGATAGAAAAAAGTAGACAGCGTAGAAATCAATAACACTGTGTTGACATGGGCAGCTGTGATATCTTGGATTTCTACTTTGGCAGTTTGAACTCAGTTGGTCTGAGTTTGAAATGTTGAAGAGTTCAGTTCTCAGTCTGTGTTTCACAAGGAAGTCTAAGGGTGGGGCAATGCCTCTGACCTATATTTAACGTTTAAATAATTGTCAACTTCTGTGTGAATAACTTTCAAATTACAGACATGAAGTTTTATAGGTTCAAATAAACTATTGTGGTATTTTTGAGATTTATAGATGTCAATTTTGGTCCTGGTTCCTCTCTAATTCATCAGCTTCCCTCTGCAGCATCAACTAATCTGGGATTACAATAAACGAAGAGTGTTGTGTATTGTCGGTACATTATTAACTGTTTATAACCTTTTAACAGTACCTTACTTCATAAATCCTGAACTATGCCTGTAAATCAGACACAGAATAGATGAAGAACATGAGAAAAATTAAAATTCACCTGCTGGGGTGTTGTGCCGAGCTCATGGCCTCCGCGGCCCTGGGCTATTTTTGAGAGGTCGTTGACCAAGCGCTCAAATATATTAGCAGCATTCAAGTCACAGTCATAGTTCACATAGATGTCCACCACACTTTGGGCATCTGAACAGGACAGAAGGGAGGAGTTTGATTACATTTTTTTTTTTCCACAAAGCCTTATGAAATCATAGAAACTAAAAACTACGATTAAAGTAGAAATTACAAGATTTCTCCTTTGAGAACACAGCCAGTGTTTTCTCTGGCTGTCTTCTAGTGATGCACTGCTGCTCTGTTGTTCCACAACTTCCCTCAAATTCAGACTATTAAGGTGTGAAAATCTGAAGTTGTGCATATAACTCCATAAAATGTTGTCTTTAAAATCTGCAGTTTGCAAGCTACATGCTACAGGAGTAAACTCCAGGTGATATTAGTTTACTATAGTCCTTATGTAATTATTGGTATAAAAAAGTTGAATATTCTGCTCACTATTATTTTTAATACAAGTGAAATAAATTTCTGTTTCTATATATCAAAAAAAAAAAGCAAAAAGCAAACCTGCACATATTCTGGTGAGTGTTTGAATGACCATCCACTTGTGGTCATAAGAGCTTGTGGACGTCTCAAGTATGTACAGGAAAATCTCTTTGAAGAACACCTGCAAAGAGAGTTTATTGCATTTTCATTGAGAACCAGGAAAAAGGAGCTATTGCAACTCTGCAACACAAAACAAGAAGAGCTGACAAATCAGAGATTCTGGAAGCAGGAAAGAGAGTTAATTTGGCCGAGATGAAAGAAGAACAGGAAGAACTGCTCACTTCATGTCCTAATGACTTTAGAAATGCTGCAAATTTTGGTTGAGTGTTTTTGTTTTTTAATTCATCTTATTAAGTACTCACTTTTAAGTTTTCCAACAAGGCAATTGAAGAAATGCTTTTCCCCTTTGGGCACTGACTTGCTTTTCAAGCAAGGAAAAAAAAAATAGCCAAGAGACCAATCTTCTTTTTTCTACTGTTTCCAACCAAATCCTTTTTGGTTACTTCAATGAACAAAAACAATCTTAGCATACCAATAATTATGCATCACCCATTTGTAAGGGAGTTGGGGGAAAAAAAGCCTTATATTTAATAATTTATATTTTGGCCATATGACTTTTCTCTTTAGGTCTTGAGTTAATGCTTCCTTTTGTTGCCTTCAGTTAAGTATTTTATATTCCATGTGAAAATTTGCACATAGAACATGATACAATTGAGTAATTTACAACTTTGTCTGACTTCAAATACTATTGTGTTTGTTTGGAACTTGGACTCAAGTTTACTATTTGGAGCTTCATAAATTTAAGCTTTGGTTTAGGGAATTTCAATTGTCTCCTCCCAAATATGGTGTTTCTTTCTTTGGCAACTCAATCAACAAAGGACGGTGGAATTTAATTATATGCTTTGCTTTTTTGGCTCCAGTTGTCTTTATTGACAATTAGACAGAAAAGAGGCAGAGAGAGAAAGTGGGAAATACATGCAGCAAATGTCTCAAGAGCAAGAAACTGATCTTCTGGCTGAATTTAAGCTTACTCAGTGTACTTATCTCACAAGATTTATTTTTATTTTATATTACACAGATAATAAGCTTGCTATTTAAGCTGTCAGCAGAACTTACAATAAAAAGAAAACTTTACTAAACAGACAAATGCAAACGTTTTACCTCGATTTGCATCTTGAGGTGGGTCTTAAAGTGGGAGAGCAGCGTAAGGAAGATGGAGAGAGAGAGCTCAAAGACTTCAGGCACAGAGGAGACGCCGTTCTTGGACAGCGCCACGCACAAATACTGCTTGATGGCGTTTATGAACATCTCGTTGGTCTTGAAGATGGGCCCAGCATTCTGCAGGATGGACAGCAGAAGCTGCAGAGACAACACCTTCGATCGCAGCTCGTGGGACCTGAGGCAGTCACATGAAGACAATTTGTTAGTCTTTATGTTTATTTGAACGATTTTGAAACTCAAACTGTTTAGCAGAATAAAAATGTACATTCAGGAGTTTATACAACTGCTTAGTTTGTAGTAATCTGAGTCAGTTTAACATGTAGGTCAGATGATTCAGCAGCGCTCCATGAGATGTTACCTCAGATGATGTTTTATAACCTAAATCTGATTTGAGATTCTCCACAGCTTCGTTCCCAATGTTTCTACTGTGTTCTTGGGTCTTTATAATGAAAAACAATGTCCTTGAAAGGAACTTACAACTAATTACATGGAGAGAACTCATGAGGATGTGTGTCTACAGCAGAGAGTCAAAAATCATCAGCAGGATTTAAAGAAAATGCTCTGGGGGTCACAGTCACAGATCGTCTGAATGCACACTATGCTGACTTCAAATGCTCCTTTGCAATGGTTTTCTTTCTTTGTCTGCTTCCCATCTCTGGAAAGCAGTAATACAAAAATAGAGGATCTAGGTGCCAAAACTATAACATCCTTTTACTTTTTAAGCAATTTCTTAGATGAGATCCAACTTAGGTTTTATGATTGCAAGCAATTTTATTGTCAAGAAATAATCTCAATAATTGATTTTTAGTCAAAAATACTAAAAACGAAGCTCTCTTGTAGAGCAGTAATGACTGAAATCTTATAAGAAAGGCTTTTAACAGCATTTATGTTGGTATGTAGCAATGGAAAGCATCCGTAGTGTTTAAAAAAAATAGATGCAATCTTCAGATTCTCGCTATGAATTTAGCCGCCAAATGGCCTTGGAAATGAAAATCAATTTGGAGAACAAAGCAGAAAAGCTGAAAAGGAAGAAAAAAAAACTGAATAAGAGTAATTTGAGCAAACTCTTATTGAAAGGTGGGGTATGGCAGCATTTAGAGTTGAGAACAGAAGATCAGATGTGTCAATGGTGATCGTAGATGCGGATCCAAGGTAATTTGCTCTGGTTAAGCTGCAGACATTTCACATGTTCAGTGTGCATCAAGTTATTTAGGTGTGACGGAGTGAAATAAACCTTTCTGGGAAAGATTTCAGTCTGATCCAGACACAGCATGTCAGCCTTGGCGAAACGCTCCGTTATACCAGAACTGTATCCAAAGCCATTCAAAAAGCAGCTTGGATAACATTTCTTTGACACAAATTTGTTGAAATTGAGAATAAATTGGTAGAAAAACAGTGAACAAATAGGAGAGAGTCAGAATGCAGTTTTAGGTAGAAGCTTGAGGCAGAAAATCCTAATTCTAGGAAGGTGCAGCTATTCGTTCCATCACATTTCCTCTGAGGGAAGCGTGGTCAGAGGAAATATTAAATTGGAGCAAAACAAAATAAATAAATAATTCAGTTTGCATTTGTGGTGCTTTGAAAAGTAAAGAGGAAGGATGAAAAGGGCTCCAGTGTTTCATGACACAAGGAAGTGATTCAGAAAATTCTGATTGATGTCTCATTGCCTCCATAACCAATGGAAACCAATGAAAAAAAAACACCACAATCGGAGCAATCCTCATTTTAAACCATGATTCATGATGTCTGTAGTCAGACCTGCAGCTTAGAGGAAGGATAAAAAAAACCAAGGCATTAAAAGGCCTTTTCATGAAGCCTTCGCTCGGAATAAAAATCACAAAAAGTCCAACTCTCAGGTTTTAACCAATTTAGAGTAAAACTTGGCAATTAGATGTTAAATCCAACAACTAAATGAACTGGGAGTCTATTAGATGTTGATTAATTAAATGGTTACACAAATCAAGAAAGTATAGAAGAGAAAATGCACATCTAACAAAGCAAACACTTCTGTGCTGTAGAAAATTCTTACAAGGACTGTTAACCGTAAATGCCTAAAAAAAAACAAGAAACTCTTACTTTGGATCAGGCGGTCCGTCTGATAGTGGTTTCATCGACAGTTTGCAGAGAGAGCGAAAGACAAGAAAAGCGTCCTTCTGGAGGATGTGGGAGAACTTAGCACCTGGCGGCTGGCCAGCTGCTGCTCCCGATTCCTGAAGGAGCAGAAAAACAAGCAAGTTAAAGAGCAACTTTAGAGCTTTCATCTTCCAGATTATTTAACATCAACATTATGCAAATGTTAAAGTGATAAGATTTGCTTGATCGTATTCACACCTCAGAGTAATTATGCTGACTTGCAGAGGTCATTCAGAGCTGGATGCTACATTTCAAATCTTTCACTTTTTTCACAACAGTGCTTCTTTTTGCAACTTTTCAATAAATGCTGAATTTTAGGTGGACAGAGGTCACTGCTTGATTTATACTAAGATTAATTTACAAACCAATTCCCTTTATTAATTAGGCAACCTGGGAGGGCAATTGGCTACACCAAATTATATTTAAGGGCATCAGAGATTAGGGAGCTAAATAGAGATGCAAACCACATTTTTGTAATGATTTTGTAGTTGCTAAAAACTTATATAAACTAAGCGTTTCTCGATTTAACACTAATAACATCTTGATTAAAAAATGTATGATGACATTCTACAGGACATAATAAGAAAACCTCAGTGCATTTTAGAAAAACAAACAAAAAATTGGGTCATAAAAGTTCAGCTGCTGTGAAAATTTTTATTTTAAGGACCTTTTATTTCTTGGTAGATGAACATAAAGCCTCTGCATATGATGCTCCGGCTCCATCACCTTTTTACTCTATTTTCTTTCATTCATTCAGTAAGAAGGGAGCAGGACGATTCTTTATTCATGAAGCAAACGTATCAGATTCCTCTGATCAGCTGCAGGAGAAATTACCGCACACACCTGTTTGCCAGTGTAAAAAAAAAAACAGTCCAGAGTCCGGCTGTGTCAAACGTGACCTTTGGCTTCACAACAGATGAACGGGAAGCGCCAGAGGAGATTTCAGACACATTCAGATGTTGCCAGACTGAGGACAAGGTTTTAGGAAGTGAAATTTACACCCGTCATAGTGTAAATTTAACACTAGTGTGAACTACACAAGGAACTTCAGGTTAACCTAATAACTTACTTCTTTGGTTGATCATCACCTATTTATTAACTAAAGCAGGTAGAGTTTATGGTAAGCCATTTAAGTTTGTGTTTTTCACTGCAGTATTTTCACAGGTATAGATTAGACAACTTCAAGCAGCAGACAGTAAGCTCTATTACGACTGGTTTTAAACTACTGACAATCCCTATTCTCAAGGCAGATCTTATGAAATTTATACTTTTATGACAACAAACATCATATTGGATAACTAACAAGAGTGTTTATTTCTATAAAGACAATGACTCGGTTCTGGAAGAACAGAACATCCAGATGCATTTCTTCTGACAGAGCTTTAAAGCAGCAAGGGGCAAAGGTGCCTTAATTCAAAAAATAATTAAAAAAATAAATAATTATTGAAATGCTTCAGATGCCATAAATGACAGCGTAATACCCTGGACTTTGCCGTTTTGTCAAAAGGGTCAGTGAAGAAGCAATGACTGAACAAATGTGCAACTTAAAGAAATTTCAACACCTAGCTCAGTTTATAAGGTCCAACACTCTGTGTCTTTACTTCCTCACCTGAGTGTCGGTGGAGGAGACGGATAATCTGTCGTCAGGCAACGAGGGCGTAAAGCTAGCAGAAATAGGCGTGCCGGGAATGCCGTTTGCATGGACGTGCTCGCTGTCGCTCCCAACTGTTCCCTCGTCCTCCATCGAGCTCTGGGTGCCTTCAGTCGCTGCCTCGGCCGGCGGGGACTCCTCTGGCTCACCCTCGCCGGTTGACTCCTTGGTGTCGGAGCAGAGATTCGCTGGGTCCAGGCAGTGGCCTGCAGACACAATAAGCAGAGGAGGAATGGATTGATAATCTCATCTGTAAACATGCTTCAGGAGAAAATAGACTTGACTAAGCCAGATTGATAATTTCACTTAATATTGAGCCACATCGTTTGAAATTATGAATAAAGCGTGTCTCACCTCCAGCAGCCACAGTGTTGACTACTTCCTGCAGAATGCTCTGGACAATTTCCTGGGCTTTCTCCTCGTAGTTAGGCGCTTCCTCATCCTCTTCTTCACCCGCTTCTTTATGCTGTTTGGATGCTGCATCTGCAGAACACAATTACAATTAGGATGTGATTTTAACACTATTTTGCAGAAATAAATAAATGCATAAATGAAAATGAATTCAATCACTGTATTTAACATGGGTACTTTCAGTGAGGAAGCTGAATGTTTTTATAGGTTCATTCTGCTCATTTTCATAAAGTAAATCTCTAAACAAAAGCAAACAAAAAAAATCATGTTTGAGTTACAAAGAAACTCATTTGATAATATCCTTACTGATCCCTATATATATATATATATATATATATATATATATATATATATATATATATATATATATATATATATATATATATATATATATATATATATAGATATATATATAAAAAGAGAGAGAGAGAGAGAGAGAGAGAGATGTGGAAAATTATGAAATAAATATAAATATCTGGTGTTAAGAACAGAAACATTTTAAGACAATTCTGATCCGTTTTTCTGTATCGAAACAGTTTCAGGTGATACTAAACCTCAGATATTGGATTAGTACGACCCTAGGTTAATTGTACATTTTAAATAACAGGTTGAATGATTTTGTTGTGAACTGTAATAAGAGCCTACTTAATCCAAAAAATCTAATTAATTTGTGCATTTCTTCCAGATTAAATCTACAGTAAAGTTCGCAGTCTTATTCTCAGTTACGTGGGGACTCCATGGGCGGTGACTCACTTTGTACTGCTGCGGTGGCTTGGTCTGCCTCCGTCTGCTCGTTCTCAGCCACGCAAAACTCTGAACCGTTTTCAGGATCCGGGTTCTCGTCGGGCGCAGGCTGCTCCCCCTGCTCCCCAGACGCAGACCTGCTGCTGCTGGACTCCGGTGCCGGCGTGGAAGGGGTGGACGGCGTGGAGGGGGTGGCGATGCTGGGGGTCGCTGGGCTGACGGGGCCGTTGGCCTCCTGAGTGGGGGCCTTGTTGGGTGCGTGAACGTAAGTCTGGAGCTGGGGGGATTCTGGCTCAGTGTGCTGGGCTACAGGGGATTGTTGTCGGTGCCGCTCTCTCTCCAGCTGTTTGGCTTCCTGTAGCTGACAGAGGGATGGGAGACAGACGCAGGCCAAAAAACAAAACAAAAAAAACACACAGATGGAGAAGAAAAATGGTTATTAGAAAGCAGCAGGGATTAGAAACATAAGTAAGAAAACATTGGTTAATATCAACCCGTCTGCCTTTCCTGTGAGGAAACTGAGCTCACAGCTCGGCTATAAGACAATTTGTTCCCTCCCCAATATACATTTAGTGTGTCAGCATACATCTGCTGTGTGTCCGAGTGGGAATGCACATAAATACGCTGAGAGAAAAACGGCATGCTACTCAAACAGCAATGAGACAAACATTGTGAATCACTTCATGCTGGCCGGTGTGTGTCGAGTCCATTTAAGTTTGCTGCTGGCAGAAAGCATTTCTAATGGAAAAGGACTAAAATATACGGCTGTGTCACGCCCGCTTCTTTCAGAGCAGACTGCCTGCTGGACACGGCGACATTTGGCTTTTTTAACAATGTGTTTTAAACTGGATTCCAAAAAAAGCCTTGGTAGATAAAAGTAATCTTTTCATTAATAAATTGTTTCTTCTGACTGGAAGTAGAATCACCATTTACTCAGGGGACTTTTGGGATAACAATAAAAAAAAGTATTTTAAACTATGAGGGTTTAGGCTATAATGCATAGTTTTTAAAGCCCCAAGATGACAAATACTGATCAATAAATAAAATTTACACATCATCAAACAGCTTCCTTCCATAAACCAGTTACATAAAGAAGTGTAATTGTATCTTTAAAAAGAATGCAATACAGTGACACTAATGTTGATATTTAGTGATCAGTTTTTGTTTTTTCTGATTGCATGCTTCTCCATCCCTGTTGTAGACTTAAACTGACAACAAAAAGTTTGTAGAGGGACATGCAGATTAGGGTGATGGCAAGGAAGCTTTCCAAACTAATAAACTCGGATCTCATCACCAAAGATAAATAGGTTGAGAACCGATTTTTCAATTGAAGCTATACAACTTAAAACAATTTTTTTTCTAATGTTATGAACATTTTACAATGTTTTGTTGTATTTTGAGATGCCGGTCTCATCACCCATCAGAAACTAACTTCCTTTTTGAATGGCAATAATACTAACGCCAAATCTGCTGGGGTCTGTGCTGTTTGACATGCCATCACATTAGCATAAAAAACAGAACTTTCATTATAGAGAAAAAACAACACTAACAAGCAGTACAAGTTTCCTCAGCCAACCTAAAATACTAGCTTTGCAATCCTAGAGTGTTTGTAGATTTCCAGAAACTAAAAGATTGAAAAGAAAATCACACATGTAGAGTAGACAGAGTCTGGGAAAAAAAGTGACACTTTCACAAATTCACAATAAAACGGCATGACTTAAAGCTCCAGTCGGACATTTACATACACTGACCATGGGTATGCCAGGCTTTAACCTGTGTAATTATTTTGGGCTTTGGACAAAATCCTAACTTTCAAAGAATTGATGGAAATACCGAACAGTGAGCCCAAGCAATGTCAGTTAATAATAATGCAGAGTGACTGCTGCTGTGACAGATGTCTGATTATATTTCTCTCCTACCAAGCCTTGAGCACTTCCACAGCGTTTGCTTTTCTCGCTCTTTTTCTCCAATCATGAGGTGGTAACATTAACCTGATGTCTACTCATTGATCCAATGATGTTGCCATCAGATCTTTCCAACATAATTCAGCTGTGGGAACACTTCCACCGTTCAGTGATGGGGGCTGCCATCGACATTTCATATCGAGCTTGCACAGCGTGACATGCTCAAGTTTTGTTAGATATTTGATGCTGTGTGCCGCATTTCATCTTCATTTTCAGCCCTGAAGGATATATTGCATCTGTTCTTTTTTAGGGTGGGATGAGATAATAAAACTTCAGAGTATTAATTGCTCTTACATTGTAGGGCAGCACAGCATTAGGAAACCTGAAGTGTTGCAGCTGAACGTTTCCATTTGTAATCAAGACATCTCCAAAGCTTCCATTGGTTTTATGCACCTTTGTCACCAAGATCTAAATCTGATGTTAACATAGATCAATCCATCCAAGTGGCCAAATATGTTAGCAAAAAGCAGAGTTTGAATGCATGACTCTAAAGTCGAATGTTTTACCAAATATTGCCATGAAATTACGGTGCAATATGCAATATAAATAAAATAAAACTGCAAATGCAATCATTTTTAAAGTTCCAATGATGTGTACATTTCTGTTTCTTGGAAACCAATTAAGTCAATATTTGTCCAATATAAATTTAAAGGCCTAAGTCATTCATGCCCATTATGAGTGTATGCACAAATCTGACCAGGAGGTTAAATGGAAATAACAGGAAATATCTGGTGGGAAAACAGAGACTGGGCACACATACAGATTTTTAATTTACTAATTTACAACAAAAATCTCAAAAAAGCTCCTCACACAATCTAATTTTAATTGGGCTAATGCTTTTTAAGTTTGAACACCACACCTCTAGCTGCTCCATCCTAATTAAACAGAACTGTCGCTACTGTCACATCAAAACCTCACTAAATTAATTCAATGATGCAGCCTTTCTAAATAAGCGATTAGCATCGAACGGGAGCAGACAAACGTACCGCAGGGGACAGACGAGGCAGCGCAAACAAACTAAGCTCATTATTTAAATGCCACCTCAGTCGGATAGTGAAGGCTGTGCGAGACCAATGCTGCATGTGTGTTTGTGTGTGAACACACCATGCTGAGCTGCAGCCAGTGGGATGCATCTACACACAAATACAGAAAGTTGATCTCCTGTGCTGCACTACAGGGGCAGAGACAATACTTAAAAGTCTGCCTTGTCTCTCCATTGCCGCTTTTACTATTCCGTCTGTGTCTGACTCATTACCAGTCACATATGCTACACATAAAAAAAATAAGTTCACCACTTCCTGGTGCAATTAAAAACCAATATGTTGTGTAGAAGTAAGATGAGCGAGAGAGGCCACAGCAAGCATTAATGTGGAAAGAGTGTGCAGCATTCGTGTGCAGTGCTGGAGGAAAGGAAGAGAACGAATGAGTGCACGAATGGATAAAGGGGGGAAAACAAAAAGGAAGCTGAATGCGCAAACACAGATGCACAGGAAAGAGTTGAAAGAGTTCTGATCAGGCAATGTCACGGGCAGTCCTGCACGCTTTTACCTGGCGGTCACGCTTTCTGGAGGCCAGAGACCAAGATAGCTTGTGATTTGTAAGCTATGTGTCCAAAAAGGGGGGAGGGAGGCAGGTGAGGAGGGGAGAGGTGTCATTCAAAAAGATAAAGATGAGATTAGAGTAAGCTTTTGTTTTTTTGCTAATATGATAATACAGGTGCATCTCAAAATATCTGAATATGATTGAAAAGTAAATTAATTTGAATAATTAAAAAGGGCCCTAGAATATTATATACCGGTAGCTGTAAATAAATAGCATTTATTTGTGTCAATGCTGATGATTATGGTTTAAATCCAATGAAACTCAAAATTCAGACCAATAAACATATTTCTAAAAAACCGCCATGCACTTTACAGTAAATGCTGTCAATACCTGGTCAGGTCTGTATATGCACAAATTACTGCATCAACTCGGCGCGTCATGGATGTGTTCAGCCTGTGCTTCCCTGAGCAACATTTACATACTTTTTCTCCTTTGCTCAATTAAGGCACTTGTGTGGGTGGGTGTGTGTGTGAAGCTTCGACTCCCACCACAGGCCACAGCACGAGAATCTCCCCTTAACTCTTCAAAATCCTTGTACGACTTCAGTTTTCTTTGCTGCTAGTGCAACTTTTTCTGACATACTTTTTCCTTCCACTCAATTTTCCATCAATATTCTTCCATACAGCACTCTGAGCAGCCAGCTTCTTTAAAAAAGAAAAAGACATTTTGTGGCACATCTTCAACGTGGAAGATACAAAATGAAAGTCGGCTTGACAACTGTTAAGTCTCCAACATTTAATTAATTATGTGTAATTAATTTATTTCAATTACTAAAATAAATTTGCTTTGCAATGATACTCTAATTTACAGAGATGCACCTGTATTATAATCCAAACTTATTTAAATCCTTATACAGCATGGCGTCTACCTATGAATAAACTTCTACAACTCATTTCAACTTAAAAATAGCAATTTTCAGAGACTGTGACTCAAGAGAGATGCTGTGTGTTGACAGAAACACAACAATAAGGTTTTTTTAGTCTTTCTAGAGCATTTGAACGTACTGCTTGGTTCTCCATGCGTGCAAAGATGACGTTGAGCATCTGCGTGAGCGTGGCCTTCGCCGTTGTCTGGTTGATGAGGTTCTTGCTCGCCAGGTAGATGTTATAACAGGTGCGGACGGCTTGCAATACGGTGCCTTCGTGGATTTCTATGTGCTGGGAGGTGACTGCTGTCAGCAGAGCCTACAGTGGAAAAGGAAAGACAGGAAGTGTGAGCTGAACTGAAATCTTTGATAGCCTGTCTGATACATTTCAAGTATGTGTTTCCAGTATTCTGCAGCATGTAAAGCAACATGAAGAGTGGCATAGTGGAAACATCAAACTGCAGATGTAACACATACGCTTTCAAAAGACAAAAAAAAAAAAAAAAAAAAAACCAAACAAACTGTAAGCATTTAGATCTATTCTGTTTATTAAAACAGAAGCTGCCTCTCTAATTTGTAGAGGCAATATGACAAATTATATATATTTGATATCCAAAGAAACAGTGAAATGTGCTGAGTCACCCAAATATAAATCTCAAATACAACAGTCTTTGTGAAAAGGAAGACATGTTTCATGTCCTCCAGGTTGTGCAATGACAAAACTAGCTTAAAATTTGCTGTTGACTTTTAGCGAAAGAAACTCAGTTTGCACAATCTGAACAGCTCAGCTCTGTCCACGAGTTTGAGTGTCTGCGTAATGAACCGAGATGATGGAGAGTAAAACGATGGAACCTTAATAATCTGTAGCTGCACGCCTTCGTCGGTCTGCGGCCCCTGAAAACACGCGCAGATGGTCTCGATGATCCTGTCGATGAGCTTCTTTCCTGGTGCTGTGCTGTCTGGAGCGCTGCCCGTCAGGTGGCCGTACGCTATCAGCTTCTGCAAGTCACAGAAACACACTGATATGTAAAAGCATTAGCAGCACAGTTTGATAAACCTCAGAGCAGGCCTTGATGGTCTTCATTGTTTTGACATCTACTGTAAGGAATAAATAAATAAATAATACCTGAACCCCATTTTTGTTTTAAATTGTTGTCCAGGTAGAACTCAATGTGTCCACGTTTTAAGGTGGTCCTCCGTTATTATATCCACTTTATGCGTTGCACCGGTGGCAGCAAGGCGATGAAGGTTCATAGTGTATTCTTGTCTGTGAATGCCTGCATACCTTAGTTATTCTTTAACATCCTACTGTAATTAATTTAATCGACAAAATTGGGTGTCTTACTCAAAAAATGATTAGTAAGCACATTAAAACTGGTTTTGGCAGCTTTGAAACAGGCTAATAACAAGCCTCTGGATGGGGCCAGCTATCAACCCTGTTGAAAATTTATGGATGTCCTGAGAAGTAGACATATTCAGCCTCAGCACTTCCTCCGTATCTTTCTGCACAGTGTGCCAAAAATGGTTAATTGAAGGCCAGTCCTCATAAATATGACAGTGATCAGCGTTACTTGCTGAACAGTCTCCCACATTTAGCAAACTACTTGGCCAAATTTTCTTCCCAGGTAATTATCTATTTTTTAACATTACCTTCACACCCAATCTTTCGATAATTTCACTGTTTATCCCACATGGCTTTAATATGTATTATTTAATTATCTTCGAGATCAGCTTCTAACTGCAATTTATTTTTGTATTCAGGCCTAGATAATGCCTCCGTTTCCCTATTTTGTAATTTCCTCCATTAAGGCCTTATCCAAAGGTAGCTATTAAAATCCTAGTTTAGCAGACCTTATTGGTCCTTCAGTTGTTTCAAGCCCTTTATTTCTTTCCAACTCGGCAACTCCAACAGCATGTTTGAGTCTGTCCCAAGACATGAACCTTCTGTCTGATTTGCTTGTCAGAAAGATTAATCCTATGCTATCCATTGCAAGACTCTGTGAAACATCAAGGTTTTATTTTGCAAGCAAACACAAAAGACAAATACCAAATTGGGGATTTTGATCTTTTTCCGAGTGGAATCCTAGATAATCATCATGGTTTAGAGGACCTCTTAGCACTGACCTGTAAACAGTCGAGTGAGGTGATGACGATGCGAGGACATTTTGATTGACATGCTAGCTCGAACGGCAAGAAGTACTTGTCGGCCTCGATGAAGTTTGTCTTGGATTTGATGGGTGGTAACGTGCTGGAGCCAGATTTGCCGTCTTCACTTGGTGGACTAGGAGAGGAAAGAAAAGAGTAAATACAAGGGGGTGGAGGGGGAAACATAGATCACTCAGTTCAATCTGTCAACTTGAGACAAGAAGAAGGGTTCAAAATCAGTCTGACACCCTCGCACTTCTCTTGACATCCATGCATGGCTAACAGAGCATGAAAAATTAAGTGCCAGGGATGTTATGTTTCACCATACAGAAGCACTGCTTTCTGTTTCAACGCCGCAGCAGGATGCTAAGCATGGCCTTTTGGTAATTTGGATTTAGATTGACACTATGTGTTTATGATGCTAAATATTTTGCTTCTGAAATTTGAAAGAGCAGCAACACAGATAAAGACAAGGGCTGCTGGTTTCCCAGACACTGCTGCCACACCCACTGCACAAGCTGGAGAAAGAGGAAAAACAGACAACGGGTGATCACTACAGAGGGAGGCTGGGATGGAGGCAGATTGATAAAAAAAAGAGAGGAGGTTACATTGTTTATGTCTTGGCAATGAAAAGAGGTGACTTCAGCCCGATTCAGAGGGACGACCTCACCGAGTGCAGCAGGGCACAATCATAGGGGGCAGGAAAATACGAGGGGAGAGGAGGAATCGAGCATGAGAGCAGGATGAAATTACAATAGTAAAAATTCGGAGTGGTTCAATCATTCCCCTTAGATGTCAGGGTGTTTCTGTACCTGGCCAACATAGACAACAGCTACATGTTGTATATGCAGCTATCAAGACCATAAAAGGTTCACAGTCTGCATCAATGATACATCCTGTTAATTAATACTTTTTCTCGCTGTGGCTTGGTGAATATTTTGCCATCTCCAGATAAAGCTGATGTTCAAGTTTCAATTCTTTGTGCCAGCCAGAGATGCCTGGCTGCTGACTGTGCATTTTCCTTTGCTTACTCAGCTTATTTTAAGTGAATAAATGTTAGAAATCCTTTCAGTTTGGGACTTTTAGATTCACTAGAGGAAAAGTGTAAAATAAACTTGAATTGTGATTCTAGCGATCTGAGAGGAAATCTCCTTGCTGGACTATTTTCACATTTCAGAACACACATCATCTGACACGAGACATAGATTATTTAACATATTATGAGGTATAACAGCAGGTAATAATAAAGCATCTAGAAGCACAATAAGCTGCTAAGCAATATATTTTGTACAAGCGAAGAAATACAGTTCAGGGTAAATCAATTTTAGCTACTGGAGGGACATTATAGAAAATAGAGTGAGAATTAGTTTTCCTGTGATACCAATGCAACTACAATAGAAATAAAGTTTTTTTTGTTTTGTGAATAAATATTTTTGTGGTTTTTGATTGCTTGTTTTATTTTTCGTCATATTCTTTGAGAAAAGTGCTGAATAAACTTTACTAATATCAATCTTAACCCCACATAGCAAAGAGCAACAGATTTTAAACTTCTGTGTATCAGTAAACACCAATCTGCTTCATAAACATACAGTGAGTAATGTCATTTCCTATCAAAGAAAAAAATAGTCAGGCTCTCTTTGTGATTTCATTCAAGCAGCTGTGATCAGTGGTCTGCCTCCTGCAAAGCGGGCTGCAGGTTGTCAACAACCTGCCGTATGGCGAGGATATTTAAACGTTGAGAAGCTTTCTATTAAGAAACCAGACCAACCTTACTCTGGCTTTCCAGTAACAGCGATCTATAATCCCATTTAAGAGCACCAACACTGGAAGCGTTTACTTTTTGGGCTGAAAACAATCTGGTCTGTTGCATCATATGGTTTCACTATAGATAGGCGAAAAATACTTCAATTTGGGGGGAAAAAATTAATAAAAAGATAACTCATGTATTGAAAACTCAAGAGTGAGTTTCAGTGCTTTTTTATTGCCAAAATATTTTTCTTAAAACCAGGGAAGTTGTTTTTTTTCTGTCATGCATTAGCAAAAAGGGCCGTGCTGGGAAACCGGCGGACTGCAGGCTGGTGAAACGAGCAAATAGTCCAACAAATGAACCGGCTGATATGAGCTTGTTGTACTCGTTTCCCTCAATGAAGAAAAATAAAAATGATATTCTACACTAAGCACTTGAAAAATTTAATAAAATTCAGTAGCTCCTTATTCTATATTTTGTCCTGAACTATACAAGTAATTGTTACATTTTTAACTATAATAAATTTGCAGGCTTGGGTACCATTATTGCTTTTGTTTTTTAAAGCAAATCCTTATTCATATTACTTTTAGTTTGACATTTTTTGTGTAAAGACAGTTATGTTATGACAAACAAGATATTTTACCTTTATTTGCAACCAATAACTTGTATTAATTGACACTTCTCAACTGAAATTGGAAGATTGAGGATATTAAACAAATTAAATTTAATTCTGTACCCAACACTTCCTTATTGAAGGTCTGAGATATGATGATGTTTTGAACCATTTAATAAAAAATTCAAAGGAAGAAAAAATTGTGATAAAAACAGCGCACAAGCAAAAGCAATAAGAGAAACTTTATTTTGATTTTTAGCCCAAATAATCAATAATTCATAGAAATACACATACATTCTATCATCCTGTGTGTACTGAAACTATATACCAGAGCTTTCCTTTTTAAATTGAATTATTTTGAATTAATTTGATATTCTAATTTATTTAGATCCAATTCTACGCACCAAGAAAAGTACACTTGAACTAGCAGGACTGAGGCCAAAAGCAGCAGCTTTTCTGCAAATGGGGTGAGACCTTCCACATGTTTATTCCATCCGACTTCAACTGTGAAAATTTGGTGAAACCTGGAGGATTAGTGGATGACACGGAGCGTATTGGGGACAAAAATCAAGGGAGAAATGGTGTGTCAGAAGGGAGAAAAAAAATTAAAGGTTGGGAAAAAAAACTTGGCAGGGAGAGCAGATGATGTGGGGGCTGCATTACATTCCAGGGTCGATGTTACTTAGCAATTCCTTTCAGGAGCAAAGCACAAATAAATACAGGCCAAAAAACCCATCGGCAATAGGCAGGGGTTCATAAAGGAAACTAATAATGACCAAACAAAGGGGTTATTGGGAAAAAAGCCCAGAGAAAAGAACCAAATCAGTGGGGGCAGAGCAACAAATGCCTGGTCACACACACAGAGCATTATGATCCCCTTTACAAGCCTGAACAATGAAGAACAGCAACAGAGAGGCTTGCAAATGAGCCATGAATGCAGCACCTAGTCAAGCACAAATAAACAGAAAATCCATCAAATGACCAAAGGCTTACCTTAACTTCTCTGATTCCGCCTTAATTTCCTCTGAAAGAGAAGAAAAGAAAAAGTAGAACTTAATCATATTGCAACATTTAACTAAAAGGTAGCTTTTTTTTGTAAAACATAAACTTTCTCTGAGGTAAAACAATAGAAAAAACACATTTTGATGCACAAATTAAAGTTAGTAAATGCCATGTAGCTGTCAAGATGTCTCATTTACAACACCACGACAGGCAGGACCCATTCTACCCCCAGAACCTTGATAATATATCGCCTCAGCAGCTGCACAGTGCCAAAAATACAATCATTATTCATTCTGCATCATGTCTCAGCGATGGGCCAACGTTGTGTTTATTTCACAGATCTTCAGGCAGCAAAGGAATTGAATGAAGTCACTGAAAACTGCGAAAACAGATATAGAAGAGCAGAAAGCCACACAAAGGGAAGGATGAGAGAGAGGGAAAGAGACAAAAATAGAAAGCTGATTGGTACTAGACATTAAAGGGGCCTTCAGCTATAGAGTGTTTAAAAGCACGGATACAATTGGCTGCGTTCTCACAGAATTGCACCTGCCTGTGGTTGCTGGGAAAACCTTGGTCACAATTATTTCACTGCTGCAAGGCTAACAGTCTTTTCAGTGGACTCTATTTGGAGACAATATTTTAGCTTTTAACATCTTGTGGAAATAAATTAAAGCTGGTTTCAAACATTTTTCACAGCAATTAACTTTGTGTTTGTGGGTCAGCCACGAAAAGAAGAGGTTGCGATCTGGAGCTGTGCCAAATTCATTACATACAGTCATAACCAAAAAATGGACTGAATTGGACAGACTCTTGGGTCTGATCTCTCCACTTTTAGTTTTGCATTAAGTATGTTCCCTAAAATATCCAAAATAATATAATTAAAATCAGTATAGTTACTAAATAATCCATCTGAATCTCAGATTGTGATTTAGGGATGAAATTTCATCAGAAATTAAATATTTATAGTCAGAAGCTATCCAAAAAGTCGGAGTGTTTGTGCATATAAAGTTCTTAAAGGAGTCCTTCACCTTTAAGAAAATTTGTCTAAATCCTTTTATGTGAGTCATTTACTTATGGAGGCGATAAATAATGAAACTGATAAACGTATATTCATGGGATTTAAAACATTTGACTGATCAATCTGAGAATATTTTACCCTGAACATTTACTGCTGCTGAAGTAAAAGAAAGCATTGGAACCAAAACAAATTACTTCCTCTACAGCTGACAGACTAGCAAGTCAGTGTTTATGAGGCTTAATGGAGACAAACAAGAACAGTGAGATGAGAGATACAAAATGTGAAGATGAAGAGATTTAGTAGCGGATGTGCTAAATCCTAACAGGAATAACAAAACAACAGTTTTTTGGACTTCATAATGTTCTTTCCTGTTGAACATTTGCTCAGGCTGAATAGCTGATGAAGCCAGAAGTGTCATGTAAAAGTCTCAAGGTATCCACAGCATTTGATTACCCAGTAGTCTAAAAAAGATGATGAAGCTTGGAGGGAAACTAAAATGCATGGCAAGTTACAATTATGAGTAGAGTAAAAATAAAATAAACATGTTTCCATCACATCTTACTACTGTTGACGCGACGAGTGGCAATGTTGAAAAGTGGGAAGTTGGAAGTTCTTAGTTTCTAACAGCATTTTGAAGCAAGCCACCTTCCTATGATGTTGTATCGATGCACTTTTATGGATACAGGTACAAGTGCACACTGTATCCGACAGGTACCTGATGCCTCATGCCATCTTTCTCACTTTAGCGTGTCACTTCAACAGAAAATATTTTAGAGCTCCATGAGGAACGAGTAAAGCCGTTAAACCTTGAATCTTCTCATTAGTATGTTGCTTTCCCATTTTACCCTGACTTTGACCCAGATTCCAACATTAGATGATGGTGATACATCAAATGAGTGGAAAAGTCAATAGGGCAAACGCCCGTTTACTCTGGAGTAATTTTAGGCTTTCCCTCAATTATTGGTGGGCGATTACATGTGGAGAGCTCCTTTTTCTGAGCTGCACTGCAACTTCGAAAGACAGGGCTTGTATTAAGCAGCAGTATCCACGCAATCCTCACTGACCACAGTTAATCCGGACACTTCAGCATGAGCCCATATGCCTTTAGGTTGTCATCTAAATACAGCACTAAAGCTGCCTCATGCTGTCTCTGCTGTGTTGTTCAGTGAATGCAATTTCCAGGCAAGGGAAGGGTAGTGAAGAAGGAGAAAAGAAGAGATGGTAATAGCTGGGATAACTAGAAAATGATCACATATTTCAGTCCAGCCTAGAGTATTAACAGGCCCCCAATGGGGAAAGAAAACATTTCCTGAATTTCAGAAATGAGTCATTTCAATCAGCAAGACTGAGATGGAAACCTTTTTCACTTCTAGCCACATATATAACCAAATCTGTTTATTTTATTATAACCTCAGTGGCAGATGTATTAAAGCCAACACACCAGCAAACTTCCCTCAGAAACTAAACAAAGTCTGATATACGAGCCTGAGACTTCAGGAGGGTCTGTGAAAAATACATGAGATGATCTGCACCTCAGCCTGGAGTCGGCTTGGACAAAATATCCAATTGCCAGGATTACAGCGGACAGCTGTAATATAGCGTTTAACTGGAAAAAGAGGAATGAAAAACACGAGATAAGAAGATTATCAGTTGCATGTCTTTGTTAAGATGAACGAATCCCTATTAGATGACTAACAATACTGAGTAATAAAAGCATGACAACCTCCAAGCTTAAACAGACAACTGGGTGGCGAGTATAGCGCCTCGACATCTCATACAGAGAGGGAAAAAACACAGCAACATCACAGTCTTTCCTCTCAACCTGATGGGTTTCTACCCTGCCCTGTCTAATATGTGTTTCAATAGGGACTTATGAATGATCCCCCTTCACCAAGCTTACTGTGAGCTACAAACAAAAGCTGATCAGAGTCTTAGATATCAGCAGCACAAACGCACAGTCAGCCTCTTGGCATGCAAATACACACCTGTAATAGATAAAGGTGGCGAATTAGCACTAAAACTGAGCCAAAGGTTAGAAGTTGGATTCAAGGAGAATCGGTGGTTAAACTCCAAAGCTAAACATTGGTTAAGACTAGTATATGAACTTCTGCTCCTGGATTCACATTTTGAGCCATTTATACTTGCTTGTTTGTGCCAGTGAGTGAATGCAAACAAGATCTGAAGAAATGGTGGGCGTTAATATTCATGGAGTCTTCGTCAAACAAACACAGTGCAAGACACGTTATTTGTAACGTTACAACCATAAATTTCCATCCATTTAAAATTTTTTGAAGAAAGGGCAAAACAATGTCACATTTATAAAAAACAGTCATCCGATCTGTCTCAAGCTAAAGGCTAATACACAGAGCAACAGATAAGGGCTGAACGACTTCAGAAAATATGCAATTCTAGTACCGTTGTTGAAAATTGTTCCGTTGATTCTGATCAGATCACATTTTTCAGACTCTTTATTCACCATAAGACAGTGGTAAAAAAAAAAAAGCCTCTCGTTAGCTTTAGCATCTCAGTCACTGGAGATCTACATCAGGTATGGGCAAATATGGCACTGAATGCATAAAACTTGGAATATTGTAAACACCCAAATATTGCATCCTAATATTTCTTTCTGTGCATTGATATTTCAACATAAATTTTGATTTATAATATTATATGGCTCTAGAATAGCCCAAAACTGCAGATTTAAATTGTGGATTGGAAGCTAAATAATATGTTCTTCTAAAACCCTGATACATGTGGCATGCATTTATATTCAACCATGTTACCCCTAAATAAAGTCTAATGCAACTATATAAAGATTATGGCTTCATATAAGAAAGCATCATCTTCTTATATGAAGATGATGATGCCCTGATGAGATAAAACTCAACTTGAACTTTTTGGAAGTTCAATTTGGAAGAGAATGACGATGCTCCCAGCTTCGGGAGCCGATGCTGGAAGAAAATGTAACAGGCTGGAAAACTTGACACTCAGAGTATTCAAGTTTGATGAGACAAGATGTTATATACACAGCCAGAGCTACAATACTGTGGTTTAGATAAATGTGTTTTCTTTTGATCTTTTACATAAAATCTCAATAAAACTGGAGTTACAAAAGTTTCTAGTTGCAAATATGACAATATGAAAAGGTTTCACAGTTATTATCCTTTTGCAAAGAATTGTAAGAGTAAATCATTTGTCCAGATGGTTTCAGTTACACCTTTTGTTAAGCAACACCACTTCCAATACGAGAAGAAAGGCAGACAGCTTTCATCATGCATCACATCAAAGTGCTCAGAGTGACCTGCTGCAGCCAAGAGCAGTTTAAAGACTTACTCTGGTCTCCCTGCTCCTAAGCCCCACCCTGCCGGAGAGCTGTGACAAAGCATTCTTCAGCCCTCAGAGGGAGCAGTAAAGAAACCTGCAGGGAGTGTCTGCCATGGCTACAACTCCACACAATCACTGACGCTTGACTTACTGGTCCTACACACTCCTCAGGCGTGCTTGGGTTCATGGAATGTGTTGTGTAACATTGGATTATTCAAATGTAATCCCATCTGTCATTTCAGATGACTGCAAGCAGCATCCAGGTTCTGTTTGCATAAAACCGATGGAAATGGGAGTTAAAATTTAAATTGGTTTGTGAAGTTTGGAGCCAAGATGTGAGGTTCTAAAAACTGTTCTGAGAATAATAGTAATCAATTGCTGGTGAAAGGAGATTTCAGCAGGTGGTGAAAAATGAAAAAGTGAAGAAACACAAAGTTACATAAAATCCTGTTTAAAATGAAGAACTGAACCAGGAGCCGGCTCAGCTTGATGTCATGCAAATTTAAAGTTCGGCATCTTTTCTCCTGTAAACAAATCTATAGCTATGACCCTAACCTCCTGTTAACAAATCTAAAATGTCTTAGATGTTCCTGCTGGTTTAACAGCTATGAAAAACACTTTTGAAGATCCTAATTATATTTTAAAGCTACATATTTTACTGCAGACACAAGCATAAGACTGTGAATATTTCAGCCAACAAACAGCACCAGACATGATGTGCCTGTACTAAGACTTTACAACGACACAGCAAAGAATTTTGCTGTGTCGTTTCAAGGAGGTTTTTATCTTTACTTGCAGAACAAAACAAGAAGAGCTCCCTGTGGAGAGAACACAGAGTAAGTTAACATTTAACTGGACATTTGGGGTTCTCAGACTGGTCTGGTTTGTCTTTACTTGTTAATATCTTATCAGATATTTTGTAGCTTAGGGTCTGTTCATACGACAGGTCAGCCAAAATAACAAAACAAGTAGATGAACTGAGAAAAAAAATCTCAGTCTTAAAAATAAAAGTCTTAAAGAAAACATGATATGCTTTGGATTTCCCCACTATGGCCCTAAAAGCAAAGCAGTTTAAATGAGAGATGTAGTACGTGTTCAGGCTGCGGGACATTAGAAGAGGACATTTGTCAAAGCACAGAAGCTGTGTGTCCATTTGCTGCTGCGTCATAATGCAAGAAAAATGAAATATGCATGGGGTGATTTGAGGTTCTGAAACATGGGCTCCATTGCTCACCCTTTATCTGGTTGTGCAGAACACACTCAATCCCATGATATACAAACAATGGCTTTCTGTGGATAACCCAAAGCCATTTACTTAACGAGCTTTAATGTTCCTTGTGTGTGGTTTGGGAGAGGAAGTTGCAGAAACATGAAAGTAATGGATAAAAATTAGAGACTCACTGATCACAGATTTTGTAAAGCTCCACTTGTCTGCACCAATTATATAGATTATTCTAAAATGTTAAAGACACACTTTAACTTTGTTTTCTTTAATTGATAACAGATTTATTGAATATATATATATTTATGAAAGCCATCTCAAAATTTTTATTGCCTGAACATCTACAAATTCAGCAAGATGATCTCGGTTCAGAGACAGAGGTCTATTAATAAAACCTGACTGCAAAGAATAGCATCATCTCTCACTTATTCCGCTATAAAGCCAATTATAGCTCACTGACTTATCTTCTAAACACTTGAGGTAAGCCTCTAGGTGTTAAAGACAATAAATATTATTTATGATATCAAAAATAACTTGATTATCAATTCAATAATTCTGGAGCAGCTTTTCTGTTGTGACTGATCTATAATTATGTAGATTAGAAGAGGAGGTGGAGTTTGATCACCAACTAAGCAGGTAACTACAGATTTTTTTGGATTTGATGAAAAATAATGAGCGCCACTGCTCTCACATACCTTGCATACCACATTCGCACATTGTTGCTACTGAAATAAAGTAACTTGACTAAAATATTGCAGTATTTACTAGTATATAATCTCACAGTGCACAATGAATTTGCTTCACTCACCACAATATGCTGGATGCTTGAAACTGAATAACAGCTTATAATCATCACGTAAAACCAGATGATTAATTGTCTGACTATCCTGGCATAGAACATTAAAACATATTCCCCTGATGGTCAGTTGATATTTTTATGTAAAAACAAACAAACAAGACTGTGACATCATTGACCCAGTCATAAGCAAAAAACTGAATTGCGTAACAATGACTTTAGCAAAGCATTCAGAGGGAAATAAATTAGACAAAATCGAATTATTTTGATATATTTTAGACTCATTGAAATGTTTTTTAATAGGAGACAGTGTGACAGCAGCTTTACAATTAGAGCAAGAAGCCGTTGCTAAATCCAGAGTAGAGCTAAATAAATGTTTCTCATAGGAGTAGTTTGTGGCTCTTAGCATGTACGTGTACAAATTTTCAACCATTTCAAACAGGAAATTAAGTCCTTCTGAACAATGTTGACACCTTCCTATAAAGCAATGATGAGTTGACAAATTTCTACCTTTTCATCTTGGAACAAATGTCAAAAGCTCTCCTGCCTGTCAGTAATTTATTTTTTATCAAGAACACAGGCAAAACGTTTTGTATCAATGGTGGGCATTCAAGTCACAGTTCAAGGTTATCCTCCTTCCACTAAACTGCTGTCAACTCAAGACGAATGAGATTTTTTTTTTTTTGATCCACAATTTATAAAACTGACCGAAGGTTGTTAGCTGAGATTACAAGACATTCATCAAAAGGACTCAAGAAAACAAGGTTAGCTACACCTGGATTAGCTCATCTATTCTAATTAGTTGTTTAATGAAGAGACTTTAGAATAAATCAACTTCAATACTAAATTGTGAAATTCCAGAAGTCCCAGATTTGACATTGAGAATGTAAGTGGGACACTTTTAGTCTACTTTATGGTTGTAAAACTAAGACAGTAAGGGAGCTAACTGTGTGTACAGCAGTGAAATGACAAGCCACACTCAGCAGCACATAGAGCTTTGCTGCCTTTAGCTGTTGGATGAACATCAACTCAATAACCAGATAACAACATATCTATGACACTGCATCACTGCCACGACACACATACTGCAAGAGCACAAATACAAGAAGCTCTCTTGAGAGCTTTACCATTTCATCACTTACGATACAACTGAGGATGCATGGGGATGTGTAGCTGGCAGGAGGCAGCCAGATAAACAGACTCCTCCCTGGAGAAGCTCTCCAACACATAACAGCTCGCAGAAAGAGGACGACGAGTTCAGACAGAGTGAGGACAGTAAAAGGGAGATGGAGACAAGCCCCAGGCTGCCCTCCAAAAAAAAAATTGCTGATGTACCGGTCCCATTACTCTGATCTTTGCTCATGAGAAAAACAAACCTGTCTTCCCATATTTCAAAACATGCAGCCGAATTTCTTGCTTGGTCAATATATAGTGCTTCATGTTCCGTTTTCTAACCCTGGGAAGTCAGTTTAGTATGCAATATTGTTTATTGTTTCAAACAGAAATGCTACAAAAGAAAAAAAAGTGTATTTTCCATCTATGACACATAATGTAGTCAATACTTTGTTGAGGCTACTTGCATAAAGAAATGCATAAACTCAGCATCTTATAGCAGTGTGGGAAGATGCCAAAGTCCTGCTGAAAAATTCATTTAACATCTCTAAACTTGTCAGTAGAAGGTGCATGGCTGTGCCAACTTTGGACTTAATAAAACTCAAACTTCACACTGGACCTCCAGAAGAAACTTGGATTTACAATCCTCTCAAAGCTGCAGGTATCCCTGATGTTTGTGCATATTCCTTACATCACAAAGATAGTCAAGCAGAAGACAACAATTGTAAAGGGGCAAAATAAGTAAGTAATAAGGACCAAGTTTTTTCTCCATTATATTTTGAATATACAATTTCTACTAGACATCAGCAACAACCAAAGTAATTCACAAATAGAGAGCAATCAAACTATTTAAGAAATCAAGACATAGGTAAGAATAATCAAATGTTACTATTGAACAGCTGAAGACATGGATGTAAAAAAGTAATAGAAAGTCAAGAAACAAGCTGAAATCTGTCAGTCTCAAGAAAGTTTTTCTGCTGCTGTGTGCAAATTAAGTTTATAGCATATAAGAAGCCTTACTGCTGAAAACATGCCAACACTAGCAGTTACAGTTAAGAATGCAAGATACATCGCCACCAACATCACCATCGGTTGATATTAGTAATTTTTTGATGTATGGGTTGCAATTCAAAAATTTAATCTTGGCTGATATAAAACTACATTTATTTTCATCTAGTGTTCAATACTTATTTTACAAGCTGTCGATGTGACATGAATGTCTAGCAAAATTGTATTCTTAAGAGTCAAAAAGCAAAGATGCTATATTTCAATTACATAAACTGTAAAAGTGTTTTCATCAGCCAAGCGCTTTTGAAAACATCTAACCACGATGTACATAGATACTCTAATAAAGACCACACCGAGCCTCTTCATTTAGCTTTTCTGAAGAAGCGCTGCAGAGTGTATCCACCTCCACGCTCTAACACATAAATATACATCAGCTGCAATTACAGAGACCTTGATTAAAATCCGACCCGAGATTTTTCCATTGTCCGGGATGAAAGGAAAGGTTGCACAACTCTAATTAAATTTGGTGTGGAAGAAGGAAGTGGTGTCAAAAGGTTGTCCGGGCTGACTAATCGCTTGTGCACTAGTGTATGTGTGTGTATCTGAATCTGTGTGTGTGTGTGTCCCACCAATCCACCACCCTCACTCACGCTTGTATAAGCCTCCGTCTAATCACTAGTCTCACTCCTGTGGCTGCATCAAGGCTTTCATTTTGAAGCCAAAAAGTCCCAAAGCACTTCGCCTCCACACGGCCTTGATTACTCAGCTGTTGATTTTGTAACTGAAATCAATTCAGTTTAATAATCCCATTCTGGTCAAATAATTTAGCACTTTCTGCTCAAATGTTACAACCTACCCTTTCAAGCCTGTGAAAGGGAGCTATTACACTTGATGCACCAGCTGGAGTCAAATAGCCAATGAAATGAAAATAAAAACAGTGTTTGTTGTTAAATACGCCCTCCTCGACTCCAGCCAAAATAACCTTGTTCAATCTAACAACTCCCAAACTCCCATCATTTGGATCATCTCTGGTAAGACAAATATTTACATACACAAAATTTACATTAACTATATAGAAAAATGCAAATCTATTTTCTCTTGCCCAACAATAAATCATGTTTTTTTTAATTTATTTATTTATTTTTTATCCCAATTAGGATTAAAATAGTTGAAATAAGCAGCCACCACTGGCCAAACACCTCAATCTACAATTTCAGTTCAGTTTTAAACACTGCTTTCTTGCAGGCCTTCCTTCCACATCTCAATGCGACATTGCAAGTTTGTTTCAAAACAAATATTCTGAGATGAGTACAAGTTATGAACCCAAATATTTTTTAAAATCTAAATAACAATTAGAGAATGCAGAAACACTAAACTGGCACAGAAAGGCAAAACAAGCCAGAGAAGGGGATTTCTCTTCATCTGATGTGCAGCATATTTAATTCATCACCGTCGCATGGAAATCCGCATCAGTGCAGAGAAATAATACAATATGTACAGAGGTATTTTACATTATGCTAGACTAACATATTGCATAATGTATCATCAATAAAATCCACAAATACTTGAGACCCCTTTAATAGTTCAAGCACCAGATATATGATTCAGATTTTCTTAAATTTGACTAATCGTGATCTGGCGATGGATATGAAGCTTTTCTACAGATCTTATCTCCTTCCACAGAGATCTATATCTGAGCCACTGTTCCTTTTTGCTCTGCCATGAGAGCTGAGTGATTGTCCACACTTAGTTAGTTAGCTTAGCTACTGAAAAGAAAAATAATTGGCATCTCCCAAAATCAGAACCTGCAGGTCATGCTTTATAAAGATTCAATGAAAACTGCTGCAGAAGCTAAACTCTACATCTTCCTTATTTCTGCTCTTGGGTGTACAGCCAATCAGAGGCAAGAAAATCACAGGCGCTCCTAGATTTGATGCTTTGCACATGATGTCAGCATCTCAAGTAATGCTGCATCGCTGTATTTCAGCATTTTCTTTTAAAGTATTATATTACAAAAAAAAAATAAAATAAATATGTGAGCAGTGGGATTTACCAGAATAATTTGAGGTCATGTAGCACAGAAAAATCTGTAAAAGGAGCAAATCAGCAGCAAATACTGAACTGTGACTAGGAATCTACTGTATTCATATCACACAAAAAAAAAATGCTGAGAATGCAATAATTGTTTCCAAGTATTTATCAAAAGTGGTACGGACATTGTAATCTCTGTCAATATTTTCACCACTATGAATCTACTGGCCAGAGACTGAAATGTGCAAATTTTCCCTTGAACTGTTCAGATTTATACTGGAATGTACTAAAAAAATAATATTTTCCTATTTTTATAAAATACATCAAAAATTTATTCCAACTATTTCATCTCTAAAAAAAAAAATCCATATACAGTGTCATTAGGGAAAAAATAAATAAAATAAAAAATAAATATTGACCAGGAAAGGTTTGATCAGTACTTCTCTAATAAACTGTCTGGAGTGAGATCTCGCCAATATTAATTTCATATGTTCATTAAGTGATGTGAACTGCACATAGCTTAATTAAGCTATAAAACAGCTCCTTTAGTTACTTGAATCTCACAGCAGTCTCGCAATATAAAGGAACATAAAAATGTCACAAAAGATGCCATTTTTCTCCTTTTAACAATTCCTACCAGCTTCTTGCAAACCTCCCTTCCTGTCAGGAATAAGATGCAGATTTAAGTGAGGTTGTTGCTTGCATAAGTCGGTGAACAATTTGATTCTGTTTGTGCTCAAAAGTCCAAGGCTTGTTCCAGACAGCAGCCTTTAATTCCTGCGTTTCCCCTTTTAGAAGGGTTATGTTTGGTTCTTTGGAAAGTCATGGTCAAAAGTTCAATTAGCGACGGGATCATTTATTACCCGGTGCTTATCGTGGTTGAGCAGACGTCGGCCATAGGGAGGCGAGGAGCTTGCTATCACCATTTTTAACGATCAGAGGTGCATTTGTTGTTCTGGCCTCCCTGCCAACTACAAGGATGAGGGTGCAGACAGTGGCCTTGTGTTCAGTGCAAAACCACAGCTTGCAAGCTCTTGCTGATTTTGTATTTGCTTACAGCTCTAATTCAAAGTACTTTTGACCGTGGACAGGGAAATATTTCCCAACAGAACAGAAATACACTAGTGGAATGAAAACCTTTGCAGAAATGTGAAGAGGGCTCATTTTTTCTAACAGAGATCTTATAGCATAGCACAAAATGGCAACTTATTGTTCATCAAAAATGTGTAAAGAATTCTACTTTATTTAGAATTTTATACAAATGATACAGATGAGTGAGAAATGTACCAAATAAAAAGGAAATAGCTTTGTCATTTTCAAGTAGCTCATCTTTATTTTCTGTCAGTGAATCCACCATAGCAAAGATTGTTTAAGTTATTTATTCACTACACTATAAATCACACTTTTTGTCATCATTTTTTGTCTTTTTCTAAAGTTATGGCTAAAAACATCTAATGTTTGGTTTTTCAAATCTTCGAAACCTATATTAGATGTTTTTTGTTTTGTTTTTTAAATCCTATCAGCAGGTTTTCAATCATATTAAAAATGTTTTGGATTTCCACTATTTATCTGAGATATTTAAGACAAGTGGGATCTTGCAGAAGATAGTGAGAGGAGCTGAGATAATTGATAAAATTTTACAACCACCAGAAAAGCAAGTGGTGAGGTTTTGAGAAAAAAATGCCTGTTTACCAAAAACAAAATGTTTTACCAAGTCATTTACTAATGTCCAAAAAAAAAATAAATAAAACAAAATGCAGCTATTTAAGCCTTATTATATAAAAAACAAAATCAAAACTGGCCAAAAATACATTATCAGAGTTACAAACTCACAATTGACCAACAAAAACAGCATCAGTGTATGTAACAAGCAAAACTACCACAAACAGTGTTGCATCCTTATCTGCTCCACCAGATATAATACCGTAAACGAGAAGTTACTACTATGTTTAAAGTTCATTTTTAAACATGTTTGATCATTACTTTTACAATTAGGATTCAAGAGAAATTGAAACTATATGGTACAGAGAAAACTTCTTCACAAATACACCAAATATTTCATTATTAGTATGTCAAAAACACTGACCAGTTACTAAACACAAAATAAAAAATGCATTATGATAAAATAAAAAGGTAAAATAAAGAAGATAGGTTGAACAGAAACTAACAGGGAAACTTGTTTCTATATTAAAAGGCCAGCAGCAATGCAATTCCTGTTTCCACTACTTTCTTCAAAGACTACCGATGAAGCTGTGTGTCAATCTTGGTTCTCAAGTCTCACTGCTCTGCATTATTTTGATGTCTTCCTGCTCCAACACATCAGTGTTAATTACCTGCTAAGCAGGCCATCAAGTCCACCAGGCACCTGGTAATGACCCTTCAGTTTAAATCAGGTTTGTTGAAGCAGGTAAGCACTTAAAGTAGAGCACTGGGACTCTGAAACTGAAGCAGAAGTAAGAAATGGAGTTCTGGAGTAGTTCTCCTGACCTCTCCCAAAAAACATGTTTTTATTGGCTTTGCAAATAAAAGTGAAAATGAAAAACCTACTGGAGGAAATAATCTAGGAAGGAAATGTACATAAGATAAAGGGGATTAACAAGATAACATAAAAATGTTACTGAGCAGCCCATTAGTATGCTGGTGTGATATTTTTAAGTCTGATGGTTAGAGCAACTTCAATCTCAAGCGTCAACAAAACCTTAGGCATTGCGAAATATGTATGGTCATTTATGGAAATATTTAGTTCCGTCCAAATTATTAGCATTCTTGTGAAAAATGCATTCAAATAAGAGAAATGAGTGCCCGCATTTTGCCATGTTTATACACAATTTTCCAATTTATAGGAACACAGAAACTTATATATTTCTAATTGAAAGTTCTCACTCTGAACAGCTTGGAAAGTAAAATAGGACAGTCTGGTACGTCATAGTGTGGAGTTGACAAGTGATGCGATTTGGCTCCATATTCCAGCATCTCTAAACTCAACCGTAAGCTTTTAGGATTGCACCAATATTAAAATGTCCATTTTTATTTCAATGAGAAACATACTGGATCCCGTTTTTCAAGAGGGTTCTTTCTAGTAAAGAACAAAAAATATGATCAATAATGCCACTTTTTTTTCCTCCTTTGGTAAGAGTAAAAAGTAGAAAATTCAGTCCTTTATAACAAGAAATAATTTCACATATCAAATAGGGCGTTTCATGTCATTAAGTGGTGGTCAATTTCTAGGGTGTTTTCACACTTGATAGTCCAGTAAATTCAATTGGAGTCCGAAACAGCAACATTTGTTACAATTTGTAACAATTTGTTACAAATGTGTCAAATGAATTAAATCCTTAGAAAAACGTTTCTAAGGGTTTAGAAAAATGGCACCATGACACCAGTTTGCTCATTTTATCATCCCCAATCAGCCCAGTCATAACCTGGAAGGAAGTACTCTACAGTTTTTGCATGTTCAGCAAATCTGATTTATAAATCCAACCAATCCTTTAGAAACAGTGGAATCGTCCACATCTGTAAACATGTGAAAGCGTAATTGAAATGACAATGAAGCAAAGCCTGAATCTGCTTTTTTTAAAAAAAAGAAAGAAGTGATGAGCAAATACAGCTAGGGAGCCTTTGATATTTTGAGTCAGTTTTACTCCATTTATGTTCTCTCCTATCAGACTGCTCCGTGCTGAGGAGCCGGCTGACTGATCCGAAGATAAAAGGACCTCCTGTTACTGCTGCAGCTCGGAGAGTGTGAGAAACAAAGATGATATACTCCTTGTGAAACGGCGGAGTGACATTTTTATAATCAAGCCGAAAGGTCAGTCTGGGTGCCTCACTCTCTAGCAAAGGTAAAACTTCTCAGATCAATCCCCTTGTTTTGGGAGTAACAACTATCACACAAAACTCAGTTTTCACACTGAGGCAATCTCCAACTGGAAGACTTTTAGACAGCAAAGATGAGACTGACAAAGACACTCTCTTTGAAATGTCTCAGGGAACAGGAGCGGATTATGTAAGTCACTCAGCATACTGGGTCACCCAGTTGTTTTTGATGTGCACTTTGACTGTCGCTGCTACACTTGGTGCAGAGCTTCTCATTTTGCACAATCTGAGTGCATCTAAAATGTTTTTCATACTTCCGATTATTGGCTATGCTTTTAATAGAAGTTTGCTGCAACAAATGGGCACATTTTGAGAAAAATAGATGCAATAAATGATTTCTTCAAGCAGCACATAAAGAAACATTGCATAGTGATGTTTATTCTCAGAAAAGGACTGGCAGGTCACAAATCAGACGTGCAGCACTGTGCCATTCCTACACTTTAAGCACACGTTAAACACAAAAAACTCTCGTGGACTCTTCCCTTCTTCCTGTAGCTGCATGGACAGTGAGGAATTGTGATGAATGTATGTTTGTGTGGGTGGGTCGGTGCAGCAAAACAGAGCAAGTCTTAGCTAACATAAATGGATCATTTAACCTTCCAGGCCATTACAAATCTTCGCGCTGCTGAGCATGAGAATAATGGCAGCACTGTCAGGACAGGTAGGATGTTTGGTTGCTCCATAACATGGGTGCTTTGTTTCTCTGACAGTGTCATGTTACTACCAAGGTAGAAGCCAAAAAAAAAAAAGGGAAGCACAGGCTGCTTCTGCACAACAGAGCAGACACAAAGACTCTGAGATTTAGGTGTTGGGCAAAGTCTAGAATATATGTTAATCCACGTAAAGTGAAAAGGGAAGTTTAGTATAGTATCGAAGTAACTTTCACACTAATTGCATATTTTTCCTCAAAGGTCTTTAAAGAACTTGGAGGCAGAAAGCAGTATCTGGTTTACATTGTTTACTTCATTTGCAGCTTGAACGGAGATGTTGAAATATGAAGATATGCTCTTTGTATTTGGTCAAGTCCAAATGTAGAAACAACTGGAAATAGTAGTCACAGTTTGAAACCTGCCTACATTTTGTCATGCAGAAAGGCATTTTAAAGAAGTTGATAACTATTAAGCGGAAGAAAAACAAAGCAAAGAGAACTTTTGTATTTAACCCGTAAGATGACATAAGATAATGGTTATGGATTGATGAATGAATTTCATTGTTGTGGTAGTTATCTTATTAGAAGATGAAACTTCATTCAAACAAATTTTCTTCTGATTTTACTCTGGATTTAGCTCCATCCAGTTTCCTGTTAAACTTTCCAGTATGTTTCCCAATCCCTAATAGTAATAAAAAAAGCACTTAGCATAGCATTATTCTGGTTATTCTTATTTCTGGGTTTTTAAAAGTAATCAGTATTTTCCCTCTGTTTTGATCTATCACATAACATTTCAATCAAATACAAGTCTGTTTTTTCTAGACATTGTACACCAGTTATGATCCATATTGCTAGGACTGATCTTAAACTGATATTTAGATTTTACTTGTGCAAATTGTTTTTTTTAAACAAATCTATTGATCGCACAAAATCCGCCTTTGATACTCTGCAAATAATCTGTTAAATACACAAGCTAACAAATGAAGCCAACAAATGCAGCTGCTATCAAAACGGAAGTACACGGAAATCACTTCAAAATAAAAGCCGGACTTTCAAATAAACATACAATTTTTTGATATGTTCAAAAATACATACACTATATATACTTTGTGAACATTTACCTCACGTGTGTCAAACACTGTACACACAACGAGCTGGTTTTTCCTACCTCTTGTTTTTGATTCAATTTTCTATTGTTGATGACACCGGAAATCCAACTACGATTTCACAGACTTGACAGGGTGCCGACATAAAAATGGTGCTGCTGTCAACTGAATATTCCTTCACGCTTCCAGCTAATTGCACATCACGTAGCAACACATCAGAGACCGAGGAGAGCCCTGGGTAATCAGTGCAAGAACTGGTAAATGAATAATAGGTGTAGTGAAGGACAAAGACACCTGCTCGCTGGGTTCCAGGAAGAGATGGGGATGTCTCACCTTCAGGGACCGAAATACAATTAATTGGTGTCGTTTTAATTGCCATTTGTCTGCGTAAACCACGCCAGCGTTTAGAGGGGTTACAGTTTGTATCAACTTTGTTTCAACACGACGTCTGGCCTGCTCTCGCCTCGACCAGCGTTGCAAACACCCACCCGTCCTGCTGCAGCATTTCCGTGTTTCGTACGGAATCATTTTCACGGAGTCCACGCCACGTCAGAAAATAGCCCTCATTTTCTCCCCCCAAACGATTAAACATCACAACGCCTCTCTGGTGGGGCTATTAAGGTGGAGGGGGGTAAAAAAAACACGCCGCTGCGACGCTGAGGGGGGAAACACTGCGACATTGTTCCAGGATAAATAATAAGTGAAAGGCTGCATGACGTGTCTAAATCAATGGGGTCCAAGTCGGGATCACAGAGATGCTACGGCAGCAGAACTTACCCAGTGCCACCTCGCAGGCTTTACGCAGCTGTGAGTGGTGAGCCTTCTTCACCTCCTTGTCGGCCAGGATCTTTTCCAGAGCTCGCGTGAGGAACATGTTTTTCGTCTTTTTGCCCTCATACATGTCGCACCGGAATCTGGAGCGAGGTGTGCCTGGTCCCAAGGAGACGAGGGAGGGAGAGAGGGAGACGGAGGAGGCCTGCAGCCGCCTCGACGGGAGATGTATTCCGTCGCAAATGTCAGCCACGGAAGCCCCTTAACAGACACACATGAATAAATACGGAAGGTTGGGGGGTAAATCCCTCAGATTGCCGTTAAAGACCTGCCTCCTGCGCCATGTTGGAGAGAGGAAACGACGTCACGTAGCGTCCGAGAGCGGCCGCGGTGAGGCAGCACGGAGCGAGTTACGGATCAGGGACCCGGAGAAGAGAAAGTTTGGCCCCGTGTGCGCCTGAAATGCAAACAGCAAACTTGTGCATACTTTTTATGTCGGCGTGAGTTGAAACATGTTTGGCTAATTTAATTTTCTCGTCAGAAACAAGTAATTAAAAAAAAACAACAAACGCTATTAGACTTAGTTTGAAATGCAACATATTCTAAAACATGGGCAACGATTGTGGTCAAAAACCTTGGCATGATAATCCTGTTATATTTATAATATTATAAAAGAAAACAGTAATTGGTAAAGAGAACAAAAATGTAACTATTTTCTAATATTTTGACTCTCTGGGAACAACGTTATTCTTTTTTCACTCTATTGAGTGAAGCTGATGGAAACAAATTCATACGTATGACTTTTTTGTGTCCTGACATTATTCTGTGGTTGCACACTTTAGGATTTTTATTTTTTCAATGAAAAGTCCCAAGTGTAAAAACTGAACAGAGCGGAAAGACTTCAGAATGACTTATTAAGCATCTTTAATTTGGTTAAATTAGTTTGTGGTGGTCAAAAGCACCGTCCAAGGTATACCTTGCGCCACTCCCACCGCCAAGACACCCTATTAGACCTGTACAGATAAGCAAGTACTGTTTTAGTTGTTAGATCATATTACTTATTTTGCATGCCGTGCATATGTTTAACAGCAGGTCCTTCTTGCAGCCTCCTGTAACATTTATCAGAGTCAAACAGCAGATACATGTGGAAAATCTGGAAATTTGACAACACATCGTAGGCGGCATATAGTTTGCTTACACTTATAACTGTGTTATGAGTCAGCGCCATTTTTTTTCTGTAGCTATAAATAAGAGATGAGCTGAAGAAGCTTTTGTCTGGATAGAAGTTTTTGTTCGAGGGTTCAGTCATGTGAAAAACTTAGGACACCCTACTCAGTATTGAATTCTTTATTAATAAACAGAAACATATTGACGTCTACACATTTTGTTTATTTCTGCGCAAGCTGCTGTAGTTGCAGGTTAAACGGAAAAATAAACTTTGTATTACTCATTGAATGATGGATTTAAATAAATATGCATATTGTCAGGAAAATGGCTGAAATCTTCAGCTAGCTGCTTTATGTACCCATTTTGTCTCTTTTATAGGTCTAAAGAAAGTTTTTCCCAATCTTCAATGCTGATTTCTTTTTATGTTTCCATTTTTGTTGTTTGTTTCACGTGGAGCTTGTTTTAAGTCAACCTATGGCAATTCATTGGTGGTTTCCATGACTGTCTATTTCTCAGTTTTGAGCCACTCCTTGCTAGATTTACTAGTGTGTTTAATGCGAAACATTAGCTTGCAATGTTTCAGCGTTCAGTTGAGTTTACAATTTCTTCAAGCACTCTGTAGTAATTCTTCTGAGACCACTTTAATTCCCTTACAAAACTCATAAGTACAATCTTGTTTCTACAGACGTCTGCTGAGTAATGATGCTCTACTCTTATCTGTTAGACCCGTGTGTAGATTTTGTAACTGGAAACAAATGTGGAGATGTAATTCATTCTTCACTACAAATAGCTTTTAACATTAATGTGTTAAAATATATTTTCTTCTGTTTTCATACTTTTGATAAATTCTTCTATTTTGATATACTGTTGAATTTAATATTAAATATGTTAAAAAGACTCATTTACCGTTATAGTTTTTGTGATTGTTTTTAAATGTAGTAAAAGTAAAATTAGAAAGATTTGGAGCATGTGATGCTTATTAAAAATGTGATTCGCCTCCAGTAATGTTTACTATCAAACAAAACTTTGTGTTCAAAACATTAATGACACACAACTACGGGCCCCTCCTTCACACAAAAAAACATTTAACTTTTTCCTTTAAATTTTTGACAATTTTAGCAAGAAAACTGTTGAAACACACAAATTGGTATTATAATAAGTTTCTAAATTAAAATATATATTTAATTGGGTTATAATAGAAATAACCAGCCAAGAAAATCCTGACAATGTTGATGAACGTTATTCTGGACAAAATATATGTTTTCCTATAAAAATATGCATATTTTAAATTATCATGCTATGCAATATTATCTGCAATATTATTTAATATTTTGAAAGACATAAACAATTTGTTTTACTTATTACAAAAGTGCTGATGTCTGGAACCAAGTCCAAGCATCACTCCCTCTTGTAAAAAAAAAACACCAAAAAAAATCATTTGTTGTAAGCACTCTGAACTCTGCAATCATTTCTTATCAGAAATGAGAAACAACAAAACAAACCTTGAGAAAATAATGCATTTCATTTCTCAGTTATTCACCTGATAGCATCTAAGAGAAATATTAAATTTAACAACCATGAAAGGCTGCTCTTATATATGGAAATCTTTTCCTGTTCATGTTGCACTTCTGCAGACCCAACGAGGTAGTTATCACGGCTCTCATGCTCCTGGAGCACTTGTGCAAGATTAGTAGTTCAAGCAGGAAGAAACCAAAAATTTGTAAACCTAAACACAAATTCAACATTCCTGCAAGACCAGTCAACAGAGCTGTAAGAAATTACAACTTAAAATGTATAAAATAGCTTTAAAGACCAACAAATACAAATGAAAACCAATTTAAAACACACTGTTTGAACGAAAAGGAATGCTTGGAGGTTCAGCTTTCTAGAAAGAATAGAAATAGCCTTTATTGAGCCACAGAGGGGAAATTCATGTGTAAAAGCAGCATCAAGATATGTAGGCATGTATATAACCCTTCCTGGTTTCAGGAAAGGTTATGGTAGATGTCATCAAATGTGTCAAAAAAGCTCAGAAAAAATGTAACAATTCTTAGACATTCCATGTATCCCAAAACCATTTCATCCACACCAGCCGAAAAAGTGCAGGTTCACAATTACAGAGAAACAATAGACAGAAACACAAGTCAACAATGACATTACATCGCTTAATTTCCACAGTGTTTCATGAAGTTCTGCCTATTAAATGACTTCACACAGAAGACATTTAATTCATAATTCAATATTTTCAATAGTGACTGTTTGGTTGTTGAAAGAAATAACAGTGTAACAACCATCCTGTGATTTTCATGTTGAATTCCTCCCAAGTCCCCCCTCAAATTTATACATTTAAACATTTCAAAGATTACACATTGTTCTGATGCAATACAAAATTAATATTATGAATCCAAATAATTTCAGACAGGTCATATCAAGGTTGTTTTTTAAGCTTTGCAGAGTGTTACTCCATCTCTGGTAAGCAGAACTAAGTTGCCAAACAGGAACAGAAGTAAAAAGTGTCCATTATTGTCTTCTGTAAAAACTGAACAATGAAGTTCAGAACTTCAATAAGTGAGTAGCTAAAGCACACATTTTTTAAATAATCTTTTTCTCTTTTAAAATGTTTTCATTATTAACCAGTAAAAAAAAAAAAAAGGGAAAAAGTAAGTGAGTTCAACTAAATCTATCAATAAGAAATAAAAGGAACATGGCACATTCATCCTCATAAAATAACTGTGCAAGAAGGAAACTAGAGAAAGGGAAAACATCAAGTCACCTCTGACTGTGCTGACAGTGTTTCAAGCTTCAGCAGCTGAGACTGGTCTGCGTTCTTCACCAGTCAAAACTTTATGACAATGAAAGACTCATAAAAAGATTCAGCTAGAGGGAGTGAATACTTTTTTTTTGTCACTGTATATTCAGTTCCCATTTATACTTGGTTTATTTCAGATTCTAGAGTGCTTACAACAAACAAGAGTCCTGTCACCTGAATGGCAGGATTGGAAAATTTGCCAGCAAGCCAAAAGATTGCAAAAAATCATATATTTTAACCACTCCCTCCTGAGAAAGCGCAGGGTGACTATGAAGAGAAACATCCAGCAGAAGCAGGATTAGGGTGGACTACCTTCTGCCTCAAACAGCCAAGAGGGAAGAGGCATTATTGACTACTTTCATACCCACTTATAAAATGTAAGAAATAATCACGTTACGGCTGAAGGAATAGCAACCAAACGACATGGCAGAACATGATGGAGAAATCAAGCTGGTTGAATTGTCATTTTATCACGGTGTAATACTTGAATTAGCTCAGGACATGAAATGATTGAGCAGAATAATTATGAGTTAATATTAAATATGTGTTGTGTTATAAATGTAAATATGAAGACATGCACAGCTCATTTATATACAGCCTACTAATGAGGATTGGAATTAGGTGATTAGAAGGCAAATACTCGTTACACTTCCTTGTTAGTCACAGGCCAAAGTTAATCAAGTTTAAACAAAGGGCACACTGACCTCTGCTGGTAGCACCTTCTTACTGCATGTTCAAAATCAGAAGTTTACATATATTTTCTCAATTTTTATTCACAGTTGGAATGGTGTTGCTCTTTTTTCTCCAAATGTAAAAATGTACTTCTTGTTGCTGCAAGAAGCCCATTTTGTGGTGTATTTCTATCAACTGTGCCCATATAAACAGTAAAGTCTTTGATGTCTTTCTTTGCAATGTTTGGTCCGCAGAGGCAATGTTTGAAATATGCCATATGGGCAGTTGTTCAGACATTCATTGAGTTTTGAATCTATTTATACAGTAGGGACACTGGGTGGAGCCTGAAAGGAGGTTCTACTTCAAAATGGGAGGAGCTTCATGTGAAAATCATCAGGTGATTCCTGGTAATGTGCTTGATACCTTGGAAAATTTATTGTATGGTGAAATCTTAAAGTAGCTATGAAATTAGATTTCACCTAGCAACAGAAATAAATAGTGGAAAAAGCATTTAAAGTCTACAATTAAAAAAAGTAGAACAAAAAACAGATAAAATTGATCTAAATCTTAATTTATCCTTTCTTGTTCTTTTTTCAGGGTACTAAGATCACGCTTATAATTATGTGTTTTTTTCTTTTTAGTGGAACCTCAAATAAATGAATGAGCCTTAGAACTAGTTTCATTTTGTCACAAAAACATTTGCTTTTAAGTTTTGTAGTAAATCTTGTGGTTTTAAATAATTTTCTGTCAGTTTCAAACAAGTCAATATTTTTCATTTTCAAAGGAAAAATTGGAAGTCCTCATAAATAAGCATCCTCACACTGCTATTATTATTTTTGAAAATGGATAAAAGTTCATTAGAATTTAAATTTTTAAGAATTTTAACTTTAAAAAACTCAGCTCATCTGTCAAATAATTTTGTTCTAAGCTGAAGTTGACTTATTAATTCAAACAGCTTTCAACTATCTAATCTTCAGCACTTTGAGTTGTCTTTGGCTGAAAGGTGCTATATAAATAAAGTTGCCTTGCCTTGCCTTGCCTTGCCTTCAGATAGGAAATATTTGTAGACACACCTTCCAGTTCCCTGGAAATGTGTTTCACTGGTTTCTGTCAATAGATTGTGTATCATGTGGTTAGATGCATCTCACTGAACAATAAAGCATTGATAATCCACAGTATGATTGCTGACAAGAACATTGCATTATTATTTATATTTTGAGAATATTTACACAGAAAGTTCTCTGGATGAAGGCTGGGAGGAAGAGAACATTTTTTGATTAGTGTTCACTCTACAACAATTTTTACATTACCTTTCCTGGTATAAAATAATTTGATTATGTCTTTAGTATGTAAATCTTTCTTATAAAAGGCAAAACCCAAAAAAATTTCATATGCATAGGTAAAAAAAAAAGATCAAACCATAGATTTTTGAAAATATCTTCATGAGGTTCTCTTAAATATCTCGGGCATAATATTACAAATTCTCCTGAGAGGTACTGATTTGAGCCAACGTCTGCAGTACAGCACAGTTTTTTACAAATAAAACATAAAAACTCTTTATTTCTCTATTGCACTGGCTAGGAATAAAATTACTTATTTATCCCTAATTGGTCTCTGTCTCCCTGGGTTTTGACTCACTGCGTCCTCCTTGTTGAACCTGTTGGCATGACACTAAGACGCTTGGTGTTTATTCCCAGCAAACAAAGAGGGACAAAACAGTTCTTTCAGATCAGTCATTAAGTTGACGTGCTTTATGCAGAATGGTATAATTTACTGACATTTTATCCAAACAGGTGATTGGTCAGAGAACTGAAATTAAACTCAAAAGCTCAAGCACGTTTTGCACTGCAATGCCTGATTGGGAGACAAATTTCTCGCTGTTGGATTTCTGCATCTGTCTTTGTTTATCCGGACTGCAAAAATGACAATTCTATTGTCCTTTATTATTTTACCGTAAGTTTCAGATGGAGTGGTCTTCCTTCTGGACATGTTACTCTCATGACTGATAAGCAGAGGATTGTTGAATTGATGGCTGGTTCTTTGTAGAATTTTCCCGACCCCTTCAAAAGTTACACTTTGGCCTCTTGTTGTAGAAGAGGTTTGGGTATTAATATTCCAGGTAACAATCTACAATTTTAAATATAATTTAAACATTGTGTAAATTTGACACCAAATCATATTCAGCAGCTACTTTTATTGTTCCTCTGAATAAAACATTCTGAACATTCTTTTTTTAAATACTATTTTATTGTTGAAATCATAACTCGTCCCAACAGAAAACATTGCTTACAAGTGAGGGGAGAGAATGAAATATGTCAAAAACAACGTCTATAAAAACGTAATTTGATCATATTAATATTTAGCCGCTTGATGGCGACAAAGAACAACTGAAATAACCTCCACAATTTAGTCTCAGGTTTCTCAGTGAGTAGTAGCACTTTAATTATCTTCAGTGGTGCCTCCAGAGATATTTTTCTGTTGGTGCTTTCCAAATCTTAAAAAGCTGAAGTTGGACCACAATCCTTTGATCTTAAGAGGTTAGTACAATATTTCTCTGATGTCTTTCTCTGCCCTGCACATTTTAGATGGGTCTCGGTTCCAGAACAACTGATTCTAATAACTGTATGATTTTCTCTGAAGGCAGACAGCTCTGATGTGCTTTTTTTGGGTAAAAGATAAAGAAACACATTGCAACCACTGTCCAGTTTGGCCTGAAACTGACCAGGGTTTTGGGAAACATCCTGAATCTCTCGATTGCCAACCCATTCCTAGTGATGGGAGAATATGGAGTGGGTTTGACAGCTTCTCCACAAGCTACCAGGCCACAAACCCATCAATCCACCAGGAAAATCACAGGCAGTCACATGTGACAGTCCACCCCTGCTTCACAGAGACTCATTCAGTTCACCCACAGTTAAGCAAGATCAGATTTGATTGGCAGAATCAAATCTGCAACTATTTACAGCTAATGTAAACAGACTAAATCCAAAGTAAAAGACAACAAATCTTTCATAAACCTCCAGTTATTCTGACACATACAGAAAAAGTAAAATTAAAATAAAAAGTAAAAGAGGCCTTGAATTATCAGAATTATTATTCTTACTGCTTTTTGCTGAAAATATTTAATCAATACAACATATGAGAAGGAATTTTGTCACTTATTTATTCTCAAATACATATTTCTAAATTATTATAACAATTATAACATTTTAAAGAAATCAAGCATGACAGCAGAAATTCAAAAAACAACATTGATGTATTTATAGTTTGCATTTTATTTTTATATTTGCAGTACAAGTAATGTCCAATACTCAAGACAATAAAGTCCACAGACAACAATATTGTAACAAACTTTACTACATTTAAATGGAAGTTGATGGGCATTAATTGTAATTAAAAGGCTCAAGAAGGTCATTCCATTTGTGACCTTCTTGCACTCCTTTGAGTTCGATTAACTTCTCACCACCAGCAGCAGGTGGGCCGATCGACAGATGGAGGTATTCATCTCCAACATAAACCTATACCGGAAAACACAGAACAGTTTTTAACTTGCATGTATTTCTATTACTCATTACTAAAAGTCATTAGAAAACAACAAATCAATAATGGATGTTTTTCCTTTTTTAGGATAATGGCAAATGATATGAAATAACTTATTCTCACCTTGATGATATAGTTCAGAATTATCATATCACTTTCTCTGTAAAAGACTACTTTGAATTCCTTGTAATTTTTCCCTGTTTGTTTCATTACGTTGAGCATCACCTGAATATTAAAAAACACAAACCTTAAACACAGAATGAAAATGTTTATCTGTAAGGTTTAAAGAATAAATGAAGTGAATGAATCTCACCTGATTACACATGACCTGAATCCTGTCATCAGTATACTTCACTTCTGACCAGATTATAACTGGGCCAATTGGGCCAATTTTGCCACCGTTAGCCATTCTGACGTCGTCTTCTGGTTTTAGCAAAGAATCAAAAGCTTCACTTGGTCTGAAATGCTTAAAGTCAGCCTGACATGGGTTGAATTTTGAATCTATTTATACTTCCAGGCAGCCTGGAAGGTGGTTCTACTTCAAGATGGGAGGAGCTCCATGTGAAAAGCTTTAATTCATAATGATGCTTCAGAGACAAAAATTACATAGTTTTGTAATTGTAGACTTTTTTCAGAATTTCACAAATAGAAAAAAAGAGTTACCCCTCGTCAAATTTTTAAGTACAACTAAACACGTATTCTTATTGTCACATCTGAAAAGTGGCAGCCCTACTTCACTGTAGGATGTGCTGGAGCTACTATCCATTGTCTTCTCACCATCAGCGTGTGGGTGAATCACTAATCTAAAGCACCTCTGAACTTGATAAAGTGCTACACAAGCACAAAGCCATTTGCAAAATGTATTGACTTTAAGTTAAGGTAAGACAGAAGTCAAGCTTTTCAGGCTATAAAACACTAGGGCCCCTGACATCAACATTTTCTCTCTGACAAAGTATGAAAAACCTATGAAGACAAGTTCAGGAGTCAAAACTGATTTTTCTTTAAAACTATTCTGTCAACTCCTGTGTGTGCAATCAGTCGGCCTCCTGGAACCGACTTGCAGGTACAAAAAGCTGCAGGCTAATTTTAACTGATATTGGGAAGAAAGCTCATTTACCAGGTTTTCCTGGCAATTCCTTCTTGTCTCTCAAAGTAATTTATTTTTCAGAAGCGCTTCATATAAACCACCTTGCAGTCTTTTAGTACAAAATGAGGGTGACAGAGTGTTTTCAGTTTCTGCTCAGTTTCAATCAAGCCCATACAAATAAACTTGATTGAGTTCTGTTTAACTGGTTTAAATTCCTCCCTTAAAGCTGCTAAAGCTCCAGAGAAATGACAGGTTCCGTGCTTGATCTGATGCCTTCCTCATGCATTGACAGATCATCTGTCAGTCAAATATTTTCTTCCTCAACCAACAAGTTTAACAGTTGCCAAAAGAGGTGGAAGAGGAAGAAACAGTGGCCTGGGAGTTCTTGACAGACTGGTCTACCTTCATGCACTTTGCTTTCATTTTTATGAAAAAATATCACAGGTAAACAATTACAGACCAATCTCAAAACTATGTATCTTTGGAAATTTTTTTGAAAAATTATTTGCAGATCAATTAAAGATGTTTTTAGATTCTAATTGTGTTTTACAAAATGTACAATCTGGTTTTGAAAAAAAGCATAGCACTGTTACTGCCACTTTAAGGGTTTCAATAATCTTATACAGGCTCTTGATGACAAAAAACATTGTGTTGCTTTATTTATTGAATTATCAAAGGCATTTGACACCATAAATCACCCGCTTTGAATTGAAATTCTACACAAGGTTGGGCTCTCACATCAAGCTACCATGTGGCTAGCTGATTACTTGTCCAACAGGACCCAGAGAGTTCAGTTGGCTGGCTTCACTTCTTCAATTCTCACAATTTTAAATGGCGTACCTCAAGGCTCAGTTCTTGGTCCACTTTTATTCTCTATTTATGTAAATAACTTGCGTGACAATTTGTCAAATGCTTTTTATCATTTTTACGCAGATGATTTAATAATGTAGTGCTATTCTTCATCTCTGTCTCAGGCAATATAGCTATTGCAGTCTGTTTTTAATGTAGTTCAAATATGCTTACAAACTCTGAAGTTGGTTTTGAATATGGATAAGACAAAGGCAATGGTTTTCTAACACTCTAGAAAACTACCAGAAATCCCACTATTGCTTACCACTGCTGCAGGTACACAAATTTAATTTGTCAGTCATTATAAATATCTTGGTTTTATTCTAGATAATGAACTTTCTTTTAAATCACATAGCAAATCTATTACGAAGATTGAAAATGAAGATTGGGTTTATTATCGAAATGGATCCTGTTTCTCACTCAAAGCTAGAAGTGGTAGCAGCGACATTCCTGCCACTCTTGGATTATGTGTATGATTGTGCTTTAAAATTTATAACTGGTACGTTTTACACATCATTGTGATTTGTATCCAAAAGCTGAATGGCCTCCTTTAAGTGTATGGAGAAACAATCATTTCATGATCTTGATATACAAATCTCCTAACCCCAGCATATGTAAGCACTGTCTTACATAGATCTGTTAGTTCTCATTCTTTACGCTCTTACAACATTATTCTTCTGCATGTGCCATGTGTTGGAAATGAAAAAGGGAAGGAAGCATTCAGTGTGTTGGCTTCTACAGCATGGAATCAACTTCAGTCAGAACTCAAGATGTTCAAAATGACTTCATTGGACTTATTTTGCACTGACACTGTTTTATAAAACAGTGTCAATGCTTTTAACTTGTTTTTATTATTTTATATTTGTGAATATGCATTAATTGGTTTTATTTTGTAACCAAGTTACTGTGTATTGCAGACTTCTGCCCAGGTTCCTCTTGAAAATGAGATCCAGATCTCAACGGGGTTTACCTGGTTAAATAAATGAAATTTAAAAAACCCAGATTATATGTCTTGGATAATGAAAGCAACTTAGCAGCAGGAGAGAAAGTGTTTTTTGTTAGAAGTTATGAATGAGGACCAATGGTACAAGTAAGACACAAATACCAAAATTAAACAGCATGGGAGTTTGACCTTGCTAGCAAGAGCCCCTTTTTTGATTTGATTGAACCTCAGATATCATTCCTAGGTTCAAGTATTTCAGACCTAAAGCTTGATTGATGACAGATGTTTGTTTTAACAATTAAGTTACAGTGATAAGAAAGGTTTCTGCTGGCTAAGGATATACAGTATAGCAGTACAGTTTTATATAACTCACTGGTGGCACCCAGAAGAGAGTCTGGTATTTAAATCATACATAAAGACAATCAGATCGTAAAAGAAAGTTGTCTAACTCGTATACGTGTATAGGAAACGATCTGAGAATTGCAGCAAACACAACCATATTGTTTTGTACTAATAATACAGAATCAAATAATAGAAAATAGAAACTAATAGAAAATCAAAACCCACAATTTGAAACTGGGGTTTAATTTAATAATTCAATAAGTGAAATTGTCTTTGTGCAAATTGTGTGTGAACTGTAGTTGGCAGCTTAACAAACCCTTTGTGCTAATGCTTAACTGTAAAGGAAATATTACAAAACTCACAGAGCAGGTTGTTTCTTGATTCTCAGGAACTATCTTCTAGTCTGTTTGCACAACACCTACAGTATAAATGGGCTTGGAAACTGTCTGATGTTCAGCTTTTGAGCATGATAGCAGCAGACACTTTTCTTCACTGTAAAAAGCAGTAATGAGTGAAAAAATTATTTGTGGAGGATTTACAGACCCCAGGCCTGCTAATGGGGAAATTTCTATGCTTTCTAGTTGGGTGAGTTTCTTTCATGTTTAAAAATGTTTCCCTGCAAGAATTCAGTTCTAACATTTGTTTTTATGTGATTTTCACACAGATGTGGAACATTTCAGAGGGAGCGACCAACAGAAAGTTTAATGAATTCACAGCAGTTGAATATCGGTCACAAGTTGTGGCAGGTATAAACTATGTCATCAAGGTAATAAGCAAGGATTTCTATTATTTTATTTAAGACCATGCAACATGAACAATGTAGCAGCCATTTCTTGATGGTGTAAAACATATGTTTATCGGTGCTTTATTTTATTTTTGTTGATTATTTGCGTCAGTACTGTACAGCATAATTCAGAAGACTCAAGGTATTCAAGGAGGAAACTTTTTCCAAGATGTTTTATGATAATCAAATACATTTACAGTACCTTCAGTTGACTACAATGTACTAGTACAATATATTTGATTAAAACTAGAGCAAAACAAATAACACAAGATCAAAATATGTGTTTCAAATAAACAGAAAGAAAGAAAACATTGACAAGAAAAGTATCTTCACTGTAAGAAACAGACTGAAAGCTTTGTTGTGAGACAAAATCTTTAAATAATGAGGATGAAACACTAAATGTGATTCAAATGAAATTTGCCTGGAAACAATGCAGCCTCTGTCCTGTTAAGAAAATAATTTCCTCTCTATTCTCTGCAGGTTAAGGTGGGAGAAAACGATTATGTCCACCTGCAGATCTTCCAAAGCCCTCTGCTGGGGAACACAATTGAAACTAAATTTGAGGGAGCGCAGGCTGGCTACAAACAAGATGATCCTCTCGAACCATTCGATTCATTTGTCAGAAGTAAAAACTGATCCAGCTTCCTCCAGACAGCTGCTTCAAAGAAAAATGTCTTTGCATTGTCATGAGCAAGATTGCGACAACAATACTTGGTTATATAATACAGGACGAGTCGAATCTCTGCATCACTTGGGGATGTCAAATGTCCTAAAATGGCTCAATAAACATAATTTATAAAGGATATTTGTCTCTGCTTTTTAAATTCAGTTCAAATTAAAAATATATATTTTAAGGATCTGACAAGAAAATTAAATGTTGTATCTCATATTAAGTCAGATTTTTCAAAGAGTGGTCTATATTACAAGAAATCTTTTTCATACAGTCCAGTAGCTGTACTCCATCAGCCTCATGAATGAATCAATCCTCATGAAGTGCTTTGGGCTCCTCTGGACTTGAAATCATTATGCAAGTACAGTTCATTTGTCATTTGAATGTCAATTGACTGCTAAGTCAATAATTTACACGACTACGTTTTCCTGAAAATACAGCTTCAACTATTTAGGGCGGTTTTCTCCAAATGATACATCTTTGACTATTCATTATGAAGCAGATCAAAATCAATGAGTAGCGGCAGTTGTTGATATGGGCTGTGTGGAAAGTTATCTATGGCAACATCTTAAAAGTAATGTTGATTGAGGAGTGGTGGACTTGTTTTCCTGTCTGGTCACAATGTTTTAAAACTCAGTTCTGGTGAAACAGTCTAAATTTCTCACTGAAAGATAATTCAGTTCCAGAGAAATGTTTGGTTTGCATTAAGTTATTCAGAACGTTGAGATTGCCTGCATGTATTGGCATGCAATCCATGCATCTGAGTGATTTTTTTTTTTCACAACCAACAAAAGCTACAACAGCTGCCGGTGGCTTCAAAAAGCCATGTTGTTTTTCTGTCACTTGGACTGCTGTTCCTCATCAAATCTTAGTTTAGTACATAATAACAAACAGTTTCAAGCTGCATTTGAGGTTTCTAACTGAAAAAGATGTTCGCTGATCTTAGCTCATGATCAAGATCTCAGTTAACTTAAAAATAAAACAGATGAGTTTTTACACTCATAGTAGTTTTTAAAATGACAAGGTGATAAGTTGTTCTGTCTATAACTTTCTTTTACTAAAACTACCATTACAACTAAATAAAGATAAAAGGCAAGATAAAAGCTTGTTTTTTAGCTTGACACTCTATGATTCAAAGAACTGTGTGTTGCTTGTGAAAAAGATCTGTTTCCACATTGTATAAATTGGTTCATTTAAAACAACTTGAACTGCATTAAAATATTATCTTAATTTCATTGCTCCACAGCTGAATCAAGAGATGGAGGATATTGTAAAAAAAACAAACAAAAAGAGAACATACAAGGAATTCATGGGCCAATTAAATACTGTGGTCAGGTTGTGTTACCCTGCTGCCTACATTCCAGTAGGTAAAATTAAATTCAGAGTTTTTTCCAACATATTTATCCAAATGCTTTTTACATACATCCAAAAGCTAATGCACCTGGTCACTTCTGAATGTTTCATGACTCAGTTCTGTTGAAACACTTAGGTTACTCCCCGATCAACGGGACACTTTCAGAGAAATATGAGGTGTGGCATCAAGATATTCAGAAGTTGAGATTGGACTGATACCTGGGAAGGTTTACAGAGAGTTCATTGCAATGTCATACCAGATGCAGGTGGTGGAAGGAAAAAACTATCTCATTAAGGTAACACACTCTGATTTTGTTTAACACTGGCTTTTTGAGACAAATGAGTTATAGGTTAATCTTTGAGACTCTAAATTTCTGGTGAGTGTGAGTGTGATTAGTTGTTGGCCTGTGTCCGTGATAGACTGGCAATGTTCAAAGTGTGTCTTGCTAATTTCCAAATCAAATGATTAAATTTGTTGGAAAATGAATGACATAATGAATGTTTTCCACATATCTTTTCAAAGTAAAGCTGGACATATTCAGATGTGATTGAATATGCGGGCTGTGCTGATTTCTGAAAAACTTTGATATTCAAAACTGACACAAATTGATATACATTTAATAAAGTCCTTCAATTTTGTGCTTGTTTTTTGCAGGTTGATGTGAGCGAAGCTAAATGCCTCCACCTACTGCTCTACCAAGACCTGTCGGGCAACGTGGAAGTGACAAAAGTAGAAGAACAAGACAAAGATGGTCCACTTGTACCTTTTTAGTAAAGTGGAATTGGCATGTTTCAATCGTATTTCTGTATCTTGTGCATGCTAACAAAATCAAATAAAAGTGGTGCTTTCAGATTTTAACTCTCAAACACTGGACATTAACTGAAATGTCACGATAATTGAATATTAACATATAAAATAAATGCATAATGAAAGACAATTCAGTTGTTAAATTTCTTCTCTGAATTCAGTTTTTGCAAAATTGAATTTTGATTCATTTGAATCAATGTTGTATAAACATATCAATAAAGAAAGATGTTGCAGGATGCCGACCAAAGAAAACTATGAGCTTCATATCACCTTGTACTTAATTACATGCATTTGCATTTACACTGATGTCAAAGGCACTGATACATATTTTATCCAGAATTTAATTGACTAGAAATGTGTGCTGTGTTCCTTTTTATGCATCATGTGATAGTATAGCCCAGCAAAGACCCGAAGAGAGCTGGAAATTCAAAGACATTTTACACTGTAGAGTGACTGTGAACATCAGATGTTGAAATATATGGAGCTCAGTGGACAATAAGCTCAGTCAGATTGACTGTAGAGTCTACAGTCAATCTGACTGAGCTCAATATATTTTACAAAAAATAATTAGGAAAATATTAATTCCTTATCTTGGTGTGCAACAATAAAAGAAAAGTACTCCAAAAGACTTGACTACTAAAAAGTTGAACTGAAGTGGAGATGACATGTCGAAGACTGTAGTTTCTTCTAAAAAGCGTTAAGAACAGTCTTCTGTTCATATCATGTCAGGCCATAAAGAGTAGTCCATACACTGAGAGTAAAAGGCAATAAAAGAAAAAATATGCTTAATTGTAGTCAATTTTTCTGTCAAAAAATAAATAAATAAATAATAATAAAAAAAAAAAAAATATATATATATATATATATTTACAGATGTACATACATACATACATGCATATGTATATACATACATGATCGAGCGATGATAAAACAAATTTAATTCAAAAATAACCATTCGTTTATATGGGTTGAATGTTTTTCGGCTTTTTACACATTTTTACCAGACGTCCCAGTGGTTGTGGAGGAAAACCCCCTGATTCATCACTAGGGGGCAGCACGTCACCATTGTTTCTTCAACGTTAAACTTCAACGTGGTCTAGTCTTTGAGAAAGTGAAAGTTCAAAATAAAATTAAAACAAAGAAAGGGCAATGGCTGTCTCTGTCAGTGACTTTGTTTCACTCTTTTCTTTATGTCACGTTTATCCTATGTTATCTAGATTTTGGTGGTTAATTCCTATTTTTAGTTTCTTTCACTAAAAGGTGAGGGTTTCACTCATAGCTCCACCTGTTAAGTAGGAGAACCACATTCCAGTCTTTACCCAGAGCAAATACGATAACCACATGCTGGAAAACTTCCGTCTTTCTCATTTTGAGTTTACAGCAACAGACATTTGACTTCACCAGAAATCACCAGCATGGCAGGAATGCTTGGAAAATGGACAGAGATAAAACCGGCCACAGAAGAAACTCAGGAGATCTGTGACATGGTGAGCTCCAGTCATCCTTCATACTGTCTTCATGCAGCTTTGCAGCTCAGATTTCAATCTCTATTTAATGTTACCAACTCACAGCTGAAGAGCGACGCAGAGAAAAAGTGGACCAAACAGAGCTATGAAATATTTAAGGCCATTGAATACAGGGAACAACCAATGGCAGGAACAAACTTTCTCATCAAGGTGATACCTGCAGATTTTCTTTGACATCATATTCTATTACTGTCAAATAGTCTGTGTTCCGAGATGTAAATGTGTTTATATTACTTCCAATGAAACAAAAATGCCTTTCTGCTGTCTCCTCCCTTCAGGTTCATGCAGGAGGAAGTGAATACCTCCATATTTATGCCTTCCAAAGCTCTCCAACAAGGGGAGAGATTAAAACTTTACTGAAGAGGGTAGAAAAACACGAAGAAGGAGATCCTCTGGAGCCCATCAGACCTTTGGACTGATGAGAAAACACAACTTCACCCCGGCAGCCTTACAGCAAAATGCACTGCTGTGTTATATGAAAGAGCATGTTGGGATGGCTTAAGTTTGACTGTTTCTGTCAGTATATTAGTGGTTGTTTGATACAGCTATTTTGCAGTATGACTACCTTACTGATTGCATTAATATGTTGAAAATGTACTAACATCTATTAAATATAGCTATAACTGCCCAAAAGACTTTTTATTTTATAAAAAGACCTCATATCTAAACTTAATATAAGAAAAAGGATAAAAACAAACAAAAAACAAGAAGCACAGTGTGTTCACTATGTAGGCATATTTTAAGAATATCTTGATCCAATCTCAAAAAGCACTCCCAGGTCCTGATCAAAGCTTTTTAAAAATAATATATCAGATGAAACTCGACTCCTGAAAATTGGTGGAATTTGTTTTAGATGAACTGCAACCCTACTTTGCAGCCTCTCACAACAAGAACAAAAAATAACTCTCCAAGGCTTGTTTTGGTGCCTCAAGACAGTTTAGGCAACATCTTGAAATGATTAGAATCAGAAATTCTGAAATGATTAGAATAGAAATGATAGAAATTCTGTTCTCTATCAGAGAAGGATCGTGTCTGACCAGCAGTTTGAAACTGAAGCAAGTTATGCAGCAAGACAAGTGATTCAAAACACAACTGCATGCTCATCTTTGAACTTCAACAAAATTAAGGTTTTGCTAAACTTAGACCAAGTCAAGGCTTGAATCTAATTGCCTTTCTGTGGCATGACCTTAAAAGCACAATGTGAACGACTAATTGCCTTTATTTGTTCACTCTTTATGGCAATTGTTGCTACCAAGGGGGCCTCAACTGTTTATTAGGTTTAGTGGGAAATTCAGTTTCACACAGGGTCAGGTTGATATGACTAAAATGTGAGGCAAAAAAGAAAAGAAACCTATGAGGGTGCAAATACTTTTTTGCAGCACCAAATATTAGAGATAAGCTTTGTAATAAATCAGAATAAACTTTTAACCTTATTTTGGGTTGTTGTGATGTTCATTTTGAAAGAGCTGTAATGTCTTATATAAAATATCTAAATATACTAAGTAAAGATCTATCTCATGTTGAGAGATAGATCTTAAACAATAAAGATGTCTAATGATAAATGATAATAAAACAGGTCCAGCTCAGCTCATTGCCTGTCAGAAGCACCAGGTTTATGCTAACGATTTAAAACACGGACAACAGAAGTCGCTTGAAAACAGTTCATTGTGTGTTTTTTTTTTTTTTAAAAAGCTTTTGTACAATAACCCCTTGTGAATCAAGATGATTTTTACAGCTTTCATTCTGCTATAACATAATGACACTGAGAACAGGTGAAGTGGAGAGGAGCTCCGATTGGTCGCTGGACGAGTGTCGCCTGCTGAGCCGTCGGTGCTCAGCAGCGGCACACACACGCTCTGCCCCAGTCTGGTTTGAAACACAGAGCGAAGAGGCTCTCTTTCCTCAGAGGGATCTTCGCTACACCTTCGGAGGCAGGTAGTGGATTCTGCATCGTTCAACAAAAACCTGAGAGGGAATAAAAACACAAGTAGTGTTTTACAAGTACTGTTTTACATTTTTAAGGATGAATAAAGGAATGATAGGGACGCATTTGTACCTTGAGACTTCTGTCATTGACAACTTCTTCAACGTTAAGCTCTGACTGCATGAGCTTCAACTGGAGGCAGGATAACACAAGACAAAAAGTAACAATCAGTTTTTTTTACAAGATGATTATCTTTGGAATTAACTGCTTATGTATTTGTGTGAGCATATCTAATCTTAAAAAATACATTGAAGGAGTCAGATACTAGCCATTACAGAATATTAATATCCACAAATGTATTTTAATTTGCTCTGGCTTACGTTGGTCTGCTCCTTTCGAAGCTGTTTGACCAGTTTCAGATTGTCGCTGTCTTTTTCTCGTTCTTCCCGCAGCTGCACCACCACCTCTGATTTCTGAGCTATGCACGCCTTGATGGCTTTGTCTCTACTCAGATGGGCTTTCATCAACTGTGAGATGCAGACAAGAGATATGGAGACATAAGTTACAACTGTGCAGAAACCTGCAGAGTTCACATTTAATTTCATTCGGACACTCACCGACTCATAAAGCTCTTTGCAGGTCTGTGTGGCGTCCACTTTTCCTGAGAAGGACACTGTGGGCACAGTCGTGTTCAGGGCGTGGACGATGCGGTCGTCTATAGTGCGCATCACCTTCAACCCCTCCTGGAAAAAAGACGCTTTTATTTATAAAATGCAAATAAATTAATTTTATTGAGATTTTACATGACAGGACAAAAAGCAGAAAACAATTATGAAGTGGAAAGAAAATTGTATATTCTTTTTTGTTTTTCACAAATACAAGTTGAGTCAGTAGTTAGTCTTTTTGGGGCTTTGTTTTAATTTCTAAGTCAGTTTTGGAAATGTAGACAAAAATGTTTGTCTATTCTTTGCAAAAATGCCCAGTTAAATCACATATGATAAGAAGAATATGAAAATAATCTCAAAGTTAAGTCAAATATTCCCATATTAATATCTGGACTTTGACTAGGGCATTCCAAAACATAAGCATGCTGCTCTTGCTGTATCTTTAGGGTCTTGCTAAAGTGAACCTTCATCTGACACCAGTGAGTTCTACACCCACAAATAGGTTTTTTTCGATGTTTGTACTGTACTTAGCTCCATCTGCTCAGATCAGCTTCTCTGTCTTCTCTGATACGGCCACCGCAATGTTTCACTGTGCATTTGTTGTTTTTTGAGGTGATGTGAAAGTTTAGCTTTCTGCTACGTAGAGTTTTGGGTGCAGGTCAAATTTTTCTGTCATACAACCGCCTCCTTACACCACTGGTAAACTGCAGGTGGGAGCTTTGATGGCTTTCCTGCTCAGATTTACAAAGTATGAAGCTAAAAGTTGTCAGGTCAGCAGATTATCCCATCTGAGCTGTGAGTCTCTAAATCTCCTTCTGAGTTACCAATGAGCCTCTTGGCTTTTTCTATATCTAATACTCTCCTTGTCCAGCCTGCTAAGTGGACAGTCAAGTCTTAAGAGGATAGTTGTTTGTTGTGGTTTGGTTTAAACTTCTCCACAGCATCTTCCTGTTGTCCTAGCAGATCTAAAGAGGCGTTCACAGAAAATCTGAATATACACTGTGATTACATTATTCACCAGCTGTGGCAATTTATTGCACTGCAGTTATTTTGGGGTATTAAAATGAGATTGATTACAAATCAATCTCATTTTACAGTTGTTTATTTGTACAATCACTTTAAAAAAAAAGGTATTTTTCTACAACATTACAATTATACTCAACTACCCATCAAATAAAACTCCAATAAAAAAAGTTCTAGGGTATAAAAATCTTAACAAAACCCTTCTTGGTAAAAAAAAAAAAAAAAAAGTCTGCCATTCAAAAACAGTTCATATAACATTTGTTTTTGCACAATTCTAATAATTCATGGTTCCTTTTAGGAACTATGTAATTCCTCACGTAATTTGACCTGAAGACAAACTGTGAGCTTCATAGTGAAGGACTGAACACTCTGATAATGCGTTGATCAAGTAGACTCGGATCAGCTGATGGAGACTCTTTGTGATGCTAACTCCAAGCACACATGCTGCAAGTTTCCAGTTCTGTAATCCAGTCTGGATCCTTGAAGGATCAGGAGGGTCATAATTCAGAGAAAACAAAGAACCGATTATGCAAACTTCTGAGGACCGAGGACTCCGGCCGACCTCTCACTCTGCGGCGTTTGTGTAAAAACAATGAATCCTTTTGGTTTAAATTACCTGAAACATGGAAAAGTCCTCACAGTTTAAAGTCCCATTGGGCGCCGCCATAGTGGACTGCAGGGTCCTTCTCGACACCAGCACGAGATGGCTGTTCAAGGCGGTGCCTGAACAGAAACTCACTTAACTCTCTTCAGGAACAGTTTTCATCAGGCATTCAGTCTGAAACCCTGCAGATACCATACCTTATCTTTCTTTTAGTAAATAAAAAAATAAATAAATGAACTAATAACCATGATATTTTATTTATTTATTATTTATTCACTTTCCAGCTGGTGTGCTGCTAATTCCTCATATTAGATCATGCATCCTGATGTCTGTGGATACACAATAAAGTCATACTTCGGAGAACATGTCTAGAATAAAAATCTCTTACACTTGGTTGCTATACATTACTGAATAACAGGCAGACTGTCTTATATGAAACCTGCAGCTGCCAGAGATTTGTGTCACTGTTGTTCTGATTCAGTACAGCTTACAGGAGGAACTGCTGTCACGCTGAGCTGGGAGCTGTCAAATTGGCTGCCTGGAACAGCACAGGAACTGTTTGCACATGGCAGTGCCAACCACACAAAACAACCTGCATGTCACCATCATTGCAGGAACTGAATCTTGGAGAACGAAATATTTATAGATCATCTTCAGTTATTACATTTTGCTAGATTTGGCTTGAACTGTTGGAGCCATATTTAAAGCAATGTAAAATGTTGTGCCCATAGTAATGGGAAGTCATTTACATTTACAGTTCACAAACTGTGCAATCAGAATGTAAAACCTTATTTATGTAAAACCTTTCGAGACACAAACCTTTCTTTAGATTAAAAGTAAAGAAAGATTTTAATATATATATATATATATATATATATATATATATATATATATATATATATATATATATATATATATATATAATATATATATATATATATATATATATATATATATATATATATTTTTTTTTTTTTTTTTTTTTTTTCCAAAAGTGCCCATCACAACATGGCGGCCACGTTTACGTGCAATCCTGAAATAATGCGACGTATTCTACGTCAGCGCCGCGGCGGCCCTGTTTTCATACAGCGAGTTGACTTTCAGTAGCTGAAGGGGAAGAGTTCCCCCGCTCTTCGCTGCAGTTTTTGGACACACCGGGTGTCGGTAATCCGTACAGCCATGAATTTCGTCAGATCTCGCCTATTTACGGGCAACTTTTTCGGTTCGTATGGCTTGCTTTTGTTTTTGTTTTAGTTTTCATGGATCTCAAGAATCAAACTAGCGAACTCCACCATCTTCATACTCGTTGTTATTGGCTTTTCTAAAACTATGCAGTTAGCATTTTTGTAATTCTTTGTGGAGGTTATTTGATCGCTAAAATAACCCACTAGATGCATATTTGCTTGGTGTGATGATGCTAAAGTGAATGTTGACACGTCTCAGGACTTAATAGGAGCTGTTTGCAGTTCCTGGTAAGAGTGTTTCCAGGTCATGTTATTGTTTATTGCACGAGTAACAAGTATTAGAAAAAAACAAGTCTGTTCTAATTTACATTTATAGTAAAACCTTTGATTTTATCATTTTTATATTCTTCTTTCTAATTTGATTGCAGTCCACTTTCCACATTTTGATGTTTTTAATTAATTTTTTTTTACTAGGCCTAGCAATTTACTTTTACTCATTTTCTCTTAGATTAACTTGGGTAATTATCATTTATTTATTTTCTGTTCAACAGGTTTTATGTTATTTCTTTTGAAAAAGTGGTTTGATTCACTTGAACTTTGGCTTTAAGTTTAACATTGATCTTTTGAAGTTTTTATTCAATTTATTTGACTTGTCCAGAAAAAAACAAACAAAAGCTCACTACCTATCATTAAAGCAAGGTAGCTGTTTTCAACAACTATGTTTTTTAATTTGCATCCAATTTCTGAGAAAGATGTTCGAATTTTACATTTTCGCACTTGCATAGGTCAGGCAAAGAAAACATTAGAGGAGATTGCTCAAAAATTCAAGTTGGCTCATTGCATTAGTGAAGGAAAAAGAAATGTGGTCAGAAGAACCGTCTTGGATGATTAGGTTTTCTTGTAATGTAGAGTATTTCAACTCAGTTCTTCTGCTTCAGCCAGTATTTTGAATTATTTTCTAATAATCTATCTTTAAGTGTGTTTTTTTAAATATAATATTTATCAACCTATTTTCATCAGTTGTATGAAGTGGCCTAAAACCAATAAACAGTAGCTTAACTGAATAAGCTATTATTGTTGTTAAAGATTAATTTTGTGTTTTTTGTTGGTCTAATATTTTGCGATGTGAATCTAGGCAAGAAAATCATCTCATAACTAGAGAATGTGTGAATAGTTGAAATATACAGAGCATCTGTTTCATTTCTGTCCAGGTCAGAGGGTACGAGGGATGTGCAATAAACTTCCAGAGGTCAAGCCACAGTCCTCCCCAGCAGAAGCACAAGGTGAGGTGTTTGATTTCAGGCAAACTGCCTTTTTCTTTTATTTTAGTCTTGGTCTCAACATGCCCCTCCCTGCAGTGCAACTTGATCTACTTATCATCTGTTGATCTCAGCTGCGCTATAGAAAGGTGTTACACGCTGGATGACATTTATGAGAAAGTTTAACTAAAAGCTGCCCTGTCATAAAAAGTGCTGAAGCAGACGACAAGTTGTCATTTTGAATGCTTTGAAGCATCCTGGACTTTTTCCCCATCAATCTTGTGCATCACGCTCGTTAGGTTTGTTTGTTTGTCGTCCCAAGAGGCCAAGAGGAGCACAGGAAATGGGGCCACAATCTCTGGGCGATGGAGCAAATCCCTGATTTGAGTCAAGTTAATGGATACTGATGGCCACTTCTTATTGCCCCTCTTTTCTCTGAACAGAACCGCAAGCTTCATTCAAACCCCCCGGCTACAGCCCCTCCAACTTGGACAGGAAGATGTTAGTGTGGACAGGCCGCTTCAAGTCCATGGAACAGATCCCAGAGACTGTGACGTGAGTAGCCATTTCCTGTTTATGCCAGACCTCCCCTACCCGAGCGCACTGCCATCCGATTGCCTCCACATCACAAAAACAGAGCTGGCTAAGTGGATGAGCGGCCGTGCGGCGTGGAGCTGGTCCCTCTGAGACGTCCTTTGTTCAAACAAGGGGTCTGTTTGTGCCTGGAGGTAATTAATGTGGCTCCTGACATCAGGGTGGAGATCACATCTGATCTGCTGCTGTGATTAGATAAAGATCTGCTTGTCATGCTTATGAGGTAAATTCAGCTCACCTGTAAGTGTCGACACGGAAGCTCTGTGTCCAAAGCAAACAGCAGCAGCAGAGCAGCTCAGGAGCTTGTTGAAAGATCTGATAGGCTTGATTATAAACATTTGTATATCATGTGAAGATTAGCTTGAAAATCCAGCAATCATTGTTTCCTTGACTCCGTTGACATAAAGGAACACGTCAGCCTTTGTGTCGAAATAGCCTAAAGAAAAACAGCATAATGATTGCGTCCTTTTTGTTGTTTCCCGCCTATTCTGAACCAACTACATGGTGGGTTTTTATATTTTCCACAGGTTTGAGACGATTGACAAAGCCAGGAACAAAATCAGAGTGAAAGCTGCCTACGTGATGATGGCGTTGACAATAGGATCCTGTGTGTTGATGGTGATTATGGGCAAAAAGGTGAGTGACAAAGCAGAAATTCATCGCACCCACGTGTGGCTCTGATCCGGTTGCTCTGTGTTCTGGGATTACAGTGATGCAGTAGAACAGGAATGTGTTCATGTCTGTGCTCGTCAATTCTGCTGAGTCATCATGAATAGGCTAAAGGTGAAGTCGTCAGGTGTCTTTGTTTTGACTGAATGTCTCAAAACTGATCCGTAGTGTAGTTTCACCACTGGAAAGCTGCAGTCGTAAAGCATCTTATAAACTGGAATGGAGTTGAATTATGGGATTATAAATATGCAGGTAAATTGTTTATCTGTCTCAGGTAGCGATGAGTATATAACATAGAACTTCAGTGATTTATTTTTATTTTTGTAAAACAAGAGACGCATAAGTGTAAACATCTGGTAGATTTCACAATTCGACATCAAATGCAAAATTATACTGAGACGCTAAAGTACATACAGTGCTTTACAAAAATAATACAACTAAAAGATCTTGGAGTGTTTCAGCATAGCTGAGTGAATAATTGGAAAGAACATGCTGCACGGTTTAACAATTTATTTAGCAAACAAAAGCCTGAAAAGTGTAGCATCTGTTTTCACCCCAGACTCAGCACTGTGCAAAGCCACGTTTAGCTGCAATTGTAGTTTCTATGCGTTTTGAGGTTTTTACAATCTTCGTTTGCACAGACTGAGAATTTTGCCTGTTTCTCTTCACAAAAACGTTCACTTTAGTCACATTTGATTGAATAGGCTTGTGTAGTTTATGCAGTAACAAAAATTCTTGATTGGATACAAATCTGGACCTTCAAAAGGCCATTTGTAGGCATAAATATATATCAAGATTTGTCAGAGCATGTATAATTTCAGTCCTACGTGAATTTGAAAAAAGTCCACATTAAAGTTTCTGCACTAAATTTTTGTATTTTGTAGCATTTCTCCACCCCCCCCCCAAATTAACCATTAAACTTCAGAATATTAGAATGCATAAAAAATGGGCGAGTAGAAACTTCTGGCTTGGACTTGAAATTGTTCATGGTTATCAAAATGGTCTTATCCAGATTCCATTCTGTTTGTTTGCAGGCTGCTGGCAGACATGAGTCCCTGTCTATATACAACTATGAGAAGAAAGCCAAATGGAAGGAGGACATTGAGAAGAAGACTGAGTGACAGAGGACAGTTCTGCTTATTAGTCATAATACAGTTGCAACCAGATATTTGCATACACAATAAAAAAAAATGCTCAACTTTTCTCCCCCTCTTTATTATTTGAGATGAAATCAGACTGAACCTTTGCTGTCTTCAGTGAGTTAGGTTAGTGATGGATCAATACATGGAATATTGCAGTCTTAAAGGACTGCCTTGATGAAATTTTCAATAGAACACTGTACATCTCATTCTGCAACTCATTCTCTTAATTACCACATCTGATGTATAATTTTAGCAGCTAAAATACTAATGCTCCCAGAGAATTTCTTTCTCCTTCTTTTGCAGTTTTGCTCGATTCTCATCTCCTTTCTGCTCCGTCTACTATTTCTCCCGTTGAAGTTGATTCCCCCAGTAGATCATCAACAGGGCCAATCAGCGAACAGTAGAAGTTGTGAAAGTTTTCTGATCTGTTTAAGAATCACAGTCTGCCTGTAGTTTTAGCAATGGCAGCGGAGGAAGCTAACGAAGCAGTTCAGTCAGTGTTTGGCCACAAATATTCAAATAACAGTCGCCTTGCTCAGCTTGGCACTTCTCTCTTTTGACGTGGAGGATGGTTGTTTATAGCGCAGGCAGTTTCTGGTAAGCAAAGTGGATACATCACAGCTAAGCGTTAGCGGTTGGGTGAAATTTAAATACTTCAACAGAGTCCACGCCTCCTGGAAGCAATAATTTCTCAATAGCCGAGAGTCCAGACCATCTGTACGAAGCGAAGTGTAGGGCAAGGATTTTACTAGGCTACGGTCATTATGGCAAAAAACGTCAAGGTCTTTCTTCCCGCGTACATGTCGGCATGAGTTCAGCAAGCATCTTCACGTCTTTCGCTTGTCTTCTGAGGGTGGTTCACATATTTCACACAGAACAGGTCCATCTCACAGTCTCCTTAATCAATAGTGCAGCTGGACATTCCCGTTCTGATAACAGCTGACACTTGGGAATCTGGAAACTGTAGGTGACACTGAACCAGACATTTGGAGATCTGCAGTAATTTTTCCGGTATCTTAGATTTATTTTAAATTTTTTGATGTCATTACATTAGAAAGCAGCTTTCGGCATTTAAAATACATCCACAATTTTGCCTCAATTTAACATCATCATCTGGCGTTGCCAAATAGAAATATTTTGATGCATTGTCAGTGAGGAAAAAAAAAAACCTGGACAGGTTGTTGTCTTTTTAGTTTTTTCTTTTTTCTCCATGCATGTAAACACATGGTATCAACTGTATTTTTGCCTAATTAGTGTTTGTACCAAAGCTCTCAACTTATGGACTAGTTCCCAGAGTCCTCCACTGAACTTGAACTCAGTGGGACTTTTTGCCAAACAGGCGATTAGCCTCACATTGCAGATCTAACTGTAGAAAAAAAAAACCCCCAGACATTTAAGGAGTGACTGTTTTCCAAACAGTTGGGGTTCTCAGAGGAAAGGAGAAATCTGTAGTGGTACCAAGCCTGGAGTTGCAGTGAGGAATTAAATGAAAGGAGAATAAAACTTTTCTCACTGGATAAATGCAAAATTTACTGTTCCCTTTGTTTATACATACCTGTATTTACTTTGAAAATTTAATAGAGACAGTAGATCCAGTGTAATTGGGTTCTTTGTCTTGTTCTCGTTCATAAAGTAATTGTTCTTCAGATATGTTCTATTAATTAATAAACTTACCTGGGAGGTTTTACTCAAACTGAACATGAATTTTATGATTTTGATGTCGGACTATTTGAAAAAACACGAGATTATAGTCTCTCTATTACAATTTCAAACAAGCATTTATGAGAAAATTACTGAATAAAACTGAAATGAACATTTTCTACCTTGGCGAAACACACGGTAATCACATGCAGCAATGAAACTGATCCACGTGCCACTGTTTGTGGAGTTTCTGAAATGACTTTTATGCAAATGGCAGAACAGAACAGATGCACAAACTTGGTACAACAAACAGTAATGAACACGAAGAGCTGGTCATCTCTTGAAGAGACTTTTGACAAAATTAAGCAACATGAGAAGAGTACTTGGTAAACAAACATTCAGTTGTGCTAACTACAATGATCATGAGGATTTTCAAGTTTAATCTGGATGTTTTTTTTTCTTCCTTTTTTTTCTGTTGATGTTTTATGGAAAAACTTTCATATATTAGGGATTATGGCACCAACAACTAAAGATGCTAACTCCCAATTAAAAAAAAAAAAGACCAACCTTGATTCTTCAGTCTGATACATGTCTTGATTTGGCATAATCAAACAGCAAACATTTATCTGGATTCGTGTTAGACTGCTCAAAGATTAAAACTGCCAATTCACCAAATGCAGAGTTGTTTTAGTTTTGCTGAGGGAATAAAAAAAATCCCAATTTTTGACAAGAGTTTGCTGGCAATTTCAGTCCACAATCTGCTCGAATTCCCCTTTGGTAGAAGGGTAAACAGTGTAACGTTTGTCATACCAGGAGTGAGGGCCTGGACTCTTTACATCTCGCTTCCTGAGGGAAGAGCCGTATCATCAAACAACTTAAATAGCAAACATAAAGACTACTGTCGATGAACAGGCAAAAGTCCAGAACTAAAGTGCTGCAAATAAAATGAAACGGTTTAATAAACGGAAAAAAAAAAAAAAAACAAAAACGGAAAATCCCGCTGGCTTGCTGCTGGACAGAATCCAGGGCTATATAGTCTGTTTAGTTTTGTCCAAGTCCAATTGTCTCAGTGCGAGGGAAGACTCCAATTCCCATGGTTCCATGGGGTTTTTAAATCAGATGCGGCAGTTTAAACTCTTGAAGGTGGAGCCAGTGCATGTGGAAAAGTCCCAATACTGGTAAGAAGGAATGATATGAGATCAGGGTGGGAATGCGAGCAATCCACCGCGCAGCGACACAGTCAAGTTTCTAATTGAGTCTATGTGTGGATTCTGAGAAAAGTTGAGGAAACTAATCCTCCATTTTTTTTTTCAAGTTAAGTGCCTTTCTTAGTCAGTCCAAGTGATGCACTCAAAGATGAGGTCAATGTCTCGGGGTCAGTCCATTGTTTAGGTTGGATCTTTCTCTGTGTTGTAGGACAAATTAAGGGGAACCGGGTCAATATTTGTCCATCTTCCAAGTCATTAATGCTTCAGACAAGCAGGGCAGTCCAAATTCTCCCATTGGCTGAGAGAGTGCTTGCTATTCCTATGGCAACAAGGAGAAGGATGTTCTTCTGTCTGATGAGGAGTATGGGAATGGTCTGACAGGAGATGCTGGAGCTATGGCCAGGAAGTCGGCACAAAACAGAAAAATAAAGTGAACCTTGATGAACTGGCTGACAAGACTTGACCCATGTTGGATGTATGCACAAATATGTGCTTCTTCACTGTTACGTAGTATGATAACGATCAAGATGATGATTGAATCCATCTCGCTGGGAAAGGGGAGGAGCAGGGCTGTTTGTCACTCTGGGTCTTGGCTGTGGGCAGCGACTGAGACGTGAGCGTAGATGAAGGTGAAGCTGGAGCTTGGGGGAGATTTTTAGCATTATAGCTGGAAGCCCTCCATCGGAGCCTCGCACTGCTGGAAGAGGAACTGCTGCTGCTGCAGGTCGACGGCCGGAGCCAGCGAAGGGTCCTCGTCTTCGGTGTTGAAGTAGCGCTCGATCAGGTCGAAGGCTTTCTGGTAGATTTCCTGGTTCTCGTGACCCTGCAGGAACTCTAATTTGTCCAGGCCTAAGAGGGAACAGAGGAAGTTAGAGCTGGAAATAGTTGTCTTTATTGTACCATGGAAACATAAAAATCATGTCTTCGGCACATTTTTCTTCTCGAAATTCCATAATGAGGTTTCATCAAAATTGGAATATACAGCAGATTTAATGGCAAGACAGAAAATGGAAGCTGCAAAAAGAAAGGATGTATGATTCTAACCATAGGCCTCTTCGATGAGAGCACAGTACGGGTTAATGCCTCCTCCTCTCTTGGCCTCCAGCTCTCCCAGTCGCAGGATGTTTTCTAGACCATTTAGAGCCACTTGGACTATTTTGGAATCCATCAGTGTGAGAAGGTCACACAGAGGTTTTATACAGCCAAGTTCCACCAGATGCCTGCAGGGGGCAGTACAGACAGTAAAAATTAGATCACTTAATCACAATAAAAGGGATTGTCTTTGGAACAAGATTTCTGTCAAACCCAATTAAAATTGATCAAATTAACCATACATGAAGTCTTAGGATGAAGTAAAGATGGCTAGATTAAATCTTACGATATTAAACACAATAAAGACGTTTATTTACTATTGTTTGGAGTATGCTGTTTTTTTGTTTTAAGGCTTCCACAGATTTATAAAAAAATGCAAAGAATAAAGTTCATAGTCTTAAAGGACATATAATCTTTTGTAACAAATCTACACAAAAATTAACTCAAATTTATTATGTAATTTCTTTTCTCAAATAGCACTTGAGTTTTACCTTATTTGCTCTGCAGAGCCGCCGGAGGTGGCGTTGGTAATAGCCCACGCTGCCTCCTTTCTTGTGCGAAACTCAGCTACTTGCAGAATACTGATGAGAGGAGGCATCAGACCCGCGTCTATCACCATCTGCCAACAAGGGAAGGAACTCATCAGGTCTTCTAATTACTTTTAAAGTTAAGATAAAAGAGAAAATGTAAACGCACCTGTATTTGTGCTCGATTCCCTGCAGTGATGTTGGAGATTGTCCAACAAGCTTCCTTCTTAATAGACTCCTTGGGGCTGCTCAGCAGGTGAAGTAAAGACTGCAGTGCTGAACAGTTCAGAATCACCTGAAATGATATAAATTTGACTCAGTCAGAAAATTCACACTTCTCCAGACATTAATACTCAGTTGAAGTAGATGTTGCCTGTACTTGTGTCTGCAGATCATCTCCAGTGACGATGTTTCCAACAGCTCTCAGTGCAGGAGACACCACCTTATAATCAGCGTGCCTGAAAGAGAGCAGAATCACAGATTGTCGTCATTGTTGTTTATTTTTCAATTCAGTAAAATAACAAAGTACATCTTTGTGAATTATAATGTCATTAAAACATTCAATAATTTCAGTAATAGATCAACTTGTGGCTTCAGGAAGCCCAGGCCTTGTGAATCTCCCAAAACTCTGGAAGGGGTTTTACATTAAAATCCTCTCAATATTTTATGCATATTTTTGTTTATTAAGAGGCAGCTGCATTTGTAACAGTACACTCAACGCAGTTGAAATGATGTGCACAGGCGAGACTCTGTGACTATTTTAGTAAACTATAATAAGTGTGCAATTCTGTTTGTTTGCTTATAGCCCATAAACAAGTCATATTTTCCGTCAGCATATTTGTAAAATGATCTGCAGTTTCCCTGTATGACTTACATCAGCAGTTCCACAAGCCTTCGACAGACTCCTGAGTCGATAACAGCCTGGATCTTGTCATTGGGGCCATCAGAAAGGTAAGAGAGCGCCCAGCATGCATCAGCAAGGATGTCTGTGTCGTTAACAAACAGCAGCCAGGAAAGCACGCTGAGACACGGGGATACCTGAGAGAGAAAACATTGTGTTCAAGTCCAGTTAGGAAAAAAACTTGTGCAATTAAGATATGAGCGATAACAGGCTTGTGACCTTGAAAGGCAAGCAATGCTGTACTGAGATGTGGGCAGTTGCCATAGTGATGCTTTGTCCTGGCAAATTACCTTGGCAAAATCTGGAGGTGGGTTCTTTCCTCTGCACAGGTTGGACAGCGCCCACACTGCGTTCCTCATCATTGTTAGACGATTTTGTTTGGCCAATAATCTGCAAAGAGAATTTTACAGATCCAGTTTGCGAAACTGCATTTGAATTGTATGAGTAGTATCGAAAAGACAAGGAAATTGAGAAGCTACTTACTGCAGCAGAGAGGGAAGAATGTTACAGTCTATGACAAAGTCTCTGCATTCTGTGCTGTCACCTGCTATGTTTCCCAAGGCCCACACTGCCTAAGGGGAAAAGCAGCCATTTAAGCTCAACTGTAAATGTAACAAAAGTCATGCAAGTGTGTTTTGAACAGGATAATTGAACAGAAAAGGAAAGTTCTTACCTGTTCCTGTACGTCCTCAAAGTCTGAGGCGAGCATCTCTATGAATATGGGCACGGCCCCTGCCTGGATCACAACGCGCGTTTGATGGGATGTACCTGAAGCAATGTTGGTCAAGACCCACGCAGCCTCAAACTAAAACAAAACACAGAACATGAAAAAGTGTACAGCAACGTTAGGTTTAATGGTAACCCTTAAACATGAGGAAAATATGTAGGATGCTAGAGAAGGAACGCAATGTGTGAAGAGAATTTTTTTAAGCATAAATGCAAAACTTTGCATTTAATGTAAAGCAGAGATTTCTGCAGAGTTAAGAGCTTACACATGGAAGCTAACCAAACTGAAATCCTATCTTTCTGATTTTCCACACTTGTACTGTTGAGCAGAATCAGTATGTAAATGTACCTGCAGTGTACAGTTTTCTCTCCTCCTCAGAAATTCAACGAAACGCTCCACAACCCCTGGAGTAGCAATAACTTCATCAATGGGTGGGTTTGGTTCTGTGTGACAAATACAGAAGAAGGGAAAAGAACAGGTCCAAATTAAATACTGGAGAGATGGAGAAGTTTTACCTAAATTATATTTAAAATCATGCATAGGCAATAGAATTGCTCATGATGACAGATTTTGATAATCCTTGCATTTTGAACAATATCATTATTTCATAGGTTCAGATCATTTAATGACAAGCAGAACTTGATGTGCTTCAGAGAATAAAGTCCACAGCCATTAGTGATGTACACATGAGTGAAACTTGCAGCTGTACCTTTAGAAAGGAGTTTCCTAAAGCGCTGAGTGCCTATTAGCTGCTGCTCTGGAGAACTGGAGAAGATCATCTGAATCATGTCTTCAGAGATGACCCCACCCTGCAATACAATTTGGTTACATCTGGTTTTATCGAAGTTTTTTTTTTTTTTATTTACGGAGAACCAGGATGTTTTTTTAAATGTTTTCTCACCATGAGTGGATCCAGGTTGTTCGCCTGTGATTCCAGGTAGCCGCTGTCGGCCATTCCATCATCCTCCAGGGCTCCATCGTCCTCCACAGTGGCAACATTTCTCCTTTTAAAAAGCTGCAATAGAATTGGAACATGCAAGTATAATTTTTGTCTTATTTACCTTAATGTTACATGAATATAAAGAGCACACCTAAGAAGGTGCATACAGTACTTTGCAGTGGATTCATATCAACTTGAAGTTGGGAATGTTGTTTTAAAGTCTGGATTTTACTGACTTGTTTGCTCACCACTGTTGGCTAATAAAACTCTCAAAAAACAGTTGTTTTTATACCAAATTTAATTGCAAACAGGGGTTTAATAATTTTGTAAATTTTGAAGGTAATTGAATGGATTTTATTTAAGGATATAAAAGGAAATGGAGCAGAATAGAAATACAAAAGCACTTCCCTTAATTTCTAGAATATTTCATTTTTGTTCCCATTTTGTAATGTGTGATGGTTTGTGTTGGGATATCACAAGCGCTGCATGATATCAGGAAGTATTTTATTGTAACACTGATGAAAGCTACTATGTTTATTCTTCATTTGCCATCTCACGTCATCCATCCAGTTTGTGAGTTTTAGCCTTTCAGACACTATGTACATACATGAGGTATCAGTCCCTTGTAATTACAATATAACAAATCCTGTACATCAGCTGTGTTACTTCAGTTTGTTTTTACACCATGAATTACTTACTTGTTCATCCTTCTTCTGTTTGCGGAGCTGCAGACCTTCCTCTTCCCTCCTCCTCCTCATCTCATCTGTGTTGAGAGACTTGTTCTTGTAGCTCTTGAGTCTTGCATTGTCCTTACTCTGACTCATGGTGTACCCTGACAAGATACAAGCAGCTATTATTAGCAAAGGATTCTCAAAATCGTTTCCACTACTGTTCCAACGGCCCCATACGGAAATTCATTGTAACCTAACCTCTTGCAGTTTTGTGTACAACTTTTTGAGTATGAAATGGAGCAGCCTGCAGCTTCACCCAAGCAAAATCTAAATTGATACATTAGGGTTAAAATACAGTGCTAAAAAAATGGTACATTTAAAGTACAAAAATGGAAGAAAGGCAACAAAATGGCAACATGTGCTTTCAAAAAGGGAAAAGATGCAAACTCAAAGTCATCTTGCACATCTCATAATTCATAATTGTAAATTATGTACATCCCAGGATACTGATTTAGCTGGACTACTCATATTTAATTCAACTGTAAGCACAGTTAAGCTCAAAATGATTCATATCCATTGAGGAATAAGATTTAAAGTTATTTTTGTTTAACCAAAACTTTTGTTAAAATTTTAAGACACAGACAATTGATTATTAAAAAAATAATCAATGTAGAAAGTATATAATTTTGATAAAAAACACAAATACATTTTAGCAAAAGAAAGAAACACTGCAAACTCATGAACCACAATGAATAATGAGCGGAAAAGCCTTTGTTGGTAGAAGTCAAATGCCCCTTATGATTTCTGAATTTGTTCTTCACAAATGTATTTGATCCTTCAGCTTTTGCAATGAACTTCGCGTCTTTGAAGCTGGAAGGCCCTCTTATCATCACCCTAATCTTTCGGTCCTGTCAAATTTTGTTTATCTTAACAGCTGGATCAGAGCCCTTCATAAAAACATGCTTGCATCAGTACTTACATGCATGCTCCGAGATGAGCTAATGTGACAGCTGTCAGTATGAGCAAAAGAGTCGATATTGCAGCCTCAGCTGCTTTCAATGTTAAACAGTTAATACGTAGATCATTCCCCTAAACAAACATTGCTTAACAACTCACAACATTTCAAGATACACTGCTAGCAGCAGGGCTAGCTTTCTGTGGATTTACACAGCCCAACTACCAGCAAACCAAACTTAATTTGGTATCCTAAGCATGTCCTTTACATATTCACGCATATTAAAAAGCACCGGTATAAGGTAGAATGATGTCCCCAATCGGTCAAGTTGGTTATGTCACAGCCAGTGTTGGCCGCATTCAACACCCCAAGCTAACAGTCGCACAGCGGCTAACTGGACGTTAGCTTAGCGCGAAACCCACCTCAGCACACTGGACAACCAAATATTTCCAAACGCTTTTGACTGGAATTAAACTATTTTCTCCAAATTAATTAGTGGGAAACATTATGAATCTCAAAATGCAGATACTTGTAATATTCTGACCTGTCAGATTGGGCTCGTAATCCCCTGTATTCGCTAGGCCACCGTCGAACTACCGTCGCCGGTATGTCAACCAGTACGCATGCGCAATACTGAGACTTCGCTTACGCACAATAGCTCCGCCTACAAGATGCGTTTTACTTCACAAACAAAGCGGTTGTCTGTTTCTACAGTCAAAACACTGTCCTAAAAAATAATAAAACATGTTCCATACAGATCCAGAGTTTGCATCTCTAGACATCTAGCTATTTGTCTATTAATATTTTACTTATAAGCTGTTTTATTTTTCTTCAAGAAGAACGCTTTTAACTTCAAAGCAAGTTGCATCCATAGGTCCGCCCCCTGATAATGTGCAGCCTGACTGTGCAGGTGTCTCTTTTTTTGACTGTGCAGGTGTCACTTTTTTTAATGTTCTATATTTTTGAAGTGGATTAGACGAGACACGTCGGCGCCGATGGCCATCTTATGGCTTAAGATGAATCACGGGTCACCTGTGCAGCCACACACGCACACATATACACATATACACATCAATGAGTTTTAGTGACTTACAGTTATTATTATTTTCTTATAATTTTTCTCAAAAAATATGTTATTGCACAAAATCACAAACTGCAAAAATTTAAAATAATAGGCCTATATATAATATAATATAATTATTTACATTTAATATAGCCTGTTGGAGCTATTTATTCTTTATTTCTTTATCTATTTGAATTTTGTTAGTTTATTCTTAAACTTCTATTTTTTGCATTATTTACAGAGTTTATTTGCAGGTTAATAATTGATTTTTATATTTTGTTTTGTTTTCTTATTTTTTCCTATTTTTTATCATTTGTAAGCTAGACAGGAAGTAAGGTGGGTCAGTCCACCTTCTATAAATGTAGGGGCCTGGTAAAGGACCAACAGGCATTTGGGTTTGGGGCCTATGGTTTTTACCAGTGCAAGAGAAAGGGATCAGTGCAAGAGATCAGTGCAGTGCGAGAGAACAGAGAGAGAGAGCAGTGCCAGAGAACAAAGAAAAGTTTGATAATTGTAATTGCTTGCATAAAAGGAAAATAAAAGCAACAAAGAAAATCAACAAGTTTGGACCTTGGGATTCTTTTGCCTGTGTTAAGAATCTGGACCCCAGTGCCTCATAGTGGCTGATGGAACTTTTTATTGGATGTTTGGTTTGACAAACAATCGCCACTACATCAAGTAAAAACCCACCCTGTGGAACAAGTAAAGACCTTCTCATGGATCAAGTAAGGAACCAGCCTGTGGATTAAAAGGAATAATTCCTCCTTAATGGACATGTTGGATTTGTGGATCTCAAGGATTACCATCAAACAAAAGGTTTTGGACCGTCTTTGATGAAATCAAGCGACTTGCTGCGTGAGGCCTGGATTGACACGTCACTCATTCATCAAACTGGTACGTGACAATATTGTTCAAGCCGTAAAGGACAAACGGTGAAACTACTGGAGTTTAAAGACATTATTTCACTGCAAAGACTGATGAGATGAGTTTGATGTGACAAATTGACGCATAATTGGATTCAGACGTGTGCCGACGCCCATCATGGAAATGTTTGTTCACAAGAATCAACCTCTTTAAACAAAGAGACAAGTTTGTGCTTCATCCTGTGGATTCCTTGTTGATTAATGTCCCTTTAAAGGTTTGAAATAATTCAAAGGATTGCTAAAAATGTCTGATGTAAAGAGCAAAGAGGATGACACTCGGATGTCACAAGAGAAAAGAAACATCAAATTCACACAAAAGGGTTTGGAGTTTTATGTGAAAACATGTCAAGAAAAACGAAGTTTAAAGTGCAAACAAGCTTCAAACCTTGTGGAGAAAATCTCCGCATTAATGACGTCACAAGAAAATGTTAAGAAAGTGTCTTCTGACTTTGCCAAGTTTATTAAATGCTATCAAGATGCAACTGATTTACATGAATCATTTTTGAATTTGCCATTGCCAGAAGAAGAAGTGAAAAGGCAAAATGTGTATTTTCAGTCCAAGGTGGTGGCATTCTCTGAATTTATGGACAATGTAAAGGTTTGGTTGCATGAAGCAGGATATCCATATACTGAACAAAACAATAATGTTGGTGATGATCTAGTTGTAGAGGTGGATGAAATAAATCCTGAAGACAGTGTTTCTAATATTTCAAGTGTAAAGCCACGTTCAAAAACATCTTCACAGTTTTCTCGGACTTCATCTACATCTTCTGCTCGCATTAAAGCTGCAGCTGAAAAGGCGGCGCTCATGGAGAGATTCGTCGCGTTGGACAAAAAACATCTGATCGAAGAGCAAGAGGAGAAGCTGAGGAAAGAAAAGGAAAAATTAAATTTGGAAATAGAGTTGGCAGCAACCAATGCAAAACTTAATGTCTTAATGAATTCAGTCGTTGGTTCTAAACGATCTGATGGAATGAACTCTTATTTTGAAAGAGCTAAAGTAAAGGACATGCCGCTGCTAAATCCTCGCGCTGATGAGTTTTTTCCCAAAGAAACAGCAAATTCTTCATCTGACCTTCCTGTCGTCAGACCTAAAGAAAAGCAGAAACAACTTAAAACGGATCAAAAGAGAGTAAAAGTTGATTCTTCAACTCAAACAACGCAAACACAATTTCAATGTTCCTCTGAGACTGAGAACTGTCAGAATGAAATTGTGAACATCATGCAAAGACAAAATGACATCACTGCCTTACTTGTAAAGCAAAATTTATCGTCTGCCCTCCCATCTAGAAACATTCCCGTGTTTGATGGGGATCCCCTGCAGTACAAATCATTTATGAATGCTTTTGAGAACGGAGTGGAAGCTAAAACTGACAACTGGAGCGACTGTTTGCACTTCTTAGAGCAGTTCACTAGGGGGCAGCCTAAAGATCTGGTGCACAGTTGTCAGCACTTACCTCCTGAGCTAGGTTATTCCAGGGCCAAATATCTTCTTGAAGAACATTTTGGAAATGAAAATAAAATAGCTTCTGCATATATGGAGAAGATTATGAGTTGGACAATAAAAGGTGACGATGTGAAAAGTCTTCAATCATTCTCTCTTTTCCTTCAAGGATGTTCAAATCTAACACAACAAATTGTTTACATGAAAGAATTGGATCTACCTTCAAATATGAGAACGATCGTGTTGAAACTTCCATATAAGCTGAGGGAAAAATGGAGAGTTACTGCTTATGAGCTGCAGGAGCAAAATGGCCACCGAGCTTTGTTCACTGATCTGGTTGCTTTTATAGTAAAAGAAGTAAATGTAGCATCAGATCCAGTGTTCGGCGACATCCATGATCCACAAACTAGGATCAACTCTAAAGTCTCAAGTTCCAGCAAGCAAAGGAAAAAAGGAAGCAGTTTTGCCACAAATGTCAACACAATACTAGACGCCAAAACTCAGTCAACTGAAATAAGACCAAGTCTACTGTTCTTCACAGCTGCTTGTTTTGTTTACAAAGAAATCATCTATTGGAAAACTGTATGCAGTTTAAAGCTAAAATGCATCGGGACAAGTTGACCTTCATTAAACAAAGGGGGATTTGTTTTGGTTGTCTGAAAGTTGGTCACACAAGCAAAGACTGCAGGAGTCGTTTGGATTGCAACGTGTGTCACCAAAGGCATCCGGGGGTTCTTCACATAGAGCAAAAGGAGCCAGAAGCCTCTTCAGAACAAACCCAACAGACAAAAGGGTCTCATGTCAACTTCTCAACTGCAACCACTCAGACATGTGGGCATATTGGGGCCGGTCATGATGATGATGCTGTTTTTTCTATTGTTGCAGTGAAAGTTAAAAGTCAAAAGAGCAACAAAATTGTACAAACTTATGCATTTCTGGATCCAGGAAGTTCAGGTACGTTCTGTACAGAAACTCTGGCAAAAAGACTGAACTTAAAGGGTAAAAGGACAAATATTCTGCTGAGAACAATGAATCAAAATAAGATTGTTAATGTACAAGTTTTGTCTGGTTTGGAAATCTCTAATTTGAAAACAAATGACTTCATAGCATTACCAGATGTTTTGACTCAGAGTACCATGCCAGTTTCTACATTGAATATTCCCCAGCAAAAAGACATTGATCAGTGGCCTCATCTTAAGCCTGTTAAGCTTCATCACATCAATGCAAAGGTGGAACTACTGATAGGAACTGATGCTTCAAATGTTTTAGAGCCCTGGGAGGTGATAAACAGTGTGGATGGTGGGCCTTATGCTGTAAAAACTAAAGTTGGTTGGGTCATAAATGGTCCTTTGCGCACTAGAAGCAACAGTAGAAATAAAAATGTCTGCACTGCTGTAACAGCCAACAGGATCTCTGTTGAGCATCTTAAAGAAATGCTGGTCCAGCAGTACAATCATGATTTTAATGAAAGATCATCAGAGGAGAAAACTGAAATGTCCAGAGAGGATTTGCATTTCATGAACATTGTCAATAACTCGACAAAACTTGTTGGAAGTCATTATCATATTGACTTACCTTTCAGGAATGAAAGTCCCAGCTTGCCAAATAATATCTGTGTTGCAGAGCAGCGCCTCCAGAGCCTCAGAAGGAGATTTGAAAAGGATGCTCAGTACAAGGAGGAATACACTGCATGTGTAAACAACATGCTGCAGCAAGGACATGCGGAGGCTGTACCAGCAGATGAGCTTCAGAAAGGTGATGGACAACTGTGGTACATTCCTCATCATGGGGTGCATCATCCCACAAAAGGCAAGTTAAGAGTTGTATTTGATTGTGGATCAACTTTTAAAGGAGCATCACTGAACAGTCAGCTTCTACAAGGACCTGACCTCACAAACTCTCTGGTTGGAGTCCTCATCAGATTTAGAAAAGAGCCTGTTGCACTAATGGCTGACATTGACGCCATGTTTCACCAAGTGTATGTCTCTGAAAAACATGTCAACTTTCTCCGTTTCCTGTGGTGGCATCATGGTGACACTTCAAAACCTGCACAAGAGTTCAGGATGTTGGTTCATTTATTTGGTGCAGTGTCTTCACCCAGCTGTGCAAATTATGCTCTGCAAAGAGCTGCTGATGATAACACACAACAGTTTCCAGCTGAAGTGGTTAACACAATCAAAAAAACTTTTATGTGGATGACTGTTTAAAATCTGTTCCTACAGAAGAAGATGCAGTGTTTCTGGTGAAGAGGCTGACAGACCTCTGCTCTAAAGGAGGATTCATGCTTTCAAAATGGGTCAGCAATAGTCGCAGAGTGCTCATGTCAATCCCAGAGGAAAGGAGAGCAAAAGAAATTAAGAATCTGGATTTGGACACAGATCAGCTTCCAGTTGAGAGAGTATTGGGTTTACAGTGGAGCATTGAAACAGACGAGTTCAAGTTCAGAACCTCTGTGCAGGACCGTCCACACACCAGAAGGGGCATTTTGTCTGTGGTTAGCTCACTGTATGATCCCTTGGGAATCCTGGCTCCCTTCAGTATGCCAGCTAAACTGTTGCTACAAGAACTTTGTCGACAAAATTTGAAGTGGGATGAAGTTATTCCCCATTCTCTCTCTAGGAAGTGGCTTGATTGGCTGGAGGATCTCCAGCTGATATCCAGTTTTAAAGTGGATCGTTGCATCAAACCAAGTTGCATCAGGAAACCAGATAAAGCACAACTTCATCATTTCTCTGACGCAAGTCAAGATGGCTATGGAACAGTGTCATATTTAAAACTGGAAAAGAATAACATCTCACATGTTGCTTTCATTTTAGGAAAAACAAGAGTTGCCCCCATGAAGCAAACGACAATCCCGAGGTTGGAATTGACAGCTGCTGTTCTTGCAGTTCAAGTAAATAAACTGCTGCAGAAAGAGCTGCAAATACAGTTGGAAAAACCTGTTTTCTGGACTGATAGTACAACAGTACTAAAATATATTTCCAGTGAAACTAGAAGATTTCACACCTTTGTTGCAAACCGAATCTCTGTTATCCGAGAAGCAACAGATGTGAATCAGTGGAGATATGTTTCCTCCAAAGAGAATCCTGCAGATGATGCATCTAGAGGCATGAGAGCTAAGGAGTTCCTCAAATGCAGGACATGGATAAATGGACCTGAATTTCTCCACAGATCAGAGGAGGAATGGCCCAAACTGGATGTGGATCACCACGCAATTCCTGCAGATGACCCAGAGGTCAAGAAGGACCTAACAGTAAGTGTTGTTGTGAAGGAATCAGAAAATGCTACGAACTATCTGATTCATTTTTCATCATGGACAAAGCTTAAAACCTCTGTTGCCTGGTTTTTAAAGCTGAAAACATCCTCATGTTGCTGCAACAGAAAAGAAAAGAGTTTGCTGCTGCAGACCTAAATAAAATTGAACCAGAAAATCAAAAGAAAGAACTGGAAAAGCAGATGCAAAGATTCAAGACCACTCTAAAGAAAGAAAATCTAACTCCTGAAGACTTGGCCAAGGCAGAACTATCTATCATTCAGTTTGCACAACAACAGAAATTTGCTACTGAAATGACTTTCATCACCAGTGGCCTTAAAGGAGTCTCTAGGAGAAGTTCTCTATGCAAACTTGACCCAGTATTGGATGCTGGAGTTCTTAGAGTGGGTGGCAGATTGAATAAAACAGCCATGCCTGTCGAAGCAAAGCATCCTGTAATTTTGACAAAGGATATGCATGTATCTACCCTGATTTTACGCAATATTCATCAACAGTTAGGACATGCAGGGAGAGCTCATATGCTGTCCAGATTGAGACAAAAATACTGGATAATAAATGGTAATTCAGCTGCCAGAAAAATCATCTCTCATTGTGTTGTTTGCAGGCGGAACAGAGGAAAGTTTGTTGAACAAAAAATGGCAGATCTGCCAGGAGAAAGAGTTCTGCCAACCACCGCTCCTTTCACAAACGTAGGAGTGGATTACTTTGGTCCTGTAAGTGTTAAAAGAGGACGAAGTCTCCTGAAAAGGTATGGAGTTCTGTTCACTTGTTTCACCAGCCGTGCAGTACATCTGGAAATTGCCTACACTCTCGATACAGATTCCTGTATAAATGCAGTCCGCAGGTTCATCTGTAGAAGAGGTCCAGTTTCCACAATTAGATCCGACAATGCCACAAATTTTGTTGGTGCAAATCGAGAGCTGAAAGAGAGTTTGGCTGAACTGAATCATGCTAAAATTCAAAATGCTTTTGTGCAGGATGGAATGAAATGGAACTTTAACATCCCTGCAGCCTCTCACCAAGGGGGAGTTTGGGAGCGTCTGATTCGTTCCATTAGAAGTATTTTAGTCTCAGTTCTCAAAGAACAGGTTTTAGATGATGAAGGACTTCAAACAATCTTTTGTGAAGTTGAAGCCATATTAAATGACAGACCCATTACCAAAGTGTCAGATGACTCAAATGATCTTGAGGCACTCACACCCAACCATTTGTTGTTGTTGAAGAACAAACCAGTTTTGCCACCAGGATTGTTCAGTCAAAAGGATCTTTATGTCAGAAAAAGGTGGAAACAAGTGCAATACATGGCAGAGTTGTTCTGGAAAAGATGGCTTTCTGAGTACTTACCTCTGATGCAGGAAAGACAAAAATGGACAAGGACTAAAAGATGTCTTACTCCTGGAGATGTTGTTTTAATTGCAGACTCTACAGCTCCAAGAGGATCCTGGATGATGGCCGTCTTAAATGTAAACCAGGATGCAAAAGGCTTGGTGCGTTCTGTGCAACTACAAACGAAGACCAGTGTTTTGGAAAGACCTGTGACCAAACTTCTGTTGCTACTGGAAGCATCACACTGAGAAAGTATGGACATGTTTAATGGAATAGCTCCTTTTCCTTGTTAAAGTAATTCCGACAGTATTCGCAATTAGGGGCCGGAGTGTTGGAGCTATTTATTCTTTATTTTTTATCTATTTGAATTTTGTTAGTTTATTCTTAAACTTCTATTTTTTGCATTATTTACAGAGTTTATTTGCAGGTTAATAATTGATTTTTATATTTTGTTTTGTTTTCTTATTTTTTCCTATTTTTTATCATTTGTAAGCTAGACAGGAAGTAAGGTGGGTCAGTCCACCTTCTATAAATGTAGGGGCCTGGTAAAGGACCAACAGGCATTTGGGTTTGGGGCCTATGGTTTTTACCAGTGCAAGAGAAAGGGATCAGTGCAAGAGATCAGTGCAGTGCGAGAGAACAGAGAGAGAGAGCAGTGCCAGAGAACAAAGAAAAGTTTGATAATTGTAATTGCTTGCATAAAAGGAAAATAAAAGCAACAAAGAAAATCAACAAGTTTGGACCTTGGGATTCTTTTGCCTGTGTTAAGAATCTGGACCCCAGTGCCTCATAGTGGCTGATGGAACTTTTTATTGGATGTTTGGTTTGACAAACAATCGCCACTACATAGCCTATTTCAGACTGCAACAATGTTTACGTCCTGTGAAGGGTCGCAGGTGTTTAATTATGCAGTTTACAGGGTCATCTTTTCAACTTAAACTCTTCTTTTGAAGAGGAGCGACATTTATTCTCTTCTTCTAATACTTATTAGAAAAAGTATTATGTTCATAATAATATGAACAATACAACCTGGAAATCTAATATTTGTATAATAGATAACAGCGTTGAGCATTAATCTGTTCGGCATTTCCTCTAAAAACAGGTCTCATAAAGCAAATTTGACATTGTAAGCATATCTTAATGAAAACAACTTGAGGGGTAAAAATATGTAAATAAACACATCATTTCTGAATGTTAAATAAATGTTCTCCTCATTTCTGTTCGTGCAAGCATTTAAAACATAATCTTCCAGGCTTTCAACATTCAAAGGCCGATTTGAAGAGCAGCGATCCTCTCTATAGGGATTGATGACCATTTGACTCACCACCTCCAAAACAAAACAGTCTGCAAAGTTTGAAAAGACCATTTGATGTGATGTTTGCATAGATTATTTTTGATTGAGAGCCTCATAATATTTTTCATAATAATCTAATCGGACTTGTCAATAATCACAGAACAGGTATGAAAAGTCATCAAGCTTTATTCATACGATCGAGTTTAATTAGAGAGGTGACTTATTGAACAAAGTCTGTCATCCACAGTGACGCGTGAAAACAATTTAAAAATGTCGCTCCTCTTCAAAAGAAGAGTTTAAGTTGAAAAGGTGACCACGTCAAACTGCATAGTTAAACACCTGCAACCCATCACAGGTCGTAAACATTGTTGCAGTCTGAAGCTATGTCCACGCGTCTATAAGTACGCCACAATGCGATCGGAGTCAAACTCAGACGATCCCCGTTTTGCAAAAATGACCACAACGCAAACAAGAGTGGACTTCCAGAGCTTCGACATGTGGCACGACTACATGAACCTGAACACGCTCCTGGTGGGCGACCGGCGTCCGCTGGAGCTCGGAGACACACAGGAGCCCA